>NC_050574.1:128210906-129419194 GCF_011100635.1 Trichosurus vulpecula
GTTGTAGTATTTATTATGCCTGGTTAAAGATCATTAAGGCCTTTGTTGGAGGGGCTGACTGACAAGGAGAGTGGATTAATATTAGAACACTCTGTCAAAACTGGTGAAAAGGCGGGATTGATTTTATAGGAAGTTTAGTCAGAGCTGCGTGTAAAACCCCTGGGGTTATTCTGGAGTGCATCCATCTCCTACATTAGTAAGTCCCCGTGGGAATATTCAGCTGCAGTGTTTATTACAACCAAGGCTGCATGCATATAATAGGTATAGTATTAACTGCCTGTTTTCAGCTCCTGGCCTCATTGGCCCGGCCCTCTCTCCCACCTTGTGGTCCCTGCAGCCTCAGCCGGACCAAAGACCAAAGAGAGGGGAATAAAGAACCATGACAAGAATGGAGGTCTGGTGGGTAACTGAAGCTTGCTTTCCTCGGGGGTCGCGGAGCCATTTACATTTTTTCTTTTACTGTACCTCCTGTTTCCCCCACCCTGGATGACCATGCTGTTGGCCTTATAGCCAGAGGGTAGAAGTCCTTTGTCCCCGGATTTGTCCAAGCCTTTCCAGAGCCAAGCCTGATGGAAGGGGAGCCAGAAGAGGCTAGGGCGGCCTCATTCTGAGGATCCCATAGACCCAAACTGGGAAGTGGGAAGTCAAACAAGTTGGGAAGTGTCCCTTTGCAGGGCCAAGAAATTCTTTGCTCTCCGAACGAATTCACCTCGGGGATTCCTTAATTAAGGGGCTTTCCGGTGTATTTCGAAGACGATCTGATTCAAACCATTCACAGAATTTTTAGAACAGCTGTCTTAAAAGGCAAGGCCCACCTCAGCCTGGTGAAAGGGAAAATGTCAGACTGTGAGCTACAGTGGCTAGGGGAGAATTCTCTTTTTATTCTGTCTGGGGGTATGAGCTTTGGGAAGCACTCCAGGCAAAGGGGAGCTGCAGTTGTTTATGTTTAAATGGAAATGTGAGTCTTAAGTGTTTTAAAAGTATGCTGGAAGGCAGGTGTGGGTAGATTCTGGCCCTGGGCCAGGGAAAGCAGTGGAAGATGATCCAGGAGTACCAGGAGGAGGAGGGGGCTAGGAGAAAAAAATAAACCAGAATAGGAAAACAGTGAAATTGAATGGATGAGAAGGACTGGAGAGCAGAACAAGGAGGGCAAGGGGAGGCAAGAGGTTCCAAGATAGCAGGAGGCAAGAGTGCTGAACCAGCTCCAAGTAAACAAATGATAATTAATTAATCAATCAGTCATTAATCAACAAGAATTTATTAAGCCCCTACTATGTGCTGGACTCTCTGTATTAGGTATGGGAAGGAAGAACAGAATTTCTAGGACTGTTGAAGGTAGAGGCTTGTGTCATAGTCCTGCTATGATCCTGAGGAATGGGCTACCAAAGAACTGAGCCACTTCATGGAGGTGGGGAGGAGGAGGGAGAAGGGGAGAATGGGAAGGGAAGGGAGCTAGCCTGGAGTCACAGTCTGATGCAAAGGCACAGTGTGAAAGCCAGGTGATTAAGGCAGGGATTAGAGAGTGAGTGGTTTACTCTGGTCAATAGACTGTAGAAGTCCTAGGAGCTAAACATTTATTCACTGGATTTAATGTTAAACAATCTAGGTTTGAGTCTTGGATCCAAAACTCCTTAGCTATTGCGTCATGCCTCTATTCCTCAGTTTCCTCACCTGTAAAGTCAGGATAATAATACTTGTCCTGTCTAATTCATAGGATTATCGAGAAGACAGTGCTTTGTGAACCTTAAAGTACTATAGAGATGGAAATTCTTGTTGCTCTTGCTGTTGACATTATTAAGTACCTATTAGGCTAGAGCACCTCCACCAAGGTCCTCCTCTGATGCTTCTTGCTTATACAGAGGTGACCCTGAGTTTTTGATGGCTCTGTCAGCAGAATGGAAGCTCTGCCAGATCCTACTAAGAAGGAAAGGCTTTAAGTACAGACCAGAGATTCATTGGGTATCCATTGCCTTGGGGACCA
Source organism: Trichosurus vulpecula (assembly GCF_011100635.1). Lineage (NCBI taxonomy): Eukaryota > Metazoa > Chordata > Mammalia > Diprotodontia > Phalangeridae > Trichosurus > Trichosurus vulpecula. The sequence goes on from NC_050574.1 coordinate 128,212,888, forward strand.
GCCTGGCTAGATTGAGAAATCTTCATCAGAAGGTTGGCTGGTTAGTTGGTTCGTCTTTTTTCCTCTAGACAACTTGTAATCAGTCAACAAAGCTCTAAAAGCACTTATTATTGCTAAATTCTGGGGATACAAAGAAAGATGAAAACAGGCCCTGCAGACACGGTCCCTGCCCTCAAGGAGCTCACATTCTGAAGGGGAACTTGGCATGCTAACAGTTACCTAGGTAAAAGATATAGAGAGAGCAAGGGAAGACATTAGCAATGGGGGAAGAAGAAGAGGGGAGACTGGGAAAGGTTTCATCAAGTAAGGTTTAAAGGGGTTGCAACCTTTGGGAATACTCGAGTGTTTTGAGAAGCAGTATGGATAAAATATCTGGAGAAGAGTTCAAATTCCGGTCAGATGCTTCTTAGCTGTGTGACAACTTTTCTGAGCCTTGATTTCCTCATCTGTAAAATGGGGATACTGATCCTTATGCTGCCTTCCTCAGGGTTGTTTTGAGAAATGCCTCTTAGGAAACTTAGAGTGTTACAGAAATATGAATTTTCATTCTTTTTGTCAACCTTAAAGTGCCATATAAATACTTTGAGATTCTGTGCTTTGACTCCTGGCAATTTAGTAGATTGTTTCAAGAATTGCTGTGGCTTAAAACAAAGTATTACTCTGTGGCCAGTTTGCTAAATGTCTCTAGGCCTGAGAAATCCTCTCTTGGGGAAGAGCAAGAGGGGTAGGGGATGGCAGTGGTGGAGTATCCCAAAGTATGATTACAAACCAGAGAACAAGCCTCTGCATTCCTCTTCCTCTCCTAGTTTTATAAGTTCCAGTTGAGACATAGCTCTGGAACATCAGAATTTCCAGGTCTGGAATCCTTGAAGGTCAGGATAGAGCCTGTCTGAGCAAAGTCATACAGGGCAAAGAGGCCTATCTCAGGAGTCAGACGACCTGAGATAGTCAAGTTGTGTATGCCATCTGTATGACCTTGGGCAAGTCACTTTATCTCTATGGGCCTTAGTTTCCTCATTTGTAAAAATAAATATGGTAGAGTAAATGGCATCTGAGGTCCCTCTCAGCTCTAGAGCTAGGATCCTCTTAAAAGAAGCTATACTTGCTTCTGTGATGATGTGAATTGGAAGACATTCTTCAGTATTCTTCAGTGGGAGGTGCTGGGAAGTGCACTTCAAAATCCTGGCTCTTTCTCTCACCTTGAAGCCTTGGGTAGGTCATTTCACCTCTATATGTATTAGTTTCATCATTGGTAAAATGAGGATGATGATACTTACATTGCTTTCCTCACCCTACAGGTCCATTATGCAAACCCACATGTATGTCCAACCTCCTCATTGGACCAATGAGGAAACAAAAGCCTGTGCCTCTGCACCTCTATCTCTTAGCATCCCTGGATTCCTCTAAGATTCAGTTCAAATATTTCCTTCTGCAAGAGGTTTTCCCAGTAGAGGTCCCCACCCCCAACCTCCCTCCCCCACCTCTGCTGCCAGTGCCAGAAAGGTTACCTTGTATCCACCCTATAAGAATCTTCTATGTGTACACACACACACACACATCCATACATATACATACATACACTGTTGTTACCTTGTATCTGCCCTATAAGAATCTTCTATACACACACACACACACACACACACACACACACACACACACACACTGCTGTCTTCCCCATTAGAAATGTAAGCTTCTTGGGGGCAGAGACTGTTTTTTGCTTTTTCTTTGTTTCCCTGGAGCTTGGCAATTCTTCCTGGCTCATTTTAATGCTCAATAAGTGTTTTTTAATTGACGAGGGGACTTGTTCAAGGTCATTCAGGTAGTAAGCGGCAGAGCCAGCACTTGAACCCAAGTGACTTCAAGTCCACATACCAAACCTCCTACTTCTCCGTGGGTTATTTTTATTACCAGGTTGGCAAGAATGCCCTACCTCCAGGCTCAGTACCATGCAGATGCAGTATGCAGTATGCAGCTAGCATCAGCACCCCAGCCCCCAAAATTCCAGGGAGGGAACATTTGGAGTGAATATCTGGGACCCTAGCCAACAAGGAACCCTACCCAGAGATGAAATGCAGCACCCTCCATCTTCATCTCTGTTCCCCCTTCCCCACACCCCCTGAAGGCCCTGCGCTTCTCTTGAAATTGGGGTTTTGTTGTGCAATTTGTTGGGGTTTTTCTTTCCCTGCCTTTCAGAAGCCTGTCTCTGATTCTGCTCCACACCCAGGGTTGAAAGGAGAATCGCTGCTGCCTCTGGAAATCTTGTTTCCCCCTGCCACATGACATCAGTGGGTTATATTGCAACTTTCCACATGGCTGCTCAGACACAGACAGTTGTGTTTATGAAAATCCTCTTGATACCAGCTCAGAGCCTCCCTGGCACTCAGGGCTTCTTGGGCTATGCTATGTTCTGCTTAGAGGAGCAGCTGACAAAGGGCGGTCTGGAAGGTTGACTTTCCTTCGAGGTGCACTATGGGGAGGGTATCATGGGGGTGGGGAAGGGAGGGTGGAGGGCTGCTCTTCCTCACTCAGAGCTGGAATATCTTTGCTTCTGCTGCTTACAGCTCTAGAAAGACTGAATAGCTGCTGGCAGCATTGCCTTAACTATGGAGCCAGTCTAGGGAGGCAGAAGAACCTTGAGAGTTGACTCCAGATCTGGAAACCCAGTTTCTGCTGCTGATGTGTGTGGCTTTGGGCAAGTCATTTTATGTCTCTGAGCCTCAGTTCCCCATTCATCCTTCCCATACCTGTAAAATGGGTAGTGGTGGTGATGGGGGGGGTAGTCGCCTCTGTCTTCCTCCCTGCCCCCACCAGATTGAATGTTGTAATGTAAAAGGAAAGCATCAGTATTGGAAAATTTGTTAAATATTCATTGAATGAACAAGAGAAAAAGGGGCCATGGGCAGACTGGTGGTTAAAACTTTAATGATTAGTACCCTGCCTCCCTTGACTCTTCTGGCACCTGAGCTCACCTCCCTTGGCTCAGAGGTCTGGTAACATCTCAGTCCAGGAAGATGATACAATACTCAGTTCACAGAAGGAAGGGGAAGATGAAGAAGGGATGGGAGAGCAGACTGGAGAGTCTGGATGAACTATGACTGTGACTTGCTTTGAGTTGAAATGATTCAGTCTGACCAAATCTCCCAGTGCTAAGCAGGGGCTACCAAAGATTTGGTAGGGATCAAGAATTTGAGTAGTTTGGGAGAGGGGGTTGGGGTAGGTAGTAGAATTTTCCTCCCTATTCGAAAGCATGTGGAGTGTTTCCAGCATTCATCTGTCTATGAATCCCTCCAGATGATCGTCTCTAAGACTTAGAGTAAGGAAGACCAAGTTTTGAATCCTGCTTCTGAAATTTCATAGATTTAGAGCTAGAAGGGACCATAAAGGTCATCTAGTCAAATTCTCTCATTTTACATTGGAGGACACTTATGCTAAATGAATCTTATGATCTATTTGGGGAGGGAAGCCAAACACTAATGAAAAGTTAAATAATAATGCTGGGCAGGAGATTGATAAATATTAAAGAATAAGGGTTATAAAAGCTCAGAGAACAGTGCTATTAATGTGAAAATAGGAAGAAGTGGGCATTTAGGATAAAGCACCAAGTCTGGAGTCAGGAAGACCCAAGTTCAAATCTCAGACACCACTTGTGTGACTTTGAGCAAGTCATTTAACCCTATTTGCCTCAATTTCCTCATCTGTCAAGTGAGCTGGAGAAGAAATGGCAAACCTCTCCAGTATCTTTGCCAAGAAAATCCCAATTGGGGTCAAAAGAGTCAGACCTGACTGAGAAATGACTGAACCACAACAATGACTTCTGTATTCCTGGAAGCTATGTCTCTCTGAATTCAGCCCAAGATCATATTAGCTTTTCTAACTGCCAAGTCACACTACCGACTCATGTGGATCCTGCAGTCCTCTGCAGACCCCCAATATTTTTGAGAACACCTGCTTTCTATCCTTGTCTCCCCTACCCTATACCTATGAAATTGATTTTTTGAACTCAAGTATGAGATTCCACATTTATCCTCATTTAATTTCATTTTGTCATGATCAGCTTAATGCTCAAAGTTTTTTTGGATCCTGACTCTGACATACAGCATAATACTTCTCATTCCGAACTTTCTATCATCTGCAAATTTGGGGATCTAACGCCTTTATCTAAGTCATTGATAAAAACATTAAGCAAGTTCAAATCCCTGGAGAACTCCACTAGAGACTTCCTGTCATGGTTACATTGACCCATTAACAACTACTCTTGAGTTCAGCCATCCAGTTCTGAATCCACCTAACGGTATTACCATTTAATCCATATCTCTCCATCTTCTCCACCACTCTAGCTCCTAAGCCACCATCAGGATACTCTCCATATACTCTATATCTCCAAGAAATAAGCCAGGCATAATGATGTCACCGTTAACTCTTAAACATAAAACGTTAAGGAAAAATAATCAGTACATTACAGTTATTCAATGCAAAGCAAATAAAGGAATACTGAGTATATCATAGTCCATACATAAACCTGGCTTATAATCTTCCATCAAAGTATATGATATCCATGGGGTGAATAGGCATATACTTAGAAAAATATAGCAGGGAAGTATATAAGTGAGAAAAATTCCTGTCCATAGGGTGATTAAACTCTGGAATAAAAGCTTCAATGTCCTTGGTACATTTAGGAACCACATAAAATTACTTCTCTGCAAAACACTCCCTATCGTATCTACTCCTTTTCCTATCTCAAAATGATGAAACAATGACAGAACTCTTTTAATTCAAGCCCAATATTAATAGGTCTCTGAGGAAGTATTACATCATTATAATGATAAATAATTTCCTTAATCCATAGAACTGCAAAGCTCCCCAGGGTGGCTCTCTGGGCAATACAAACTAGCCCAGTCAATTACTCACTCAATTAAATTTTATGTTCTTCAATCAACTATCAGCATCATGTTTCAGAAAAGCAGAGTTCAATAACAAAACACCTTAGATTGGTTCTCTGGGCAATGAAGACAAGCCCAGCCTGCTCTTCACACCACCAGATTCTGGTGACTTTCAATTAGTGTCAAGTCTATGCCTATAGCAAAGCAGTTAAAAAACCCTGTTCTGTCCCCTCCTGCCTCCCCCACCCTGGCTTTTTGCTCCCAAAATGGGAAGCAAAGACCAATGAGGCTCCTCTGTGAGTCTTAAACTATAGATGACTTTGAAGGATTAATATCTGTAATTCAGCATAGTTTAGCTCTCCTCCAACCAACCTCTTCTTCAGCCAGCCTACAAAGTGATGCTTCCCCTCTAATCAGTTCTCTCTTAGGAGCAGTATCTGGATTCTTCTTGTTAGTTGGCTGCTCCTGCTGCATTCTTATTCAGCTCCTGCTGCCTTCGTAAATGCTTTCTTTTCTTCAGCTGGATTCTTTAACAGTCTCATCTGTTCACAGACTTCTGATGTTCAATGACTTATCTTTCCCTAATGAAGAAAAACCAATAAAATGCACCTTCCTTTGATGTTATCAGTCAATTGTGTCCAACTCTTCATGACCCCACTTAGGGTTTTCTTGGCAAAGATATTGGAGTAGTTGGCCACTTTTCTCCAGCTCATTTTACAGATGAGGAAACTGAGGCAAACAGGGGTAAGTGACTTGCCCAGAGTCACACAGCTGGTAAGTATCTGAGGCTAGATTTGAGCTCAGGTCTTTGCTAAAAACACTTCCAATATTTTTTTTCTGCTCACTGAATGAAATCTAAAAGCTTGTCTACTAGGCATTCAAGGCTCCCTACTACCACACTTCTGTCCTATGTTTTTCCAGCCCGATCTCCTGATATTTCCATCTATATATTCCATAGCCCAGATAAACAGAATTACTTCCCATCCCTTGTATATTTAACACTGACTCCCTGGCCCTCATTGCCTAGAAGGCCAGTTGTGTTAGATTTCACCCCTTCCTCAGGGTTCTCTGATACCCTGCAATATTGGGGGTATCTAGGTATCTAGGCTCTCTGCAAATGTCTCCATCTCCCATTGATAGTACTCCCTTTATTGCAGGGGTAGTTCCCTGCACTCCAGTTCCATTCAATTTTAGGAGCAGCTTTTACAAAAGAGTATCTACTTCAAAGCATAATCACAACTTACAAATGTACTCCCCCAACATGGACTTAAACTTACCACCTCCATCTCTGTGGAGGGGTTGGGCTTAGGTTCACAGTTTAGCTTAGTTCCTACAGAGCATACAATGTCAGTACCAAATTCAAAGTCACTTGGGTTCAAGTCCCCAGCACCCTGGCTTCTCTGGACTCCCCTGTAGGCTTGGCTGGCTGCACTAGCCTGCCTGCAATCCTGGCTTCAAGGTTTCCATGACTTGAATTCCCAGGTCTGATGTGAATCACTACAGGCACCTAAAACTGAGGATGAATAACATAGAATATAGACCCCCATGTCCATTTCTTGGAGCTGGGGTAAAAGGGTGAGGGGATTCCCCTCCCAGTTCAGTTCATGGTGCCTGTGCTGTCACTTGTATTCTTCAACCTCTGGATGCAGCACGAAGGAGCATGCAGGAAAGAGAATGCAGGAAAAAAAGAGAAACTGTCTCAGGCCATCTTCAAACATGTAGCTTTTCCTGACTTGTTCTGGCTCTACATCCAATCAAAATTATTTTTCATCAAATCAATCAATCAAAAATCAAAAACCACCCTTTTGGTAAGGAACGCAGACTATCTCCATGTTAGCTGATCTGGGCATGCCTAGTACGAACCCCTCAGGGAACCTCCATGTTAAGTGGATTAGACATGCTCCAAAACCTATATATACATATGTTCGTGTATATACATACATGTATCTATACATAGATGTGATATACATGCATATATACACATATACATGATCTCCAAATATTCCACACTGCTATTAGGTCTAGATCCTGACTCCTGTTCGTTGATATCTTTGTTCAGTTGTTCAATTGAATCTGACTCTTTGTGACCCTGTGGACCATACTGTCCATGGGGTTTTCTTGCAAAGATACCAGAGTGTTTGGTATTTCCTTCTCCAGTGGATTAAGGCAGTGATTAAGTGACTTGCCCAGGGCCACACAGCTAGAAAGTACCGGATTTGAACTTAGGTCTTCCTGACTCCGGGCTAAGCACTGTATTCACTGAGCCACCTAGCTGCCTCTTAGGCAAACAGAGGTTAAGTGACTTGCCCAAAGTCACACAGCTAGAAAGAGTCAGAGGCCAGATTTAGCAAAGGTCTTTCTCCCTCCAGGCTCAGTGCTCTCTCTATTCACTGGGCTATCCAGCTATCTCCATTGACATTCGACCTATCCTTTGAAGCACAGTTTAAATGTTTTTCTCTATGAGTATTCCTTGATCTGCACAATTGCAGCAGCTTTTCCTTCCTCAAATTATACATAGAACTTTGCATCTACGTTATATTATTGTCATATTCAATTCTCCACTATAGTTATTATATAGCTGTATAAATAATGTATAGAAATTGTCTATTTGTACACGTATGCCATCTCCCCTGCTAGAATATGAAGCTACATTGGGGTAGAGACAGTGTCACGTTTAGCTTTCTATTCTTCCCCATGTCCCAAACAGTGCTTTACACATAATAGGTGCTAAATAAATGGTTGTTGAATGAATGCGTGTTAAGGAAAATGGAGAAGGTTTTGAATAATTTCTGTCAGGAGTGCGATAGATATCTTAGAAGAGCTGCAGCAAGAATGTTTAGGTCTCAGGATAAGTATTTTGGAAATGATTTCCTTCTAAGTATCTTGGTTGCAATTAGAGTAACTGCCACCAGATGGATGGTGCTGCTTAGGGGTATGGTCTACTACTCTGAGCAACGAGCTTTCCCATAGATGCAGTCAATTGAGCCAAAGAGAAGAAAATCCTTATATATTCAGTTGTGATTTTTCAAAAATAAAATTAATACAAACTGATAAGCATAGCCATTAGGCATTATTATGTTCACAGGCAGTATTGCCTTTAGATTTGGAGTCAGGAATACCTGAATTAGAATCCCCCAATCCTATACTGTGTGACTATGAGTAAGTCACTTATCTTTTCAGGGTCTCAGTTTCCTCACTTGTAAATTTGGAATAAGAACACTTGCATTATCTCTCCCAAGGGGTTGATACAAGGAAAGCATTTTGTAAGGTTCAAAGCGTTGCAGAAAATGTTCATTATTATTATTGACTCACATCGATCCAGAATTCAACTAGGAACTAAGAACAACGAAAAGTGTTTTGTAGAAGTTCTTTTGGGGGAATTGAAAGAAAGAAGGGCTATGATTGCTGCTGGGGAGAATAGGAATAGGATGATAATAAAAAGCTAGAAGGCAAAACTATTCAACTTCTATTTTTCTTCTGATTTCTGTACCAAAGAGAATAATCTTTGGAATTGGCAAGAGAGAATAAAAATGGCTAGCAGAACGTTGAAACCTAAGATAAGTGAGGAATTCATAAGAGACCACTTAGCTGCCCTCAGTGAGTTCACGTTAGCAGGCCAAGGTGAATTATATCTTAGAATGCTAAAAAGACTGGTGGATGTGATTGCTTAATCCGCTGTCAGTGATCTCGGAAAAATTGTGGAAGATAGGAAAGGTGCCTCAGGACCAGAGAGCAACCAATGTCCCAGTTTTCAAAAGAGGAAAGAAGTTGAAACTATAGGCTAAGGAATTTGTTTTTGCTTCCTGGTAGAATTCTAGAACATATCATTAAAAGGATAGGTGATGGGCATTTAGAAAAGGAAAAAGCAATCCCCAAGAGCCTTCGTGGCTTAACCAAGATCATGACCCAATGTGATAAGAGTAATTTTATTTCCCTTTTTTGACTGGAAGATGAGAAGAATGCTATGAAGTTCATAGAGCTAGAATCTGATGAGAAATTTCACAAAGAATCTTATAAAATCCTTGGAAACAAGAGGAAGAGATGTGGGCTAGATTATTGTTGTGTAGTCGTTTTCAGTCCTGTCCAGCTCATTTTGTGTTTTCTTGGCAAAGATACTGGAGGGTTTGCCATTTCCTTCTCCAACTCATTTGACAGATGAGGAAACTGAGGCAAACAGGGTGAAATGACTTGCCCAGGGCCACCAGCTAGTAAATATCTGAAGCCAAATTTGAACTCAGGAAGAATCTTCCTGACTCCAGGCCCAGTGCTGGCCACCCTATGGATTACAGTAGTTGGGTGGATTTCATGCCGATTGCGTTACTGGAGCCAAACTCTAGCCATATAAAAGCTAGTGTCAACATGGCAGGTCTCCAATGAAGTGTCCCAGTGATCCATCTTTGACCTAGTGCTGTTCAACATTTTTATCACTGATTTGAATGGAGATATAGATGGTGGATGCATCAATTTGCAGGTGATCTAAATCTGGGAAGAAGAGCTAATGGCAGAGATAGGACTGAAAAGAATCTTGAAAGGTAACAGTGTAGTGAGAGGAAATTGAATAGGTTCAAATGAAAAATCTGACACTTGGATTAATACAATCAATTGTTCTATCACAGGATGAGATAAGGTTGACTACACAAAGGTTCCTATGAATGAGAGATAGTTTTAGACTTCAAGCCCAACATGACTCAACAGTGTTGGCCCCACCTCACCTCCCACCAGAATAAAAACAAATGAAATCTTATATTGGATTAAGAACAGCCTGGTATCCAGACCAAGGGAGGGGATAGTCATAATGTACTCTGCCCTGGTCAGGCCACATTTACAGCAGTATATTCACTTCTAGGTGCCACATTTCGGGAAGCACATTATTATTCCAATAAAAAATTAATAGGCCTTTGTTGAGAACCTACTATGTGCCAGGCATTGGGGCCGAGCACTAGGGATACAAAGAACAAGCAAAAATATTTCCTGTCCTCAAGGAGCTTACATTCTAATGGGGAAGTTGGCATGTACATAAATAGATTATTCCATAATGGAGTAGATACAAGGTAAGCTAGGAGGGCAGATTGGATAGAGGGTTGGGCCTAGAGTCAGAAAGACCTGAATTGAAATCTGACCTCTGACACTTATTAGCTGTGTGACCCTGAGCAAGTCCCTTAACCTGTTTGCCTTAGTTTCTTCATCTGTAAAATGAGGCGGAGAAGGAAATAGGGAACCAATCCAGTGGTTTGCCAAGAAAACCTCAAATGGGGCCACAAAGAGTTGGACATGACTGAACAAGGTAAGAGGGAAAGACATTAGTCCCTGTGGGGGGGGGAGGGAACTGGAAAAGACCTCTTGTCTAAATTACAACTTGAGCTGAGTTTTGAAGGAAGCCAGGGATTCTAAAAGGTAGAGGTAAGGAGCAAGAGAATTGCAGGCATAGGGGGCAGCCAGTGCAAATGTGTGGAGGTAGAAAATGGAGTGCTATGTATAAGAAGCTGTAAGTAGGCCAGTATGATGGGAATGCAGAGTGAGTGGAAGGGAATAACATATAAATAGAAAAGAAAGAGAAAAGGGGGCCAGGTTGTGAGGAGTTTTAAAAGCCAAAAAAAAGAGCTTATAGTAGACCCTAGAGGGAATAGGGGACCACTGGAGTTTGTTGAATAGAGGTAAAACAGGGTCAGACCTGTACTTTGGAAAATCACTTTGGCAGCTTTGTGGAAACTGGATTGGAGGGGAGAGATGGGAGGCAGGGAGACCATTTAGCAGGCTGTTGCAGTTGTCCAGGTGAGAGGAAGGATTTTGGTTATGTGAGTGGAGAAAGAGGGACTTATATGAGAAGTGCTGTAGAGATACACATAGCAAGATTTGGCAACTCATTGGTTAAGTTGAGAGGAAGGGAGGAATTGAGGACAACAAAAAGTTGCAAACCTGAAAGGAGGGTGGTGTCTTGGATAGTAGGGAAGTTCAGAGGAGGGGTGGGTTTAGGGAGGAAAGATAATAAACTCTGTTTTATACCTATTAACTTTAAGATGCAGATGGCATATACAATTTGTTATGCCCAATAGGCAGTTGGTGGGATCTCAAGAGATGGTCTAGGGCTATATGTACGGATCTAAAACTCGTCTGCACCAAGATGATCACTGAACCCAAGGAAGTTGATGAGATCAGCAAAGGGGATAGTACAGAGACAAAAGAGAAAGGGGCCTGGGATGGAGTTTTGTGATATATCCACAGTTAGTGATCCTGATATGGATGAATATCCAGCCAAGGAGACCGGGGAGTTGTCAGACGGGAGAAGCAAGAGAGAGCAGTGTCATGAAAATCCAGCAAAGGGAGAGTATTCAGGAGAAGAAAGTGGTCAGCAGCATCAAATGCTAGAGAGAAGTCAAGAAGAATGAGCACTGAGAAAATGTCATTAAATTTGGCAATTAACAGATCATTGCTTACTTTTAAAGGGGCAATTTTGGTTAGACGATGGGATCAGAAGCCAGATTACAGAGGGTTAGAAGAGATTGAAAGAAGTGGAGACACCCAGCGTGTACAGCTTTCTCAAGGAATTTAGTCATGTAGGGCAAGAGAGACTCAGGACAGTAGCAGATGGGAATGGTAGGATCTAGTGAGTGCTTTTTAAGAATAGGGGAGACAAGTATATTTGTAGTGAGAAAAGAAGGAACCAATAGGTAGGGAGAGACTAAAGACTAGGCAGAGAAAAGATGGCAGTGGGTACAATATGCTGGAGAGGGTGAGAGGGGATGAGATCAAGATCAGCCTTGGCAAGAGGAAGGGACATCTCTTCATTAGAGATTGAAGTGAAGCAGGAGATACTGGGTATGATGTCTCAGAATATCATTTTTCTTGTTCAAGAAAAAAAAGAAAAAACCTTTCACCCTACCCCACCATCATCATCAGGTAACATGTAACATTTCCACAGGATGCTTTAATTAATGCTAAAGTCTATAACTCTTAAATGCCTGGTCATGTTGGCATAGTGGGTAGTCAGACTCAAAGCTAGGTTTAAGTCTAGCCTCTGACACATATTGGCTGTGTGGCCTTAGGTAGGTTATTTAACACCTCAGACTTCCAGGCACTTACCTGAGATTCTAAGTTAATTAATGATGGAGGGTTTTTTGACCTTGGACTTTTCTACAACGATGAAATCACCCATGTAGTCACTCTTTAACTTATTTTAAAGAAATCACAGCCTGTTTCAGTTATGAGGTCTATGCTTACCAAATGGAATATTAAGAAGTTTTTCCACAGAACTCTAAAGCCGTTTCTGTGCAGTTAGATAGCAAGAATGTGCAGTGGACCAGGTCTGCATGGTTCTGTGTTGTTTTCCAGTAATGCTTTGTGACCTTGAAACAAGGGTTAGATGCAGGAGGCATTAATACTTCTGGGTTAGGAACTTCTTTTAGAAACACTGCTGGGTCATTCAAGTCCACTGTCTCTCAAACTCTGTCCAAGTTCATCGTTTCCATGACACTATATCCACTTCATCCTCTGCCATCCCCTTTTCTTTTTGCCTTTAATCTTTCCTAATATCAAGGTCTTGTCCAACGAGTCCCATCTTCTCATTATGTGGCCAAAGTATTTAAGCTTCAGTATTTGACCTTCCATTGAATGGCCTGAATTATTTTTTTTATGTATTGACTGATTTGACCTCCTTGCTGTTCAAGGGGCACTCAAAAGCGTTCTCCAGGGTCACTATTTGTAAGCAAAGGTTCTGTGGCACTCAACTCTCCTTATAATCCAACTCTCACAGTCATGCATTGCTATTGGAAAAAACATAGCTTTGACTATATGGACTTTTGATTCTGTATGATTACCTCAATAGAGAAACATCAAGCTTTGTTGCGTTCTAGGTTCACATTGAGGACAGTTGCATAACTCTACTAGATCAGGCCCTGGGGGAGATTTCCTTAATTCTACCAATGTTACCAGTTCAAGCTTCAAAAGTTCACCATCCTCAGTCTCTACACCCTTACATGTTTCTTTCCAATAGAATGCCTCCCCCTAAACTTTGGATCATTGCTCTTATTTTCCTTTCCCAGACCCCTTTGTTTTATCAAATATTTAATATTTACAAGGGAAGTCTAAAAGTAGCGTATCTGTCTTCTCCAGCTCAGCCTCCACATAGCTGACAAATTTAAATTCCTAATATATAGAACTATGTCACTCCTCTACTGAAAAATCTTCAGAGGTTCCTTACTGCCTCAGGGATAAAATAAAAATTCTCATTCTGGCATTCAAAGCCCTCTATCATCTGATTCCCATTTACCTTTCCACTCATTTCATATTACATCGCATCACACTTTCCATTCCAATCAAATTGTCTTATTAGTTATTCCTTGTATGTCACAGTCCTTGCCTTGCCTCTCTGTCTTGGGACAGGTGCTACCCCATTTCTGGAATGCTCTTCTTCTTTACCTCTGCCTAGTAGAATCCTTACCTTCCTTCAATGTACAGCTCAGGCACAACCCTCTACATGGGGACTTTCCTGAACCCCCAATGTTATTATCAATCTTGCCTTTTTGAAATTACTTTGTATATATGTTGGATTTGTACGTGTTTACATGTTTTATTTTCCCAGTAGAATGTAAGACCTTTGAGGCCTTTCCTCTCCCCACCTTTTTTTGGCTTGATATACATAGAACCTAGAATACCACCTTGTTTGTAGTAGGTAATAAATAATACTGATTGATCCAAACATTCTGAAAAGCAATTCAAAGAAAGTGACCAAAATGTTCATGCTCTTTGTTAAAGAGATCTCACTGATAGTCGTATATACTAAGGAAGTCAATTAAAAAAATGTCCCCTCCCATGCCAAAATAGTTATAGCAGTACTTTTTGTAATAGCAAAGAACTGGAAGCTAAATAGATATCCTTTGTTTGGTAAATTACAAAGCAAGTTATAATTTATGAATGTAATATAATATTACTGTTTTATACCATTTCAAATAACTACAAAAATGCGTAATATATCTGGGGATTGACCTCTCAAAGCACACAAAGACTTGTATAGATTTAGTTGCAAGTCTTAAAGAAGTAAAGAAGAACTTAAGTAACTGGAAGAATATTCAGTGCTCATGGCTAGGCTGTGCCAAAATAATAAAAATACAGTACTGCCAAAATTAATTTACATCATACTAAACTACCAAGGGAATACTTTACAGAACTTGATAAAATAATAACAAAATTCATTTATAAAAACAAAAGATCTAGAAAAATCAAGGGAAATGATGAAATGAAATTGGGATGAGCAGAGAATAGCACTTCCATACCTGAAACTACATTATAAAACAACAGTCATCAAAACCATCTAGTATTGGTTAAAGGATAGAGAGATATATCAACAGAACAGACTAGATAAGAGAGATACAGAAACAATGGAACTCAATAACCCAGTGTTTGACAAAGTGGAAAACACAAATTACTTAGGGAGAGACCTCCCTTTAAAAACTGCTGGGAAAACTAGAAAGCTGTCAGCAAATGTTAAGTTTAGACCAACATCTCACACCACACTGTACAATATACTCTAAATGGATATGTGACTTTAATATTAAAGATCATACTATTAAAAAAGTAGAAGTGAAGCAAGTAGCTCTCACAGCTATGGGTCGGAGATGTATTCTTAACCAAACGACAAGATATAAAGACAATTACAAAAGATAAAATAGATAACTCCAATTACCTGAAAATGAAAAACTTCTGCACAGACAACATTAATGCATCCAGAATAAAAAGGGAAGTGGTTGAATGGGAAAAAAGAATCTTTGCATCAAATTTCTCTGATAAGGGTTTGGTATTCGAGATATGCAAAGGATTTATATATGTGTGTGTATGTGTGTATAAAATGTATATATGTATATCTAATCGCCATTCCCTAATAGATAAATGGTCAAGAGATATGAACAAATAGTTCTCAAAAGAACAGCAAAATATTTACAACCACATGAAAAAATACTCCAAATCACTAACAAGATGAGAAATTCAAATCAAAACACCTCTGAGATTTTACTACACATCCTGCAAATTGGCAAAAATGACCAAAAAGTGGAACAGTTAATGTTGGAGGGATTGTAGAAGCATGGGCATACTAGTACACTATTGGTGGAGCTGTGAAATGGTACAACCATTTTTGAAAACAATTTGAACTTATGCAAATAAAGTGAGTAAAACATCCCTACCCTTCAAACCAGAGACTCCATTACTAGCCTTATACCCTGAAGAAACCATTTATAAGAAGAAAGAAAATCCTCATATACTTCAAAATATTTATTGCAGCAGAACTTCTTGCGATAGCTAAGAGTTGAAAACAAAGTAGATGCCCGTCAACTGGGGAACGGGTAACAAATTGTGCTACATGAATATAATGGAATACTACTGTGCTGTAAGAAATGATGTAAGTAATGAATCCAAAAAAACATGGAAAGATCTACATGAACTGATGCAGAGGGAGATAAGCAGAACCAAGAAAATATATACATACACACATACACACACATACATACACAAAATATAAAACTACAGTTTAATGGAAAGAACAACTACACATTGAAAAATCAAAAGTAAGTGTAACAAAATCATAAAAGTCAAGTGGGACTCAAATGAAAAGATATAGAATGTACTACCAACCTACCCCTTCGTGGAGGTGTGAGATCCATAAGTGTTACGTATTACATATATTCACATATTTTTGGACTTTTTCCAATGCATTGATTAATTTTATTGCCTTTTTCCTCTCTCTAAAAATTATTTGTCATATCGGATGACTCTCTGGCAGGGAAGGCACTTTGGATACTATGATGATATAAGAAACAGGAGATATCAATAAAAACTTATTTTAAAAAAGATATTATAAGGACAAAACTTGACCTTAAAGAATAAGGATGAGAAAGCCTTTTTAGCAGAGGTGGGATACTATGGGTGTGTGAGATGCTGCATCTAATAAATTGGTTAGTTTTGCTAAACTTCTGCTCTTTTTGGTTATGGTGTTGTTATTTGTTATAATGATGGTTCTTTGGGTGGAAGATTTAGAAAGGATACTTTGGAATCTGTAGAGAGTAAAAAAAACTATCAATAGAAGTTTACTTTAAAATATACATTGAATTTAATTGAATATTCAAAATGGTATTGTAAGCCATTCAATATATCACAGAGTCAGAGATATTTTCCAGCACCTTGAACCTTAACTGGCTGGTGCAACTGGCCCTTCCTAGTTTCCTGGCTAGATTAAAAGCAAGTTGTCCCTCTCCTACCCAGCCTGGGAAAGGACTCTGTCCATGGTCACATTGGGCAGGGAGAGAAAGCATGTGAGGAAATTGATTTCAAAGACTGAATGTGGACCTGCACAGACTTAGTACTTTGGGTAGTATATGGGGGAATCTGAGCTAACTTTTTGGACTAAAGGCACACTTTATAAATAAAGAGGGCAGCTAGGTGATACTGTAGATAGAGTGCTAGGCCTAGAATCAGGAAGATTTATCTTTTTGAGTTCAAATCTGGCCTGAGACACTATCTGTGTGACTCTGGGCAATTCAGTTTATCCCGTTTACCTCAGTTTCCTCATCTGTAAAATGAAGTGGAGAAGAAAATGACAAACAACTCCAGTAACTTTGCCAAGAAAATTCCAAGTGGGGTCACGAAGAATCAGACATGACTGAAATGACTGAACAATAACAACAAATAGAAATAAAGAACAGGACACACCTAATCACTGCATTACTGGGTCTGAGAGTGAGCTGGGGTGGTGGACATATTTGAACTAAAACCATTCTTCAGGAATGAGGGAAAGAGAAGACCAAAGTGACATTAAAAAAATGAAAAATACAAGTGGAGGTAGACACATTTATTTGACTGTAATTGAATTAAGAAATAACCTAGGGTTAGCTAGAAGAAATATCCTTTCGTAACTTTAGAACATAGCAATTTATATGTTCTGCATAATTTCTTTTAAAAACAGTTCTATTCCACATTTATGAAGCACCTACTGTATGCAAATCACTGTGCTAGGTACAAAGCTTAGATTAAAATATGGTTGTTGCCCTCATGGAGTTATAGGTTAGTAGACAGATAAGAGACACATAAATACTTCTAATACCTGAGCAGTGTCAGTGTGGGGGAGGGAGTGTGAGGGGAGTCAACAGCTAGTTAAAATGAGGAGCCTGAGAACATGATTTAGATTTCTGTAGCAGGGCTTCAGATTCAGAACAATGAGCTCTTGACCATGGGTAGGATATGTCTAATGAGGCCTGGGAAGATTGAATTTGCCTGGAGACTTGGAGATCTTGAAGAGGGCTTTAAAGTGAAAATGGAGGAGGAATGAGAAAACAAACATGTACTAAGCCAGATGTCACAGAGAGAAGCAGGCATGACATGGGTAGGAATGCAGAAATAATAACTGAAATTTATATAAGGCTTTAGGGCTTGTAAGGTGCTATACAAACATCATCTCATTTGATAGCTACCAAGCCAATGACAGAAATACTGCATGTACCATCATGCCCATTTTATAAATGAGGAAACTGGATTCCAGAGCTGTTACATGATTTGCCCATGGTTATACAAGTAGGAAGTATCAGAAGCAGGATTCAAACATAGATCTTCTTGACTTCAAGAACCACAAACAATGTGCAAGAAGATAAATCAAGGTATCATCAAAAGAGCATCGCATTTATTCACTCAATTGACAAGCATTTATGAAGCACTGACTGCATGCTAGCCACTGTGCTAAATGCTGAGTATACAATGACAAAAGTAAAACAGTCCCTGCCCTCCAAGAACCTACATTTAAAAGGGTAGAGAGAGCTGAGGACTTAGATCCAAATCTTCGCTCTGCCACTCAACAACTCCGTGGGACCTTGGACAAGTCTCTCTTAATAGACCCTCATTTATATAATGAGGAAGTTGGACTAGATAATTCCTAAGTCCCCTTAAAGCTAGAAATCATGTGATTCTATTGTAAGATAAGAGGGATAATGATAATACTTGAGGTTTCAGATGGTGGCTACGTCCCTCCACTGCTCAGGAATATCCTCGAGACTGAGACAGATTCAACTTGTTCTCATAGTAAGCACTTAATGAATACTGACTATTCCTGAGACTTGTGATGTGACTCAAGGTTGATGTATGATAATAGTTGGGTCTACCTTATTTAAAAGGGACTGGCGGGGGGGGGGGGGTGATGGTAAGCATCATGAGGAACAGTTGGGTGAGGAAAAAAAGGGGGTACATGAAAGCAGTATTGTGATGAGAATATATCATCAGACTGCCTTATCAGATGAAGGAAACAGGTTCTAGAAGCAATTCAAAAGTCGTCAAGAAGAAAGCGTAGAGTGATGGTGGACTTCACATTCACCAGACTTCTGTAGGAAGGTAGAAGAAGAAGAGAATAGAGTCGTAGAATAAAAATAGAAACCTTTCTGTTAAATGTAGAATAGCAAACATTCTTGACTTGCTTTGTTGTGTTTCCAAGGGGGAGAAAGTGATAAGAACTGTGGACCATATTCTGAGTAATAAGTAGGAAATAGTTTCTAAAGTAAAACATGATAGGAACCTTGGGAAGAAGCAATCACACCGTTTAACAATTTGAAATAGATGAGAAGGAGAAAGCCAGGCATAGACTGACATGCATCATAGATTTGGGGAGAATGGATTTCAAAGAACAGATAGGTAGGATACCATGTCCTAAGATTCTTTAAAAGAATTAAACCCAAGAGATGCAAAGCACTCAAGAATTAAAATCAGAAAACAAAAATAGAAGTGATTCTGATGAGAAAGAAAAGGAAGAGCTGTTTAAAAAGAACTATAAGATAGCACAGGGGACACATTTCCCAACCTAGATTTTTAAAAGGAATGTACAGAAAATAGAAACTGGACACGAATACAAAGGAGTGGCAAGATCTAATAAGAGTGATGACTGTAGTGTTGGAATTCGGCATGAGCATAGGCTGGAAACTAATGTTTAAAGAAACAAAAAGAGCTTTTTAGGTACTGTAAGAGTAGAACAAGACTCAAGCAATGGATGGCTCACTGCTTAGGGTGAATGGGAAGATGAAGATGATAACAATACCTAGCACAATGCTTACAGCATTGTAGATACTCGATCAATGTCAAATGTTTGTTGAATGATGGAGAGAAGGCAGAATCACTCTATTCCTAGTGTGTTTTCTCTGTTTTCTCCACCAAGAAGAATGACCTCCAGCCTGGGAAACAGAGCAAAAATGGTTAACAGGGAATTTAAAAACAAAATAAGAAGATAGTGAGAGAGCATCTAGCTAGACTCAAATAATTCAAGTCACCAAGCTTGAATGAGGTACACCTAAGAGTACTGGAAGAACCTGCAGGTGGATTTGCTGGGTTGCCACTGGTGGTTTTTTAATAATTGTGTGAAACAGCAAAGATGCTGTATTATTGGAGCTGGTCAAAGGTTTATTTTCAATAAATGGAACAGGACCAGATTCTTCAAACTGTAGTCTGGTGAGTTTGATTTTAATTTTTGGCAAAATTCTAATACATATTATTAAAAGGATGGTTTGCAAGGTCTTGGAAAAGGGAAGTTATGATCACTAATAGTAGTACTATCTAGTATATGTACATATCACTTTATGGTTTTTAAAGTACTTTATATACATTATTGTATTTGGTTCTAACAATAGCCCTGTGAATTAGGCACTATTATTCTTATCCCCATTTATAGAGACTGAGGATGAGAGGTTAAATGACTTGCCAGAAGTCACACAGTCATTAAGTATCTAAAGCAGGATTTGGACCCAGTTCTTTGTGACCCAAAGTCTAACACCCTATCCAATGAACCACATCCAGGGTTCATTGATGAATGATTATAGCCCAAGTTGACTGAAGCATGGAGTAATGGCCAAAAATAATATGAGATAAATTTAGTTAGGTAAATTGGCACCAGATTGTGAGGAGCTTTGAATGACAAATTAAAGAATTTAAGCTTTATTCCCTTCAGTAAGGAGGGACTTTAGATTTAGAGAATGGAAGTGTCAAGTATCATGGCCAAATCTATATAAAGGGGGATGAACCTACCAACTGTGTGAAGGATAGACTGGAGGGGAATAGAGGTGGAGGCAGGGACACTGGTTAGGTGGTTTTTATAAGAGTGCAAGTGAGTGGTAATTGAGGTCAATGATAGAACAGAGAAAGCAGATGAAAAGATGGATTGTTGAAGTGGTATTATGTAATTGGATATGAGAGGTAAGGTGGAGGAAAGGAAGGGTCAAAGATAACATCAAGATCTGAACATGGAAGACTCTAATTTCTCTCTGTCTTTTTTCGGTTGCTATTTTTCAGTTTAGATAATTAAATAGTCCCGACCCTCGTATGACTTACATTGTAGTAGAGAAAGAAGACGTACAGATATCATTTGATAAGTTTACGATAGTTTACAAAAATAGGTTCTAGGTAAGATTTGAGGGTATACGCCAGCTGGGTGGCACAGTAGATAAAGTGCTGGGCCTGGACTTAGGAAAACCTGAGTTCAGATCTGACCTCAGACACTTATTGTGACCCTGAGCAAGTTATCCTGTCTACCTCAGTTTCCTCATCTGTAAAATGAGCTGGAGAAGGAAACAGTAAACCATTCCAGTGTCTCTGCCAAGAAAACCTCAAATGGGGTGACAAAGAGTCAGACACGACTGAAATGACTAAATGAGAACAATAAGATCGGGGAGAATGACATTGCTGACTGGGGGAACACTTGGTCTTTAAGGGATGAACAAAAATTTAATAGATTAAGGGGGATAGGAAGTTATATTTGAAAAGTAGGTAATGCAATGGCAGATAGGATGAAATAGTGTGCTGGCATGGAAACTAGGAAGATCTGGGTTCTAATCCTACCTCTGATGCCTTGGACATATCACTTAACCTCTCAGTTCCCTAAGAACTTTCTTTTATTCCATTTTGCATTTTATATTACTTTTTCCATTTAACCAAAATCATTTCCTACCCCACCCCCACTGAGAAAAAAGAAAAAGAAAAATTAAGCAACATATCGACTGTGTCTGACAGTATATGCCATATTCTACTCCCCTAGCCTCCCACCTCTGCAATGAAGGGAAGGAGACAAATTTTCCTAACTCTTCACCAGAACCAAGTTTGATTCTTAAAATTATACAGCTTTCAGTTGATTTCGTTCTTGTTGTTCTTCCAGTTTACATTGTTGTAGTCATTGTGTGTGCCATTATCCTTTTTCTGTTTACTGCACTCTGCATGCGTTCATTTATGTCTTCCCATGCTTCTATGAATTCTTCATATTCAACATTTCTTACAGTGCATTAAATTTCTATGCCACCGTTTGCTATTCCCCAATCAATGGCAACTAATTAGTTTCCAGTACTGAGAAGTGCTACTACAAATATTTTGGTGCATATGACACCTTTCTATCTTTGGCATATAAATCTGAGATACGCATATCTATATCTATATAGCTTACACACTGCTTAGAATGCCCATACCCAGAGATCTTACTGCTATAACATACATGTATGTATGTATACACACATATATACACATACCCACGTGTGTGTGTGTGTGTGTGTGTGTGTGTGTGTGATGTGTAGCAGTTAGGTGGTGTGGTGCATAGAGCACTGGGCCTGGAGTCAGGAAAAGGAATCTTCCTGAGTTCAAATCCAGCTTCAGACACTTACTAGCTGTGTGACCCTGGACAAGTCACTTAATCCTGTTTGCCTCAGTTTCCTCATCTGTAAAATGAATGCTAGAGAAGGAAAGGCAAACCACTCCAATATCTTTGTAAAGAAAACCCCAAATAGGGTCATGAAAAGTTGGACACAAATGAAAAATGACTGAAAAAAACAGCAACAACTCTTTGTGTGTGTGTGTGTGTGAATTTAAGGGTATAGACATTTTAGTCAGTCTATAAGCATAACTCCAAATTGCTTTTCACACTGGTCAGAATAATTCCTAGCTCTACCTGCGGTGTCTTAGTGTGCCTGTTTTCCTTTAGCTCCTCCAACATTGACAATTAACATCATTTGTCATTTTTTTCCTAATTTTCTGGGTGTGAGATAAAATCTCATAGTAATTTTGATCTACATTTCTCTTAGTAATTTAGACTAAACTTTATATAAAAATAGTTGTTAATTATCTGTCATTCTTTCAGAAATGATTGTATATATCTTTTGTCCATTTTTTCATTTGGGCAATGACAAATTGCATATATTTATGATAGTTCCCTATATATCTTGGATATCAGATCCTTATCAGAAGTATTTGATTCAAAGATTTTTTTTCTCTCAATTGATGTTTTTCCTTTGTATCCTAGTTGCATTTATTTTGTTCATGCAAAAGTCAGAAGAACCCACTTTTCCACTTTCTTCACTATTTTCCCTCCCATTTTCACACCCCCACCCCTACTCATATCCATATATGCACATGTACCAGTAGGCACACCCACCAATTCCTAATGGTAAGGTACTATTGGGCAAAGCCTAGATCTTGATTCTCTGCTGTTCTTCATGCTCAGCAAAGAAAAATTATTTCCCTGTCCAGGTATCCCTGTCCCCCACCCCTCAAGCCAGTAATCCAGCTCTCTACTGGTTTTCCTGATTTGTTGCAGCAGATGAAAACAATACAATATGTGATCACGGGCAGCAGAAACAGGAAGGAGAGAGCATTTCAGGACACATGAGTGGCCTGGCTAGCTAGAGATCATCAAGGTCAGTGAGGCAGAGATTCCTAAATCCAGAACCCTCAGCCCATCTCCCTCCTTCCCCACTCTCATGCCTCCCCTCGGTCTGGTGACAGGCTCCTTGGGCCTGATTTAGGAAGGCCTGTGCGGAGGAGTCATCCCTTCCTAATAGGCCCGGGTTGTAATTCACAACAGCCATCCCCCTCTTTTCACTGCCTCCTCCCAAAGTAGCCACTGCAGTTGTAGTATTTAGGGCAGATTTAAGATCAGGATGAAATCAGATTCACCAAACAAGGTATTGGGCTGAGCAGGAGGGGCTGGGGGCTGGGGAGTTATAGCCTGGGAGCCCCAGAGTCCCCGGGAGACTATTAAGTGTGTCTGTATTTTATGGGCAGGCGCAATGCTGGGTGAATCATTCATAAACCAATTACAGGCAGTGTTTCCTCTTCCTCGGTCTCTCCCTAAATGTTAAGGCAAAGTTCAGGTGAGTGGGTGGAGGCCCAATACATGTGTGAAAACACACTCATCCTCACACATCTGTACTTTTCATCAGTCATGGTACCCATATTGGGACAGCTCCCCTCTGAGGTGATAGGAACCTCAGAGGGGGCACCCTCTGGTACTCTGGGGCATGCTAAGTGACCCAGGGTGATTCTCTTTTGAATTTCCTATTACCGAAATTCTGTCGCCTTCTCATAGAGAAAATCCAATTGTGTAGTTTATCTGTTCTGGTTTAGCTGTTGAGACTCCAACCCAGAGCTTGCTGCATTTCAAGGGTGGTCAAAGCTGCCTCCTCTGAGAGGTGCTTGGAGATGAAAGGTAGCTAGGTGACATGGCCGTGGAGAGGATATTTGCCATATCAGGTCCAACCAAACCCCTGCTCTCCAAACAGATGCACATGCACACACACCTATATTCACACACCTACCTCCCACCCACCCCCACACTCATGTAGATGCGCAGACACACATGGATACACCCCAGCTCTCTTGGTGAATGGTGGCTGTGTGCTCCTGTTGGATGACTCTAGGGACTACAGAGATGCTCAGGGGAAGCAGAGCCCCAGGGGACCCAGATGCGTCTGTCAGGTCCAGCTGCCCTGAGCTCTGACGACTTGACAGGTGGCATTAGCATAAAAACCTCGGGTAGTGGCAGCTGCCGGCTCCATGCCAGAGCCCTGGGCGTCTCTGCTTGGTGCCATTCACTGTCACTGAGATCAGGGACCTGCCAGGGAGAGAGGCCTGGCTGTCTCTCACTCAGGTCTCCCTCTGACTTTGGGTGCTTCCCACTTCCAGAGTTCTGGGAATAGGAACAGCACTTCACTCCCATCTCTGGCTTTTCAAGCCAAGTGGGTCATAAATAGCAAATGGTGAGAAAAGAGAGTTTTCTACCCCTGCCCCCAGTCTTGTATTGTCCCTGGGAGCCCAAGATGCTGCCATCTTCCCTCCTGCCCTGGAACATTCCGAGATGGGGAAGCCCAACCCAGCCCAGCCAGCGTGGTTCTGCCTCCCTTCTCCCACCTCGCCAGAATCCTGTTTTCTACTCTGGTGACCTTTTCTTTTCTTCTTAGAGCAAAAATGGGTTCTACTTTTACTCTCAGTTCCCTTTACCCCTCCAAGGAAGAGAGGGAATGCTATCAGGGACTTGGACCTATGGGATGTTAAAGCTGAAAATGACCTTAGATGGCAGCTAGGATAATGACCTCATTTTATTTATAGAGAAACTGATATCACAGAAGTAAAAACACTCTCTCAAGGCCACAAAGCTCCTAGAGCCAGGGCTAGGACCAGGACTCAGTTCTCTTGGCTCCTTACCGGGTGCTCTTTCCACTACTATGATAATGCACATATACATGTATTTGTGTACACATGTAAATATATACATATAAATACATATATATGTAGATGTAAATAGGTAAAAATACACCCACACACACATATACATCTTTCCAGAACAGTCAAGAGCAGCCTCAGGGGAGGTCACTAGGTAGTCTATCCATCATCTCAGGCCTCTACCCTCCTATCCCTGTCCACCCTAAAATACAGGCTTCCCCACTGGTCTCTTAGGGCTCCCCATCTGTTTCAATGATCCAGGCCCCTGATGGGGGGGAGGGGGAAGGGAGCTTCCAACATCTCCTAAACCTTCATAGAAACATCTGCAAACTGCCTGATGGAGGAACCCAAAGATCAGGGAAGGAGGAAAACCAGGAGGCCAGCAAACCACATCAGTAAGCTAAAATATTGGTCAGAGAGCTAAAAATATATTGATAGGTATCCCCTTCCTCCCTCAATGTATTAATGTGGTTTTTAAAATAAGTCAGCCTCCTTCTAGCTCTCTCTTTCCACTGTCATTTATTTCAGTTTTTATCTCCACAACAAAAATTCCTTCCAACTTTTTTTTCCTCTCTCTCCCTCTAATGCTCTTCACTTTCAAATGCTAATAATCTCCAGCTGTAAAAGGCTTAGAAGTGGCTCTAGATTGTTTGATCTTTGGCCTGTGATCTGCTTTCATCTCTCTGCTTTCAAATGTTACTTCAGATTTACTTTAACCTATTAACATGCTTGGTATTCATAGACATGCACTCTCCCCACACAGGCTTCCATTCTCCCCAACAACCCCCATTCTCCCCCCCCCATTCTAATGAGGCAGAGAAAGTGAAATTGGAAGACATTTAACTTTCACAATTTTAAAGAAGAAAGCCTGGGAAAGAGAAAAAGGGAGAGAAAGAGAGAGTGATTAAAAAAGGAGAGAAAATAGAATTGGAAATTAAAGAAAGGGTTGGAATGGAGAGGAAAGGTGAGAAGTGACATAGAGTGAAAAAGATAAGGAGATGAATAGAGAGAAGAGGTAGAAGAGAGGAGACAAAAAGAAAAAGAGAGGAGAATAAAGAGAGGAGTAGTAGAGAAAGAAGAAAAAGGAGAAAGGAGATGAGAACAGGGAGATGGAAGAAAGGGAAGAGGAAGGGGAAAGGAAGGGGTCAAAAGAGAAGAAATAAAAGAGGGACTAGAGGAAGGAGAAGAGGAGATTGAGAAAGGGGAAGAAAAAGGAAGGCAGCTGTAGGAGAAAGGAGGAGAGGTAGAGGAGAAAGGCAGAGGGAGGAGAAAAGGGAATAGAAAGGGAAGAGAGAAAAGAAAGAAGAGGGGGAATTGAAGAAGAAGAAAGAGAAGAGAGAAGAAAAGAAAGGAAGAGAGGCAGAGAGCAAAGGGAAAGGAGAGAGAAAGGGAAAATAATGAGAAATCAAAAAAGGGAAGGAAGGAGAGAAGAGAAGAGGGGAGCTAGGGAGAGGAGGGAGAGCTAGAGGAAGGGAAGACTAGAGAAGGAAGAGAGGAAGGAGAGAAGGGAAGGAAAATAGAAAAGAGAGGAGAAAAGGTGAGAAAGAAGAAGGGAAGGGAGAAGAGGAGACTAGAAGGAAGACAGAGGGATTGGAAAGGGGAAGAATGGAAGAGAAAAGAGGGGAGAGGAGGGGAGGAGAGGGGAGAGAAGGAGAGAGGAGAGGAGAGGAGCAAGCAGGTGCCATTGTGGGAGAAGCTGCCTCTGGCTTGTTAGACAATATCTAAATCCACTTCCTCCCTAGCCAGGGAGCGGGCACTGGAGAAATGCTGAATTACTACTTAAGATTTCTTGCTACAGTGGTTGCGCTGGAATCTCTGGCATGTTCATTTCCACAGGAACCGAGAGTCATGAATATGGATGAAACCCCTCACTGAGACCACACGGGTCTGGTTCAATTATTTGCGATATAAAGTAGCACATAAGGATTCTTGGGGCTTGATCATTTCCCGACGGGTGTAGGGAAGTAGGCGTTGGGGAGGGCATTTGAGACTGCGGAAGGGGAAAGTT
Source organism: Trichosurus vulpecula (assembly GCF_011100635.1). Taxonomy (NCBI): domain Eukaryota; kingdom Metazoa; phylum Chordata; class Mammalia; order Diprotodontia; family Phalangeridae; genus Trichosurus; species Trichosurus vulpecula. The sequence continues at coordinate 128,239,267 of NC_050574.1, forward strand.
TCCTTGGCCCTGGAAAGGGTGCCAAATGGTAGGAAGCCAGGCCTCAAGGCACCTCTGAAAGTCATTGTGTCATTCAGAATGTCCCCCTAGGCTCCAGTTACATCTGGACATCTGAGCCTAGCCCTGAGCATAGGGTAGGAGACCACCTCCCTCCTTCTCCAGCACACCTCACCACAGCTGTAACTCCAGCTGTCCTAAGCGGTTGCCCTTGACAGAAGGAAAGGGCTAGTTTTCAGACATTAATGGATCAGACAAATCAGGATCAGGAGTTACTGAGTGCTGGACTAATGGATAACACCTTCCACGTCAGCATCAGCCTCTCTCTCTGGACTCTGGAGGAGGCAAGAGATAGTTTCTCCAATGCCCACCCCTTTGGAGAAAGCTGAGATGAGAGTAGCCTGACCCAATCATTACATCTTTCCTTCATAGACTAAGGACAACCTCAGGGATTAGGGATGATGGTAAGCAGATGGAGCAGGAGTGGGGAGTGAGGAGAAGCAGTACAGGGCATGAGGAGGAAAGCTTATTCCCAAAGGAAGAATCCCTGAGTAGATGAAGTTCTGAATTTATCTAGAACTTATCTACTCCCTGTGTTGGGGATTTCTTCCAAATGGGAATTAGGGTTGTAGTCACCTCCAACTCTTCAAGAGCCCATTGGCAAAGATACTGGAGTGCTTTGCCATTTCTTTTTTCCATTTCATTTTATAGATGAGGAAACTGAGGCAAGTAGGGTTAAGCGACTAGCCTAGGGTCACACAGCCAGTAAGTGTTTGAGGCCAGATTTGAACTCAGGAAGACCTGACTCTAGACCCAATGCTCTATCTACTGTGCCCCCTAGCTTCCCAGAGAATTAGGGGGATGTGATTAAATTGGAGGTCAGTAGTTCCTGAGGAAATAAGAGCCAGCTGGTGAATATCAGGCTACTGGATCCAGATGGCTCTGGAGGAGAAAGTGAGGCTGGTCACCTTGCACAGCCCTCCCTCACTCAAATAAAGGTCAAGTGCAAGTCATGTCATCATTTCCCTGATGCCATGGTCCTCTTGTAGAACGAAGGACAGACATAACAAGGAGTCAGTTAATGTGTCCATCTCTTTCTGTTCTTAAACACCTATCACCCTAAGGATGTCCATTCCTATGGTTAACCCTATTAGTGCTGCCTCCAAAGCCTAGAGGTTCTTGTTCTGTACTCAGTGGAAAAGAGAAGAGGTTGTTCCCTCATTGTATGTTTGAAGACCTTTAGAGTACATTTAGCAAAAAAAAATATCCAGGACTTTCATTCATAGGTAGACATGAATATCTAGGAGAGTCACACAGGTTGGGCAGGTGTGGAAAGATTCCAATCACTAGCATAGATGGGAACTTCTAAATGGATAAGATCATAGAGCCATGTGAGTATTTGACTACCCAGAGCTTGGACTCACTTTATCTGGAGTTTTCTGTCCTTTTTCACATGGAGTTAAGGCTTTTCCTTGGGATGCACCCCAGCTGAAGACACCACCATCATCCATGGTTGCCCCACCTCCTGCTGTACTTTCAGCTTTCTTTTATTGCTCAGGAATGAACAAAGGTTGAGAGCAGAGGTCTGGCTTAAAGCTGTGCCCGAAGGAGTTGTTGTAGGAGAAGGGGACTTCCGAAAATTTCTTGGCAAAGCCCAGCATGCAAATGTATGAATCTGGTGGGGGGTGCTTAATAAATATTAATTCATGACAAGGATAAAGTAGCAAATTAGAAGCAGTATTATTAATATAATAGCTCACACTTAAATAAAGCTTCACCATTTACTCAGTGATTTATTTCTAAGTCGGAGAGAGGTGGAGCAAGTGTGTCATCCCCATTTCACAGATAAACATCAATCAATCAATGAGCATTTCTTAACTACGTGCCAGGCCTCGAGGATCAGGGATTATCTTGCTCGGCCACATGCCTAGTAAACGAAAAAGCTGGGACTTGAACTCAGACCTTCTCCCTGATACCCCAAGTCTAGTACTTGTTTCACCATAATGCCTTGCCTAGCATCTTGCTTGTGTCCAGCACATAATTTCAGCACTGCCCCACAACCAACTATACTCATTAGCAACAAACCTTCCTCAACCCCAGTTACTACCAACATTAAGCCTTTTGAAGGTAGTCCTATGCTTGCATGTGTTCCTCTTTGATCCACCCTTGAGTAGGTACTCCCCTTGTTGCTCCAGCTTGCCTCTTGTCTCCTGACTTGACTCCTCTTCCCTGGGCTCAGGAAAGGCTCTGCAAGCAGCTGTCCCAGAGCATTTTCAGCTCTAATGGTTTACAGCAGAAGGAATGCTGGCAGGCAGGACCCAGAGTCCCAGGACTGGCTTTTTATGTGACTTCGAGCATGTCACTTACCCTCTCTGGATGTCAATTCCTTCATCTCTAAAATGTAGGGCTAGAACTAGTTCACCTCTTAAGGTTACTTCCAACTCTAAGATTTTATGTCTATGCTAAGAGGTAATGGGGAATAGGGGGACTGTGGTACTGGCTGCTGGCCTTAAACTCTGGCTGTAGGAATAGTCTATGAGGGAGCATCTGAAACACAGCTGACTCAAGGAATGGCGATATCTTCTATTACCTGGATGGATCCTTGCCAAGAACAGAGGTAGAGTGACTTTAGCAGCCGACTCTGTGAACATGCTACCTGTAGCTATCCATTAATTTAGGTACCCATGCTCTGCTGTCTACCTCCACACCTCATTAAGCCTAGTGGATGCTGCAGGTGGTCTCTAGGTGCACCCTGGGTGGGGCCCAACTGAGATTGAATGGAATTAGTTATTATATGTGCCCACTCCTCCTGCCTAGAGTCTCAGAGAGAGTTAACCAGAGACATAGGAAGAATCTCTCAAGGATGAAGCCATGTCTTTGGGTGCTGGAGTTCCCCACTCATAAGCCCGGAGCAGTCCGCCCTTCTTCTCCCTCTTTTTGGTCCTAACCTCTAGGAGGTGGATAGGGAGGAAGGGCCCAGAAGGAGAGCTGGTCTCCCTCTGTCCCCAGTTACTGAAAAGAGCAAATGCAAATGCGGTCAAAAAACAATACCCAGCATACACCGCCACGATTCCTAGGGGCTCACTCTAAGTTAAAGCTTGGCTCCTCATGGGGGCTGACATTTTCCCTGGTTCAAACAACATCTGCGGCTCGCTGAGCTCTGAGAAAGGTGAAGGAGCTGCCGCTGCCTGGTGCTGCTGCCTCCACCATCCCTGCCTCTGTAGACTAAAGAGGGGGTGGGGGGAATGGAAAACTGACCATTGCATGCCCTCCATCCTGTCTGCATGCTGGAGAGTAAACTTGACTTTCCCTCCCTCATGGTGCCACAGCCAGCTAGGCTAGGGAGTGAGCGGGGGCCAGCTGCTGGGTATTAGTCAGGAGACTGAGATGGCCTGGGTGTTGTCAGGAGAGGACTGAGCCCCCTCCATCTCTTCCTCCTCCAGGTGCCAGGCCGAATCTCCAAATGAAATCAGGCCAGGGAGAAATGAACAGCCCAGGAGCCAAGACAATGAGAAGGAGAAACTCTGAAGAAAGACTAATAATAATATATATATAAAGGTGAGAGAGTTATTTTTCAGCTCACTGGCTTTCTGAAAAGTAATATAAAGTTGGGCGGCGTCTCCTCAGAATCGACCTTTCTGAGCCGAGACCCAGGCCACACGCGCGTCTCTTTCCTCTTTTTCTATTACCCGGAATTTGTATGGTTTCATCTTCTCTGATGTTCTTTCATTCGTGTATCTGTACAAACTCCTAGTGTCAAAGAGGCCTGTTCCTAACCCCAGGGCCACAGCCTGCTGAGAACATCTTCTCCCGCAGCCCCCCTGCTGGGGCGAGAATTGAGTATGGCTTTTTTCCCCTCCTCCTATCACACCACACTCTTGGGCTAAAAACAATTGTCTGCTACTGTCTTGAGGAAGCCTTCATTGTTCTCCAGTCTTGTCCCTTGCCCAGTGAAAGCCGCAGCGCTCCCCCTCATTCTCCAAATATACACATCCACCAGCCCACCTCCCAGAGAAATCGGCCCAGCAGACCTTTCTTCCAGAGAATTCGGGTTTCGGATGCTCCCTCCTTTGTTTCATTTAATTTCTTTATAAAATTTATTATCTTTTGCTTTTAAATCTTCCTAATTTACCAATGTATTCCACCCCTCCCCACTCCACCACCACAACCCAGAGAGCTATCCCTCGTGGCAAAGACTAATTTTCTAAAAAAGCCAGTTCAGCAAAATAAATCAACATATTTGACTAGATATAGACACTTACTAGCTGCATGACTCTGGGCAGGTCACTTTTAATGCTGTTTGCCTTGGTTCCCTCATCTGTAAAATGAGCTAGAGAAGGAAATGGCAAACCACTCTAATATCTTTGCCAAGTAAATCCCAAAGAGGGTCATGAATTGGACACGACTGAAAGCAACTCAACAACAACATATACACTATATGTGTTTATATATATATATATATATATACATATGTGTGTGTTCATGTATATACATAGTATGTATATTTATATATAAATAAACACATGCACACATCAAGTGTTCTACACCCATAGTCCCTTACCTTTACAAATAAGAGAAGGAAGGGCATTCTTGTAATCTCTTATTCATAGTCAAGTAATACAATTACTAAGCATTCAGTTTCAATGCTGATATTCCCCCCACTCCAGTTACACTTTTGTAGTGACTGTTTATATTGTTTTCCTAGCTCTACCTACCTTACTTTGCCTCAGTTCGTATAAAGTCTTCCCTGGTCTCTATTCTTCACAAGCATCATTTTTTTTTCTTTAATGGTGCAGTGATATCACATTCATGGACCACACTTAGTCTGGACATTCTTCAATCCATACTGATTCTTGTCTATTCCAACAGGCTTATTCTTTTTGAGGGGTGGGAGGTGGTGGTGATGGTGGGGCAGTTTAAATTGAAAGCCTAAAGGAAAGACTAGTCAGGCCAGTAGTATAAGCTGGAAAGATGTATTGCCAATGTAAGGCCATCTGCTGGTGTCTCACTCCCTGCTTTCTCCCTCTTCCCTCAAGTCCAAGGTAGGAGGGATTTCTGAAGCTCTCGTTTTTGGAGAATTATCTGTCAAAAGATTTGGTTCGGAGACATCTAAGGCATCCTTAATAAACTCTGACATCCAAACTCTCAGGTCTTTCCCTGGGAAAGGGGCCTGCAGAAGTTGGAGGGGAGAGGAGGCAATTCCACAGTCTCCCTTCCTTCCCTTGCTCAGTGCCCAGCAGGCCATGCTTTCACAGAGAGTCAGTATTTAAAAAAAATACAGCTGTGGCAGCTTTCTAGGTGACTCACCATCTACTTCACACATCTGCATGTTCACATCGGCATGTTCTTTTCAGCAGGGGCTGGCTCTCTGACAGCTGTTTTACTTTCCAAAGATGGCACTAAAGATCCAATGGCAGTATCCCTGTGGTTTTTTTCTCTATATAAATGGATAAAAATGTGTCTGGCTTCCCTTGAGCTCAAGTGCGCCAGTGGTTTTGCAGGATCAATCTGGAGCCTGTGTGGGTCCATCCGCTTCAGTGGCAAGATGTTAATAGCACCAGACTGGTGAAGCATGGGTAGGAGGGCAAGTCAAGGAATCTGCTCTCAGATAAAATTTGGGGAAAGCAAGCTTTGGCACTCATGTGGTCTTCCCAGCATCCTTTGCCCTCACCTGTGCTAAATGGTCACAGTAGCAGATAGGCCAAAGGAGAGTGAGTCCCTGTCATTTCTGTTAAGTGCTAGCAATGCGTTAGTCATGGATGTAGGGGTTGGAATGCTAGATTCAGTGTTCCAAAACAGAGAGTTTAAGCCTCCTCTCACATGACAATCTTTTATGATTAAAGTAGCTATCATGTCCTTCCCCCCCCCCCCCCCCCCCCCCCCCCCCCGCCATATACACACCACTTAATCTTCTCTGCATCAGGATAAACATTCCCAGTTCTATCAACAGATCCTCATATTACACCAATTAAAAGGTCCTTCACCACCCTGGTTGACTTTTTCTGAATGCTTTCCAGGTTAGGTCATCAAAATCCTCCTTAAACTACATTACAAAGAACAGAACTCAGTACTAGAGAGTAATCTGATGAGGACAGAATGTGGTGAGGCTTCTTACTTTGGGAGACTTTGCTTCGCCTAATGTAGTCCGAAATTGTATTAGTTTTTATTTTGGTTTTGCTTTTGGTCAGCCCAACCACATCACTGACTCAAATTAAGTTTGAAAAGCACTAAAATGCTCAGACCTTTTTTAAAACTGTTATCTAACTATGCCTCCCCAGTCCTCTATTTATAAAGTCGATTTCTCGAATCCAAATACAAGACTATTTATCCTTATTGGATTTCATCTTATTTAATTTAGTCCCAATATTCTAGCCTTTTAAAACCTTTCTGGATCTGGACTTTGTCATCCAATGTGTTGAATATTTTTATCAACTTTGTGCCAGTTTCAAATTTGATGAGCACACCATCTATGCCTTTATCCAAGTAACTCAAACAACTGTTAGATAGCCCAGAGCCAAGCAGAGATCCCTGGAGCATTCCACTGGAGATCTCCTGCCAAGTTGACAATGAACCTTTAGTGACTGTGCTCTCTGTTGGGCCATTCAACAATTTCTGAATCCATCTAATTGTGTTAATGGCTAGTCTTCATCTCTCCATCTTCTCCACAAAGATTGTATGGGGTACATTTTCAAATGCTTTACTAAAATCTAGGTAAACTATATCTATATCTATATCTATCTATCTAGCCTGGCATGACCTATTCTTGAAGAAGTCATGCTGTCTCTTCATGATCATCACACCCCCTTTCTAAATTTTTGCTATCTCTTTAATGATCCATTCTTGATTTTTCCCAGGAATTAGTTTCAAGCTCATTGCTGTATAGTTTATAAGCTCTGTTCCCTTCCCTTTTCTTTGTATCTGGACAACATTTCTCCTTCTGTGGAGTTCTCTTTTTCCATGATCATTCAGATATCATTAACAGTGGAGCTATAATCACATCTGCCAGTTCTCTCAGGATTGAGGATATAGTTCATTTGGGCCATGTGGCTTTAATTCATCGAGGTCGACCATGAACTCTCTGATTTTTTCCTTATTTATCTTAGGTATCATCTCCTTGTTGGGCTTTTTTTTTACTGGAGGGAGGGTCATTTCCAGTGCAAAGATGGTTCTCCTTGGTGAAGAAAACAGAAACAAATTAAAAATTGAACAACTTTGTCTTCTCTTTGTTGTTAATTATAATTGTCTCATCTGCTCTAAGCAGAGGTCCTATCCTGTCTTTTATATGAGTTTTCCCCTATTATAGTTTTTTTAAATCCCTTTTTATATTGTCCTTAACTCCCTTCTACAACCTCCATTTATTTTGTACTTTAGCATTCCTGACACATTTTACAAAACTGGGCCATACGCTTCTTGTTGTTGTTGCTGTTTGTCCTTCATACTGAAAGAGGACCCAAATGACATCACGATGTTGGGGCCAAGGTACCCTGTGTCTGACTGTGGCTCATCAGATCAGTAAGAGCTCAGAAGGCTCTTACCACCAGTTGGGCACAAAAAGTCCACATGAAGATTTGGGATGGAGATGTCTCTAAATTTGTGCATACTGCGATTCTGCTCGAAGTCATCCTCTGTTACCTGGCCTTGCTTCCTTTTTCTATACATTTCTTGTTGATATCTGAATTCCCTGTGAAATCCCATTTCTTCTCTTCTTTGAATTGTTTCCCTTTCCATTTTCATATCATCATTCTTGAGCATTTCTCATTCCTCCTGGATTTTAATCCACACGATCCTACTTATCTTTCCTCTAAACCTTTTGAAATCTGTTTTCCCCAAATCTAGGATGCATGTAACACTGCCCAGATTTCCTGTCTTTTATCAAATATTCTAGGGTAGAGGGATCACTTCATATGGCACCCCCATGGGTACCACAATTTTTATTCCAGCAATCAGTTCCTCCCTGTTTGTGCTAATCAGATCAAGAATGGAACTTCCCCTTGTTTTCTCTGCCTTTTGAAGGGCAAGATTATCACTGAAAGTTTTTACTAAGGCAAGTCAAAAAACTCCTAGTTGCAATAGAATAGGATAATATGAAGATGGCGGCTGGTAAGCAGGGACTAGTATGAGCTCTGCACCGAGTCCCTCCAAAAACCTATAAAAAATGACTCTGAACCAATTCTAGAAGGGCAGAACCCACAGAACAGCAGAGGGAAGCAGGGCTCCAGCCCAGGACAGCCTGGATGGTCTCTCGGTGAGGTCTATCCCACACGGAGCTGGGAGCTGGGAGCTGGGAGCTGGGAGCAGAGCAGAGCCCAGCCTGAGCGGCGTGGAACAACCAAACTTGGAGTCGGGCCGATGGGGCCCCTTGCGCCCTGAATATGTGAGCTGCGTCAGTTACCAGATTCCTCAACCCACAAACACCAAAGACTGCGGAGAAGGTTAGTGGGAAAAGCCGTGGGAGTGGAAGGAGTTCGTGGTTCGGCTTCCAGCCCCGGGGGCAGCGGAGGTGGGGCAGCTGCAGTGGCTGCTGCTTCTGGCCCCAGGCCCACCTGGTGGGAGGAATTAAGTGGCGGATCAGAGCAGGAGTGAAGAGCCTGCTGAAGATCTAAGCCCAGCCTGGGCTGGGGGTTCTTGGGGAAGGAGTAGTGCTGGTGTGACAGAGCTGGCACCTCCCCCCCAAACGTGGAACATAGAACTCGTTAGTCTACAAGCAGTCATACCCCACTGAAAAACTCAAGGGTCAAGTTAGTTGGTTAGGAATATGGCCAGACAGTGAAAGCACACCCGAATTCAGTCTCAGACTTTGGATTCTTTCTTTGGTAACAAAGAAGACCAAAACATACAGCCTAAAGAAGACAACAAAGTCATAGAGCCTACAACAAAAGCCTCCAAGAAAAACATGAACTGGTCCCAGGCCATGGAAGAGCTCAAAAAGGATTTGGAAAAGCAAGTTAGAGAAGTAGAGGAAAAATTGGGAAGAGAAATGAGAAAGATGCGAAAAAACCATGAAAAACAAGTCAATGACTTGCTAAAGGAGACCCAAAAAAATACCGAAAAATACACTGAAGAAAACAACACCTTAAAAAATAGATTAACGCAAATGGCAAAAGAGCTCCAAAAAGCCAATGTGGAGAAGAATGCCTTGAAAGGCAGAATTAGCCAAATGGAAAAGGAGGTCCAAAAGACCAGTGAGGAAAATACTACTTTAAAAATTAGATTGGTGTGGTAAACTAAAAATAAATAAAGAAATTTATAAAAAAAAATTAGATTGGAGCAAGTGGAAGCTAGTGACTTTATGAGAAATCAGGATATTATAAAACAGAACCAAAGGAATGAAAAAATGGAAGACAATGTGAAATATCTTATTGGAAAAACCACTGACCTGGAAAATAGATCCAGGAGAGATAATTTAAAAATTATTGGACTACCTGAAAGCCATGATCAAAAAAAGAGCCTAGATATCATCTTTCAAGAAATTATCAAGGAGAACTGCCCTGATATTCTAGAGCCACAGGGCAAAATAGAAATTGAAAGAATCCATCGATCGCCTCCTCAAATAGATCCCAAAAAGAAATCTCCTAGGAATATTGTCGCCAAATTCCAGAGCTCCCAGATCAAGGAGAAAATACTGCAAGCTGCCAGAAAGAAACAATTTGAGTATTGTGGAAACCCAATCAGTATAATCCAAGATCTGGCAGCTTCTACATTAAGAGATTGAAGGGCTTGGAATGCGATATTCCGGAGGTCAATGGAGCTAGGATTAAAACCTAGAATCACCTACCCAGCAAAACTGAGTATCATGCTCCAAGGCAAAATATGGATTTTCAATAAAATAGAAGACTTTCAAGCTTTCTCAGTGAAAAGACCAGAACTGAATAGAAAATTTGACTTTCAAACATAAGAATCAAGAGAAGCATGAAAAGGTAATCAAGAAACAGAAATTGCAAGGGACTTACTAAAGTTGAACTGTTTTGTTTACATTCCTACATGGAAAGATGACATGTATGATTCATGAGACCTCAGTATTAGGGTGGCTGAAGGGAATATGCATATATATATGTTTATGTATATATATAAGTGAATGTGTTTGTATGTATATATCTATGTGTATATGTATGTATGTGTATGTGTGTATATATATGTGTATGTGTGTATATATATATATATATGTAAAAGAGAGAGAGCAGACACAGGGTGAGTTGAAGATGAAGGGAAGATATCTAAAAGAAATAAAATGAAATTAAGGGATGAGAGAGCAACATATGGTGAGGGAGATAGGGAGAGATAGAATGGGGTGGATTATCTCACATAAAGGTGGCAAGAGGAAGCAGTTCTGTGGGAGGAGGGGAGAGGGCAGGTGAGGGGGGAATGAGTGAACCTTGCTCTCATCAGATTTGGCCTGAGGAGGGAATACCATACATACTCAGTTGGGTATCTTACCCCACAGGAAAGAAGAAGGAGGAAGATTAAAAAAAATAAAAGGGGGGGGATGATAGAGGGGAGGGCAGATGGGGGTGGAGGTAATCAAAACAAACACTTTGGAAAGGGGACAGGGTCAAGGGAGAAAATTCAATAAAGCGGGATGGGTTGGGAAGGAGCAAAATATAGTTAGTCTTTCACAACATGAGTATTGTGGAAGGGTCATACATAATGATACACATGTGGCCTAGGTTGAATTGCTTGACTTCTTAGGGAGGGTGGGTGGGAAGGGAAGAGGGGAGAGAATTTGGAACTCAAAGTTTTAAAAACAGATGTTCAAAAACAACAAAAAAAAGTTTTTGCATGCAGCTAAAAAATAAGATACACAGGCAATAGGGCCTAGAAATTTATCTTGCACTACAAGAAAGGAAGGGAAAAGGGGATGAGAGGGGAGGGGGGTGATAGAGGGGAGGGCTGACTGGGGAACAGGGCAACCAGAATATATATTTTTTTTAAAAAAAAGAAAAAAATACTCCTAGTTGTTCTGCTTTTGGGGGAGGGGAAGAGAGAGAGACAGAGACACACAGAGAGAAATAGAAGAGAGAGAGAGGGAGAGAAGGAGAGCAAGAAAGAGAAGAGAGAGAGAAAGAGGGAGGGAGGGAGAGATAGAGGAAGAGAAAGAAAGGGAGGACGGGAGGGAAATTAATGAAGTAGAAGATAGCTGAGAGGAGACTTGAAAGAAGTGAGAGTTAAGATGCAGAGTTGAGGAGAGGGTGCATTCACCACAAAGGGGACCGCCTGCTCAAAAACATTGAGATGAAATATGGAATATCAAGGTCTCAGAATAGCTAGTAGACCACTTTGCCTGGAACATAGAGTGAGTGAAGAAGAGTAATATAAAATGAGTCTGAGATGGTTGGTGGGAGCCAGATTGTGAAAGGCTTTAAATGTCAGAGTGGAGAGTTTATATCATATCTTAGAAGCAATAGGGAACCATTGAAAATTATTGAGCAAGGTAGTGAAATGATCAGATCTGTGTCTTAGTAATATTAATATGGCAACTTTATGGATAGGGGAGAGATTGGAAGCAGAAAGACCAATTACTGGGGTATTGCACAAGTCCATATGAGAGGCAACAGGGGATTGAAATGAGGATAAAGACTTTCTGAATAGTGAGAGGAGGAAATATGTAGGTATTATGATGGAGATAGAATCAAAGGAAAATTATTGAATTGTAGAAGGATAATGGAAAGAAGATTTTGAACCCACATGATTTGAATGGTGGTAGAAAGGGAAGTTCGGAAGAGGGTTGAGTTTGCAGTGAAATATAATGAGTTGGATATATTGGGTTTGATATACTGATGTTACATCCAGATGTAGATGTCTAGTGCTAGTACAAGACACACACACACACACACACACACATACACATGTGTGTATATATATATATGTGTGTGTGTGTGTGTCCTTATATATGTGTCTATATCTAATATATAGGTGTGTGCCTATGTATAATATATGTGTATGTCTATATATAATATATGTATGTGTATATATGTATATATAAATATATATGCATATGGGGGGCAGAGAGAGAGAGAGAGAGAGAGAGAGAGAGAGAGAGATCTGGTGGTCATTTGTCCAGCCATGATAATTGAACCCATGGGTGCAGAGAGAAGATAAAAGAATTGAGTACAGGGCCTTCTATCCAAATTTAGTAAGGAAGAGATATGGTGATTCAATAAAGGAGAAAGAAGAAATAATCAGATAGGAGTAACAAGTGTCATGGAAACCTAGGGAGAAGGGCATATCGAAAAGGGCAAATAGTGTCAAAAGTTGTGGTAGTCAAGAGGACAGAGTGACAGGTCAGTAGGTCTGGCAGTTAAAAGAATGTTGGCAATCTCCAAGAAGGCAATTTTATTCAAGAGATAGGGTCAAAAGCCAAGATTCACAGGATTGAGAATCAAATGGAAAGAGAGTCAATAGAGGCAGTGAGTTTACAGAACCATTTTTTAGGAATTGGAGAGTGGAATTACTATACACATACAAAGTCTTATTAGTCACAAGTAATACAGCTGAACATTATTTTCTGCCAAGTAAGGAAGTGTGGGGAGTCATTGGTAACTCACATATCTTGGTGGGCTGGTAAACTACTTGTACTTATCTGCAAGTCTGGCTCACTGGGCACAAAAAAAATCAGAGAAACATGGTGTCCTTGGCATTATTGTTTTCTACATCTATGTGGTAGAATGGGCACCTGGGTCTCCAGATGAGGTTTAATAGAGTGGCAGTTTGGGGGGCTGGTTTCTCCAGAAAGGAGTCCTACCTTCCTCATTTCCCATTGCCATTCTCTCCAAGCCTGGCCATTAGGGAGCCGGAAGCCAGCCAACAAAGTAATAGATTGGAACCAGAATGCCCAGGTTAAGTGGGCTGCTCTGTGGAACTCATCCATAATCCTCCTGGAGCCCCAAGAACAATACGTTAATTAGAGCCAACCACACAGCTCCCGCCAGCCATCCATCCTGCCTGTGTCTTCCTGGCCTTCCCCATGGACAAGCCAGCCCACTCCCTTCTCTGAAAGAGATTTATGCATTATCAATTTTTGTGTGTGGGCAGATACCAGCAGGGAGAGAATGGAGCTTCAGGAGGAAGAGGGCATGAAAGAGATGCAACAGGGTGGCCTGGCAGCCTGAAGAATGGGGTGTGTTTGGAGGCCAGTGAGGCTGCGGTTTCTAATTAGTGGAAAGTGCTAAGGTTACCCCAGCTGGACAGGAGAGAGAAATAGTCCAAATTAGATTGGAAAAATTTCAATGAGCTTCATCAAATTCTTGGATATTTTGATTTCAGACATTGGTTTACTTAAGGCACAGGAATCATTGGCATAATAGCAGGACAGACTTAGGCCAAGGGTCAGGAAGCAGTCATTGACAGTGGGAGGGTGGGGAGGAGACCTCAAAATGTCCACTGAGGAAAGGCAATATCTTTGAGGAGAGAAGAGACATACCTCCTACTCTGCCATTCTGTCATTTGCCTTTAGAGGCAAAGAAGAAGTACAAAATGGCATCTGAAGAGGAATGGTGGCCTGAGAATCTTCCTGACTGAAGTCAGAGAATCTAGTTTCTAGTCTTAACTCTTTTGCTCACTACTTGGGAGAATCTGGACAAGTCGCCTAATCTCTCAAGCCTCAATTTCCTCATCTGTAAAATGGGGATAATAAACCAATCCTTTCCTACATGCTTCACAGGGTTGTCAGGAGAAATAAAGAGCATATGCACACTCTGTAATACATACATCTCTATGCAAATATAAGATTATTATTAGACTCTAGAGCTGGGAGGGACCTTAGAGATTATTTGGTCCAAGACCTTCTGTTATTGGACAAGGAAAATGGCATGAACAAAAGCAAAGTGACCTTTCCAAGATAACATAACTGGTCAGTCAGTAGCCGAGGTGCAAGGGAGACCCAAGTCTTCTCCCTTATAGCTGGTTCTTTACTGTTTCTGCCACATGGCAAGGACAGGGCTGAGCAGGGGGCCCTGAAATCCCCACAGCCTCTGTGATTTCTACCAAGTGGTGTCATTCTCCCTTCTTCTGGCTTCTTATTTCTCTACCTGTACCAGGTGGCAAAGAGCATTTCTCAAGCCACACTGAGGATTGATTGGCTAATATTTGTAAAATGCTTGGAAGGCAATATGAGCCAAGCATGATCAGTAAGATTTAGAGAGAGCCCAAGTAACGAAGCTATAAAGCCTGGAAATAACTCTCTATTTCCTACCAACAAAACCTCTCATTTCCAAGTCCATAAAAGCTCCCCCCTCCAGATCTGCAGACCCATCTGTTTTGTAAGTGTGTATAATTATTAGAGCCATAAAGCTGCTTTCTATATCTAATGTAATTATTGAGAGCAGAAATAATCCCAGGTAAGAGAAGGAGGTTGAGGAGGCCCAGAAACAGTCCTCACTGCTAACCCAAACGATGCTTAGGAGAGGGAGAAATGTTGCTTTAATAAGGTATCAATACAATATAATGACATTAGCCTTCCAATCATTTAATTCCCACCCTCTCCCCATCCAACATTTTCTACAAAGCCAACTTTGGGAGCAAGCTAAGAGCTAGGGACGGCTCTTTTAGAATGCATTTGTTTTCACATAGACACGTCTGGGCATTTGTTTTCGTGTAGACGTCTTAGATGAGACCCTGGGGAGTTGGATGCTCTTAAAAGATATAAACCAGATCATGAAATTTTAGGCGTATGGTTCAGCACTGCCGTCCCCACATCCCAATTCTGCTTAACAAATAAAGAAACAGAGATGCAGAGAGTTAAGGTAATTTGCTAAGGTGACACAAATAGTAGGTGGCAGAGACAGAGCTAGAACCTGGGCATTCTGACTTACAAGTCCAGGAATCTTTCTTCTCTGCCAGGTTGCCTTAACCAGAGGGCTAGAACTATGAATCACTCATTTGTCTAGGATAGGGATTGGAAGTCTGGGGGTCGGGGGAAAGGTGAGGAGCCTTTGAAAAGAACCTCAGGGCCCTTATTGGAGCCTCCCTTACATGGGCAGGATCCCAGTACCTACTTGGACTGGCCATTGCCTTTGAAAAGGATACTATGCTTTTTCCCAGTACTACTGAGAATTCAAAAGCACTTTTAAGTGGGCCTGCAGTGGGAAGCGTCTGTTTTCAATGTCGATTTGTTTGGGTTTGAATTAACTCCTGCTTATTTTAAGCCACCCTGGCATCTTATCATGTGCAGATCTGCCTGTTTCCTAGAGCCAAAATCAACCTGATGATTTATTTATTTTTTATTATTTGGCTATATATGTATAGAAATTTCCCCCTTCCTATCCCTTCTCCACCTTAGGGACTGGGCTCCTTTCTCTTAACTAATGCATACCAGATTTGAGCCTGATTGGTGCAGTAGAATATTCCATTGCAACTGTCGCTGGGGCAGATGGCTGAGTGGGGGGAACAGAAAAGGAGACAGGGAAGAAGGGACTGGAGGGGAGAGGCGTATAGGCAGTAATGTCTTTAATTTCTAGTGATGGGCAAATCTCTAAGGCACCACTTGTAAAGTCTGGATAAAACTAAAAAAGTTGAACTGACTTGCTTTCCAAAGCATCTCTGCCTCCTTTAGAGATGTGTGTGTGTGTGTGTGTGTGTATGTGTGTCACTTGTTCTCAAGCCAACCTTCTCTGGATGCCCACCAGATCCTTTCCTATCTCTGTTTGTTTCTATGGCCTGTCTCTCTCTCCTCATTCCTTAATTTCACAAAGGGTCCTCCATCTTATGCTAGAGTCTCTGAGAAAGTGGTGTCTATGAAAGGTGTTTGTCTCTTGATTCACGGTCTGTCTTTTCCCTTTTCGTCTCCATGATCCTTCTCCCCCACCCTGCCCAGACCTCTCTCACTGGCTCTGGCTCTGATATTTTCCCACCCTGCTTTGTGACATGCCAGGAATATGCCCCAGCCAGAGAAGGGCATGAGCCAGGCCCCTCAGAGGGCATCTGCTTTTGCTGATAAGTAGCCCTGTCTCTCTCAAACCCACAGGCGGGACAGAGCCCCCCTGATGAGCCATGGAATTAAAACAAGGAGCTGAGCGCTGGCATCCTGTCCCTCCTTGCTGGCATGGGGCCTTCTCTGTCTCCTCGGGTCTCTCTTTCACTGTGTCACCATTGCCCAATTAAAAATGATTTCTTGTTGCAAATTGAAATGGGTCCTGTCTAGAATCGGCTCCCCAAATGAGCTGGCAGGTCAGAAACTGGGACATCTGGGCCCAAGAAGAATGCTTTAGAGAGATGGGCCCTGGGGGTTGAGCTTCTCTTGTCTCCCACCCAGGGGAGAAGCTTCAGGGCTGTGGCATCATGAAGTGAGAATCTGGCACCTACCCCAGATCTATGACTTAAATAGCTAGCTTCATACCTGGCCTTCTTTGCCTTCTGGAATTTATTTAAAAAGAAGAGATATGGTCCTTCTGATGTCACCTGAATTCTGAAGGTGTCTAATAGGTCTGTCAGGAACAAGGATGGTCAGTATCCCTTTAGGGGTTCCTTCTACCTTGACCAGGTGCCCAGGGCATTATGAGTTTTAATTGCTTGGCCCTGGATGCCTTCATAGATGCCACCTATCATGCACCAAGCTGGGCAGATTCCCTCAGCTCACTTCTTCAGCAAGAGGCTCCTGTTGACAAGCCCTTCAATTAAAAGGAAGTCAGACAACAGCAGACACACAAAATATAGAATAGAAAATTGGGTTGTTCCCAGGGGAGCTGAGGCAAAGCCAGACACAGAGAAGAAAAGGGTTTCAGATAATTTGGGAAAAGAGGTGGGGACAGAGGAAAGGAGTGGAAAGAGAAGCTGGAGAAAGATGGAGAGGGAATTGGCCAAATTCTTTTTGGTCTTTGGTCTCATTTTAAATGAAATGATAAGGCTCTACCAAGATCACTTTATTCAGATAGCTTTCTTTGGGTAGGATTAACCCCAATCATTCTCAATGATGACCTGCTCCCTATTGTTCATTCATTGCCTCTTATCCCAGTGAAAATTCTGGATTTGGTCTGAAATATAAGGCTTTCTATGTCTGTTGCCTGTCAATTTTATGGCCACCATCCAAGAAAGAAAAGGGTGACTTCCCCCTCTCCCCCTTGCAAACTTTAATTCTAGAACTGTGTTCTGGACCGTCCTCCACGGTGAGTCGTCCACCTGAACATACCTCAGGCCAACTAGGTAATAGTACTGGATTCTCAGAATAAGATCCTTATGTAGACAATGAATTCTAGGTACCAAACATGGTTAGAGTACTGTCTTACACATAATTTATAGATCATATAGTAATGGATTAAGTGCCAGAAGGGACCTCAGAAGTCAGTATTTATTAAGTACCTACTATGTGCCAGGCACTGTGCTTACGAAGTCCATCCCTCTCATTTATATATCTATATTTATATACATATATACACACATACATACATATATGTATGTGTATATGTGTGTGTATATATGTATATGTGTATATAAATATATACACATATACAATATACGTGTGTGTGTGTGTGTGTGTGTGTGTGTATGTATAGGCCCAAAGAAGGAAAATGAGTTGTCCATGTCATTAGGTCAGAGCTCAGATGTCTGACTCCAGGTCCAGGACTCTTTCAATGCTGCTTTCTTTGTTTTACTTCTTCACCTCATCCTGCTTTATCCATAGGTCCACCAGGGCCAACACAAGGTCCTTTCTGACCAGCTCTCCAGGGACAACTCCTTGGTTTAGATAAAATCCATGAAACCTGCCACTCCCTGATGCCTGAAGTTGGTTGTTCCATCTTTAGAAACTTTCTAGATCCCCATCTCCTGACTTCCCTGCAGAAGGGAACCTCAAGGGTGTGAGGGTAGGGAGGGTGAGCAGGGCTCAAATTACATCCTTGAAGTGACTGTGCAGCTCAGAATTCTCCTCTGGTTCCTTTGCCTTGTTTGCAAATGAGATAAGCCGGGCTTAGAGCCACGCCGTAGGGTCAGGAAGGGTCTGAGAGCCTGTGTAGGAACAGAGAGAAGATGCTTCTCCAAGTCTACGTGCAATTTGTCCGCAGCCTGCTCACCCCCACTGCCTTCCAGCTGCTACGACAGACGTGTCTGGTTTCGCTTTCACTTCCTTCCAGGAAGGAGCTCTGAGTGGGCCAACAGCTACCTTCTCCCTCTTAGAATGCTTGAATTTTCCTGCCTCTAATTAAGTGTTGGTCTCTCTATCCAGAGTGAGAGAGGGAGGGGAAGGCTTGGTGCTGCTGGGCTGCTGTCCAGCCTCTAGGCAAATCTGCTCTATCTGAACCCTGCTCCTCCCCCACCCGCCAACTCCTACTCCCACCCTTGGGGCTCCCCCTTTGCAGTGAAGCCAGGGTACCGGGAAATGTCAAAGCCTCCTCCAGCTAAACACAGGGATACGGGAGGGGGCATGGCGCCGGTCACCATCATTACCATAAAGTTAATAAATGCCAGTCCTTCTCAAGGTAATGCAGCCCCCTTCTCTCCTGACTTTTCCCTTCCCCCCTCTTTCCTCTTCTCCCCTCCCCTCCACATCCTGATCTCCATTGGACTAAAGGATGCTTGTAACCAGTGGGCAGAGGGAGCTGGAACCTCTGGGGTACTCTCTAAAAGAAAGCAGGGGATAAGTAGGTCCTGTCTCTGTCTCCCCTCCAGATTTGGGGAGTCAGAAATTAGAGACCCCTTGGTCACCTGGTCTAATCTCCTTATTTTACAGACGAAGAAACTGAAATTCAGAGAGAATGAGAGACTTCCCCAAAGTTGTGTGACTGGTTAGTGGCAGAACTCCTATAGGAATTCCCTTCCTATTACAACATGATGAAGAGGAAGTATATGTGTGTAAGCATGTGCACACACGTGGGTGCAGGGATCCTCACAACGTCTTACGGATCACGGCTGAATGTTTCAAATATACCTTCAGGAGGATTCAGTATCTTCACAGAATTACACAGTCTCAGAATCGCATGGAACTTCAGGGTCCATTTAGTCCAACCCATATCAGGAAAATAGCTCCTCCTACAACCTGGTCAACCAGCCCTTCAGAGATGAGGAACCTGCCACCTCCCAAGGTCAATCAATTCCCCTTTGCTCTCTATTATGCATCTTTGCTATTTCCACCCCTTGTTCTAGTTCTACATTCAGGTCCAAGCAGAACAAATCCAGTTCCTTTTCCATAGGACAAGTCCTTCAACTGCTGAATGATAACCATCATCCCCTTAGTCCTATCCACATTAAACATCACTGGTGTCTGCAACTAGTCTTCATGTGGCATGATCTCAGGGCCCCTTACCGTCCTGGTTGCCCTCTCCTGAATGCTCTATAGCTTATCAATGACTTTCCTGAACTATGGCATCCAGAAATGAACACAATATTCCAGATGTGGTCTGATCGAGGCAGACTACAGAGAGACTGCCCACTCCCTAGACCTGAACGCTAGGCCTCTCTGTGCAGTCTACGCTTGCATTAACATTTTTGGTTATCATATTACACTTTTGACTTTTACAGAGTTTTCAGTCCATTAAAACTCCCAGTTCTTTGTTCAGACAGATTACTACCTAACCATCTCTCTCCTACCTTGTACTTGTGAGAAGTTCAAGGCCTTCCCCTCCAATCTGTCACTTAACTCCTTTTGTAATCTTGGACAGTTGACTTCACTCCTCTAAGCCTCAATTTCCTCATCTATAAAGTAAATGGGTTTAATTTAATTACCTCTAAGGTCCCTTTCAGGTCGGGTATCTCTTCATTTTCAAACTGGTTGCCCTCCTTTGGAGTTTTCCATCTTCCCCTTGAGCCTTCGCTCTTCTCCACCCTCTTTTCAGCTTCCTTTGGTGTATTAACCTCTTTAGATTATAAGCTCCTTGCAGGCAGACACTGCCTTTCCTTTTCATGTTTGTATCCCTAGTGCTTAGCACAGTGCCTGGCTATAGAGGTTGAAAGATGTTCCAGGGTGAAGAGACAGAGTTTGTCAAACATTTATTTAAAAGTTAGGTAAGCTGCATCTCTAGCATTCCCTGATCAACTCAGTTTAGCAATACTGGAAGAAAAATGAGGTGAGTCTGCTGGATATGTTCTTAGGATATTAAATTTAGAGCTGAACTATACCTGAGAGGCTGCCTAGTGTAAACCCTTCATTTTTTAGATGAAAAACTGAGGCAGAGAGAAGTTAAATGACTTGCCCAAAGTCACTCAGAAAGTAAATACTACACTAGGGTTAGGATTTGCACCCCGGTCCACTGACTCCCTGGGTAGCATCTTTCCACTGAACCATGCTGGTCGATGGGAGTGATACCTGATCTTTGTGAATTCTGCTTCCCTTTCTAATTGTTCACTAACTTTCCCTTTAAGAATACACTTTAAAATTGTACCTGAAATGGAAGTTGAGCTCATTGGCCTATATCTTATGAGTGCAATCTCTTCCTTTTTTTTTAATTAGGAAGTTTTCCCCTCTCCAGCCTTACATTCTTTCTCTTGTTTTCTATGATCTTCCAAAGACCATTGACAGTGGCTTAGTAATTGTATTTGCCAGTTCTTCCAGTAGCCTAGAATGCAGTTCCTAGACTTCCTTCCAAACCACTGGAGGCAGAGACCCTCTTCTTTCTTCTCCTTGTTTCGATTCCCTCACTCTGCCCTACTGAAGGACTGTATACTCTGTTTGAGAAAGGTTTATTCCCTTCACACTCATAAAGACTGGATGGTCACCATCTCCTCAGTGGAGAGAGCTCCCTCATGGTTCACTCTGCTCTTTGCTTGGGCTCTCCAGAAAGTTGTATTATTCTGATTGTTTTGGGTTCTGTATCGCCCTTATTCTGGGTTCCCAGCTACCAGTTCCTATATGGTACAGCCTTTCATTTGTAAAGGAAGAAGGCAGCCATTCTTAAATGGGCAGCCAAACTGGAAAAAAAATAGGTAAGGGTTTGACAGAAGGAAATATCTTCTGGTTGTACAGGTGGCTGGTGCAAAGGTGACTGAGGGAGAAAGGGTCATTTCCCTCCATGGAGCCCATCAGGAGCAGGAGAGAACCTCTATCTGTTTGTGTAGATGAAAAGCTATCCCGTCTGAAAGACCCTGCTACTGTAGAAGATGCACATATAGGTACAGGGTAACAAGCCACAGGTGACTGTGGCCTCCAACTAGAGGAACTCCTCCCAAACTCTGAGAAGACAGACATTTGCTTTGGGAGGGGAACTCAGGGCAAAGTCCCCATGGAGAGTTCATTGCCCTGGGATCACCTCTGTCTTCCAGAAGGGTTTAGGCAAGAAGTGAAGGTTGGTATAGGTACGGATGTTGGCTCCTTTGCAAAGGGCATAGTAGAACTAATGCCAAATGCTTCTGTTTGCTTGCAGTCATTCCCACTCTGTGTTCTTCTGAGACTTTGAACAGGAGTGCAAACACGGGGATTTTTGCATGGGCTTTGGATTTCGTCCTCCTTTGTTATTCCTCTGAAGAGAAGCTGCCGCTTTGGGTCCTCTAGGTCTTTAGCCCAGAGGAGCAGGGCGTGAAGGAGGTAGAAAGATAGCTTATGTGAGATGAGGAAATGCAAGCTGTGTTAAGCTTACCTGGGGAGCAATTGATCTCCATGTTGCCCTGAGAGGCTCTATCTTCCCTTATGAAAATGCAGTTGACCTTTCTGGATCTTTATTCAGCTCTTCTGTTAACAGGCTCCTTAGAGGGAGCTCCCCAGACTCCTGGAGGGGTTCATTTCTTTGACTTTTTCCTTTCCCCCCTTTCTTCCGGGCAGAGCTATAACTAGGACATGGCAACTGGAGCTTTGTCCAAAGGTGCTGAATTTAGAGGCCATCAACAACCTGTTCAGTACTTCAGCAGGAGAAACTAGCTCTAGTTAGCAAGACTAATCAGTTAATATATGACATGCCCAGATGGTAGGATTGGGGTGAGCTCTTTCTCTTCCCCATCCTCCTCATCTTCACTCATAGGGCAACCTCCCTTCCAGCTGTCTTTCACCACTGGTCTTTCTCTCTCCCCATCAAATGATCTCCTTTGTCCCAGGCCAGTAGCATTTATGGTGCCTGCCCCAGGTGCAAAATACCTAGTTATACATTTGCATCCTTGCCCCACTCTCATGGTGCTCAGTGAACCACAGCACTACTCACTTTCCTGGGGAAAACATAGGTAGAGATGGTTTGATCTCGTCCTTTCATTTTACAGGTGAGGAAACAGAGGTTTAGAGATGAAGCAACACTCGACAAAGCACTGTATAAATAAGAGCTATTCTCATTATTGTTCTTATTACAGAGCTCATTTCTCTCAATATTCCTATGAAGCAGATAGTCTGACAATGGTTGTTTCTGTTTAATGGATAAGGAAGCTGAAGCTCAGAGAGCTGGGCAAGTTGGGCCAAGATCACCCAGCTGGAAAGCCATAAAACTGAAATCTCAAATGTAAGTTCTTGGAGGCCAGGGTCTCCATTTTTATCTTTGTATGCCCAGAGCCTGGCTTAATTAATTATCTAATTAATGCTTATTGACTGGCTGATTGATTCTGACTACAAGTCCAGTCCTCTTCCAACTATATTGTTTAATTGTTTAATTCACCCAAGTACAGAATGCAATAAAGATATTCCCTCTGTCCTATAGACTTTGGCTCCAAATGTGAGATTACAGATATCCCTTTCCTGGAACACTTTAGGAATAGGAAAGATTCCCACATGCGGTAGCAGCAGACTGGCCTGGAGACCCTGGATTGGACTCAACAACCTCCAGAGGGCATTCTGAGTAATCCCCTACAATCTTTTTTTTCAGAGGCAATTGGGGTTACGTGACTTGCCCAGGGTCACACAGAAGCCCCTATAACCTTATCCTGATCTAAAAACTGCAAGGGGATATATATATATATATATATATATATATATATACACACACACACATATATATATATACACACACATACACACATATACATATATACGTATATATACATATATATACGTGTATGTATGTGTGTGTGTATATATATACATACACACACACACACACACACACACACACATATATATATATATATATATATATATATATATACATAGACTCACTTTCTTCTGTGTGCTTCGTTTTTAATTATCTCTGGTTTCCCCAGATCGTTTGCTAGCTGTGATGGTTTTCTGCTCCCAATTTTTGATTTCCCTTCCTCTGATTTTGGCAAAGTCATATGGAAGAGATGGGAGGTTTCAGAAGAGAAGACTTGGAACTTAAGGAAAGGACCAATCAGAGAACATATAGTAAGTGCCTACTATGTGAAAAGCAAGATTTCTCTCCCTCTTCCTCTCCACCTTCTGGCATTCTTTAAGACTGTTCTAATCTCATCTTCTTAAGGAAGCCTTTCTTGCCCACCCTCTCCTCTTTCTGGTGCCTTTACTCTGAGGTTATCTTCCACTGCATTCCAAGCTCCTACTGGTCTGATCGGCCACAGTCCACCACCCTAACTCGACTTTAGCATAGCAATGTCATTTTGGTCCTCTTTGAGAACAAAGGACAGCAGCCAACAACCATATATCTTACATGTACATAACTATCTGCAAGTTGTCTCCCTTATTAAAATGTAAGCCTCTTGAGAGTTTTTTAACTGTCTATGTATCTTTGGCATAGTACTTAGCATACATTAATGACTTCACAAATGCTTGTTGACTGACTGACTAAGGGCTGGTGAAGACATAAACAGGCCTAAGACATCGTCTCTGTTCTCACGGAGCTTCCAGGCCAGCTAAGGATACCAGTCACATACATAGACAACTGGAACTTGACCTCCTGGGGAGAAGACTTTGGGGAATGAAGCACCATGGGAGGGAGGAGCCCACTCCTTTGTAGGGAGCACAGTGCTGGGTGAGGTTGGCACTGGCCTGCATCCTTTTCCTCATCAGTCTCCCTCCTCCTCCTCCCTCTCGTTTCTCAACAGCTTTCTCTTTTAAAGCCAAATAACTTTGGTCTCCAGTTTCCGTCAGCCTGTTACGTTCCAACTCAATCATTCTTTGAAATTTGGAGCTGTAGCTCAAACGCCCTTGCCCTGTAACAGGATTTTCACAGTCTCCACAGCGGCAGCTAAGTTGCTCATCACCTGCTGTTGTAATCTGCACCGTTAAGCCCACAGCTCGAGTCAGGAAGCTTAACTCGCTTTGCTGGTTCCCACCCTCCCT
This sequence comes from Trichosurus vulpecula, assembly GCF_011100635.1. Taxonomy (NCBI): domain Eukaryota; kingdom Metazoa; phylum Chordata; class Mammalia; order Diprotodontia; family Phalangeridae; genus Trichosurus; species Trichosurus vulpecula. Next base: position 128,263,349 of record NC_050574.1, read on the forward strand.
TTCCCCGAATCCAGAGCACATTTCAGGAGGAAAAGCTAATCCTCTCTCCCCCCAACTCCTCACACAAAGGCTTCTCAAATGAAATTCAAATGTGAAGGAAACCAGTGGCTTCAAGCAACATCCGAGGAAAGGCCCTGAGAACTGTGTTGCCCATGAATGGAAGAATGGAGAACAGAAAGGAGAATTTTAGCTGGAAAACCAGAGTACTGGGATACTAATGCTGGGTCAGTGGCTCACTCCCCGTATGACCTTGGGCCACTGCACTGGGTCCTCCATCTCCTCGATCTGTCAAGTAAGGAAGTTTGATAACCCAGTGAAAGATGGATGTGCTCATTTGGTTTGGGGCTAGAGGAGGAAGGAGCTAGACAATCTAGAAGTCACAGTGGTTTGAACTCATAGGAGTTTAGAGCTGGAAGGGCCATCTGATGTTAACTAGTCTACCCTCCTCGCCCCACCCCCATTTTATACAGATGGGGAAACTGAGGCACACAGAAGTTAAGTAAATGACTACTTTCCCATGGTCACACAGGTAGTAAGCAACAAATTCAGGAATTGAACCGAAGTTTTCTGATGCCAAATCTTGCTCTCTTTCCACGTTCCACGCTACCTTTCACAAGCCAACCAAGTTAAGGATGTGCTACCTGGATCAGGTATGTGAGTACATGATAGTGAGAAAAAGTATGATCTGCATGTATGTGTGTCTTGTCGTTCAGTCGTTTTTCAGTCATATCTGACTCCATTTGGGGTTTTCTTGGCAAAGACAGTAGAGTGGTTTGCCATTTCCTTCTCCAGATCATTTTACAGATGAGGCAACTGAGGCAAACAGGGTAAAATGACTTGCCCAGGGTCACACAGCTAGTAAGTGTCTGAGGCCAGATTTGAACTCGGGAAGATGAGTCTTCCAGATTCCAAGCCCAGGGCTGTATCCACTGCACCACCTGGCTGCCCCAACAAGGGCTCACTATGTACTTGCTACATTGACAGGCACTGTGCCAATTGTTGGGAATATAAATACAAACAAAAAAGAAAAAAATAGAAAAGACAATTCCTCCCTTCAAAGAGTTTATATTCTAATGAAGGAAGACAACACATAGAAGGAAGATGAAGGGGGGAGGAGTAGTAAGATGATGGGGCATGGTGTGATGGCAAGAAGCCATGGCTGGTCTGAGTGCCCTCCTAATATGGAGATTCTGGGAGGAGTCATCCAATCAAAGGGAGTGTACATCCTAGGTGTGAATTCCAGGACTGAAGTGGTCTTTCTAGAAAAAGAATTTTCTAGGAGCAGAAGGAGTCCAGTCTATAGCATGGTGAAAAATATAGGACTACTTTGGGTGGTAGTGAGATGCCTGTCACCAGAAGTATACATACCAAGACTGGATGGCCATCTTCCAAGGTTGCTGTAGAAGGGATTTTTCTGCAAGGTACAGAAGGTAGGACTACCTGACCTTTAAAATCCTTTCCAGCTCTGCCTTCTGAGGGGCTATCGCTCTAGAGCTAAACTTTTGAAGCTCCAGCGCTTCATGTCACAGTATCCTAGATCTCCAGCTGAAAGGGTCATTAGAGGTCATCTAGTCCAACCCCACATTTTATGTATGAGAAAACTAAAGCCCAGGGAGGAAGTGACTTACCCAAGGTCACACAAGTAGTAAATTGTAGATCTGGAATTTGAACCCAGGTCTTTTTAGTCCAAACCCAGTATTCTTTTTCCCACTATACTACTGAACCTCCCAAGGGTGAGTAAAGAATATTTCTTTTGATGGTGTCTATTTTGAGACAAGGATGCTTTCCATTCAATGAAACAATGGAAGATTCCATTCTTTTTGATCCCCAGCACCAAAGCCTCAGGCAACTCCACCACAAGCAACCAGGTTGTTTAAGTTTGGACAGGGACAGAACTATGACATCATGTGTGTAAACACACACACACATGCATACATACTCATACATATATCTATGCTTGTATACATATATATGTGTATCTGTGTATGTATATCTGCATATATATACACACATCACATAAATCATTCAGTCAATTAACACTTATTAATCACTTATTATGTGGCAGGCACTATGCTAAGTGCTGGGGACACAAAAAGAATCAGAAGACAGTCTTTGCTCTCAAGGAGCTGTAATGGCAAGCAAAGTGAGACTTTTCACTGTTTTTCTTCTGGAATGCTTCTCAGCACTAAGGCAACCAAGTGTCTTTGATTGAGCCTTGCCTTTGATTGAATCAAGAGTCTTTGATGCCCTACTTAAGTCACAAGAAAGCCTGAGTCACATGAGTCTGAGTCACATGGTTGTGATGCCCTCTGACCCTGAAGAAGTGTATATATACTCTGAGGTTAGCATTTTGCTGTGGGCTCACTCATTGGAAGAATGTTTGTGTGATTTGGCCATATGAGACTCCGGGTGGCCATTAAGGAAACCCCCTGGCTTTGAAAACCCAGATGTTGGTGCTTCTTTCTCTGGTAACTATTTATATATCGCTATGGACAGACAGTTAGAAGCCCTGTCTGCTGATTTGTGTTATTTGTTCTGTTTATATAATTTCTGCTTGTAATTTCTGTTCATGTTTTTTCTGAAGTTCAGGGTGCTGACTTTTCCCCCTGAACTAAGTGAATGATATATGTATGTTTAATTAAAGTGAGATTATAACCCCTTAAAGTTGCTTTCTTTAGAAAAGCAGATCAAGGAACCTGTGCTAGCAGCCCTCCTGTGTGCTGGTGTTATTGGCCTTACACCTCCACAACAGCTGCAAATAACATTGTTGTTACAGGAGCTTACAGTCTAAAGGAGGAGACAACTTTCAAGCAAAGTTACACAAAACACACTATATAGAGGATAAATAGGAGATAATGAACAGAGGGAAGACAACAGAATCAAGGGGAGTGGGAGAATGTTTCCTGTACAAGGTGGAATTTTTGTTGGGATTTAAAGGAAGCCAGGGAAGAGTGTATATGCATGTATGCATACACATACATGTATATTCATGTATGCATATACACATGTGTATACATGTATGCATATACATGCGTGTATACATATGTATGCATACAAATATAGAAAGCCTTCCTCAATCCCTCTTATTTCTAGTGCCTTCGTATATTCTATATATGAATATATGTGCATGAACACACATGTGTGTATACATAAATATATGTATTTGCATATAGCCCTATAAGTACACTCATGTTCTAGTGTGTTTGCACACGTAGGTGGACATGTATAGATGTATGCAAGTACAGTTGTATCACAATGCATTGCATATGTGCATGAATGTATATAGACACATGTATTTGGTTTTATATATAGTCATTTACATGTGCATCTATACATGTTTGTACATACGTGCCTATCTTGCCATAGGTGTGACATAGTATATGGGTCATAGTATTCTGTCATAGTATATATGAATATACATATAAATATATGTGGGTATATAGGTATAGTATATATTTATGTGTGTGTGTGTGTGTGTGTGTGTGTGTGTGTGTGTGTGGTGTTGTGTTGTTGTTGTTTGTCCTTCAATCTCAAAGAGGATCATAAGAGCAGGGAGGTGATGCCACAACATGCAAGTGAACTGGATTTAAGTGAGGGAGGGCTGTGCAAGGTCACCAGCTTCACTTTTTCCTCCAGAGCCATCTGGGTCCACTGGCCAGATATGGATCAGGACAACTGGAGATGGCCCAAATTGTGTATACAAACACACACAGACACAGACACACACACACACACGTACTCATAATAGGCAAAGTTTGAAAATTGTGCCCTATGTTTTTCAGTCCCCTGAAGGCTCCAAGTCTACAAATGAGAATTTGTGTGTATATGCTGGGGCAGGCTCTATGTGATCAGGGGAGTCCCTGATCAACTTCATAAGCCTCCCCCAATCAGCTTGATGGGTTTATTGGATGTGGATTTTGTCTTTTCCTCCAGTTTTCTCTGCCTTGGACTTCCAGACCAGAGTATAGCATGGTGTTGGACTGTGGTGGGGCTTGGGTGATTCTTCTTTTCTGGCAGCTTCAGAACCCGGAATTCAATTAAATTCAATAAACATTTATTAAGCACCTACTATGTGCCAGACACTATGCTAAATGTTGGAGATACAAAAAGAGTCAAAAGACAGTTCCTGCCCTCAAAGGGATTACAATTTAAGGGGGGGAGACAACAAGCAAACAAACATATACCAAGCAAGCTATATAGAGGATATATAGGAAATATTAAAAGAGAGAAAAACTGGAATTAAGAGGGGAGTAGTGAAGGCTTCCTGCAAAAGGTGGGATTTTAGTTGGAAGCCAGGGAGGTCAGAAGTCAGAGTGGAGGAGGAAGTGTTCGGGCATGGGGGACAGCTGGTGAAAATTCCTGGAACTCAGACATGGAATGTTTTGTTCATGGAAGGACAAAGGAGGCCAGTGTCACTGTATCTAAGAGTATGTGTCAGGGAGTACAGTGTAAGAAGAATAGAAAGGTAAAAGCAGGCTAGATTACGAAGGGCTTTGAATGCCAACAGCTAGTCCAGACATGAGGTGATGAGGGTCTGCACAAGCATGATGGCTGCATCAGAGGAGAGAAGGGGGCATATTTGAAAGATGTTTCGAAGGGGAAATCAACAGGCCTTGGCAACAGCCTAGATATGGGGGGTGGTAACGGTGAGAAATAGTGGTTTGCAAGAGAAACACATAACTGATGGCGTGGCTGCCCAGGTAATTCTTGGCTATCTTCCTGTTTCCTTCTCTGAGCACAGGTCAGACACTAGCAATCCTAAGAATGGACTTTTCCAATCTTGGAGGATAATCTTGAGTTCAAGAGCTCCTGAGTTTAAGAGTTGGGGACTGGCCCACCAGAGGGAAATTTCCTTAACAGTAGGTTTCTCAGAAAAAGGAGAGAAAGATCCTCTTCTCCCCTTAGGAGTGAGCTGTTAAAATCAGTCCAGAGTAAGCAGAGTTCTCTTATCATCTGAAATATTCCCCCATCCTCCCTCACTCTTCCTCAACCAACCTCTGTATAAAAACCCAGGTAATCCAGCTACCCCATGCATGTATGCACGCATGCATTACTACATCTAGAAAGACAGTTGGTAATTTAATGAAACATTTGAGAAGAAACAGCATCCCTAGAAAAACTAGCATCCTTGGATCCAGAGACCATTCCAGCAGTCAGAAAGGCAATGGGCGTCCGCTTTATTAGATCCCATTATAAATGGATGATTTGCCATCTCTGAAGATAAATGGGAAACTTAATGCAGAGGTATCCTGTCTGGGGAAACCAGAGAATTATGGATGTTAGCTTTGTAGCTTTATGAAAGCACTTTCTTATGGAAACTGAAATGGCTAAGATTAGATTGAATTAGTATGTACTGGTATGGTTTCTTTTCCCCCCATCCTTCTTAATTTTTTTTTAAAGAAGGGAAAAGATTTGCCTCCTGCATGAGCGTTTCATAAAAATGCAAATCTTGGGTTTGGGTTTGGTAATTAGCAAGGTTGCCGCCTGGTGCTAACGAAGTAGCAACACAGCTTGAGCTCTCCTCGGGCAGTGGGGCAGCATGGTGTCCTCAGCTGGCTGGCCCCAGAGGCAGTGTCTGCCCCCTACCTTCCCCCATCCATCTCACTGTGGGGTGCTCACCTGCTGCCATCCATGTACAGCTGGGAACCCGGGAGGCCTTCACTCAGTCCCAGCAGCTGGAAAACTGTCCCCTACCCCTAGAGGGAGAGGGGATCCACACCACAATGGAAGCCTTTCTACTCCTGCCTGGGAAGAACTTTTGGGCATGACAGCTTTGAGACAAAAATCTCTCAGTCAGCCTCTCAGCTCCTTGAGAGGAGGAAGGTGTGACTTGGGGATAGAGCAGCAAGGGGAGTGGTCATGTCCTTGGAAACATCCTAAAGTGTGTTAAAAATCCAAATCCAGACAAGAGGGATGCAGGACACGTGGCAGTGGGAACCTGTGGAACAGGCAGGGGCTAGGAATCAGTGAACATAAATGCATTTTACCCAGACCAAAACCAAACTACAATAGCAATAATGAACAGAAAATGAATTACTTTAGTAAGAAGAAGCTGGGCTCAGCAGTCAAGCAGGTCAAATACTAGCCAGGTTCCAATTCTGGCTTTTTTATCAGTTCAACCTTGGGTAAAGTCACTTCAAACACTCCAGGTCTCAGTTTCCCTCTCTGTAAAAAAGGGAGAGCAGAATACTTCTTGTTTACCTATACAGGACTACTGTCAGGGTTAAATGTAATGGGGGGTTTAAAAGGGCTTTGAAAAACCAAAAACACTATATAAACATCAGGCACCACATTGTTGATGTTAAAATTTTTACCCAAACCAAAGCGGCTGCGAAATACCTCGTTTTCAAGCCAGACACTAAGGTACCAAATTTTAAATAGAAAAGAGAGAGCTAGAATATGGCATTATTATGCACATATAGGAGATGCCTAATCAAGTCCTGAATGACAACAAAAGGCAAAGGTTGATAATAAGGTTGTTAGCCAATAATGTGGATGTTAGTCCTATTCCCTGTTCCCGGCACAGAATTGGAGAATCTTCGAGTGATGCTTTTGCTGGCAGGGACTTTAGAGAGCCTGTATGCACTTATGATGTCCTGTTTTATGTCACAGTTTTTGGTGGGTACATACCTTATCTCCCTACCAGATTGTAAATCAATCAATCAATATGCAAGGAGGTGAGGAGGATTTAGGGGGAAAGATAATGAGTTCTGTTTTGGACATATTGAGTTTAAGATGTATACTGGACATCCAGATCAAGATGTCTGAAAGGCAGTTTGGGATGCAAGATTACAGTCAGCAGAGAGACTGGGGCAAGAAAGGTAGATTTGAGAATAGAGATGGTAATTAGATCTGTGGGAGTTGACTTGATTGGTGAATAAGACCGTGCTTTTTAATTTTGTTTTTAACCTCTTTGAATCTCTGTTTGCTGTTGTTATTCATTCATTTTAATTATGTCTGACTCTTGGTTTCCCCATTTGGTTTTGTTTTTTTTTGGCAAAGATACTAGAGTGGTTTGCTGTTTCCTTCTCCAGTTTATTTGACAGATGAGTAAACTGAGGCAAACAGGGTTAAGTGACTTGTTCAGGGTCACACAGTCAGTAAGTGAGGCTTCCTGACACCCAGCCTGGCATTCTATCCACTTTGACACCTAGCTTCTCGCTTCAGCTAACTTTATCTATAAAACAGGGACAAATAATGATAGCAACTGTTTCCAACAGGGGCTCAAATGAGACAATATACATTAAGAGCTTTACAAATTTTAAAAATATATATCTCTCACCACCACCATCACCACTACCATCACCATCATTAACCTTCCAAGTACAATGCTTTGTGGGTAGCAAATGCTCCATAAATATGTATTGAATTTAGTTCATTTTTTCTCATTTTCAAATAGGAAACTGAGATCCTGATAGTTAAAAGTATTTTTTTCACAAGGAATTCGAGGAAGATCTTTAACTAGGCAGGAGACTGAAAGCAGCAGTGAAGATGATTTTCTAGAAAACATAATGGGGTACTAATATCTTAGCACCTCCAGGAATCTGATAGGTAGAAGGAGAAAATGAACTGCTGAGGGGTTGTTGTGTGTTTGAGTTCTGTGGGGGGTAGGGAATGGGGACTCGGGATTCAGGGGATCTAAGAGTTTAACAAGGGTACAGTAAAAGTGCAGTGTTAAGAGGAGAGGGTTGGGCAGCTTTACACTGGACATCCTGGGACACAGCTCTTGAGGTGGGACAGCTGCCCACCAGAGAAATTGGGCGCCCTCAGCTTGGTAGCCAAGCAGGCCTTTGGGGCCAAGGTTCCTTTGCTCTGTGGAACTCATTTATAGAGATAGTGAAAAAATAAAATAAAAACAGCTGATGGCTCATTGCAATGGTTTCAGCCTCCAGGGGGGCAGCCAACACAGGAGTGGAATTTGAATGGAGCAGCAGAGTACTGGGTCTGGAGATGACAGCGGCCAGGAGCAATGCGTCTCTGGTGGAGTCATTTAAAATTTAAAACCGCAGATTAAACAGATTCCTTTTTATGATGATAAGCACCAAGCACCGAATCGGTCCTGGTCCCTGGACACCCCCACTGCGGCTCACAGCTCTGTAGGAGGCAAGGACAGAGGCACCTCTGCTGCTGTTCACCAAATGTCTGCGGATCCAGGAATGGACATGGCATTTCCTCCCCTGACCCCAGGGCCCTCCCCACTGGGGCCTCTGGGGCAGCGCTCCCACACGATGGGCTATGGGACAGGACCAGTAGGACTTCATTACCAGGCCCTGCCAGATGAGGATGGAATATGTTAGCAGGGAGTTTCTCATTGAGCATCAAGAACTTTTCTTTCGAACCAATTGGCTTCTGGCTCCTTTTCTGCCTCCTCTTCTGCCTCCTCTGCCCTGCCTCCGCCTCCTTTTCTCCATGCACTGGGCTAGGGGTGGTGGTGCAGAGGGTTGGATGAAATGGGCCTACCCCACCTGAGGTTACTACTTAGAATATGGCATCTCCTGGAAGGAACCTTAGAGTCCATCCACCTCATTTTACAAATGAGGAAACCGAGGCTGAGAGAGGTTAAGTCACTTGTGCGCACAGCTAGTAGCTGAAGCAGGATTTGAATTGTCTTTTTTTTTTTTGAGGTAATTGTGGGTGAGTGACTTGCCCAGGGTCACACAGCTAGTAAGTGTCTGAGGCTGCATTTGACCTCAGGTCCTCCTGACTCCTGGGCCGGTGCTCTATCCACTGCGCCACCTTGAACTGTGTCTTTTGGCCTTTAAGTGCAGCTCTCTACTTCTGCACACCGGCTCTTCTCCCAAGACCACAATGTTCAGGGGTAGCTGGATTCGCATCTAGGGCCTTGTCCCAAACAATTTGGGTTTGGTGATCAGTGTAATCAATGGCATGATTGCAAGGGGGCTTCTGCCGAGGTGATTGCATGGTTTGAAGCAATAACCCCATTTGGCTGAAACCTGAGCGGCCTGAATACCAACAGGGTTGCTTTGTCATTGTTAATCCTTATTTGGGTAGGGGAAGGAGAAGAAAAAAGCAAAGACAAATTGGCGCCTGGTGAGCCTGAGGGCTCAAAGAAATGTGAGCCTGCTTAAAAACCCGGTGATGGGGAAAAGATTAAAAAGAGGCAACTAGGGGAGGGACTTGAGAGAACTGGAACTGGTTGCGGGGAGAGAAACTGGGGAGGTTTTGGCCGTGGAACACAGCGGAAGAAAACAGCCTGCTTAGGGTTCAGTGGACTAGGGAGAGTGCTGTTTTAATCTGCCTCTGAGATTATGCCTAGATTCCTGTCCAAAAGGACCTGGCAGGCCCGAGTAGTGAGTAGTAACATGACCGGCCTGGGTGTGGATAAAAAGGCCGGCCCCAAAGGAGGATGCTGAGCATTGTGGAGCGAGAGCCTGTGTTTCAGTTGCATACTTGTGATGTGTATATTGGGATCGGTACAGAGCTTTTACCCCCAAGTGTCCTTCACAGTGTAAATCTCTCGAACAGCTTCGTGACCTACTTGCTGAAGAGCCACTGCTGAGGGTATAAAGTACTGAACGAGACTTGGGGCTAGGTTTTACAACCCAGACCGGGGAGCCCCGTAATCTCTCCAAGGAAGTGTAACAGAAGAACAGAGAGGCTTGGTTGAGTCTCAGTTATGCCACTAACTTGGTAGGAAAATTAGCTTGAGTAAATTATGCCTATATCCATGGGCCTCAGTTTCCCTATTTGTAAAATGAAAGAGTGGTTGCATTAAATAATAATAATAATAATAATAATAACTGACATTTGTATAGTGTTTGCTATGTGTCAGGCACCATGCTAAGTCTATAAATACGGTCCCATTTGATTCTCACAATAACCCTGGGAGGTAGGCTCTATTATAATCCCCATTTGATGGAGGAGGAAGCTAAGGCAAACAGAGGTTAAGTGACTTGCTTAGGGTCATGCAGCTAGTAAATAACTGAAGCTGGATTGTGAACTCAGGTTTTTCGGACTACAAGCACCACTCAAGTTAGGCATTTTATGATTCTATGATTTAATGGTTATTCCCAAACTAAGGAATTTTTAGGACTAGCCCCTCCCTCTGTATTTGACACAGGATTATTTTTAAACCGCAGGAACTCACGTTTGAGCAGGCTTTTATGGTTATAAAGCATTTAAAACACATCATTCCATTTAATCCTTCACAACAGGCCTATGATATAGCCAATATCATTGTGATTCTCAGTCTAGAGATAAAGAAACTGAGGTTCAGAGTTCTAAACTAGAAAGTGGCAGAGCTGGGATTTTAATCATTTTTTTTTTGCCTCTAATCACTTTCTACTGTGCCACATTATTGATATAGGGCTCTTTTAATTTTTTATTTATTTCTTTTTTGGCGGGAGGTAGCATGGGGGGTAGTAGGGTATGCTGACTGACCTTCATTGGTGAAGGGAAATTCCAGTGTGGAAACTCTCAACATTTTACTGAGTCTGGTTACTCAGAATGTCAGCAAGTGGCCTTGGGGGTGGGGAGAAGCTGAATGCCTTGCTCATGGTTATATAGGTCTTCCTGATTTGAAGGCCTTTCTCTACCATGCCAGGTTATCTCTTAGGAAGCTCACGGATGTTCTTAAATCACTATCTCCTTCTGTGTCCCAGCCTGTCTCCCCAACTGGATTGTAAACCTTCTTAGGAATACAGACTGTGTTGTCATTTTTTTTCTTTTTAGCATAAATGCCTAATACAATACTGTCAAATAGAAAGACTTTTGTTTTAGGTGAAAATGAGATACCTAGGGTTTCTCTGTGATCTCTGGGATGTGGGTGATGGGGTGGGATAATCCCACATAGAAGCATAGGCACCTGTTATTTCCCTTGGCAGCTGTGCCCGGGAATAACTCATTTTATGATATAGGTGCCAGCAAGGAGAACCCTACTATTGTCTTTCCTTGTATCCTGCTCTGGGATGGAGGAGCAGTTTCAAAGTAGGAAGCCAGCTAATAAAGATCACTGCTCCCTAGCCTGGACACATACAACCATTAGAGATTTCCCTGGAACTGGAGGGGAATGGTGAGCCAATGCCACTTAGGATTAGAGAGCCTGGGGTGGTACCATACTGAGGGCAGCTAGGTTACCGCCTCTGCCAATCCGCCCCTCCCCCTTCCCCAGGAATGTTACTTTGCAGGGTTTAGGGGAAGAGAACAGTATTTATATAGCACCAACTATATGCCAGGCCCTGTGCCAAGCACTGTCAAGTCCTGAGATAAATCAAAGTCATGAGTTGAGGAATAAAATGTCTTTAATTGAGATAACAGAGTAGCAAATCTGCGACCCTGGGGGGTGTCCCATGAGACCGCAGTGGATTTCATAAACAAGAGACCCATGAAAAGGATCTTTATACTTTTAGGAGGGAAGGAGGAGGTTGTATGAGGTAGCAAGGCCTGGTCATGAGACTCTGGAGGCCCTTGGCAATCTAGGCAAGGAAAACCACTTCCTTTTGGCTGTTTTGCCCTTCATGCCATGACTCCCAACAGAAAGGGGCAAGGACATTAGAAACTAAGATCCAGTTTAAGCTAGTTTCCTTAAGGGATTAGGGTGTGGTTCAGCTCAACCTGAACCAGAGTTAATATCTTAAGAGTAGGGATGTAAAGACAAGACTGGAATTCTGACATTACTAGGATCTTTAAGGGAGTGGCATTTAGGGTCACATTTGGTATTAACAATTTTCTGTCATGTCAACGATTATATTTTTTAAAAATTAATTTATTTAATTTTAGCTTTCAACATTCACATCCATAAGATTTTGAGTTCTAAATTTTCTCTCCCTCCCCAAGACATCCCACAATCTGATAGAGGCTCTACATATACATTCATATTAAACATGTTTTCACATTAGTTATGGTCAACAATTAACAATTTTCTGTCAAAACTTTGCAAATAGGATCTGAAATGATCCTCATGTAGACGCTTTTATTATCTCTATTTTACTGTTGAGGAAACTGAGGCAAACCGAAGAGAAGAGTGACTCTAGGGGAGTCCTGCTGCCCTCTGTCTACATACATCTCAAGGCAGAACCCTAATTCCCCATTGCTCATTAACCTCGTCAACCTCCATCTTGAGGGAGGAGAGCTGGTCCTGTTATTGCTGCTGCCTGTTTGCTTGGGCACCTGGTTCCTTCTCTCACTTGCCTTCCTGCCCCTCCCACCCCTTCAAGATGGCTGGGCCATTTTAATTAAGTTATGTAAATTGTTTGTCCACTTGGCTCATAATGAGGCATCTTAGGGCCACCTGGGGGCACATACATTGATACACAGGCATCTGCCTGTAGGAACAGTGACAAATGAGGACGTGTGGAGAAGATGCTGAACGAAGTTCAGCCAGCTAACACAAAACCGTCTTGCTGGAAGAATGTGTGGTATAATGATGCTGACCTTCACTCTGTCCTGTACCAGATCACAGCATGGTTTAATGGAAAGAATGCTGGGTGTGAAGTTGGATGATGACTTGAGTTCAAATGTTGGTGCTGTCACTTATTCAGTGTGTTAAACTCTGTACCCCAGTTTCCTCACCTGTACAGTGAAGGGGTTTGATGGATGACCTCTAAGGAGATGACCTTCTGTCTCTAAATCTTTGGTTCTGTTGTTCTCAATGCTCCATCTCTCCTAATTCGATTGTTGCCCATAGGTAGTTCCTATGTTATTACCCCTCTCTTCTCTTTCTTCCCTGCCTTCTACTCTCCACTGGGTGGCACTCTATATTTCTGGATTAGGAGAGTTCTGGGGTTTTTATTAGCAAAGGAAGGAGTTTATCCTGGGGGGTAGGAGGCAGCTAGGACCAGAGGAAACTGGATAGAATGGGAGTGAGAGGAGACAAGAGGCAGTGTCCATTTGGTGTATAACAGGGGAAACCAAAACCAACCAAGAGAGTGGAGTGGGGAGTTCAGACCCCTATCATCCCTTGTGTAGGCTATTGAAATACCTCTTAAATCATCTCCCTGCTGCCAACTCTGCCCTTCTCCAATCCATGCTCCTTTTATGCGGCTAGCAAAGTGATATTCCTTGATTTTTTTAGAGTCCATTCTCTGCCTCTTTTTTTGTTAAACCTTAATCACTGAATGGGAGCTGCCTCAGTCAAACTGAGACCTGTTAAAGACCTAGCTTGAAAAGGTCTAGGCCTTCCACTGCATTCCGGGCCATCTCCAGTTGTCCTGATCCATATTTGGCCACTGGACCCAGATGGCTCTGGAGGTAAAAACGAGGCTGATGACTTTGCACAGCTTTCCTCACTTAAATCCAATTCACTTGCATGTCATGGCATCACCTCCTGGATGTTATGGTCCTCTTTGAGAATGAAGGACAGACAGCAAAATGACGTTCCTAAAGCACAAATCCTTGAAGATTCATCTTCCTGAGTTCAAATCCTGCCTCAGACATTTACTACGTGGGTGATCCTGGGCAAGTCACTTACCCCTGTTTGCCTCAGTTTCTTCATCTGTAAAAGGAGCTGGAGAAGGAGATGGCAAACCACTCTAGTATATGACTGGAAAACAATAGTGCAGCAGCGGCCCCTCTTACTATGTATTAATATATTTACTTGTTGGTGTACTTGCAACTTCTTCCAGTGGAATGTAAGTTTCCTGAGGGCAGATGCTATTTCATTTTTGTCTTTGCAATCCCAGCACCTAACAGCACCTGAGGTAGAATTTGAACCCAGGCTATCTTACCTCCAAGTGCAGTGCCCAGTCCTTTAGGCCATACTGCCTGTCGTATGGAAGGAGCTTAACAAATGCTGACAGGACTGAATTGAACCGCATTACTACAGGGCTTTGCTACCAGGGTCTGCTTTTGGGTAGGGTTAGTGGTTAGACTCCTCTGTCCCTTCTCTCCCCACCTTCACTTCTTTCTCCCTAACCCCAGGCCCTGTTAGCTGTGAGGGAAATAGAGAAAAGGTGCATTTTTAAACAATGTGTTTCTATTTAAAAAAAAATTAAACATAACAGCAGTCCAATCAACTGAACCTGCTTAGTAACTATTAACATTTAAATTAATTAGTTTCAGCACATAAAGTATCCTAACATTTTTTTTTTCACTCATTCCCTCGGAATCCTCATCAGGATTCTTTGTCTATTTATCCTCATCTAGTTTTCCTCCTGTATGGACTTCACTGGGATGTGCTACATTTTTCTGGTTCTGCTTTTTGGGGGACTATATTATTTCATAAACATCTTTCAGAATTTTCTTTGAATTCCTAAAACTTGTCACACTTAATAGCATTATACTATATTTCTTTTCATTAATATGCCACAGTTTATTTGCCATTCAGGGATCACATTTTCAAGCTGGTAAATAATCCAGATCAATGTCATAGGCGTGGCACAGGCTGACCAGCACATCAAGTCAGAGTTTTATGCCTAACAATGGCCAATGAGGTGAGAGACACAATGAGGTGGGTTCTTCTGCTTGGGTTCTTCTGCTCAGACTTAGTATTAGCTTTCGATGACTTTGGATAGGAGGCTTCCCCCATAGGCTGTCTGGGGTTTGTATGTGCAAATTCAAGGTTATGCAGATGGGGGTCTCTATTGTTTCATTGGATCCTGGCCTAGAACTGGAAGGAAACTCAGAGGCCATCACTTTTCGGATTAGGAAATAGAGAGCCAGAGAAGTTAAATGATTGACCCAAGGTTACATAATAGGCAGGGGCATAATAAAGCGGCACAGTAGATAGAGCCCAGGCCCCGGACTCATCTTCCTGAGTTCAAATCTGGCCTCAGATAATTACTAGCTGTATGACCCTGGGCAAGTCATTTAACTTTATTTGCCTCAGTTTCCTCATCTGTAAAAAGAACTGGAAAAGGAAGTGGCAGACCACTCCTAGTATCTTTGCTAAGGAAATCCCAAATGGGGTCTGGAAGAGTTGGACATGACTGAATGACAACAACGTAATAGGGAACACCAGAGGCATATTAGGAGCTCAGGTCCTCTAACTCCGAACACATTGCTTTTTCCACTGTAGCATTCTAGATGAAAATCCTAACCCCTAGATATATTTCCAACCAAGAAGTAAGCTGATGCTGCAGAGGAAAGATTGAGGTTAGACACCAAGAAAAATTCCTAGGAAAGGATAACTACAAGGGCTAGGTGTTTCAGTTGAAAAGGAACTATATCTCATAATAATTATTTTCTTTCTCCAATTTTGTGAATATACTTTAAATACAAATAATTTACAAGCAGATATTGTAATTTTGCTTTGAAATAAAATTGATGCAACTTAGTCTTTCAATATATTCTCAAATTCCAGTGCTAGGAGACAGTAGGTTCATTCCTAATGGTGACTCCAGTCTCCTACCCTGGAGGAAGCCTCAGCTCTGTGAAGGGGACTATCCACATACAGGGCTACACAGAGGCAGGGGGATAAAGAGAATGGCCTCTAGGGGGCTCCATAAGTTCTAATAGACTGTGATGATGTCAAAGGAAAATTTTATGAGCTCTTCAGCCAGCTGGTCCCAAGGGGGCTTTTGCCTTGCTCTGGACCATCTCAGATACACACATATATCTTAAAAAGGAAA
The DNA here is from genome assembly GCF_011100635.1 of Trichosurus vulpecula. Classification (NCBI taxonomy): domain Eukaryota; kingdom Metazoa; phylum Chordata; class Mammalia; order Diprotodontia; family Phalangeridae; genus Trichosurus; species Trichosurus vulpecula. The sequence goes on from NC_050574.1 coordinate 128,278,876, forward strand.
AGAAAGAGAGAGAAAAGCTATTTTATTTCATTGCCAAACTATCCACTTTAAATACCCTTTTTATTACAGTATCTGCATAGTAATACTAATAATAGATCTTGTTGGCAGTTCTAATGAGGCTGGAGAATATAAGGTTTCCAATAAAGTTAATTGTTGCCTTTAATATTCTCATACATTTATACATGGTAAATCTTTAAAGGAGAAAAAACACTCCATTTCTTCTCTATTAAACAGCTGGTCCCAGGCTGGATGAAGACAGAGCACAGCAGTGCTGGCATTGGGTCTCAAGGAACCCTAATGTCTCATCCCTAGACCTTCCTTCTCACCTTCAGACTGTCTTCTGTTCATTCAGGAGAGAAGACCATGAGGACGAGAGGAACCAGCCGGGGTGGAGGTGGGGGGGTCCTTCCTCCCTCTTGCCCATCTCATGTCAAGGATGTTGTCTGTTTGATTTGATTGCTCTCTTTGAAACAGTAGACACACACACACACACCCACACACACACACGCACATGATGTGGTCCTATTCCCATTGTATTGATTGTAGGGCCACGTGTATCAGGATGGTTGGAAATCCTGAGCTGGAACAGCAGAGTGGGCCCAGATTGGGTTGCAGGTGGACCTAAGCTGACCCCGGGCAGTATACCAATAACCCCACTCTTCTCCTTCCTCATCCTTGAACTTTTGTGAAGTGATTTACTACTTACCCAAACTTCCTTGTACATTCATAGAGTCATATACTGGGAGGTGAAAGGAACCTTAGAGATAGGTCCTCTAATCCAACCCCCTCATTTTATAGGCGAGGAAACTGAGGCTTGGAGAGGTTCCTAGGACCTCAGGATCATAGATTTAGAGCTGGAAGGGACCTTAGAAACCATCTGGTGCAACTCTCCCATTTTGCAGAGAAGGAAACTAAAGACCAGGGAGATGAAGCAAAATCCCAAGATCCCACGAGTAGTAAGCAGATGAGCTTTGAACACGGATCTTGTTGTGGAGACATTTTCCATCATGACCAACTCTTTGTGACCCAGTTTGGGGTATCCGTGGCAAAGATACTGCAGGGGTTTGCCATTCTCTTCTCCATTTTCTTCCTCCTCCTTTGAACCCAGGTCATCTGACTCTAAATTTCAGTCTCTTTTTACTTTACGCCACAGAGTCAGATGATTTGGCTACACTCACATAGGTGGAACCACTCTGTGAGGCAGATTAGGATTATTTCCATTTTATAGATGAGGAAATTGGATGGTTAAGTGATTTGACCAAGGTCCTATAGCTCCTGAGTGGCAGAGGTAAAATTAGAATCCAAGCCTCATGGATCCCAACCAACCAACCAATCAAAAAACATTGATTAAGTGCTGGCTGTGTGAGAGGCTCCTAACTATAAGTTGTGAAGAAAGTTTCCTGACTGCACTTTCCTACACCCCTATCCACAACCCGGAAGAAACTGTGCCAAGTGCATCATTTGACCAGATGATGCTGTGATCCTGAGCATGCCAAGGGATCCAGGAGCCCGGAGGGATCCTAGGCCTGGCCTGTGTGTCTGTAAGACCTGCTGCTGCAACATGTGAATTCCCAAATAACATCTTCCCCTCCCCCCATTCCCCAATCACACACCAATTCCTTTTCCCTTGGCACGTGGTAGAAATACTATGTGGCAGAATGGTTTCCATGGCAACCCACATTTCCCCGTTAAACAACCAGGCACTGATGAGAGGAGTCTCGTTTGTGTTGGTTAAAAGGGTTCATGTGTGCATATGTATATGTGAAGACATTCTTTTTCTTTCTTCCTTTTCTTCTCTCTTTCTTTCTTTCCTTTGTTCCTTTCTCCTTCTTTGTTCCCCTTACCCCCTCATATACTATTGTCTTGAGTACCTCTGCCCTGGGTGTGAGGCCAGGACTGACCAGATGGATTTAGGGAGAGGTAGAGGTTTCATGTTGATAGCTATGTATATGATGAGAGCGTCTCCAACATACTTGGACTACAGTTTCCCTCTCCCCCTTTCCCTCCCTTCAGGTCCCCCTCCTCTCTCTCAGAGGGACCTGTTGGGGTAAATGAGTGGCTGGTGAAGGTCCTTGTGTCCCTAACAGGTGGTTGGGTAATTAAGTGAGCTTTATGCACATAACACTGTTTTGCCTGATGTAATTGCCGTTTCCGTATAAATAATTCACGGGGAATTATTAGAGTGAGGACATCGCCCGCCTCCTCATAATTTGCTTAACCGAAATAGGCTCTTTCATCATCCACGTTGATGTGCCTTAAGATCATGTGCTCAGCATCCTTCATAGGCTGGCTCCTTGGAATAGGAGGACCAAAAATTTAATTAAGTTATGCAAATTGGCCATCCCCTGCCTGGGGAGCAGTGGGTGTTTGCCCAAATGTCTGTGGTGTAGCAAAAGCAGAGGATGGCGGTGAGGTTCTGGCATCTGGGGTTGGAGCAGGGAGTGGCTTGCCCCAGAAGCCATGCAGCTTCTTCTGGGGTACAACACAGCAAATACCCTGCCAGAGAAATGAAAGCCTTTTCAAAAAGGACATAGGTGTAGTCTGGTGTAGTCTCCATTGTCTAAGGGTTCTGGTAGGACCTTTGCATCTGAAGGGTGGGATATGAGCCTCCAGTCCAGGGATCTGATAGGGTTTTAAAACTTAAAAACTGATACCAGGATCCTGTATCCTGAACAGTCTTGAGTAAAAATGTGAATTAGGTGGTTTGCCTTCAAAATTTCTGACCAATCACCAATGTCCAACTTAATGTTCTCAATGGTCCTTTCCCTTTCCCCCTTCTCCATCTAGTCCTCCTGCTCTCTCTCCAGTCTCCCTCCTTACAAAAACCTGCTTTCAGGAAAAGCAGCTGATGGACTCATTTACATTAGAAGTATAAGGATAAACTGCTGAAGTTTAATGTAGGGACCTTGACCCAGGAAATTTGCATTCTAATAGGACCCTGGGAAGACACAGTCCTGGGATCCTGCCAAAACTACCGCTTTCTCAGTGGAAAAGAACTCCTGTGTCAGGGATCCTGGGAAAAGGATCCTGTGTTAGCTTGTACTCATGACTTAACTCCCCATTTGATAACTTAAACCCTGAGCAATCTGAAGCTCAATGATCTGCTCCATTTTTCAGTAATCATTGTTCCACTCCTCCCTCCACACATGTTGCCAACTTTTCTGGATGCCCTGAATACATCAAGAAAAAATGTACAATTATATATACAATATATTTTCCATATATGTATATGTGTATGTACATATGTATCTATCTAATCTATCTATCTATCTATCTATCTATCTATCTATCTATCTATCTACAGTGAAGGCATGGTAACAAAGCATGAAGATGGCCTTCAGCAGCATTGTGCTGAGACTGAGCCAGGGCCAAGTATGATGAATCCTCAATCAGAAACCCAGGGGCAATTCAGTAAGAATTTATGACGCTCCTTCTGTGTGTCAGGCACTGCATTAGACATTGGGGATACTAGCAGAATAGATGTTTCTTCTTCTCAGTCCCTTATATCCTGGGTTGGCTCCATTAGTTATTGGCACTCTGGACTTTAGCCTACTGGTCATATTAACAATCTTTCTCACACAATTAGGCAATCAGGAATGGCTACCACCAGCTGGTCCATTCTCTCCTTCACCTGTTACAAAGAATAAAAAAGACAGAAAAAGTTCATCAAAACCAACCAACAACATATCAAAAAGTTTGATTATAAGTAGTATTCAAACTCATCATCTCCTATTTCTACAAAGAAATGGAGGTGTCTTTTCATAGTTCTTTTGGGGACAATCTTGATCATTATCATTACACAGAATTCACTTTCTATTCTTTTGTTGTTTTTTTCCATTACCATGGTTGTAGTCATTGTTTACATTGTTTTCCTGGTTCTGCTTACTTCACTTTATATAACTTCATATATGTCTTCTCATGCTTCTCTGTAATCATCATATTACTCATTTCTTACCACATTCTAATACTCCATTGTTTGAATCACCATTCCCCAATTGATGAACATGTACTATGTTCCTATTCTTTGCTACTATGAAAAAAGGGCTTTTTATAAATATTTTAGTATATGTGGAACTCATCTCTTAGTATATGCCTAGCAGTAAAATATTTTTGTCAAAGAGTATGGACATTTTAATCACTTTATTCACACAATTCCAAAATGCTTTCTGGAATGGCTGGAACAACTCTACTAACAATGTATTAGTGTATATATCTTTTTATAACCCCTCCAACATTGATTATTCCTATCTTTTGTTATCTTTGACAATTTGCTGGGTATGAGGTGAAACCTCATAGATATTTTGATCCTGCGTTTCTCTTTTGTTTTTAGAATTCTTAGAGCACTTTTTATATGGTTGATAATGATTTGCAGTTCTTTATTTGAGGATTATGTGTTCATGTACTTTGACCACTTATCCATTAGGGAATGGCTTTTGATTATATATATGTATATATATAATACATACATATACACATACACACATATATTTCTGTTACTTGCCTATATACTTGGCTATCAGAACCTTAATGGATATATTTGATGTAATGATTTTTTCCAACTCAATTGCTTGCTTTATTTTCCTAGTTAAATTAATTTTGTTCATGTATTTTTTAAAAAAAATTTCATGTAATTGAAATTATTTATTTTGCCTTGTACAATCACCTTTATCACTTTTGGGGGGTGAGAAAATGGTTAAGCATTTTGGTTAAGAATACGCCCAAAGGCAAAGCTGTGAAAAGCTCATGATATAGTTATTTTCAAATATTTGAATGATATGATCTTTAAAGTTCAAGACACATATCCACTTGGAGTTTAGTATACATGGTAGCATAAATGTAGGTCTAGACCTAATTTCTGCCATCCTGCGATGTTCTTATAGCTGCCCAACTTTGCTACTTGGGAGCAATTCTCAATTCTGTACTCTCACTCCCCATATTTGATTATTGTTTATTCCATCTCCACATGACATCTCATATCTATCGCCTCTGCTTCATACCACAACCACCTAAGCTCAGGCCCCCATCACCTTTCACTTTGACCATTACAACGGTCTCATGATTGGTCTCCCTGCCACTAGCCTCCTCCCTCTCCCATCCATCCTCTAAAAGGTCACTAAATTGATATTTCCAAAGCACATGTTTGACCATGTCATCACCATGTTCAGGAAGCATCAGTGCTTTGCCTCAAGGACAAAACACAAATTCTTTTGTCTGGCATTTAAAGCCTTTTTCAATCTGGTTCAATCTTTCTTTCTAGATTGATTTCACATTACTCTTCATCATATACTCTGTGTTATAAATCAAATTGGCCTACTTGTTCCCCACCCCATGCATTGGCCATGCATCGAACTCTCACCCCCATGCCTTTACATAGTCTATCAGATAGATAGGGGGATTCCATGAGAATCTCTTAAGAAAGGAGAATATTCCAAGTCTCAGCTTATGTATAACCTCCTGTTAGAAGTCTTTCCTTATTCCCCAGGTTGGTAGTGCCTCTTCCCAATTACTTTGTATTTATTTGTTATTTGTTCTTCCCACAGTAGAAAGTCAGCTTCTCAAGGGCAGGGATCATTTTATTTTTGTCTTTGTAACTCTAGTGCTTAGCACAGTGCCTGGAGCAGAAACCTAATATATACTCATTGAGTTGAATTGAATTTCACTGTGTGTTGTACATAAGTGATGCATGATATAATTTCATTCATTTGTTCACTTATTCATTCAACAAATATTTATTAAGCACCTCATATGTGATTCCCTACTTGACACCATTCAGGGCTTGGACTTCCCACCCAAATTTACTGCCAGAAAAGTTGGAAAGAATGGGTGGTGTGGTGGAAAGAATGTTAGGCTAGGAATCTGAAGCCCTGGATTCTAGTTCCCCTTTCTACCCCTCATGACACCTCTGCCACTTACATACTATGAGATCTTGGCTATGGTACTTCTCCTCTTAGCCTCGGTAGGACTAGATGATTTCCAAGGTTCCTTCCTGGTCTCAATGGTAGCCAGTTAGTGGGGTGGTGGGAAGAGGTTTATGGACCCTGTGACCATCTCAAAAAATGGTGTATAATTCAGTATTGTAAATAATGGAAGCCACAGTGGTGAGATGCGACTGGGTCTTGCCAATGTTTTACTATACAACTCACCCAAGCCTGCCTGGAGGATTGGAAAGTGACAAAGGATTGTATCAGGAGGGCCGAGTTTATAATCTCAAAGAGGATCATAAACATGTCTGAAAGGTTCGGAACCGCCGGATATAAGAAACTCTCAAAGTAGAAGGCAGAAGAATCAAAACATTTATTTAGGCTCCACAGTAACCAACCCATGAACCAGAAGCCCCATTTTGATATGTTGATCAAAATCTTCCAGGCCCAATAAGTACGCCTTGCAAGAGTAACCAGGAGGCTACAGAGAAGCATGATTGCGTAAAGCAAAATCATGCTTCCCCCTCGATGGTAATAAGATTACCCACTGGCCTGAAGTCTTTGTTCAGCTTCCTCCCGTAGATCAGCTCTGCTACTGGCAGCTCCTGCCTCAGCTGTGTCTGTGTCTGTAACTGAAGCTGCAACTGAAACTGACGATGTAACGGTCGCTGTAACTGACGTAACTGTCGTAACTGTCGCTGGCTCCAACCGGAAAAGGAAAAGAAGAATCTTCAAGCTGTCCTCTCCCCTCTTATAGGGTTTTTGACATCATCAAGCTCCGCCCAAATGACCAGGGCCGATTGGTTCCTGAGTTGGCCCCTCCCCCTAGCATAGACATTAACACCTCCCCTCAGCCAGCCCCATGACTCATCACACAGGAAGTTCTGGTCCTGCCCCGGAAGAGCAAGCCCCAGCGTCCAGGGAAGCTCAATGAGGTAAGCTGAGTCATTCAAAGAAAACAAAGGCCATTCTGGTTACACTCCACCCCTTGTTATAGGATACATAATCTAATCAGCCATGTATCCTAGAACATACATTGTGATCCAATTACAAAGGAAACTAAAACATATCATTCATTATAAAGCAAAACATATCATTCAGTAACATTCCCAAACATTGGTTAACGATTCAAATGCGATCCACCCCTAGATCCCAGCAAAATAATCTCTTCAATCAATCATCCCCAAAATAATTATTAATAATTCAAATGTCCACCCCTAAATCCTTGTATCCATTACATAGGATCAATAATATCATAACAATAAAACAACACAGCAAGGATAACACAAAATAAGTAAACAGAACACTATCATCATTTCCACCCCCCTTGAACGATTGGGGCTCAAAATCTTGGGGTGAGGGGTGAAGGTCTCATTTTCCATAGCTTCTTCATGCTGAAATTGGATGTAGAGATGGCCCTGCCCCCAAAAAGTCCCATTCCAGAGGTCATTTCTTTAACGAGCTGGCAGGAATTCCAAGAATGCTACATGCTTAGGCAGTCACCGGAAAGTGCAGGGTGCTTAAGCCTGAAGGAAACAAAACTAGCAACAAGGTTAGCCAAAACAAAGGACAAAAAGAATAGTCTGTGAATCTATTATTATAACCTATTCACGGTAAAATATATGGTTCAGGGGTACAATTTGGTAATTATTTTCCCCTGAATAAACAACTGTTACAGTGTTGTCCTTCCCATGGGCTATAACTTCTGCAGCCTTTGGAATATCATCTGGCTTCCGTTTTACCCATACCTTAGCTCCTGACTTTATTCTATCAATGGAGCAAGACCCTTTTGCCCCTCTAGTAGTTATTTTGGGAGGAGGGTCAGTTTTCACAAAGGGTATTTTTTCACAGGGGATAATAATGACTTGAACCATCCTATCATTTCTACAAAATTGTACAGGTTTTTTACCCATATTCTGGAGTGTCACAACAATTTCTTTTTGATAATTAGAATCTATCACTCCAGCCAATACATGTATTCCTTGAGCCGCTAATCCTGGTTTAGGTAATATCCGTCCAAGATGATTCTTGGGGATTCTCATACATACTCCAGTAGGGGTTTTTCTTATCTCTTTCCTATTTAACCTAAAGTTCTCTATACAATGTAAATCATATCCTGCTGAACCAGGTGTTCCTGGACTTGGTAGTGGGACATCTTCCCTCACAGTCCAAAATTCAATGTTTTGGATCTCACATGTTTGCTGTTCTCTGATCTGCAGATTTGGGGTCATCATTCTGGCTAGAGGTGTACTCCCCCCTAAGGGCCTATTATTCAAATTACGTAAGGCAATAGACAAATTATCCTTCCAATGTCGATATGAATTATTTGAGCTTAATTTTCTCAGCTGTTCTTTCAACAATCCATTCATTCTTTCAATTAGCCCAGATGCTTGTGGGTAATATGGAATATGATATATCCATTCTATATTATTCAACACACAATATCTTTTCACTTCTTTGCCCTTGAAATGTGACCCATTGTCACTTTGAATCTGCATTGGGGTTCCATAATATAAACTTACAATATCTAGAGTTTTACAGGTGTTTTTCTGAGTTCTTTCTTTCTTTCTTTTCTGAGTACTTTCTGAGCCCAGAAAGAGCCGGCTGAGGCACAAAATAAGGGGGGAATAATAGCACCTACCTCCCAGGGTTGTTGTGAGGATCAAATGAGATAATAATTGTAAAGTGCTTAGAACAGCGTCTGGGACATAGTAAGTATTATATCAATGTCAGCAAAATAATTTGAGCCTCACTAAAGTACCTTTCGGTACTACAGGTATTGAGTGACAACCTCATTTTACAAGTGAGAAAACTGAAGTTTAGAGAAACTAAGTGATTCATCCATGGTCACTCTCGTTCAAGGTAGGTTTGAACCTTTGTCTTCATGATTCCAAGTTTAGTCCTCTATACATTCTGTATAATTCATTGGTTGGAATTCCATCTATCATTTCAAAACCTACCCCTGCTCTCAATAAAGCAGTAAACATTTCTTTCCTTGTTACTCTCCTTTGGCGCCAAGTTTGCTGGTTATTCACTCTTCTCTCTTGAGGAGATCTATCCCTTCCCCAGTCACCTAAGTCATATAACTGTAAAATCTTATTTATCACTGTTGTAAGACGGCTCCCTACTTCTCCAAGTAATAAATTCAAAATTAGTTGTTTATAAGCAGGGGGAGCTGTCCTAATTATTAAATTCCTATGAGGCAGTTCCATTGAATCATTGTAATATTTGTCTGCAGTTCCTGTCATAATGGCAGTCTTCATTACCTCCTCCTTTAGTCTCATGATACAATCTCTAAGTGAATACCAGGGTCTGTGCTCAGTGGGCCACATAGAATCAGTAGCATATCTCTTATTGCATCCCACAGCGGCTAATGCCAACAGAGTAGTCCCGCTATCACCATCTCCTTGCTGATGATGTTCCCTAAAAGCTTGTTGAACTAGAGGATCATGGCTGATACCTATGAATCTCATGCAGTCTGTCCCATCTACTGATATTCCACCGGCCCCTTGATCACTGAGTCTTACCATCCAAGATATCAATGGTTCTCCTATTCTTTGGCTGAATCTACTCAAAATATCTGTGACCTCTTGCGGTGAGAAATCTTCCTGAATTTCCCTTGTAACTGAATCTTCACCTCGGGTTTCTGTCTTCCTCCTTTGTATGGGTCGAGCCCTTGTCTGATCATTTAACCATCTCCTATTCTCTGTGTGAGGCACATCCTGAACCCCAGTAGTGTTTTGTGCCTCAGCCCCTAACATTGTCTCATTCTCTCCCCACTCACTTCCTCTGCCACCATGGCTAGGACGAAGCAGGCAGTCAGGCTCTTTCTGGGCTGGGTTGAAATGCACTCTGGGCTTTTTTGGTCTCCTGTTGCTCTTAGCCACATTAATAGAAAAGTTCTCATTTGAGTCAGTTTGGTCTTCTGCTATCTGAGATTCCCCTTCTTCCTGTGGGGTAGGAGTGCCCCCATGTCTTTCACTTAATCTCAATCTTTCGTATACTAGCCGGTAGGCTGATAACACTATCCAGCTTTGCCTAGATAGTGATGCCCCTGACTGAATCCCAACTTCTCGTAAACACTTTTCCAAATCCCTAGGATCTCCTCTCCGTAGCCTTGGTTCCCAGTTTTCACAGGGTCCAGCTTTTTTAGCCAATTCTTTTGCTAGGGAGGAATAAAATGGATCCTCCCATCCTGGGATATTCATCTCTTCCTCTGAAATTGTTCTGCTTCTAAATAGAGATCTTATACCTAGCGATCCTGTTCGTGACGCCAAATGTATCAGGAGGGCCGAGTTTATAATCTCAAAGAGGATCATAAACATGTCTGAAAGGTTCGGAACCGCCGGATATAAGAAACTCTCAAAGTAGAAGGCAGAAGAATCAAAACATTTATTTAGGCTCCACAGTAACCAACCCATGAACCAGAAGCCCCATTTTGATATGTTGATCAAAATCTTCCAGGCCCAATAAGTACGCCTTGCAAGAGTAACCAGGAGGCTACAGAGAAGCATGATTGCGTAAAGCAAAATCATGCTTCCCCCTCGATGGTAATAAGATTACCCACTGGCCTGAAGTCTTTGTTCAGCTTCCTCCCGTAGATCAGCTCTGCTACTGGCAGCTCCTGCCTCAGCTGTGTCTGTGTCTGTAACTGAAGCTGCAACTGAAACTGACGATGTAACGGTCGCTGTAACTGACGTAACTGTCGTAACTGTCGCTGGCTCCAACCGGAAAAGGAAAAGAAGAATCTTCAAGCTGTCCTCTCCCCTCTTATAGGGTTTTTGACATCATCAAGCTCCGCCCAAATGACCAGGGCCGATTGGTTCCTGAGTTGGCCCCTCCCCCTAGCATAGACATTAACACCTCCCCTCAGCCAGCCCCATGACTCATCACACAGGAAGTTCTGGTCCTGCCCCGGAAGAGCAAGCCCCAGCGTCCAGGGAAGCTCAATGAGGTAAGCTGAGTCATTCAAAGAAAACAAAGGCCATTCTGGTTACAAGGATTCAGGAGAAGATGGCCAGCATTCAGTTTGCACCATTTTTGGCTTCACTAGACTCTCTCTTCACTGCCACTGATGTCCTTCATTTCTAGATCAAGAAAAGGAAAGAAAGGACCGACAATGTGGACTGGGAGAATAAAACTGCCCTGTCTCAATGTTCCCTTTCTTTTCCCCCCTTAATCATCACTGGAGAGGTTCAGATCTAAATGTGAAATGCCACCAATCATTTCCACTAGATATCCTGGAATGGTGGAGATGGGGAACTTTGACACCTGGGTTGGGCCTTGATAACAGGGCAGGGCCAGAGATATAAGGGTGGATCCAGGGCTAAGGAAAATCTTATCTGGTTGGTGGCAGGCACATTAGTTTGGGGCTGTTTATTGAGAATGTCCCTGTTTCTTTTTCCAATTTCCCAGTGTAGAGAACTGCTTCTCTCTCCTTTCCTACCTCCCTCACACCCCACTTTCAAGCCTGTAGTTGCTATGGCATGTTGGCTGCTCATGCTGATAAGGAAGACAAAGAAACTTAAAACTGCTGCTCTCTATTCACCAGAACTGGCAGGCACAGTGAGAGGGACTGTTCCCTCCTCTTCTCAATTTCTTTGCCTCAATCCTCCATGACAGTGACTTTCAAATAGCTGTGGGTGGGACTTACAGCAGGATAAGCAATGGCATCTTCCCAGCTTCCCACCAGGAAAGGAAGAAGTTTGATTTAGTGTGGGAGGGATTTGTTGTAGACAATAGGAAGAAGTGTCTGGCTGATGGGGGTGTGAGAAGCTAGGATGGGGGATCAAGGAAGGGCTTGGACAGCTTAGAATCATAGCCACATAGATTCAGAGAGCTAGATGGAAACTTAGAGTGCATCTAGTGTAACCTCTTCATTTTGCAGATGAAGAAACTGGGACACAGAGATACAGAGATAAAATGACTTACCCCAGGTCATACTGCAAGTTAGTGGTAGGACAAGAGATGGAACCCAGGTCTTTGGATTTCCAGTCCAATACTTTTTCTTCAGCAATGAACTTCTTTAAGGATGAATTGCTGATTCAGTCCAGCACGGGGGATTTCCTGGCCTTTGTAGGGCTGGGTTTTTGGAAGATGATACAAAGCCAAGACATGAAAGAGGAAGCCTCTGCTTCAGGTCATAGAGGCAGGTCACTGATTCATTCCCTGGCAGCCTGCCTGAACATATCAAGGGATGCAACCTGAGGCAAGCAGCTGGGCTTCTTAAGGAGTCTGGTAGCAGCAACCCAGCCAGAGTGCCTACTGACAAGTCTCATTGGATCCAGGCCAGAAGAAACGACAGCTCCAGGCTGGATTCACCCACCAGGGTTATGGCCCTGACTGTCCTACCATCAACACCTGTCCCTCTGACAGGGTGTCAGGGAGAGGGTCCAAAGGCAATCACTGGCCTGGAAGACTATGTTAAGATACCCAGGTGTTCTCTATGCCACCTGAGAGACAGACACTGTCAACCTGTATACTGAGTGACACTGTGTGCTCTACTGGTATAGTGACAAATGCAGTTCAATTCTATTTAAATGAATGAGTGTTCAGCCAGCCAGCTACCATTTAATTAATTCATTTATCAAAAATTTTTTTATGATACTCCTGGATGCTGACAGAGGTATAAAGACAAATTTGAAATCATTCCTCCTCTCAAGGAACTTACAGTCAATTTTAACTCAGCATCAGTTCATCATACATACATGATGTGCTCTGTACAGTTCCAGGTGCTCTAGGAATAGCCAAAGACACACATGATGTGGTACCTTCTCTTGAGGGTCTATTTATTTTTTCATTTTTTAATTAATTTATTTATTTTTAGTTTTAAACATTCACTTTCATAATATTTTGAGTTCCAAATTTTCTCCCCCTTCCTTTCCTCCCCCCAACCCCAAGATGTCATGCAATCTGATATAGGCTCTACATATACATTCATATTAAACATATTTTCATATTAGCCATGTTGTAAAGAAGAATTAAAACCAATGGGAAGAAACATGAGAAAGAAGAAACAAATAAGAAAAAAGAGAACAAGTAGTATGCTTCAATCTGCATTCAGAATCCATAGTTCTTTCTCTGGATGTGGATGGCATTTTCCATCATGAGTCTTTTGGAGTTGTCTTAGATCCTTGCATTGCTAAGAAGAGCTAAGTCTATCAAAGTTAGTCATCGTACAATGTGGCTGTTACTGTGTACAATGCTCTCCTGGTTCTGCTCACTTCACTCAGCATCAGTTCATAGAAGTCTTTCCAGGTTTTTCTGAAGTCTGCCAGCTAATCATTTCTTATGGAACAATAGTATTCCATTACATTCATATACCACAACTTGTTCAGCCATTCCCCAATTCCCTTAGTTTCCAATTCTTGGCCACCACAAAAAGAGCTGCTGTAAATATTTTTGTACATATGAGTCTTTTTCCCATTTTCATGATCTCTTTGGGATACAGACCTAGAAGTGGTATTGCTGAATAAAAGGGTATGCACAGATTTATAGCCCTTTGGGCATAATTCTAAATTGCTCTCCAGAATGGTTGGATCAGTTCACAACTCCACCAACAATGCATTAGTATTCTAATTTTCCCATGTCTTCTCCAACATTTTTAATTTTCCTCTTTTGTCATGTTAGCCAATCTGATAGGTGTGCTGTGGTACTTCAGAATTGTTTTGATTTGCATTTCTCTAATCAATAGTGATTTAGAACATTTTTTCATATAACTAAAGATAGCTTTAATTTCTTCATTCGAAAATTGCTTATTCATAAACTTTGACCATTTATTGAGGAGCTATTTCTTTAAGTCTTTTTTTCTCTACTAGATTATAAATTCCTTGAGGGCCGGACAGATGGTAGTGTGTTGTAGTGGACCATTTTCCAACTATTGGTCTGAGACAAATTTATATTGGGTCCCAAAAGTTTTATTACTGAAATTCTTTACTTCTTTTTAAAATTATTATTTATTTATAACATTCATTTTTTTTTGCATTCCCAATTCTCTCCCTCCCTCCAGTCCTTCACCCACCCTCTGAGAAGGCAAGCAATATGATATCAATTATACATGTGAAATCGTGTTACATATTTCCACATTAGCCGTGTTGTGAAATATTTTAAAAAGCAAGAAAAATGAAGACTGTAAAAAAAATTATATTTTAATTTGCACTCAGGATTCATCAGTTCTCTCTCTGAAGGAGGACAGCATTTTTCATCCTGAGTTCTTTGGGATTGTCTTGGGTTATTGTATTGATCAGAGCAGCTAAGTCTTTCACAATTGATCATCGTCACAATATTCCTGTTATTGTACATTATTCTCTTGGTTCTGCTCACTTTACCTTGCATCAGTTCATATAGTCCTCCCAGGTTTTTCTGAAACCATCCTGCTCATCATTTCTTATAGCACGATAGTATTCCATTATAATCATTGTTCAGCCATTCCCCAATTGATGGGCATCCCCTCAGTTTCTAATTTTTTGCCACCACAAAAACTGCTATAAATACTTTGCTGTATAGGTCCTTTTGTTTTTCCATTGATCTCTTTTGGATATAGACGTAGTAGTGCTTTTGCTGGGTCAAACGGTATATACAATCTTAAAGCCCTTTGTGTCCAATTCTAATTCCAGACCAGTTCCACCAACAGTACATTAGTGTCTCTACTTTTCTGCATCTTCCTTACTTCTTAAAAACCAGTACACTTTGAAAAGTAACTCCCCCTTCTCTCTGCATCTTCTTCGTGCCTCTCCTGATCCCACCTTCTTCCTGGCATTCTTTCTTCATCCTCTGAGCTACACAGAGTTATCATACTGAGGGTTAAAAGGTCTGAATAGTTTTACTAGTTTTATAGAATAATTTCAATTAGGGATCTCAGGCATGGAGGATAAGGCCTCAGACTATGAAAAAGGATACTGGGGGGGCGCGGAGCCATGATGGCAGCTGGAAAGCAGGGACTTGCGTAAGCTCCCTGCCGAGACCCTCTAAAAACCTATAAAAATGGCTCTGAACCAATTCTAGAACTGCAGAACCCACAAAACAACAGAGGGAAGCAGGGCTCCAGCCCAGGACAGCCTGGATGGTCTCTGGGTAAGGTCTATCCTGCACAGAGCTGGGAGTAGAGCAGAGCAGAGTGGAACAGACCAACCAGACCAGGAGCCGGGTGGAGCGTACCCTAGTGCCCTGAATCAGTGAGCTGCAGCAGTTACCAGACTTCTCAACCCACAAACACCAAAGACAACAGAAAAGGTTAGTGGGAAAAGCTGTGGGAGTGGAAGGAGTTTGTGATTCTGCTACTGCCCCAGGGGCAGCGGAGGTGGGGCAGCTACAGAACTACAGCTGCAGTTGCTTCTGGCCCCAGGCCCACCTGGTGGGAGGAATTAAGTGGTGGATCAGAGCAGGAGTGAAAAGCCTGCTGAAGATCTAAGTCCAGTCCAGGTTGGGGGTTCTTGGGGAAGGAGCAGTGCTGGTGTGGCAGAGCTGGTGCATCCTCCAAAGCGTGGAACATAGAACTCGTTAGTCTACAAGCAGTCATACCCCACTGAAAAACTCAAGGGTCAAGTTAGTTGGTTGGGAATATGGCCAGGCAGTGAAAACGCGCCCAGATTCAGTCTCAAACTTTGGATTCTTTCTTTGGTGACAAAGAAGACCATAACATACAGACAGAAGAAGTCAACAAAGTCAAAGAGCCTACAACAAAAGCCTCCAAGAAAAACATGAACTGGTCTCAGGCCATGGAAGAGCTCAAAAAGGATTTGGAAAAGCAAGTTAGAGAAGTAGAGGAAAAATTGGGAAGAGAAATGAGAAGGATGCGAAAAAAACAATGAAAAACAAGTCAATGACTTGCTAAAGGAGACCCCAAAAAATACTGAAAAATATATTGAAGAAAACAACACCTTAAAAATAGACTAACTGAAATGGCAAAAGAGCTGCAAAAAGCCAATGAGGAGAAGAATGCCTTGAAAGGCAGAATTAGCGAAAGGGAAAAGGAGGTCCAAAAGACCACTGAAGAAAATACTACTTTAAAAATGAGATTGGAGCAAGTGGAAGCTAGTGACTTTATGAGAAATCAAGATATTATAAAACAGAACCAAAGGAATTAAAAAGTGGAAGACAATGTGAAATATCTCATTGGAAAAACCACTGACCTGGAAAATAGATCCAGGAGAGATAATTTAAAAATTATTGGACTACCTGAAAGCCATGATCAAAAAAAGAGCCCAGATATCATCTTTCAAGAAATTATCAAGGAGAATTGCCCTGATATTCTAGAGCCACAGGGCAAATAGAAATTGAAAGAATCCATCGATCGCCTCCTCAAATAGATCCCAAAAAGAAATCTCCTAGGAATATTGTTGCCAAATTCCAGAGCTCCCAGATGAAGGAGAAAATATTGCAAGCAGCCAGAAAGAAGCAATTTGAGTATTGTGGAAGCACAATCAGAATAACCCAAGATGTGGCAGCTTCTACATTAAGAGATTGAAGGGCTTGGAATACGATATTCCGGAGGTCAATGGAGCTAGGATTAAAACCAAGAATCACCTACCCAGCAAAACTGAGTATCATGCTCCAAGGCAAAATATGGATTTTTAATAAAATAGAGGACTTTCAAGCTTTCTCAGTGAAAAGACCAGAGCTGAATAGAAAATTTGACTTTCAAACACAAGAATCAAGAGAAGCATGAAAAGGTAATCAAGAAAAAGAACAAGAAAAAGAAATTGCAAGGGACTTACTAAAGTTGAACTGTTTTGTTTACATTCCTACATGGAAAGATGATGTGTATGATTCATGAGACCTCACTATTAGGGTAGCTGAAGGGAATATGCATATATATATATATATGTTTATGTATATATATGTATAAGTGAATGTGTGTGAATGTATATATGTATGTGTGTGTGTATATATATATACATATACATATATATATATATACATATACATATATATATATATATATAAAATTAAGGGATGAGAGAGGAATACATTGAGAGGGGAAGATAGGGAGAGATAGAATGGGATAAATTATCTCGCATAAAAGTGGCAAGAAAAAGCAGTTCTGTAGGAAGAGAAGAGAAAGCAGGTGAGGGGGGAATGAGTGAATCTTGCTCTCATCAGATTTGACCTGAGGAGGGGATACCATACATACTCAATTGGGTATCTTACCCCACAGGAAAGAAGAAGGAAGAAGATAAAAAAGGGGGGCTGATAGAAGGAAGGGCAGATGGGGGTGGAGGTAATCAAAAACAAAAACTTTCGAAAGGGGACAGGGTCAAGGGAGAAAATTCAATAAACGGGGATAGGTTAGGAAGGAGCAAAATATAGTGAGTCTTTCCCAACATGAGTATTGTGGAAGGGTTATACATAATGATATGCATGTGGCCTATGATGAATTGCTTGCCTTCTTAGGGAGGGTGGGTGGGGAGGAAAGAGGGGAGAGAATTTGGAGCTCAAAGTTTTAAAAACAGATGTTCAAAAACAAAACAAAAAAAAAGATTTCAACAAAGCTTTTGACAAACTCAAATGCTATACTTGTGGATAAAGTGGAGAAATGTAGCCCAAATGAAGGAAAAAAAAAGGATACCCGGCTTATCCTTATAACTTTGCCATGTCGGGGTAGGCCACTTGTCCTCTTGGGCCTCAGTTTCCACAACCATAAAATGAATTTCATAATCTCTAAATTCCCTCCCAGGTCATAGAATAATCTATGAGACTGTGTTTCATTTTAAATTTATCTCTGTATTCCTCATCCTCCACCCTACCCACAAGCATACCCTATATATGAAATATACATTTGCTGAATGAACCTAAACAGATAACAAGACAAGGCAGTATATAAGGTCCAATTAAGTGGTATGGATATTAAGCACCATAGACACTCACAAGCAGAGGCTGGGGTCTTGGGGAAGATTCAGTACTTCTATTTCAATTGGGTCCGCAATATCATCAGTGAGTACCCGCCCCCCCCCCCCCCAATCTGGGCAGATTGTAACCATCTAACAGGTTCTTATCTGGTATCATCCTTATGTGCATCCTACCAGAATTCCTTAATGCACTGGGATCTTTTCTTAAGGTCGATTTCATGGTTAATGACAGAACCCTAGCTATACCTCTGTCCCTCTTCACATATGACCAGACCACCTCTTTCTGTGACCACCTCTTTCTGTTACCACCCAGTTCCTTGGCATTTAGACCTACGTCATTATGGGAAACACAATGTAGCCCACTTTCAGCTTCTATAGACCTCTCTTTGGTTCAACCCTAAATTTAATTCCTCGAGGATTATTATTTAAACTCCTTTTCCCCACTATACTTTCTTTCCAGCATGGATTTCAGGTGTCCTACTCAAGGCTAGGCCCAACAAAGTGCTAAAACTCTATGGAGGGTTCGTGTCTGTAGTCTCTAGGCTTTCTAAATCAGAATTCTGGCCCAACTCCCCCTCCTCCTCTAAGGGATTTCTTCCCCATTTTGTTGGGCTCAAAAAGCCCTACATTTCTTAATGAGCTACTAACAAGCTGTCAATTATCTATGCAAATGGGGACACAGGAAACCCAAGATTGTCAGGAAAGCAATTGTTCCACTTTAAGGGGATTTTTCTCCTAGCCTGCTCCATTCTCACTTTTCTTTGGTAGGGGAGCTAATTGTGGAGGAATTAGGGGTAGAGAGTCAGGCCTCTCCTCTAGGCCTTTTAGAGAAGGGTAGCCAGGCCCCATAGCCTCTCCAGAATTTTTTTTTACTTCATTTTCCCAGAATGAACACCAAACTGGAATTGCTCGGGCAAGAAGATTGAAATAAGCAGAATCCTAGCTTTGCTTTTTATACCTTTGTACTACTAGAGAAGTCATTTCAACTCCACAGGCTACAATTTCCTCACCTGTAAAATGAAGGTTTAGGTTCACCTTCCCCATTCTTTAGAGAGGTGAGGGCCTATGAGTATGGAGTGTTTCATCCACTGGCTGACAAGGATCCCTGCATCTGCTAGTCTTAACTTTTTTTCTTTGTCACAAGGAAAAGCTCACTGGTAGATAGTGTAGGGGAGAGTGGAAGGCTATATACTGACATGACAGTGACTTAAAAAAAATAAAAGGCATCAGTAAGATTTTTTTTAAAGAATAAAATTAGGGCAGCTGGGTGGTGCAGTAGATAGAGCACTGGGCCTGGAGTCAGGAAGACTCATCTTCCTTAGTTCAAATCTGACCTCAGACATGTCCTAGCTATGTGACCCTGGGTAAGTCACTTAACCCTGTTTGTCTCAGTTTCCTCATCAGTCAAATGAACTGGAAAAGGAAATGGCAAACCACTCCAGTGTCTTTGCCAAGAAAACCCCAAGAGGGGTCAGGGAGAGTCAGACATGTCTGAAATGACTCAACAACAACTATAGGTGCATAGACTAGCTGGTCTCCAAGTTCCCTGATAACTCTAAATTCTAAATTTAAGAATATGTCCTTGTGTAGCTACGGGAGATGGAGTGCAGCAGGTGGTCAGTGTACTAGTACATAGAGGGTAGTAAAGAATAAGAAGACCACCCAAGCAAGAAGGGACCAGGATGGAAAGAGCAAAATATCCAAGAGAAAAGTTTGTATTTGATTTTGGAGGTAATAGGGACCCACTGGGAGTTTATTGACTAGTGGAATGGCAATAGAAGACCTATACTTTAAGAAAGTCATTTTGGCAAATGAGCAGTGGGTGGATTGGAATGGGGAGAGACTTGAGGCAAGGTGGGCAATTAGAAGGTTGTTGTATTAGTCTGGACAAGAGGTGATGATGTTCTGAATTAGGGGAGTATCTGTGTGAGTGGACTAAGGGGATTGCATGTGAGAGATGTTACAAAGGTAAAAATAACAACATTATATGGGTGAGTGATAATGAAGAGCAGAGAGTGGTGTGGTGGCTTGAGCCTGGGTAATTAGGAATATGGAAGCATCACTGATAATAAGGATGTTTAGAAAGGGGAAGGTTTTGGAGCAAAGATGAGTTCTGTTTTGGACACGTTGAGCTTGAGATGCCTATAGGGCATCCAATTTGAGATGTCTAAAAGGCAGTCGGTGATGTGGGACTGGAGCTCAGAAGAAAGACTAGGGCTAAATATAGGGCTCTGAGAATTATCAGAATGGAGATGATAGATAACTGAACCCATGAAAGCTGAAGAGATCACCAAGTGAGATATTACAGAGGGAAAAGAAGGCCCAGAACAGAGCCCTGGGGGACATTCATGATTGATGGATGTGACATGGCGAAAGAACCAGCAAAACAGACTGAGCAGTGGTCAGACTGATAGGAGAACCAGGAGAGAGCAGTGTCATGAAAATCCAGATGGGAGAGAGTATGTAAGAAGAGAAGGTGACTGACAGTGTCAAAGGTGCCTAGACGTCAAGAAAGAGGAAATTACCTAGATTTTCATTAAGAAAAGGCCTTATGTTTGTCACTTGAATGATGAGGTCAGAAGAGAGATTGCAGAGAGGGAGAGGAGAGCAAGCTGAAGTATCTCATGTAAGCAGCTTCCTCAAGAAGCTTATCCAAGGAGAGGAGAGATGTAGGATGATAGCTAATGGGGAGCTATCGAATGATCAGATGAGAGCTTTGATGAAGGTGAGGGAGATAGGAGAACATTTATAGAAGGAGCCAGAAGATAGAGAAAGTATGAAAATAATAGAGAAAGTAGTTGGGTCAGTATGCTAGAGAATACCAGATGGGACAGTATTCTTCACCTTCTTGAACAGTTCAATAAAACATTATCTTTCCCCTCTGAATCTCTTGGCCCCTTCCAGGGGTCATAACTTGTTAATTTTCAACCCTAGATGTTCCCTGCCATTCACATCCTCCACTCCTACTTCCCACAGCACCATGCTAAGTAGGTTCATTACAAATACTTATTATCTAATTTCAGTGTATTGCTGGTAGTGCATAGCAATCTGGAAGCATGATGTGGTAGATGGAGCACTGCACTTCGAGTCCAGGAAAATGGATTCAGATCTTACTTCAGACACTTAATATATGTTATATATAATATATCTCATATATATATAATATATTATATAATGTGTTATCTATGTTATACATAATATATAATATATTACATATATAATATATAATAAATGATATTGGGCAACTCATCTCTCCTTTCTAAGTTTCAGTTTCCTCCTGTGTTAAATGAGGATGATAATATCACTACTAACACAGAGTGGTTGCAGGGATCAAAAGAGATAAAGTATATGAAGTGCTTTGTAAATATGAAATAGTAGATAAATGTTATTGTTTATAGTATTCACTTTCCCCAATGGAGCTAGTATCACAATAGATGTTTAAGACTTACTGTTGCCTTAAAATCTCAATGTTATCCTCAGCTTCACCCTATCCCCTTTTCAAAAGATGACCCCATCTACTTTCCTGAGCAGATTGAAGTCACCCACTTTGAAACTGCTTGTTTCCATACCGTACCTCAAAATAGATCTATATCTTTACAGATCCTGTCCCCAACTGCTCTGATGCTCTTTCTTGCTCTCCACCCCCTCCCCATAATTTTTCCTTCCCAAGCTTCCATAAAATTATTCTTTCCTACTAGTATGATCACAAATCAGTCTCCTTGCTGGGTTATTTATTCGCTCTGTGCTGTACTGCACTCCTACCCACCCCCACCCCCTATATATGTGTGTCTCTAAAGTTTTCATCTTTTATTGTATTAATTTAAAAAATATGATTAGTGTCTTTTAGTTTTTTATGCCACATTTACTATTCACCAAGAAACCCTCTTGAAGTTGAGCTGACTAGCTGAGTGAAGTCGGTAGACATTAATGACCAGATTTGCCTGGTTAGAATACATTATATTCTATACCTATAGTACCCAACTCTTTATCAAGGGGAGGGAAGTAATTCATTTTTTGTCCTCTGGAACCAAGACTGGTCATCTAATTTAATCAAAATTTGTATGGATTTTAGTGGTTTTAATTTTCAAGATTGTAGCCAATATGTATATTATTCCTTTCTCCTTTTCCTCCATGTGAGTAACTTCCCTCTACCCTACCCCACTTCCAAAAATATTGACCCATGGGGGCAGCTAGGTGGTGCAGTGAGTAGAGCACTGGCCCTGGAGTCAGGCTCACACACTTGATACACTTACTAGCTGTGTGACCTTGGACAAGTCACTTAACCCCAATTGCCCTGCCTTCCCACCTCCAAAAAACAAAGAATATTAAAAAAATGAATCACTTATGAGGGAACCTGGGTTTTATTACAAGAGGCATTAATCCAATTTTCTTGTTCTATCTTGATTTTTTTGACTCCTTCAGATCTTTTGCCCATAAATGCTAACTTTTTTTGGTCTTCTCATTGGTTCTCAATCAATGTAAAGTTTTTTTTTTTTTTAACCAATTGCCTCACCTAACTCTAGAAACAAGAGAGCATTAATTTTGGCATTTAGTCTTTTCCTGTTAAGCATACTTATTTAATTTTCTTGTTCTTCTCTTTTTTGAAGTGTTTACATGTTAAATACACTGCTAACCTCTGGTTTTCTATTAAAGAGATAACTCGAATTCATCCTTTTGTTGAATGTCCATCTTTTATCATTAATTACTTGTTTGAGCCCTGCGGGAAATATTATTCTGATGGAGAGAAGAAATCTCCTTTGAGTTTCGGAACAACTGAAGTTTTCAATTTCTTTTTTAATTATTATTATTCATAAATGAGAAAGATTTTTGAGTGATTCAAACTCTTGTTTCCAGGGTATGTGAATGGCTTTTTTCCCCCTGCTTACTATATTTTTAACTTGACATTGGAGTAGGAAACCTAAACATTAAAATTTTGGAGATTTAAACTTGGGATTCACATTTGTTAGTAACCTGTGGATTATATCACTCTGCAGGTGGCATTCTTCCTGGAGTATGATATTCCATCTTTTTAATTCAGTCGTTGTTGTGGAAGAGCTATGTTCCTTAGATTCTCTCTGTACATTCTATATCCAAGGTCACCCACCTTGACTTGTCTAGAGATATTGTCTTTTTCCCGTGTTGTTTTTTTATTCTGTTCTGTCAAATTTCCTAACACCTCTTTTTCTTTTCTTAGTTCAAATCTGCTATTTTTCAGTCATCTGCTATTTTAGAGAGTTTCTTCATCCTAATTTCTAAATAATTTCTAATTCTCTTATTTGCCTTTTGTATTTCTTCTTGGAGAAGTTTAATTTCTCCCCTAGTTAATCTCTTCTTCTAGTTCTCTTATTTGTCTCCTGAACTATTTTGGAGGTTCTTGCTACTTTTCCATTATTATTTCTTGGAGGGAAGACATTCTTGCCTTGCTTGTTTTCGTTTCAGATTTTTTGAATCTCTATGATTTACTCCCTGGAAATCTTTGCTATATTATGTCTTTTTATAGGTATTTTGTTCATTTTATCTTCCTTGTCAGTATCACTGTGATTTATGTGACCAGGAGTTGGACTTATATTCAAACTTTTTCTCAGTTTTCTTGTCAGCAGTCTATTCACTTTTCCCCTAAATAACATTCTATCAGTTCCTGCACTGTTGTATCTCTTTTCTGTTCATTGCCTCTCAGATCAATAGGGCTGGTTGACTATAATCTCTCTCCCAATAAAAGTTAGGAGTGGGTATTGAGTTGGGTCAGTGCTGTGTGGAAACGTTGAGAAGACAGGACAGGCACCATAGCACTGAATTATCAAGATCTTCATGAAGAGATCAGTGTGGAGACACAGGGAACTCACCAAACAACTTAGATTTTTTTTTAAAAAAGAAATGTGCAGAAGATAGAAATAAGGGCAGATAACAGAAGAAGGACATAAAATTGTGACATGGGCTTTTAAAAATAGTGTCAATGGTCCTAAGGCGCAGAATGAATTAAGGCTTTGAGGAAATTGAAGGACGAGAAAAAGGACTTAAAGTTTTGTTGGGAGAAAAAGGGGGATCAAATAAGGGATAAGACCTTTGCTTTGGGTGGATGAGATGCCTATGACTTACAATAAAGAGAAGGCTTAATTCTGCTTAATTCCTATTTTGCTTCTTTTTTTTCTGCCAAGGAGTATGACCTATGTACTGAAAAATGACAGAATAAAAATGAGCAACAGGGAGTTGATATTCAAACCTAAGTAAAAAAATAGTAGCACTTAGCTGCCCTTTATGAATTGTAGTCACTTGACTTAGATGAACTATATCCTCAGGTACTGAAAGAATGGCAGTCCTTGCAGTGATATTTGAGAGATCATGGAAAACAGAAGGGGTTCCACAAGAGTAGAGAAGGGAAGTATTTTCCTGATCTTCAAAAAAAAATAGAAAAGAAGAAAGTTTGCAAACTATGGGCCAGTGAATTTGACTTCTATCCCTGGGGAAATTCTTGAAATGATCATTTAAGTATATGCTTTGCAAATATCTAAAAAGGGAAATATTGATTACAAAAAGCCTGCATGGCTTCATCAAGAACAGTCCATGCCCAAATAATCTTGTTTCCAATTTTGGGGAGTATTACTTACGTAGTAGATGAGGAGAATTCTGTAGATATATTTTACCTAGATTTTAGCAAACCTTTTGATAAAGTACCTCATACTATTGCTGTGGAGAAGATGAAGAGATGTGAATGAGATGGATTTACATCAACTTATATTAATCAGAGTCAGAGAATAGTTGTTAAATGACTCAGTGGTAATGTGTCAGGAGGTCTCCAATGGAATGCCCCAGGTAAATCTGCTTTTACCCTCTGCCATTTGAAATTTTTATCAATGACTTGGATAAAGGCATAGAGGATATACATGCTCACCATATTTGCAGATGACACGAAGCTTGGGCATAGTTAATACATGGAATGACAGAGTCAGGATCCAAAAGGATTTTGAAAGGCTAGAGCATTAAGCTGAATCTAACACAATGAAATTCGATAAAAATAAATGTGAAATCTTATAGTTGGCTACAAAAAACCGACTCTACAAATATAAGATAAAGGAGCAATGAATAGACAGCAGTTGTGGTGAAAAGAATCTGGAGGTTTTAGTGGATTTCAAGCTCCATATGAATCAGTAGCATGATTTGACAGCCAAAGTAGCTAATGCAATCCTGGGCTGCATTAAGAGGAACACAGCTTCCAGGAATGGAGAGGTGATAATCACACTGTACTCTGCTCTTATCAGACCTTGTCTGGAGAATTATGTTCAATTCTGGATACCCCAATTTGAGGAGGTTATTGATAATCTGGAAAATGTCTAGAGGAGGACCACCAGGATGGTAAAACTTGAGTTAATGGCATATGAGGATTGGTTGAAGGAAATGAGTATGTTTAGGTTAGAGAAAAGAAACCTGAGGGAGCACGTGGTAGCTTCTTCAAGTATGTAAAGAACTGTTACTGGAAGAGAGAACAGCCTTACTCTGTTTGTCTCCAGCCATAAGAACCATGGATCACGGACCATGGATAGAAGCTGTAAAGAGGACTATTTAAGCTTGTTGTCAAGAAAAGAATTATTTCATTTCTTCTTGCTATAGATTTTATCTCTTTATGTAGCATATTTTCTCTTGTTTTTAAGTAATGAGAATAGTAGGTAGGCTGAAGCTAATTCCTCACTCCATCACCCTGCCAGAAGTCCCCAACGTTCTGTCTTAAGCCTCCTTCTCAGCTCTCTTTTCTCTAAATTTTGCTTTGGGGAATCATCACTGGGACTCTGGAATCATGGATGGTCTTTGCACTGCTTAGAGTTAAGTCTTTCTAAGTTGTTTGTCCATACAATGTCATTATTATTGTATGAATTGCTCTCCTGGTTCTGCTCACTTCACTGCATCATTTCATTACATCATTTCATATGTCTTCCCAGGTTTCTTTGAAATGGTCCCTTTCTAAAAACAAACAAATGAATGCCTAAATGAGTGATTGAATGAAAAAAAATAGTTTCTTTCATTAGTCCTTACAGAGCAATACTTTTCAACCACATTTATCCACCATAATTTGTTCAGTAATTTCTTAATTGATGGGCTTCCCCTTTAGACTCCAGTTTTTCTTTTTTTGCCACCACAGAAAGGACTGCTATAAATATTTTTGTTCGTACATATTGGTCCTTTTCATCTTTCTTTGATAGCTTTGGGATATAGGCCTAATAGAAGTATTTCAGGGACAAATGGTAGCTTAGTAACTTTATGGACATGTTTCCATATTGCTTTCCAGAATTGTTGGATCAATTCATAGCTCTACCAGCAGCATATTAATGTGTCTATCTTCCAACAGTCCCTCCCTTATTTATGTCTTTCCTTTTTTATTTATTTTGCTAATCTGATGCATGTTTATGAGCATTCTCAGAGTTGCTTTAATTTGCAGTTTTCTAAGTATTAGTGCTTTGAAGAATTTTTTCATATGGCTGTTGAAAACTTATATTTCTTTCTCTGAAAACTCTGTTTATATCCTTGACCATTTATCAATTGGGGAATGACTCTTATTCTTATGGATTTTAATGAATTCCTTATAAATCTTGAAAAAGAGGCATTTATCAGAGAAATTTTCTGCAAAATAATTCTCCAGTTAGCTGTTTCCTTTCTATTTTTTTGCTATATTTTAAAATTTTGGGGCAGAAACTAATATGTAATCAAAATTGTCTTTTATCCTCTGTGATTTTCCCTGGCCCTTGTTTGTTCATGAACTTTTCTCCTATCCCTGGATCCCAAAGGTAAATTCTTCCTTGCTCCTCTAATTTTATATCTAAGTTTCTCTTTCATATTGAAGTCTTTTATTGTTTGGAGCTTATCTTTGGTTTGTGATGTGAGGTATTGATGGAAACCTAATTTCTGCCAGATATTCCTTCCAGTGTTCCCAGAAGTTTTTATAAAATATTATCTCCTACTGCTCCCCGCCTGCCACCATATCAACAGGTTGCCAAGAGTCTTGTAATTTTTTGGAGGCAATTGGGGTAAAGCAACTTGCCCAGGGTCACACAGTGAGTAAATATCTGAGGTCTGATTTGAACTCAGGTCCCCTGACTCCAGGACTGGTGCTCTATCCACTGTGCCACATGGGTTCTGTCATTTCCATGACACTTCTCAGATCTGTCTCCTTCTTTCTACTCATACAACCACAACTCATCACTTTTCACTTGTACTATTGATATACCCTCCTAACTCATCTCCTTGCTTTTCCTGTCCCTCTTCTTACCAATCCATTCTCTGAAGATCTACCAAAATTGATGAATGTGCAGGTCTGATCATGTTACTCCTCCTCCTCCCACATTCCTCCAAGAAGTCTCAGTGACTCCCTATTCCTTCTCAAATAAAGCATAAGCTAAAGTACAAACTCCTTTATATAGCATTTCTTCACAATCTGACTTGGACCTGTCTTTCCAGGTTATAGCACTTTAAAGTTTGAGCTTAATAGTTTGGGCATCCCTGGCTTCTTTTCTAGCGGTATCTAGATGGCTCAGTGGATAGAGAGCTGGGCCTGGAGTCAGGAAGACCTGAGTTCAAATCTGACCTCAGATTCTTCCTAGCTCTGTGACCCTGGGAAAGTCATTTAACCTTGTTTGCCTCAGTTTCCTCATCTGTCAAATGAGCTGGAGAAGGAAATGGCGAACCATTCCAGTGTCTCTGACAAGAAAACCCTAAACAGAGTCATGAAGAATTGGACATGACTGAACGAGGTTCTCTTCAACACTTAACTCAAGTGCCGCCTTATGCAGGAAGATTTTCCTATCTCCAAGTTGTTAGTGCTACCTCACTTCAAGATAATGCTTTGTATATTTACATAAATTTGTATTAATTCAGGTGTGTACATATTGTTTCCTTCCCAGTAATCTCCCTGAGAGCAGTGTGGAAGCACACTAAGTCTCCCTCCTTTTTTCATTTTTTAGGAAGATTAAGAAAACATTAATTGATGCCCTGGTCTGAAAGTCCTTGTTTCCTTCTAATCACTCTATTCTTATAATAATAAAAGAAATCAAATATGGAGCTGTATGTGTATGTGCATGTGGTGGTGGTGGTGGGGCGTCAGTGGTGGTGGGGTGTTTGAGTTGATGGAATCTACCTGAAAATCAAAGAAACTTCTGTTTTTTGTTTGTTAATAGTCACCAGAGCAAAAGTGCGAGTCTTTGTTTAATTCAAAATAAGGTAAGTATCTACAATCTTTGGATTAAAGATGCCTCTGGAGTATACCTTCCTCAGGGGGTTCTTAACTGGTGGTCTGTGAACTTGGTTCTTTAAAAAAAAGTATTATAGTTCAATAAAATTGGTTTCCTTTGTAATGTCATATGTATTAGGTTATTCATTTAATGATGATGGTGATGATAGTAATAAGAATGGCTGACATTTATATAGTGCTTGCTATGTGCCAGGCACTGTGCTAAGCCCTTTATAATTATTATCTCATTTGATTCTCACAACAGCCTTGGGAGGGAAATGCTATTGTTATCCCTATTTTATAGATGAGGAAACTGAGGCAAACAGAGGTTAAGGGATTGGCCCAGATTCACATGGCTATTCTGAGGCCAAATTTGAACTCTGGTCTCTCTGACTCTGGATCCAGCATTCTATGTACTGCGCCACCTAGCTGCCCATTTAAAAACTTTATTCTGGGAAGTTCAGGAAGGACACACACACACACACACACACACACACACACTAAGATTTGCTGCCTTGCAGAGAAGATTTCAAGTGGGAAATATTAAAGAAGGAATGTCGCTTTGTTTTTGCTAAATGGTGAACCAGACCTTGGTTTTCCAGGAAGATATCTCCACTGGCATACCTCCCAACACTAACATTTCTATAATATTATTTGGTACTGTTCCCAACTCTGCCAGCTCCCAACATTAATATTACTATAGTTTTATTTGGTAAACAAAATCCTTAAATTCCAAATATTTATCTCTGTTTTACTTTATTATGAACTTTTATCTTTTTGTCTCTTAAATTCTCTATTTTAAGTAGAAAATGTATTGGGTGGTGAGATTTTCGAAAGCAAGACAGACCTCTACCCTTTTGGCTATTTCTCTCAAAGCAGAGTTGCTTGGATTTAGATAATTAATAAGTGTTTTTGACAGACTTAAACCAAATAAGCAGAGTACTGAGTTCTTCCTCCATATCAGGAACTACATCATTTATATCTTTGTATCTCCCTCACTCGGCACATTGCCTGGAACATAGAAGGCACTTAACAAATGTTTGTTAAATTAAATTTAATCAGTGTCCTTGAAATCATATTATTTAAACAGCATCTTACTCCAGCCTCTCAGAAGGTCCGCCTATGTGATGGTAAGGCAAGGGTAAAGAAGGCAGACCCCAGAGGTTCAGAAAGGCCAAAGATCCCATGTCTGAGCTAGAACAGATCCAGCAGTTGAAAATCGCAAGGGGGAGGGTGATGCAACGGCAATGGATATGTGTGTAATGCTTTAAATTTTGTGAAGTGCTTCCTCAGGTGGGTCCCTAATGATGCCCAGCACTGTGTGGAAATGTTGGCTATTTAGGGCTCTAAAATCTATCCTCCTTATGGAACTGATGGGGTGCGGATTTTCAGACAACCAACTTTACCTAATGGACCCTGGGCCCTATCTGAATTACCTTGCTCTTTTGGTGAATTTATCCTGTGCTCTGAGGAATAAGCTGCTATAGTTAAATTATGGTGGGGTGGGAGTAAGGGAGGAGACACAGCCATGACACAGTTTACTTCTTCCTTTCTCCCTCCAGGGTGTCACCTCCCACCCCCACTACCCAATACCCTGATCTGCTTTCCTTTCAGCTAGAGCACCAAGAATGCCCAGCTCCCTCGGATACCCAGACAGCCACTACCAATTCAATTCAATTTAATGAGCACAGAAAGAATGATGGAAACTGAGGCAGAGTAAGTGCCCACTCTCAGCCTGAAGTGTGCCAGCTTTAGAATACAAGCCCTTGCCCTCATGGAACTTACACAAATTACTCTCATTCAGAATAGATCATAAATGCTTGATAAAATGTCATATAACGTCAGAGGATGGAAAAACGATTGTTTTATGAATGAAATGGCATTTGCCCTGGTCCTTGGAGGGCAAGGAGGACTTGAACAGATGGAAATGGACAAGGTGGGTTTGTTGACACAGTCTGATCCTAGGAAAGGTTGTGATGATGATGATGATGATGGCGATGATGATAACAGTTAAAACGACAACAATAAGGAGAACGTTGTTGTTGAGTCATTTCAGTCATGTCTGACTCTCTGTGACCCCATTTGGGGTTTTCTTGGCAAAGGTACTGGGGTGGTTTGCCGTGTCTTTCTCCAGCTCATTTGACAGATGAGGAAACTGAGGCAAACAGGGCAAAGTGACTTGCCCAGGGTCACACAGCTAATAAGTGTCTGAAGCCATGAAGATGAGTCTTCCTGACTCCAGGCCTGGCACTCTATCCACTGCACCACCTAGCTGCCCCCAATAATAACAGCTAACCTTTATTTAGTGTCTACTACGGACCAGACATTATGCTAAGTGCTTTTACATGTATTATCTCATGACATATCCAAAGGCATAAAGGTTGAAGATGAACTGGAAATAGCTGGGTGGCAGAGTAGGTAGCATGCCAGACACAGAGTCAGACAGAGCTGAGTTCAAAGTCTGCCTCAGACACTGGGCAAGTCACTTGGGCTTTTAGCTGCTTCATCATCTGTAAAGCAAGGGGGTTGTACTCATTGATCTCTAAGGATCCTTCGTACTCTCCGTTTATGATCCTAGGATAGAATAGAAAGGCGTGTATTAAGTGCTTATTATTACTTAAATAAGGGAAGGGGTTTATACTCACTCCCAACTAATGTAATCACAGAAGGCCCTGCCAGCAGGATTAAATCAATCAATCAGAAATGTAAACTAGGTTGAACAAGTCCTTAATCACTTTGAGAGGAATAAAACCTTTTGATCATTGGATAAAAACAGATGGTGCCACACAGAAAATATCTTATGATTGGCTGGAATAATGAGAAACATCTTTGGACCTAAGCATAACATAGCAAGTCAATTCAAAATGTCTCTAGGTCCTGAGGCAGGCCAGTCTGTTGGTAGATTTTATTATTCAATCATTTCAGCTGAGTCCGACTCTGCATATTAGCAAAGATACTGGAGTGGTTTTGCCATTTCCTTCTGCAGCTCATTTGACAGATGAGGAAACTGAGGCAAACAGGGCTAAGTGACTTGTCTGGGGTCACATAGCTAATAAGTGTCTGAGGCCAGATTTGAACTTAGGAAGAGGAGTCTCCAAGCCCAGTGTTCTATCCACTGCAACACCTAGCTGCCACCCTATATGATAATTCAGGAGCTGTATTAGGACTGAATATGTAGATTTTTTTTTTTTTTGGGCAGCCAGGTGGCATAGTGGATACAGCCTTGGGCTTTGAGTCAGGAAGACTTATCTTCATGAGTTCAAATCTGGCCTCAGGCTCACTAGCTATGTGACCCTGGGCAAGTCATTTAATCCTGTTTGCCTCAGTTTCCTCATCTGTAAAATGAGCTGGAGAAGGAAATGGCAAACCACTCCAGTATCTTTACCAAGAAAATCTCAAATGAGGTCATATAGAGTCATTCATGCCTGAATAACAACACATGGAAATTTTTGAGTCATTTTGCATACATCCTTGTACCTGTGGATGCTGATGAGAACACCAAGAGAAAAAATAACAGAGGATCCATGACAGAATTTTGGGGAATAGCAGCTAGTGGGTGGAAGGTGTATGATGATCCAGCAAAGGAGACTGAGAAAGAGTGCTCATACCAGTAGTAGGAGAACTAGGGGAGGGCATTGTGATGGAAGCTGAGAGAGAAGAGAGAATGCTGAAGAGTGATGGCCATGCCATCCAAAGCTGCAGAGAGTTAAGGAAGGAAGGAAGAGAAATTAGAAAAGGTTTTGGAACTTAGCAATTAAGAGATCCTTGTTAACCTTTGAGAGAACAGTCTAGGGTTTGGGATAGAAGCCAAATTGTGAGGTGTTGAGAAGTGAGTGGGAAGCAAAGAAGGGGATATGTAGAGATTATTGTTTTCTCTTAGGAATTTGACTGAAAAAAAGAAGAAGAGCTATCTGATGATAGCTCGAGGGGATGATAGGACTAAATGAAAGATTTTTAAAGATGTTAGAAACCTGGGCAAATTTGTAGTTAAGACCCAATAGATAAGGAGAGATTGGTGCTAAGGAGAGAGGGAATTAGCAAGAAGGCATGCCTTTTCATCACAGTCTGAAACAAAACCTGAGAATGGAGGGAAATGTACAAGGGGTTTTTCTGTGAGAAGAAGAAAAGAGGGAAAGTTAGCAAGGGGAAGGGATTTTCGCCTCAGCAGGTCATCTTTCTGAGTTCAAATCTGGCCTTAGACTTACTACCTGTGTGACCCTGGGCAAATCACTTAGCCCTGTTTGCCACAGTTTCCTCATCTGGCAAATGAGCTGGAGGAGGAAATGGCAAGCCACTCCAATATCTCTGCCAAGAAAACTCCAAATGGGGTCACAAAGAGTCGAACACTACTGCAAATGACTGAATAACACATATCTGCCACCGAAATACAGGGAGGAGTAGGAGATTAAGGTTTGCCAGATACAGGATTGGAGGGGGGGGGTACCAAACAGTTAATCATGATGCCCACCTTTTATGGTCCTATGATGACCAAGAACGGTGTTAGCATAGGGATGGTATAAATATCCATGTCCCTCTAAGCTATGAGTTTAGACAGTAGGGTCTGAATTCATGTCAAAGGGGAAGGGGAGGAGAATTTTTGGTCTTTTTCATCATTTAGCTGCAAAAGTTCTTCAGGTGAATAACTTTTGTATTAAGTTAAGTAGCCACAGCAGAAAATGAAAAATAATCCATGTGGAAAACTTATTTATATGAAGTCAAATGTATTGGGATAAAATTTGGGAGTGTAGTTGTCTTGTCTTTGGTCTTAAACGGGCAGGAACCTAGCTGCTGAAAAATGAGGCTCAAGGTACCTCCTAGTTTGAGTTTGTTTCTTAAGCTAGGTGGCTCGAAGGACTTGAGGCTTGAGATGGTCTCTGACCTTAGTCCAATGTTGATCTCTACTGTTGTAAGCAATAACAGCTGAGATGTAGATCTTTGACATTCACAGATGTCCAAGGATGGGACTTTGGTGCTTTCTCAAGTACAGAGAGGAGTCTAGCTTCTTCAGGAAGACTGTGAGGCTCCCATTAGCTTTCAACACATAAGACTCAAGACTCAAAGGCTGAACTTAAAATTTAACTTTATAGCAATCCTTGTTCCTGATCTGAGAGAAGGAAAAAATTCCTATCTGAAATTCCAGAGTAAGGCAGTGAGGGGGAGAATTTTTAGAGGTCATTTTAACTATTAACTCATAAGTTTTGTCCTACAAGAAGTGGGTGGAGACCAAATCAATCTTTAGAATCTAAGTTCAAAGTACAGAGTACAAAGAAATACTTACACATATGTGTTTATGTATCCTCATTCCTATATAAGGTGTTTCAGACTAAAGTAGTGGACATAATAAAGTGTATGCAAAGAGGCATACAAAAAATTCATTTAGTATATTTGCCATGGGATACAGCTCCATTTGGGCTCTGCCAGTAAGACATGTCTCTAAACAAGAGGAATCATCAGGTTGCTTTTTTTCTTCTACTTTAGATTTATACTAGTTTAACAGAAAGCAAAGAAAGATCTCCTTACCAAGACAAACCAAGAAACCACAGGTATTTATATTTTTTTCCTGCTGGGAGTGAGATGAGGGAGGGGCATAGCTCACCCTTGAATTGCTCAGCCATGGAGGTACCACTTAAACAAAAGGAAAATTACATACATTTGCGTGTATGAAATACCATTATTGAATTAGGAAAGTTAAGATAATGAAAGTATGTATTTTAACAAATACCCCCATCTGGGTTCTTACTGAGGAGAGTGATCTCATGGTTCTAGAATGAACATGGTCAGCCCCATTTAGTGATTCTCTTTAAAAGGGGGAGGGACCATTGATAAGCACTTTCTTAGCTGATTGTCTTAGAGAGCAGAAAGGTTATTTTCAACCAGTCTCTCAAGGTGATTATCTGAAATACCTGAAAATTTAATATGAAGAGCTGAAAAGAAAAGCCACTGCATGGTTTTCCCCCTGCTGCTGCTATTGAGAAAAACTGGGGAGTCTGGTCTGGAATGTGAGGAGAGATGGTTATTTTGAAAGGAGATCTACTAACCTGTAACTGTCCTTGTGCTCCTGAATACAAATCTTTACTTGCTCAGGGTTGAGAATTTAGTGCCATTCAGTACAAATTAAATGTGGCTTGTTTTAATACTTTGAATATCAGGGCGTCATGGATCTATGAGATGGATCGGACAATTTAAAAAAAAAAAAGCCTACGACAGCACCAACCAACCCAGAGTCCAGGGTGAACTCACAACTGATCCAGCATGGTAGTGGATGAAGTAAGCTCAGAAGTCATCTCAAATATGGAATAAGTCCCAAATCTAAGATTATATTTGCTGTTTCTTAGGTAGAAAATTGCCTGGGATTGTTGACAATCAGTGTCTAAACAAGAGTTGACTCTATTTACTTCAACCCACTCCTATCTCTAATCCCAAATATCCTTCTTTTTGGCCATGACTTCTCTGGAACAAATTCTCTATTTCTAGTTGGGTCTATGCTTGCTTTCCTAGGCCTATAAGGCAGGGAGAGACCCATTACTTTGCCCTGCCCAGCTCAGCCTCAAGGGGTTAACCTCCCTGGGGAAAGGTTAGGGACAACTCCGTGTGGCCTCTCCTGCCACCAAACAATGGAAAGAAGCACCTTCTCCCTGGTAACCTTTGGAGACAGTGATCTAATTGCCAGCTAAGCTCAGTCATTCAGGAGAGGGACAATGGGCTCCTTCTGGAAGAAGTGAAATGACAAGAGCCTGAAGGGCCTGGGGAAAGTTCAGCCCTTGGCTTGGTGGCTTTTTGCCTCAAAGGCCACCTGGACGCCTGTAGCAAACGCACAATGGCTGCCTTCCAGAAATCAAAATGCCCTATTAGTAGGGCCTGAGGGGTGAGATGAGAAGTGCTCATAAGTGAGCACAAAGGTCTACACTCTGCTGGGGAGGATGAGGAAGGGCGTCTGGAAGCGGGGAGCCTGTCTCCCTAATAACGTTGGCCCAATGTGTTCCTGTGGTTAAAAAGGTCAACAAAATGTTGCCTATCTTTGGGAGAAGTATTTGGAAAAACAATTCAGTTAAATTTAATGTTTATTAAGTCCTTTCTGTGTTCAGTTACTACGCTGAGTTCTAAGGCAGATGTCAAGTTTATATGACTCAATTCTTTCTCTCGTAGAACTTACTGTCTAGGAGAGTGAGAAAACACTAATTATGTGCAATATTGTATTATATTATTACATAAAATTATTACTGTATTATATATACAATTATTGAACTATTATATATGATGCTATATGATAATTGCATTAGAGGAAGGCAAAACAAAGTGCTAGGTGTTGTTGGAGAGGAAAAGGTGGTTACTGACGGAGGAGAGCAAGGGGGGTTTCCTGAAGAAGCGCCATTTGAGTTGGACTTAGAAATGGAAGAGGCATGAAGTTGGGAGAGCATGATATTTGAACCACTAAAGACTATCCCTAGAATGACTGGGTCCAAAGTGTAGTTATTAATGGGTTGATTTCAGTTTGGAGGGTATCTTTAGTGAAGTGCATCAGGGTTCGGAGCTTGGCTCTGTGCTACTTAATGAATGCTTTTATCACTGACTTGAATAGAAAAATAGATGGTATGCTTATGAAAAATACATGTAGCATCTCCCTCAACCACTCTGCACTGCAAGTGGCAAATTGGGTCCCCAGTGGGGTAACAATTACCTAAGATTTTAGATACTTTGCTGGGCCTTACTTCTAAAACTACAGCCTACAGACCCCTACTGGTGTGCTCCCCTTTTGTAGTCAACCAGTAGACACACATAGCTGAAAGTAAAGTTATTTTTTTTCTTTAAGATGGCATAGTAAAAGCATTAGTTGCTAAACATCTTCCCCATTAACCTGGGACACACTTTCACACAGCATCAATGGAAAGACTGAGCATTTATTCTGAGTACACCAGTAGTGAGGCCCACGTATAAGAACACATGCCTAGGCAACTCTTTCCTCCATCTCTTGGAGCCATTTTGTCTTCCTTTTCTCGTACTGATTCCCCCATCATCCTTACCCCAAGCAGTACCTCTGCTTGGCAAGTCATTCAAACGGGTGTCCTGGTCCTTCTTGTCTGTGTAGCACAACTAGCAACTACCAGAGCTAATTATCTCTTGATTCAATGGTTGACTGTCTTCTCTGTGGCCTAGGTTCACTGCAGTCACAGCTGTCTATGCTGACTGATTCTCCTGCCTGCTGGATGTGGTGTTTCTTATTAGGTGAATAACTCTGATGTGAGTGGGAGAGGAGAGATAAATAATCCCTCTGCCTCTTATCTTTGAGAAAAGGCAAAGCAAAGAACAGTCCTCTCCCTAGAGGTAAGTTCCTCTTCTCTAGCCTGCCAGGAATCAGAACCCATAAACTGGTCCTGCCTGGTCTCTAGTGCAACAGTTGACTTTTTAAGGCTGGTAGAAGTGTGACCATTCTTTTTATAGCCAATGGCAGACTACCTTTTAGATTTCAACAAAGAAGAGCCTCATACCTCTGAATGGGATAAAAAAGGAACAGCTCTCCTTGTTCAAGCTGTTAACACCTTGTGTCTCTATTACCCAAACCTTCTATGATTCGTCTGAGTTAGGGAGAAATCAATGGATCAGAGGTAACCAGAACAACTGCTCCCCTCGCCCCCCTCACAAATACACACATATAGATGATAGGAAGCTAGGAGAGTTGACATATTAACTTTGGAATCAGAATCCCAAAAGATCTCAGTGGGCTGGTATGTTGGATTGAATGGATTGACATAAAATTTAATAGGGATCAATGTAAATTTGTACACTTGAGTGTACAAGTAAAGTGTACAAGTATAAGAGGGCATCTGGGTGGCGCAGTGGTTAGAGAGCACTGGGACAGGAGTCAGGAAGACCTGAGTTCAAATCTGAACTCAGACACTTATCCACTCACTGTTGCTTCAGTTTCCTCATCCGTAAAATGAGGTGGAGAAGGAAATGGCAAACTACTCTAGTATCTTTGCTAAGAAAACCCCAAATGGGGTCATGAAGAGTCAGACACAAATGAAATGACTCAACAACAAACAAATATAAGATGGGGGAATATATGGCTAGAAAACCATTGGTCTATCAATTATCTTGGGGTTTTAGTAGCAACAGACTCAAAGTGTGACATTTGTGTGATACGATAGTAAAAAAAAAAGTACATTCAGAGAGTGACACAGACAAGAAAGACAACTTAGGAATTAATGTATTGAATTTATTATACACACATACATATATAAATGTATATAATATATCATTATTATATAATATAACATTATATATATGTATATAAACAAATAAGGTCTACACAATAGGTACTTGTGGTTTCATATTTAGTAGATAATCTAGAGCCATTTTCCCAACTTCCAGTCACACTGGCAGGCTAGGTCCCTGAGGACAGTTGCTGCACTTCTTCTCATGGTTTTAGGGCTTGTTTGGGGGGTAGCCCCAAGGGAGTCACTAGCAGGTTGTTTTCTGGTACCATAGCTTGCAAGCCCCCGCCAGTGTACTTCCCCCGTAATTAGCAGTTGATATCAACTAGCCAGCCAGCCAATTAGCTTTCAGAAAGAGGGATTTACTAAGTTGGCATGGTAAGAGCTGTGGGTACAAAGCATCCTTCAAAAAAATCTGTGACGTACTCTCCCACCAGTACATAGAGTGTCCAGGGGAAAGTGGGCTCAAGTTTAGAGAGTATGTGTGGTGAAAGGATCATGTACAGCTCCTGATTGCCAGAAGGTTTGCTGTCCCTTTTGGAAGGTGGGTCTTCATGCGGTACCCTTCCCTAAACATGTTGAAGCTTTTCTTCCAGACTCTTGAGCCTTGAATCTGCATCAACACATCCAGGCTGTTCTCGGTTCCTGATGGAGACAATGTAGTCAGTTGTTCCAGGGATAAGAGAATTGATAAAAGAAGATCTATTAATATGATCAGGAAGTCCACAAACAACCATTTATTAAAATTTGCTACGTGCCAGACACCGTAAAAAATGCTGGGATACAAAGAAAAAGTAAAAACAATTCCTATTCTTAATGATTTAATTATATAAATTTGATATAATTTAATATAAAGTAACTTAATATAAATTTAATTTAATATAAATAAGTACCTAAAGGTACAATACAGAACAGATGGAAGGTATCCTTAGTGAGGAAGGCTCTCACAGCTGGTGGGGCCAGGACAGGCCTCCTTCTGAAGGTGGAACTTGAGCTGAATCTTGAGGGAAGCTCGGGAGAGGTGAGGTGAGGAACATTCTGGTCCTGGGGGAGAGCCAGCACAGAGACCTAGAGATGAGAACCAGAGGAGCATATTAATCTTGGCAGATTTTAAGGTAGTTTGATGTAGAAAGAGCATTTCATATGGAGTCAGAGGATTTACGTTCAAATCTCAGCCATGCCACTTACTTCATGTGACTTTGGAAAAGTAATTAACCTTTTTCACTCTTATTTTTTCCTCATCTGTGAAATAAGGAGGTTGATCTAGATTGTCTCTAAAGTCCTTTCTCCCTCTGAATCTATAATCCTTTATACTAGAACAGAAAGGCAGCTAGGTGGCTCAGTGGCTAGAGCACTGGGCCAGGAGTTTGAACCTGAGTTCAAATCCAGCCTCAGACACTGACTAGCTTTGTGATCCTGAGCAAATCACTTAATTTCTGTTTGCCTCAGTTTCCTCATATGTAAAATGAGATGGAGAAGGAAATGGCAAACCACTGCAGGATCTTTCCTAAGAAAACCCCAAATGGGGTCACAAGTGAAATGACTGAACAACAGCAAATCTGTAAAGGGCTTAGCACAGTGCCTGACCCTTAGCAGATGCTGTATAAATGGTTATTCCCTTTCCCTTCCCTAGAGTGTTGGCAGTGGGGAACAAGTGGTTAAAGGGCACAGATGTGAGATGGATAATACCCTGCCTTTTACAGAAAGTGCTGCATCTGAACCCAGAACAAAATTCCAGACTAACAGAAGGCTCCTTAGAGACTGCTTTATCTGTTTTCTCCTTACAGCCGGGATAATGGAGACTTAGAGACATGGCTAGTTGGTTACAAAGTTTGCAACTTAAATATAGGTTTTGTGACCAAATCTATAACTAGGACAGATGTCCAGGGCTTTGCTCTAGTGTACCAACTCCCTTCCTTGTTGGTGATTCAGTTGTTGCAGACTCCTTGTGGCCCCATTTGGGGTTTTCTTGGCAAAGATACTGGAGTGGTTTGCCATTTCCTTCTCCAACTCATCCGACAGATGAGGAAACTGAGGTAAAGAGGATTAAGTGACTTACCCAGGGTCACATGGCTAGTAACTGTCTAAGGCTGGATTTGAACTCAGGTCTTCTGACTCCAGGCCCAGCTCTCTATCTACTGTGCCACCTAGCTGCCCCTCTCCCTTCCTTAGCACAACTTAACCCTGCTCCTTCAATGGGCTGCCTCTCACATGGTCCTTTTGCAACAGTCCCCCCCTCTCCTAGGTCTATCTTCTCTCATTAAATCATTATATCTTCCGAGTGTGTGCCTATATCTCCTGCGGCTGAGGAGGCTACAGCTGGTGAATCAATCGCTTGAGTTTGGGAGTTCTGACATGTGGTAGGACTGAAGCTAACTGGGTGCA
Organism: Trichosurus vulpecula; assembly: GCF_011100635.1. Taxonomy (NCBI): domain Eukaryota; kingdom Metazoa; phylum Chordata; class Mammalia; order Diprotodontia; family Phalangeridae; genus Trichosurus; species Trichosurus vulpecula. The sequence goes on from NC_050574.1 coordinate 128,318,453, forward strand.
CCAGATCTGCCACCAATATGGTAAGCCCCTGAGAAGGGAGAGGGCATGCCAGACTGTCTAAGGAGGGGTCAACATACCCAAGTCAAAAATGGAACCTATCAAAGCTTGTTTGCTGAACAACAAATATGGGGTCAGGCCTGTGAGTGTCTGCCATACTTCCAGCCTGGACAAGATAGGGAATCTCAGTCTTTTTTTTGGAGGGGGGAAGGCAGGGCAATTGGGGTTAAGTGATTTGCCCAATGTCACACAGGTAGTAAGTATGTCAAGTGTCTGAGGCTGGATTTGAACTCAGGTCCTCCTGACTCCAGGGCTGGTACTTTACTCCAATATTAATAATGATCCCAATAGCTAGAATTTGTATAGTGCTTTCAGATAAGCCAAGCACTTTACAGATATCTTATTTTTTCCCCACACCAGCCCTGAGAGGTGGGTGCTATGATCATCCCCATTATACACATGAAGAACCTGAGGCAAGCAGAGATTAAGTGACTTGCCCAAGGTCATGCAGCAAGGAAGTATCTAAAGTCAGGCCTTCCTGACGAGTCAAATGCTTTCTTTAAATGTGCCACCTAATTGTATCTGTGACGACCATCCTCTGTGCCACCACCGTCCTTCTTCCAACTGTTTTTACTCCTAGTAAAAGGATTTCTAGTTACAACTTTGCTAGTGGATTCTACCCCCACATACAGATACTCTGTCTATACTTTAACAAGGACTTAATAGAGATAGATAAACCTAGAAAAGAGCAATGAGAATATTTAGAGGAGGGGGGAGAATTCCATCTATCAATCTATCTATCTATCTATCCGTCTGCCTATATACCTCACTTATCTATCTACTCTATCTGCCTCATCTATCTGTCTGTCTATCTATCTACTCATCCATCCATCCATTTATCTATCTATCCATCTATCCATCCATCCATCCATCTTTCATCTATTTGTCTATCTATCTATCTATGCATCTATCAATCTACCTCATCTGTCTGTCTGTGTATCTATCTATCTATCATCTATTTACCTATCTATCTATCTATCTATCTATGCATCTATCTATCTATCATCTTCCTCATCTCTTGCTCTCTCCCTCATCTCTCCATGTCCATGTCTGTCTCTCTGTCTCTGTCTTTCTTTCATCTATTATATGTATGAATGATGTGGAAAGGAGAATGTGGACTTGGTCCTTAAATCTTGAAACACTTGACAAAGGTGAGAGAAAGGGGCTTTTGAAATTTGAACAAGGTAACTTTGGGACTAATGAAAGGAAGTGTCCCTTCACACAGCAGGCAATAAGCTTATGGAACCCACTACCCCAGAAGGTGGTGTAAGAAATGGGAGGAGGATTTTTGTTTCCACCGAACTAAAGGTGTGCTTCCCCACCCTCCCCCACCCCAGCTTTAGCAGAGGCCAGGCCTCAAGTTCGCTCAGGTGAGAGGTCAGAGGCTTGTACGCATGCCCATGCTTTTTGAGAAGGCAGTCTGGGGAATTAGAGAGGTCAAACCCACTTGAACCAGTTCAAGCTTATCTAGGGTCTGGTCTTGGTCAAGAATCCAGGCCTACTGATTTGCATAATTTGCATATGTTAAAGAGGGAAAGTAGGGGAAGTAAAAGAATATAGTATAATCCTAAACTAAGGCAAGGAAAATCTAATTAACTTCACTTTTGCTTCTGTATCCTTATCCTATTTATATAAACTGTATAACCTAGGAAAACTACGTAAAAAAACAAAGATTGTAAACTAACCATGACTCTAGCAGGAGTGGAGGGAATGGTTACCCCTGCTCCTGCAGCTGTATCAGTGTGAGTGTTCCTGTGAGCACTACACTGGCTTTCTCAAGGAGCGTAATAAAATGCCTTCCTCTTCCCACTCTGGTCTTGAGTTCTTTGGGTGAGAATGGGCAAATCACATGGATCTTCCTAAGATCAAGTGAAGGGAAGCAATAGGCAGTGGAAGCTCACCAGGCTTACTCCCGGATCTTGTCTTGGGGTGTCCTGTGATCCCCACTGCAGTGTTAAGAGGCTGCCACTCTGGATTCCCTTGGGAAACCCTGTGGTCTGCACAGCCTTCTTAAGGGGATATCACTTGGGACTTCCGGCCCTGTCTTGGGAGCCTTGTGATCTTGCTCCCGTCCTAAGGGGCCATCACTTGGGTCCTTCTTAGGGTCTGACCCCTAGGAGGCCCTGTGATCCCCACAGATTAAGGCGGGGGGCTACCACTTGGTCTTCCTCTGGGAATCCTGTGGTCTGTACAGCCTTCTCTAGGGATTATCACAGGGTTCTTCCTCAGGACTTTGGCCCTGCCTAGGAAGTCCAATGATCCCCAAAGCCGCGTGTTCACAATTTGGGGAAGTCCAGTGATCCCCAAAACCACGTTTCTCACAGTGGTACTGGTAGGAAATATAAATGGATTCAAAAAAGATTAGGACAAATTTATGAATAACAATATATACACGGCTACCGAGAAGAACCGGGATGTGCCTGGCTTTTCAGGTGCTGTAAATAAGCATAACCACATTTCCCATTTCTACATTTCTCTGTCGGCCACAGGATAGGACCGAATGGATACTGATTTGGCCATTTCTGCCTTCCTAGGTAAGACAGGCACCTAGGGCATTATGTATCCCCTTACTGTGGCCCATGACCCGCTCACCCATACTGAACATCACTAGACGCCAGGTGAATGACCAGGGGCCATAATTTTTCCAGGCTCGCTGTGTCCTGGTCATAGAGCTGGGCATGTCTTTCATTCTCATTAAGGTGCTGACCTGAACACAGCATGAGAATTGCAGAGGGATCTAGAGTCCTGGGCCTGAAGGTCTATTCCAGTAGGTCCAGCAATTCTTGAGAGTTTTTTGAGTGGTGAATAAAATCCCTTGGCTAGGTGACTGACCTTTCCCAGGGCTTCCTTAAGGCTGAGCTATTGCCCTTTATACAATACAGATGCTGCTTTCCTGTAGAAAAGCAAAATCAGGGAGAAGAATGGGAGGGAAAGGAGGGAGCCCAGAGGGGTTGGAGGCTACCGAGGCTGTCAGGATTTATCCTGAATTTTCTTTGGGATCTTCTCCCTCTGGCCTTGCTATCTAGGGAACAGATAGCATGACTTGGCTTTGATGACATATGTAAAGTGCTTTGCTTAATGGGCTATATCGGCTGTCCCAAAACTCTTAGGGCAGTTTTAAGCTATTGAGGGTATGAAAGTTTAAAACTGCACTAAGACTTTTGGGACACCCTGTAGAAATGCTGGTTATCATCATTAGCTATTATAGCAGGCAAAGGGGACAAGTGCAGAGTTAGCCATCTGTACTTGGTCTTATGGATGGTCTTATGTACTCGCCTTATGGATGGGGGTAAGGGAGGCATGTCTGAGTGTGAGCACGCAGTGCACGTGCACTTGTGTATGTGGTGCATGCTCACGGCAGAGGATTTATTCCACTGATTATGCCAGCGTGTTCTGTTGGGGGCAGCGTGTGTGACAGAAACATGGCATGCCAATAAAGAGAGTCTTTATGGCACTGCCGCCTGCCCTGGTTTGTGTGTCTCCAGCTGGAGATAAAGTCAGGAGAGATGGATTAGCCCCTGTCAGGAGTGAGGTACAAAATGGAAAGAAGTGAGACAGCAAGGTGCCCAGCTAGAACTTCGGTGTCCAATGAGAATCCCAGGTCATTTCATAGGAGAAATGGGGCTTGGCATACAATGCTGCCTGTAAAGGCCTCCTGTGGCAGCCAGGGATGCTTTGTGTGTGTCCTCAGATTTCCCGCCTGTGTGGGAAAGCCCGTCTCTAGGAAAACTTGAGCATAATAGGAAAAGTGCAGTCTAATCTCCACATCTAATTACAAAGAAAAGTAAATCACCAAACAAAATTAGTTTTAAGAGTCTTAATTATCACCACGAAGAGTAATTAAAAATCAGAACAGGAAGTGACCGTGCCAATGGCCTTCGGCCCTTTGTCTGCTCTGTCTCCATCTTGGAACAGAGTTTCTCAGCCTGTCTTTAAGGAACAGGGGTGGGGGTGGGAAAACGATGGACAAGGTCAAGGCAGGCAGAGGCCAAAAGTATGACCAAAGGCTGAAACAAAAACGAGAGATGTGTTTATGGGGCTGAGTAGATGCATGGTGTTTTGCACACATTTTTAACCTGGTGTGTTCCTTTTCTAGGTCATCTCTTTTACTTCCCCCATTCTCTCTCCTTAGTCCTAAAGGCCCAGGTATGATAACAGAATTAGAATAAACAGATGGATCTCCAGTGTAACTGGCTCTGAGCCGGAAATTCTCAAACCAATTGATGATAACAAGACGAGGGTTTGGAGCTATTGGTTGTCTGTGGGAACCTCCCTGGCTCTGCTTGTCTCTCTTGTACAGCTCTTTATTTATTTATTTATTCGAATAGTAGCATCATATAAATAAAACACCATTACAAAAATGTCGCAGAAAGTTCAAACCTATTCATTATCCATTTCGTACAGATTAAAATTGCCATCAAGGCTGCTTGGTTTTGACTTGCGTTCTCTTCCTTTTAATGAGCCGGATAGAGAAGGCAAAAGATGCTAATTCATCCTTACATCTCTATCACATCTCCCCTTTTACTATATAAAGCATCAAGGTCGCATTCTGGGGAAATGTCTTTTTACCAAAGGTGCTATAATAATAATGAAGAAGCAATTTGTTTCAGCAAACTGCCTGCAGTAATGAGGCTTAATTATAACCATGTTATTAATACCGCTGCTTAAGGTAATTCACTTCTGAGCGGGGTGCAGAACAGTAAACTATAATTTAAACAAGAATCGAGACCTAATTTAAATCATCGGATCTGCAGCGGAAAAGGCAAACAGAAAGACTGTAATCCGCACGTGATTTAGAGCAACCCCCCCCTTCCCCCTCCCCATTCTGTTTCCGGGAGATGTCATCGATTGTCATTGGAGTCAGGCGTCTTGGGATCTGGAGTTTTGGTTCATTTCAACCTCTTTCTGAAGGACAACTGACAGCCCCTTGTGTAAACCATGTCAATTCCCTGATGACATCGAATTCTGCTCCCCACACGGAGAGGTAGGCAGGTGTCCAGAGACATTGTGATGTCAGCAGAGAAGTTCCTAGAATCACGGGATATCAGAGCTAGAAGAGACCTTTGAAATTATCTAGTCTACTACCTTCATTTTACAGGTGAGGAAATTGAGATCTAGAGAGGGTGAGTGACTTGTCCAAGGTCAATCATAATTGGTTTTAATTAGGGGCATTGCAGAGAGCAGAACCAGGTTTTAATGGTTCTTTAAGAGCTCTCTCCATTGACCCAACATCCACCAGTCAGGTTTCTTCCCTTTATGAGGGTTTGTGGGAAATTCCAGATCTAAAGCAGAAAGAGACCTTAGAGATTATCCAATTTAAGCCCATCATTTAAAGATGAGATAACTAAAGCTGAAAAAAGGCTAAGTAACTGGGCCAAAGTCACACAGATGGGAGAGCTGAGATTTGAACCCAGGAACTTTGACTTCAGAGCCAACTCTCTTTCCACTCTGCCTCTCCAGCTGCCACAGGGCATGACTCTTCAAGACCTCCTAAAATACCACCATATTCAAAGGGGAACTCCAAAGGTCACCCAGCCCATTTCCTTGTCTCATTATTCTTAAAACAACCATGGCAAGCATGTATATGGATGGGTACCCATCCTTGCTAATCAACAGGAAACCTAGTCATTCATTTCTTCAACAAAGATTTATTGGGTACTTAGTTTGTGTAAGGCTACGTAACCACCTACAGTTGATCATATGAGGGTCTCATCATTTTTCTTGTTTGGTTTTGCATGGGTTTAATCCTAATCCTTGTTATGGTTTCAACAGTGTTCTTCTTGTTAATACTGAGAGACTGTGAGGCCTAGAAGATAGAGAACTGATTTCTGAGCCAAGAAGACCTCAGTGTGAGACCTGCCTCTGACCCTGGGCAAATCACTTAGACCCTTAGTGCATCAGAGATTTCTCTATTGCCATCAATTTTATCTATCTATCTATCTATCTATCTATCTATCTATCTATCTGTCTGTCTGAGTGTCTTTCTTTCTATCTCTATCTCTGTTTATCTATCTAGTTATATCTATTTATATATACAAATACATATATGTATATTATATATATATATGCATATGTATATACACACAAACACATACACACACATATCTGACCTACATTGCTTGGAAGAGTTCTTCATCAGGAGTTCTCTATATCAATGAAATCTCAGTTCCAGGACCCCCCAAATTTCTGAAATCTATTTGCACATTGCTTTAAATGAAATGGTACAGACAACTTGGAGAAGGCTATGTATATAGACCTGAAGTAAATGAAAATGGAAAGGATGACAAATATATCCTGCTGCTTTACACTTAGTACATTTCTGCTGTTCCTTTAGTGTTAAATCATAAACAGTAAAATGATGTTTTCCTTTGTAATCATAATCACAAATCATGAGAAATTATAAGAACTTCCTGGCTTTGATGGAGAGGGGACAGAATGCTGTTGCCCCCTCCTTTTTCTGGGGGGCAGTCTTCCAAGACAGGGTGATTATCAACTGTTGGATTATTTAGGTGTGGATCTGCCTGGATACAGGGCGATAAATGAGATGACCTTTCGTTATCACTTCCATCCCTGGCCTTTTATGGCTGTACGATAAATCATAAACGACTCTGTACACAGGGGTCACTCACTGAATGCCATTAATAATGGACTGTTTTCTACTTATTCACTAGCACCAGCTTCCTAGGCAGAGGCTGGACCTCTGTCCATGATCCCGAGAAGGGGGTGGCGTCTAAATGTCTGAAAACTTATGTTTCTCAATGCTTTTACTAAGACTACATCATCCTTGTCTGGGTGTGGGGCCTCAATCTGCCACTTCTATGAGGTGTCCCCCCCCAAAATGTACTCTTCACTGGCGCTCTGTGAGGACCATGAATTAATGAGACTATGAATTTGAAGCTCAACATGGCCAAATCCAGACATTTACTCTAAGGGATTTCCCCCCACCCAAGGTTCTGGAGAACTTTTCCGAAAGGTTAACTGTTTTATGAAATTCAAAGTGGGGCGGGGTTCTGAATTGCTCAGAATGTGATAGAAATGTCTTGCTCATCACTGCAGAGCTGTGGAGAAGAGCCTCTGACTTCCTGCTCCTTGACTCCCTTTTCCCAGGGGCTGCCTCCTCACAAAGCCAGCCCTCCCATGCTTCCTCACTTGCCCTGTGTTACTCCATCTCTTCCTCTTGTCAGAAAGGTTCTTGTTTGTTTGCTCCGTCGTTACCCTGCACTCTCTCTTCGTCTCCCCCTCTGCTCTGTCCCTTTCCCAGACACCTCTTCTCTGCTGGATCCCCATACTAGTGTGGAAGCTCTGTGATGCCAAGTGACAGCAAATTATATCTCCAGCTGGTAGAAATGATCAGGCTTTGGCCATGCTGAAATAGCAAAGCGTAGGGCTGCAAGGCTGAGCCCAGACTGCCCTGGGAAGACTCTCTCTTCCTTCTGTACACACACGCACACACACACACACACGCACATGCACGCACACACACACACATACACACACACTTACTCATGCAGATACACACATGCTCACACTGCACATACAATGTCTTACATGTATAACATATATACAGACAAATACACAAATACTAGCTTGCATAATACCCTCAAACAAAACATACACACGTATGCCCACATTATACATATGAGCTACAGGCAGAAATGCATCAGATATGCATGCAGACACTTCTCTGCATTATGCATGACCCTTCGCATTTAGTAGGCTCCCAATACATATCCGTATAGTTATATAGGGTATGCACTACTTACAGAGACGCACACACAATGATATGTACAGTACACACACATAAATGCACAGTGTAAATACAGATACATGAACACACCCGAAAGGCAGCGCTTTAAAAGCACCATACACACTATGCCTACACAGCCACACATGACACATTGTAGATTATGAACACATACAATGCTCATGCAGACATGCATTCATATACATATAGACAGTCATGTACCGGAGCCGTGCCTTGCACATAATGGGCTCCAAGTTAATGTTTGTTGAATAAATGTAATAATACACACATACCTACACAGTCACAAACACACAAATTTTCCCCATTATCTTCCCCCTTAAAAATGCAAGATCCTCCCTCTCTAATTATAGGGGCCGATGTTTGGGGGCGCTGGTTCATTTCAGTGCCTGAGACATCCTGAGCCTTTCTAAATAACAACACTTGGAGAATTTGAGACAGAACTGGAGATTAGGGAAGGTGGGGAGCGGGGAGAGATGATGAGAAGGCAGGGGGAGTGGTGTCTGGAGCATTTCTCCTACGGGGAAAAAAAAATAAAAACTCCCCTCCATCAGTGTTCCATTTCCCTGCAGCCTCCTGCAGGCTGTTTCATCTCATATTATGTGAGCTCCAAGGGGGTGTCCAATTTGAGGAACAATAACTATAAAGTCATTTGCAGTGCCCTGCTGTGGCAGTGTCTGATAGCCTGAGCCAGGCACTACACTGGCTTGGTTCCTTGGAGTTGACCCTGCCCTGGGGGCGCTTCACTGGAAGGCTCCTCCTCAAGCTTGATGCCCCCCCCCCAAAAAAAGCCCATAAAATTCTGATGCTCCTTCAAAAGGTGGAGGAAAGGCAGCGAGAGGTCACATGATATAGTGGAAAGTGTACTGGACTTGGGGTCACAAGACTAGAATTCAGATTAAGACATTTGAATTTATCAGCTATCTGAATCAAAGTGAGTTATTTAACTTTTTCAGGCCTTATCTGTAAAATGGGGATAATATTATGTTCACCAGATACCTCAAAGGATTGTTATGGCCGAGATTTCACTGGAAAGTGATATAAAATTCTATAGAAATAGATACTTCTAATCACATTACTAATAATACCCTGGCATAGCTGCCTAATCTCCATGTTAAACCTCTATACACCCTTCCCCTACTCCTGAACACAGTTAAGTAGGTTGAGATGGCTTAGAGAGAATGAAATCTTCTCCAATACAGCCTGCAGGATTTTTTTAAAGATATGCTTTACATTCAGCTCAACTTCTTTCCTTGCCCTGTGGTCAGGCTCCTCAGGTGCCAAAAGTCTACTTAAAGCTAGCCCTGAGCCAGAAAAGAGGTAATATTCTGTCATTAAAACCTGTCTCTGACCTCTTTGTGTCCTTTCTTCCTCTTCTTCTCTCTCACTGCCCCACTCAGGACGCTCATGTTGCTCCAGGATTTGCTCAGATACACATTCAAGCCCCTCATGCCTACCCTTCCCAGGAGAATTTTATCATTTTAAAACAATTATTTTAAAATTTTAAAAAGAGGACAAGAGAACTGTATTTCATCCTAAGGAATGAATCCATGATGGTGGAACATGGAGCATGATAGAGTCGTGGCATATAAGGTCTGGAAGGGATCTTAGAGGTTCTCTAGTCTAACCTCCTCATTTTACAGATAAGGAAACTGAGTTCCAGAGGGATTATACAATTTGCCCAAAGTTTTGAATTGAACTACTGATGGTCTGGTAAGGCCCAAAGTCATAAATTCTTTCAGCAGTGGGACCACTGTTGCCCCTCCAGTCACAATCCAAGGATGTTGCTCTGAGTCTGGATGTGAAGACACTCAAGTAACTAGGCATTTTAGATGATGTACCCCATCCCCCACAAAAGGGGAGAATATAGGGTTCCACACAAGGTTTCCTTTCAAACCCCCTACCCGGCCCTCAGCCTCCATCTGAAAATTTCACTGCATAGAAGAGTGACCCTAGAAGAGGGTACAGAACCCTTCCTAAAGGGAAGCCAGAGGAAATCTGCTCAGAAGGAAACATAGGGGTGTGACTTTATCACCTAGGAATTTGTGCTGTCTTTTTAGATAATAATTATAATAGCTCCTTAGGGTTTGCGAAGCACTCTACACATATCATCTCCTTCATATGATCCTGTAAGGTAAGTAGGTGGATTCCCCCTTAGAGGAGGTGGATGAGAATGGTTGGTTCCGATGCGGCTGAAGCCGGTTCTGTGGAGTACTAAGAGCTTGGTCAGACATGGAAAATGCCAGGGTCAGGCACTTTGTTCCGGGCCATCGACGGTCACCTCGACTTTTGTCCTGCCACTGGACTGAGATGACTCAGGAAGAGAGAATGAGGCTGATGACTTTGTGCAGCTCTGCCTCACTTCGATCCAATTCGGGGGCATCCTCTGCCGTGTCATCGGTCCTCTTCAAAAATGAAGGACAAACAACAGCGACAAGTTAAGGGCTATTACTACTGCCATTCTCTAGTTGAAGAAAGTGTGGCTTGGAGAGGTTGACTTGCCCCGGGTCATATAGCTAGTAAGTATTTGAGGCATAATCTGAACTCAGGTCTTTCTGTCTTTAAGTCCAGTGCTTTGTCCACTGTTATACCTAGTTGTCACCATTAGTGAGACAGCATCTCACTTTTTAAAAGTGATGGCCTCCCTAGGCTACTGTCATGTTCCACAAGTCAACCTATCCATCTCCTTGTCTTCAGACTGGGCTATTTCCCCTTAACCTAGGTCTAGGGGGTGGGGACCATGGAAGGGACATCTCTTGTTCTTGAAAATCCTTAGCCATCCTATACATCTCTCTCAACGGCCTATTAAGATGGCAATAACTTCTTCGATTGGGCAGCTAGGTGGCACAGTGCTGGACCTGGACTCAGGAAGATTTATCTTCCTGAATTCAAATCTGACCTCAGACACTTATTAACTGTGACCTGGGGCAAGTCATTTCACCCTGTTTGCCTCAGTTTCCTCATCTGTAGAAAGAGCTGGAAAAGGAAATGGCAAACCATTCCAGTATCTTTGCCAAGAAAACCCCAAATGGGCTCATGAAGAGTCAGACACAACTGAAATGACTGAACAACAATGGCGTCTGTGATTACAGAATGATATACTTTTCAAAAGATGTTTACATGCAATAATTACTTGACCCATACACAGTGGAAAGTGTTTTGCACTCGGAATCTGCCATTTTTGCACTTGAATTTCACCTCTGCCTCTACCTACCTGAATAGCATTGAGCAAGTTACTTAACTTCCCTAGGCTTCAGCTTCCTCACCTGAAATATAAAAAAAGATTGACAGAGATGGCTGAAGCTTCTTCTAGCTCTAAATCCATGATTCTCACAGGTATCATGCCTATTTTTCAGGTGGAGAAGTTGAGGCCCAGAGAAATTAAATTAATTGTCCAAAGTTAGCTAGTTCTCAAAATAACCAGGTCTCCTGACACCCTTTCCACTATACTTTACACGTTGTAGTTTGAGCCACATTGACAATTCTTCCTGAGGCCTAACCACCTTCTGTTTTGCTGTATTTCTTCTTCTTCTGCCCTTAGTGGAACTGGATGTCATCATGAGACACATCCATGCCTCAATCTTCTTTTCAGTTCCTGGGTAGGAGTTTCTGAAGGGATAGCCAGAAAGTGCTTGTTATTAGTCTCTTATTCCATAGTGGGGTCATTAAACTTGGGCAGATACTATTGTCTTATGTGTACTGTCCCTATGAAGACCTTGCCGAATAGGAGAGACCACCCCTAAAAGATCTGAATGGAGAAAAGTCAGGATCTCAATTTCTTCATCTGTGGAATGAGGAGGTGGAGTCACGGGGTTTCCTGGAGGTTCCATATTTGGTGATTTATGTTCCATGATCTTTCCAGGAGGTCGTAACACTCAAGACAGTAGCCTACTCCACCCCTCCACCTTCTTCAGCTCATAGACTGACAGAGAAGATTGAGAAGGATTTTAACCTTGGCTTTCTAGACAGGGAAATCAAGGCTCAGCACGCTTAAGAAGGATATCAGGGGAGGTGTTGCTAGGGACAAGGTTGACCTTTCTCAGTCCTGTCACTTGAGCATAGGCTCTTGCTGTGTTAAGAGTTATTTAAGTTTCTCTAGGCAGTGAGAGGAAGGAAAGAGGCTCTAGCAGGGCATCCTCTTCTAGGGGAAAATACAATCGATTTGGGAAGGAGGAGGGTGAAGACAGACAGAGGCAGAAAATGAAAGAGACAGAAACAGACAGAAAGAGAGAGAGAGAAAATGAGAGACAGAGACAGGAAGGAAGGAAGGAAGGGAGAGAGGAAGGGAGGGAGGGAGAAAGAGCAAAAGAATGAAAGAAAAAGGAAGAGAGACAGTGAATGGAGAGGGGCATAGAGGAGGGAGGAGAGAGAGAGAGAGAGAGAGAGAGAGAGAGAGAGAGAGAGAGTTGAGATTAGTAGAAAAGTGATGTAGTTATTGTCTCTCTGTTCGTGTCACCTTGTCAAAAATCTGAGCTTCCCGAAGCCCCAGGCCCCCCTTCTATGTAAGGTAAAAAACGACAGCCCGCCAACAGCTGGCAGAGGAGCTAGAATGATAATGGAGCCTCTGAGATAGCTTAGCAGGAAGCTGTCCCCTGGCTACCCCAACCTGCTTGCCTTCACCCAGACTCCATGTCCTGCTCTGAAACAAGGATGCTTTAGGGCAGGGTAAGAGCTTCCAGAGGAACCTTCCCTCTTTACCACATTGTGATGCCCGCCTGCTGAGATCCGGGAGACCAGGACCCTGACCCCAGAGAGAACGCCCATGAATGTCACCTAGCATCTCTCAGAACTAGGATGTGGGCTGAAGAACATGGCAGAGTTTATTGGGGGAAATCGTGGGAGCAGCTCTCAAATTTTTCCCTGAGCAGGCTACATACTATGGCATCATAGGGTGCCATTTAGTTAGGGGACATATAACAAGTTGAAGGCAAAGAGGGACACTGAAGAGAACAGTGGAGACAGAATTTGGGGTCAGAGGACCTGGGCCTTGATCTTGGTTCTGGCCCTGAAGCATAGTAAAGAGGGAGGAACGCTGGAGCTAGAATCAGAGGACTTGGGTTCAGATCCCATCTCTAATATTTCCTGTGTGACCTTGGGCAAGTCATTTGACTTCCTTGGGAAATTTTGTTTCCACATTTGCAAAAAATGAGGGCATTGGACTGGATGGCCTCTGTGGCCTCCTCCAGCTCTTGATCTATGAGCTATGACTCTTATGGCCTTGTCCACTGTCACTTAATGGCTTGTGACCTTGGGTAACTCTCTTTAGATTCCTTGTCTATTGAAACAATGATGCTGTGACTTACAAAGGGAGATCTACTGGGATAGGGGAGGGAGCTGGGATTGTTTCTCTCCTAGAAGAGAAGGCTAAAGATGGACTTGATGATACTCTCCAAGTCTCTGAAGTTCAGTTTTCAGAGGATGGTGACTCTGGTTTCCTAAGAAAGGTGAGGGGAATGTGACGAGGAGAATAGCTTAAGGGTCCATCTGACTACCTTGGATGGATTGGGCGCAGTCTCTGAGGCTGGAGGAAGGAGGCTGGGGGGGAGGGGGCGGAGTAGAACCCTAAAGGCAGGAGGGTGGAGATGACCTTGCATTTGGGTGGTTGAGGAAGTCCATTCCAAGCTCAAGACTTTTTTGTTTCTCTGACAATATCAGGTGTTAGTACACTAAAAGAGTAAAATAAATTCCCTTCCATAGGGCTGTCAGATCAGCAAAGCCCAGAGTTTCTCACCTATTAGTCTTGTTTTAGCAGAAAGGAATTTCAGAGCAGGTAATACACAAAGAGCAAGAAAGACAGCCTCCTCTGATCATGAGATGATGATGACCATCAGCCAGGGGCTTCCCCCAAATCCCCCCAAGAGAATGGCCTCAGTCCCCTCACTAAAGCAGCCCCTTTTAGCTCCTTCTTCTGGTCATATTTGCATTTCCTCAGCGTCCCATCCCTTGAACATTCTCCCCAGCCCAACCTTGCTGCTGAGAGCCACGTGGCTCTCAAATGAATGTGAGCCAGAAATGATCCACGTCTCCCCTGAACTCATCTCCCCGCTCCTGATGTTTAAAGTGAATTGAAACGAATATCTGATAAATGAATAAACCTGTAAATGGAATCAAAAACCTTATGAACCTGAAGGAGAAATAGGAGTCCCAGGTCTGTTAAATCCAAATTGAATAAATCTGATCAACTCCCTGACAATTTCTGCCAGCCCTCTTGAAGGAGGAGGAGAAGAGTGGTGGGCAGTGGGGGAAGAAAAGGCAAAGGCAAAGAGGGGGAGGCAGGCATATGTTCTAGTAATTAAGTTATCACTCTGGGGGTAATGGGTAAAGGAAACCATGCGACCCCCTAGGGTTTTATTCCACTTTGGTTAAAATAACTAGAAAACTCTATAGAAAGTCTTAGGAACCAGTTTCCCTGGGACTGTCTCCCAAATGTTAGAGCGTGTTGGGGAATCATCAGATTTCTTCAAGGGACAGTTCGGCCCAGGGTGAGGGTCAGGGTGGAGGAGTAAGCTTATAGAACAGGGGTGGGGAACCTGCAGACTGGAGGCCACATGTGGCCTTCTAGGTCCTCAGTTGTGGCTTTTTGACTGGGTCCAAGTTGTACAGAACAAATCCTTTTATTAAGGGGATTTGTTCTATGAAGTTTGGATTCAGTCAAAGGGCCACATTTGCGGACCTACGGGGCCACATGTGGCCTCCAGGCCACAGGTTCCCCACTCCTGCTCTAGAACAACCTGCACTTTCTATGCTTTTTGAGACAAAATGTATACCAGAAAAATACAAAGGCCTTGAGATTGAAGTTTCAGACCCACTTCTGAGGCTCACCAGACATGTGACTGGGAAAGTCTGCACCGCAGTCAACTCATCTATAAGATGAGATTGGCTATTGGCACAACCACCTCATAATATTGTGGTGAGGAAAGTGCTTCACAGTTAGAGGACCTGGCCCAAAACTTGGCTCACCTGCATATAACCTGTGCGATCTTAAGCCCTTTATCTGTCTGGGCTTTGGTCTCTTCCTCTGAAAAATAAGGGGGTTGAGTCAGATACCTAAGGTTATTCCTATCTCTGATATTCTATCATCCTGAGATAGTATGACCTGTTATTCCTATTTTCTGGAGGAGGAAGGAAGGCAAGAAGGACGAAAGGGGGAAGAGAGGGAAGGAGGGAGGAATGAAATAAGGAAGGAAGGAAGGAAATAAAGAAAGAATGAAGGAAAGAAGGAAGGAAGAAGGGAGGGAAAGAGGAAGGGAGGAAGGAAGGAAGAAGGGAGGGAAGGAAGGAAGGGAGGAAGGAAGAAGGAAGGAAAGAAGGCAGGCAGGAAGGGGAAAGTGAGGAAAGGAGAAGGGAGGGAAGGAGGGAGGAATGACATAAGGAAGGAAGGAAGAAGGGAGGGAAGGAGGAAGGGAGGAAGGAAGGGAGGAAGGAAGAAAGGAAGGAAGGAAGGAAAGAAGGAAGGAAGAAGGGAGGGAAGGAGGAAGTGAGGAAGAGAGGAAGGAAGGAAGGAAGGAAGGAAAGAAAGAAAGAAAGAAAGAAGGAAAAAGAAGGACTAACTTGAGCTCCTGGGAACACTGTCTGGTGGCCTGGCTTCTTAGGGATGTCTTTGTCTTATTATTTGAAGACTTTTCTCACCATGATCCCAAGGCCTTGGCAGCTGAGATATTAGCTGTGGACATCCTCTGGCACAGCCTAAGTTGGGGCAGGCTAGATGGATTCAAGATCTTTCTATGGACCGTGGGGCTTGGTATAGAAACTAAACCCCAATGCTGTTGGTCACATTTCTCTTTTTTCTTACTGCTGAAGAATAGCATCTACACAATCCCTACCATCTATGTTTGTTGACCGACTGACAGAAGTGGGTTTTGAACCCCAGTGTCTGTGATCCTGAGGTTAGCTCACTATCCACTTGCCATACCACGACGTGGTGGCAAGATGCCAATTCCTGGTAACAGGAGGACACCGTTAGACTGAATCCCTGGTATATAGGCAGTCCTTTACTGACAAGAACCCAAAGTCTTTGAATTCCTGTCCCACCAGCCCTATGCAGCAGGAAAAGGGCATGTCATAAATGGGGAACATCATAGTCATAGGATAAAATCATAGACTTTGGAGCTAGATGAGATCTTAAAGGTCATCAAATCCAGCCCCTTCATTTTACAGGTGAAGAAACTAAGGAGCAGTGAATCGATGTTGCTTTCGAGTGACAAGAGGCCAGCTTGCAGTGTATGGGAAACAGGTTGACATCTGTGTACACACCCCTGAGAGGAAAATGCCATATGCCCAGCTTTGCCAAGGTGAAAAGGGGTAGAGGTGCCTCCAGCCTTCAAGGTCTAAACTGTTAGGAGATGCTATGATCCTATTAACACCAGGAGAACACCATGCTCACACTTTGGTGCTCTTGGTTTTTTTATTCTTCTTTCAGGGATGTGGGCAGTTATTGCAGGGATAACTGAAATGGCTGACCCATCCCATTGGGGGAGCTGTGGCAGACTTTGGTCCCCAAGTATACTTGAGTTTCGGTCCCCAGGAGGCACTTCTCTTGGGCATGTGTAGTTGGGTGTTGAGATATGGCACCACGTGTTCGAGCAGAGCAGAAGCACAATTTACGGCTGTCTCTGATTTCCTACCTGAGGGAGGACTCAGCTGAGAAGATATCATCATCCCCCCTCCTCCCTCAAGAACTATAGTTATCCATTCCACATCGTGACTTTCCCCATCATGGTTTCCATATATCATGGCCTGGCATAAGAAATTAAATGGGAATCTTAGGGGAGTTTTGTGGAAGCTGCAGATGACACGTGAAGGCCAGTAGATGACACAGAATAAGTTTAGAAACTTATAAATGCATAAAATATATGTGTACTATTGGATAGTATCAACATATTTTATCTTTTAATACCATAATAATTCAGACTTCTTCTCACAAACGGAGGGTCAAAAAATTTTAAGTGGATTTTCTAGATCCTGGGAGTACCACTCCCCAAACCCTAGTCCCATGGAAGGGGTAACCATACTGTGCCAAGACCTTTGGGCATTTTGATTGGTTTTGAGAGGATAAAATGGGGGTTGGCCCCCTCCATTGATAGCCTTGTGGGTTATCACCTACAGCATACATGCACATTCTAGTCTATGAAGACTACACAGGGCCTCTCAGAGAATCATAGAACCATGGATTTTGAAGGGGGAAGGGTCTTTAGAAGTTATTGGGTTCAACCCTTTTATTTTACAGATGAGAACACCAGAGAAGTCAAATGACTTGCACCGGTTCACACAGCTAGAAAAGCTCTGAAGGGGAATTTGAATTCAGGACTTGCTAACTCCAGATCCACTGCCCTGTCTCTTAGCTACATTATCTATCGCGTAGTTTGATAAATAGGAGTTCTTAATCATTTTTTTTTGTATCATAATCCCCTTTGGTAATCTCATGAAATCTATGGGCTCCTCCTCAGAATAATGTTTTTAAATGTATAAAATAACATACATAGGATTATAAAGAAAACCAGTTATATTAAAATACGATTCTCAACATATTAAAACAAGCTCATGGACATGGTTTAAGAACCCGTATTGTACAGGATAAGTCCCTTGAACAAGTTCAAAAAAATGACTGGTAGGTAAAAAGTATTCTTATACAGGGGTATGATCATGTAGTCCCATCACACTTATGATTGTGACTGTAGGCTCAAAGTATATTTTGAGAAGACTCTCCTCAATGGCAGAGACTGATTATTCAATATCTGATAAAGGGTGAAGTTGGCAAAAGTGTGGGAAAAAAGAGGTCCAGGTCTTTTGGATTCCATCTTCTGAAGAGAAAATGTGGTTCCAGTTTCTCTTTAGGTCCCTGATGGAAGAGAAAGACTCTGGGAAGAAGCTGACCTGTAGAGGAACTGGCACCTTGATCACGTTCCTATCCGCAACTTATTACACTAGAGACTTTAGGAATTTTCTCCTTTGAGTGAGATTTGGGACTCCCTCCTTTCCCTCTCTCTCTCTCTCTCTCTCTCTCTCTCTCTCTCTCCTTCTCTCTCTCTCGATACAAACACACAAACACACATTCCTCCCTCTCCCTCTCCCCTGCATTGAGCTGAATTTTCTCAATACTAGAGGGAGAGCTTATTCATTCTGTGTATTTTCTGGTATATTCTCATCTGTATACCTTCTCTGATTTCCATTTGCTATTGGCTTAGATAAATAGCTTTATTTGCTATTTGCTATTTGTGTTTGTTGTAGAATTGGAATTTGGTGGTAAAAGAGTCAAGTGTTGGATATATAGCTTGAGGGATTCCTTTTCCATTAAGGGATAACAATCAGGAGCTCAATTTGAACCTAGAAATAGTCTCCCCTAGACTAGCAATATTTAAAAGATAGACATAATTCTAGCCTGTTACCTTTTCTCAAGGAGAGCAGAGTGGCCAGCCTCTGGCTTCAACTTCATGCTTCCCTTCCTGGCAGGGAATCAAAGTCTCCCTTGGAGAAAGTGGGCAAAGGAAACTCTAGAGATATTTATTCATTCCTACCTGCAAGCCATATCTAGGCAGACCCATGTGGATGAGCATCACCTGCATAGACAAAACATGGCACATATCCCTATGTGATCATAGCTTATAGCTGGCTCAGTCACTCATCCAGGTTACAATTTTGCCTCCCTATCCCCTCCAAATGAATTGCTTAAGGTTACACAGATAGTAAGTAGCAGAACTAGAATTAAACCAAGATCCTTTAAATCTGCATCCAGAGAAAGAGCTGATAAGTAGAACTATGTACAGAATGATTTTACATATATATACATATTTGTGTCTAGTGGTAGCCATCTCTAGGGCAGGGGCAGCGGAGAAGAAAGAAGAAAAAAAAGAAAAAAGTTACATGGTAACTTCATTATATATTTAAAAGGAATAGCAAATTGTATATAATAGATTTTCAGTTTCATGTGCTGTCATCTTTTTTTCCTATTCTATGTTATGGAAATGCTTGTTTCATTTCTGAAGTTTAGAAGAAAATAAATTAAAATTTAAAAAAAATTAAAAATAAATACAAATCTAGTGCTTTTTCTACTCCACCATGCTGTGACTTGTGCAAGCCAGTGGTAGGGAAGGAATAGGAGCCCAGGTCCCTAATTAATGCCCTGGTCAAGGACTGATTTTGTTCTGTGTCCATTCCAGAGGAGCAGGGACACTGGGTGCCAACCCTGTTCAAATCACAAAGTTGAAGTGAGAGGAAAATGAACAGACGCAACAACTATCTTCCAGTTTCCCCAAGATATTCAGCCCCCGTCTCCCTGGACTGCTTTCTCTTCATCATGCCCGTGACAAAATGGCATTTTCCTTTCAGCAGTGTGCACAGACGCCAATCTAAATGAATATTATTCACACACTTCTGTCCAAACATAGTGAAGTCTTCAAAGGCTGAGTAAACCTCTGTCACTGCTGCTCTCTCTCTTCCACCTGCCCAGGGAGGTGAAAGACCTCCTGCAACTCCCCATGACCCCTGAGCATCCCCCACCCTGTGCTCTGTCCTCTCTTCCTGCTTCCAAGAGGGGAATCCTGGACTCCAAAGGGAAGCTGTTCTGCAGCCTTTACATAAGCTGAGCATGACCTAAGGACTACAATGGGGCTGGGAAGCAAACACCCTAGGCTCCTTCCCCAGCTGTGGCTCCAGGCTTCATAAAATGACAGGTGGGTATGAGGTAGGTATGGAAGATTTCAGGTGGGAGTGGGAGGGTTGGGGCTCCAAGGCCCTAGCACAAACGCATTTCCAGGCAATAATGATAGGCTGACAACCTTCCTGCTCAGCTCTCCCTGTGTCATTAGTCCCCAGTGGAGCAGTGTCTCATTGGAAATCACACCTGGTGAAATGAGGCGAGACGCAAGCTTCTCTCTGGTTCTGCCCACCTGAGTTGAGTGGCCCTGGAATGGCAGTTTAGACTACCTAGCCTGAGCCTGGCTGCATTAGCAACTTCATTGGTTTTTCAGTCTGTCCTATTATCAAGGGAGTGAAAGGTGGAGAAAGATGGTCCCCTTCCCAACACCACTGGCATCTCAAGCCACGCATATACTTTGGAGATAACAGTCTTGTCCCAGGGAGAGGGGCTGCAGGGAGAGAGCATAGGGAAAGGGGTACATGACCCTTTACAACATCTATAAAAGGCAGTGGGGCATCGTGGAAAGCCCTCAGGATGTGGGTGGAGGAAGACCTGGGCTCAGATTGTAGCTGTTAGCTATGTGATCTTGCACATGCCATTCACCTCTTGGGACCTCTGTTCCTCTGAAAAACGAGATGCTAAGATTCCTTAAGGCTTCTTCCAGCTCCAAATCCTGTGATCCCCTTGTCTGTGTGCTGTAGTACAACCCCCTTGGTTAATTAGCAAGAAGAAGGTAAATTCTTTGAGAAGAGGGGATTCTTGTGTTTTATTTTTGTAAGCTTTGCATCTGGTCCAGTGCCTTGCCCATAGAAGGAACTTCACAAATGGCCGTGGAATGGAATTGTTTCTCGGAGTATTTATGGAACAGCTGTGGTGCTGGGCTCTAAGAGGCATACAAGATGTGGTCTCTGCCCTCCACGATCTTACAGTCTAGTTGAGTAGACAGCACCCATCAAACATTCCAGTTGATATTAAAGGGCTAAATTAGTATAGTGTGGAAAGTAAGTGACATAGAATGATCTCTTGGGGCAGTTTTGAGTATAGTAACCTTTACCCAGCTGGGAAATCTTGTCCATCCTCTGGCTTCCAGGCTAGGCTGCAGCTCCACAAACCCAGCCCTCCAAGCCCAAACAGATAGGGATCAAAGAACTCATAATTGAAAGAGAACTTAGAAGTTATCCACCACCACCACCACCACCATCTTCTAGATAAGGAAACTGAGGCTAGACTAGTGAAGGCTTTAGGTCACATAGATGGAATCTGGCAGTTCACAGGATCCGTTGCTTTTTACTTGTGTCAGACTCTTCTTGACCCCATTTGGGGTTTTCTTGGCAAAGACACTGGAGGGGTTTGCTATTTCCTTCTCCAGCTCATTTTACAGATGAGCAAAATGAGGCAAACAGGGTTAAGTGATATTCCCTGGGTCACACAGTCAGTAAGTGTATGAGGAAAGGGATCTAAGAAGCTATCAATTCCAATCCCTTCATTTTGCAGATGAGAAAACTAAGGCACAGAAAGGTTCGGTAGTGATCTGCCCACCGATACGCAGCTCAGTGTTCGAGGCAGGATTCAAACTCAGGTCTTGCTAATTCCAAGTCCAGTGCTCCATGTGCTATGTCATTTAGCTGGTCTCTTTTGCTTTAAATTTCTGGGGAGAAAGCTACATTAGGTCTCTCAGTCACCCTCTGACAAGTTCTTCTCTACCCTCTAAAATCCAGCTTTCTTGAAGTCAGAATTGGGTCTGTCAGAACCCTGTGAACCAACAGGAATGGGTTAGATTCTCCTGGAGCCAGGCATAGAGGGCTGAGCCAGCAGGGACTCCATTATGGGGGCCAGATTCCCAAGAAGGAAAACAAAGAGGCCTGATTCAGGCCTGGGGAAAAACACCCTCCACCTCCCACCCTCCTTTTTTGTTATTAAGCGTCTATTAATTGGTCACCTCGTTAGCAACCCATCTGCAGCCCAATTCCAAGCAGGGCCTGAGAGATGGGTGAAGGGAAGGGGGGCATGGTCGGCGAGGCCAGCTCCGAAGGTTTCAATAATAAGGACGGAGCAATTACTGACACTTTTGGAGCCAATTCCCGTTAGGAACATGCCAGGCCCAGCTTTGTCCTATGGAGAAGAGGAAAAGGTCACCGTGCTCGGCAGAAAGAAAAAAAATAAAAAAACCTTTCACCGATAGAGTCTGCCCGAGGGAGCACAGGCAAAGAAAAGGAGCCCTCCTCGGAGGTGGAAAACTAAAGAAAGAATGACATTTGGAAGTTCCTCAGAATGAGAAAGGGACGGGGGGACATAATGAAATAAAAATTACAAGGGAGCCAGTGCTCCAGCAAGGAGGGGCTGGAGGGGGGTGATTCATCCCGAGGCCTCAGGACGCTGGGGGTCCATGCTCAGCTCTCAAGCAACAGGCTGAGTCGGGGCTCATGCACCTTGCTCTTTGTGTGTTTGGGGGGGTGGCGGGCAGAGGGAGTGCAGGGGGGAATGTTATGTGCAGGTTGGGATGATGGAGATGCCCCAGAAGCACACGGGGAGCTGCCGGGGCTTTGTGAGGCTGATACAGACCATTAGTCCATATGATGAGCTAGGCACTTTCGATAGTGGATGCTACTCTGCATCTGGAGTTTGAGAACCTGGGTTTGAAGGTGAACAAGTTATTTCACCTGTCATTTACCTCATCTGCAAAATGAGGTGGTTGCACTAGAAGAACCTAAGGTCTCGTCTAGGTCTAGAACCTAGAACCTGTGATCCTACGCTCTGAGTAGACAAGGTAATGGTCTAAAGCTGGGTGATGAGCCAGGAGAGTAATATGGTAAAAAAGACTAGATAAGGGGATGGTCAGTAGGAGGCGGGAAAAGGTGGGGAAAGGATGAGCTCACAGTGGGAGTAGGGATTAAGAGCTTCCCTCTGCAAGGTCTACTGTGATATTAATGATGAGATGCTTAATGGGCCAGTAGGTGCTTGCCGATCAGCTTCACTACTCATATGGTCAGCCATCCCAATCCTCAAGAAACTCCATCATCTGAAGTTCCACTGGGGCAGTATCTTCAGCTCTATCTCAACTGGGTTAAGAGTCGGGGAGACATTTTAGAGACATACAGGGCTTCCCCTGGTCCCTCAAGGATGCCTGCTTTGCATCACTGGGGCCCTCATCTGGATGCGTTCCTCCATGGGGGACCTTGGGAGGTGTGGAGAAACAGGGCTCTGACAGTCAATCTGCCATTATATTGAGGGCTTAGCAAGCTCTCAGCATTCTCAGGCTTCTGTTTGGAGCTTCCCCCGCCCCTCCCATGGTGACCCTCCTAATAAGGGTGGCAATTCTATTTCACAGCATGAGCAAAGGAGAAGGGAAACCTAGGAAGAAAGAAAGAGAGAAGGGATTTTCCCATCTTTCAGCAATACGTCTTAGGAATGCTGCAGAAAGCCAATGGGAAGGGGAGCTCTTAAAAAAGGGTAAACTATGGGGGCAGCTAGGTGGTGCAGTGGATAGAGTGCCAGGCCCAGAGTCAGGAGGACCTGAGTCCAAATCCAGCTTCAGATACTTACTAGCTGTGTTTCCTTGGGCAAGTCACTTCACCCCAATTGCCACCAAAAGAAAGGGTGGAGTGTGACATAGTGACTGGATCTGCTGCTTTTTACCCGTGTGAATTTAGGCGAATTACCCCATCTTTCTAATATCGTCAGTTTCCTCATCCATACAGTGAGGGTATTAGATGAAGCCTCTGCAAACTCACTTGGCAATATCCCACAGGACTCCTTTTGTAAGGGAATGGAGAGTGGGAAGGAGTTCAAAGTAGCTGAGATTCTGGTAGGTAGACCCAGGTCACCACAACACTTGTCTGCATTCTGGTCAATTCTCTCCTCTACCCATACCCACAGAATTACCAGTGCTTGCTTTTCTTCTGCCACATCTAGTCCTGGAAATTCTGCGTAGCTGAAATCTCCCTTGTTCTTTCCCCTCTCTGGGCCCCCTCCATACACCTCCAATCACCCACAGCATCTAGGATTCATTATTTAAACAGTCCATGCCTCTGAAGTCTTATTTATCCAACATCTTTCTGCAGCATATGTCAGAATTTACAGTAAGTGCATTCATCCCATAATAAACATTTGGCTTTGCTGGTCTGTGGATGGCAAGGCTAATTAGGGGGAGCGATTCCCTTGTTATCTAAAGGGGAGGTCAGGCACTGCAATTAGCATACTGGCACAGCTTTCATAACTGGGACTTTGAGGCTGGACCCTTTGGTGCCAGGTGGAAAGGGGAAGTTGGCAGGAGGAAAGGGGAGGCTTCCCTAGTGAGTTCCAGCAGACCAGATGATCTCCAAAAAGGAAGAGGAGTGCTTGGTTTCCCAGGCTCTCAAGTCCCCAGGCACATGCTATTCTCTCTTCACTCTCTCTTCCCATGCTTAACTTTGATCTCCCCAACTATGCCTGCCACATTCCCGTACCACTCTTTTCCATCTACCCACAACCTCTTCTCTAGGTAATTCTATTCTCTGCCTTTAAGACATACCATCACGGAAAACTCCAAAATGGGTTCTCTCATTTCTCTCAGTGGCTTCATATTCCTTCTGGGTGCTTGAACTAGAAACCTGGGAATAACCTTTGACTATTCCTTCTCCCTCGTTCAGTTTATTGGCTCATGTGATTTCTTCCTTCAATTTATTTCACAGATTCTCTCTTTCTCTTCATTCCTAGTCTAGAACCTTATCTCTGGATATCTGGATTAACAACTCAGTCTGTTAACTATCATTCCTGCCTCCTCTCCTTCTTCCCTCCCCTGCCATCCCCTAAGAGATTTTGTACACCTCCAGCAAACTGTTATGGAAACATGACTTCATCATTTCATCCCTGCTCCAAAATCACTATGGTTCCCCATTTTTATGCTCTTCAGCTTTTCATTCCATAATCTGGCCACACTTTACCTATTTAACTTCATCTCACATTATATTCCCAGCACTCATCCTCTGCTCTAATCAAGCAGATCTCCTTTCTTCCTGTCCCGCACGTACCATGGTCATTTTCATCTCCATAACTTGGCTCATAGCTTCCCATGCCTGAACTGTTCTCTAAGGACCATCTCCTGTTTCATCCAACTCCTCCATGATGCCTTCTATGACTACCTCAGCCCACACTACTCTCATGCTATTTTCCATTTATATTCTACTTACAGTCAGTCATTCAACTCAATTTGATTTGATTCAGTTCCTCTCAGCTTGATAAACATTTATTAAGCACCTACAATATGCACTGAACTGGAAGCAAAATTGACAGGACTTGGCAAACAATTAGATGTTAGACATCAGAGGGTGGAAAGAGTCAAGGGGGATTTTGTGTTTATGAGCCTGAGTAAAGGGGAGAGATCCACAATTTAGCATTTATTTCCACAGTAATTATTCCACACTTAATTATTCTCTAATTATTTCCTGTGTTTTAGCCTTCTTTGTATCAGGGAGTAGATCAGAGTGGCAGCTTGTGACATAGCTGAGTGCTGGCTTTAGAGTCATGACAGATCTCATTGAAATCCCACCTCTGACAGGTAGTAGCTGAATGACCATGGGAAAGGGAATTAGCTTTTTTGAGTTTTATCATCTGTAAAATGGATGTAATACTATGTATATAGTACCTCAGAGAGTTGCTGTGAGGTTACACCATCCTCTCTTCTCTCTTTGCTCACACCATTGACTCATTCACAGAATGGACTCCTCTTTCCATTAGGATCATAGGTTTTAACTGGAAGGGACCTTAGAAGTCTCTGAGTCCAACTTCTTCATTTTTATGTGAAGAAACTGAGGCCTAGACATATGAAGTGACTTATCTGGGGTCACACAGCTAAATAAGTTTCTGAGGCAGGATTCTAATTCAGATCTTCTTGACTCTAAGTGTGGCACACTATTCACTGCATGACCATTGCTATCTGTTGTAACATATTCCTTCCTCCAGTTCAATCTAATCCAATCCAACCCAATCCAGTGCACTAAGCACAGTGAAGATATTATATGTAAAGTGCTTTGCAGCAGCAGGTGATTCGCAGAGGGAGACATAGAGATACAAGTTGGGAGACTGGAATCCTCAAGGTGATGCTAGAAGGCAGAGATGTGAAGAAAAGTGTAAGGGCTTTTTGAGAAGGAGATAATAGTCTGGAAGAGAACCCATAATAGGCTAATCAAAATCCAAGGGGCTAGAGTGATCCACCCAGGAGAAACATATTAAAAGCATGGATGGAGGAACTCAGCCATGACAAGCTAGAAGCAAACTGCGTATGAGTAACAGGAGAGACTAATTCAGGAAATTTCTATGGGCAGCATCCAGGAGACATTGATGAGTTGAGGTTCAGTTGGCCGCAAGAACAGTTGCGTTGACCTGAAGCCAAACAGAAGAGACCCCTGCTTTTTCAGAGACAAAAGGTAGATGAGAGCAATAGCTCCGCCTTGGACAAGGGGTGGTAGTCGGATGAAGGAAGGCTCAGATGACATGAGGAGCCATCCTCCCTGGCAGGGTTGAAATGGTGAGAGGCTGAAACAAATCAAAATGTTTTAGCCATCACTTTATCTAAGTAACATGAGACTGTGTATGTCTACCCAATGTAAAGTTCATACAGTTTTTACCCTAGATTCCTTCTCCCTGTAGTAAAAATAGGCTGTGCATTTTAAAAAGCTGACAAAGCATGTATTGTACCAAAATGGACACTGTGGGGAGGATAACTGCAAATTAAGGGAAGAAATAATATAATCTTTCAAGGAGAAACCATTCCTGCTTCCTCCCTGCATTCTTTGCATGGTGGCAGCAAAAACTTACCCAAGCAAGTGGCAAAAAAGCCCGGGGGAGAGTGAGCCTTTTTTTTTAAAGGAATTGTTCTGAAGTCCTTTTGGGGCAGTGGGCTTTATGTGTCCAGTTTCTTTATCTGTATATATTAGCTCCTTTTCCTTGAAGTCTTCTCTGATTTGCCCAGCTAGAAATTAAGTTTCTCTTCTTAGAATTCAAATAGAACTTTGTAACTCTCCTGTGTTCTTTTTATGTCTTTTGTATTAGAATAATTTGTGTACCAGTCTAATAGTTCGTAAACTCCTCGAGGGCAGGACAAGATTTTATTTGCCTTTGAATCTCCCTCAGCATCTAGCATAGGGTCTGTTGCATAGCGGGTGCTCACCCAACCAATCAATGAACATTCATTAAGCACCTACTATGTGACAAGTACTGTGCTAATAAGTGCTGGAGATACAAAAAGAGCAAAAAACAGTCCCTGCCCTCAAGGAGTATATTTTTGTCTAATCTAATTTAATTCCTCCACAAAAGTCCCTTTCTGATGCATCATTTTGATATGGAGGTGAGCCTGGAATCACAAAAGACTATACCAGTGGTGTATGAGCTCTGTTCATTTCAAACTTACTGGAAAGACTTCAAGGATAGTCCCCAAAGCACAATGTTTCTATTTTTCAAAGAGAAAGTTAGCTAAAGACAGTGAAATGTATTACCTACTAGAAGATAAATTCTTTGTCTATGGCAATTCATGGATGAGGGAAACAAAAATTCAAAATAACCTTTGGTCCTCTGACACCCTTTTCTACTTCAATAGTCCTGGTTGTAGAAGGGTAGAAAAGATGGCAAAAAGTACTAAGAATCACACAATCTTTAGACTCTATAATCATCAATGACTCCTTAGTACAACAAATGTGAGCCCTTTGTTAAATGGTTAACATAGTCAATATACTACTGGGGAAATTGAGTCATAGAACCAGACATTGTAGCACATAGAAGGATGGTTCACCATAAGGATAATTATAGAATTGTTTGCAGAGGGTGACAAGATAGAGAAATTCTATGAAGAACTCAATATATGCAAAAGTGGACTCAGGGAGATCAGTGAAAAATATAACAGGATCAAGAAATGAAAGAGCCCACAGGTCTGTAAACTACACAGAAGCTTCATGCATATCACAAATACTGTCTTCAAAAAGAAACATAGAACATGGAAAGCCCTAAATAATATTATACACAGCTGATTGTATATTAGCAAACAGGAAATTACTGGTTATCAACATGGGAGTCTGCTGTGTAGAGACAGACCACGAATTTATTAGGGCAAAGATCAAAATCAAGAACAAATTAGAAGAACAAAAATAAAATGAATATCAGACTCACAATCCAAGCAGCTCCAGCCTCACCTAGTTAAGCATGTTATTATGTCAAAAGAAGAGAGAAATGGATAAAGGAAAAGACCTCCACACAGATTATCATAATTTCCCTTGGAAGTTTAACTGAGGGAATGGGATTGTCTTAATGAGGAGGAAAAACACCTGAACCAGCAAACACCTGATCTTCTTATCAAGCAGAGATGTGATAGCCAAGGGCAACACCATTTTATGATCTGCAAAATTCCATGGAGTTGGATAAGAAATGTATTACCTCACAGAAACAAGAAGCAATGGATGGGGCAAAAATGAGTTTACAGAAAGCTTGGTGTGAATGAGCAAATTAATGTAGGCAATCCTGAAAGGATGAAATTGGAAGGCAAAAAAATAGCGAAAAATTGGAAAGATCTTTCAAGATTTCTATAATTATTTTCTCTATAAATGACAGTAGAGTCATTACATTTTGATGCTAACATTACTGGGAAGTTCAGGGAAGTAGAAGTATAGAAACATGTAAATTTGATTTCTGGGGGGAGGTAGGTAGCCAATAGCTCAACAATACAGCACTGTGGTTATTTGGGATGCAAGAAGGAAGTTCCATCAAACCCCTTTGGTCCTAAGGTGATTTGCTGGGATCTAGCCTAGAGACCAGAGGAATGATAAGAGATTGAAAGGAATCTCTTCACCACAATTTCACTTGGCTTATTTATAGTTTTATTCAGTGGAGTTCCTATGATGACTTGTAGGGGCCTAAGTTGTTGTTGTATTTGTCCTTTGTGATTAAAAAGGACCATGATATCTGGGAAATACTGACATGACTTGCAGTTGACTTTGATTTGAGTGAGGGAGGGCTGTGCAAGGTCACCAGCCTCACTTTCTCCTCCAGAGCCATCTAGATCCAGTGGCCTGATATTCACCAGGACGACTGGAGATGGCCCAGCATGCATAGGCGCCTATGTTAGTACCCAAGGATATGAAAGGAGACAAAAGGATTTTTGGGGCCATGACTGAAAAATGAGAGCACCTGAGTACTGACAGAGGAAAATCAACCCAAAAGACTGACTTAAATGCCTCATGGTTTCTTTAGCTAGCTGACTAGGTGCAGCTGAATGAGGGTCAGGAATGACAAAATGGCTGAAATTGCTCTTCAAGGTTATGTTCTAAAAGAGATGAAATCCCTAGCAGATGTAGCTCAGCAGAAAGCAGAAAAGGGAAGGTCACTAGAGAAAGGAGCCTAGAGTCTGATGATCTCATCAGACAATATCAGCAGCTCTGTGGGACACAAGTAGCAAAGATGGAGAGGTATTATAAAAGGGAGATAAGCTGTCCTGAATCTGCCATGTGGGTTCTCTGGCCTTGAGTGTTCCCTGTATGTGTCCCCATCTCTTATTGGTAGTATGATAACCTATGGAAGAGTTTCATCATGTTGGGTGAAAGAATCTTTTTTTTGTCACTTTTCTTAAAAAAGCTAATTAATTAATGAAATTTATTTTTAATTAAATTATTAAGAAATTAATAATAAATAATAAATCAATAAATTAAATTCATTTTAAAAATTAATTTAATTAGTAAAGGCATTTAATTAAATGCTTTTTGCTTGGAATTAGTTTGTCTTCTGGTTGGCCTGGTAAAAAGAAATATGTTGGTAGGAATTCATGATCTACAGTTTTAAGTGTATGCAGCCCCCTTCTCAAAAAGTCTTGAATTTGAGGTATCTTTCAGTGGGCCTATATGTGAAAGGGGCCATGATGTTACTAAGACAAAGATGAAAGAACAGTTATACCAATTCAGTTCAATTGGTATTTTCAAAATCTCTAAAAGGAGGGAAGTTGCTAAATGATTGGGGGGAAATACCACATCATTGTTATCCTCATGAAAGACTAAGAAGATCTCAATAACCACAGACCCCTATGCCTCCTTTCTGCCTCTGAAGAATCTTTATGGGAATAATTTATACTTGTATCGAGAACATCTTTGATTGAAATATGGGAAGGAAATTGGTAGGGTTCATAAATCATGTTCCACAGTAGGCATGCATTTGTTGAGGTCATATAAAAGATTACTTGATAGACCTATGAGAGATAACTTTACTTGATGGTCTTATTAATATTAAATGAGACATAAAATAAGGAGATGTATGCTCACCAAAAGTGTTTCACGCTGTCATTCAATTCAACAAACATTTATTAAATGCCTGCTGTGTGCCAGGCACTATACCAGGCTTGAGGATGTTGTTGTTGAGTCATTTCAGTCGTGTCCAATTCTTCATGACCCCATTTTGGGTTTTCTTGGAAAAGATAGTGGAGTGGTTTGTCATTTTCTTCTTCAGCTCACTTGACAGTTGAGGAACCTGAGGCAAACAGGGTTAAGTGACTTGCCCAGAGTCACACAGCTAGAAGTGTCTGAGGCTAGATTTTAATTCAGGTTCTCCTGATTCCAGAGCTGGCACTCTATCCACTGAACCACCTAGCTACACTAGGCTTGAATATACAAAGGTAGAAAGGAAAACAACTTTTGTCTTCAAGGAGCCAACATTCTACTTATATTTATGGGGAACATGTAGTGTGGAGTCCAAAGGGACTCTTTTTATGAAGGTGTCTTCCATTTGCAGAAGACATGACTACTGATTACATCAAGTTCCAGAACCCAACAGAGCCTCAAAAGAGTTCAACCTACTGTAACTATTCACACAGGAAAAACCAAGTGGATAAAGAATATCTATCATCTAGAATATAACATGCAGTTGGATGAATAGTCTGTAGAGCTTTCATACCAGTACATATATCTTGAACAGATGCTGCACATGGACAGTGAACTTGACTCAGAATTGATAGAAGAAAAGTAGGTCAGATTGCATTTGGGTAGTTTAGTAGTTCCTCCTTGAAACAAAATCTCATCTTTTTTTTTAAAAAAAATATTCTTCTAGTGATGCTATATAACTATGAATCATGGACTCTCACGATCTCCATGGAATCAAAATTTCAGGTGGCCCAAAAGTCAATGAAAATTAAATAACTTAATTCTAATAACAAACTATATACAGGTAGTAGAATAAATCATATCATTGGAGTATAAAATTTAGGGATAAAAATGGACAGCATAAGGGCTATATTTGTTGTCTCTTAATGTCAAAAGACCTAAATTAAAAATTTCATTTAAAAATTACACTAAAATTTTTTCAAAGACATAATTTAAAAATAAAATAAAAATAAAGACCTAGAGGAAAGGCCTCAGAATTGTGGTTAGACTTACTTAAGAGAATATATGGGACACCCTCAGAAAAAGAAACCCCCTCAAAAAAAGAAACCCCCTCAAAAAAAGAGAAAATATGGGAGGCAAGGAGGTCAAATAAAGACATAACAGTTCCATATATACCAAAATATCCAAAGGGGGACTTTTGTGATAGCAAAGCAATTGGGGGGAAATCCCATGTCCATAGATTGGAGAATGACTAAATTGTGACACATGTATGTAATTAAATGTTACTGTACAAAAAGAAATTATAGCCATGAAGAATTGAGAGAAATATGGCAAAAAAATTTTATGAATAGATGCAGAATGAAGCAAACACAAGCAGAAAACCAATATTCAAAATCACCATAGCAATGTAAATGGAAAGAAAAAAAGAAATGAAAATGAACACTGCTTAATTATGATGACAATACTTTACTTTGGAGAAGAGTTTAGAAAATTCATTCCTCTGACTTTACTGTGGAGGTTCCCTACAATCTTTCAAATATCATTGACAGTGGCTAAACAATTAATTAAATCCTCCAGTTTTCCAGTCCTGAGGATTGAGGTCCTCTGGGATTTGATCATTTGAACTCAAGTACAGCTACCTGCTTTCCTATTATCTCTCTACTTATCTTAGGTATCATCTACCTAATAGCCATATATCTTCTATACTTTACAGTACAAAAGACATGTACTCCTTTGCAAAGAAAACAGAAATATAATAAGAATCAAGCAGCTCTGTTTTGCCTGTTATCCATTGTCTTCATCCCATCCACCTCAAGCAGGGTTTTATCCTTTATTTGACCTTCCTTCCTATTCTCTCAGTAGAATTTTAAAGTTTCATTATCCTGAACTTTTCTCAGTAGCTTTAGCTCATTCTGAATTTCTGCACTTCTGACATTATTTTTACAAGAGTTTTGTATTCAGTTTCCATTACTGCCCCTACATCTCTCTCTTTCTCTCTCTGTCTCTGTCTGTCTGTCTGTCTCTCCCCCACTTCTTTCTTCCTCCTCTCATAATTGACATTTTCTATCTGTATCCATATCAGTATCCTTAGATAATTTCAACTTTCTTCTTACATTATAATTGTTCCTTTTTGTGTCTTCATAATTTCATTCTTAGGTGCTTCTCATTCTTTGGGCTGACTATTTCTCTAGAATTTTAGTCCTTAGGATCATAACTCTTTCTTTGAACCAGTTGAAATTTAATCTCTCTAAAACTAAGGTGTATATAAAACTACATTCTGGGTATTTTCTTCTCTATCAGAAATTCTAAGATAGAATGTTAACTTTCTCACAAGGTTATCATTATTTCCAACCCAGAAACAGTCGCCTTATTATGAGGAGACTCAGTGGCCTGAAGATTATGGAAAATCTGTGTGAATCAGATCCAGAGTAAAAATTTCCCTCATCGCTTCCTTCACTTGTTGAAGGATGAAATTACCATTAAGGTAAGCCAACAAATTATTAATTATTTTAATTCTGGTAGATAAATTGAGAGCTCCAGTAGATGTTGAGATTATTAAATTTCCCCAACATTATTATATTGTGTCTTTGTGCTAGATTTGTGATCTGTTTCCCAAACACACCTATTCCCACTGGATACTCTGATGACAATAATTTAATTCATTGCATCTGAATACCTTTATCCAAATACTCTCCATCATGCTTACCCTCTTTGGTTACTGGATTTGCGCACATGACTATATCTTCTTAACATGCAAAGCTTCAGATATGGGCCCTAACAACATCCAAGTCTGTTTCCTGATGATGTGCCTGTCTAACTACAGAGATGCATTACCAATGGAGGATCTGCCTAGTGATGAACAATTTTGTCTATGGCAACCCATAAAACAAAGAAAATTGTCAAAAATGGTCCTGTTCATCCCCTTTCTGCTTCTGCAGTGACAGCGTCAGAACATGATAGGAATAATCTTGTACATTTTAATTTAAATATAGGTACTGTAAATGTGAAATCCTAGTTAATTGGTCAGTGAGTAGATATTTTGCTGGAGGAGCTGAATCACATCAACCTTGGCATTTTGGCTATGAAGAAATCCAGAATAAAGAAGGCGGTTGCAGCTGAATGGAAAGTTGGCTCACAGATATTCTGTGTAAAGCCAAAGAAAAGAATTGGCAGAATAGGTTTAATTGTATATCCAAAAACATCAATAAACACTGTTTTTATGGGATATTTGGACATCAAGTATTGCAAAGTATTTGCAAAAAGATGTCAATGAAAGTAATTGCAGTTTATTCACCAGCATTTGTCATTGAGGATGAAGTATTAGAGAAATTCCATGAAGAACCAAAATACACTCTGATACTGGGCAGCTTTAATGCAAAGGTGGAAAAGGGGGATATTGGGGAGAAATATATGGGAAAGCATGGTTTAATAAGATGGAATGAGAAAGCCCCCAAACTTTTCAAATATAGAGAAACCCCCCACCTCTATATCATGGTTACTTCCTTCAAGATAAAAATCGGTAGGAAATGAGGATGATGAATATCCAACAACACCATAAAGAATTAGAGATTCTATTTTGACAGACAGGACAAGATGTTTTATTTATGTGGCAGTTATCTGTGAGCCAGATGGATGTGTATAGTTAGAGCACTGACTTGCCAGAGCTAAAGTCAAAACTGGTGGGAAAGAAAGAAAGAAAAGGATATGGCATAAATAATTTAAAAAGCCTGACCCTGAACTATGATCCCAAACTAATAACTGAAAAAAATCAAAAGAAAATGGACAACAGAAATGACATTGACACCAAATATAATAATTTTATTCAAAATTAAGGTCTTGTATTGAGCTAGATAAAGAAGAGATCAAAATTTATAGGAAAAGCTATTCCTCAAAATGATAAACTTTCAAAGGATATGAACAGACTTTTCTAAGGAAAAAATATAAGTTATCTATAGCCATATTTGAAAAACATCTTCAAATCACTAATAGAGTGATGCAAACTAAAGCAATTCTAAGATTCTACCTCACCCCTTCAGATTGTCAAAGGTGACAAAAATGGAAAATTACATGTTGGGGAGCTAACAGGAAAACATGCACATTCATTCAATTTGAAGAACTGTGAATTGACCCATTTATTTTAGATGGCAATTTGGAAATATGTCCAAAGAGTTACTAAATTGTGCCTATCTTTTGTTCTAGTCAGTAATTTTATCAACTAGCATTTATGAAATGCCTACTATGTGCCAGGCACTGTGCGAAGCAATAGAGATTTAAAGAAATGCAAAAAACAGTCCCTACTCTCAAAAAGTTCAGTATAGTGGGATAGACAACATGCAAACAACCATATACAAACAATGTGTGTGTGTGTGTGTGTGTGTGTGTGTGTGTGTGTAACAAATTGAGGCTGATCTTAGAGGAAAGGAATTAATATTAAGAAGAATTGTCAAAGGCTTCTTATAGAAGGTGGAATTTTAGATGAGATTTGAAGGAAGCCAGAAAAGCTCGGAGGTAGAGATGAGGAGGGAGATAATTTCCAGCATTGGGGAAAACCAATGAAGATGTTTAGAATTAGGAGATGAGAAATTTGTATGAATAATAGTAAAGAGGACAGTGCCAATAAATTGCAGAGTACATGAAGGGGAATAGGGTACCAGCTTATACGGTACTTTGAAAGACAAACAACAGATTTTATATTTGGTCTTGGTGGTGATAGGGAACTATTGGAGTTTATTGAATGGGGAAGGGAGGTGACATAGTCAGGCCTGTGCTTTAGGTAGATCAATTTGACAACTAGTGGATTATTAGAGTAGGGAAAAACTTTAAATAGTGAGACCAACCAGCAGGCTGTTGTAATAGTCCAGCTGTGAGATGATGAGAGCCTACATCAGGGTGATTGCCCTATCAGGGAAGAGGAGGAATATACCAGAGATATTGGAAAGTAGAAATGGCAAGATTGATCATTGATTGAATATAGGAGGGAGAGAGATAGAGTGAGGAGATGAGGATGACACCTAGGTTTTGAGTCTGGGCAACTGAAAGGGATGAAGATCCAGCAAAAGTGATGGAGAATGAGTGGTCAGACAGGTAGAGGGAGAACCAGGAGAGGATGGTGTCTCAAAAACCTAGGGAGAAGAGAGTATCGAGGTGATCAATAGTATAAAAGGCTGCAGAGAGGTCAAGAAAGATGGGAATTAATAAAAAAGTCTTTAGATTTGGCAATCTTCTACAGATGTCATCTATGTCAATGAGACAAGGAATACAATTGCATATGAAAAAGTGTAAATTAATAACAGAAGGCAATGGAGGAAGGAAATAAGATATAATGCCTACTATATGCCAGGCATCGTGCTAAACAATTTTTACAAATATTATCCCATTTGATCTGATCCTGCAAGGTAAATGCTATTATGATTCCTATTTGACAGTTAAGGAAACTGAGGCAAATAGAAGTTAAGCAACTTGCCCAGGGTCAGATTTGAACTCAAGTCTTCTCTACTGCAGGTGCAGCACTCTATCTACTGTGCCACCAGCTGTCTCTATGGGGAGGTACATGGTGGGTGCAAACAGTAAGCAATGTATAATCAATGAGGAACTCTGAAGAATAGGAGTAAAAGATATGAAGGAATTGTATGGTAGAAAGAAAAGATGGCCTGGCTACATGACAAGAATGAGAGGTAATAGGTAGAGTGTTTCACTGTAACTCTCATGAGGGCAGGAGAAATCAAAGAGGGCCTCAAGAGCAATGGGTGGACTTTCTGGGGCAAACTTAAGGGAAGTCATGGAGAAGAGTCACATAAGAATGGCAGGCATAGATAGCTTATCTATACTGTGGGAGAGAACTTTTGAATCAATGTATCAAAAATCCATTTGAATATTTGAGCATTCATAATGGTACCCTTCTCTCTTCTCATCTCTTTTTTAATGTCTGTTACTCTTGAATAACATCTAGGGTCATGTTCCAGTTATGGATCTTATACTACCAACTGTCCATGATGTCTATGAAATCAAATTTGGTCACCTTGCTGATTATCCATAATCAATGCATTTATTAGTAGGTAGCTAGGATATGGGTTTGATTGTTGTCTTCTTCCTTGGATTTTGTCTCCTGTGAATTTCTGGATATCTCTATTAGTATTCTTCTTCATATACCTTGTGGTCAGTTGTTGGTGTCTTTTTCTCCCTCCTTTCTTTATAGGTTAAAGACCTTTGGATTAAACTTGTAAGATTCCTGGTAAATACAGTTTTACCATTTCCTGTCAAGTATTCTCTTTTCCTGAACAGAAGTCTGTCCCTCCAGTATTTAGTACTTCTCAGACAGCATCTTCTTAACTCACTGTTCAGTTACTAAATTTGCCTTTCTCTTCTGAAGATCTTGCCTTCTTTTTGATCAATGTACAAACACCACCCATAACCCCAAGGAATTCAATCTCTTGCTCAAGACTTCCTAATCTTTAGGGATGCTAGATATCTTATGGCAACATCATTCATCTCTACTCAAATCATTGTAAGTGGATAGTAGTCATCTAGTCTTGGGAGATTCTGTCACAATCTGGGAAGACAGCAGACCTTTGTGCTACCCTCTTCCCAAAAAAACATCCTCAATCTCTCTTAATAGGAAGTCACCATCCATTACTACTTGCTTACCCATCCTCTGGCCCTTATTAGATGAATTCTCACCAGCTATGCATTATCCCCAGTCCTTTGGGGACAAGCAAATGTTTTCTATTCAGAGAGTTCAGCTCTCTTCTCTTTTAGGAAGAGCATCATGTCTCTTTGTTGTTATTGCTCCATTGTTTTAGTCATATTGACTCTTTGTGACCCCATTTGGGGTTTTCTTATGGATTGACATTCCCTTCTCCAGCTCATTTTACAGATGAGGAAACTGAGGCAAGTGGGGTAAAGTGACTTGCCCAAGGTGTCAGCTAGTAAGTGTCTGAGGTCATATTTGAACTTAGGAAGAGGAGTCTTTCAACCTCCAGGCCTGGCACTCTATCCATTGTACCCACCTAGCTGCCTTGATGAGTGAAAACCAGTGGAAGTTTCTTTTATCAACATTTTGAGGTTCCTCTGGATAAGGTACCTATAGGATGAGGATATTGCAGTTTGGATGCTATATAACAAGCAGAGAGCAAGATCATGCTTTATTTACATTGTAAGTTCTGTCAGACAAGGATAATTTTGTGGTAGAGGAGGCAATACTAACATAAATGTTACCTGTGTGCTTATATAAGTAGTCTGTCTCTGTCTCTTTGTCTCTCTTCTCTTCTTCTCTGTCTCCATCTCTCTGTCTGTCTGTGTCTGTCTCTGTTTCTCTGTCTCTCTCTCTGTGTCTCACTCTCTCTCCTCTTCTTTTCTGTCTCTGTCGCTTCTCTTCTTCTATTCCTGTCTCCTCTTCTCTTCCTCTCTCTCTGTCTGTCTCTGTCTCTCTCCTCTTCTCTTCCTCTCTCTATTTCTGTCTGTCTCTGCCTCTCTGTCTCTGTCTGTCTCTGTCTCTGTCTGTCTCTGTCTTTGTCTGTCTCTGTCTCTCTCTCCCTCCTCTCTCTGTCTGTCTGTCTGTCTCTGTCTCTCTGTCTGTCTGTCTCTGTCTCTCTCTGTCTTTCCCTCTCTCTGTCTCTCTGTCTCTCTCTGTCTCTCTGTCTCTCTCTCTCTCCTTCTCTCTCTCTCTCTCTGCCTCTCTCTCTGTCTCTCTCTCTCTGCCTCTCCTCTCTCTCCTCTCTCTCTCTCTCTCTCTCTCTCTCTCCTTCTCTCTCTCTCTCTCTGCCTCTCTCTCTCTCTCTCTCTCTCTCTCTCTCTCTCTCTCTGTCTCTCTCTCTGTCTCTGTCTCTCTCTCTCTCTGTCTCTCTCTCTCTCTGTCTCTCTCTCTCTCTCTCTCTCCCTCTCCCTCCTTCCCCCAAGAGGCTACAGTCACCAGTATGCTGGAATCAACAGAAAGACCTTGCATAACAACCAAGAAGGTGGAGACAGCGAGGTATTCAGTGGGGGCTCCAAGTTGTGGTGGGGAGATAGCAAACAGCCATCTCTGGGAAAAGATCAAGATGGCTCCTGGATACTATGATAAATTTAACCAGCCACTCTGGGTGTGGTGAGTGTGTATTCTACCATCTGTGACTGTGATATTGGGGCGACAAATGATATAGCTCTACTCTGCCAAAGGCTTCTAGGGGTATCCATTCCCTGGGGAAATGAAAAAGTATGAACTTAGCCATTAACAGGGCCATGGCTTCTGCTACTAGGCATGGAGATTGCTGACCTTTTCCCCTCGAACAGCGAACTACAGTTTGGAGGTTTATTCCTGTGCCTTTTTTAATTGCAATTTCTCCGAGGAAAGGTATTCTAGACTATAATTGGAGTGTATTTCCTTTTTTGTCATGTGACAGGGAAGGAGATAAAAATCTAAATGGAAAATGAAACACAAGCTATATTTTTTTTGTATTTTCCTGGAGTCCTGGAAAAATACCAAATCATATTTGTAATGCATTTATTATCCTAGATGATCTTTTTACAGTGTAAGCCCTCCCTAGACCAAGCCTAGAGGGAGCTGGGCCAAGGCAGGGGAAGTAACAAGTGCTTAGGATAAGTTTTTAAACTACCTACAGGCACAGCATTAGCCCCTTACCAGTGGAAAGCATCTAACCTATATTTTGGTTTAAGATTAACCTCTATGCCCCCACCCCCTTTAAATGTAGTGGGAGGTGCAGTGGATAAATTGTTGGGCCTCGAGTCAGAAAGATCTGAGCTCGAATTTAGTCTCAGACACTTCCTAGCTGTGTGACCCTGGGCAAGTCACTTAACCTTTGTCTGCCCCAGTTTCCTCCACTGTAAAATGGAGATTAATAATAGCACTGACCTTACAGGGTTGCTGTGTAGATCAAATAAGATAACAGCACTTAGCACAGTTCCTGGCACATAATAGATGCTATCTATCTTTCTACCTATCTATTTATTCCTTTTCCGTTCCCTTCCCCTTCCCCTACCCTATTATCCTCTACATGTGAAGATCAGAATTCTCATTTCATGAATATTTTAGAAGAAATCTAGCCAGAAGTACCAAAACTCCTTGGCAGGGTATCCCTCAACAAATAACTTATCAGGTATAATGGACATGCCTGTGCAGCTCAGTGCCAAAGCAAAAGGGAAAGGGGAATAAAAGGAATTCCTCCCTTCATCTCTAGGAACAGAAAATTGTGACTGTCAGGAAAAGCACATGACAAGTTGCTAATGTTTGTCCAGGCAGCCCAAGAAGAGAGTTCATGGGCTTCAAGTTCCTCGTTTCTTTATTCCTTTATGTTTCTTTCTCTGAGCACCAGAGATTTGAATTCCTGAGAATGGTTTTCCCATACAGACTGGATTTCCCAACAGATGAAGATTTCCTGAGTTTGAGAATTGGGCACTGACTTCCTTGAGGGAGAATATTTCCCCAATAGCATGGCTGCCGGGAGGATGGTCTTCAACAGATGATTGCCTTGCTGCTAAGATCATGTCATGACAAGAAGGTCTGTGCATGTGCATGTGTGTGTGTGTGTGCGCGCGCATGTGCATGAATGTTTGCACACAAAAGACCTACACCATGCCAACCTTGTCACTGTAATGAGTTATTTGGATTGTGCAGGACTGAGGTGAATGGGGATAGTTCCCCAGAAGTCCCCCAAATATGTTCTAAGAGAACCTAATGGGTTATTTAAATACTTTACTTATAGGCTCCTAGGAATCTTTTACATATCATGCATCTTCTGTTATGAATGAACCAAAATCTGTCCCATACTCATTATCTATCTTGTACAGGCATATTGAAAAACTAAGTTGGAGTAAGGACCCTAATCCTAGGTCACCCGCACATGACAGTAGTAAGAGACTATTTGGGGAAAAATATCAGTGGCATGAATGCTGGTAAAGAACAGTTGAGTTTAAGAGATGTGATACCATGTTGAGGCCTACAGTTAGTCCTTAGTCTTTGTTATCTACCCTTCTCTTGTGATGGCAAGTGTATCGTGGGTATCTTTGTTGGTTGAGGGGAATAACTTGTTTTGCAATGTAGCCCAAATAAAGCGCAGGATAACCTGAGTTATAAATCCAGACAAACATTGCCAGAAGAATTATATGCATTTAGATCTTTCATCCCTTGAAAGTGTGTATGTGTGTGTGTGTTTGTGTGTGTGTGTGTGTGTGTGTGTGTGTGTAAAATAAGCTGTGAATGCTTTCTAAAAATCACATATGCTCACAATTGGTCTATATTTGAAGAGTCACTGACATTCCTATATTTTTGTAATAGATAATGATGCATTCTACTGCAAAAAATGGGACCACACTTATATTTGAAAGAAAGCATCAGGAAAAGCACAGAAGCAATGCCAAGATAACCAATGTAGCAACTGATGTCCATCATAAGTTGGGGGACCTTTGAGGTAGTTAAGGGATCACAAGCCTTTTGCATGCAATCTCTCCTGTGCTGATGCAGAGATGAACTCCATAACTGCCAACCACTTAGAGTTACTCTCAGTATGCCATCCAAAACCTCCTACTCCTTGAGGTGAGCCCCATGAGGATGATGCCAAATCCTTGCTCTAATAGAAGCTTCTATTAAGAGGCTATCCTATTCTTCTTCAAGAGCTAGATGAAGCATTGGATATACTTAACAATCTGATCTAACAATACTCCGAACAGGTAGTCTATTTGAATGCTTCCAGTGACTGAAAGATGATGAGCCTCTCTCTGTGGGGAATGGCTGGACAAGTTATGGTATACATGGCATATATGCAATACTATTGTGCTTTAAAAAATGATGAGCAGGATGGTTTCAGAAAAACCTGAGAAGACTTATACGAACTGATGCAAAGTGAAGGGAGCAAACCAGAAGACTATTGTACACAGTAACAGCAATATTGTATGATGAACAACTGTGAGTGACTTGGATATTCTCAGGAAGGCAATTCTAAAGGAATTATGATGAAAAATGCTATTCACCTCCAGAGAGACAACTAATGAACTCTGAGTGCAAATGCATGTATAATTTTTTTTCACTTGCCTTATGTTTCTTGGGTTTTTTGGCAATATTGCTAATAATGAAATATATTTTGCACAATTTCACATGTATAAATGATATCATATTTCTTTTCTTCTCAATGTGTGGGGGAGGGGCTGGAGGGAGGGAGAAAATTTGAAACCAAAAATTTTTTTAAATGAATGATAGCAATAAATAAATAATAAATGAGAAAAATACTCAGAAAAAAAGCCAAGAAAGAAAGATGATGAGCCTGACTCTCAAGGTCAGTGGGCCACAAGCAAAAGACAAAACAATAGTATTTGCTAATGGAGGAAAACAGATAACTTAAATGAGGAGATAATCCAAAAGCCATTTCCCTTGAGAAATGCCTCCCAAGGCAGCCTATTCAATTGTTGGACAGGTCCAATTGTTATAAAGCTCTTCCTTATATCTACCTTCCTGTAATCTCCACTGAACCCCAGGAGGGAACTGAGGAGATAGTGCGAAGTATCTAGACCTGCTTGATAAAAGAAATGCCAATTAAGTTAACTTATAAATAAAGATAGATCTCAATTATTCCATGTATAGATTATTCTCTTGGTAAACTTTTACAATTCTTCCTATCTCCACTTCCTCCATTCAATCCACTCTTCATAGTACTATTGGAATAATCTTTCTTGTGTGTAGTTCTGGTGATGTTGCTCTTCTAGTAAAAAGAAAAAAAAAGGATTGGTTGCTCCCTATTACCTAAATGAAGTTTAGACCCCTTTGTTTAGCATTTAGGACCCTCCACAACTTGGTGCTTTTTTGCTTTTGAAGTTTTATCTCATAGTATTCTCACATTCTATATTCTGGCAAATTTAGTGGACCCTCTCTGCCCCTTAAACACGCATTCAGGTCTCCATGCCTTTAATGGTGAAGTAAAGGAGCAAATACCTTTGCCTACAATGCTTTACCTTCCTTTTACACTTCATTATTTTAGTTCTTGAGCTGATACTCCCCCTTTAAAGCCCAGCTCAAATGTTAACTCCTCCAGGAGGCCTTTTGTGCTCCGTCTGGTTCATAGTGACCTCCCCCTTCATATTTTACATAACATTTTTTGAATTCTCTAATACACTTATCACATAATATTTTGTTATGGCTGTCTGCACTCTTGTCCTATTCATTGCTAAATGTAAAGATCTTTGTGACCCAGGATCATATCTCATCTCAATTAAAAAACAATCTATCTAGTACCAAACACCGGGCTCTGTAGTCAGTCAGTCAGTCAGTCGATAAACCTTTATTACATGCCTGCTATGTGCCAGCACTGTGCTAAGTACTGCAGATACATAAAATGACAAAAACCAGTCTCTGTCCTCAAGGGGCACGTAGTCCATTGGGACAGAGTAGATGCTAATGGTGACACACTCTGCTCACAGTAGATTCTAATGGTGACATACTCTGCATACAGTAGATACTTCAAAAGCATGTATGGATTGATTGGATTGTTTCCAGAAAATTTAAAACCAGGTTGCCTGGCTCGCCCTTCCTTTTCCTGCCACATTTCTGAATCACCTCTCTCCTTTCACCTAGCACTGTGTGGTTAGGGAAGGCAAACTCCAATCCAACTTGATAGACCTTTGTTAAACACCTACAATGTGCCAGGCACTGTGCTAAACACTGGGGATACAATTAATAAAAAGAAAGATAGTCTCTGACCTTAAGGAGTTTACAATCTACTGGGAGAGACAATACACAAAAGGAGGAAGGAAAGCAGTGTATGTGCATGAGGTGGGAGTGGGGAACCAGGGAGCAGTCAGCATGGGTTCATCTTGTTCCATGGAGGAGTAGCAGATGTAGAGTAGAGTGAACCAAAAAGTTCCATTTCTGCCCTAAGAAAGACACTGAGAGGAGTTTGGTATGACGCCCTGCAGCCCTTTAAGCTGAGGGGAGAGGAGGCTGGGGGAAGGGTGCCAATCAGGGCTAGAGTTAGCAGCATGATGTTAGAGGTGATAAGCTTAACGTGGGAAGGGCATCTTGGTCCCAGGAGGTGAAACTAGGCGGAGCAGCCAATGCAGAAAGGAAAGGGGGAAAGCTCAA
Organism: Trichosurus vulpecula; assembly: GCF_011100635.1. Classification (NCBI taxonomy): domain Eukaryota; kingdom Metazoa; phylum Chordata; class Mammalia; order Diprotodontia; family Phalangeridae; genus Trichosurus; species Trichosurus vulpecula. The sequence continues at coordinate 128,361,298 of NC_050574.1, forward strand.
TGTGATAGCATAAGATGAACCAGAGAGACGATATAACACGCTGGAGAAAAAGCCTGAGTTCAGGTCCCACCTCTGGCGCTTACTGGTTATGTGTCCCTGGCAAACACTTTAAACTCTCAGTTGCCCCAGGCAGTTCTCCGAAGCAGAAAAAGTTCAGGGTATTTGCTGATCTGTATCTCTCACCAGGAATTCCTACACCAATGAAATAGTATTCCTGGCCGAAAAAGAAACTTGATCTAGAAGGCAAATTGAGGAGAAATGGGAATTCACGTGCTCCAATTCCCAAGACAAACAGAAAATGGGTTTTGGATTATGTACTATCTGGGTTTTCCTTTGCTGCTGTTCTCCATTAGAATGGATGATCCAGTTTTGTCTATTGCTATCGTTCCTTCACCTTGAGTGAGAGGCACGTCCACTCAGGTGCATCTGGATCCTACCAAGAAAGGTTTCAGTTGTAAGCCTGGGGATGAACTGGTAGGTCTGATGGCCAAGGATCAGCCTAGGTAAGTGTGGACAGACTAGCTGTTTGACCACCAGGAGGAATTATGATTGCCCCAGTAACTCATGATGCACCATCCATCGAGGAATGAAAGGTGGCAATCTGTTCTAGTGGAGAGAGTAGCCACGCAAAGGAATCACATATCTTTTTGAAGTGTAGATAAAATATAGGGGTTTCATTGCTTTGGGGGGAGGAGGGTACAGAGAGAGAGATGAGGAAGAAAGGGAGGAAGGAAGAGGCTGGTAGAATATGGCAGAAATGCTTAGATGGTGGCAGTCATTTGAAAGGCATCATTCAAATCCAGGAGCTGTACACACATGAGTAATTTTGGAAGTGGCTCCTATTAACAAAGAACTGAGGACACCATCCTTGGTGCCCTTGCCTCTAGTCATGGCTTCCCCCTCTCTTCAAGGAGGCTGCAGGAGCCACTTCAGACAAACTAGCTGAGGTCTCCTGGCATTCACAAAGGGACTGTGGAGTTCAGACCCAGAGAGAGGGGCCTTTGATATAAGGAAGCTGTTGTCTCTGAACTGAGCTTTGCTCATAGGTGTAAAACATAAAGGGCATTAGAGATCTTAGTTAATCAGCCTGGTCTCCCTCCTCTCCTCTCCTCTCCTTCTTTCTTGTTCTTCCTCTTTAATGAGAGGTGAAGGAAATCTCTCTCAGGGGATGCAGAGGTACTGCTTGGGCTTGGCTTCTGAAGAGCAGCCAGGAGGTGGGGGGAGCTGGCAGACCACCCTGGCACCAGCTTACTTCAACCACTTGGTGTCTCACAGAATCATGGGAGCTTAGAGTTTAGAGGGGTCATGTAGACCAACCCTCTCCATAAGCATGAATCATTCACACTGTTAGAGAGAAAACTTTGGAGAACAGGTGGCAGAAAGTCCTGAAGTCTATCCTAGAGCCATTACTAGCCATTTTTATGCCTTGGGCATTAAGGGAAAAAAAGGTGGTGGTAGAAGGCATTCAGGATGAGGCTGGGGAGGAGCTTGCTCGGGGTATAGCCATGGGGGTTGAGGGAGAAAAGCAGCCATCTGGTAGCTTCCTATTTGAACTAATTATTCTGGCTAATTAGGTGCTAAACTCATTTGTTCCTGTGCTACTTACAAAATGAGAGTTGGGAATGACCTTAAAGGCCATCTAATCCAACTCTGTCATCTTACAGATGAGGAAACTGAGGCAGAAAATGGAAGTAACTCACTCAGGATCACACAGGAAATGACTAGAAGGGCTGAGATTTGAGTTCCAAAGGGCAGCTAGGTGCTGAAGTGATTAGAGCACTGGGCTTAGAATCAGGAAAACTCACACTCCTGTATTCAAATCCAGCCTCAGACACTTACTAGCCATGTGACCCTGGGTAAGTCACTTAACCTTGTTTGCCTCAGTTTCCTCATCTGTAAAATGAGCTGGAGAAGGAAATAGCAGACCACTCTAGTGTCTTTGCCAAGAAAACCCCAAATGGGGTCACAAAGAGTCAGACACAACTGAAATAATGGAACACACCACCTCTGACTCCAAATCTCATGCTCTTTCCCTTATGTTTTATGCTGTGAGGGCTTATAAGTAGGACTTCCTCATCCTAATTTCAGGTAACTGATCTTTAGGAAAAGCAACAGGTGAGATGTTTCTGCATGTGCCATAAGCAGTTCTCTAGGTGTGAATACCAGGGTTTGCAAAGCATATAGATTAGCATTCAGAGTCCTAAGAGGGGACTGGGTGGGAGAACAAAACCAGGAGAAGGGGAAAAAAGCAAAGCCATGTAGAGCCATGGTTTTCAAAATGTAGCCCACAGGCAGCCTCTAAGGGGCCTTCAGGTGATCCTTAGGCTCTTCGAACATGCAGGTCACAACTCAGAGGGTTAAGTGTATTTTCCACTGCAGGTCTGAGACTTCTTTCAAAAGTTCCAAAATGAACATCTGAAAACACAGTGGTAGCAAAAAAATTCTTTCCCCAGGCAAGCATAGCTCCATATAGCCCTATGTTTTGCATGCGTGCGTGCGTGCGTGTGCGTGCGTGCGTGTGTGTGTGTGTGTGTGTGTGTGTGTGTGTATCTCAATTTGACAAACAGGAAACAATGCAATCCCTGTCCCCACCTAAATGATCAAATCAATTTAAATGGCAAAGACTGAGAACCAAGGATCTGACATAAAGAAAGAGAAGGAGACAGGCAGGAATGGACAGTCATTAAAAGAAAAAAAAATTCAGAGAAACAGAGCTTATTCCCAAGAAAATTAGGAAGCAGGCAAAGCTTATCTTCAAGGTTTCTGCCTTGTCTGCCAACACTTCCTTCCCCTCCTCTTTTCATGCTACCTTAAGTCTCTTCTGTCAGGGAGGAAGTGATCTGATAAACTAATTCGTATGAAATTGTTGGTGACTTGATTCCTCTCAAAAGAAAAGATAATTGGAGAAGACAATATTTAACACAAAGGAATATGTTTCTAATGATGGAGTGTTAGGGTTTGTGCCACTGAATGGAAGTTATTTTTGAATATGGAGCCTTCCCAGACTGCCACAAGTCAGACTGGCGACCTACTATGCCAACTGAATATGGGAAACTCCAAGGGCTGAGCCTACCTCCTTCTCTGCTGTTGTCCACCACCCAGGGACAGAAGACTCTCAGTCACAGTTTCAATCTATGCTCCAGCAAGGCCTCCCATTGGAGCATTTCAGGCAGTTCCAGAGTAGACATAGATACGTGATATGTGAAGGTCAAAAAGTATTAGGGCAAAAGTGCTGACCTTGGAATCCGAGGACCTGGATTTGAAGACGAGGTCTGCTACTCACTAACTGGGTGAATGGTGAGTAGTTTAGCCTCTCAACCTCAGTTTCCCACTTTATACTAAATGGATAATTATGCTTATGCTACCTATCTCAAAGGATTGTTGTGAGGTTCAAATGACTGTATGTGAAAATGATATAAATGAGTCAGTCAATAAATATTGAGTACAAACTGTGTGCCAAGCACTGTGCTAAGTTAAAAAAAAAAGGTAAAAGGCAGTTCATGCCCTTGAGGTGCTCACAATCTAACAGGGAGCCAAACTATGTACAAACAAACTATATAATATGATAAATAAGAAATAATCAAGAGAGGAAAAGCACTAGGATCTGAGATGAGGACAAGACTTTCAGTAGAAGGTTGGATTTAAGCTTGCACTTGAAGGAAGCCAGGGAAGCCAGGAAATAGAAATCAAAGAGAGAATTCCATTCATGAGGAACAGCCAGTGAACATGCCTATGGTCAGGAGATAGAATGCCTTGTCTCTGTGGGAGGAAGAGCAAGGAGGTCAGGATCACTGGATGAAAGAGTACATGGAGGGCTGTGAGGTGTAAGAAGACTAGAAAGTTAGGGGTTGGGGAGCTAGGTTATGAATGCCGAGCACAGGATTTTATATTTGATCCTGGAGGTGACAGGGTGTCACTGGAGTATATTGAGCAGGAAGGTGATGTGTTTAGATCTACACATTAGGAAGATTAGTTTGATAGCTGAATGAAAGTGGAATAGAGTAGAGGGACTTATGGCAGAGAAACCAAATATCAGGTTAATAATACAGGATGTCCCTAAAGTCTGGACACATAGGAAAAAAATGTATATTTTGAAATATTTGGAATATTAACAGACCTTAGTCCCCTTGACTTTTTTTTCTGGGGTATGCTAAAGGAGAAGGCTTACTCAGGGAAAATCACAGATGCAACACACTTGATTGAACGCATAAAAAGTGAATGTGATAAAATTGAAGGCAATGTGGAGTTATTGCATCGAGTTCATGTGAATCTTGCAAAGATCATCAACCTTTGCATCACAAATGATGGAAATCATATTGAAGATGTTATTTGTTAATATTCCAATTAAATAAAATGTTGTTGAAAATTTCATTCATTTCATTGCTTGAAAATATGCATTTTTGCCTATGGGTCCAGACTTTAGGAACACCCTGTAGTTCAGGCATGAGGTAATAAAGGGTTCACCAGGGTGGCAACTCTGTGAGAGGCATATGGAAGAGATACTACAAATGTTATCTATATCTATCTATCTACATGTAATCTATTATTGTTATTTTGGAAAATGTTATTTGGTCGTTGTTATCTTTTTAACAGAGTCCAGGCAGAAATGATTCTGGGACAAGTAGCTATTTGTTGTTCTTTTATGTTTAGTGTTCTGTAAATTAGTGTTTGCATGGATAAAATACCTGTTGTCATAATTGAATGAAAGTATTGGAATGTAAGCTCATTTTTTCTAGGCTGACAAAAATCATCTTCAAGATCATTCCAGTAGGGAACAGAACCACAGGGATAACATGTACCTTGTCCTGCTGTCACACAATTTTGACTTCTGGGTCTATATATTGTGAAAACTTTCCCTACCCCCACCATGTACCTAGGAGATTATGGGAATCTAGAATGGTGACAGCTATTTGAAAAGTTGTCATCAAACTTTTAAGAATTAATGTTATGGGGTGGAGCCAAGATGGTGGCTGGAAAGCAGGGACTTGCCCTCCCCCAGGACCCTCTAAACACCAATAAAAATGGCTCTGAACTTCAGAAGCCATGAAATAGCAGAGGACAGCCTGGATGGTCGCTGGGTAAGGTCTCACGGAGCTGGGAGCGGAGTGGAGCAGAGCCCAGCGTAGGCTGTGCCCGGACCAACTAGACCAGGAGCCAAGTGGAACATGCCCTAGTGCCCTGAATCAGTGAGCTGTGGCAGTTACCAGACTTCTCAACCCACAAACACCAAAGACAACAGAGAAGGTTAGTGGGAAAAGCTGCTGCGGACAGAGTGAAAGGAGCTCCCGGTTTGGCCACTGCCCTTGGGGCAGTGGAGGTGGTGCAGCTACAGAACTAGAGCTGCAGTTGCTTCCGGCCCCAGGCCCACCTGGTGGGAGGAATTAAGTGGCAGATCAGAGCAGGAGTGCAGAGCCTGCTTAAGATCTGAGTCTGGTCTGAGTTGGCGGTTCTTGGGGGAGGATGAGTGCTGGTGTGGCAGAGCTTGCTGTACAGAAATAGCTCGGAAAACAACAGTGCACCCCTCAAGCTTGGAACAAAGTACTCTTTACTCTACAAGCAGTCATACCCTGACGAAAAGCTCAAGGGTCAAGTAAGTTGGCTGGGAACATGGCCAGGCAGTGAAAATGGACTCAGATTCAGACTCAGATTTTGGAATCTTTCTTTGGTGACAAAGAAGACCAAAACATACAGCCAGAAGAAGTCAACAAAGTCAAAGAGCCTACATCAAAAACCTCCAAGAAAAACATGAACTGGTCTCAGGCCATGGAAGAGCTCAAAAAGAATTTGAAAAAGCAAGTAACAGAAGTAGAGGAAAAATTGGGAAGAGAAATGAGAATGATGTGAGAAAACCATGAAAAACAAGTCAATGACTTGCTAAAGGAGATCCAAAAACTACTGAAGAAAACAACACCTTAAAAAATAGACTCACTCAAATGGCAAAAGAGCTCCAAAAAGCCAATGAGGAGAAGAATGCCTTGAAAGGCAGAATTAGCCAAATGGAAAAGCAGGTCCCAAAGACCACTGAAGAAAATACTACCTTCAAAATTAGGTTGGAGCAAGTAGAAGCTAGTGACTTTATGAGAAATCAAGATATTATAAAACAGAATCAAAGGAATGAAAAAGTGGAAGACAATGTCAACTATCTCATTGGAAAAACCACTGACCTGGAAAATAGATGCAGGAGAGATAATTTAAAAATTATTGGACTACCTGAAAGCCATGATCAAAAAAAGAGCCTAGATATCATCTTTCAAGAAATTATCAAGGAGAACTGCCCTGATATTCTAGAGGCAGAGGGTAAAACAGAAATTGAAAGAATCCACAGATCACCTCCTCAAAAAGATCCCAAAAAGAAACCTCCTAGGAACATTGTCTCCAAATTCCAGAGCTCCCAGATCAAGGAGAAAATACTGCAAGCAGCCAGAAAGACATAATTTGAGTATTGTGGAAAAATAATCAGGATAACACAAGATCTAGCAGCTTCCACATTAAGGGACCAAAGGGCTTGGAATATGATATTCTGGAGGTCAATGGAGCTAGGATTAAAACCAAGAATCACCTACCCAGCAAAACTGAGTATCATGCTCCAAGGCAAAATATGGATTTTCAATAAAATAGAGGACTTCCAAGCTTTCTCAGTGAAAAGACCAGAGCTGAATAGAAAATTTGACTTTCAAACACAAGAATCAAGAGAAGCATGAAAAGGTAAACAAGAAAGAGAAATCATAAGGGACTTGCTAAAGTTGAACTGTTTTGTTTACATTCCTACATGGAAAGATGATGTGTGAAATTCATGAGACCTCAGCTACACAGAGGGCACAGGGTGAGTTGAATATGAAGGGATGATATCTAAAAAAATAAAATCAAATTAAGGGATGAGAGAAGAATATATTGAGAGAGGGAGAAAGAGAGAAATAGAATGGGGTAAATTGTCTTGCATAAAAGTGGCAAGAAAAAGCAGTTCTGTTGGAAGGGAAGAGGGGGCAGGTGAGGGGGAATGAGTGAGTCTTGCTTTCATTGGATTTGACCTGAGGAGGGAATAACATACACACTCTATTGAGTATCTTACTCCACAGGAAAGAAGGAGGAAGGAGATAAAAAGGGGGAGACGATAGGAGGGAGGGCAGATGGGGGAGGAGGTAATCAAAAGCAAACACTTTTGAAAAGGGCCAAGGTCAAGGGAGAAAAATGAATAAAGGGGTGTAAGATAGGAAGGAGCAAAATAGAGTTAGTCTTTCACAACATGAGTATTGTGGAAGGGTTTTGCATAATGATACACATATAGCCTATGTTGAATTGCTTGCCTTCTTAGGCAGGGTGGGTGGGGAGGGAAGAGGGGAGAGAATTTAGAACTCAAAGTTTTTAAAGAAGATGTTCAAAAAAAAGTTTTTGCATGAAACTAGGAAATACGATATACAGGCCATGGGGTATAAACCTCTATCTTGCCCTCCTAGAAAGTAAGGGAAAAGGGGATGGGGTTGGGGAGTGGGGTGACAGAAGGGAGGGCTGACTGGGGAATGGGGCAATCAGAATACATGCCATCTTGGAGTGGGGGGTGCGTAGAAATGGGGAGACAATTTGTAATTCAAACTCTCATGAAAATTAGTGCTGAAAACTAAAAATATTAAATAAATAGTGATTTAGAAAAAAAAAGAATTAATGTTATGTTCAGGAAATGATGGGTGATAGTTCTAGTTGTGATAATAGTCTGGATCCAGTCAAGTATATTTGTTTAACTCTATAGGATATCTTGAGGTCTGTAATTATAGTATAGGCATTTGTCATTTATTAGGTTGTGGAAGATAAGTGAGGCTAGCTTCTGATGCCTAATTCCAACTTCTAAATCATGTTTTGCTACATATTAGGTAGATGCTACATTTTTGCAACCTGCTGTGATGTGTTGCATAGTTTCTATTGTTTCCTTTCATAGCACTGTTCGCATCGATCAATAAATCTGGGCTCTTTAAGGTTAATTTGTCAGTAATTTTTGGTGATGGTGACCTGGTTCTGAATTAACATAAAGCCTCTTCTTTGTATAAACAAATCCACGTTATCCAGCCATTTTTGTGACACTTCTTGGTCCACATATTGTTAGTTGAGCTTCTGTAGCTGTTATCCATGGAAGGCCTTTTGATTCTACTCTCAGACCTTTGCCGTTTTATAAAGATTCATCCAGAGTAAACACCCCCTTTTGGTCATATTTGACAAATTTAGTTGCGTGTACCCATTTTTGATCTTTAGTGTTATTCAGCAAAGTAAGGTCTGTTTGTTTTTTTTTGTTTTGTTTTTTTATGTTTTTAAAACTTTGAGTTCCAAATTCTCTCTCCTGTTCCCTCCCTGCCCACCCTCCCTAAGAAGGCAAGCAATTCAACATAGGCCATATGTGTATCATTATGTAAAACCCTTCCACAGTACTCATGTTGTGAAAGATTAACTATGTTTGGATCCTTCCTAACCTATCCCCCTTTATTCATTTTTCTCCCTTGACCCTGTCCCTTTTCAAAATGTTTGTTTTTGATTACCTTCTCCCCCATCTGCCCTCCCTCCTATTGTCTCCCCCTTTTTTATCATCTTCCTCCTTCTTTCCTGTGGAGTAAGATACCCAATAGAGTGTGTATGGTATTCCCTCCTCAGGTCAGATCCAATGAGAGCAAGATTTACTCATTCTTCCTCACCTGTCCCCTCTTCCCTTCCTACAGAACCACTTTTTCTTGCCACTTTTATGTGAGATAATTTACCCCATTCTATCTCTCCCTTTCTCCCTCTCTCAATATATTCTTCTCTCATCCCTTAATTTGATTTTATTTTTTTAGATATCATCCCTTCATATTCAACTCATCCTGTGCCCTCTGTCTGTACATATATACATACATAGACACACACACACACACACATATATATATATATATATACACACACACACACACACACATATATATATATATATATATATATATATATATATATATATATATATATATATATATATACATACACACACATATGCATATTCCTTTCAGCTACAATGATACTGAGGTCTCATGAATCATACACATCATCTTTCCATGTAGGAATGTAAACAAAACAATTCAACTTTAGCAAGTCCCTTATGATTTCTCTTTCTTGTTTACCTTTTCATGCTTCTCTTGATTCTTGTGTTTGAAAGTCAAATTTTCTATTCAGCTCTGGTCTTTTCACTGAGAAAGCTTGGAAGTCCTCTATTTTATTGAAAATCCATATTTTGCCTTGGAGCATGATACTCAGTTTTGCTGGGTAGGTGATTCTTGGTTTTAATCCTAGCTCCATTGACCTCCAGAATATCATATTCCAAGCCCTTTGGTCCCTTAATGTGGAAGCTGCTAGATCTTGTGTTATCCTGATTATTTTTCCACAATACTCAAATTATGTCTTTCTGGCTGCTTGCAGTATATTCTCCTTGATCTGGGAGCTCTGGAATTTGGAGACAATGTTCCTAGGAGGTTTCTTTTTGGGATCTTTTTGAGGAGGTGATCTGTGGATTCTTTCAATTTCTGTTTTACCCTCTGCCTCTAGAATATCAGGGCAGTTCTCCTTGATAATTTCTTGAAAGATGATATCTAGGCTCTTTTTTTGATCATGGCTTTCAGGTAGTCCAATAATTTTTAAATTATCTCTCCTGCATCTATTTTCCAGGTCAGTGGTTTTTCCAATGAGATAGTTGACATTGTCTTCCACTTTTTCATTCCTTTGGTTCTGTTTTATAATATCTTGATTTCTCATAAAGTCACTAGCTTCTACTTGCTCCAACCTAATTTTGAAGGTAGTATTTTCTTCAGTGGTCTTTGGGACCTGCTTTTCCATTTGGCTAATTCTGCCTTTCAAGGCATTCTTCTCCTCATTGGCTTTTTGGAGCTCTTTTGCCATTTGAGTGAGTCTATTTTTTAAGGTGTTGTTTTCTTCAGTAGTTTTTGGATCTCCTTTAGCAAGTCATTGACTTGTTTTTCATGGTTTTCTCACATCATTCTCATTTCTCTTCCCAATTTTTCCTCTACTTCTGTTACTTGCTTTTCCAAATTCTTTTTGAGCTCTTCCATGGCCAGAGACCAGTTCATGTTTTTCTTGGAGGTTTTTGATGTAGGCTCTTTGACTTTGTTGACTTCTTCTGGCTGTATGTTTTGGTCTTCTTTGTCACCAAAGAAAGATTCCAAAGTCTGAGACTGAATCTGAGTCCATTTTCACTGCCTGGCCATGTTCCCAGCCAACTATGTGACCCTTGAGCTTTTCGTCAGGGTATGACTGCTTGTAGAGAGTACTTTGTTCCAAGCTTGAGTGGATGTGCCGTTGATTTCAGAGCTATTTCTATACAGCAAGCTCTGCCACACCAGCACTCCTCCTTCCCCAAGAACCACCTATCCGGAGCTGATGCGAATCTTAAGCAGGCTCTGCACTCCTGCTCTGATCTGCCACTTAATTCCTCCCACCAGGTGGGCCTGGGGCTGGAACAACTGCAGCTGTAGTTCTGTAGCTGCACTACCTCCACTGCCCCCGGGTAGTGGCTGACCTGCAAACTCTTTTCACTCTGTCCGCAGCAGCTTTTCCCACTAACCTTCTCTGTTGTCTTTGGTGTTTGTGGGTTGAGAAGTCTGGTAACTGCCACAGCTCACTGGTTCAGGGCACTAGGGCATGTTCCGCCTGGCTCCTGATCTGGTTGATCCTGCCACCACCCACCCTGGGCTCCGCTCCCCTGCACTCCCTGCGCAATAGATCTCATCCATCGACCATCCATCCAGGCTGTCCTGGTCTGGATCCCTGCTTCCCTCCACTGTTTTGTGTGTTCTGCAGTTCTAGAATTTGTTCAGAGCCATTTTTATGGGTTTTTGGAGGGACCTGGCAGGGAGCTCACACAAGGACCTGCTTTCTAGCCCAGGTCTGTTTGTTTTAAGATTATGTCTTTAAGTTTTTAATATATCATGTTCTATAAAAATATCTAAAAATCCTCTTTCTCTCTTCTGGTAAGGAAGTCTTAATCTTTCCACAGCTGCCTTAGGGGAAAGGACCATGTGTTTTGTTAATATTATAACAGTTTTTCTTAGTGCATTTTCCAAATATGTTGTGGTTCATTTTATAGTTCTGAGAGTGTTTTTGTTACAAATGGTATTTCATGAGTATTAATTGCCTTAAATAGATTTTTTCCCATTAAACGTTGTTTTCAGAGAACCAAAATGTCTCTTGACATATAGATTACAGTTATAGGAGGGACCTCTGAGATAATCTAGCCCAGTCCACCAAAATAATTTTACAGATGAGGAACCTGAGACCAAGAGAGGTTAAGTGACTTGCCCAAAAAGTCACCCAGGTATTGCTACATCTTTCTCTTGGAAAACTTTATACTTGATGTACCCTTCCTAGGAAAGACCAAGGAATGTCTAAGGGTTGCCTTCTTCCATTTGTTCAGTTTGATGTCCAGATTAAAGCATGAAGCCTTCAGTCTCTGTCTTTCCTTGGCATACATTGCAAATTTTGCCTTTATCCAGTCTAATCAGATACAATATCTTGGTATTTCTACCCTTGTAACATGTCTGGCACATACTCCATTTTTTCCTCTCATACTGCCACTACTCTGTTGGAGGTCCCCATCACTGCACACCTGGACTACTGCCATAACCTTCTGGGTGCTCTCACTGTCTTAAGTCTCTCTCTACTCTAGTCGACTTTCCCCTCTGCTACTAAATTTATCTCCCTGATGTACAAATGTGATTAGGTCACCTCCTCGTTCAACAAATCTGAGCAGCTCCCTGTTCTGGGATCAACTAGAAAATCCTTTGTTTGCCCTTTAGAGCCCTTCATGACCAGCCCCCTTCCTACCATTCCAGTCTTCTTACACTTTACTTGCCTCCTCATACTCTGAGATTCAGTGACACTGGACTCCTTGCTGTTCCTCACACAAGGCACTCATCTCCCAACTCCAGGAATTTTCACAGGTTGTCTCCCATGCCTGGAAATCTGTCTATTCTCATCTCTATCTCCTGGCTTCTCTGGCATCCTTCAGAGTCTCAGCTGAAGTCCCATCTTCTATAAGAAGCCTTTCCTAGTTCTCCTTAATTTTTGTACCTTCCCTCTGAGATTCTCTCTAATTTATCCTGTATATATTGTATGTTTGTACATAGTTGTTTGCATGCTTTCTCTTATTAAACTGTGAACTCCTTGAGAGCGAGGACTGATTAAAAAAACCAAACAAACTTTTCTTTGAATCCCTTTTGTTTAGCATTATGGCTGTCACATATTAGGTGCTTAATAAATGCCTTTTGACTTAAGTTTAAGTGACATTTCAATATCATTGGAGAAAAATTCCATGAGATGGAGAAGCTGCTTAATGGTTTTTTTTAATAGAGCCATATAACTTGATAACATCCAAGTAACTCGAGTGATTAATAAGATGCTATGGTAAAGCTTCCTACTTCAACTTGGAATACATACTCAGTTCTATTTAGGAGAGACAATAATGAGTTTAAGGCCAGGCAGAACCATAAGGGTGTTTAAGCTCTCCTCTCTGAAATATTCCACATTATTTTTAATATTTATTTTAATTTAATTTTATTAAACATATTTTTAATATCCATTATTTTTTGGCATTATGTTGGTGGAATTTTGAAAATAGAGAACAGTTTTCTGGGTGGACATCTGGCAATCTCACTATACTTTTTTCATTAATATATTTGTAGGAAATAAATAAAACATGAATATGGAACTGGGTCAAAAGCTTTTGAGATAACCATCAAAAGAATTACAAATATTACAAAGCTTTTGGTGGCTCATTCAATAATTACTGAATCAATAATAAGATACCCTTTACATACTTGGCATTTATTGGCACACTTTTTTTCTCTCCTAAGCCAATGTAGTATTTTATTGTGAGCATTAATACTTTTTTGCATGTGATATAAGCTGTAGATACTTTGTATAAAGTACATAAACATGTAATTGGCCTATAATAGAAGGGGTTTGTTTTTTCCTTGATCCATCTTGTTTATTTCATTTAATTGTCCATTTCATTTGATTAGACTTAAGACCATAGAACTCACCAAACATTTTCCACATCCTTTTTCTTCAAGGGTTCTCTCTTTTCTTCTTTTTTGCTTCTCAGGTCTTTGTAGAAAAGTTTTTACTTGATGTTGAACTGTATATTTTTTTATTATTTTCCTATTATGCTTTGACTCCTCATACTGTCTTAACCTGATGTTTGCTTTTAATTTTTCCTAGAGGAAATCTAGAAATGATAACATGCTTTTGGTTTTTTATTCCTTTCCATATACTTCTTCTTGGTTGCCTTTAATTGAGTGCTATAGCATTCAAGTTTTCTACTGTACAGACAGGCTAGATATTGACATAATATCCCAATGCTTTTTTGCAGAACTTCAATAGCTTTCTCAAGTCACTTCAGTCATGGTGGTGTTTCATGCCTGACCTTAGGAATATTCATGATAGCTGTATATTTTCTCTATTGATTTTTACCATGGTAAAGAACAACACACACACTGCCATGTGCTAGTCCTGAAATCTTTTTAACTTTTTGGCACATATTAAAGAACAATTTTTTTCATGATGGTTATAACAAATGATACATTTTTTGAATTATACTTTTTTGGTATAGTTGATTTGTTGGCTGGATTTGTGCCATCAACTCAAAAGCATCTTTTTAAAATTTCTAAATATATCCATTTTCTCTTTTAAAATTTGATTTTCCTATTTTCAATGAAAAAAAACCCTATCTTCTCTCCCTTTCATTCTCTCCCTTCTCCTCTATCTTGAAAAAGAAAGAAAAACAAAACCTGCATAACAGATAGGTAGTCAAACACATCAAACTCCTATATTATTCAAGCTCTCTCTCTACATATATGTCTATACATACATTATATACACATATACACACATACATATATACACACATATACATATACATGTATATATAAACATATGTAATGTTGCAGCCTGTACCCTGAAACCATTCCCTTTTTGTCTGAAGGAAGTTAGCATGTTTTGTCATAAATCCTCTGGAATCATGGTTGATCATTGCATTGGTCAGAGTTCTTAAGTTTGTCAAAGTTGCTTGTTTTACAATGTTGTTATTGTATAAATCGTTATTCTGGTTCTGTTCACTCTACTCTGCATTACTTCATATAATTCTTTATTGGCTTCTCTGAAACCATTTCTCCATCATTTCATAGCATAATAGTATTCCATTACCTTCATATACCATAATTTCTTCAACCATTCCCCAATTTATGGGTGCCTCCCCATTTTCCAGTTCTTTTCCAACATAAAAAGATCAGCTATAAATGTGTACATACTTTTCTTCTTTCTTTTATCTTTCCTTTTAGTATCTATAATTGTGTTTCTGGGTAAGAGGGTATGCATAGAGTAATAACTTTTAGGGTATAGTTCTAAATTCCTTTCCAGAATGCTTGGTCCAGTTCACAGTTTTATCTAGAATGCATTAATGTACCTGTTTTTCCACAGCATCTGTTTCCCTTTTTGTTAATTTTGCCAATCTGATGGGTATGAGGTGGAACCTCAGAGTTGCTTTGAGTTGCATTTCTTTTATTATTAGTGATTTGGAGTGTTTTTTTTCACATGGCTACTGATAGCTTGGTTTTTTTTCATCTGAAAACTGCTTATTCATGTTTTTTGGCCATTTATCAATTAGAATTACATCTTATTTTTATCATTTGAATCAGTTCCCTGTATATCTTGGAAATGAGACCTTAATTTTTAAAAAAACTTGCTTTTTTCAGTTTTTTTCAGTTACCTACTTCCCTTCTAATTTTAGCTTCATTAGTTTAGTTTGTAAAAAAAATTAAATTTTATAACATCAAAATTGTTCATTCCATCTCCTGTGACCTTCTCTATCCTTGTTTGGTCAAGAACTCTTCCCCTATCCATAGATACAAAACTTGTTTGTGATGTTACCCATTATGTCTAAGTTGTGTACCTATTTGTAGCTTATTACAGTGTATGAGGTGAAAAGTTGTTCTATACCTACTTTCTTTCAAATGCTTTGTAGTTTTCCCAGCATTTTTTGGTCAGGCTACTGTGTTCTCTAGCTTCTGTATATTTTATACCCATCACTTCTACTAATAGATCTATTTCTTTTAAAAAAAATAAGAACAATTTTTAACATTAATTTAACATTAATTTTTAAAATTTTGAGTTCCAAATTCTTTCCCTCCATCCATCCCTTCACCCCCCCTTCCTGAGACAGTAAGCAATTTGATGATATATGTTATACATGTGCACCCATGCAAAATATATTTCCATATTAGTCATGTTGTAAAAGAAAACACAGACCAAGAAAAAAAGCCATGAAAAAAATAAAGTGAATGTTATGCTTCGATCTGCATTCAGACTACATTAGTCCTTTCTCTGAAGGCGAATAGCATTTTTCTTCATGGGTCCTTTGGAATTGTCTTGGATCACTATATTGCTGAGAATAGCTGAATCATTCACAGTTGATCATAGTACAGTATTGCTGTTACTTTATACAATGTTCTCCTAGTTCTGCTCACTTCACTTTGCATCAGTTCATGTAAGTCTTTCCAGGTTTTTCTGAAATCATCCTGCTTGTCGTTTCTTATAGCACAATAGTATTCTTCTTTAACCATATATACCACAACTTGTTCAGCCATTCCCCAGTGGATGGATACCCCTTCAATTTCCATTTCTTTGCCCCCACAAAAAGAGCTGCTATAAATATTTTTGTACAAATAGGTCCTTCCACCCCCCCCCCCTCCACGCTTTTGAAGATCTCTTTGGGATACAGGCATAGAAGTGGTATGGCTGGATCAAAGACTGTACAGTTTTATAGCAGACCTGTCTATTTCTTAACCAGAATCAAATCACTTTTCATTTTTTTCTTCAAAATCGTTTGAACCATTGGTGTTCTTTTAGTCATCCATTTTCTTCCTACACATAATTTCTAGATTTTCCTTTTTAAGTGAACGTTTTCAATGACCTTGGGCTCTTCAACTTTTCCCTCTTCAGATTTTAGCACCTCCTTCATTTCAGCTTGTGTTTCATCTCATCTGTTTAGTAATGACGTTGACATCAAATCCTATGATCTAATTACAATGTTCTGCAATATGTTGCTTTGTGATTTGAAACTCATCAAAATCTGTAGGAAGCCCTTGCCTACAAATGGTAGGATCTTGTTCTATTCTTGTTATGTTACAATGTTGACACATAATGAAAGTATCCATATGTTCTGTCGATTTCATGGATACTTGTGATTTTCTCATTGTTGTGGTCAACTTCATCTACAAGGAAGCATTTCCATTTAGGCAAGGTATTGCTGTTTCTGATTTATTCGGATGCGTCTTGTCTTCTTGTAGTACCAGAAGACAAAGGAACATGTCCATTTTCCTTCATGTCAAAGGGTTCATCATACATTTTACATCTCATTTTACTAATGCTTAGCCCACACTTCTCCATTTTTTCCGCAGGAACAGCATGTGGTATTTTATTAAATCCTTTGATACAATCTATTTTAAATTTCATCTACAGCATTACCCTCATCCACCAGTTTAGCAATCCTATGAAAAAAGGAACAAAGGTTAATGTAGAATGACCTATGCTTGATGAAGTGCTCCTGGTTCTTCAGGATTACCTCTTCCTTTACAAAATGTTTCCTAACCATTTCTTTAATAATATGTTCTAGAATTTTTGCAGGAATTTAAGTCAGCTTCACTCTTCTATAGTTTGCAGATTCTATTCTTCTCTTCATTTTAGTGAAAATCAGGACAGTGCTTGTCCTTCCCTTGTCTTACAGTATCTCTGTAATTCTCCATGATCTCTCAGATCATAGTAGCTCAGTATTCATATCTGTCAATTTTGTCACTAATCAGATATGTGGTTAATGTGGTCCTGGTCACTCAGACTCTGTTGTTTTTTAGTAGTTTCAGTTGTATCCAACTCATCCCATTGGGGGTTTTCTTGGTAAAGATCCTAAGGTGGTTTGCCATTTCTTTCTCCAGCTCATTTTACAGATGAGGCAAGCAAGGTTAAGTGACTTGTCCAGGGTCTCACAGATAGTAAGTGTCTGAGGTTAGATTTGAACTCAGGAAGATGAGTCTTCCTGACTCCAGGCCCAGAGCTCCATCCGCTGGATCACCTAGCCACCCCTCAAACTTATTGGGGGCTTTTAAAAACTTGCTTACCATTTCCTTACTTATATTATGGATCACTCTGTTTTAACTATTTATGTCCTTTCCAGTAAAAAGAGTATTCTCTTTTTCAGAGAATCTTATCAGTTATCACTATCTCATCCACCCCTAAACATAAGTCCTCCTCCTTTATAAAAAAAATTCTATTCTTTTTCTCAATATGGCTTTTTAAAAATCCCCAAATATTTTTTTTAATTTTAATTTAATTTAATTTTTTTGTCCTTAGCTTTCTGCAGTAGCCTGATCTCTTTCTGGACTTGAGCTCTTCTGACACTACTGTGCTTGGCCACACTTTGTATCCATCCACTATTACCTGACTTTGCTTCCATTTTCTGAAATACATCTTTTTAAAACCTCAACTGGTGGGTGAGTTCCTTGAGCATCCACACTGGTTTCTGCAGGCAACTCCCAATCTGCCTTCTTATAAAAATTCCTTTTCTATGTCTTCAGAAATTTCATTCTTGGGAATTTCCTATCCTTCTTGGTCTGACTTTTCCCTGTGAATTTTAGTCATACAGGATCCCATCTATCTTCCTCTGAACCCTTTGAAATCTGGTCTCCCAAAATCTCAGATGCCTGTTATACTATGTCTGGCTTTCCTTTCCTTTAAAAAAAATATATATGTCTTTCACACCACAAAAATGCAAATGAGCAAATCCCACCATTTTCATCCCAATGACTATTTCCTCCTATTTCACAGATACAGACTATGTATTCACGTACTCATATAGTTGCTCCCAGAAAGAACTCAGGGCTGGCAGCAGGCCTACTCTTCTGCATATCAGTGAACTTTTAGCTCTCCAATGGTGTTCTGCACTGTCCCTTAAAGATTCATAGGGCCACCTTGCTGAAGGTAAACACAGTTTGGGGATGCTAGATAGGAACTGGCCCACACCATCCAAAGTAGTCATGGTTGTATTAGTAGGTGGTAGTGAGGGGAAAGTGGACAAGGTCTATAGCTCTTGTTTCTTACCTTACAGCTTTAGCCTTTACTGTTCCTAAGGCTATAGGTCCGACATGGGCAGTCTTCCTTATCTAGACGGACCTCTGATCACTAATTCCGCTTCTTTCTTTTAAAAGGTCTGATCCCAGAATCTCTAAACTTGTGTTTGCTCATGATGTAACACCATCAAGACTGGCCCTACCCAGGAAATGAAAATTCTGCTTCTAGAGCAGATTGGGATTCAAGAACATTATCCGTGAAGTCCCCTCTAGGGCCATGTGGGCAAGCATACGTCTGTTTCTTTCATGTGCTTCTCTAAGAACTTTTATAATTTCTCCAGATACTGCCATATCTTAAGCTAAGAAAGTCCATTCTCAGAAACTATTATCTAAATCCCAGTAAGCTATGGGAAAGCACTCTTCTACTCTTAAGTTAGGAGTGGCTAGGTGGCACAGTATATAGAGTGCTGGGCCTGGAGTCAGGAAGACCTGAGTTCAAATTCAGCCTCACACATTTATAAGCTGTGTGACCTTGGGCAAATCACTTAACCCTGTTTGCCTTGCTTTCTTCATCTGTAAAGTAAGCTGGAGAAGGAAATGGCAAGCCACTCTAGTATCTCTGGCAAGAAAACCCCAAATGGGGTCATGGAGTGTTATACATAACTGAAAAATGACTGAAGGATAACAACACCCCTAAGTTAGCTATTATTGGTTCCTGGGTGAAGAAGACTGCACATGCACAGGTTTTCCACCACTTCCTGTAACAACAATGCTACTTGCCACTACTGTGGCTGTGTAAGGCCAATACCATCAGTGCACAGGAGGGCTGCTAGCACAGGTTCTTTGATCTGCTTTTCTAGGTAAAGCAACTTTAAGGGGTTAACATTCTTTAATTAAACATACATATACCATTGACTTAGTTCAGGGGAAAAAGTCAGTGCCCTGAACTTTAGAGAAAACACACAGAAATTATAAGCAGAAATTATATAAACAGAGCAAAATAACAAAAATAAGCAGGCAGGCTTCTATCTGTCTGTCCAAGACATTACATACATAGTTACCAGAGAGAGAAGCCCCAACATCTGGGTTTTTCAAAGTTGGGGGGCTCCCACGGCTACCCAGAGTCTCATCTGGTCAAATCACACGACACTTCCAGTGAGTGAGCCTCAAGCAAAATGCTAACCTCAGAGTATATATATACTTCTTCAGAGTCAGAGGGCATCACAACCATGTGACTCAAACCCATGTGACCTAAGCCTTCCCATGACTTAAGCAGGTCATCAAAGACTCCCAATTCAATTAAAGACTCTTGATTGAAACAAAGGAAAGACCCAAAGGCGCTTGATTGCCATAGTGCTGAAAAGCACTCCAAAACAAAAAACAACGAAAAGTCCCCCTTTACTTGCCATTATACCCCCTTACACCCACCCTCCTCCAGAACACATGTCTACTCTGCTAAACTCTGGATAAGAGAAAGGTTTAAAGAGGGATGAAAAGAAAGATTTCTTTTCCTTCTCCATTATAAACTCTAAGACGGAGTGGCTAAGGTTACCACCATTTTTATCCCAGTAACTACTTCCTTCCTGTTGGTGAGAGTCAGATCTAGAATAGAACAGAATTTCCCGTGGTTGCTTCCTCTATAGTTTAAATGTTTAATATTATTTTTAATTAATTTAATTATAAATTATATAATCAATAATAAATTAATTTAATTAATATTTTTTAAATATTTTAAAAGATGAAGTTATTATTAAGGAAAGAAAGGAATTCAGTAGCTGTTCTTTTGGCAGAGATAGAGCTCCAGCAGATGTCCCCGTAATTGAAGACCACCCCAACTACTAATCAGGCCTGTGATCTGTTTTCCAAACTTCCTATATATGTCTATTTTCTGTGCAGACGGTCTATAGTTGAAATGACAAAATACTTCTTTGTCTCTCTCCTTTGATTTTTCCCCCATTACTCTAGCAAATGTAACCCTTTTGCTTCTCACATAGCTTTTATGCTCTGATTCTTTCTCACAGAGTCAGGTAGGCTACATCTACATTCTCCCCAGGGTTTGGAGGCATTTTGGGGATTTCTTTTTTGTATACAATTAGCTCAACCTCCCCACCAGTTTCTGTGTTACCCTCAACTGTAAGCAGTTAGGTGGCACATTGGGCCTGGAGTCAAGAAGATATGAGTTCATATCTTGCCTCAGACACTTCCTAATTGTGTAACACTGGGTAAGTCACTTAAACTCTTTTTGCCTCAGTTTCCACATCTGCAAAATGGGGACAATAATAGCATATACCTTTCAGGGTTGTTGTGAGGATCAAATGACATAATAATTGTAAAGTGCTCAGCACAGTACCTGGTACTTAGTAAGCATTATATAAATGTTAGCCATTATTAATTATTAGGGGTCACAGACTAGTGCCCTGGTTCTATTTAACCACGTGCCATCAATTAGCTTTTTACAAAGGGATATTTATATCAAAACCAATGCAACAAAAATGCATAAACATGTTCCCCACCCTGAATCCTATGGAGTATATTCCCCTGTGTCACCTTAGTCTCTGGTATGGGAGTGGGCAGTGAGGGAAGTGCTCAGGTTAGCTCAATTCCTATGTAGCATTGATCCCATGTCCAAAGACAGCAGGCCTTCCAGATAGATGGTACCACTGGGCTGGGATCCCAAAGGTTACTACTTTTTTCCTGGGGCATTGATGCTATGCTGGCTCTGGGACCCAGACTCTGGTACTTCTAGGATACTACAGAGCCCTCTTGATCTTTTAAACTCACAAGGGCTAAAATCTCCAATTTTCTTCACCTGAAAGGAAAAAAGAACAAAAGCAGAGGCCAAGGCCCAAGGCCACATGGCCACAGAGGACAGAAGACCTCAAGGTTTTCCTCTTTACATCATGGCTCTCTCATTGAACACTGGGAGTGAAGTCTCTGAAAGAAGCAGAGAGGCCACCAAAGTCCAGCTCTGGCCATGTGGTCAATCGAAAAAGACTCTTTGCAAGCACATGGTTAATGGACTGGAACCAGTTACAGAATGTCCACAAACACTCCATGGTCTCTCTAAGGTTTTGAGTCATGTCATCATAACTCTCCCAGAAACAGGCTTCCCTGACTTCTCCCTGTGGGGAAGTGGCATCAGCCTAGCAAGCCGCTGGGGTATGAGCATGTGCCATACTTGGTGGCAATTAGATTTCCTCACCTGAATATACCTTTCCAGTATAAACTCCCCACATTCCCCTTTGCCTTCATTTGATCAGGGTTGCATGGGCAGTACAGAGCAGAGCTAGAATTTAAACTCAGGGCTTCTGCCTCCAGATTAGCTTTCTTTCAACTGTCCTGCTGACCCTCATCAATAGGAAAAACCAAGAGCTGTCTGATTGTTCATCATTTGTCCCAAACCCCTTCCAGAAGAGTCATACTTCCAGATGCCCAGGAAACTGCGCATTTGCTTCCTACCTAGCTCAACTCATTCTCTCTCTCTGGGCATTCAATTTCCACCTCTCGCCTCCTCCCCTGGAGATACTAAGTTTCTTTTGTCATAAAGGCTGATGATGCTACAGGAGAGATTTGGGCAGGAGCAAGAAGTTTGATCTGCAGATGCCTAGCCCAGCCCACAGAATCATCCTCCTAAGGTCTGGCATAGATTCTGCTTTAGGGCCTTGAAGAGATGATCCTTGAAAAGCTTGACTTCAATAGGGGTAACCTTTTGACTCCTCAGACAAGTGGTCCAAGTCCCTGTCTCTGGGAAGGACAGTATTTAATAAGAATATCAATGACAACAATACAGCTGGCATGGGATACCCCTTTAAGGTCTACAAAGCAACTCACATCACTCAATCAGTAAATGTTAATTAACCACCATGTGTCAAGAACTGTGCTAGGTACAGAGGATACACATACAAAGAATGCAACAATATCTATCCTTTTGGGGTTAAGTGACTTGCCCAAGGTCACACAGCTAGTACATGTGCCAAGTGTCTGAGGTCAAATTTGAACTCAGGTCCTCCTGACTCCAGAGCTGGTGCTCTACTCACTGTGCCACCTAGCTGCACCTAGCAATCTCTATTCTATCGGAACCTTAACAATTGAAGCGAGTAGGACAAATATTCTTATTTCCATTTTATAGGTCAGGATACTTGGGCTAAGTTTCTTACCCATTAAAGGTCAACCAGCAAGTAAACGAGCATTCAAAACCAGGTTGAATGACTCTACAAAGGCGTTAATAGAAAAACAGAGAATCCAGAATTAGAGAGGTGATTGTCTCATTGAAACTTTGGAGACTCCCTCAGAGCCCATAGCATCTAGCAGAGGCAGCTAGGTGGAGCAATGGTTAGAGCACTGGATCTGGAGTCAGGAAGATCTGGGTTAAAATCCGTACTTGGTTCCTTAATAGCTGTGTGACCCTGGACAAATCACTTAACCTCTGTCTGCCTCTGTTTCCTCAACTGTAAAATCAGGATCACAATATCACCTGCCTCGGGGGTCGATATGAAGATCAAGTGAGATTTTTGTAAAGTATTTTGCAGCATGCTTTGTGCACAGTAGGGCACTTAATAAATGCTCTTCCCTTCCGCATCCCTTCTGTTCCCTCCCCTTCCCTCCCCTCCCCTCCCTTTCCCTTTCCCTTTCCCTTTCCCTTTCCCTTTCCCTTTCCCTTTCCCTTTCCCTTTCCCTTTCCCTTTCGCTTCCCTTCCTTCCAAGTAACCAAGGGAGCTGCACAAAAACAGCATGATTTAGGGGAAAAAAGAACACTGGATTTGGATTCAGAAAACCTGGGTTTGAATATAGACTCTGCCATTAATTTCTTGTCTAACAACTACAAACAAATTACTTAGCCTCTCTGATCCTCAGTTTTCCCATCTGTCAAGTAAAAGAGTGGAATAGATGGCCTCTAAAGTCCTTTCCAGTTCATAGTCTGTGATAATTGATCCAACACAGACTGGGCACTGACTGACCAGCTCCAGGAACCAAGGAGAGGACAGGGATAGTAGAAGGGAAAGGGGGGAATAGCTTCACAGTCACCTTCAAGACTTAGAAAAAAAGAGAGAGGAGAAAATCAAAGACTAATCCTGAAAATTCTCCTTTAATCTTCCAGCTTCCAGACCTAGTTTCCCTTTCATCTAGGACTTCGAAGTTCTCTAGTTATTTTATAGTTAGCGAATACATGAGGCTAAAGAAGGGAGGGGGGAGATTAAATTAATGAGCAGGTAAGCAGGTTTATTATTTCATCTGATCCTTCCTTCCTTCCTGCTAATTTCTCTGAGCCAATTTGGGAGGCAGAGCCTATCATGTTAACTCAGAGACAGACACTATTGTATCCATGTTCTTTCTGAAGCCATTTATCTTGAGGATATTAAAGATCCAATTTACATAGACACTATGTCACGGTAAGGGATGTATGTGTGTGTGTGTGTGTGTGTGTGTGTGTGTGTGTGTGTGTGTGTGCCTGAGTGTGTGCACTCACATACTCACTGTAGAGTTGGACTTAACCAGGACTGTAGTTTGCAAGCCCTGAGAGAAGTCCCAATCTCTTGCTCTTCTTTCTGTAACTACTGCATTTGTTAAACACCCATTATGTTCTAGGCATTATGCTAAGCTCTGGGGATACACAGAAAGGCAAAAACATTCTCTGCCCTCATGAGGTTTATAGTCTAATGGTTATGGCAACATGCAACCAATCATCTACAAAGAAGATATACACAGGATAAATTGGAGATAATCAACAGAGGGAATACATTAGCATTAATCACCTATAGAAGGTGATATTTTAGCTGGGACTTGAAGAAAGCCAGGAAAGCCAGGAGGCAGTGATGAGCAGGGAGAGCAGTCCAGGTATGGGCACAGCTAGTGAAAATGCTCATTGTTGAGAAATTGACTGTCTTGTATGAGGAACAGAAAGAGGGCCAGAATCACTGGATCACAGAATATGTGAGAGTGAGTAAGGTGTAAGAAGACTCTAAAGATAGGAGGGGGCCAGATTATGAAGAGCTTTTTGTATCCACAGTGCTTAATAAATGTTGATTGATTGGCCACCATACCATTTTATATTTGATGCTGGAGGTGATAGGGCACTGTTGGCATTTCTTTTCAAGTCACTTAACCCCACCTAGGCCATTGTTACCTCATCATAAAATGGGAGTGTTGGTCTTGATGACCTCTAAACCCCTTTTCAGCTCTAAATCTATGATCTTAATTATGCCCCATAATCTAGTCGGAAAAAGCAAAGAAAGAAAGTGGCCTATCCATCTCCACTGGTCTTTCCAATAAAACTCTGCATGAGTGGTATAGAGGGAAAGTTCTGTATTCAAATCAAGAGATATGAGTTGGGGAAGTTGTGGACCCCAGGATCTCAGAATTGGTAAGACCTCAGGGGTGATTAGTCCAAACCATTCCCCAAAATATGTATCCTTTCTAAAACTTTCTTGATGAATGATCATCTACTAAAGAATGTAGGCCAGCAGTGAGACTCCACCAAAGTGTCCCCTCTGCCCCCTTTTTCCAGACATCCTCAGCCCACAACCAGCCTAGAGAATGATACTGACCTTTTTATCTCACCTTGCTCTTCCTTCCATCCTGTAACCCTCATCTAGCCCCATCAATCACTGCATCAAGAAACATTTATCAGGTGCCTGGTGTTTCCCAGGCGTTGTGTTGGGTGCTGGAAAGTCAGTCAACAAACATCTTTGGTCCTCTGACTGATTAAGCCTTCTTTTCCCCCTTCACAAGTTGGGAAAGTTCTGTCATATAGGGTCAAGAGAGGGACCCAAATCTAGACTCCCAACCAATTGCTCCTTTCTTTATACCTCCTTCAGGGCTGCCTGCTTTAATCGGGCTGAGGCATGATGTTTTTCATTCAAGTCTGTCAAGAATCTTTTTCTTCTTCTTCCTTTTTCCCTCCCTTGCAATCAAAACTTTGTTCCCATCTTCTCCCAAACTTAAAATGCTGTCCTTGAACTGAGAGGGTCCCTCACACATTAAACACATTGGCAACATGAAAGCCTTGCGTGTGTTGGCAAAGCAGGTCCCAGGGGAGCTCCAGCAAGAGATGTGTCTCTGCTGTAACACAAAGGGAAGCTTCGTTTCTTGATGGAGTTGATCTGAGGCATAGGGTGAGGGAGTGGGGGAGGAAGAGAGGACAGGGAGCAGAGGGAAGGAAACCACTCCCAGACAGAATGCTTTGCTACGTGTTTCCAAAGAGGGGCAGCTTGTGAGAGATGGATCTTGCTTTACCACCAGCTGCTTCCTGCTGAGAGCAAGGCAAAGAGTGCTTGCTGCAAGGCAGCTCTGACCTGAGGTGGTGCTCTGTGGACTCAGGCTTCATCTACTTTTATTTTAAGTCCATAGAATTATACCCCAAAATGAAATCTTGGCTAATGTTTACCTGATGGTTTAAATCAAGGCCTAAGATACTCATAACTTGCCTCTGGGATATTCTTTGGGACTGGATCAGGGCACAATATTTCCAATTTCTTGAACATGGTATAGCTTGCTGCTGAGGTCAGTCTGAAATGAAATAAACCCTGGACCCAGATCCTTCTTTGACCCATGTTATGTTGAATAATGGAAAGAGCACTGGTTTTGGAGTCCAAGGATCTGGGTCAAAACTTGGCACTGCCATTTACAAGTCATCTGATCCTTCTATCTTGCTTTCTTATCTATAAAATATTCTCTCCCTCCACCCATATATATATATATGTATATATACACATATGTATGTATATATCCATATATCTTGTTTTATCTATAAAATGAGACATTCAATCTTATTAACCACTTAATAAGACTGAATGTCTCATTTTATGTATTAAATGTATGATCCAAATTTGCTCCCAGGGCAGCCGGGTGGCTCAGTGAAGAGAATGCCGGGACTTGAAGTCAGGAAGGCTCCTCTTTCTGAGTTCAAATCTGGCCTCAGACACTTACTAGCCATGTGACCCTGGACAAGTCATTCAACCCTGATCGCCTCAGTTTCCTCATCTGTAAAATGAGCTGGAGTAGGAAATGGCAAACCACTCCAGTATCTTTAACAAGAAATCCCCAAATGGCATTCCGAAGAGTCAGACACAAATGAAAATGACTGAACAATTTGCTCCCACCTCATGAAGGTCAACTTTGTGGAAAGTGCAAAAAAAGGAAAGATCCTACCCATCTCCACCTATTTTTCCAATCCAACCCCACCCAGGAGCTGGTGCAATACAAGCAATGGGTTTTGAGTCAGGACACTTGGGTTGAAGTCCAAGCTCTGTTACTTACTAGCTGTCCAATCATGGTCAGTCATTTGACCTTTCTGAGCTCTGTTCCCCCATCTGTAAAATGGGAATAATGATGTTGGCACTATTTATCTCATAGTATTTTCATTAAAAATTGCCTTGTGAACCTTAAAACATTATATATGGGAAGATTATTATAAGGCAGCACAGTATAGTGGAAAGAACCCTGGACTGGCAGGAGGAAAACCTAAGTATCAAGTCTCAGTTCTAGTATTTCTTTGAGTGATTGTGGGCAAAGACTTAACCTCTCTAAAATTCTGTAGCTAGCACTTAAAATAGCACATTAAGGTTCGCACAGCACTTTACAAATGTCTTATTTTATCCTCACAACAACCTGGCTGTTATTATCCCCATTTTACAGGTGAAGAAACAGATGCAGGCAGAGGTTAAGTGATTCACCCAAGGACACACAGCTATTAAGCTCCCGAGGCTGGATTTGAACCTGTGTCTTCCTGACTCCAAGTTCAGTGCTCTATCTACTGAGTTGCTTAGCTGGTCCTGTGTAATAATATGTATGTAGGATCAGCTAAGCTGCCTGATAATAATACTTATGCTACCTATTTCACAAAGCTGTTGTGAGGAAAGTGCTTTGTAAATGTTAAAGCATCATACACGGGAGCTCTTGCAGTATATTCATAAAGCAGGGATTCTTTACCTTTTTAACGTTGTGGACCCCTTTGGCAGCCTGGTGCAGTCTCTGCACTCCTCAGAATCATGTTTTTAAATAGATAAAATAAAACACAATGTCAGATTACAAAGGAAACTAATTATATTGACAAACAGATGTAATTTTTTTTTCTGGTCCAAATTCATGGACTCCCTAATATCTATCCACAGCCCCTTTGGAGATGTGTAGACCCCAAGTGGAGAACCCCTGCACTATGGACACAGACCTGGCATGAAGAATGGGAGGGACAGGGAAAGCTTTCTAGATCTCCAGTTTTGCCTGCTTACCTTGGGCCTCCCATCCACAGGGGCCTCAGAGTAAACAGAGAGAACATGTGCTCTAGGCCATATGGTCCATCTTTCTTATTAAAATAGCTTTAATGGCTGAAAATTGAGAGGGAAAAATGATCTAGGGAAATGGGCTTTGGTCTGCTCTGGCCCCTCCCTTGTACGGGAGGGTTGTACTGAACTTCCCCTTCTGCCTAGAGGCAGTGAAAAGCTTCTCTTTCTGTTCTTTGCTTCCTAGCATCATGCCCCCCTCCCCTACCCAGGATACTTCTCAGCTCCCTCCAATGGCAAAAGATGGCCCAGGTCTCCCTGTCTCAGCCTGCCCCTCTGCTGCATCTAGGCATTCACTCACTGCCCCCAAAGGTTCACTCCCTGGGAAGGAGGTCACTCAGAGCCCTGAGCCTGGGGAAAAGTGGTCATGGGGACCCAGTCACAATGACCTCCCCCAGTTTAATTTTGAAATCTCCCTTCATACCCAGCATGGTCTCCCTCTGGAGAACACCAGCTCCCTTCTCTTTGATGACCCCTTGTTCTGAAGCTGTTTGTCTGCTTTTCACCTCCTTGTGGGGATTCCTTCCCTCTGCCCAATTAGTGCCTTCCAGATAGTTCTCTCAGTTGAAGCGATCACTCCCACCTAACCTTTCACCTCCAGATTTTGCTTTCATACCCTTATAGGGAGATATCTGACAAGTTTTTTTCCATTTCATCTTCCCCCTGCCTGACGCTCAAAAGCACTGTTGCCAGGTTCCAAATAAAAAGCAATTTAATTAAGGGCATTTTTCCAGTTTTTTTTTAAAAGGAAAACAAAAAAAAGAAAGAGAGAGAGAATAGGTGTTCTGACTCATAGCCCCTAATGGTTTCTCTCCCCAAGGTACCTTTATAGTACTCGAGGGAAGAGAAGAAGGGATGTCATCTCTCTTCTTTCCTGAGCCAAGTCAAAGAGACCTTGACCTTGACCTTGTATCCTCCTTCTATTCAATCCTGAGCCCTTTGGCCTGGTTCTGCTAGATTCCTTTCCCTGTTTCTTTGCCCTGGGACTCCATCCTCTAGCTCTCCCTTGGAATCCTGGATTTTTATAAAGTGACCTTAGGGCAGAACAACAGAAGAGGAGGTCAGTGCTTGGCAGCCCAATTGTTAAAAGAAAGCCACCCTAAAGTAGGAAACCTAGGCAAAAGACTCCCTTGTCTTGACCATTCTGAACTCACAGATCCCAAGTGTATATCTTTGCTTTGGGTCCAGGCTTGATCTCTCTCCTGAGTGCACATTTACCCCCTAATATTAATTGACTGGACCTTGGTGCTTCTAAATCTCCGTACTCACTGACTCTCTGGCTTGGTGTATCCCTCCAGAGCATCAGTTTTGACCTTGGTTTGTTGCTGAAGTCTCAGTTTTTTCTCCACTCCTAGGTCTCTCCTTCTACCTTCCTTTTAGACAGCTGTTGTTGCATTTGTCCTTCGTTTTTGAAGAGGACCATGGCATTGGGGAAATGATGACCTGACTTGCAGCTGACTTTGATTTGACTGAGGGAGGGCTGTGCAAGGTCACCAGCCTCACTTTCTCCTCCAGTGGGTCCAGTTGCCTGATACTCACCAGGATGACTGGAGATGGCCCAGGATGCAATGGGAAACCCTGGCCCTTTAGGGTCCTCAGGTCCTCACTGTGAGTGAGGTAACACCCATTCAGTGAATAGGCCTCTTTAACAGTAGTGTGGAGAGAAGGCTAGAATGAAGGTCAAACAAGAACAGGGTTCAAATCCTACCTCTGATACCTCTGTTATCTGCTATATGTTTAATAATGAGGAAGTCACTTTACCTCTCTCAGACTCAGTTTCCTCATTTATAAGATTGCAATAATTATAGTACGTACTGCGTATGGTTGAGATACTCATCAGCTTTGATTATTATTATCCCAAATGGTTGCCATCCTCTTGGGCCAGTGAACCCTTACCTGTGTCTCCCAATCTAGTATTGACATATTGGATTTCCTGTCACTTTGATGTGTGGTAGTCTCCTATTGTGTCTACCACCTTCTCTCCTGAAGGTCATGAAGGTGGATGGATCTTGACAAGCCAATGGGATGTGTAGCTTCAGGGCCATTTCCGACTATATAGGTTCCTGACAGAGTAGGAAACATGTAGTGCAGCCCAATGAGACAGAGAGGAAATGGAGGATACAATTACAAAGAATGAAAAAGCCGTACTTCCAAGGAATTTATGTTCTAGTTGGAGACCAGTAAACAAAAGGTCTGGGATAGCCTCCAAACCAAAATCTTCCTTCTTATGCACTAGTTATCTCTCTGCCATCTTCTACCCTCATCCTCCATGACTTCTCTTCAGTATCTGACACACTAATGACCACTTTCTCTTCCTGGATACATTCTCCTCTTTGGGTTTTCGTGACTCTGTTCTTGCCTGGTTTCCCTAGTATTTGTTTGACTGATACTTCTCAACCTCTTTTGCTGGGTCTTTTTCTATGTGACATCCACTAAGTGTGGGTGTCCCCCAGGGCTCTGTACTGGGCCCCCCTTTTTCTGTCTATACTCTCTCACTTGGTAATCTCATCAGCTCCCACAGATTCAATTATCATCACTGTGCAGATAATTCTTAGATCTATTTTATTCAGCTTTTGTGTCTCTCCTGAGGTTTAGATTGCCTGTTGAATATTTTCAGCTGCACGTCCCCTAGGCACCTGAAACTCAATATGTCCAAAACGTAACTCATTATTTTTTTCCTCAAAACCTTCTCCTCTGCTGAGCTTCCCTTTTACAGTCAACAGGACCTTCCAGTTGCTCATGTACACAATCTCGATTTCTTTCTCACCTCATCCCTCTCACCTGCCCAATCTATCCAAACGATTGTCAGATTTCATCATTTTTCTTTTTACGATTCTCAGATACATCCCCTCCTCTCCATTCACATAGACACCACTCTAGTTTAGGGTCTCATCACCTCTCACTTGGACTATTGCAATAGCCTTCAAATTTCATTCCTTGCCTCATCTCACCCTACCCTACTCTATCCTTCGCATTGCTGTCAAAGTAATTTTCCTAAAGTATAGGCATGACCATGTCAAACCCCTACTTAGTTAGGTCTTATTTCTCTCTACTAACTCCAGATTTAAGTATAAAGTCCTTTGTTTGGTATTTAAAACTCTTTCCCATGTGGGTTCTTCATACTTTTCCAATCTTCTTAAATTCTACTCTTCTCCACACACTCTATTGTTTAGCTAAATTGGCCCAATTTCTATTTCTAAATACAAAAATATTATCTCCCATATCTGTGCCTTTGCATTGGTTGTTTCCCATGCTTGGAATATCTTCCCTTTCAACCTCTTAAAATCCCTGGCTTCCTTTAAGACTTAGACCAAGAGCTGCCACTTCTAGGTTTTTCCTTCTTCTCCCTCCCCCCAACCCCAGTTGCCAGTAACATTCCCTCTAAGGTTATCACCCATATGACTTGTATTTATTACATATGTTCTTATTCATATAAGTTGTCTCCCTTACTAGAATATGAGCTTCTTGAGGGCAGGGACGAGTCTTTTTTTCTTTGTATCCCCAGTGCTTAGTACTTAGAACATAGTAATTAATGCTTGATGGTGAATAAATCTATGATCTATGCCAATATTCACCCATTCTAGTAAGCAGCCCAACTTACTTACCTGGCACTCTCTATTGTTTTGTCTCATCATATTACCTAGCTTTCAACCTGTATTGATTTGGCCATTCATTCACACAGGCCTTCTATTAACCAGCTATCAAGGGTGGTTTCATGGATTATGCTTATAAGACTTTGTTTTTAATAAATTAATTAATTTATTTTTAGTTTTCAACATTCACTTCCTTAAGTTTTAAATTTTTTCCACCTCCCTCCCCTTTCCTCCTCCCCAAGATGGTGTACAATCTGATATACCTTCTTATTAAACATATTTTCACATTAGTCATATTGTATAGAAGAATTAGAACGAATGGGAGGAACCATGAGAAAGGAAAAAGACAAAACAAAACAAAACAAAACAAAAAAGAGAGCAAATAGTCTGCTTCGATCTGCATTCAGACTCCATATTTCTTTCTCTAGATGTGGATGGCATTTTCCATCAACTCATAAGATCTGTTGACCCATTCTTCCCACCTAGCTATTGTACGAAAGTCTCACCATTTTCAAGCCACAGTGTTGTCCAACTTAGTTCATATTAGGCACTAGACTAAGAAATAGTTTTATGCTATAGAAGTGGGAGTATACTAGAATGCTAAAAATATGTCTGTACATATATATATACACATATGCATAGATTTACAAATACATATACATAATATATATATATGTATATATATATATATATATACTTGTATATGTACATATGGCTACTGGGTCAGCTGGAGAAATCTGACATTGAATTCTGATACAAGTCCCAGTGGTGGCCCCTAAGAAAGGCTTTAGTCATTTATCTCAGCAAACTGGACAGCTACTTTCAATGTCTTCATCCTCACAGGCTAAACATCCCTGTTTCTTCTAGGGCAGTAGTATCCAACTGTAAGGCTAATCTATAAGTGAAAGAGAGGCCTGATTAGAGGCAGGCCCACACCCTTTCACTAACTAGGTGTGAGGCCCCAGGCCCCAGGCCCCAGGCTCCAGAGCTTTTTGCTAAGTAGGGTCTAAGCCCTCAGGGCCCTGAACAGGGTATATGAGTTCTGAGGTTGGAGTTTTGCCTTTGGGGACACATTCATTGGAAGACAAGACTCTGGGTAGCTGAAGGATGCTCCCCCACCTCTACCCCCCACCCCCACTTTGGAAACCCAGATGTTGGACAAACAGCTAGAAGCCCATCTACTCGTTTGTGTTATTTGCTCTGTTTATATAATGTGTGCTTGTAATTTCTGTTTGTATTCTCTCTGAAGTTCAGGGTGTTGGCTTTTTCCCCTGAAACTAAGTGAAAGATATATGTATGTTTGATTAAAGTGAGATTGTAAACCCCTTAAAGTTGCTTTTCTTAGAAAAGCAGATCAAAGAACTTGTACTAGCAGTCGTCCTGTGTGCTGGTGTTGTTAGCCTTACATAGCCACAGTAGTGGCAAATAACATTGTTGAAACACCAACTTAAATAGAAGTTGTTGCATTGTATTTTTATTTATTTTGTTAAATATTTCACAATTACATTTTAATCTACTTGGGCCATATTGAAGAATGTTACATATGGTCTGCGGGCTGAGTGTTTGATGCCTCTGTTCTAGGGCATTCATTTTGGGCACAGCTCTACTAGGCCTTCCTTACTGTACTTCCGACTCTCTGGACACCTTGTTCTTCTGTGGGTTCCTTCTCTTCTCTCCATCCCTCCAAAGGCAAGGATTGTCTTTTTGGCTTGTGTTTGTATCCCTGGAACTTATCATAGAAGCTGGCACTTACTAAGTGCCTAATAAATGCTTCTTGCCTGCCTTGCCTTCAGCCATTGGTCACATGGCATGAGTTCAAGGCTCTTCACTATACTTGTTGTCATATTCTGGATACTCTCCAGCTTATTTATTATTCTTTGTAAAATACTGAATTCAGAGCTGAACCCAGTTGGTTCAGGACTAGACAAGGACTAGAGGAAAAGGCCTTGATTCCTGGTTGTTAGAACATGCGTGTGAATTAATGACCATATGGCTATGGGTTGAGGCAAGGGAATATGGTTGAAAAGGAAAACAAGTAAAATGTCAAATAAGTAAGGTGGGCTACTTACTAAAATGGACAAATGTTGGCATAGAAATCATAGATTTATCAATCAAAAACATAATACAATACAACGTACAATTGGACAGCCCAACCCTCTCAGTAGCTTAGCTTGGCATGCCTCATTCCTGAGGGATAAAATCTCCTTGTAGGCTGCTTGAAGCTTACTTGAAGTCTTCATTTTGTCTTTGTAACCCAATATCTTACATGTGTTGTCATCGTTGGATCATAGATTTAGATTTGGAGGGGAACTCAGAAGTTACTTAGTCCAACCCCCTCATTTTACATAGAAGGAAACTGAGGCCCAAAGATTTGCCCAGGGTCACACAACTAAATAACCGAGGCAGGATTTGAACCCAGAACTCCCTGACTCTATATTTAGTGCTCTATCCATTACCTTCTGCTTTCTTTCAATAGCAAATATACAATAATAGATACTTGTTGGACTGGATTGAATGTTGGAAGACTTCAGCTATCAAAATATCTGCTAGAAATCTGTCTCTCTCTCTCTCTCTCTCTCTCTCTCTCTCTCTCTCTCTCTTTCTCTCTCTGTCTCATAAATCAGGATGGATGAAAGAAATTTGATTTGCCTCATTGATACTTTCATCTTTCTGAAAGTAGAGGAAACAGTGAGAACAACCATGCTCCTGAGCCTGATTCTGACCCACAAGGACTTGGGAAGTAGTAATCCCACAATCATAGTGGTAGTTAAGTTGGGGAAAATTGTGAATAGGCAGATGTGTACTCCTGAATTTGAGGAGAGTGGACATTAGAGTTTAGAGTTAGGATAGGTAGGATCCCTATTCCTAAAGCTTTCAAATGGGAGCCTGGCCAAGAGGAATGGAGGCTGTCGATAACGAAATTCTGGTAATGCAATCACAATTGATTCCAATAAGGTGGCTGAACTGGACACTCACTGCAGAACTCGGGTTTTAAAAGGACATGTACAGGAATGGAAGTGAGGGCAGGCAAGTGCGGACAAATACAAAAGAGCAGCAAGATCCTAGAAGAATAATGTCAGGAAGGCTAAAGCTTGCTATGCGCTGAGCCTCCTGATAAATGCTACAGACAATACAAAGAGTTTTTTTTTCAAATCCATGTTGGGGGAAGTGGAAGATCAAGGGAGGGATAGGACCCCTGCTTGGTGTGGATGGGAAGGTGATAATGGACAATAGAGAGAAGGCGTAACTAATCAACTCCTGGATTTCTCTTCTGGGGAGAATAATATCTAGACCAGGAAGAATAGACCAAAAATGGCTAATAGAAAATTGAAACCCAAGATAAGTCAGGAGAAGATAAAAAAAAGAAGTTAAAAGCTGCCCTGGATAAGTTAAAGTCACCTGGCCTGGAAGAACTACATCCCAGGGCACTGAAAGAATTTAGGGCTGAGATTGCAGCTGTCAGTTATCGTTGAGTTGAGGCAAGTGGAGCTTTGGGACAGCAAGTGGACAAATGTTGGCTCTAATTCCAAACTAGCAAAAAAAAAGGGTAGAAAAATCAAACGATAACCTGGTGATGTCTTGGTAAAGCCATAGAAAAAAATAAAGTTGAAGGGATAGTTTGTGAACATGTAGCAAAAGTGGTATGTGTGTGTGTGAGTGTGTGTGAGTGTGTGTGTGATTATTGGGAGGCAGGATAGATTCCTCGAGAAAGAGGCATGCCACGCTGACCTAGTTTCCCTTTTCTGACAGGAATACTAGGCTGCTACTACACTAGTAGGTCAAGGGAACATCATGGATACAGTATAGAGCTGGGTTTCAGCAAAGCTTATAGCCAAAAGACTTATAATCAACTCATCAAGATTGGCGGAAGAGATATGGACTTCATGACATACTGTGATGTGGGCTTGGTGACTAGACAGACCCAAAGAGTGCCAATCAATACCCATCTCAACCAGGAGGGAGGTCTCTAATGGAGTGTTCCAGGGCTCTTTTCTTAATAACTTTTATTGATAAATTAGATGAAAACATAGATGGTATATTTATCAAATGTTACTCCAACATAGCAAGAATAGCTAATATATTGGATGACAGAATCTGGATCCCGAAAAGATCCTAATAAGCCAGAACGGAGGACTAAAATAAACAAAATAAAACTTGTAGGAATCTATGTAATGCCTTATACTCAGATTTTAAAAAAAATCAGTTGTTTAGGGGCAGCTAGGCAGTGCAGTGAGTAGAGCACCGGCGCTGGAGTCAGGAGGACCTAAGTTCAAATCCGGCCTCAAGACACTTGACACACTTACTAGCTGTGTGACCTTGGGCAAGTCACTTAACTCCAATTGCTCTGCTTTTCCCCCTCAAAAAAAAATCA
This sequence comes from Trichosurus vulpecula, assembly GCF_011100635.1. NCBI lineage: Eukaryota > Metazoa > Chordata > Mammalia > Diprotodontia > Phalangeridae > Trichosurus > Trichosurus vulpecula. The sequence continues at coordinate 128,396,678 of NC_050574.1, forward strand.
ACTGTTTAAGTGCATGTTGGTGTCAGGAAAGTGATTCATATAAAAAACCCTGAAGGTTCTAGTGGACTGCAAGCTTCATATGAGTTAGCTGTGTGATATGGAAACTAAAGGAGCTAATGACAGCTGAACCTGTTTCAAGGGAGATACAATGTCCTGAACAAGAGAGATGATGGTCTCTCTATGGTCTGCTCTGGCCAGATCCAAATCAGGAGTGTGAAGGGACATTGATAAGCTAGAACACATTCAGAAAAAGTTGAACAAGATGGTGAAGGGCCTTGAAACCATACCATAGGAGCATCAGTTGAAGGAAGTGGATATGTCTAGCTTGGATGAGAGAAGACATTTATATTTTATCATATATAAGTTATATTTATGCAGTATATACTCACGAAGTGTATGCTCTAGTTTTACAGTCTCCACTTACACTGATGAATTGTGTCCCCATTGCGTGACTACTCAATTCTTTGAATAACTTTATAGTTAGCATTGAGGGCTGGGGGAAGGGGGAGAGTAATGTTATAGCTCAGAGACCCCAACTGATGTGCTTCCAACCATGATTATCAGCTGATATCCACTAATGATTTATTAAGGTATGAAAAGTTGGACAGCTTGGTGGCACAGTGGATAGAGTGCAAGGCCTGGAGTCAGGATGATCTGAGTACAAATCTGGCCTCAGACACTTCCTAGCTGTGTGACCCTGGGCAAGTCACCTAGCCCTGATTGCCTCAGTTTCCTCATCTGTAAAAGCAGCTGGAGAAGGAAATGGAAAACCTGTTTAGTATCTTTGCCAAGAAAACTCCCAAATGGGATCACAAAGAGTCAGACATGACTGAAACGACTTAACTGCAGAACATCATACAAAGAATTGGAACAAATATGTCCCTGAAAGTTTGCGACATGTTCCCCCATAAGTACATAGGAAGCCCAAAGGAAAGTGGACTTAAGCTTAGAGATCCCATGTACAAGGGATAATTGACAGCTCCTGGAAGTCCTCTTGCTGGAGCTTTCCTGCTGTGCTCTTTGTCAAGCTTTGAATTCCTCATCATCTGTCCAGTCTGCCCTTTGACTCTAGATACTGACACTGTTACTAGTCATTGCTGTCCTGAGGATGGTGCTGGGATGCTGATGGGATAATGAGAAATACAAAGTCCTCCTGATGCACCAAAGCTCACAAGGTCTTCCTTGAGGCAAGGAGGAGGGAATGGACAGAAAGACCTATTTCAAGGTTAAAGTGCCCCCTGTCTCCCTTCCAGGAGTCTCCTCAGAGGCAACTCTCTCTCTTCTCCATGCCAGACACTCAAATATCTTAGGTTCTCAAATAGTTCCTGATTTTTTTTTATAGGTCCCAGAGGTGGTAACTGAGTCCCTTAGCCCATTTGAACAGATTTCCTTTCATGCCTAGGGAGGTATCCAGACCTTGCTCATAACTAGTGAATAGCTTAGATTTGTTCTCATTTGATAAAATATACCTTGGTTTATTATCTTGACACACACTTTATTTTATTGACTCTTATTTTAAATTGAATGGGCTAATATACTTGATTTACTCAAATGACTCTTAAGCATATATGCATATATATATATATATATACATATATATATATATATATACATAAACACACATACACACAAAAATGCATGGTAGCTAGGTGGCACAGTGGATAGTGTGCGAGGCCTGGAATCAGGAAGTCCTGAATTCAACTCCAGCCTCAGATACTTACTAGCTGTGGCCCTGGGCAAGTTTCTTAACCCTGTTTGCCTCAGTTTCCTCATCTGTAAAATGAGCTGAAGAAGGAAATGGCAAACCGCTCCAGTATTTTTACCAAGAAACCCCCAAATGAGGTCATGGAGAGTCAGACAGGATTGAAACAACTCAACAATATACATATATATTTTTTCATCCTTTTATAAGCTCTTTGTGAGTGGAAAGTGCTTTATTTATTGTATTTGCCCAGTACCTAACACATAGTAGGCACTTACTAAATGAATGTTCATTCATTAATTGAATTTATAAAGTTTGGATGCATTTCAACTTCAAATAGTCTGCAGATTTTGCAAACAACATGTAAATTTCTATCAGTCAAGGTTCTATCCATTTCTACAATCCTGTGATCTCTCCTAAGATTTGGATGATTAACATAAACAACTTTGACACATTCTATTTTAAAACAATAGTCAGGAGACTGGGCCAGTGAATGGCTTACCTTAGGAGGGGTAATGTGTAAGCAGGAAAGTTGAACCTGAGTGCCAGGTGTCCAGTTTTTCTGTTGCCTGTGAAAGCCATTCCTTACTGTCTGTTCTCTTGACACCTTTGCACAGGTCCTTGCGATAGTTGGAAGGCAGGAGAAAAACAGGATCATAGATTTATAGATGGATGGAGAAACTTAGAGGCCTTCTAATCCAGCTGCCACCTTTTGTATATTAAGGTACCAAGCCTCATGGAGGATGAGTGACTTGTCCATTGGTAATCAACAAAACCTGGATTTGAATCCTGGTCCTCTAATTCCAAATCCAGTGTTCTTTCTTTGTTGCCTTCCAATTTCTTATTACATCCCCTACCCTCATTTTCACCCTAAAACAAAAATTGACAGAAAACTGTAAAATGCATGACTCAGAAACACAATCAATTATATATGTCCATAAGAGGTGGCTGAAATGATTGGGAAAGCTCCTCCCAGGGTCCCTCTCTTCCATTCCACTCCATTCAAGTCTGGGATTATCCTTAGGGTTCCCCAGATCTAATCAGTGCCCAAGTAGGTTTTGATGGAGGCCATCTTACTTCTGCCACCATTCCCCCTGCCTCCCATGGTTTCTCTAAAGAAGGACCCCAAGCAGGAAGAGGACCAGCATAACTGGCCCAATTCCACACTCAGTTAGGAGGTTTTGATTTAGTCTGTGTCTCTATATGTTGGAGAATCCACATCTGGGTCGAGCCATGAAGAATGTTTAATTAGCAACAACCTCTCCCATTCCCTCCTTTTCCAGATGTAGAAACTGATGCTTGTGGAGCTTAAATGAATGACTTGTCCAAGGTCACAGAGGGGGTAACCATTGAAGGCAGGATTTGAACTCAGGTCCTCTGATTAGTGTCAGACTGACAGAGCCCTGAAATGGGCAGAAAACTAGAGCATACTGAAAGCTACCCTCTGCAGTTCAAACTTAGCAAGGCCATATTTTCCACAATGCCATGCAGCTTCCATGCAAAATCAGCCTTCTTAGAATCTCACTGAGTAGGTAAATAAGGTCTTAAGCTTACAGGATTTAGAGCTGGGAGGAACCTCAGGCCACATAGGGTAATGCATATCTGAACATGAATCTCATTGGTAACAGACCTTATAAGTTGTCATCCATCCTGTGCTGGGACATGCTCAGAAAAAAGGAGCCCAACCCTCCCTGAAAGAGTCCATTTTGCTATGAAGAACTGAAAAACACAAAAGAAGATTTATTTGAACCAATGCAGAATCAAATAAGCAGAACCAGGAAATGCTTGTAACAATGTAGATGGGAAAACCATAAAACCAAAACATAGAATTCTATGTAATTTTAATGACCAAGTTTGGCTCCAGATAAAAATTGAGAAATTACACCCTGCTTATTTCTTTGCAAAAGTGAGGGGCTATGTGTGTGGAATATTATATGTACTACTGGACTTGGTAAACGTGTTGATCGTTTGTTTTCGCAGAACTGATTTTTTCTTTCTTTTTTATTCTTTGTTAGAAGGGATGGTTCTCTGGGGAGGGGAGGGAAGAAGAGGGGGATATATTTGGAAATGAAAGTGATTTAAAAACAAAATATATCAATAAAAGCAACTAAAAAAAGAAGAAAGTTTTTTTCCTTACCTCAGGCCCAAATTTGCTTCTTTGAAACTTCTATCCATCACTCTTAGTTCTTCTCTCTAGGGCCAAACAGAACAAAATGATTCCTTTTCCCACATTACAACCCTTCAAATACTTAAAGACAGCTGTCATCACCCCTCCCTCCCACCCCTGTCTTTTGTTTTCCAGTCTAAACATCCCCAGTTACTTCAATTGAATCTCATATCATATGGCATGGGTTTGGAGCCCTTCACCATTCTGTTTGCCCTCCCCTGGGCACCTACCAACTTATCAATGTCCTTCCCAAAATATGTGACTTAGAACTACTATTTAGTTTTAGAAGGATTGACCTACAGCATACCTTGAGCACGGGGATCCAATCTGTCCCTGTCAGTGCTGGTGTGGGAGGGGAGTGCAATTTGTTAAACACACCAAATATTCCTTCATTGCTAAAATTGTTTATCAGCACAGGGTCAAGTTCAGATCCTGGGGGCACTCCTTCTAAACTGACATCAACTCAATGACAACTCCCCTTTGCAACAGGTCATTATATAGAAATAGTCCTTAATAGTTCAACGCTGATGGTGTTCTCCTGACTTTGTGCTTTGTGATCATGCTGTTCCCTGTGACTACGGCATCCTCCTCCACCTCTTTCATGGTTATATTTCCACTCATTTTTTGTTTGTTTGTGTCATTTGTCTGTTTTGAAGGCAATTGGGGTTAAGTGACTTGTCCAAGGTAACATAGCTAGTAAGTGTCTGAGACCAGATTTGAACTCAGGTTCTCCTCACTCCAGAGCTGATGCTCTGTCTGCTGCACTGCCTAGGCACCCCCCCTTCTCTCTCTCTCTCTCTCTCTCTCTCTCTCTCTCTCTCTCTCTCTCTGTCTCTCTCTCTCTCTCTCTCTCTCTCTCTCTCTCTCTCTCTCTCTCTCTCTATTTAGAGTACATTATTATATACAGTTGTCCCTTCCATATCATGAGAGTTAAGGATGTGATGCCCCCATGATTTGGAAAATTTGAGTAAAATTGTTTGACCCTCCCTTGATACTAGAGAAGAAGTATGAATTATTAGGGTATTAAAAGATAAAGTATATTGTTATTACACAGTATTATACACATATTTTATGCATTTCTGAATTTCTAAAGTTTTTCTGTGTTGTCTGCTGGTCTTCATGTGTCATCTGAGGCTTCTACAAAACTCCCCCAAAAATTTACATTTAATTTGTTATGCTGACCCACAATACATTGAAACTTAGATGAGGAAAGTTGTGATGTTGGAGGAATAACTGTATGTATGTATAAATATACATACATACACACACACACACACACACACACACACACACACATATATATATATATATATATATATATATATACACAAAGAGAGAGGGAGAGACAGAGAGACACACACAGAAAGAGAGAGGGAGAGAAAAGGAAGAACGGGGGTGGGGAGAGAGACAGAGAGAGAGAGAGAGAGAACATCTTTATGGTTTTTTGTCCTTAGAATGTGAGCTCTCTGAAGGAAGGGATTGGGGTTTTTTGGCCTATTTTTGTACCTCTAGAACTTAGCAAGGATAGTAAACAATTGTTGAGTTGTTTCAGCTGTGTCTGACTCTCTATGACCTCATTTGGGGTTTTCTTGGCAAAGATACTGGTGTGGTCTGCCATTTCCTTCTCCAGCTCATTTTACAGATGAGGAAACTGAGGCAAATGGGGTTAAGTGACTTGCTCAGGATCACACAGCTAGAAAGTGTCTGAGGCTAGGTTTGAACTCGGGAAGATGAGTCTTCTTGACTTCAGGCCCAGTGTTCTATCCACTGAGCCTCCTGGCTGCCCCAATTTCTGCTCATTTTTGAAGTCTAACTCCAGTGCTGCCTCCTACAGTAAGCCCTTCCTGATATCCTCTGTCAGTAAAACATCCCTGCCCCCCTCCCCCCCAGCTTTCTTGTAACCCTTTGCTTTGGACCATTATGCTAAACATATCATGTAATTCTGTGAGTAGCAGTTATAGGTTCTTTGTTTGTGTCCTGTCCTTGACCTGTGATTACACATTCATTCTCTCCTTTTTTTTTTTTGAAAATCAGGATAACATTTGCCCTTTTCTAGCTTTTTTACTTCTCCTATTCTCTGTGATCTTTCAAACATTATTGACAGGGGCTCAGCAATCACTTCTGCCAGGACTCTCAGTACCCAAGGATGTCGTTCATCTGGGCCTGGTGACTTGAACTCATCAAGGACAGCTAGATGCTCTCTTATTATCTCCCCCCTTATCTTCTCTCCTTTCCACTCCAGAGATCTTACTGCTTGGCAGAGAAAACAGAGGCAAAATAACAGAAGAGCAGCTATGTCTTCTCTCTATTTTCATCATTCTATCCTCTCAGAGCAACGGCCCTAAACCTTCTTTAGTCCTCTTCTTTTCCTTAATGTAGCTTTTTAAAAAAAAATTATTGGATTTTGGGGGATATCTTTAGTTCCTTATTTTCCCTGCTAGCCTCAGTACATTCTGAGATTCAGCATTCTTCACACTATTCTTATAGCAACATGTTATGCTTTAGCATTCATCCTGTATTACTTAGATTTATTTCATAAATGATGAAATGAAGTGAGAAACCAAAGCTCTTATAGGTAGCTAAAAGTGGGGATGAGAGTTGAACCCAACTCTTCCTCAGCTCTAAATTTTGTACTTTTTATACTATGCCATGTTATGCCATCTAAACAGCAGCTTGTTCAGTGATACTCTCTTTCCCCCACCAGAGGCTCCCCCCCAAACCACTGAGGCCTCTGTCCAGTCATCTGCCTGGAATTCAAGGGTGGTGTGCAGGAAGTCACTGCTGATGAACTGCATTCTAAGGTGGCTCGGATTCCAGCACCCTATTCAATGCTTACAGGCCTCATATAGCTGCATCTGATGCAATTTTTCTTTTCTGGGCACCCATCTAAGGGTTCCTCATAGAACCCCTATACTGATGATCAAAGGCACCAGTGTCTGTCTAACAATGAGGATCATAGTTATAGAGTTCCCATCTCCAAGACCCAAATTCTTTCTCCTACAGGAAAACAGCATGCTTTGGTCCTCAAAGTCGTTTTGTCTACATCAGTGTGCCTCATCACCACCGCCCCTAGCATAGATATTAAAGAAGAGGCATTAATATCTACCTTGCCACTGCACTCTAAGGATCGTGGGACTGTTCCATTTAACTCACAGATTAAACTTTCCTTATGTATTGTCACCCCCAGTAAAAGTCCTTGAGAACAGGGAATGTCTTACTTTTCTGTTAGCATCCCCAGTGTTTATCACTGTGCTTTGCACATAGTAAGCACTTAATAATGCTTGTTTCATTAGTTAATTCATTCATTCATTCCTGGAGAGAATCATCACTAGCCCTTATGCTTAGCAGAAAAATGATAAAGAAACTCATCTTGACTGATTCCAGCTTTGGTAAACTTTCATATTGGTATTTGTAGAGAACATGGCACCAATAATTCCCTAAATAGCGGATAATGGTGGGCAAGGGAGGATAGAGAAATGGTCCTTGGGTCCTAGCCCTTCGGTCTTCTCTTAACTAAGTGTAGGACTTGAAGGGCTTCAGTCAGTCCACAAGCATTTATTAAGTACCTTCTGTGTGCCAGGAACTGTGCTAAGCACTCGGGATACAAAGAAAGGCAAAAGACAGTCCCTGCTCTTAAACTCTCAGGGAAACAACATACAGAGAACTATGTACAAATAAGTTAATACAAGATTATTAGAGATTTTGGAGATAACTGGCAGAGGGAAGGCACTAGAAATAAGAGGGATCAGAAAAGACTTCCTGTAGAAGGAGAAATTTTAGCTAGGACTTGAAGGAAGCCAAGAGGTGGATGTGAAGGAGGGAATTCCAGGCTTGGGAGATAGCCCAGCTGGGAGACAGCGTGTTTTGTGCAAGGAATAGAAAAGAGGCCAGTGTCAGAGGCTGTAGAGGAGAGTAAGATGTAAAAAGACTGGAAGAATAAGAGGGTGCCAAGTTATGAAAAGCATTGAATGCCAAAGGATTTTATCCTGGAGTCATAGGGGGCCATAGAAGTTTATTGAATAGGGGAATGACACGGTCACACCTGTGCCTTGGGAAGATAAATTTGACAGCTGAGGTGAAGATAGGCTGGACCTTTCTGGGCCTCAGTTTCTTCATTTGTAAAATGAAAGAGTTGGACCATGGGATCTCCAAGGTCCTTTCATCTCTATATCCTATGAGCTTACGATTTCATGTCATATATATATATATCTCCTATTTGGTTTTAGAATAAGACATATTACATTTTTTCCAGAAGATTTATCTTCCTAATTCCATTTGACTTGGGCTGATATTAAAATTAATATGCATGACCTGAACACACACCATCTGAGGGCATGTGGAGGTGGTCCTACATAAGATAGGTCTGTAGGTGACTCAGAAAAGCTAGTCTGAAAGCACAACAGCAATGCTCAGGCACAGGCAGACAATTGAGCCATGACCTATAATGGAACGCATGCTAAGTTCCTCTTATAGGCACTGCAAACAGGCCCAGTGGTTAGATCCATAGATGTTGGGACCTTAGAAATCACCTTCTCTAAGCTCTAAAGTTTATAGATGAGGAAAGCAACTTGGTCTATCCTATGATAAGTTAGTGGCAGAATCGGGACTAATAGAGGAGGAAAGGGATGGAAGGACAAGGAATAAGCATTTACACAGCACACAGGTGTCAGGCGCTGTGTTATGTGCTTTTCATAAATATCCCATTTGATCTTCCCAATAATCCTGTGATGTGGGTAATATAATTATTCCTATTTTATTGATATTATGATTAATAACTCTCAGGTTTGTAAAGTGCTGAGCACTTTGTTATTTAATCATTTTCTGTCGTGCTCAACTCTTCATGACTCCATTTGGGGTTTTCTTGGCAGAGATACTAGCGTGGTTTGTCATTTCCTTCTCCAGCTCATTTTACGGATGAGGAAACGGAGGCAAACAGAGGCTAAGTACCTTGCCCAGAGTCAAACAATGAGTAAGTGTCTGAGGCTGGATTTGAACTCAGGACTTCCCGATTCCAGGCCTCACGCTCTATCCTCTGTGCTACCAGCTTCCTCACATAGTCTTCTTGTTGATGATGATAATGGTAGTAATAACAAGGATAATAACTAGTATTTATGCAGCCCTTCAAAGTTTACAAATGCACTTTATATGTTACCTCATTTGAGCCTCACAACAGCCCTGTGGAGCACGTACTATTATTAACACCACTCTATAGATTCGGAAATCGAGGCTGAGGTGAAGTATTTTGTCCAGAATCCCACAGCTGGGACCCATCTGAGGCACGATTTGAACTCAGGTTTCCTGACTCCTAGTTCCACACTCTGTGAGCAGCTGGGTGGTAGATACAGCACGGGTCCTCAGATCAGGTAGACCTGAGTTTAAATCCAGCCTCAGACACTTACTAGCTGTGTGACTCTGGGCCAGTCACTTCACCCTGTTTGCCTCAGTTTCCTCAACTGTAAAATGAGCTGGAGAAGGACATGGCAAACCATTTGAGCATCTTTGCTGAGGCAACCCCAAGTCAGTTCACAAAGAGTCGGACAGGGCTGAAAGGACTGAACAGCAAAAGTGCAACACTCCATCCCCTGTTCTACCGAGAGGAAGAGAACGTAGGCCTCCTGACATCCAGCCTAGTTCAGGCGCCTCTGCACCATGCTTCACCTTAGGGCAAGGGATAGGCAGGACATTTGAACAGTAACCTGCCATAGAAGGGAGCTATTTCTCCTTCCTCTGTCTCTCCTCCTTATACTTCCCTCCTCCCTCTTCCTTTTTATCTATCCCCCATTCCCTCCAACCGGCAGCCATTTTCTTTGTCCTTTCCCAGAACGTGCAAGGCCAAGCCATGAAATGAGAAGGTGACGACTTTCTGGCAGATAAAAGAAAACCCTTCTTTTCTCAGCAGATAATTAATTTGCGTCACTTGCTGGTCATGGAACATAATTGAGGCCAAGAGCTTAAGAAGGGCCTGGGACGGATTAGACACATATTCATATCAAGGAGAATGGTATCAGTCACTCAAAGGGCCTATCCCTGGAGGGGGTAGGGGGCTGCTTCACGAGCCTTCTGCTAGGGATGGATGAGAGCTCTCCACCCAATTAAGAAGCTTTATCCAGGTAGGGCATTCCTTTATTTCACAGAATCATTGACTCAGAACGGTAGAGCCATATGGGACCTCGGTGATCATTTTCCCAGCTCATTTTGTAGATGTGGGCCCTGAGGCCCAGAATGGTGAGGCAGCTCTCTGAATCATACAGGGAAGCTAGTGGGACTTTATCTCGGGCCTCCTGACTCTCAGGATAGAACTATTCCCACTATGTCATGCCAAGAGCAGAGTGGCAGGGTCCTACACTGCCAGGGTTCTTGTTGTTACCCTAACATGGTAGTCTAATGGGTTCTGCACAAAATAGGATCTAGAGATATGGCCCCTACTCTCTTGGGGCTTACCGTCCAAGTCAGCTAATAAGAGCGTGGACTGTGGCTGAAAGAGTCACCTTGTCTCTGGAGCACTAGACATGAAAAGGGTCTAGAAAAGTAGTCTAGGAAGAAAAAGATGTCAGCTCTATTCCCAGCCCTGCCAAAGAATCAGCTATGCATCCTTGTTTGCTCACTTCCCTCTCAGAACCTCTGTTTCTTCACTGAATTTGAAGGGATGAGATTAAATAACTCCTAAGGACCTATGAATCTGTGGAGTGGATGATAGGGAGCAGGGCTATGGATAATCCAAAACCAGTGGATAATCAGGAAAAGAGAGTGTCTTTTTTGTTTGTTTGGTCATGTAATAATGCTCTTTCTGTTCTCATTGTGTGATTTTGCTTTGCTGTCCAGAAGATTGGTCTTCCCAATTAAGCTTAGTTTAGACTGAGATGAAAATCAGTCTCTGGTCTCTGCATAAACACAAACTATGGGAGTTTAGAAGCAACCTGGAAACACGCTAACATACTGGGTGGCAGGAAGAGGGAGACAGACAGACACAGAGACATGTAGACAGAGAGAGACAGAGAGGAGAAGAGAGGAGAGGAGAGGAGATATGAGAGAAGGAGGAGAGACAGAGAAGAGACATAGAGAAGGAAAGAAAGGGGAGAGATAGAGACAGAAAGACAAGAGAGAAAAGAGAAGAGGAGATGAGAGAAAGATGAGAGAGAGGAAATAGAGAGAAAGGAAGGGAAGGGAAGGGAAGGGAAGGGAAGGGAAGGAGGCAGGGAGAGAGGGAGAGGGAGAAATAGGGGAGAGAGAGAAGGAAGGAGGGAGAGAGAAAGAGAGAAAAATTACTGCAATTTACTCACTCTGTAAGTGATTACCAGATGGATAATTGAGAGCTGATATGATGATGTAGTCCAAAAAAGTCCCTAAAATCTTGTGTGCAAGCCTGCTCTTCCCACAATTAAGGAGAATTTGTCCTTACTTAATGTAAAAAGCACTAGAAAAATTCTATTAAAAAGTGTAACCCTAATTTAACTCACTTTTAGGTATCTGACATTCAAGGACAAAGAGCAAGGACAGAGGTTAGGGCAAGCAATGGGTTACTTGGTTAGACAGCTTTATTTCACAGACTTCTGTTGGACCATTCCCCTCTGCCCACCCAATGGGCAGTGCAATTTACAGGAGAAGATTCTTGGGTCATGAAGTTCTAAAAAGTAACTGTCTTTGTTCAGTTAAGACCTGAGGCTGTTTCTGTGAACAGGATGAAAGGATGTAGGCTAGATGGTAATGAGGCTCACTTGCTGATTGGTGAGTTGTTGCCTGGGGCTACCACATCTTGAGGAAACCCAGCCAAGCTGTTCATTTCACCCCCAGCTCTCTCTCCGGTCTGCTCCACCTGCACACCAGCTTTCTTACTTTGGTGAAAGTAACCTCAATATATCCCCTCCTCCTTCCCATCCCTTCCACCATTTTCAGCTCCACTTTATTAGAATGCAAACTCCCTCAGTTTACCTAGGCACCTAGGTGGCGCAGTTGATAGGGCATTGAGCCTGGAGTCAGGACAGACCTGAGTTCAAATGTGACTTCAGACGCTTACTAGCTGTGTGACCTCGGTCAAGTCACTTAACCCCATTTGCCTCAGTTTTCTCATCTGTAAAATAAGCTGGAGAAGGAAATGGCAAAGCCCTCCAGTATCTTTACCAAGAAAACCCCAACTGGGGTCAGGGAGAGTTGGACACAACTGAACAACAACGAACTCTTTGAGAGTAGGGACTGTCTTATTTGCTTGTTATTAAAACTCCAGTACTTGATGTGCTGATTGGCACACAGTAAGCAATTAATAAATGTCCTGTCTATCTCTATGTATCTATGTATCTGTCTATGTATCTATCTGTCTATCTGTCACAAGTACCCTCCCCTTCTAGCTACCTAATACAATTAAGTGGATTCAAAACTGATCTAATAACCTCTCTCTCTCTCTCTCTCTCTCTCTCTCTCTCTCTCTCTCTCATCTACCTAATACAATTAAGTAAATTCCAAACTGGCTTAATAACTCAAGGCAAAACATGGTCATTAATGAGTCCATTTCCACTTGGAGGGAGGCTTCTTGTGGAGCACTCAAGGATTCAGATCTTTGGCCTGTTTAACATCTTTATCATTGACTTAGATGAAGGGACACATGACGTGTGTATCAAATTTGCTGATGACACAAAGCTGGGCTAGCAAACACCTTGGATGATACAGTCAGGAGACAAAAGTATCCTGACAAGCTAGAATGAAGGGCTGACTCCAAGAAAAACTGAACATAAAATTGAAAAGACTTGTGATTTTATTGATATGGGGAACTTCCAATGAGTAACCTTCCTGTAAGAATGCAGATTGTGGCTTGCTTTGCAATGTATAGGCTTACAGAATGACACAGGGCAATGAAAGGGGATCACCCAGTGGCTTACCCAAGGCCTCACAGCCAACATGCGTCAGTGGAAGAACTTGAACCCAGGTCTCCTTGACTGCGGGTCTGTCTCTCCACCTGCTACACTATGGCTGCCTTGCTGAGATGAACTTCAGTAGAAATAAATGTAAAAACCCCCAACTTGGGTTAAAAAACAGCAACAATTATACAAGCCTATGTAGAGGAGGCATTTCTGTCCACTGAATCCTATGAGAGAGAGCTGGGTGTTTTGAGGGACTGCAAGCACAGCTAGGTGGGGCAGTGGATAGCACACTGGGCCTGGAGTCAGGAAGATTCCTCTTCATGTGTTCAAATCTGGCCTCAGACACTTACTATGTATGTGACCCTGGGCAAGTCACTTAACCCTGTTTGCCTCAGTTTCCTCATCTGTAACGTGAGCTGGAGAACGAAATGACAAGCCACTGCAGTATCTCTGCCAAGAAAACCCCAAATGGAATCTTGAAGAGGCAGTCACAGCTGAAATCAGCTCAACAACAAGAAACTCAAGGTAAGTCCACAGTGTGATATGGCAGCAGAATACACACACACACACACACACACACACACACACACACACACACACGCAGTCTCAGGCTGAATCAATAGAAAAACAGTATGAAAAGTCTAGAAGTCCTCTACCGTGGCAATCAATGCTGGATAGATATACCCCAAAGAATTCAAAGGTAGAAAAAATATCCCCTATATAAAAATAAAAACTCATAATAGCACTTTTTTTGTGGTGTTATGAAAAAGAAAACCAGAAAAAACTGGAATCAAAGTGGGTGCCCATAAATTGGGGAATCACTGAACAAATTGTAGAAAGTAATGATAGTGGATTATTATAGTACCATAATAAATAATGAATTTGGAATTCAGAGAAACAGCAGAATCAATCAATTAAAATTACTAGCAAATACTGTGTTTCAGGCTCAGTGTTTTGTATCCTTGGGGATTGCGGCTGCTGGTGTTGTTGCTGAGTTACTCAGGAAGTACACAACACTGGAGGCATAGGCATTCATATAAGACAGCATCCCTCTCACCACAGTGGGGCCTGTGAGAGGGGAGGCTTTCTCAGCCTCTTGCCAATGCCCATTCATGAAGCTCTGGAACATTGAGTGACTTGGTTACTCAGCTATCCAAGATCCCTCTACAACAGTCTTCTAGATTCTTTCTATGACATTGTTCCAGTGGTGGTCCTGCTTCCTGCTGGGGTCAGGTGGGCTTTTGGCCCTCCTTCTTTTTAATCCCAAGAGACGTCCTGGCTGGGGACTCCACCTAGTTGGTATTTGGTCAATAACTGGTCAACTAGGTATCTTTTCCTTTTGATTCTTCTAGCCACTTTGTTTTTCATGGTATAGTATATAGCATGTGGCCCTGGACGTCTGGTTAATAGAGGTAAGACAGGCAAAAAGGACACAACTCTAAATTTTAAAGGCATTCTCTTCTGGCAACCAGTCCTTATACTCTAACACCAATGCTTCATGGCAAAATTGGGGGTAGGGGAGTAGAGGCTAGTTAGAAAAAAAATTTTTCCAAGAAGATAAGGCTGAAAAAGTTGTTACGTATTTTAGAGGAAAGGGAAGGGTTTGATCAGAAATGGAGCCCTTTGCAAATTCGATTTCAATTCAATTATATAGCAATTTAAAGTTGGCAATTTTTAGTAAAGTTTAGTTGTTAATTCAAAGAAAATAAGTTCAGTTAAGTTTAAGTTTCTTTAGTTTGATGAATAAAAGTAAGGTCTTTATAAGACTGATTATTTGATAAATATCTATCTTTAAAAACTTAAAAATCCTTCTACACTCTAATGAAATGTTCTTATGCACCTATGATCAGGAGCACGGTATACACAATGAGTACAAAGATATAGATAGAAACAGCACTAAACCTCATAGAACTTAGGCTGATAACAATGAACAGTCTCAGTCCCAGAGAACAGATGATGAAACACATTTCTCTCCTCTGTGTAGAATGGTAGAGAACTATGGGTGTTGTAATTTTGTATGGAATACAATGAAATATTTTATACATTGTCAGAGGCAGCTAGATTGCACAGTGGATAGAGCCCCAGGCCTAAAATCAGAAAGATCTGAGTTCAAATATGACCTCAGACACTTGCTAACTGGGGCAAGTCACTTCATTTGCCCCAGTTCATCATCTGTAAAATGGGGACCCATTGAAGAAGGAAATGGCAAAACATTCCAGTAACCTTGCCAAGAAAACCCCGTGGACTTTGTCTACAGGGTCGTGGAGAGTTGGACGTGACTGGACAGCAACAACAACATATGTTACCAGCCAAAGTTGTAAGCTGATTTTGCTTGACTGTTTTCCTTTGTAAACATAGGGATGGTTTAACATGATACGGAAGGTGGTCTCTACAAAGGAAATAGCCGTAGGATGACAAACAAAGGATGCCAATCACACTAAAAAGTAACCAGAGATAGAGCCCCTGGAGGAAGAGCAATGCCAGCCCCATTACATTTTGTTCTGGAACAGTTGCATTTGAATATTACGTTCACTTCTAGGTGCCACATTTGTGAAAGAACACTGTTCTGCAAACCTCAAATTGCTATATAAACACTCCGTAGTATTGTTTATTGTGATTATTATTTCCACAGGAAGTGACCAGGTGATTAGATGATCAGAGGGCAAACAATACAAGGGATGGCTGAAGGAAGTGAGGTTGTTTAGTCTGAGACAGAAGACTGAGGGGAGACAGAAGAGCCATCTTCAATCCTTGATGACTTGTCATGTAGAAGAAAGACTGGACTTTTTCTTCTTGGACCCAGAAGGCAGAACTAGATACAACAAATAGAAACTGAAAAAGAGACCAAAACAGACTTGTTGGAAGGGGGAGGGGAGGAATCCCTATTAATTAGAGCTGTCCCCAAAGTGGAATAGATTGCCTGAGGAGAGGGTGTGTTCCCTTCAGCTAGAGCTCTTCTGGCAAAGGCTGCAGGGCCACTTGTCAGGTGTGTCCTAGATGACTTTTTTTCCTCACACTTGCATAAGACTAAATGACCTTTGGGGTCACTTCCAACTCTGAGATTCTGAGTTTTGGAGTGTCTCCAGCACTCTCAGTGTGAATGGGGTCATTGTCTTCTCATTCAGCTATTTCCTCATATGTTATACTAGTTAGAACCAGCCTTCGGGCCAGGAAGACCTGGTTTCAAGTTCTTCTTCTGACATATGCTTGCTGTGTCACCATAGGCAAATCATTTAACCTCTCAGTACTCTAGGCAACTTTCCAGTACTGTAAGTTGTACAGAAGGTACCCATCTACCTGAGAAAGAGGAGTTCCTTCTTCTGGTAGTTCTCAGTAGCAATGAAATCACAGGTCCAGCATTTATCTTTGACCTAGACTGTAAGCTCTTTTCAGGCAAAGATTTGCATATCTGATCCTTTGAGGATATAAAGATATGCATATTTGATCCTTTGAGGATATAAAGATATGCATGTTTGATCCTTTGAGGATTTGTTGTACAGACCTGTGATACTCCCCACACCCTGTACCAGAGCTCTGGGCACCCAGTAGGTAACCATTAAACACCTATTTATTAATTGATTGCTCAGCTATGCCAGGAAGAGCAGATACTTATTGCAGCTGTTTTGTCCTCCACGTGGGTTCATTTCCACATTTAAAGAGTTCGAGCATTATTATATTATCACATTATGCAAACCAAATACCCCAAGAAGACTGATAGTTAACAAACAGACTAGTAGATTAGGGATTGCCTGTGGGACTGGTCCTAATCAACCAGCCTACTTATCTGCCTGTGATCAGGGCCTTGAATCTTTATCATTCAGCAGAGAGAAGCAACATACCAGGTTCCCAGAGGAGTAGAACAGGATTTCAATTACATATCATTTTTTTTATCACTTCACTGAAATAACATGGGCTCCCTGGCTCTAAATTGCTAAAATTCAGTTTAAGTTAAGGAGACAAATAGACACTAATTACAGAGTAGAGAGAGAGAGAAGTCCGAAGAATCAGGCTAAAAGAAGCCTGTGTGTGTGTGTCTGTGTGTGTGTGTGTGTGTGTGTGTGTGTGTGTAGTGAGGAGCAATAGAGGTTTCCCCATCAGCATGAAGTTAGCTCCCCAAAGGGTCATGGGGTAGATGGCTAGCCACTGCATGTGGAGTGGAGCTGACCACCCCAATGACCAACTAGTGGCAGGGCTAAAAGAAACAAAGCTTAGAGATCTTAGAGTATTTAATTCAGAGAAATTTTGGGACAATGGAGTGAGCTGATCTGAGAGTAGGAGGTACAGTAGAATGGAAAGAAAATGTACCCTAAGAATCAAAGGACTTGGGTTCAAGTTCTGTCTTTGTAGCTATCTGTGGAGGCTTGGGTGAGTCCTTTAACCTCCCTTGTCTTTGATTTCCTCCAATAGAAAATAGTAGTGCGGAATTAGATGGCCTTTGAGGTCCCTTCCAGCTTGAAACCCACTAAGGGCTACCACAGTGCCTTGTATATAGTAGACTGGACCTCACCATGGAATCTAAGAACTACCTGAGAGGGATTTAGAGATCAGCTCATCTAAACTCTCCATTTTACAGGTGAACAACCTGGGACCCAGAGAAGAGAAATAACTTGCCCAAAGTAACTGTAGTAGTAGTAGTAGTAGTAGTAGTAGTAGTAGTAGTAGTACCTATAATTCTCCATTTCTTACAAGGTGCTTTCTTCACAACCACCTGGATGGTTACTAATTGCAAACACTATTGTTGTTCAGTTGTTTCAGTCAAATATGACTCTTCATGACCCCATTTGGGGTTTTCTTGGCAAAGATACTGGAATGGTTTGCCATTTCCTTCTCTAGCTCATTTGACTGATGAGGAAACTGAGGCAAACAGGGTTAAATGACTTGCCCAGGGTCACACAGCTGGTAAGTGTCTGAAGCTGGATTTGAACTCAGGTCTTTCTTATTCCATACCTGGCACTCTATCCACTGCATCACCTAGCTGCCCCAAGCACTAATGCGCCTATTGTAAAGATGAGGAAAGTAAGACTTGTATGGGCCACTATTTACTGGTATTTCCTCATTTCCTCCTCCTCTCCCCACATGGTTTAGGCTAGATTTCCCCTAAAAGGCTACAAAACCTAGAACTTGATTGGCCCAAGATAATGACGGTCAAGGCTTAAGCTTCACCTCCCTGGAGGCAGTTTTCTGGTGGACTCTGACTCTGTTGATGTGACTTCCTAGTCACTGAGGATCAGGGGTGTGCTGGTAAATGTTTGACAGCTATTCTCAAAAAAAATGTTATCAGAACACACTTTTAAGTTTGATCTACATTGTTAACATTTTGTCCATCAATTTCTCAAGTCTAGACAATCTATTAAACAATAAATTAAGTCCCACATTGCAGTACTTGCCCATTTCCAAAATGTAGATGCTCACACTAAAAACTGAACAATACGCTTCCCTGCCTAGGGACACAAGAGGTTTCACCCTTATAGGGATGCCCCAAAACTTCCTGAGTCACCAAGCAAGATCCTGCCCAACAGACCCACTTCCATATGAAAGATGGAATTAAGCACTGCTTTATCTATGGCATATCCTTGTCACGTTAGGGCCAAGGAAACCTCTTTTTGTTAATTGTTCAATGACCCATGAGTACCTCATTTCATCTCAAAAGTGAACGTGAACTTGCAGAATGACAGTTAGACAAAGGCAAAGTGACTCATCAAAGATCCTAGAGCTCATCAGTGGCTTAGCCAGATCCCAGATCCAGTGTTTGTTTCTCTATTCTAGGAGTTCTAGACCTTTTCTGTGTGTCCTGGACCCCTTGGGTAGTCTGGTGGAGCCTATGAACCCTTTCTGAGAATAATCTTTTTAACTGCATATAATAAAATACATAGGGTTACAAAGAAAAATATTAAAATATAGTTATATTATATATCCAATTATATTGAAATGTGGTTATCTTTAAAAACAAAACAAAAAAAGACAAGTGCATGGACTCTATGGATAAGAACCATTGCCCAGGGCCAATGAATAGCTGCTAAATGAACGGATGGATTGATGAATGGATGTCAACTGTGTAGAGAATGGGGACCATCTATTCTCCATTTCCACTGGACAGAATAGGAACAAATTGTCTTAATTAAACAACACACCAGGAGGGATTTAGAATACAAGAAGTAACATTCTGACCACAACAATTTGTGAGACCTTAGGAGGATCCATGACTAAATCAGACTATCATCTGTGTTTCTCTGGAGGACTTTTAGGAGCATAAAAAAGGCTCATCCATTCGGGATGGTTTGGTTGTGATCATGCCCAGAGGCACAGGGATAAACTAGTTAACCTCTCAAGGGCCCTTTTCAGTCTTGACATATAGTTTATTTCAAGAGAATAGTATCTGGGTCTTTGGTATAATTTAAGTAGTTGTCTAGCGCCTTTCTTATTAGGGATACTCAATGCATCCTAATTGAAAATGAGGAGTAGTGAGATGTAGCTGAATGAATGTCAATAGGAAGTGAGTTCTAACTCTTCAAAATCTTTCCACAATTGGGATAGCTAGGTGGTGTAGTGGATAGAACACTGGTCTCAAAGTCAAGAAGACTTGAGTTCAAATCTGACCTCAGACACTTACTAGCTGTGTGAACCTGGGCAAGTTGCTTAACCTCAATTGCCTCCACAACAGCAACAAAATCTTTCCACAATCTATTTTTCTATTTTCTCTTTGCTATTACTAGCTCTCTGTCACTCTGCAATCCAAACAAGACTCCTCTCTGTTCCTCTCACATAGCCCTCCCTCTCTAGACTTAATGCTTTTGTACTGGTTATTCTCCATGCCTTAAATTCACTCCCTCTTCATCTCCATCTTATAGTATTCTTCTGTTTCTTCAAGACGCAACTTCTAAATGAAGTCTTTTCTCATCTCCTGAGCTGCTAGTGCTTCACCTCTCAAATTACCTTCTCCTTGACTGATTTGTATTCATATAAGATATGTGTGTGGAATGTCTATCTATATAGATGAAGTTCAAGGTTGGAATGGCTAGATATGCCATGAGGCCTGCTCTGCCTTAGCATAGAGTAAAGGAAGGGTTGTGTCTCTAGTCTTAAACAGGGGTATCAGGCTAGAAATATCTAACTGCCACTCCTCGAATATCTCTGGGCTAGGGATATGAGTCTGGGTTCCAAAGGAAAGCCATTTCTCTGATCACTTTTAATAGGAAGGGTAGGTGGCAGCTTAGTGTCAATAATTTACTCCACCCTCCACCAAATGCTAGTTAAACTAAAGACCATCAGAAATAACATATAGCCCCATTTATGCAAGCAGAACCACAAACTGAAATTGGAGTTGTACAGATTAGAATATACACGGAAATATTCACAAGTAAATGAGCTCTTCAGATGGGAGCAAGATAAGATCTCAGCTTACACCAGGAAAAAGAACGATCTCACCCAAAGGAGGCCTTCTCTTATCTTTCTCTGGAATCGCATGCTGTAGAGGTCAGGAGAATGATACGGCTA
Source organism: Trichosurus vulpecula (assembly GCF_011100635.1). Lineage (NCBI taxonomy): Eukaryota > Metazoa > Chordata > Mammalia > Diprotodontia > Phalangeridae > Trichosurus > Trichosurus vulpecula. The sequence goes on from NC_050574.1 coordinate 128,416,893, forward strand.
CCCTCTGTGTACATCTGGGTCTCAGAGGGCTCCAATCCACAGAGAGACTCCTTGGATAGGCAAGAGAAGGATTTGGCAGAGTGGTTTTTGTAATATACCTCAAAGCTACCTAAAATATTCTTTAATAGGACATTTGGTCATTACAACAATACTAATATGCCATCATAACAGTACTAATGGTAAGTATTTGTGATAAGACCATCATAAAATATTTGCAGCTTATATACCAATATCAGTTGCTAAGGACAAAATAGTAAAGAAATTCTACGAAGAACTTCACAAGACTCTCCAAATCAAATCAATATACAGTCTAATATTTGATGACTTTTAATACCCCAAATAATATATTGAAATGCATCACGTCTTTCCAATCTCACAATTGGATGAAAAATATAGAGAATATAAGATCCCATTGTGCTTACTTGTTGTGATTATAAATGAACATTTGATTCAGTAAAAGAAAAATGCCACCTTAAAGGCTCTTTTACAACAAGGTGTCTGCCATCCCTATATCATGAACATTCACGATTCCTTGGAAGACGTAATACAAGAAATAACATGGTTCAATTGCCCTCTAATAATCATAAGACAAGGAGGTATATGCTCATCCAAAATATTCACTTTTATGATGGAGATTCAGCAGAGTCCAGCTTGACTATGAATGTTGTAGATGGTGAAATCCTATGAATATTCCAGTTTGTGGGTGACATTGTGTTGATTGCATCAAACCTCAAAACACTGCAGAGGCTCCTGGAAGACATCTAGAATCACTGAAAGAAATTTGACATGACTATCCTTACAGAAAAAAAAAACAAATGGATGAATAATGACATTTGCTCAGATTTCAACATGTGTATGAATGGACACCCTACAGAAATTCTCCAATAATATATGTCTGGGACAGACAATACAAATGAACAATGAACTTGAATCAAGAATTGAAAAGGAAGAGAGCAGTCTAGATTGTTTTTCAGAAATTGCAAAGCACTTTTACTGACCTCCAATTTCCCACAATAGCAAAGGCCCTTCTTTTCAATATAAACATTTTACCCATGTTGCTATATGGAAGCAAGACCTAGAACAACACTGCCTTTGAAGAATTAAAGATACCCATTACACAAAGGCAATGGAAAGGTTCGTGATGGGTGTGAATAGGCTACAACATATAACCAATGGAGAATTCCAAAGAACAAGAATAAAAGGTGTAATCAAAGAACTATCTGACAGAAAGAGAAGATGGGCTGATCATATGGGCAGAAAGAGAAATATGACAGGTGGAGAGATAGAGTGCTCAACCGGTGCCCTTGAGATGTCAAGAGAAAGCAAGGAAGGACTCTAATGCATTGAGTGCTCCGCTTGTGGTGAGCTTTTGGAAGGACATGTGAATGACAATCACATAGGATGGGCAGAAAGTCACAATATGCACCCTAAATTGATGAAATCACAGATCCATTTGAGAATTTGAGAGATTTCTAGCCCAACCCCCTCTCTATATACATATATACATATATGCATATATGTGTGTATGTATATACATGTATTTACAATTTGTATAATTATTTAATGGCTACATATTAACAAAAATGAAAAATGGAACAGAATATATTTTAGCATTTTGAGAAAAAAAAACTATCTTCTTCATCATTGACATTTGGATGCCAACATCTTGGTGCCCAGTACACTGAATGAGGAAGTGGTAATTATCTTGAAGAAAAGAAAGACAGGAAGAGCAGTTAGATTAGCCCAAATACACATAGAGAAATTTTTACTGAAGGTGTCACAATTTTGAGGTCACTGAGGATTGATCTTCATTATAGATGAAAGAGGGGAAAATACTGAATAATTGGTTAGAAAAAAATCATAGATATTGTTGGAAAAGACAATTGAGAGGACATTAATTATTTCTGATCTATATGCCTTCTTGGCTGCTAGGTGGCACAGTAGATAGAGAACTAGGCCTAGAAGCAGGAAGAGCTGACACTACCTGTGTGACTGTGGTCAAGTCACTTAACCCTGTTTGCCTCAGTTTCCTTATCTGTTAAATGTTGGAGAAGGAATTGGCAAACCCTTCCAGTATTTTTGTCAAGAAAACTCCAAATGGGGTCATAAAGATTGGCTTGTAATTGAAACGATTGAAATTGAAACAATAGAACCACTGAACGAGAATATATGTCTACTTTTTCAATGCAATTAATGAGATGACAACTGATCTTCATTTGAATGTCAGTCAATAGGCATTTATTAAATGCCTATTTATTAAACATCCACTATATGCTCAGGCACTGTGCTAAGCACTGGGGATAGATGCAAAGACAAAAGACAGTTCCTGCTCTCAGGGAACTCTCAGTCTAATGGGGGAGGCAACATGCAAATGACTATGTACAGACAAACTATATACAGGATAAAAGGAAATGCTCAATAAAGGAAAGGCACTGGAATTAAAAGGGGCTGGGAAAGGCGTCCTGTAGAAGATAGGATTTTGGCTGCTACTTGAAGGAAGTCAGAGAAGTCAGGAGGTGAAAACGCCCTGAATCAGAAGACAGCGACCCATGTTACTGGATCATGGAATGTAGGGGTATGGGAGTGAGTATAAGATGTATGAAGACTGGAAATGTGTGTGAGGGGTAGATTATGAAGGGATTTGAATGCCAAACAAAGGATTTTATATTTTATATCCTGGAGGTGATAGGGAACCATTGGAATTTATTGAGAACGTGTGTGTATGTGTGTGTGTGGAAATGTAAGACATGATCAGATCCATGCTTTAGAAAAATCACTTTGGTGGCTGAGTGGATGGATTGGAGAGGGGAGAGATTTGTGACAGGTGGACTAATCAGCAGTACAAGAGTACTGGCATGAGGCAATGAAGGTCTGCAACCAGGGTGGTTGTACTCTCAGGGGGAAAAGAGAGCAAAAGGAAGATGTTTCTTCAAATGATGAAGAGATAGAAACACAGTCTTTGGCACATGATGCTCTACAGACGACCAAATATTCTTAGTCATACAATCAACTGAAAGGAGAGAGGATATGAGAGCTCACCAGGTCTGTTATTTGCTAATTACAAAAATATTTAATTGTGTAGAGAAAAACACATCTGTAATGGCTCTCTTCCTATTAAGTATATTCCATATGTAAATTCAGTTTGTAACTTAAAAAGTGTAACGTAACAGTTGAGGTAACTTTTCTTGACAATCATATTAAAGCACCTTGATTACCTTCTCACACATTCAACCTTGCCCTCAAAACAAAAGAGAATTATTTCAAGTTTTAGGCTCTTTGTGGGTAACACTCACTCAAAACCATAGATTATCAGCCACTATTCATGTGTTTACTTTTGCCTGCCAACCGGAGGAGGCTTTATTTCAAAACAAAAGGCATATGATCAAACAGTGTAAGAAATAAAGTGACCAAGAGAGATGCCCTAAGAACATATGGATTACATTCTCTCACAGGTTATCAAACCACCAGTGCAAGAGGGTATATATATATATATATATATATATATATATATATACACACACACACACACATATATATGTATGTATGTATGTACATATGTATGTGTATATACACATATATTATATATATGTATATGTATATAGAACAAGTGTGACAGGGAATACGTATAGAGGGCATAAATAAGAAACCCATATTGACAAGGGCACACACATGGATGGGGAAGCTCACATTCTGCATACTGCAGAATTGCCAATGTCCTCTTATGATGTCATCGTGCTACTCTTTATTCTGCCGGCTACATCACTTCTTCTGAGCATCCTATCTTTATGCTGACTATCACATCTCTGACAGGTGCCTCTGCTAGTTTTTTTTTTTGGTTGCCAAACCTCTCTGCTACTAAGGGCTTCATCTTTTCAAGGTCATTTGTTGATCTCCTTATACCTATCTGCTGAGATGTAGTGAATAGAAAGCCTCTCCCGGATAGAGAGCTGGGTAACACTTATTTTAGAGCATAATTGAAGTTACAAGCGACCATGTCTTGATAAAAGCAGCCAATGAAAACCAACGACAGTGTGTCAGGCTAACATTAAGTGTTTTCTTTTCATCAAAAATGTCTGGTGCTAATTCAAAGACTGTAGTCATGGTTGCATCAGATAACACTCTGCCTTAGAGTTTAGAAATTTTGTTTAACTTCTCTTGCATCCCTGATGGAGATCCTGTACCCCCATGAAATCATATTGAGGACTTTGTAAAAAAAAAACACAATAACAATAACAACAACACAGGAGCAGGGTAGACTCTGGAGGTGTGAAGCCCACCTCACTGCCTGGATACTCCATGATTCACATGAAAATGAAGTTGTTTAAGAACAAAAGCTAAAATAAAGAAGTTTTCCAGTCTTTAGGTCCACATTCATGCATTTGTTAGACAGATCAATCAATCAATAGATAGATATTTGCCAGAAACACTCCTTCCCCCACATACTTTTTTTGCTTTATCCAGCACAAACCTCTCTGCCTCTTTATATTCTGGTTCTCAGTATCAAGTGAGCATAAAACAATAAGATATATACTTACCAAAAGTGTTTGTAGCTGCTTCCACAGAGGAGATTCAGTACAAGTAGAAAAGGGTTTCTCTATAAATGGTGAGAAGCTCCAAATATTTTTATTGACACATTATATCATGACAGTTTTATCTTAGAGCATAAGACTATTTCTCTCCTTTGCTCAATAACTTTCAATGACTCTCTATCGTCAGAACAGGATACCAACCCCTATGACTAGCATTGAAAAACCATCATGGGATGGCTCTAAAATACCTTTCTAGACTGATTCCACAATACTCCTCCTCATAATTCTACATTCTGGCCAAACCTTGTTCATGAAATTCTCCTTCTTTCCTTTGTATCTTTTCATAAGCTGTCATCCTCGGCTGAAGGGTTCTCCCTTGGAATCACTATCTCCATTCAAAGCTCAGCTCGAGGGCCACCACCTCCTTTATGAATCTTTTTCTGATCCCTTTAGTTGTTAGTGCTCTCTCTGTAACCCAAGGTTATTTTATATATATTTTGTTTTTATTGTTGACTCCCTACAGTGTAATGTAAGCTTCTTATGGGCAGATATAGTTTCATTCTGCATACCCAGCACCTACTACAGTGTCTGGCACATACTTGTAACATAGTATATATTAATTGATTTAAATAAATTTTTTCAAACCCTACAATAATAAAGAGTTAAGTGAGATTTATAACTACTCAAAAGCATTTAGTCTTACCATCCACTTAGTAAAAAACAAGTGGATAAAAAAATGTTCATGGTGCAGTAGGATGGACAGCTGATTTAAGTGCTCTATCAGTGCTTTTTTCTGTTACAAACACTGTAATTGGACAACTAACTGGGCCACGAATTGAATAGGAGAGAAAGAATGGTTTATATTTGGTGAATTTTGTAATGCTTTCCAAGATCCTAGGCTGCTCTTTGAATAAAAAACTCATCTTTTTCACACTAATATTATTCTGGTGATGCCCATGTTGGTATATTATGAAACACCACAATTTATGAAGGATAAAAGTGTAGGTGACCCAAAAACAATGGAGACGCGTTTGTGTAAGCCTAAGTAGGCTATTACGTAAACTTAAGAAGCCATCCCAACACAAAAAATGGTGTAAAAACTATCTCTCTATCTCTCTATCTGTCTATCTATCTATCTGTTAGGAAAATAAGGTGGGTCAGTTTTGTATAAGGTTAAGGCATAAGGATGGCCTAAATGGAATATTGGAAGTCATGGAATGTAAAAAGACCTAAAGTAAGGCTCAGAACAAATTGAATGGGCCCCCTACCCTGTTGAAGATTTATGTAGATGCAAGAATGGGAGTAAGATGGGATGGTATAGGTGGGTTGGAATCTACCCCTTGGGGAGGATTTTTACAATGATGAGATCATGGACCCATTGAAGCACCGAAGCATAATATAATGACAATACTTATTAGCAAAACAAAGTAATCACATTATTATTTTCAGTGTTTGAAATATGAACTCTGTGGGTAGAGAAGCTCCCCTGGAATGAACTCAAGTGTCCTTTCTTCCCAGCCTGCCTAATTCAAGCCAAAGTGTCATGAAGAACAGGAATAAAGCAAACATGATATGAATAAAGATGAAATATCCTCAAAGGATTTTTGAATTTCTGGCCCATTTAATAATGTACAGAATGACACCATATACCAAAACAAGCTCCAAACGAGTGTGTGACATATCTAAATGGGTATTTAGACATAAAGGATGATATTATAAACAAGTTAGAAGAGCAAAGAAGAACTTATTTGTCACATTTATAGAAAGGGGAAGACTTCATGACCAAACAGGAAATAAAGAAAGGATCACAGAAGGTAAAACGAACAATTCTGAATAAATAAAGTTTTGCACAAATAAAACCAATGCAGCAAAAATAACAAGAAAAGCAGGTTAAGTGGGGGAAAAAATCTTTGCAGCAAGTTTCTTTCACAAAAGTCTCTTTCTAAGACCTTATATAGAAGGTCATATTATAATATATATATGTGTGTGTGTGTGTGTGTGTGTGTGTGTGTATATACACATGTGTGTATGTAATATATATGTACACATATAATACACATACACATGTATATACATATACATACATATATACAACATTCAAATATATGAGAATCATTCTCCAATTCATAAATGGTCAAAAGATAAAGAATAAATAACTTTCAGAGGAAGAAATCCAAGCTATCATTAGCCATATGAAAAAAGCTCTAAATTAATAATAATTAGAGAAATGCAAGTTCAAACAATTACTTCACACCCACTGTATCAACAAAGTTGACAAAAAAGGAAAATGACAAATGCTGGAGAGGCTGTGGGAAAAGAGGTACTTTAATGCACTGTTGGTGAAGTTGTGAACTAGTCCAGGCATTCTGAAAAAAAATTTGAAAGTATGCCCCCTAAACTGTGTATGCCCTTTGAGTCTGTGAATACTAAGTTAATGCCCTGAAAAAATAAAAGAAAGAGGAAAAAGACCCACATGTACAAAAAAATATTTATAGCAGTTCTTTTGGTGGTGGCAAAGAACTGGAATATGAGGAGGTGCCCATAAATTGGGGAACAAGACACTATATATGTATATGATAAAATACTAATGTGTTTTTAAGAAATAACAAATGAAATGGTTTCAGAGAAACCTAGGAAGATTTGTATGAACTGATTCAAAATGAAGTGAGCAGACTCAGGAAAATAATTTATACAAGAACTGCAATATTGTAAAGACAAATACCTTTGAAAGACTTATTAACCCCCCAAAATATAATGATCAGCCATAATTCCTAAGTACTCAGATGAAACATGCTACCTACCTCCTGACAGAGAGGTGATGGATTCAGAGTTCACATTGAGATATGAATTTTTTTGGACATGGCCAATGAGGGAATCTGTTTTGTTTGACTTTATATGTTTATAACAGGTTTGTTTTGTTTTTATTGCTTTCTCAATTGAGGAGGGGAGGTGGGAGAGAGGGAATGCAGATCTAAAAATAAAATAAAATTTAAATAGGAGAAAATAATGTACAGAATAATAATAGAGGTTGTTTTCTCCACAAGCTAAATTGAATCACAAAATTACAGAACCACAGGATGCTAGAAGGGACATTAGGAACCATTTAATTTAGGAATTTCTAACCTTTTTGTGCCATTGAACTCCTTTGCCAGTCTGGCATAGCCTATGTATCCCTTTTTAGAATAATGTTTTTAAATACATAAAATAAAATACATAGGGTTACAAAGGAAACCAAAGGTTAGTTAAAATAAGAGTGTAATTTTTTTCCCATACAAGTTCATAGACCTCTTTGATATCCATTCATTGACCCATTGGTAAGGTCTATGGAGTCCAGTTTAAGAATCAGTGATCTCATTGTTCTCAAGATTTTCCTTAATTTACAGATGAGAAAGCTGAAGCCCAGAAGTCATACACTTAAATGGTAACCTGATGTGATTTTAGAGCTACCAAAAGACTCTTTGCTCTATTGGGGATGCTATTTGAAATTCCTTTATTACTTATTTGTTCCTATCTGTTGAGAATTCATTCATTCATTCACAGCACCAAAATGTGTAGATTGCCTCGTATGTCTTCAATACTGTGCTAAGATACACCATGAGATGACACTGAAAAAAGATATAATAGTCCCTCACCTCAAGGAACCTACAGTTTCCTCTAAAACACATGAAACATTTACAAAGTATAAAAAGCAGTACATGTACTTTAGTGGAGTGACCCAAGAATCTGTCTCGTGGAATAGCACTATGATGTTCAACACTTTTATCCACTGATTAGATAAAAGTATGGATGACATGCTTACAAAAATTGCAGATGACCCAAATGATGAGGGGGTTGAGGGGATGGACTAGCTAATGTGTTGAAGAACAGAATCAAGAGCCAAAAGAAAAAATCTCACCAGGATAAAATGTTGGACTGAATGTAATAAAATGAATTTAATGGAGAGAATTACAAATTTCTACATTTGGGATTAAAAAAAATCATCTGTGCTAATGTCATATAAGAGAAGCATGGCTATACAGAAGTTCATATGGAAGAAGATTTATTGATCTATAAGCCTAATATGATGTCAAAAGTGTAACAAAGTATTTTAAAAACTCACCCAATTTCAGGCTACATTAATGACACTTAATAGTGTCTGGAAGACGGGAGGTGATAGTCTTGCATTTCTCTTGCCTGGTCACACTATGTATGAAGATATCTCATCTCATTGGTATTCTGTTTGGGGCATCACATTTCAAGAAGAAGATCAACAAATAAACACATTCAGAGGGAGGTAGCTGCCAGGATGGCAACAGACTGAGAGATGATGCCGTACGAGAAGTAGTTGAAGGAACTGGGAATATTTTGAAGATAAGCCTGGCAGTGGTGGGTAGGGAGGGGAGGAATTCAAACATTTGAAGCGCTATCTTCTAGCAGAGGGATGAAAGTGCTTTGATGTGTCCCCAGAGGGGAGGACTAGGGGCAAATGGGTGGGAACTACATAGAGACAGATTTAGACTTAACAGAAGCAAAACTCTCCAGTAATTAGTACTGTCCAAAAGTGAGAATGGGCTGCTCTGATAGGTAGTGAGCTTCCCATCACTTTGTCAAAGATCAATCGGCCATTCAGCAAGTATTTATTAAGTGTCTACTATATACCACGCACTGGGCTAGGCACTGAAAATGCAAAGACAAAAATGAAATTATCTTTTCCCTTAAGGAGCTTCTGTTTTATCAAGAGACACACGTCTCTTGGTCATTGTGAAGATTAAATGAGATAATATTTGTAAAGGTCTTATCACAGTGCCTGGCATGAAGTAAATGCTTAATAAATGCTCATTCCTTTCCCCTTAAGTTTCCAAATACATCTTTTTGTTAAGTTGTTTTTCAGTTGTGTCTGATTCTCTGTGACTCCATTTGGGGTTTTCTTGGCAAAGATACTAGAATGGTGTGTAATTTCCTTCTCCAGATCATTTTACAGATGAGGAAACTGAGGCAAACAGGGTTAAATGACTTGCCCAGGGTCATATAGCTAATAACTGTCTGAGACCAGATTTGAACTCAGGAAGATGATACTTTCTGGTTCCAAGCCCAGTGTTCTATCCATTGTGCCACCTAGCTGCCTGGATTTTGGTAAATATGTAACCCAGATCTCAAAGCCCATTTGTATGGGACTCTCTTCATTTGTGGAGGTTGATTACTTAGTGCCCCCTGCCTGAATGAGGGGGTGAATGAAGATTTTTGGATGCCAGGGGAGTTTGAATTCCATCCAGCATTTATGTAGTGCATACTATGTGCCAGACACTGTGATAAGAGCTTTACAAACATCTACTTTGATTCTCATAACAACCTCTAGGAGGTAGGTGTTATTATTATTTCAGTTGAGGAAACTGAGACACAGGTTAAGTGACTCACCCAGGATCACACAACCAGTAAGCATCGGAGGCTGAATTTGAACTCAGGTCTTCCAGATTCCAGGACCAGCACTTTATGCATGCCATCTAGCTGCTATCTTAGTGAAAATAAGGACCTACTCGAGTTTACTGAGCAGGGAAGTGACACAGTCTGATCTGAGGTTTAGGGTAGTCACTTTGTCAGTGGTAAAGGAAAAAAAAAGAATTCAATACAAATTTTATTTTTAAAAATGGGAAATCATTTTGGCAGCTGTGTGGAAGATGGATTGATGAGGGAAGAGACCCAAGGCAGGGAGACCAATTAGGAGGTTACTTCAAGAGTCTGGGTGAGAGGTGATTAGAGCTGGAACTAAAGCGATGACAGTAAGGAAGATGCAAGAAGTGTTGTGTAGAGATAAATTGATACAACTTGGCATTGATTTGATATGTTGGATGGAGGAGAATGAAAAGTTAAGGATAATGCCAAGGTTTCAAACCTGTGTAATCTGTGTAACTGGAAGGATAGGGGGGCCAACAACAGACATCAGAGAAGTTCAAAAAATAGAGGTTAGGAGGATAAATTATGAGTTCTGTCTTAGACATATGTGAGTTTGAGATGGGATATTCAGTTCAAAATATCTAATAGACAGCTGGTATTATGGGACTGGAGCTCAAGAGAAGAAATAGGGACCCATATAGACACCTACAAAATATCTGTGTAAAGATGGTTATTGAACCCGTGGGAACTGAAGAGGTCATCAAGTGGGAGAATGGAGAGAGAGGGGAATAGAGAGAGAGGCCCAAGAAGGACCCTGGGGATCTGAACTACAGGTGTATAAGAAGAGAGTGTACCAGAGAGACCAGTGTAACAAAGCCCCAGAAAGGAGAGTGAATCTAGGAGGAGAAAGTAGTGAAAGTGTCAAATGCTGCAGGGAGGTCAAGAAGGATGAGGATTACCAAGGCACTATCAGACTTGGCAATTAAGATCATTGGCAACTCTGAAGAGAGACATTTCAGTTGAGCGATGAAATCTGAAGCCAGACTGCAAAGCATTGAAAAGTAAATGATAGAAGAGAAAGTAGATGCGAGGAGACTAGACAGCTCCCCCTTACCCCTGAAATTCGGCTGAGAAAGGAAAGCTATAGGATGATAGCTTGAGATGATAGTAGAGTCAAGAGAAGGATATGGTAGGATACTAGCATGAAGAAGAGGATGTTTTGTTCTTTTTTTTTAAAGTATATGGGGAATCTGGGAATTTTTATAGGCAGCAAGGAATGAGCCAGTTAGACAGGGAGGGATTCTAAATGAGGGGTGGTGGAAGGGGTGCTTATGGGGCAATCAGCCAGAGGAAATGGAAGGAGATGAAATAGACATAGGAATATTGGCCTTGGTGAGGAGGACCACCTCTTCATTAGAGACTGAAGTAGAGGAGAAAAAGATAGGGGATGATATCAAAGGATTTTGTAAATAGTTGGAAGGCAGTGTGTAAATAGGTAGGGGAGTAGAGGCTGCTTTTGGTGAACGGCATTCTTGGTCTCCTTACATTGGGAGGATGTAAGTTAGTTGGGGTCTGGTTTCTCTATTGCTTGTTTTAAGGGTAATTCCTGTTCAGGTACAACTTGGGATACGCAGCCTTCGAGGTCCCTCCCAGCTTTGGAGATTCCATCAGTGTGGACTGGAATGGCCAGGGAATGCCGCTCGGGGGAGTAGGTCCTGAATTATGCCTTGCAGGACTAGGAAAGGTTGGGGGAGGGGTTCAATTACAATAGAAGGTTCATGCTGAGTAGTAGAAGAAAATAGAGTTAGAAAAGCAGATGGGGACAAATTGTGTAGGACTTGAGTTCTGGTATGAGGAATAGGCAAAGAATATCCATTGTAGGCTTTTGGCAAGGGAGAAACATAATGAAAAAAGCTCTGTTTTCTTGAAGATAGTAGTGTGCATGCTGGGTTGGAGGGGGAGGGATTGGAAAAAGAAGAAAGACCAATTATAAGGCTATTTCTATAATCAAGGTAAGAGATAATGAAAATGGGGACTTTGGTGTTAGTAACAGAAATTAAGAAGACGGGACACATTGAGAAGAGTTAAGGAGGAAAAATCAGTGAGATTTGGTGAATGTAGGGAGCAAAGTATAAGGAGGAATCAAAGATGACTCCAAGATTATGTCTGTTTGCTCATCTCCCCTTTTTCTTTGGAAGTAAGAAGAAAGCAGGAAAGTCCTTCCTTTGGAGGGAAGATTTTTTCACACAATCAAAGAATTTCAGAGTTGGAAGGGTTCTCTATGGTCATCGAAGCTAAGCCCCACCTGAAAACTAATTTCCTCTAGCACATATCTGATGAGTGATCATCTAACCTTTGTTTAAAGGTCTTCAAAGAGAAGGACCCTGCTACTTCCTAGAGGATTCCATTATAATTTTGGACAAATCTACCAGTTTGGAAGTTTTTCCTTATAATTTTCTTCTATGCAATTTCTACCCTAGTTCTAGAATTCCTAGTTACACTCTCTGGGGTCAATCAGAACAAACACAATCTTTCTTAAAAGTGTGAGTCCTTTGAGACAGCTCCCATGTCTCCTCTAAGTCTTCTCTTCCCAGGCCAAACATATTCACTTAATAGATCCTTATAGGACATGAACTCTAGGCCATGCACCATCCTGATTTTCTTCCTCTGGACAATCTCCATTTTATCTATGTCTTTCCTAAAACGTGCCTTCAGGACCTGAGCACAATATTCAAGCTGTTCTCTGACCAGAGTATAGTAATCAGGACTTTTACTTCCTTATCCCCTGCATGCAATGCTGCTCTTAATACACATTAGCTTTTTGGCTACCCTTTCAGTTTCAGATGCATTGCTTCATTTATTCACTCATAATTCAATAAATATTTTTAGAACCCCTGCTGCGTAGAAGATGCCATGCTTGGTATTATGGAATATACAAAGATACATGAGATGGTTACAGGATATTCAGATGGAAATTTCCAGCAGGAAACTGGGAGTTTGTGTCTAGAATTTGATAGAGGTTAGGACTGGAGATAGATACTGGGAAATTATCTGCATAGTGGTAAAAGTTATAATTATAATTGTTGAGTTCTATGAGGAATAAGAGTGTGGCAAGTGGAGTAGCCCCAGGACTGGGCCTGGAGGAATTCCCAATTAGCACTGAAGGAGAGAAAGGATCTAAGAAATGAGACAGAGAAGGAGCAATAAAGGAGTGAGGGGAGCCAGGCAGAGTGCACTATCTCAGAAATAAAGGGTGGGATGTTTTGAAATGGTGAACAGTGTCAAATTCCACAAAAAGGTCAAGAAGAATGAGGCTTGAGAAAAGGCCATTGAATTGGGTGACTCAGATCTCATTGGTGACATTTGGGAGGGTAGCTTTAATAGAGTGGTGGAGGTCAAAAATAGATTTCAAGGGATTGAGAAGTGAATGGATGAAGAAGAAATGGAGGTAATAAGTGTAACGTACATATTTAAGAATTTTGTTAGTGAAACAGCTGGATGGAACAACAGAATCAAGCAAGTTTTGTTTTTTGTTTTGATTGTTAAGTTGTTCATGTTTTACCATAGAAATCCTGGAAATCATGGAGGTTAGATTTTAAAGGAAGGATTATAAAATACCATTGTAATGGTTTCCAAAGGGGACAGTAGTAAGAGACAGGAGAAAGAAGATTTTTGCTTATTACTTATTGGCTATAGGGGTCAAAATTGAGTCCTTCCTGACTATATTGAGGTCGTGGCCTCACAGCTTCCAGTCCTTCCAGTTCCTAGCCCCTCTTCCCTTGTCCTAACTCCTCCCTATAGTGGCTCCCAGAGCTAATTTCTGATAGATCATCAAAGACAACCTCTTTGACTCCAAACCACTTCCTGCTGTGCCCCACCCCCTCACACAGAGATTGGTGGTAACTTTACTCCAGAGAATCAATTAGTACAAATCTAGGCTGGGTAATTACAGTTTGATAAGATCCTTGCAGCTGATATCCCAGGGCAGATAAAACAACGGGAAGCAATCTCTCAGCAGGACTTTGGTAGAAAGGTATTAGAGCTTCGTGCCCCTCCCCCTCCTGCTCCCAAACTCCAAAATGGTCACAGAGGGTGGCAGAAATGGTGAAGGAAGGCTTGCAGCTGCAAAGAAAAGGCCCTTGGAGGACCCAGGAGTATGCAGCTGCCCCCTCTCTCCTAGCTCACTTGTTGCTTAGAATCATCATCAGCTTCTAGGGTGTGATTATGTTCCCGCTATAGAGGAAGCAGTTGTATTATCTTAGGCTGGAGAAAGAGCACCAATGGGATTTGTAGCAATGGGTTCCTTTTAAGGTGGAAGGAAGAAGGGAGGTATACACCCTGTAAGTTGATGGGCAGATGGATGCTATGGACTTAGCCCTTTATACTCTACCAAGTTGCTTGTTCTTCTAAAGATCAGCAATCACCATATTGAGTCTCTTTTCCCCAGCTTCATTCTCCTCTACCTTTATGTAGCAGATGACAGTTCTTTTCTTGAAAAATCTCTTCTCTTGGCTTCCATGATACTACATTATCCGGTAATGCACCATCTCTGAGATGCTCACAAGGACCATAATTCTCATCCCACCAATACACACCCAACTAGGATATTCATAGAACCACAGAACTATAGAGTTTAGAATTTAGAGCTCAAATGGAAACGAGGAAATGGAGGCCCAGAGAAGCAAAGTGATTTGTGCAAGGTCACACAGCTTTATATAAATAGCAGACCTGGAATTCCAATTCCAGGAGCTAGAAATCCAAATCTAAACAATGAATCCTTTCCAGGACAACATAAAATAAATGTGCCATTTCCTAGCCCAAGGGATGTTGTTATGTGTAAATGAGCATTTTCTCTTTGGTGCCCACTTTTCCAGGAATGAATGAATTCATTTTCTTTAGACTTCTTTCTACATCACCAGACACCTGTGCATTTTGCCAACATTGGCTAGGAGTGCATCATTATAATATATTCAGTAACAACCATCCAAAGACACATGCCTGTAGAAGAAAGGATCTAGGGCAGGAATCAGTTCTGCCCCAACATATAAAATGCTTGTTAAAATTCTATTTCAATTAAATTAAAAGTAGAAATAATGAATAAGCATCTACTAAATGCCTGCCACTTTTAGGTACTAGGGATACACAGATGAAAGACGCTATGATTGCTGCCTTCAAGGAGATCCCATACTACTGAGGTGTGAAGGTGGAATAGGAATTATACAGAAATAAGGATAATAAAATAGAGTGTGTTAGAAGTAAAAGATAGATCTTGACAAAGTGCTCTAGAAGAAGATGGACTAGGGAAAGATGATTTTGATTCAGGAGTAGATTTCATGAAAGTAGCAAGGATTTGAAAGAGGAGAAGGATTTCCACAGGAAGTCACATGGAAGCAGTGCATTCTAGACATGGAGGATACTGTGCATGAACTAGAAATGGCAGGATGAGATTGGAAGAGAACTAATCTAGTCTGAGGAGTCCCAGTGAGTCAACTCCCTCTACCAAAGTATAATGGTACTGGCTCTACAATTTATAGTCTGAGAGAGCTGATTGGGGGCACTGAAGGGTTAATTGATCTACCTGGGGTCACTAAGTCAGGGCGAGCCAGAGGAGGAATTTTAACCTAGGTCTTCCTGACACTAAGTTTGTCTGTGTATCCACTATATCCCACTGCCTCTCATGCATGGAACATGGTAAGCATAAAATATGAATACGGATTAGGTATATGAAATGAGATTTGAAAGGTAGATTGAAGCTAGTTTAAGCCAAAGAACCTTAAATGGCGGATTTAAGGATTTTGTGTTTTATCCTATTAATAGTCACTAAAGGCTTTTGATAAGGAAGGTAATATGGTTAGATGTGTTGTTTGTTGTTGTTGTTGTTGTTTTGGTCCTTCATTCTGGAAGAGGACCAATGACATCATGAGGGTGATGTCTTGACTGGCCCATTTAGGTGAGGCAGGGCTCTGCAAAGTCATCAGCCCCACTGTCTCCTCCAGCAACCTTCAAGTCAGTGGCAAGACATAGGTCAAGATGACTGGCAGTTGCCCAAGATGCAACGGGTAACCTTGGCCTTTCTAAATTAATGTCTTTCCCAGGCCTCAGTTTGTCTGAGGCATGGTCAGGTCTATGCCTTAGGCAGAGAATCTTGGCTATTGTAGACAGCAGAGGAGAAGGAAAACACCAGAGACAATAAAAATAATATTATTATTACAATAGTTTAGGGAAAAGGTGATCAGGGTCTGATTTTAAAAAGTAGCAAGATGAATGGAGTGTAGTAGACAGATCTAGGAACTTAGCCCAGCTTCTAGAGAACTTGTAAAAGACTCAGAGCTATAACAACATTGACATGATCAGAGACAAAGACCCCTGAGAAATGGTTAGAGAACCTGCGATCAGAAAGTCCGAAAAAGAGAAAGCTGTGGGACAATCTGGTAACCGTCTTCCAATGTAGGAAAGTATAATTGTAGAGAAATTGGTCTCTGATGAACCCCCTCCCCTCTCAAGCTCATTATTTAATCAGAGAAAGGAAGGGCCCAATAAAGAGGTGTTAAACTAACTGTAAAGTTGCAGCCACCGACCAGTGAGCCCCTTATGAAGTGTGAACAAATTTTTCTTGATTGAATTAGAAGGGATGATGCCATTGGCTGAGAAATGATTGGTCATATTCCTGAGTGGCCCATAAATAACAATGAAACAGTTTGAGAGTCAGCAAGTTCAAGCCAGTCCAGAGAGGAGCTAGGATATAGGAGAAACCCAGCTCCCAACGAAAAAGATGCTCAGGCCTTAAGTAGGGGAAGCCCCTGAGAACAGCGATGATGTGAGCTGCCACAGGGAGTGGAGGTCAGTGCTCCGTGAGAGACACTGCAAGGCTTGAGGAGTGTCAGGACAGATGCTCTGATGCTACAACCCCTAGGTGATAAACTGCAGCATCTTAAAACGATGTATAATATAAACATAACACCAGCTAATGCTATTCAATAATATTCAGAGGGTGGTAACCAGGCACTGAGTACAGAACAAAATGAAACAGGATCAAACACAATGGCAAAAAGAAGAATTTCCTTATAGGGAGGGCCGTAAGATGTGGTCACAGAATACTAAGGGAAAATAGGGAATCATCTTCCTTGTAGCTTTAAAAAAAGTCTGCAGTCTGAGGGAAGATTCCAGAACAGTCTTGCTTTGAGATGGGATATTGTTGGTATATGGAACACCCTGCATGAAGAAAATGTCCTCAACCAATGTGGAAAATTTCTAGTCTTAGAGCTGTCCGCAGCACTGAGAGGTCAAATGCTTGCCCAGGGTTACTCAGCCAAAAGGGCGACTTGAACCCAGGTCTGTCTGGTTCCAAGACTGGCTTTCTATTCGATACTCCATTATGCCTGTATCCTAGTCCCTATCTGGACAAATTTCCTTACAAGGAGGGTTATAAGACATGAGTACAGAACACAGAGGGAAGATGGGTGAGATCTTCTTCCCTTTAGCTTTAAAAACACTCTGGTTCTGGGAAGGACTTTGAATCAGTCTTGCTTTGAGATAGGGGTGTAAATGAAATGGCCTCTCTAGAAATTTGGACTGGGAAACACTCACACATGGATCTTTTTTGACTTCCAGTGCTAACCTCCTCACCTACTGTGGGGCCTGGGGGATGGGAAGGGGAGGGCAAGGGAGGAAGAGCAGAAAGAGTAGAGGTAAGGGGGTGCAGCCACTCCTCCCAGGCTCCATGGCCATTGTTTCAGAATCTGCCAGGCTGGCTTGCAGAGTGTGGGTGTGATAGCCTGATAGCAGTTAGTGAGAAGGAACTACGGAGAGAGACTGCTCTGACTCAGGGACAGGGGAATGCCTTTCCTGGTTTCTCTTCTTATGGCAGCAGTGCCCTAGACTTAATTGCATCATCAATTCCATTAAATAATGCAACAACTAACCAGGATTTAATGAATACACAGAAAGGGATAAGTGGACCTGGAAGTGTAAGTGATAATGCTGATGCAAAGAGAGAAGGGGAACAAAGCTTCCATTTCAGCTGGAGAAAAAACACCGGCACACTCCACACACACACACACACACACACACACACACACACGCACACACTCTCTCTCAAGCACAACCATAGCAACAGAAGCAGACTGAATGAGGCTGAAGGCTGTCAGTGTGGTGCAGGGGGTGGGGTGGGGGGGCACTTCACAGAGCTGCTGTTACTGATTGCCCAGCAGTGACCCAGATAACTTATAAGATCAGAGAGAGATCTAGGGCTAGAAGGGACCTCAGGGAACAGGTAGCCTAATCTCTTCATTTCACAGCTAAGGAAACTGAGGCCCAGGGTTGTTAAGTGACTTGTTGAAGGTCATACAGGCACTAAGCGGCAATGGGGATTTAAACCCAGGTCCTCCGATTCCAAATCCAGCACACTTTCGTGTACTAACTCTTTGGTTTCTATGGCATGGCCTCTAAGAGCTAGAAGGAAAGTGCTGGCAGAGATGAGGGCCCTCAAGCTTGACTCTTGTGACCAACTTCTCTGCTGCTTCTGAAGGACTGAGCTTGGTTATAGCTACTGTAGACGATAGTTGGCAAGCACCCAGACTGTCCTGGGCACTGTATGTATGCTTCCATTCTTGAAATTTGTATTCTGAAAAGCAAAGAGAGGTATGTAAATATTAACTCAAATATCTCCATAGAGGCAACAGCATACAGTGGAGAAAGCACTATATATGGAACCCAAGAACTTGGGTTTGGTTCTGGCTCTGGCTCTATTACTCACTATCAGGGCAAGTCACCTCACTTTTCTAGGCCTCTATTGACTCATCTATAAAATAAAGAGGTTACCCTAAATGATTCTAAGGTCTCTTCTAGCTCTTGCCAGGATACTATATCACGACATACTTTATAGCATCTTAGGGGTGGTCTAACACCTTCACTAGCATGAAGGTCATGAAGGTTCTCAAGGGCTATGTCAGAGCAGAACAATCTCTAGCAGATCCTCCAAGATGGAAAAGCTTCAAGTCCAAGCCCTGTGACAAACTATGCATCTTTTCTCTGAGCAGCAGCAGAGGCAAGTCCAGAGAGGCTCATAACTGTGTGGGCCATCTGGTGAGGATTTTGTTTTGCTTCACAGAAACTCTCAAACACCATCCACTAGTATCCCAAGAGCCAGGTGTTGCGATGTATAGTCAGGAGGACCTGAGTTCAAATCCAGCCTCAGTCACTTAATTACTAAGCTACATGACCTTGGGAAAGATCACTCTTCTCTGTCTGCATCAGTTTCTTCATCTGTAAAATGAGGGTCGAGAAGCACTTACCTCCCAGAGTTGTTTGTGACGACCGATAGACATAATATTTATAAAACACTTTACAAACATTCAAGCATTATTTAAGTACTGGCTCTTCTCCTCCTCCTCCTCCTCCTCCCCTTCCTCCTCCTTCTTCTTCTTTGGCTGGGTTCTGCCTCTATGAAAGGCACATCTCCAATGGCAAAATTATAGATTTCTGATATAATTAAGATTTGCAAAGTGTTTTCATAGCCCCAAGAGGTAGTGCAAGCATTATTATCCCTACATTACATATGAGGAAACAGCTTCTGAGATGAACCCCAGTCCTTTTTCTACTCATACTTGGAGCTTTGAGGGCCTAGACTCTGACACTAGCTCCGATCTTCATTTAATTAAAGCCCTCGAATTGTGAACTAGACTTTTTGTCCATTTAGGAGGCTGCAGTCTCTTGGTGTACCTTTCTAAACAGATTATCTTTTCGTGAGTGTGCCTATGTCTCTCTGTGGAGATCTCCTTCTATTCCCCTTTATCTCTGTGTCTCTGTCTCTAGCTCTGCATTTATTTCTTGTATTTTATACTTCTCTCCATTTATTTTCTTGTACCACATACCCAGTTTCTCTGCCTCTGTGTCTTGATTTATCCATACTTTCTATCTTTCTATTCTTTCTATTTATTCATACTTTCTTTCTATCCCTCTTTCCCTTGTGACAGTCTCTCTGTCCTTTTTGATCTCCCTGTCTCCTTTTCTCTCAGCCATGCTCTTATTTCCACAGCAACATCTCCCAGGAGGGAGGGAAGAAGGAGGATGGGCCCCAAGGCCCCTGGGGAGCTGGCCTGAGTAGATCCAGGATTGTTTTCTCAAGCTTTTTGTCGGAGAGTCAAGTGGGTGAGAGGCATCACGACTCACCAGACACTGAAAGGGAGTGATGGGAGGAGAGAAAACACAGAAGCTCAGAAAGAAAGAGCAGCTATTAGTCACCGGGGGGAAAAAGAAAAGGAATTGGTCAAACAGCAGGTGGTCCAGAAAAGCACAAGCAGTCCAAATCATCCCCAAGATTTAATAAGGGGACTGGAATTAAAGCCTGGCAGGGAAAGGTGGAACTGATGGTCTCAGCAGCCCCTCCCTTCTCCTACTCAAAACCAGCTAGCCTGGCTATGGGGACAGGTGAAAGGAAAGGAGGAAGGAAGGAAGGAAGGAAGGAAGGAAGGAAGGAAGGAAGGAAAGAAGGAAAGGAGGGAGGAAAGGAGGGAGGGAAGAGGGAAGGAAGGGAGGAAGGGAGGGAGAAAAAAAGGAAGGAAGGTTAAAAGGAAGGAAGGAAAGAAGGAAGGAAGGAAGACAAGGAGGGAGGGAGGGAAGGAGGAAGGAAGGCAGGGAAGGAAGGAAGACAAGGAAGGAGGGAGGGAAGGAGGAAGGAAGGAAGGCAGGGAAAGAAGGAAGGTAAAAGGAAAGAAGGAAAGAAGGGAAGGAGAGAGGGAGGGAGGGAAGGAGGAAGGAAGGAAAGGAGGAAAAAAGGAAGGGAGGAAAGAAAGAAGAAAGGAAGGAAGGAGGGAGGAAAATGGATGGGGAAAGAGAATAGAGAGAAAGAAATAGGTACTTTCCAAAATAACAGATCAATCAATGAACATTTATCAAGTGCCTTCTCTGTGTCAGATACCATGCCAGAGGTTAGAGTTACAAAAACAACATTTAAACATCCTCTGCCTTTAAGTATTTTACATTCTATAGTGGGAGACAAAATATTCATGTATAAATGTATACACAATAAATGCAAAGTAATTGGGGAAGAGGGAAGGCACTAACAGTTATGGAGATGTGAAGTCACATAGAGAAAGCAGCATTTGAGCAGAGCTTTGAAGGAAAGTAGGGATTCCAAGTGGCAGAGGGTAGGAGAAATCGCATGCTAGCTTTGGTGCAGCCTGTGCAAAAGCCTGGAGATAGAGATCTCCACCTGTGAGAAAAACAAAAAGGCCAGTGTAGCTGAGTATAGAGTTTGTGAAAGGGGGTAATATATAGTAATACATAGAAGAGTGTTTATTTGAACAGAGAGGTAATAGTGAACCATTGAACTTATTAAGCAGCGGAGTGACATGGGCAGACCTGTGTTTTAGGAAAATCATTACGGCAGCTGATTGGAGGATGGATTTGATACAAGGGAACCAATTAGGAGAACATTGCGATAGTCTGACTGAACAGCGAGAAATGTACTGATGGAAGAGATGTTGTTGAGGAAAGAATGAAGAAAAATGGAGAGAAGTATAAAATACAAGAAATAAATATAGAGACAAAGGCAGAGGGATAAAAGGGGAACAGAAAGAGATCTTCACAGAGACACATGAGCACACTCATGAAAAGACAATCTGTCTAGCAAGGCACACCAAGATACACCACTTTCCACCCCCTTTTGGAAATGGGAGGTCCACAGGTATTATACATTGTATATGGTTTTGAACTTTTTAAATGTATTGATTAGTTGTACTGACTCCCCCTCCCCTTTTAAAAGGTTATATAGGATGGCTTTTTGGGAGGGAGAGGGGGAAAGATACCAGAGACAACTGTGATAATATAAGAGCCAGAAGACATCAATAAAAACTTATTTAAAAATAAAAAAGAAGTAATGAGTTTTGTTTTAGACACACCTTCTAGAACTTTCAGGAACTCCATCTGTTACTGCTTTCTCACTATCTGCCTCAGGAAAAATTGCAAATGGTGCAGTTTCCCAGAAATGCAGGCAACCCGTGACTTTTACAGGCATCCTGTGATCTACCACCAATTCCCAAACAGTACTGTAGGAAGTATAGTGATTCAGGTTGATAAAGAGAAGTAGGACAAGGCTTGCAACTTCATCAGCTCCCCCCAATCCCTCTTCAGCATTTCTCTTACATTGGTTTTTCTGGTATATAGTGGCATTCTAAGAGTTGAAGAGTCTCCTCACCTTAGCTCCTTTTGCTAAGAGAAGTTCCTAGGATGATGCTGAAGGGACCCAGATGAGCAAAGCAGGGGGTATAATAAAAGTTTAAAAGGAATTTCAAATCATAAATTTGATAAGAATTTAGATTGTATCAGGAAAGGTCTCCTGTATTGCTTCAGTTGCAGTAGGAGAAAGAGCAGTTCAAAAGACAAAAATGCATTAACACCCTCTCTTGTTAGCCATCTGGATAGGCCTGGCTGAGGTCTGCTTCACAAAAGAGCTAAAGATAGAACCTCAGGCTAAAAGTTACAAATCTGAGAGACCTCTCCCCATGTTGTGAAAGAAATCATATTAAGATTAAGACCAGAGGGAAGCTAGGTTACACAGTGGATAGAGCACCAATCCTGAAGTCAGGAGGACCTGAGTTCAAATTTGGCTTCAGACACTTACTAGATGTGTGACCCTGGGTAAGTCACTTAATCCTGGTTGCCTCTGAGAGAGAGAGAGAGAGAGAGAGAGAGAGAGAGAGAGAGAGAGAGAGTGAGAGAGACAGAGACAGACAGAGAGAGAGAGACAGACAGAGAGAGAGAGACAGACAGAGAGAGAGAGAGAGACAGAGACCGAGACAGAGAGAGAAAGATTAAGACCATAACATGGTTGCAGAGAATACAACCTCAGCAAAGGACTTCAGAGATCATGTATAACGCCCTCATTTTACAAATGGAGAAATAGAGAAGTTAACTGACTTTTAAGATTACAAAGATAGGAAAGAGCAAAACTGGGATCCAAATTCACGTCCTCTGATTGGAGACAACGCAAGAAGTTGTAGTCTTGTACTAGAAGAGCATAGGAGCACAGGTTGTATTTCCATGACTGTTGCCCCTGAAAACATAGAGCGTGGAGAGGAGAAAAATCTGTCTTAGAAGGCAAATAACTGGTTAAGAATATGGTGTGTGAGAATGGGACCTGGATTTCTGGATGACAGCTTAAGACATAGGAATGACAGGTTCCTAATTGGGGAAAGAGTATGCTTAACAAGGCCTGGTAAGAATGTATTTGCCTAGTGTCTTACAAATCTTATTTGGGAAAAAATACTTTAAACTAAAAAATGGATGAGGCAGAGAGAAAACTGCTGAGGTATATCTGCCAAGCTAGACACCATACAGGTAAACTATAGAGCAAAAACAAAAATTACTGTTGAGACACTTAGAAGCTCATAAGAGAAAGATCCAAAGAAGGGAAGAACCCAGTATTAAAAGCCATTACTTCTAACGTCTGTACAAAAATGCCTAATGTGTAAGCAATAAAAAAGATAAAGTAGGGGTCCTAACACAAAGAAATAAATTTGGCCTCATTGACATCACTGGGATTGACAATGGGGTGGCACATGCAGCTAGAATATAAGTCTGTATTTTTTAAGGAAGCTAAAGAGAATATCACTGTGTAATAACAAGGTGTTCTTATGCCAATCAAAGACAGGAAGCCTGATTAAAACCATTTGAGTAAAAATTAATAGAGGAAAAGCAGAAATGAATTCATCACCAGGGTATGTTATAGACCACTTGAACAAAAAGAGAAAATGGATGAGGAGTTGGAAAACAAATCACCAGACTAGCACAGAGCATGATATTGTAGTAATGGGAGACTTCAATTATAGAGCCATCTACTAGAGCTCACTTGATCTTCCAAAAGCAGAACAGCGGGCAATTTCTTGATTTGTCTTAATGATAATTCTTTCCTTCTTTCAAAAGATAGAGGAACTAAAAAGGAGCAACCCTAGGCATTGGTAGACTGACTTTGGCCTCATCTTGCTCAGTTCCAGGCCTCCACAGCACTTCCTGGGCACCTCTAGCCATGCCTCCCTGCTTGTAAACTCTCCTTTGCCCCCATCCCTTCTAGTTCCCCTGTAGCAGTGGTGGGATTCAAATCAATGAACAACCAGTTCTCCAAGGAACCTAGCCTAGGATCTGCCTCCACTGCTGATGTGGAGGGCACAGGCCCCACCCCCACTAATAACCAGGTTTGCTGAACTCGACCTAAAATTAAGTACCAGTTCTACCCGTCCGGTGTGAACTGGCTGAATCCCACCACTGCATTGTAGGTGTGATTTTCTCTCACCAGAATATAATCCCTTTGAGGACAGGGACCATGTGGATCACTTTTGTTTTTATCCCCAGCACTTGGCACGGTGTGAGGTACAAAAAAGGGACTTAAAAGATGCTTACTCACTTACTCTATCTGCCGATTATTAAGGTCGGAGCTAGAGAGTTATAGTTTTAAGAGTACTGACCCACAGAGTACCTTGAACCTCAGTGCAGCAGTTTTATAGCTGGATGGGATGTTTGAGGAATTCATGCAACAGATGAGAGATTGGACCAAATTGCCCTAAGGTACCTTAAAAGGCTGTCATGTGGAAGACAAATTAGATGTGTTATATTTGCACCAGAGGGCCGCTCCAGGAACAATGTGTTGAAAGTTGAGAGTCCCTAAAACTCTATGATCTATGTCATACGTGAAGAGTTGGAAGGGGTTCAGAGGTCATCCAGGTCAAGACCCACATTTTCAAAATAGTCAAGTGACTTGCCTATGGTCACATAGTAATTGACAGAATCTGGATTTGAACCTGGATCCTCTGATTTGAAATGATGAAAAGGGAAAGGAATCTAAAAGAGCAGGGGAATGAGGAACTGAGGCTATGTCTGGAAGAGTTTTTGAAGTAGATGATGAAGGAAGTCATTGTCATCCCCCCACCCTCACCCCAGCACACATTCACCTTGACCCTACTTAGCAGAAGGAGTACAAACTAGAAGCTGAAAAGGACCTCGGACACGATGTAGTGTAACTCTTTCATTTTACATATAAAGAAACTGAAGCCTAGAGAGGGAAAAGTGGATTTTCCCAAGGTCAGAAGAAGTGGGAAGGGTGAGATTTAAACCTGGGTCTTCTAATTCTAAGTGCAGTATACTTTCCATTACACTGCATCATTTCTTATGGTACTATAATTTTTCCATTCATTGGGGGTTGGTCTAAGCATCATTGTGACCTGGGGCTGGTTGAGATGACCTCCCAAGGTCTACAAGACAGTGAAGTTCCCTCCCTGCGCCAGCCCATCTGCCTATCCCTCCACCTGGGCTGCCCATCCATCTCTGGCCTGGCCCGTTATTCCCTTCCCACTCACCAGCCAGCCTCCCTGGGCCTCTGGGCCTTTCTTGCAAAGAGAAGTATACCCAGAGCTGTTCATTTCACAATTGCCCCTTTCAATCTCGATTTGTTATTGAGTTTGTTTTCTGTTTGTCTTTTCTTTGGGGTGGGAGAATGTGGGGAGCTGCCGCCTTTGCCGAGAGCGCTGTGTTGATTTCTCCCTCTGTTGTGTGGGGATTTTAAATGAGGAGCCTTTGATTTCCCCGCTTCCTTGGGAAACCCATTCTTCTCTTCTTTTCTAAAACAACTGGCGCCAGTACTTTTTTGCTGTCTCTTTCTTGCCTGCTGAGGAGCCCAAGTGCCTCAAAGCATAGTCCCCGAGTATTTGCTTTTCTGGTCCCTGCCTCAGGAGGGGCATAATGACAGGAGCTCCCAGAAGGGTTTTTGGAATTAAAAAGAAAAAAGTTGGGAGTGTGCATTGCTGAATAAGTACATACAGGGACACCTATTGGAATGTGCATTGGTGCTGATTCAAGCATGACAACATACACTTGAACAGGTATGTATATACAATATGTGTGTGTGCTGTACATACACGAATGGCAGCATCCTATAGTTGCTAGAGAGGAGGCCTGCCTTGTGTCTTGCCTCTGACACATACTGACTGTGTGACCCTGGGGAAGTCACTGGACTTCTCAGTACTCCAGGCTACTCTAAGACTGAGAGACTGTACTGACCAGTATTAGGATAAGAATTCCTCATTTGGTCATTCCCTATATCAATAAAATTGCAAATCTAGTACCCATTCTCTCTCTGTCTCTCTCTGTCTCTCTCTGTCTCTCTCTCTCTCTCTCTCTGTCTCTCTCTCTCTCTCTCTCTCTCTCTCTCTCTGTCTCTCTCTCTCTCTCCCTCCCTCCCTCTCTTTCTCTCTCTCTTTCCCTCTTTCTCTGTCTCTCTCTCTGCCTCCATCTCTCTCCAAATATATACATTATAAATGTGCATATCCATATGTTGTTATGTCATTTCAGCTACGTCCAACTCTTTGTGACCCAATTTGTTTTGTTGGTTTTTTGGTTTTTGGGTTGGTTTTTTTTTTTGGCAAAGATACTGGAGTGGTTTGCCATTTCCTTCTCCAGTTCATTTCACAGATAAGGAAACTGAGTTAAATGACTTTCCCAAGGTCACACAGCTAATAAGTGTCTGAGGTTGGATTTAAACTCAGGAAGATGAGTTTTCCTCACTTCAGGACTAACGCTCTATCCACTGCACCACTTAGCAGCCCACATATATTACATATAATACACATTGCATGTATTACATAAATTACATACGTACATATCCATATACATGTAAATAAATGTAAGCATTGAAAATAATGTTATTCTATGGGCATAAGTGATTTTGAACTTACCTGAGACTAAGCGTGGTCATGTGTGGAGGATGTAAGTCAGAATCCCAGAACCTCAGAGTTCCGGGGGACCTCAGAACCCATCGAGTCCAAACTACACCTGAACTAGAATTTCCTCTATCACATACCTGACAATTGGCATCTGACCTCTGCATGAAGGCTTCCAAGGCAGGGGAACTCACCACCTTTCAAGGCAGCCCATTCACCTTTGGACAGCTCTGATCATGTAGAGGTTTTCCCTGATACTGAGCATAAATTTAACTCTTTGCAGCTTCCTCCCGTGGCCCTACCCTACCCTTGGGGCCAGACAGAAACAATGTAATCTCTCTTCCATTTGACAGCACTTCCAATTCTTGAAGATAGCTATTAAGCCCCCGACTAAGTCTTTTCTTCCCTAGGCTAAATTCTCCAGCTTCCCCATATGGCACAGATTTGAGTCCCTTCTCAGCTCCCTTCCACAGGACAAGGTACAGTTTATCATTGTCCTTTCTAAAATGTGGAACCCAGAAATGAATGAAGTGTTCCATGGTGGTTTGACCAACAGAACTCTCACATCCTTAGTTCTGGTAACTATGCTCTCTTGATGCAGTAGAAGATGGCATTAGCTATTTTTTTGTCTGCCACGTTTAACTAATGACTCATAATGAGCTTTTGATTCATTAAAACCCCAGATCTTTTTTTTCAGATAAATTAATGTCCACCAACATTTGTTCCATCTTAGAGTTCTGAAGTTAATTTTTAAATCCAAATGTAAGATTTTAAATTTCTCCTCCTAACGTTCATGTTATTAGATTCTGTACAATAAATAGTCTATATTTTGAATTCTAAGGTCATTTAGTGTTTTAAAAAATGCCTTCCTGCTTTGTGTTGTGTGTAAAACTGATAACCATGCATATATGCCTTTATCCCAATCACTGATAAACTTTCCCCAGCAGGAGGCCAAGCACAGGAAGGTCAGCCTCCACGAAGACCTCCTTTCTACATGACATTGAACCATTAACAATTGTTCTTTGATTTCAATCCATTTGGAACAACCTATCTAATTGTACTATTGTTTGGTTCACATTCCTCCATCTTAAGCCCACAAGAATAGCATGAAAGACTGTCAAATATTTTGTTACGATCTGTATAAAGTATATTTACATCATTTCCCAATACAAAATCCAAGTAAAATAAAATAAGGTATTTATATGAATGTATATGTATTTATTTTTAAGTGCCTGTATCACTGCCTGAGGGAAGCTAGGTGAAGCAGTGGGTAGACTGAGTCAGGAAGATCTGAATTCAAATTCAGTGTCAGGTACTGACTAGCTGTGTGACCTTGGGCAAGTCATGTTTTGCTTCAGTTTCTTCATCTGTAACATGGTCTGAGAAGGAAATGGCAAACCATTACAGTATCTTTGCCAAGGAAACCCCAAATTGGGTCATGGAGAGTTGGACATGACTGAAATGACTCAATAACAACAAATCATCATCCGAGTATATGATTTTGCATTTGTCTGTATGTGGTTGTGTAAGATGAGTATATGTCAAAATGTGTGTGTGTGTGTGTAGATAAGCACACAGAGAAAGAGGATAGAAATAACACTGCCTTTGAAATAAGTTTAAATCACTGTTCCGCAGCCTTCTAACTCTGTGACTTTGGATAAGTCCCTATACCTCTTTAAACCTCAATTTCCTAAATCTGAAAGATTTAGGAATAGTAACCTCCACTCTGCCCACCTCATCAGGCTATTGTAAGATCCAAAGCACAGTGCATGGAAAAGTGCTTGGTATGTGCAAAACCCAATATAGATGTGACCAATTATGATTCTATTGGGTAAGCATGAATTTCTGTGTTTTCATGAGTACATGAGTATTTGTGGGAGTGTGTAAGAGCAGGTGTTTATGCACTTATTATTGTGGACGACAATCAGTGAACATGCATTTGTGTGCATGTCTGAGTGTGCAAGTAGATATTTGTGTGGAAACCTGTGAGTATGTGTGAGCATGCATATGTGTATACATGTATGACTATATGGCTATGTTTGCAGGCTGCTTTCGTGTGTCTGAATTTGCTGTGTTAACAATTCCAGAGTAGAAGGAGGAGAAAAAAAAACACAAAAAAGAATCAGAAAATGGTGCAACGCTGCATATATTTCAGGAGCTTCAGAAACAGGCCCCCGTGCCAGCTCTGATTCCAGCGGTGTCTGTTACCATGGCTATCATGAAAAAGACACTGTCAGTGGCTTGTTTATTTTACGCTCCCCATCCAGTAACACCCGCTTTTGAAATCCCAGTGTATCTTCCCCTCACTTCCACCTTTTTCAGATAGGAACAACATAGTTGCCTCCACTTCCTTTCCACCCTTGGGTGGGGCATGCCTTCAAGGATATCAATGGGTCCTTTCTCTATCCCTCTTACTACTTCCCTCAAATCTAAATGCTTGGGGGTTATCCAGGTCCCCAGAGGTCCCTGGGAAGGTAGAAAGTCTCAGGGAGAGGGGGACTCATCACAGCTTCTTCTTTCTTCCTGATGGAATAGAGCCACAACATCTCATCCCTGCTTATCTGGATGCCCTGGAATGTCATATCATCAAGGAATACATACTGATCACCACCCACCAACCTCCATGCATTCAGACTTGAGTTGAGAGCTGGGGAAATTGCTCAAAATACAGCCTGGTTCCCAGCCAGTGTGGGAGTAGGAAGCTCCAATCCACTCAAAGATGTCCAAGTTCGCTCATTTCTTTTTTGCCATTTATTAAAAAAACATGTTGAAGGATGATGGGTAGAGGAAGTGATCCTGCATGGATAGAATTGAAAGGATGCTGCGGGGTGTTTCTGTCTGCATGTACACACAGATGCATGTGCACGCCAGCATCTAGAGGTCAGTGAGTTTAGCTGGTTGGAGCCTTGTGCTAATGAGGAAAAGGTCACAGGTTTCACACCCGCGTGGGCCAGTTAGCTGCATGCTGTTCCAGATCCATATACTTCACCTTTCACCATGACCTACTGTCTTGTAAATGCCTGCCCTTGGTAATAAGGGGCACTCACTGAGACACCAGCACAAATCCAACTACATCGTAGGAAAGATGCTCAAAGCACTTACCTCATGGATGGTGGGACAGTAGATATCTCCTATACTAAGAAAAATATAAACTATATGTAGGTGCTTTGTGGTTGGGTCATTTTTCAGTCATATCTGACTCTTTGTGCCCATTTGGGTTTTTCTGAGCAGGACTGGTACTTGCCATGTCTTTCTCTAGCTCATTTTACAGATGAGGAAAATGAAGCAAACTTGGTAGAGTGACTTGCCCAGGGTCACACAGCTAGTAAGTGTCTGAGGTCACATTTGAATTCAGGAAGATGAATATTCTAGCCTCCAAGCCCAGCACTCTGTCCATTGCGCCACCTAGCTACCCAATATGGGAGTGCAGTGTTCAGCAACTTCCAATCTCATTAGTCCACAAAAAAAGTGCTCTCTCCAAAGTCACCAATGATCTCTTAATTGTCACATCCAAAGGCCTTTTCTCAAATATCATCCTTCCTGTCTTCCCTGCAGACTTTGACACTGTGATAAACCCTCTTCTCCTCAACAGTCTTTTCTCTTTAGGTTGTCAGGACACCACTCTCTCAAGATTGTCTTCCTACTCATCTTCTCTGTATCCTTTGTTGGATGTTCATTCAGGTTACACCTGCTAATAGTGAGGGTCTGTGTTGGTAAGCAAAATAGGCTCCTTAGCACTTAGTTCAACAAGTACCCTTGAATAGTTTGGTTTTTGTTCCCTTTGAGTAATTCATTGAGCCTTACTAGGTGCTAAGCCCCAGGCTCCAACCGCTATTAAGTGTAAAACCTTAGTGGGTGTGGATTGGCAACTAAGGCGGGGCCCAAGGTGGGGCTAACTCCAGGGAGGGCCTAGTTTACATGTCTGGGAGAGCAGAGGCTCTTAGACCATGTGGGTTTAAGTCCGCCTCTTTGTGATGATTCTAGGTCACGAGGGTGAGTCGCATGTGTGACTCACCCCTGACACTGAAAAAGATATAAAAACCAGGGGTTGACTGTCTGTTCTTTGGAGCTCTCTTACCCACAGCAGTGGTGGCATGCGTGACTGGGCCAGCCCTTGTTCTCAGCTCCCAGGCTGAACCTAGATGTTGGTAACTATGAACTGTATTGGGTCTGTCTGTTTGTAATTTGTTAGAGGGCTCTCGAGATGGTGTTGATAAGGAGACTCCGGGCAGCTGTAGCTAAGGGCCCTCCAGCTTGTAAACCTGGATGCTGAGACTTTGTTGAACTCTGGTAACTATGTATTGGGATTTGAATCAGACAAGGTCTGTCTGTTGATGTTTGTAATTTGTTTGTATTTTGTTCTCAAGTTCAGGGTACTGGCTTTTTTCCCTGAACTAAGTGAATGCTGTCTGTATGCTGAATTAAAGTAAGCTTGTCAAACCCCTTCACCTTGCTTTCCTTAGTTAAGCAGATCAAAAGAACCTGTGCTGTTGGCAGCTTTCTGGGTGCTGGCTATGGGTGGATCTTACACCCCCACAGAAGCTGCTAGCCGGATTGTTGAAACAGTGCCCCACAGAGATCTGCCCTGGGACCTTTCATCTTTTCCCCTTTCCATTTGGTAATTTCATCATGGCTTTAATTGTCACCTAAAAGCTGGTCATTCTCAAGTCTACTTCCCTAGCCCAGCTCTTCTTCTGATCTCCAACCTCACATCTCCAGCTGCCTATTAGACATGTCAAACTAAATGTCCAGCAGGCATCTTAAACTCAACATGTCCAAAACTTAACTTGTTATCTTTTCCCCAAAATCTTCCTCCCTTCCAAATTTGCCTGTTACTGTTGAGAGTACCGCTAGCCTCCCAGTCTCTCAGGCCAACAAATCTAGGTAGCATCCCCAATGACTTACTATCTCTTATACCTTCTATTCAATCTGTTGCCAAGACCTGTTGACTTCACATTTGTAACATCTCTCAAATACACCTTTGTCTTCTGATGCTGCCACCACCCCAGTGCAAGCCCTCATGTCCTCACATCTGGACTATTGCAATAGCCTGGTTGATCTGCCAGCCTCAAGACCCTTCCCATTCTGGTCACTCTCCTTCTTTCAGTCCCAAAGTGATTTCTCTAAAGCACAGGTCCGACCATCTTACTCCCCTACTTAATATAGCCCTATAACTCCCTTTCACCAGTGAGATCAAACATAAAATCCTTCAGCATTCAGAACACTTCAAAACCTTGCCTCCCTCACCAGCCCATCTTTTTGGTCTTCTTATACCTTACACTCCCCCTACCCATGTACTTTTCAGTCCAATGCCCTCAGCCTCCTGACTGTTCCTTGAACAAGATGCTCCATCTCTTGGCTCCTGACATTTTCTCTGACCATCCCCCATGTGTAGAAAGTTTTCCCTTCTTAGATCTTCCTTTTGGCTTCCTTCAAGTGCTAGCTAAAATGTCAGCTTCTACAGGAAGCTGTAACCAATCTCTCCTAATTCTAATGGGCTCTCACTGTTCATTATTTTGTATTTATTCTGTACATAGCTTGTTTGTACATAGTTGGTTGCATGTTGCCTCCCTCATTAGATTGTGAGTTCCTTGAGAGCAGGAACTCTTACCTTTAGTTTTATCCCCAGGTCTTAATAAATGTTTATTGCCTTAATGACGTTTATTGCCTTACTGACATCCAACACCAACCTTTTGAAAGTCATGCTCAAAATCTGTGAAATGGACAGATAAGTCCAAGAGCTCCCGGAAGATTCCCCCCACCCCCCACCCCAGACTTAACTTCCAGTCCAACCCCTATGGTCATCATCCTGGGAAATAATTCTTGTGGCAATGAGACCTAACTTTTGCTGGCCCTGAAGACTACCCCTCCTCCGCAATGACAGCTACAAGTTCTCAGTACCAAAATCTTTGGTACTGTGAAATGGTTCAATATGAGAAAGATGTTGAACTGATTTTATCTGTAGAAATGGTATTAAAGAAAATATATTACCAACTGCTTTGCTGCCACACCCTTGGGACCACAGGACCTTTCCATCTGAATTACAGCTGAAACCTCCTATTAGAATGAATCCTTGAGAGCAGAGACTGTCTCCACTTTTCTATTTCTGTCCCCAACACTTGGCACAGTGCTTTGCATATAGGAAGCATTTATTAATGCTTTTTTCATGCATGCATTCATTCATCCATTCATCTATTCATTCATCAGATAACCTGGTTAGCATTCAATATTCTGTGTAAATATAAAAAAAGAAGCTACCACCTCCAGTATCATCACCCCCTTTCGGGTGGGAAGGTTTCTGTTTACCAGATCAGCTCTGGAAAGTATAATCAGGGAATTCAAGCAGTGTTTATACTGCATGTGTAGTCCTTGTGCTATTCAGGTACAGAGTCAGGCTGAAGAAGAAGAATCCATATGGACATCAGGATCATCAGTTGTAACACCTACATATCATATTGAGGGTGTATGGACAGGTGGCTGGATTGGTTGAGGGAAGGAAATACTGGCCAGCTTGAACATCCATCACGAACTATACAGTGTGTTGTTGCTGTTAAATTGTTTTTCAGTTGTGTCTGACTCTTTGCAATCTCATTTGGGGTTTTCTTGGCAAAGATTCTGAGTCATTTGCCATTTCCTTCTTCAGCATTCATTTTGCAGATGAGGAAACTGAGGCAAACAGGGTTAAGTGACTTACCCAGGATTATATGACTAATAAGTGAGGCAAGATTTGAACTCACCAATCTGAGTCCACTTTCTTATCTGTAGAATTAGGGGAAGCAAGGAAACAAACATTTATTAAGTGCTTACTATGTGCTAGGCACTGTGCTAAGGCCCTAGGATACAAATTTAAACAAAAAGAAAGACAAAATCCTGCCCGCAAGGCACTTACATTCTAAAGGGAGGAAACAACACACAAAAGGGAGCCGAGATATTTTGTGATATTTTTTCCTCATCTACGACTCTTATACATATGAACATGTAGCCAGATTTCTATTCAGCTGTCCTGGACTTTCTGAAGTGACTGCAAAGTGACTTCCATTCTATATTCACCATCTCTCATTGTCTGGAAGTCTATCCTCAGAACTAACTTAAATCCTTCTTGCTATGCCTGTCCTCTTAGATAGTGAGGGCATTTTTCCATGCTAGTCTGTTGGAATGGAGGTGGAGCAAGGATGTGGAGATCTTGGAAAGTTTTGACTTTTTGTAACAGGACCTGACCACTTTGGGGATCTTGTGAAGATATTTTTCTGATGCTTGCTTCATTGCATATAGATTCAAGCCCTGCCTCCCCTGATTACTAGCTATATAAATCTGGTCAAGTTATACAACCTCTTTGAAGCTCAGTTTCCCCATTTGTAATGTGGGATAGTAGCACCTACTTTACCTCCCTAACAAGGTTGTTGTTAGACTTTGGGGAAATGAGAGAACATACTAAAATTTTCTGAAAGGATTCTCCTATAGAGGAAGTTTTGCCCTCCTCTCCCCTCACTCCACTGTTCTGGTCACCTCTTTTACAGCATTTATTCCTTCTCAAGTCATTCATATATTCCACTAGCCAGACAGAATCTCTGACCTCGTCTACAAGCAGGATTATATTCACACTACGGCAGAAGGAGATGATTCTAAAGTGTACATAAGATTCTCCAGAGAAGGAACTATCTCTGTTCTCTTTGGCTCCCATTCTAGTGGCTCACCACTTCTCACTGTCTGGAAGCCCATTTTCAGATATAATATAA
Organism: Trichosurus vulpecula; assembly: GCF_011100635.1. Taxonomy (NCBI): domain Eukaryota; kingdom Metazoa; phylum Chordata; class Mammalia; order Diprotodontia; family Phalangeridae; genus Trichosurus; species Trichosurus vulpecula. The sequence goes on from NC_050574.1 coordinate 128,451,237, forward strand.
ATGCCCCCTGCTGTAGCTTAAGCTCATTTCCACAACTTCTGTCTTCATTAGAGACAGGGAACATCAAATTCCCTACTTCTAGGTAATAGTTTCAAAGGACTTCAGAGATCATCCATTCCAAACCTCCACTCACTTTACAGATGAAGACACTGAGGTAATGGGAGCTGTCCATGGTCATACAGATACTAAATAGCAGAATTGGGGCTTGAAACTGTGGGCAAGCTAGGTGGTGCAGTGGATTGAATGTCTGAACTGGAGATAGGGAGGCTATTTTTTGTGAGTTCAAATCTGGCCTCAGACACTTACTAGCTGTGTGACCTTGGCTGTTTACCTCAGTTTCCTCATCTGTAAAATGAACTAGAGAGGAAAATGGCAAACCACTCCAATATCTCTGTCAAGAAAACCCCAAATGGGGTCACAAAAAGTCAGACAAAATTGAAAAATGACTTGACAACAACTACAACTCAAAATGTACAGCTCTGGGCTTTGTACTTTGCTGCATTTGGAACCCTCTTCTGAATGACTATGGATTTCCCATAGAAAGTTCCTGCTGCCCTTGCTATAAAATGGTTTCTACTTTCCTGTACCTCCCCACCTCCATTGCATCTTTCTCTTTCTTCATTATCATTGTCTCCCTGCTCTAAGAAGTCACATTATAACCCTTTTTGACATCCCCAAGTGGTTTAGCTGGGATTCTGATCCCTCCTCTTCTCTGCCTCCATCCAGCCCGACCATGATGGCATGCTCCTCCTCCCACCACAGTGAGGGGCAGAGCTTCCTGGAGATAGGGTTTGTTTATGTACACATGTGTGCCTTGTCTCCCAAATGCATCGTGGTAATAAGTCGTCGGGGCTGCGATGAGGCAGTACAATCGCAGTGACCGATGAGAAGGCCTGATTGCTTGTGCATAGCTGCTGAAAGGGGTCTTGACATTTTAAGTGCTCGTCAGAGTGAGGAATGACAGCTCAAGACAATGAGACACTTCCTCTTTCCCTTTCGCTGGCTATTAATAAGTGCCTGTAAGTCCAGGGATGCTGAAGAGATTTGGAGCCATTGTATTTGGTTTTGTTTATCCCCCCTCTTTCCCTTCCTTTCTATTCCTGTTACCTTCTTGATTCTCAGCCTCAGCCAGCCACTCATCTTGGCTCTGGGTGCCAGCAGCTCTTTGTCTTGGAGTTGGATTGGTTAGTACTCAGAAAATGTCATTAGGCGGCTGAGTTGGACCTAAACCTGCCTTTTTTCCTGGAATTCAATCTGAGAGCCTCCCTGGACCAGAAGGCAAATCTGAGTCTCATGTCCCACAGAGTCCCAGAGTAATAGAAGCAATATGACCAGCAGGGAAGGAGCTAGAGGGAGAGTTTGGCAAAGGTTAGGGGGAGGGAGGAGGACAGCCCAAAATAGGAGCATTATGTGGGGGAGGGGTCAAGATTTGCGGAGATAGTTTCCCTATTTAGCCTTCAGACCATTTAGGAGTCAAGAAAAGGAACCTAGTATTAGGGTCACTTAGTCTAAGGAGGGACTGAGGTATTTCAGTGCCTGGCAGCTTTTGAGGCCTCAAGTCCTATAGCTGAGTCTTCTCCATGGGGCTCAGGTTTCTTCCTTCCTTGGCCCTACATCTGAAGGGTGATCACTCACACAAAAGGATCTTTTCTGTTGTATGAATAGTAATGGAAATATGAATGGAAATGTATTCCATTTGGTAATTAAGATTTTTTAAAATAATGAATTTGTATAATGAATTTTCTTAAAGCAAGGCATATCTACCTACTTTGAGTGCCTACTAGGATAGGATGGCTTCTCCAGAGCAAAGGGTTTTTCCCTGGTCATACAGGTACTAAATGGCAGAGTTGGGATTCAAAATCAGGTTCTTCCTTCCTTCCTTCCTTCCTTCCTTCCTTCCTTCCTTCCTTCCTTCCTTCCTTCCTTCGTTCCTTCGTTCCTTCCTTCGTTTCTTCCTTCGTTCCTTCCTTCCTCCTTCCCTCCCTTTCTTCAATAGGATAATGGAAGCATATGACCCTTTATAGTCCCCCCTGGAGCCAGTTGAGGATTCGATGAGCTTTCCCAGCCTTAGAGAGAAGTCCATCTGACTCTACAAGCTCACTTGAAGACTCCTACACAAACATCTGCCTACATATATGTCTACACAAATGGACAGCTAGGTGGTGCAATGATTAGAGTGTCAGGCCTGGAGTCAGGAAGATTCATCTTCCTAAGTTCAAATCCAACCTTAGAAACTTACTAGCTATGTGACCCTGAGTAAATCACTTAACCCTGGTTGCCTCAGTTTCTTCATCTGTAAAATGAGCTGGAGAAAGAAATGGCAAATCAATCCAGTATCTTTACCAAGAAAATCCCAAAACAAGCATGAAGGGTCAGACTTAACTGAACAACAAAATACACAAATACATGCTTACCTATTCTCACACATATAACAGTGTGTACAGATTTATGATCTATACTCATAGGCATATACATGTCACATAATCATGAACACACACACACACACACACACTAGAATCACAACAGGTGATATTTATACAGTGTTTTACAGCATACAAACCCCTTTGCACACATCATCTCATTTGATCTTTACAACAGTCCTGTGATATAGCTACGGTGATTTGGAAAGACCTAGGCTACTAACAAGGTTCCTGCTCCAGAACTGGAACCTAACAGTGTAACACTAGAATTCACCCATTGTTAAGCCAGGTATGGTCTGCTCCCACTGTGTCCTCAAGAGTTCATAGTGCCCCCTTTCGTCACTCTTGTGCTGCCCCTCAGAAAAAACAACTGCCCATTTTAGCAATCTGGCCCTGCCTGCCCAGATGGCTGCTTCTGTGGAGTTAGAGAGTTTCTTTGCAGTCCATCTCATTGCCTTTGGAGAGGAAATGCTCAGCAGAATTCTGGGCTTACCCCATGGCAAGGTGGCCTGAAGTGAGACAAAGAAAGGCTTTCTAACTGGAGCAAATGTGAGATGATAAAAAAGGTGAAATTATCTTCTCTTTTTGAGTAAAAGGTAGGCTACTCTGGGCCAGGCCAGGCAGAAATTTGTTTTCTTAGACGTTGGAGAAAAGCCGAGATGACCTCTAGCCTGAGGAGTCTATGTTTGGGGGAGTGGTGGAGGGAGGAAGCGTAGTTTGAGTGGCCTGACTGAAGTCCCTTCACCACCTCTGTTCCTCCCCCTCTACCTCCCACCCATCCCACTCTCTCCCAACTCTCTTTTCAGCTTGGCTTCATTGGCGTGGAGCTCTAAAGCCTTATCCCAGTCCTGCAGCCATTGGATCTCTTTATTCCGATTCAATTACACACACAATACAAGCTTTGCAAACAGAAAATTACACGCCACAATAATTGAATTCTTCCCTGGACTTTACAACATAGGGGACTGTGCTGTGGCTTACTGCTGCTCCCATGGCCCCGGCCAGTCCTCCCCCAGCCCTTTCCCCCCACCCCCTCAATTCTGGCCCACTCTTACCATTTGCCACATGGGGCTCTTTGCTTTGATCCCAAGGGAGCCAAGGAGCACAGAGCTGGAAGCTGCTGTTTCATCACTCCTTTCTTCCATGCTCCCAAGGCCAATTCATTCCCCCATCGCTGGGTCCATGTACCACTCTGCCTCTCTGGCACTAAAATGTGAACTACTCAGGGTCAAGAACCACGTTTTTCCTTTTTCTTTGGATCCTCAGAACTTAGCTGAATGCCTAGCACACAGTAAGTCTTAATAAATACTTATTGACAGATTGACTGGTTCATGGCATCCTTGGGAAAACTGCAAAGCCATAATTAGTGAATGAATGAGAAAGCATTTATTAAGCACTTACTGTATGCCAAGCAGTATGCTAAGGACTGGAGACCTGAACACTTTGGAGATGTGCTTGCCCTCAAGGAGATTTCCCCCTAACAGGGAGAGACAACACGGTTAGGGGAGAGGTGAGTGATGAAGATTATCTGGGCCTGAGGGATTCACAGAGATGGGAAATGGAACATGCAGGAAGTCAATTGATACACCCTTTGAAAAAGCAATGATAGTGTTGATTTGATTACTAATTCTCAGAGCGAAAGGAGTGGAAAGGGGACAGAGGCCCCCACTAGGTAGCAGGACAGGGTAGAATCAGAGTGAACAAACGTGGTCCCCGGGGGTTCAGAGTTTAGTGCCTTATTTTGTCCTGAATATGGTATTTGTGTAGGGCAGCTAGGTGGTGCAGTGAATAGAGTGCTAGGCCTGGAGTCAGGAAGAGCTGAGTTCAAATTCAGCCTCAGACACGTACTAGCTGGGTGACCTGGGCAAGTCACTTAACCTTGTTTGCCTCCTCTGTAAAATGAGCTGGAGAAGGAAATGACAAACCACTCCATTATCTTTGCCAAGAGAACCCCAAAATGGGGTCAGAAGAGTTGGACACAACTGAAACAATAACATGGTCCTTGCATATTTGTTTTGAAGGGTGGAAGAGTATGATCATCAGGGAAGGAGATGGAAGGAGTGAATTTGTCTTTGCTCCTGGATGTCAGTTTCCATGGGCACATTCACTCTTCTCAAGAAAGCATACTTCCTCCCTTCAGGGACCATCATGGGGCACAGCTTTGAATGAATGAAAAAGCATTTAAAAAGCACTTACTATAGGAAAAGCATCGTCTGACCACTGAAGATAGAAGAACAAAACCGAGATAGTTCCTGCCCTAAAGGAGCTTGGATTGTAATAGGGGGACACAACACACACAGGGGCATGGTATTTTGGTTTGGAAAGTCACAGGGGCAGTGAGGGGAGCCATAGGGAAATGGTGGCACAGACATCCCAGAAGCCAAAGTTACATTGGCTTGATTATGGCTCCAGAGATGGAAGAAGGGCAAGGAGGGAGGGTAAATATGGGGTGACAAGTTGGATGACAAGAAGATGGCTGGAGCGTAGAGTGAACTGGAGCCAACCTAGACATAATGACCCATGACAGTCACTCACCACTTCAGGCCATGAGGTCCCCAGAGTGGGAGTCCTAGTTCTCTAGGACATAGTGTCTAGATCAGAAAGCATAGTGGAAGGCCGAGTGTGTAGTACCACTGTGGCCATGGGCACATCACTTAACCTCTCTTCTCCTTTACAGAAGAACCTTAAATCGTCCTCTGTAAAATGAGAGGGACGTACTAAGTGATCTATTGGGTCTCTTCCAGCTGTGAATCTGGGATACTATAATTCTAGAATTCACCCTGCCCCCCCACACACACTCTGCTTTGCCCCTTTCACCCTCTGCTGATGTAGATCAGGTCGGGAAGGATAGGGTTGGATAGGGACCGACTCTCTGTTGAAAGTTGCCGCAGGTTGGGGGATCTATAGGGAAGGCGGAGATTTCCACTGGTTCCGATGCAGCTCGGTGGAGGATGAACACATTATACTTGTTTTCCTCATCACAGTCACGGATAGTTCAGCATAGCAGGGATGTTGGGCAGGCCCTAAGTTTGGCCACAGCATGGGGAAGGGCCTGTGCCACTTGGCAGCCCTGTCAGAGTCTCTCCAAGAGTCATTAGCAAGCATAACAATGATCTGGGTTGGGGAATAGGCCAGAGCTGCAGTCCTCCAGGAGCACACCGGCCCCTCCATCCAACATAGACCCTGGCTGGTTTTGAAAGCTGCAGGGCCTTCAGTTCTGGCTCCAATGCCAGCCTTGGGAGGGATAGGTTCACGCTTTGTGTATGGATACCCAGAGTCCAGGCACTGGGCCCTCATCAGTGCAGGGGTGGGGTTTGAAGACGACTCCAGAGTTTTCAGGAATAGTGTCTATCCTTATCCCTCTGAAAACCTTGGGGGAGAGGTGGAAGGTGGGAGGGAGGAAGGGACGAGGGCTGCTGGGAACTGATCCAGGGGTGGGGCCTTTTTATTGAATCCAATTTTTACAGAACAAATCCCGTAAAATTTTCATTCAGTCAAAAGGCCACAGTTAAGGACTGAGAAGGTAGCATGTGGCCTTAAGGCTACAGGTTCCCCATCCCTGGATTAGGCTCTACACACCTTCACTAAGAACTCCCCACCCCATGGCCTCCTCTGCTTATAATTGAGTCCTTTACCTTGATGGGTTGTTTGGTTGGTTGATTGGTACTCTACCTGCAACTGGGTGTTTTCATGTATCCCATCCCTCAAAATATTACTTTCCATACCCTTTCTTCTGGAAAAGGGATATGCAGGTCCACATGGCCTGGAGTAAATTTGGTCTGGGGTGAAATCTTGAGGTAACTGACCCTGGAGTGGTAGAGTCGCCACTTCTCAGAATTAGAAGAAATCTTAGTGATCATCTATTCAAACTTCCGATTTAATGGACCTTCCCATCATCTCTGAGGGTTGGGCAGTCAGTCTTTGACCAGATACTTTTCGGGACAGAGAACTCCCTACTTTAGAAGGAAATACATTCTGCTATAGAAAATCTCTAATTATGAGAAAGTTCTCCTTTATATTGAGCCTCAATCTGTCTTCTGTCACTTCCACCCATTGTTCCTGGTTCGGCCCTCTGGGGCCAAGCAGAACAAAACTAATCCCTCTTCCACATGACAAGCTTTCAAATATTTCAAAACAGTTCTCATGACACTTTCCCCAGCCTACCCCTTAAGTTGTCTCTTCTTCAGGTTAAACATCCCCCAGTTCCTTCGACTGTTCCTCATGGGACCTGCTTTCCAGGCTTTCCACCATCTGAGTCCAAGTTTTCTAATTTCTCAGCATCCCTCTTAAAATGTGGCACTGCTGTGACCTTTGAGTGACTGCTGAGCTACAGGAGGTCACAGGGAGATTCAGCGGGGCTGAGGATTATTGATAGCCTTTGTCATTTTGCTGAATGTTTAAAATACGGTTGTTTTAACTGCGATTATTTTTAAAAGTAAGTAAGGCACTACTTGGGAAAGAAAAACTGCATGGAATTTTTGTTAATCGGTGTGTGTATAAACATCTAGAGCTGATGAATACAAATAATTTGTACAATAGGTGAGTTTGCCCTATTGATGTGTGCTCTTCTTAGTCTCAGAGAGTGTTTAGTGATTGATTAACAAGAATTTTCTGAGCACCACTTACAGTGTGACAGGCACAATACGAGACACTGTGGATACAAATACAAATAAAATAATGCCTATTTGCAATGAGCTTGCATTCTGATGGGGGTAGATATGAAAATATGTACAGCATAAATAAAGTTAATAAGAATAAGGATGTACAAAATAGTTAAATGCAAGGTATTTTGGGAGGGAGTACACAAGCATTGGGTTGGGGGGAGGGCCATGGAATCAGAAAAGGCTTCCTACCGAAGGTGGTGCGTGAATTGTATCTTAAAGGAAGAGAGGAACTCTGTGGTAGAAGGAAGAAAGGAGGGCTTTTCAGGCATGGGGAATGGCCAATGTAAAGGCATGGAGAATAAGAACAAGCTGTTCCCTTAACACATCACAAACATTTTCCAAGTCACCCACACCAACTATCCACGACTACGAACCACTATTACTCAAGAGGCAGCTACTCCCTTCCTCCCCATGAAGATGGAATTGGATTGTAGTCTTTGCAAAGAGAGATGAGGGAAAAGATTGCCATGATAGAGTAGATCCTCCCTGGCCAGAAGTCAGGGGATGCCCATGTGGTCACTTCTCTCTGAGGACAGTATCTGTTAGTAGAGTCAGATTGGTGGGCAGTCTTTCAATAAACCAGAGAAGCATAGGAGTCCAACCAAATCTCTCCTTGAAAATTGCCAGCAGCCCAAAAAAGAGTCTTCTGGCTTGGTCTTTTCTTCCAGGTACACAAGAAGCCAAACCTATATTGGAGTCCGAGGTTCCCCTCTTTTGGAAAGCTTTGTAAAGTTAGGTCTAGAGGGCCATGAAGGGGCTGCATGTTGTCAATTAGAATGTGGGAGGGATTTCCATGTGTTTCCTGCATCTCTCTGGCACCTCCAAGCTGAACTTTCAAACCCTTTTAGATAGGAAAGAAGCAAGCCATCACTGCGACTGTCATTCTTCCCTGCTTGCAGAGTGGAAATCATTGCTGGCCGCAGAGCAGGAGCTGACATTTGTAATTCACCATTGTGTGCTAAATGATGTACTTCAGCTGAGTGGCCCCTTGCCCTACCCGGCAGGAGCGCCTGCTGAAGGGGGAGACACACACAGGTGTTGCCCATTACTTCAACTTCAGAGAACCCCTTGGACTTAGCTCAAGCTTCACTTTCCTCATGAAGCTGTTCCTGATACCCCCAGTTTCTGGGGCCCTCCCTTCCTAAAATACCTCAAATTTGTTTTGTTCATACCCTTACATGTACGTGATATCTCCACTATTAGAATGTCAGCTTCCTGAAGGAAGAGACTGTAATTTATTTTTATGTTTGTATCCTCAGAACCTAGCATAGTGCCTGGCACATATCAAGTGCTTAATAAATGCTTATTGATTAATTGGTTAATGTGGGAGACCTTTTCTTCTCCCCTTTTGCTATCAAAAAGAGGGGTTTTGAAAAATGCCTTGAAAAAGGGATTACAATCCAGGAGAGAGAGAATATTTGGGCGCATCAGGAAGTATCTGGAACACTGATCCATGTGGCTGGGAGGTGGATGGTACTTGGTCTGAGAACTATGAATGTGGAATTTAGTGTTAGGAGTGTTTGAGAAGTAGGCATGAGAGTAGAGATAGCTTGTGGAGGCAAGTGTGGATGCACAGCAGTGTATTGTGGTAGGACTTTGAGAGCAGGAAAGGGCAGAGATTGGAAACCCTCACCTCTATAGGGTTGCCAGAGTTCTTGTCTCTGCATTTCTTCATGGTCATGTTCATCAGCTGGGACCTGGTTGTTACCACTCCTCCCCACCACCACACACAGAGCAATCAATAACACAAGCTATAAGATTAGATTTTTGTCCAGCATCAACCTGTCTGAATTGTGGACACAGCTGAGCAGTTCATCTCCAGATTTCCATTGCTAAAAGAGTGTCCAGGGAGTGGGGGGAGGTGCTCCATGACTTAACTCCAAGGATCCCCTAAGGCCTAGAGGCAGAGCCTAACAGCTCAGACCAAGAGAACCTTGGGAAGCAAACAGAGGATAGAGGCCACCCCTCATCCCTCCTGCCCTTTCCCTCCTGCCCGATGGCACATTTCCCAACTCAAATGCTTCTTTAGCTGGTGGCTTTGCTTGGGTGCGTGGTTTCTGATGCCTTTCAGAAATAAGGTTTATCTAGCTTTGAAGGTCTTATTCCAGGGACATTTCTTTCTTTCCCTTTTATTTTATTTTATTTTTTTATTTTTTTAAAGAAAGAAAGAAAGAAGAAAAAACAGCAGCTTTGACTAGGCTGAGGGTGACACTATGGCTGATTCTTATGCAATGTTGCAAGTGCCTTTCAGCAGCAACAATGGCAGGTTCTTTGACAATGTCATGCGTCTATTCAAAACAACTGGCATGCCAGTCAGAGGCCTGTGCGTTTGCACAGTGCTTGTTCTCCGTAGCGATAAGGCATGTTAGATTTTTCCATTCTATTTGAGAAATAATTCTGGTCTTTTTTAAGTCCCTGGCTTTTTTGATTATTTTTTTTTGCCTCTTTGCTGAACAATAGGACCTGTCCCTGCTTGATTCCTTGCGTGATGCCTGTGTTATAACAACTTGAGAAAGAGAGAAAGGAAGGAGCGGGGGACAGGGCTTGGGGTGGTGGGTGGAGATGGAATGGCTTAACAGCCCTTGCCAGGTGCTCACCCAGAGAGGGACAGGGTTAAGGAGGGGCTGGAAGATTAGCCCAGTCCGGTCGATTCCTTATGGCTTCTTTTGTTGGGAGCTAGGAAATGCAGGAGGATGGGTTAATGATGGGGTGGCCTGTTCTCTTGCCTGGAATACATCAGTTAATCCTCTCCAAATCAGGAGTTAAGGGTAGAAAGGCCCATTTCCTGACATTGCTAAGGGGGCACAATGAGTTCACAATAAGACCCGATGGATGGATTCATCCATTTTTACAAATGATTCCTAGCTAGTTCTTTTCATCTAGATTTCCGTGGGGAACTTGCTGGTTCCCCTCTCTGTTCCTTATACCAGTCTGCATGCCTTGAATGCCTTCTCTCCCCTCAGCCATTTTGACTTTTAGAACTGGCTCAAACTTTTCCCCTCCTCCAGGGGGCCCTCCCTTATTAATTCTACCTGATCCTCATCACTGCTTTGTTTTTCATGCTCAGCATGTCTAATGTATACCTGTTGATCTACTGAATCTTAAGTTATGGCACCTGTCTTCTGTTTCCCTGACTTAACTAAAAATTAACTAAACAATTCTGTTTCCCTCACTTTAACTAAAAAATTGAAGTCCCCTCATGGGACCTTGGTGCAGATTTACACAGAGGCATATGCCACCTTACATGCTTAACTGGTTCCACAAAAGCATGTTGAAGGTGAAACAGTAATATATTCCGGTAGAGCCACTCTGGTAGTGGGGGTCATGAGGGCAGGTAGACACCTGGATGAAATGACTGGGCTAGTCTTGAAAGAAAAGCAGAGTGAGAACTTAAAACTAAGCGCAACCAAGCTAAAAGTGGAGATCCCGAGGAGAGAGGCTGCTACCACCTTGACACAGGGTAGCCCAGAGGAGGGTTCAGATATGAAGTAAAATTAACACAACCAAGTCAAGGAAGGAAAGCTGAGCAACTGGAACCATGGATATTCAGGAATCAGGGCACCATGGAGTAGTTGCAGCAGCCCTAAGTATGGAGAGGACCCAGTGAGGGACAGAATCTGAGCAGAGTGGAGCCAAGCAGGCACAGGAGTATTAAGCAGCCAAACCTCTGGGTAGGAGAGAGGGTGTTTGACAGCTCTGCTGACTCTATAGACAAGTGACTTGGCAGAAGATGGAAGAAAGAGGAAAGGAGCAGAGCAGTCAATAGAACAGAGATAGCTGAGAGCTTGACTAGTGTCCAGTATCAGGAATAACTATGACAGTTGGTGGGGAGGGACCGAGTGTCTCAATGTTAAGGTTGAAGTAATTAAAAGCCCTAAAGTCTACTCCCAGATCTTTAATGAGTTATTCAACCTCGATCAACTCACTTAAACTTCTGGGCCTTGGTTTCCTCATCTATAACTTAAGAGGGTTGGATTAGTTGATCTCTAAAGTCCCTTTGCAGCTCTAAAATTCCAGGATTATCTTATTCTGGAATTCTCCTTGAAAAAGAACTTGAGAATCTTCAAGACCACAAGACAGTTTTCAGTTCCAATAAGACATCTCGGGATAAAACAGAAGATAAAGGAAGCAGAAAGAATAGATGTTTTCAGGCACCTGAGTTGGGCATATTAGTAAGAAATGGGCCATAAATTTGACTCTTGGTTTTCTGACAACGAAGATTAAAAAGCAAATATACCAGGTTATAATAGTTTTCCTTTCTCTTTCTAGAGAAAGTATACACATTTGTCTGTAGAGACAAAATATTTACAAAAGCTAAAGTTAAGAAAGATTTTCTCATGTAAATCCTCACATGAAGAACATTGAATTACATGGTGGCATTCCTTCAACCATTTTAACTGTTTCTTTCATAGCCCCCACCATCCCCTGATAGTTCCTAGTATGTTGTGATGCCCACAGTAGGTACACAATCAATGCTACTGACTGGTTGATAAGTGGAATCCATATTTTCTGCTCCTGCTCCATACCAGGAGTAAAAGCTTTGTTAACTATGGATGAATGGAAGGGGCTTTTTGGGAAAATTGGCTTAAACTATTTAGTATTGACTCAACTTGGACCCCTACCACCCTCAGTTGGCAAAATTTCCTGAGTTCATCTGGATTTTCATCTAAACAATCTGTCATTCTGTTATGTGTAATCCAGATTTCCAAATTCTTAGGACTCGCCTCCAGACCATAACTCAGATACTACTTCTTGTCTTTAGATTCATAGATTTAATAGAATTTAGAGCTGGAAGGTACCTAGAAATCCTTTATCAAAGGGGTTCTTAACTTGGGGTCTATTAACTTATTTTTCTAATATTTTGATAACTACATTTCTACATTATTGGTTTCCTTTTAAATCCTATGTATTTTATTTTATGCATTGAAAAAACTATTCTTAGAAGAAATGTATAGACTTTACCAGACTGCCAAAGGAGTCTTTGATGCACACACACACACACACACACACACACACACACACACACTTTAAGAATTGCTATTTTAGTCCAATTCCTTCACTTTACAAATAAAGAAACTGAGGCCCAGAGAGACTTGATCCCCAAATTCTTTATTCCACCTAAACTGAGGATCCTGGCATAGCATGTGTGAACTGAGGGAAGGAGAGATAAGACCTTTCTCCCTGATTCATAGTTCTTTCTTTGAAGCAACTTTGCATCAAAAATGAGTCAGTGTTGTGCCACCTACCCAGGACTAGAGATTTCATTATAATGAAAGCTATCCACAGATGAAATGGGCTTCCTCAGAAGGTAATAGGCTCCCCCTCCATGGAGGTCTTCAAGTGAAGGCTAGGTGACCACTTGTTGGAGATTTTGTTGAACGAATTCCTAGACAATTACAGGATGAACCAAAAAGTAATAATAGTCAACATTTATGTAGTACTTCAAAGTCTGCAAAGTGCTTCACACATCATATCTCTTTGTTATTAAAAAATATTGTATTTGTTTTAATTGGTAAAAATCCATCTCCTCACCCTCCCATCCTTATCTCCCTTTCCCCACTGAGAACACAAGAAAAACAAAATCTATTATATACACATATACATACATATATATATATATATGCAAATGTGTACATACATATATATTCAATCAAAAATGTCCACATTGGTCATGTCCGAAAATATATGTATGACTGCATTCTGAGTCCTTCACCCCTCTATCAGGATATGGGTAACACGTCTCATCATTAGTACTCATCTGGAATCCTGCTTGGCCATCTTGCTGATAAGAGTTCATCACAAAAATATTCCCTTGCATTTAGATACCATAATTTGTTTATCCATTTCCCAATTTATGGGCAACTCTTCAGATTCTCATTTTTTTGCTACCTCAAAAAAAGCTATAAATATCTGTGTTCATACTTAGAGTTTATTTTGCTTAGGACTAATCCTTCCCTTAATCTACCCTCCCTCTAATTTCCCTTCTCCCCTTTCCTTCCTATTTTCCTGTTGAGTAAAATGTATTTCTGTACCAACTGTGTGTATATTCTTCCTTTTTTTGACCAGTTCAGATGAGTGAGGTTCAAATGTCAGCTACTTCCCCCCACCTCTTCTTCTTGTTTGTATAAATACCTTGTTGTACATTATAATTGTGTGAGTTAAGAACTCATTATGGGGGGGCAGTCTTTTTTTATTTGCCCATTCTCCCAGCCTACTTCCTGGCTTTGGACATGATGTTGGTGCTGGTCTCTACCGCACTTCTAGAGGAAAGGTCTGGGCTGGTCCTGTTGCTTCTTTCTTGGGGGTATTGAGTGCTCTGTTATTACAGGATCTCAGGGACAGGCTAAGGACCTTCAAGCTTTCAGTGCTCCCAAAGTTGTTGGATCCAGAGCAAAGTCTGATAATACCCCCTGGTCTGAGATCTGCAAGTTCCTGACTTGGGTTCAGGTGAGTGCATGAGTAGATTGCTGCTGGACTCTGTCTCTATTAGTCAGCTGGAAAGTTCTGTTGATTCAGAATGATAGAAATTGTGGGCTGTCCTTTAGTTTGGGATGTTTGCCTTGTTTATTCCTTTGCGGGCTGGGAGGGTGCTAGAAGCGAGACCCTCCTGAGTTTGGGGCCTGAGCCACACTGCTGCTTCTGGCTTCTGAATTTCTTCCTTTCTCAGTATACCTCGCAGAGTTTCCCTATCCAGGAACACCACCCTTGTGTTCAGGTCCCCTTCTTACTCTGCCCTGGATCTATGACCCAGAGCTGGGTAGTGAGCAACAAAGCTGCCAGCTGGTGCCTGAATTTGGTGGATCCCTGGTATGACATGAGACCTTCTCTTTCCTGGTACAGGATTTCCCTAGGCTCTGGAGTGTACCATGTGCAGTGCTCCTGGCCAGACCTCATTCCCACTGTAGACCTCCCTGTCTATCTCTCTATGCCAAACTGGACCACACAACAGACTCACTCTGATCTTTTCTGGACTTTTCCCATCAGAATTTAGTCTGGCACATTTTCTAGATCCATCTGGAGAAGAATTTGTAGACAAGGGTTCACTGTACTTATTCCTACACCCTTCTATTTTCTGTATACTTCATCTCATTTGATCCTTACAACAATCCCTTGAGATAGGTATCGTTATTATTATCCCAATTTTACAATGAGGATATTGAGGTTAAGGGACTTTGGTAGGATCATACAATAAGTGTCTCGAAAGGGCTTTGAACTGAGATTTTCCTGACATGAAGCCCACTGCACTAATTACCACACCACACTGCCTGGAATCTATGAACCAATGAGGGCCAGAAGTTGATCACCTTGGAAGTCATAAAAACTGCAGTGTGTCTCGATAACAACTTCAGCCCAAGTTCTGCTAATTCGAGAAAACATCTTTACAAGGCATTATGGGAAAATCTAAGACCTAGCAATACTGTACTTGTATCATATACTCATTTTGGTCTAACTCTTTACATTTCCAGCTTAGTAAACCTTTGAAACAGCCTGGCCGAATGGATAGAGGGCTAGCCTTGGAGACCAGAAGACTTGGATATGGAGCCAATACTGACACTTACCTCTTGTGTCACCCTGGACAAATTACTTAATTTCTCTGTGCCTTAGTTACTTCATCTATAAAATGAGCAAAATAACAGTACCTCCCTCATAGAATTGTTGTGAGGACCAAACGAGGTGGTGCATGGTAGGCCCTGTTTGTTCTATATAAATATTAGACACAACGCTCAGGCCAAGTCCCTCTTCCTTTTGGAACTCTTTCCAGATCACATGGGCCAACAGTGGCCTCTCTCTAATTATTGTGACTAAATTATGACATCTTTTATAATTGTATTTTTATTTAACTGTTAGGTAGTTGTTTGACTTTTCAGATGTTTAAGCTACCTTTCCCTTAAGGGCAAAGAAGAACTGGGTTTTATTTGTCTTTGCACTCCCCACAATCTAGTACTCTGCCTTTCTATGGCACAGACACACTTGTGTGCACACACACCTGCTTGCATACACAAACATACACAGACATTTCTATAGATTTTAAAGTTTAAGAATGCTTTTCTCACTACTGCCCTGTGGGGTAGGCAGTACAAGTGTGATCACCCCCATTTTACTGTTGGGGGAATGAAGATCTGAGAGGTTAATGACTTGCCCAAGCCCACACAGCTTGTTAAATGTCAAAGCTTGAACATGAACTCACATGTATTGACTTTTGTGCTCAGGACTGACCTGCCACTGTGGCCCATGATGGCCAATCGATAAAAGTTTCTTGGTTGATTGATTTGGGGTTGAGAAGGATAGAATTCAGGTTTGGGCACCTGGCATTTAACCCCGTGGCATTGCTCTAAGGCTTAGTTAAAGGTCTGTCAAGAAAATTGATCCCCATCTCTGAAGTGTCTTGGGAGGTCACTAAATCAGAAAAGAGCCCAGGGAGAAGTGTACGGCCCACACGTATGGCCTATCAGGCATAGCCGCCCTACATGAAAACCCATCTTCCCACTGAGAAGAGAAAGGGCCTCAGACCAGCTCCTTCCTGATTTCCCATCACGTGCCTGCCTATATTTCTAGCGCCTACCAAACACCAGCATTCTGCTGTGGAAAGGGTTGGGAGTATGCAGATACTAATCAATTACTTAGAAAATTGACAGTTTGGGGCTTTTCTGCTTAAAAACAAGTTAAAAATATGTCACTTGCTTTTTATTATTTTTTTAAGAGTGCAGTTCGACACAGGGACTTTAGCATGAATAAACTCAGATTTATGTGCCTATCAGAGGGATCCTTAAACTTCCTAAGTGCTTAAAACATACACATTTTAACTTGAAAAATTACCAGGTTTGTCTAAAGGAGAATTTTCAAACATAAAACACGACGCTCATTTGAAGGGAGAAATTCTCCAGTGGAGTGAACCCAGCCTGTCATAAAAAAGTTAGACCAGGCATAAAGGGAAATGTCAGCTGTGTGGGAGAACCAGCTGTCTCTCCCCCCTTTTTTATTTTTATAACCTAGATCAGATTATAGGAGAATATATGAATGCCTGAGGATGGGCATCGGGGGAGCCGGGAGGAGGGCGAGCCTTTCTCTCCTGGGTGATGCAGAGCCCTCTCCCAGAGAATACATTTTTTACTTCTAAATAAAGCACTCTGGAGTGGCACATTTATAACCAGCAAAGAATTACTCAAATAAGAGACGCTGTCAGCTATTTATTTTAAAAGCTTTTTCCAAAGGAAAAAAGAGGGAAAAAAATCTCTCCACTCTCCTCTGTGTCCCTTCAAAAGGTTTTCAAGTGAATTTCCTCTATGATTTTATTCCCCTCTATTTAGTAGAGTAGTCAGGCTTCCAGCACAGGAAATCAACCCTTACCACCCCCACCCCCCATATGCCCCACCTGACTATGCCTACCTAGTTTTCAAGGAATGGGTAGGTAGAAAACCATGACCGAGGGAAGTGATCATGGCTATTAAGATTTGGTGGGGAGGGTTGGGGAGCAGCAGCCAGAAAGCAATTGGTCATACAGAATTGGAACCTGGGGTAAAAAAATCTTAATTTTTGTATCTTTCCAGGTGTGCTATGATCCTGTGGGATTTCAAGTCTTGTATATATGCCTTGTTTTACAAAAAACTGTGATACCAAAATCCAAGTCCTAGGATACAATACATTTAAGGGGTGACTATTAATTCAAGAAGAAAAGATGGGAGGAAAGAAGGAAGGAAGGAAAGAAGGAAGGAAGAAAGGAAGGAAGGAAGGAAGGAAGGAAGGAAGGAAGGAAGGAAGAAAAGAAGGAGGAAAGGAAAGGAGGGGGGAAGGGAGGGAGAGACCACTGGAGAGAGGGAGAGAGAGGGGGAAAAGGAAAGGTAGGTTTCTAAGGAGCTAGAATGATTTGAAATCAAGGTCTCTGTTGACCTTCCCATGCAGGTCCCTGGGGAAACTTTCACCTTCAGTGCTGAGTGTGCCTAAGCTCTGGGCTCAAAAATAATAGGTTTTATTTCATATTCATGCTACCATTTCAGAAGGCGAAATGCCATTCTGGGAATGTCAGACTGTCTCAGACCTTTTTGTGCTTGTATATTCTGGTAAAAAAAAAACTGGGCAACCTGTCTCTGGCTCAGTTTAGGTCATCACTCCTCCCCCTCGCCCCAGGAGCAAGAGAAGGCAAATAAGCAATAGAATCATAGAGTCTTAGAGCTGAAAGAGGCCTCACAGGTCATCTGGTCCAACCACTAAAAGCACCAATCCCATCTCTAACAATCGATCATCCAGCCTCTGTTTAAAACCCTGAAGTAAGAGGGAGCTCACTATTTTGTGATGCACTCATTCAATTTAGGGATGATTTTTTTCCTTTGGGAAGTTATTCATTGTGATGAGCCAAAATTTGCTTCCCTGTTAACTTCCATCCAGTGTACGTACCTCTTTTGCTTTATGGGGTCAGGCAGAAACAGTCTAATCCCACTTCTATGGGAGAATTTTTCAACTAATTGAAGGCAGTTGTCATGTCCTCCACCCCCACCCCAAAACCTTCTTTTCTCCCAACTGAACATCATCCAGTTGCTTCAACAGAAGGACTCAGCAGTTATTTAGATGCTCAAGACCTCTTTTAATGCAGAGTGGAGAACTGAGCCATGTTAGTACAGCTACACTGGTCTTACTGACTGGTATTCTCCCCCCCCCCCCCTGCTGATCTGTCCATGTTTCCTATGGACCTTTCCAGTGGATGACACTGTCTGAAAATTGTGACAATTCCCTCCTCTGCCCCATCAATGACTGTCAAAAATCTTATCTATCCTTCAAAGCCCAGGTGAAGTGGCACCTCCACCTCCAGGAAGGCTTCCCTGATTACCCACTTCCACCTCCACCCCTAGTAAGACTTGATCTCTCCCTGCTCTGAACCCTACAGTATGATGTGTGAGCTTCTCTTAGGTTATATACTGTATTCTATCCTGAATGACTGTAAGTATCAGGAACTGCAAGCCGCTTCAGAGCCTAGAACTAGTACACCCTTGTACATAATAAGATCTTCATGCATCTTGTTGAATGAATGAATGAAAGAATGAATGAATGAATATTTGATTGGATGGATGGTTGCTTAAATCTGAATCACCTTCTTTTCTTTGCACTCCCCCCTTCACTCTCCAAGAGGTGAAAAAAATTAATTCAAACCAAGAGACGTGACTACCAAATTACTAACTACTACCATGTAAGAGAATTGTCAACAAAAATAGTAATTGTTATAACCATGATAATAAAAATAGCTCTCATTTACGTATGAGGGACAGCACAGATGAGGTTGGAAAGACCTGGGTTCAAATCATGCCTCAGAAACTTACAAATTAAATGATACTTAGCAAAGCATTAGTTTCTCTGAGCCTCAATTTCTTCATCTGTAAAATGGGAATATCTGTAGTCCTTACCTTTCAGGGTCGTTGGAAGGATCAAATAAGATAACAAAGGTAAAGCATTTTGTGGACTTAAAAGTGTCGTGTCAATGTCAGTTACTGTGATGTGCCCTTAGAGTTTACCAAGGCATTTACTCTCTATGACTTTGTGAGATAGCAGAAGTGTCATTGTTACACCATTTTATAGTTGACAAAAGTGAAACTGGTTTGCCCATGGCTACACACTTGGCAGATATTGGGGTCCCTTCTCATCCTTAAAAATGCATGCTCTCAGGAGCCAAGATGGCGGCTGGAAAGCAGGGACTAGTGTGACCTCCCTGCCGAGTCCCTCCAAAAACCTATAAAAAATGGCTCGGGAACCAATTCTAGAACTGCAGAACCCACAAAACAGCAGAGGGAAGCAGGGCTCCAGCCCAGGACAGCCTGGATGGTCTCTGGGTGAGGTCTATCCCACACTGGGAGCTGGGAGCTGGGAACAGAGTGGAGCAGAGCCCAGCCTGAGTGGCGCAGACCAACCAGACCAGGAGCCAGGTGGAGCAGGCCCTAGTGCCCTGAATCAGTGAGCTGCGGCAGTTACCAGACTTCTCAACCCACAAACACCAAAGACAGCGGAGAAGGTTAGTGGGAAAAGCTGCAGGAGTGGAAGGAGTTCGCGGTTCAGCTTCCAGCCCCGGGGGCAGCGGAGGTGGGGCAGCTACAGCTGTTGTTGCTTCTGGCCCCAGGCCCACCTGGTGGGAGGAATTAAGTGGCGGATCAGAGCAGGAGTGCACAGCCTGCTGAAGATCTAAGCCCAGGCTGGGTTGGGGGTTCTTGGGGAAAGAGCAGTGCTGGTATGGCAGAGCTGGCACATCCCCCTCCAAACGTGGAACATAGAACTCTTTAGTCTACAAGCAGTCATACCCCACTTTAAAAATCAAGGGTCAAGTTAGTTGGTTGGGAATATGGCCAGGCAGCGAAAACGACTCAGTCTCAGACTTTGCATTCTTTATTTGCTGACAAAGAAGACCAAAACATACAGACAGAAGGTAACAAAGTCAAAGAGCCTACAACAGAAACCTCCAAGAAAAACATGAACTGGTCCCAGGCCATGGAAGAGCTCAAAAAAGATTTGGAAAAGCAAGTTAGAGTAGAGGAAAAATTGGCAAGAGAAATGAGAAGGATGAGAGAAAACCATGAAAAACAAGTCAATGACTTGCTAAAGGAGACCCAAAAAAATACTGAAAAATACACTGAAGAAAACAACACCTTAAAAAACAGACTAACTCAAATGGCAAAAGAGCTCCAAAAAGCCAATGAGGAGAAGAATGCCTTGAAAGGCAGAATTAGCCAAATGGAAAAGCAGGTCCAAAAGACCACTGAAGAAAATACTACTTTAAAAATTAGATTGGAGCAAGTGGAAGCTAGTGACTTTATGAGAAATCAAGATATTATAAAACAGAACCAAAGGAATTAAAAAATGGAAGACAATGTGAAATATCTCATTGGAAAAACCACTGACCTGGAAAATAGATCCAGGAGAGATAATTCGAAAATTATTGGACTACCTGAAAGCCATGATCAAAAAAAGAGCCCAGATATCATCTTTCAAGAAATTATCAAGGAGAACTGCCCTGATATTCTAGAGCCACAGGGCAAAATAGAAATTGAAAGAATCCATCGATCGCCTCCTCAAATAGATCCCAAAAAGAAATCTCCTAGAAATATTGTCGCCAAATTTCAGAGCTCCCAGATCAAAGAGAAAATACTACAAGCAGCCAGAAAGAAACAATTTGAGCATTGTGGAAACATAATCAGAATAATCCAAGATCTGGCAGTTTCTACATTAAGAGATTGAAGGGCTTGGAATACGATATTCCAGAGGTCAATGGAGCTAGGATTAAAACCTAGAATCACCTACCCAGCAAAACTGAGTATCATGCTCCAAGGCAAAATATGGATTTTTAATAAAATAGAGGACTTTCAAGCTTTCTCAGTGAAAAGACCAGAACTGAATAGAAAATTTGACTTTCAAACACAAGAATCAAGAGAAGCATGAAAAGGTAATCAAGAAAAAGAACAAGAAAAAGAAATTGCAAGGGACTTACTAAAGGTGAACTGTTTTGTTGACACTCCTACATGTTTTAAAAACAGACGTTCAAAAACAAAAACAAAAAGTTTTTTGCATGCAACTAGAAAATAAGATACACAGGCAATGGGGAGTAGAAATTTAGCTTGCCTACAAAAAAGGAAGGGAAAAGGGGATGGGAGGGGAGTGGGGTGACAGAAGGGAGGGCTGACTGGGGAACAGGGCAACCAGAACATATGCCATCTTGGAGTGGGGGGAGGGTAGAAATGGGGAGAAAATTTGTAATTCAAACTCTTGTGAAAATCAATGCTGAAAACTAAATATGTTAAATAAATAAATTTAATTTTAAAAAAATGCATGCTCTCTCATCCTTTTTAATTGTTAATGTTCAGGAGGCAAACTCAAACTTGGTGGGGAAGACAGGGGGAGAGGGAGGCTTTTATTTTAACAAGATGCTTGTTTTAATGTTCACATGAAGACTTGCTTTAATACCAATTCAAAACATTCGCAGTTGAAGGGAACCTTAAAAATCATTTAACATACATCTTCCCCCTTACTTTATAAGGTAAATATGGGCAAAGAGAGAAACATAATTCTCATAATTTCTTATATGAAAAATGGAGAGCCATAGAGATGAAGTGAAGATCACATAGGCAGAGAATAGCAGGGGTAGGATTTGAACCAAGGTCTTTTGACTCCAGATCTAGAGTACTTTCACTCGCTATATCAGGTATGTAGCCAGAGCTTTAGTTGTCTGTTTTCTTAAATAATATGCTATTGTAGATTTATACCCCGACCTCTGATGTCTCATCTTGTCTGGCAGAGGAAAGCCATCTGAGGCTGGGATAGAAGCCTTGGCTTTTGTGCATGCCTGTTGGTGCTCACAGGGAATCCCAGGAAAGGAGAACAGTGACAGAGAAAGAGGTGCCCGAAGGTAGGCAGAGTGCTTGTAGCTCTTCTCTACCTTTCTCCCTTTCCAGAGAATTCAGGCCGACCTCTGGCTACTTCATAAGTCTCTGCCCCACATCCTTAGTATCCCTTCCACCTCGAGGTGGTTGAACAGACCAGATCAAGTGAGCTAGGAAGTAAGGAGAAAGAACGCATGTTGAGAAAATTAATTAAAAGGAGAGACAAGCTAATACAATGGAAAGAGAGCTCATCTAAGAATAGAGAGACCTGGGTTTGAATGTTGCCTCCAACACTCACTGACTGTGTCACCATGGGTTAGTCATTTTAGAGCTTCAGTTACCTTGGCTGTAAAACGGAGGTGATAATACTCACACTACATAACTCCCAGGGTTGTGATAAGGAATGCCTTGCAAGCATCAGAGTACTCCAGGAATGAGAGTTATTGTTATTGAAAGGGATCTGTTTGTTTCCTTTGATGTGACCACTCCCGAATGGTAGAGGTCATGATCTTCTGTGTTGTCTGCCAGGCAGACAGTCAGAGGGATTTGCCTAAGAGGGAGTTGGTTGGTTGATTGCTGTCCTTCATTCTTAAGAGGACCGAAATGGCATCACTGTGTTGGGGTCAAGGGACAATGTGTCTGACTGTGGCTGACCAGAACAATAGGAGCTCAGAAGGCTCTGCCACAGGTTGGGCACAAAGAGTTTATATGAACATGTGGAGTGGAGATGTTTCTGAATATGCACATCTCACATTTCTTCTGAGCCACTGCAATTCTCCTTTGCTCACAGAGCACAGCACCTTCTTTGATGTGGGCACACCATGCTTGAAGGTCCTGTGCCAGTGCCTTCTATGTCACTTGATCAATTCCAAAGTACTTAAGAAGGTCCTTGGGAGTGTCCTTGTGTTGCTTCTTCTGATTTCCATGTGAGAGCTTGCCCTGAGTGAGTTCTCTGTAAAATAGTCATAGGAAGTAGACTCTGAATCAGAAGACCAAATTTCCAGCCCTGCTGGCTCACTTACTAGCTGTGTGACTTTAAGTAAGGCATTCCCCTTCTCTGGACCTGAGATTACTCATTAGTAAAATGGTGAAGTTAGACTGGATCAATGGTATCAGGCTCAAATAGAAATGGGAGCCACTAAGCCATATAGAAAGATCCCTGTGGGCCACACAGTGACTTAGAAAATGACAAATTAATATTCTGAATGTTTTATTGCATTTTTACTTATGTTGTTAAGTATTTTCCAATTAAATTTTAATCTGGTTTTTGGGGAGCAGAGCCAAGCTGGTGGAGAGAAGCCAAGAAGTTGCCTTAGCTCTCCCCAGTTTCCCTCAGAAACAATGTTAAATAAAGCCTCTGAAAGAATTCTGGGGCTACAGAACCCACAAAAGACAGATTGAAACAATTTTCTAGCCCGAGATAACTTAGAAGGACTTCAGGAAAGGTCTGTCTCACTTGCATAAAAGGAGTGCAGAGGCCATCACAGGCTGTGTACAGGCAAGCCAGCAAGAGGCTATTAGCCACAGCAGAGAGCAGCAGCTGAGGCCCTTTGGTTCTGGCTCAACAGGCCAGTTGCACAGTAAGCCAGCTGTGAGGCATCCCATCCCAGTGCAGCAGGTGAACTACCAGCCCCAGAACCCAGGGCACAACAAGCCCAACTAGTCCTGGCCACCCTAGCTCAGGGGGAAAGTCACCATCCCCTGAGGCCCTGGCACAGGTAACCAGTGACCAGCTCCCTAGCCTCCCCTGCAAGAAGTTTGGGGCAGTGCCCCCTGTGCCCCCGGAGCATATCTTAACTTTTTTAAATGAGCCAAAAAAAGGCCCTAACCATAGAAAGCTACTATGACAACAAGGAAGATCAAAATACAAACTCAGAAGAGGACAACAATGTTAAAATGCCTACCTGCAAAGTCTCAAAGGGGAATACAAATTGGTCTTAAGCCCAAAAAGTCCTCTTGGAAAAGCTCAAAAAGGATTTTAAAAATCGAGTAAGAGAGGCAGAAGAAAAATTGAGAAAAGAAATGAGAGTTGTGCAAGAGAATTATGAAAAAAGAGTCAACAGCTTGGAAAAGAAAGTACAAAACCTGACTGAAGAAAACAGGTCCTTAAAAAAATAGAATTGGCCAAATGGAAAAAAATCCACTAAAGGAAACAACTCCTTTAAAAGTAGAATTGGACAAATGGAAAAGGAGGTACAAAAGCTAACTGAAAAAAGTAATTCCTTAAAAATTAGAATTGGGTAAGTGGAAGCTAATGACTCTATGAGCCACCAAGAATCAAACAACATGAAAAGAATGAAAAAAATAGAAGAAAATGAAAAATACCTCATTGGAAAAACAACTGACTTCGAAAATAGATCCAAGAGAGATAACTTGAGAATTTTTGGACTACCTGAAAACCATGATCAAAAAAGAGCCTGGACAGCATCTTTCAAGACATTATCAAGAAAAACTTCCCTGATATCATAGAACCAGAGAATAAAATAGTCATTGAAAGAATCTACCGATCACCTCCTGAAAGAGATCCAAAATGAAAACTCCAAAGAATATTGTAGCCAAACTCCAAAATTATGAGGTCAAGTAGAAAATACTGCAAGCATCCAGAAACACAATTCAAAGATCAAGGAGGCACAGTCAGGATTACACAGGACTTAGCAGCTTTTACATTAAAGTATCAGAAGACTTGGAATATAATATTCTGGAAGGCAAAGGAACTTGTATTACAGCTAAGAATCAACTACCCAGCAAAATCGAACAGAATCTTTCAAGGTAAAAAGATGGATATTCAATGAAATAAGGGACTTTTAAACTTTCCTGATGAAAAGACCAGAGCTGAACAGAAAATTAGATCTTTAAATATAAAACTCAAGATAAGCACAAAAAAGTAAACAGGAAAGAAAACAAACAAACAAAAAGCCATGGTATTCAAAAAGGTTAAACTGTTTACATCCCTACAGGAGAAGATGATACTTGTAAACTCTTGGGAACTGTGTCTCCATTAGGGCAGTTAGAAGGAGTATACTTAGCAGGTGTGGATACAAATTGCCTTTGATGTGAGGATAAAAATCTGGTGTGGGCAGCACTCCTGGGCCTTGCATTTAATAGCTCTGGACTAGTCCCTTCTGTCTCTGACATTCAGTTATTCTAAACGCTAGTGCCACTATCATTTTTTTTTTCACCAAGCTCTGTCACCAAGGAACATGCCCCCAACCCTTAATAGGCTTTCTATCTCCAGCTACTGGAGAGAAGCTTAGACTTTTTTTTTCCAATAGTGAAAAGTTAGGGAAAATTGGTTTTGATTCCAGATTTGCCACTAACTTACTGTGTGTCTTTGGGAAATTCAACTACCACCTCTAGGCTTCAGTTTCCTTATCAGTAAAATGAGCAGAATGTGGTTTGGACTTTTCCCCCTCTCTGGCTTGTTGCAAGGTAGCAGTAAGACAACAAATATAAACATGCTTTGGAAAGGACAAAATATTAAACAAATGCAAAGATGACTATTTATGATTATGATGATTTTTAAATTGCATTCTAAAGACCTTCTGGGCTCTTCTACACTCTGCTCTGCTTGGGAGATAAGAAAGGCAATCAGAACAATATCAACTCACCTTTATATTGACATTTAAACTCCCCACCAGTTGGCCCCTTCCTGCCTCTCCAGTGTCTTCACACTTTAATCCCATCTTTCCACTCTACAAGCCAGCCACACTGGTTGATTTGCTGTTCTTCACACATGATATTCCATCTCCTGTGCCTTGATGCTGGCTTTCTCCCATGCCTGAAATGCTCTCCTTCCTCACTTCTGCCTCTTAGCTTCCCTGGCTTCTGGCAAGACTCAGTTCAAATGTCTCCAAGAGACCCTCTCTGAGTCTCCCCAGCTGTTATGTCTTTCCCTCTGAGATTACTTTCCATCTTTGTTGTTGTTGTTGTGTAGTTGTTGCTAAGTCATGTCTGATCCTTCGTGACTCCATTTGGGGTTTCCTTGGCAGAGATAATGGAGTGCTTTGCCATTTCTTTCTCTAGCTCATTTTATAGATGAGAAAATTGAGGCAAACAGGGTAAAATGATTTACCCAGAGACACACAGCTAGTAAGTATCTGAGGTCACATTTGAATTCAGATCTTCCTGACTCTGAGCCCAGTGCACTATCCACTGCACCACCTAGCTCTCTTCCATCTACTTTGTATATATCTTGTATGTATCTAATGATTTGCATGTCTTTTCCCCATTAGAATGTGAGCTTTTGGGGGTAGGGACTGTTTGTTGCTTTCATTGTATTCCCAGAATTTAGCACAGTGCCTAGCACACAGTAGGCACTTAATAAATGCCTGTTACCTACCTGGATGATTGCTTTAAGGTTTATGAACTGCTTTGTATATGTAGTCCCCTCTCTGGGCTACTCATCCAACTTGCTCTCACAGGATTTTAGGGGTAACTTTGAGTAATTAATAGTCTAATGCTTTAGCTTTTGGACTCTCACTGGTGTGGGGCATGTTTTGGGGTATGATATTAGCTGACATTAACTTTTAGAAAAGGGATTTTTTGAGAAAGTATAGAAAGAACAGTAATTATAACCCTCCCTCCCCAAATGGGAGTGCATTAGCTCTTTGTACATACAAGGTCCCTGGGGAGAGTATGCTCAGACTTAAAGCACATATGACAAAAAGGTATATTCTGACTCCTAGCCTCAGAAGTCCTTTTCTCCTTTTTATGGAATCTTCATGAAGTTCTGTTTGGGTGTAACTCTCTACTGGGTTTTAAGGATCGATGCTTTCCTAGAGCCCATAGCTGGCATTTCTATCACAAGGAATCATAGTTCCTGAAGCCACTTTCCATATTCATCTGCAGTTGCTTCTTTCATCATTTACCACCTCTGTTATTTACTGGGACTTCTGATGGAACCTCTGGCTCACCTGAGCTCACGTGGGCAGCAGAGCCCTCCCTTCTCCAGCATACTCATTCACTTAAGATCAGGAAAGAATGAATACAAAAGAAGTTGGGCCTTCTTTCTCCTCACTCAGCAGCTCACATTAGTCCTTGCCTCACTCACCTCCAGGAAGGAAAAGAGACTGAAGAACCCTGAGTCATCCCTCTTATAGGCACACTCAGTTCTGGCTCATCAAGCACCTCTAAAGTCATGAGTTCTTCCATCTCTGTTATCAATTAGAAGGCTTTTTGTCATCACTCAGAACCATTCCCTCACTTACTTGGGGTAGACATTCAGAAGGTCCACATTTGTACATGTTCTGTATAACCTACCAGGAAGCACAAATCTGAGCATGCTCTAAAGACAGGGCCCTCATTGACCAAGCTCACTATCATACATAATTTTTAGCAGTTTTTCCTTGCATCTAGTTGTTGTTGTTGCTGCTTTTGCTACTGTTGTTGGTGGTGGTAGTGGTCCTTCTCCACAAAGACCAATGACATCAGCAGGGTGATGTCTTGGCTTGCAAGTGAATTGGATTTAAGTGGGAGGGCTATGCAAAGTCATCAGCCTCACTCCCTCCTTCAGAGTCATCGGAGTCCAACGGCAAAGCATAGGTCAGGACACCTGGCAATGGCCCCGGATGCAGTGGGAAACCATCGTTCAGCTAAAGCTTCCTGGTAACAATTTGTGCCCACTGCCTCTAGTTCTGCCCTCTGGAGCCAAGCACAAGCTTAATCCTTCGTCCACAGAACAACACTTTAAATAATTAAAGAAGGCCGTCATGGGCTCCCTAAGTCTTCTCTTTACTTGGCTAAGAATCTCTAATTCCTTCAACTAGTCTTCATAAGGCATTATCTTAAAGCCCTGTATCATCCCATCCATATTGCCTTCCATTAGATAGATCTGCTCCAACTTGTCAATGTTCTTCCTAAACTACAATGCCCAGAATTAAACATGATACTCTAGATCTTGTCTGACCAGGGAAGAAATCCCCTCCCTTTTACTGGCCTCTTCCTCTCAATAAAGCCTAAGCTCTCAGTAACTCTTTTGGCTACTGTATTACACATGTGTTTGCACATCTTGAGTTTGCAGTCTCCTTATACCTCCCCTCTCAAATGTTTTTCAGGTGACCTAATATCTAGCCAAGATTCCCCAAAGATCTCTTCCTCATTTTAATATTCTGTGATTCTTCTTTTCCTTGGACCCAGAAGAGTGGAGGTGGGGCAAGTCTTCAGTCTCTGAGATTAAAGTTTATCCCTCACTGTCAAAGGGAAGTTGCGGTTTTTTTCCTTCATGGGCCACCAAGCTCATTCTATACATCAGGCCATCAGAAGACCAGCTGAACACTTGGGGTGAACTTCTCAGGGCAGCTGTAGATCTAACTCAGCTCCTGGAACCATCCTATGGAACAAACTCTCCCACCCTTACCTTGGCTCCCTCAGGGATGACAACCCATGTTCTTGGCTGTGTGCATCAGTCAGGCCAGCACCTCCAGCCTTGCCCAACCTTGGGCCTCAGGGCGCTATTTTTACCTCTTCTCCTTGTCACTGGACTTTATGAGCAAAGGGCGATCGCCCCCATGGCAGTTTCCAGCAGCTGGAAGACAGTAATGAGTCTGGGGTTGGTGTTAAGCTCAGATGTCAAACAGAGTGGCCAGGGCCGCCTGAAACATTGGGAAAGCCTCGAGCTTCTCCCTCTACAAGGTCAGCTTGTGTGTAACACTTCATTAAATTGCTCAAACACTGAGCCGTATCTTTAACCAATACCTTTAATGTCATTTTCTGCAGACTTAATAGAGGGGCATTAGCATACCTGTCAAGTCTTCCCATTTAAACTCTGAAGCAAGTGAAGTTTAAAGTGCCTCCTTCAGCCCACAGTGGATTTAGCTTCAAACTTTGGTTTAAGAAAAAGAAAAGTGTGTGTGTGTGTGTGTGTGTGTGTGTGTGTGTGTATGTGTGTGTAGGGGGGAAGGGAAGAACTGAACAATCTGAAAAGGAGAGAATATTCTCTATGCAATCACCTCACTTGAAACTGCCAATCCTGAGGATTAGGTAGTATCAGCTCCATGGGAAGACCTGGGTTCAAGACCTAGTTTTCACTCTGCCATATAAATTGCTGAGTTTCTTAGGGAAACTCTCCAGTCTATAAAATGAACCTAATAAACATCTGCTCTAGCTGACTCTCAGTTTCCTTGGAAGGCCAAAATGTAATATCATTCATATGAAGAAATGTTTTTGTTAAGTATATATCACTCTACAAATTTAAAAGACTAATTTTAATGCAGTGTTACTATTAACATTTTAACATGGTCTGGGAGAACTTGTGGACCTGTGGCCTATGTTCAAAGCCACCAACAAAAGTGAAGGATGTTGGATTTTGTCTCACATATCTGGAGTAGGCACACTTCATTCCACAGCAGCTCCCTGTCTCTCCATCTCTCCAATATGGAGACTAATACCCCACACCCCAATATTGACCTGTCCTGGATTATGAGCACATATGAGCTCACCTTTTTCCCATGGCTAGACCTCTTTGCATGTCACCTCTTCTCCTCCACCTCCATACCCCCAACACTTCCTAGGGTCATGACATAAGGCTATTGACTGGACTCTCCGGAGGACGGAACACCCCCCTCTCCAGGTGAAAATAAACTGCACTGTATTTGGATGGATTATCTTCTGTGTGGTTGACCCCTTAACTAAATTTGCCCCTAAGCACGAGAATTCTTGGTTACAGTTCTGTCCATGTCAGAAAATTATAGACTAGAAGGAAAAGCATAATTCAAATAGTCAATTCTTCTTTCTCTAAGCAGCACATAGCTAGTAAAGAGCAGATAGGAAGGCAAAGGAAGTGCCAAGAACCAGCTAGAGGGGGAGAGGCTATGTTTATAGACCCTATGCGAAATAGAAAACTGACTAAACAGATGATCAGAATTGGTTCAAGGAGTACAGTCAACCTAGATAACTCAAAAGCAGACATCCAAATTTCACATTCATTACATGAGTGACCTGAGATGAGCATGAGAACAAATAAATGTATACTGAATAACTGTGTGACTGTATTAGGAGGGCAGAGTTTATAATCTCAAAGAGGATCATAAACATGTCTGAAACGTTCGGAACCGCCGGATATAAGAAACTCTCAAAGTAGAAGGCAAAAGAATCAAAACATATATTTAGGCTCCACAGTAACCAACCCATGAACCAGCAACCCCATTTTGATATATTGATCAAAGGCTTCCAGGCCCAATAAGTACGCCTTGAAAGAGTAACCAGGAGGCTACAGAGAAGCATGATTGCGTAAAGCAAAATCATGCTTCCCCCTCTATGGTAATAAGATTACCCACTGGCCTGAAGTCTTTGTTCAGCTTCCTCTCGTAGGTCAGCTCTGCTACTGGCAGCTCCTGCTTCAGCTGTGGCTGTGTCTGTGGCTGTGACTGCAACTGTAGCCGTAACTGTAACTGTAACTGTAGCTGTAACTGCCTCTGTAACTGTAGCTGTAACTGTAGCTGTAACTGCCTCTGTAACTGTAGCTGTAACTGTAGCTGTAACTGCCTCTGGCTCCAACGGGAGCTGCTTTTAACCATCCAGCTTCTGCGGGGGTGCAAGGCACGCCGGGGAAAGCACAGGCCCCCCCCAATCTGCCCAAGCAAGGCGAAGGGGTCGACCAGAAAAGCACAGGCCCCCTCCATCAGCTTAAGCAAGGGAAGCAAGGTGAAGGGGCCGACAAGCTTACTCCAGTCCAAGATACAAACAGCATTCAGTTCAGGGGAAAAAGCCAAACTAGTCAAGGGCACTTGTTGACTAAGTGCTAAGGAGCCCATTTTTGGTTGCCAATACACTCCACCCCTTGTTATAGGATACATAATCTAATCAGCCATGTATCCTAGAACATACATTGTGATCCAATTACAAAGGAAACTAAAACATATCATTCATTATAAAGCAAAACCTATCATTTGGTGACATTCCTAAATATTGGTTTACGATTCAAATGTGATCCACCCCTAGATCCCAGCAAGATAATCTCTTCAATCAATCATCCCCAAAATAATTATTAATAATTCAAATGTCCACCCCTAAATCCTTGTATCCATTACATAGGATCAATAATATCATAACAATAAAACAACACAGCAAGGATAACACAAAATAAGTAAACAGAACACTATCATCATTTCCACCCCCCTTGAACGATTGGGGCTCAAAATCTTGGGGTGAGGGGTGAAGGTCTCATTTTCCATAGCTTCTTCATGCTGAAATTGGATGTAGAGATGGCCCTGCCCCCAAAAAGTCCCATTCCAGAAGTCATTTCTTTAACAAGCTGGCAGGAATTCCAAGAATGCTACATGCTTAGGCAGTCACCGGAAAGTGCAGGGTGCTTAAGCCTGAAGGAAACAAAACTAGCAACAAGGTTAGCCAAAACAAAGGACAAAAAGAATAGACAAGTATGGACTATAATTCTTCAAATAAAATCATCTCAAGTTTGGTTGAGATTTCAGTTATGCAAAGATCCAACATCAGAGCCAAACTCAGGTGGGAAATGTTTCTTTTCAAAAGGAACATAATGAGGAAGCCAAGAGGATCCCACCCTAGATAGAGACTAAGATTGTCCTCCCAGCCTTTCCCCAGATGTACAAGTTTTCATCCGTTAATCACACAAGGTCACCTTCAGTCTGAGTGGCTTGTGGGCTTGCAGGAGCAGTTCTTATTTCCCTATTTCTCGTGTTATCAAGTCCTCTATACATTCTGTATAATTCATTGGTTGGAATTCCATCTATCATTTCAAAACCTACCCCTGCTCTCAATAAAGCAGTAAACATTTCTTTCCTTGTTACTCTCCTTTGGCGCCAAGTTTGCTGGTTATTCACCCTTCTCTCTCGAGGAGATCTATCCCTTCCCCAGTCACCTAAGTCATGTAACTGTAAAATCTTATTTATCACTGTTGTAAGACGGCTCCCTACTTCTCCAAGTAATAAATTCAAAATTAGTTGTTTATAAGCAGGGGGAGCTGTCCTAATTATTAAATTCCTATGACGCAGTCCCATTGGATCATTGTAATATTTGTCTGCAGTTCCTATCATAATGGCAGTCTTCATTACCTCCTCCTTTAGTCTCATGATACAATCTCTAAGTGAATACCAGGGTCTGTGCTCAGTGGGCCACATAGAATCAGTAGCATATCTCTTATTGCATCCCACAGCGGCTAATGCCAACAGAGTAGTCCTGCTATCACCATCTCCTTGCTGATGATGTTCCCTAAAAGCTTGTTGAACTAGAGGATCATGGCTGATACCTATGAATCTCATGCAGTCTGTCCTATCTACTGATATTCCACTGGCCCCTTGATCACTGAGTCTTACCATCCAAGATATCAATGGTTCTCCTATTCTTTGGCTGAATCTACTCAAAATATCTGTGACCTCTTGCGGTGAGAAATCTTCCTGAATTTCCCTTGTAACTGAATCTTCACCTCGGGTTTCTGTCTTCCTCCTTTGTATGGGTCGAGCCCTTGTCTGATCATTTAACCATTAACTATTCTCTGTGTGAGGCACATCCTGAACCCCAGTAGTGTTTTGTGCCTCAGCCCCTAACATTGTCTCATTCTCTCCCCACTCACTTCCTCTGCCACCATGGCTAGGACGAAGCAGGCAGTCAGGCTCTTTCTGGGCTGGGTTGAAATGCACTCTGGGCTTTTTTGGTCTCCTGTTGCTCTTAGCCACATTAATAGAAAAGTTCTCATTTGAGTCAGTTTGGTCTCCTGCTATCTGAGATTCCCCTTCTTCCTGTGGGGTAGGAGTGCCCCCATGTCTTTCACTTAATCTCAATCTTTCGTATACTAGCCGGTAGGCTGATAACACCATCCAGCTTTGCCTAGATAGTGATGCCCCTGACTGAATCCCAACTTCTCGTAAACACTTTTCCAAATCCCTAGGACCTCCTCTCCGTAGCCTTGGTTCCCAGTTTTCACAGGGTCCAGCTTTTTTAGCCAATTCTTTTGCTAGGGAGGAATAAAATGGATCCTCCCATCCTGGGATATTCATCTCTTCCTCTGGAATTGTTCTGCTTCTAAATAGAGATCTTATACCTAGCGATCCCATCCTCATCGCCAAATGTATTAGGAGGGCAGAGTTTATAATCTCAAAGAGGATCATAAACATGTCTGAAACGTTCGGAACCGCCGGATATAAGAAACTCTCAAAGTAGAAGGCAAAAGAATCAAAACATATATTTAGGCTCCACAGTAACCAACCCATGAACCAGCAACCCCATTTTGATATATTGATCAAAGGCTTCCAGGCCCAATAAGTACGCCTTGAAAGAGTAACCAGGAGGCTACAGAGAAGCATGATTGCGTAAAGCAAAATCATGCTTCCCCCTCTATGGTAATAAGATTACCCACTGGCCTGAAGTCTTTGTTCAGCTTCCTCTCGTAGGTCAGCTCTGCTACTGGCAGCTCCTGCTTCAGCTGTGGCTGTGTCTGTGGCTGTGACTGCAACTGTAGCCGTAACTGTAACTGTAACTGTAGCTGTAACTGCCTCTGTAACTGTAGCTGTAACTGTAGCTGTAACTGCCTCTGTAACTGTAGCTGTAACTGTAGCTGTAACTGCCTCTGTAACTGTAGCTGTAACTGTAGCTGTAACTGCCTCTGGCTCCAACGGGAGCTGCTTTTAACCATCCAGCTTCTGCGGGGGTGCAAGGCACGCCGGGGAAAGCACAGGCCCCCCCCAATCTGCCCAAGCAAGGCGAAGGGGTCGACCAGAAAAGCACAGGCCCCCTCCATCAGCTTAAGCAAGGGAAGCAAGGCGAAGGGGCCGACAAGCTTACTCCAGTCCAAGATACAAACAGCATTCAGTTCAGGGGAAAAAGCCAAACTAGTCAAGGGCACTTGTTGACTAAGTGCTAAGGAGCCCATTTTTGGTTGCCAATACAGTGACTGTCCCTAGGTGAATAACAATAAGCAAGTGATGTTTTTCAACAAATCTAAAAACAGAAATTACTTGAGAAAGAGCTCCCTATTTGGCAAGAATTGTGGGGAAAAGTAGAAAACAATTTGGCAGAAATTAGGTTTAGACCAGCCTCTTATATCACATATCACAGTAAACTCAAAATAGACAATGCAAACAAAATATATAAGGATTATACCATAAAGATATTTGAAGAGAATCAGATCAGATACGTTTCACAGCTATGAACAGAGGGTGAGTTCTTAGTGACTAAAATATAAAATACATAATTTTGATTACATGAAATTGATATGCTTTTCCATAAATAAAATCAATGCAAGGAGGATAAGAAGAGGTGTCAGTTGGAGTAAAAATTCGCACTACATATCTCTGATAATGGTCTAATATCCAAGATTTATAGGGAAGTAGCACAAATATATGATGAAGAGTCATTATTATCTAATGTAAAATGGTCATAGGGTATGAATAAGCAATGTGCAAATGAAGAATTGAAAATTGCAAACAACTAATTGAAATAGACATTGCTCAAAATCTCTAATAAGAGAAATAGGATCTTTTATAAAACCAGCAAGCCAGTTTGGATTTGGGCATTCAAGTGTCTTATAGATTAGTGGCAGAAGTCATTCAAGCCAAGACCCTGAGAAGTATTTGGTTGAGAGAGGGATACCTTAACTTCTATGCCCCTACCTTGGGCAGAGGAAGACCTTGTGAACTTCATAGAACCAGAGGGATTTGAACTTTTTCACTGGCTTTGTGTCAGTGTCTTTGGAACAGTAGGGACTGGAAACAGATTTCTGTATCCACTGAAGGCAAACTGGACATTGTGAAGAAGGTAGCTTTAGGATTCTACAAGCAGTCCAGCTAACTAGAGTATACCATGTTTAAGTGGAATTTCTTGACTACCAACACAACGGACAGAAGAGTTCTAATTTCTAACAACCAGGACATATGAATCACCCTTTTGATATCTATGTACACTAAGCATGAGTCCACTTCCTCCTGGACACTTTATGTCGCAGACTTTGGAGGGGCATGCTTTGTACCCACTGTTCTTAATATACTACTTGGCTGCCTAATTGCTACCAGGTGACCATCAATGGGTGAAGAACATATATGGGGGCTGATTAGTTATAGAATTAGAAAGAGAGTCTCCACCCAGCCCCTCTGCTTACCTCTAGATCTCAGAAGGGAGAAAAGCAGAGCTTGTGCTACACATAAAAACAAAGGAAGATATGAATTAATGTGCAGTCAGCAGATCTAGGAAAACCATATATACAATGCCTTCAATAACATAAATAGAAAGAACAGCATCAGAGAGAACAACAGCAATTTCTAATGTTGAATACTGGATAATTTTAATGATTAAGCTTGACCCTAAAGAACAGATGAGAAAATGCGCTTCACTATCTTCTTTGTAGGGATGTTGGACTATGGGTGTGGAACTTTGCACATACTGCCAGCCTTGGTTTATATTGGTTAGTTTTACTAGCTCCTTTTTTCTCTTTTGTTTTTAATTCTCTGTTGTAAGAGATGGCTCACTGAATAAGGGCATAGGGAAGAATTTATTCAGAAATGAATATAATATAAAAATAAAAATAAATAATAATTTAAATTTTTAAAATGGTAAGGGGTGGGAGGGACATAACAAGAAAAGAAGAAAACAGATCAGGTCTGGGGGGTCATAGTTATGGAGACAGACAAGTTGTCCCAGAGCTTAGAATGATGTTTCTGCCGGAAGGATCAGCTTTGAACGTTTATGTAAAAAAGTTGGAATATCAGAATAAATGGCAAGATTAAAGATGATTCCTTTGTACATGTCACCCCCTCTTTCTGAGGAGTGGGGCAGGGCCTACCGGTTACCTAAGAACCACAGGGTGCGGACTATTAAGGGAATTATGGTACAGATGTAATTTCATTTCCAGGGAATGAGGAATTTCAATTCTCAAGCTTGGTTGTGAGCCACCAGTGAGGGAAGACTCAATTGGGAGTTCAGCAATTGACTGGGTGTTCTGACGCCTGGGAGAAATCCTATTGGGGATAGGGTACAAAGGCACATGATAAGTGAATAATAAGGATAATACAACCATGGGGGCAGTCTCACCAGGAAGGAATTTGCCCACTGCACCTAACCCCAGAGAGTATGGCCATTACTCTTAAAGGTGTGAGGGTGCAGGGAGATGGACTGGGAGGGAGATACCACAGAGATGGGACCTTACAGTAGCACTGTTGCCTGGAAACAGCGGCATGATCCAACTGTGAGACAAAATTCAAGGAGAGAAGTTGCCAGAGGGAGGAAGTGGTATCTTACTCCTACTGGGCAGGAAGCCTAAGTAAGGAGAAAGCACCCCCTCTCACCCCCATACTAGCACCTTGGGGAAAAGCACCAGGTGACCTATACCAGCTATATACGTAGGGTTCAGATAGGGATGCTTAGTCTGTCTTGGGATCTTTGGTTGGAACAGAGGGGTTATTTAGCCTCTCCAGATTTTGGTGAATATTATCTACAAAATGGGTACCTTTGTAGTGGAAGGTCAAAGCTCTCTCTAGAAAGAAATGAGCTTGAAAATCTGTGGCTGAGAATCTTGGCAGGAGTTGTGAAGCGGGATAATGAGTATAACTCTACCATTAAGCTACTAATCATTAATTATTCCCCCCGACATCTCATAATGTGCTACTTGGGTAAAAATAAAATTACTTGAACTTTTTCACCAAGTTCTAGTTTTAAACAAATTGCTTGCGTCAAACTATTTACTAAAGTGAATAATTTTAGACATTTGTCAGACTTCGCAAAATGCTTTAATTAGTGCTAGCTAATAAAATCCTTGTGTAATTAAGGGTACATTCGTCCCAGCATATATTTCTTGCTCTCCCTCTTTGTTTTTGCTTACAATTTAAAAAATGATTAGGGTCTGGGACTCCAGAATGTATTTGTGTGTGTGTGTGTGTGTGTGTGTGTGTGTGTGTGTGTGCGCGTGTGTATGTGTACTTCTATGCTTGTGTGTGTGTGTGTGTTTCCAGTGTCATTTGATAATGAAACACCACTTAGTTATTAATGACATAATTACAGGGAGAAAAAATAGTATCTACCCAGGAAGCAAAAAGTTTTTCTCTGGTCCCCCACTGCAGTCAGAACTGGTATAGACTGGAGCTCTCCCATGGTCTCTAGGGGGAAATCAAACAATGTTCCCTCTCCAGTGACTTATGACTTGATGCCCTTAGGGAGCAGCCACTGCCTACAAGGAGGCTGCTGGTTTCCTTGACATCCCCTTCCTGAGAGGTTCCAGAGTGGAGATGGCAGGAGTGACAGTTCACTACCAGCTCAGAAACCTGTCACTCGAGGATCAGCATTTTAACTACCCCCTGCCCCTCCAAAAAAAAAAGGACACCTTAATTTACTCTTCTGATTGGCTTGATAGCTGTCAGAGTGACAGCCTGTCTCTGGTTGAGAAGGGACCTGGTGTTAGTTCTCAGGCTGGCTTTATGGGTATTATATGGTCCGCTTGCTTCTGGAAATAGCAGCATGGAAGTAGTGATGATGGTCCTTGAGCTCTTTCCTGCTTGCCCCCGTTATTTACTGGCCTCCCTGCAATGCAGGGTGATCTTCTAGACCCAGGCTGCCCACTGTTTAAGCATGGGACCAAGAACAATGTCAAATGTCTGCCCCCACCATTCCTCCTACCCCGCCCTCGTTGTCTACAGGGCTCTGTACAGTTTCTGGTTCACATTAGGTACTAAATGCACGGCTGTGACTGACAGCCCTTGACTGGTTTCATCTCCCCTGGCCTTGTATATTATTCCCCCTCCCCCCTGCCTTTTTTATCATTGGCTGGGATGTTGTCACCTTAAGTGGCTAGAAGAAAGGGAAGCTGCTTGGTGACCCAGCCTTACCCAGAAGGCATAAGCAGCTAGGTAGCACAGTGGGTAGAGCTCTGGACTTGCAATTAAACAGATCTAATTTTGAACATTTACTAGCTGTATGACTTTGATCAAGTCACTTCACCTTTCTGTCTCAGTTTCCTCATCTATAAAATGGGGATAAACTACAGCACCTACCTCACAGGTGAAGATGAGAAAATACATGTAAAGGGCTTTTCAAATCTTAATTACTTTATAGAAATGTTAACTATTATTACGTATCCCTCGAAGCCTTAAATGGGACAGACTGTAGAGAGGCTATGCAGTATACTGATACCTTGTCCTTTTCCCACTCTCTTTTCCTGTATAAAGCAGATCAGACTGTCAAAAGAGTATCACACCAAATTGTTTCTTTTCTCAGGGGCTAGATTCAGTAAGAGGAGTTTTTGATTCCAGAAAAATGACTCTGAACAGAATGGCTATTTTGGAAGGGACTGTCCTCAACTTGGAAATTATAAAGAAGAAACTAGGTATGGGAGGGGGGGTAGTAGGGGTGGGGGTGCTCTGGAAACAGATCTTGAGAGCTAATTGTTAAATTTCACTGTGAGCATTTGCACCCCAGAAATCTGCAAATGCTCCAGATTAGGACTTGACTTATTGTTTGGTTCATTGTCTAGACTTAAAGTGAT
Source organism: Trichosurus vulpecula (assembly GCF_011100635.1). Classification (NCBI taxonomy): domain Eukaryota; kingdom Metazoa; phylum Chordata; class Mammalia; order Diprotodontia; family Phalangeridae; genus Trichosurus; species Trichosurus vulpecula. The sequence goes on from NC_050574.1 coordinate 128,489,110, forward strand.
GGAGAAAATGTTAGTAATTCAGATTAAACTCAAAAACGAGTCCTGCGCGCTCCACTTATTTATTTATTTAGGAAGAGCCATGTGTTAAACATTTACTAGCAGACTGCTGCTAGGTCTCCTCTGGCATCCACCAGTTGGATGGTGGCCTAAATAATCTCTGGAGTCTATTATTTTCTCAGAGTTGTCTCATGCTCTTTTTCCCAGCAGCCCCTAGGAATCACATCTTAGCTTTGCGGCGGTTTGCCCAAGACACCTGACACTCCCAAATGAACTCATCACTCTCCATAGCCTGATTCTCCTCCCCCAACCCCACCACCACACCTTGCCCTGCTCAGAGCTGCCTAAGGAGGGGGAGCACCCGTCCCATCCTTTAACCCATGGTGATATGTCACTGATCAGCACAATTGGCTCTAATAGCTCCCCAGGTGGATTCCAGAGAGCAACGAGCCGAACATAAAAATCCCTTTATTATTGCCATTTCACTTTTATATACCCATCAAGCTTTCATATTTAATCTCCTACATCACAATAGCTGATCATTTTTAACATTTGACATTGATAGAGTGCCCACCGCTATTATTCTGACATCCTATAAAACATTACGCCCATTTGCAATAGAAAAGGCCAAGAATCAATACTCAGCCCCATTTTCCACTGCAGCCGTAAATCATGAGGTGCCTAACAAATTGTTTTAAATAGAAGAACCTTCAGAACCAATGAATGGCCTAACCAATCCCCACCCCTTGTCAGAATTGTCAGGGACACTCCTTCCTAAAGGGTGAAAGGCAAGGCCGGGCTAACACAGAACCATGCTACACTAGAGAGTTAAACACTTTCTGTAGACCCAGAACTCAGAGCCAGAGAAAGACATATAGCCTTCCTAGCAATAACCCTACCCCAACTGACATTGACTACCCAATACAGCAAATATTTTAAGTGTCTACTACGTGCAGAACACAAAGATCGGCACTGGAGCAGATACAATTCTACATAGACAGGCACTTGCTGTTATGGAGTACACAATCAAGTCAGAAGGTGGTGGACATAATTATCAGGGGAAATGGAACAACATAAAAGCAGGAAAGAAGCACAAAGAAGGAAAGGATCTTTCCTACAGGAAAGGATTCACGGAAGAGATGCAACTGAGCTAGAAACTGAAGAATGGTTAAGAGCATTAACAGGCAGAAATAGGGAAGAAGGCCCTCCCAGGCACAGGATGTGGAACAGCACAGTAAAGGCATAGAAGTTAGAAAGCAAGAAATGCGGAATAGGGGGCAGACATCTTCTCTGGAGAACAGAGTATGTGATGTCAGTCAGTCAATAAACATCTATTAGGCACCTACTATGTGCCAGGCACTGTGTTAAGTGTTAGGGATACGAACAAAGACAAAAGACAGTTCCTGCTCTCAAGATTCACGGTCAAATGGAGAGGACAACATATAAACAACTTGTGTACAAACACTACATAGACAGGATAAATTAGAGATAAACTATAGAGGGAAAGCATTACAATTAAGTGGGACTGGGGAAAGGCTTCCTCTAGAAGGTGGGATTTTAAATGTGACTTGAAAAAAGCCAGGAAAGCCAGGAGGAGAAGATGAGGAGAGAAAAAAATTCCAGGCCAGGGGGACTAGGAAAATTCCTAGTCAGGTCAATCTCACTGGATCATAGAGTACATGAGGGAGGCAAGGTGTTAGTTGCAAGAAGATTTGGAAGGTGTGTGGGGGAGGGGGAAAGTAATGAAAGATTTGAAATACCAGAGGATTTTCGATTTTATTCTGGAGTTGAAAGGGAGCATCTGGAATTTACTAAATGGAAGGTGTGTGGGGGAGGGGGGAAGAGTGATGTGGTCAGACACACGCTTTAAGAAGATCACTTTGACAGCTGAATGAAGGATGGACTGGAGTGGGGAGAGACTTGTGGCAGGTAGACCTGCAAGCAGGCTATTGCAATAGTCCAGCTGTGAGATGATGAGAACTTGTACCAGGTGGTGACGGTGTCAGAAGAAAGAAGGGGGCATTTGCAAGAGATGTTATAAGGTAAAATTGGTATGCCTTGGCAACAAATTAGATATGGGGGAGTGAAAGAAAGTGATGAATCAAATATGATCTTGGATTGTGAGCCCAGGGTGGTGGCTGGGAGGGTGGTGGTCCTCTGAACTGTAATAGGGAAGCTAGGAAGACAGAAGGATTTGGAAGGAAATATAAGGAGTTCAGTTTGGGGCATATTGAGTTTAAGCTGTCTGTCAGATATACAGGTTGATATTTCCAATAGGCATTTGGGATTGTGAATCTGAAGGACAGCAGAAAGGTTAGGGATGGAATCAGCAGCCTAGAAATGATGATTGAAACCATGGAAGTTTATGAAGTCATCAAGCGAAATAATATAGTGGGAGAAGAGAAGAGGGGCACCCAAGACCAGCAGGTATGAGCTGGATGAAGATTCAACAAAGGAGATTGAGAAGAACCAGTCAGATAGATTAAAGGAGAACCAAGAGAGATGGAGCAGTGTCACAAAAACTTAGAAGAGAGTATTCAAAGAGAAAAGGATGATCAACAGTGTCAAAGGCTGTAAAGAGATCCAGAAAGATGGAGACTGAGAAAAGGCCATTAGACTGGCCATTAGTGACTTTGGAGAGGGTAGCTTTGGTTGAATGATGATGTCAGCAGGCAGGCTATTGAATGTTAAGAAGAAAGTAAGAGGAAAGGAAGTAGAGAAATCTATTTTAGATGGTCTTCTCAAGGAGATTAGCCAAAAAAGAGATGAAGGTATGAGATGGTAGTTAGTGGGAATGGATGTGATCAAGTGAGGATCTTTTGAATATAGGGGAGACATTAACATTTTTGTATGCATCAGGGAAGCAGCCAGTAGAAAAGGAGAGATCAAAGATCAGTGATTCGAGGGGGACAATCTGCTGGAGAAGACAGGAAGGAAAGGGGTCACTTGGGCATTTAGAAAGGTTTGACTTGTCAAGGAGAAGTACCATCTCATTATGTGGGACAGAGGTGATGAAGAAGATAGTGACAGAAGGCATTTAGTGATGTGAGATGAGGAGGAGGGGAGATAAGGAAGATTAACTCAAATATGAAGCAAGATTCTCAGCTGAGAGAGTAGGGGGAGGGGGAGTCATGGGTGGTTTTAGAAGGCATAAAAAGGTTTGGAAGAAACACTATGGTTAGTGGGGTAGTGAGAGGTACAAAAGGATTGCCTTATAGCAGTGAGGACCGAGTTGAGGTTATATAACATAAATTTGTCATGGACCCAGTCAACATGGTTTCATGATTTTCTTCAACTTTGTTCACTAGCTCATGTGTAAGAGTGTAGGCAGTGGAGGGTGGAAATGATCTAAGGCTAAGGCTTGGCAGGACAAGATTGGCAGTACAATAAAGAGGCAAGGGACTCAAAAGAAGGAGAAAGTGTAAAGTTGTTTGTTCACCAACGATCAAGATGGGGAAGGCAGGAGAGTGTAGCTAGCGCAGGGGTGATGGGAAAGAATTGAGGAGTTAAGGATTTGGAGGTCACAGTGTAGATAAAGAACTGGGTTTGCGTTTGAAAAGCAGAGGTGGAATGAGAACAGATTATCATCAGACAAAGGAATTTCAGAGTTCAGAGTTCATGAACACAGAAGTGGTACATTTATGAGTAATGGCAAGATTCAGGGTATGACTATCTTTGTGTGTAGCTGAAGTGAGTTAGTGTAGATGATGGGAAATGAGTAAGTTGAGGAACTGTGAGGTTAGGATATTTATGTGAGTATCCTTATGTACATTGAAGTCCCCTGAGGAGGAAAGACTGTGAGCTAGGCATTGAAATCATTGAAGAAATAAGGAGAATGTCCTAGAGGTTGTTTAACAACAGCTATAAGAATTTTATTAGGTTGTAGATGTGGATTAAATGAACCTCAAGGAGGAGATGCTATTGAATGATGGTAATAGAGAAAGAACCTGGAAGTGGCAAAGGAGAGCAAGGAGTATTCCAACTCCTCCACCTCTACCAGCAAGTCAGGGGAGTGAATGAATGTTTAGCCAGCATTTGGAAAGGTAGGCCAGAGAGACTGTGTCATCAGGAGGCTGGGCCATTGCCAGTCATCTTGACTTATATCTTTCCACTGGCCTCAAAGACTCTGGAGGAGAGACTGATGCTGCTGACTTTGTGCAGCTCTGCCTCGTCATCCTCATAATTTCATTGGTTCTCTTTGAGAATGAAGGATAAACAACAATAGCAACACGAGTTATCAGGAGGGAATCAGGCATCAGTTAAGAGCCAGAATATGGAAGGAGAGGGAAAGGAAAAGATTTAAGATGCAAGTAAACTTGTTGCCTGTGGAGCACGCCATTCCAGAGAGCACAGTGGAAGGGGCGGGGACCTTTAGAGTGGACCATTGAAGGAGCTGGCTTGAGGGGAATGGGAATAGTATATTGAACAATGAGGGACAGGAACAAATTTGAATGATGAAAACGGGGTCAAAAATCATTGAGATAAGGAAGATATGATCGGGGCAAGGCTGCTAATTATTGAGGAATGAACTTAGGTAGATTTTAAGTTTCCATAGCAGTCTGGCCTCAGGACAGAGTCCTTGGGGAACCTTAGGGAGGTGAAGTGAAGGGACAGGTACTTGGACCTGAAAAAAGGCTGTTACTTCCCTTCCTCTAAGGCAAAAGACAAGTCTGGAGACTTGGTGAAATGATCTTTCTCCTCTTCCCTGGAAGGGAGGAGCCTGGTGTTCTATGAAATGGTCTTTCTCCGCTTTCAACAGAAGGCAGAAGACAGGACAGGAGACCTGGACCTAACAGTGGGGAATAGTGTTACTTAGAGTCAGAAAATTAGGAAAATGGCAGATTGTGCAGGCCATGTTCCAGCCAAGGATATGATTGGATCTATAATCTTCTAATATGGAGGATTATTCTGACAGCAATGTAAAGAAATCCCCTTAGCCATAGGAGATACAGAGACAAAAATAAATCAGTCCTTATTCTTAAGGAGCTTACATTCTAGTGGAAGAGATAATATGTACATGCGCATATATATGTGTGTGTATATATATATATATATATATGTATGTGTATGTATGTGTATGTATGTATGTACGCATGTGTGTATGTATGAAATCACTGGCATTTGGAGGAACCCAGAAAGGGCTCCTACAAAAGATGGAGTTTGAACTAAATCCTGAAGGAAACCAAGGGTTCTCAGTTGCAGAGGTGGGGGGAGGAGGGGAGACCATTATAAGCTTGGGAGACAGTTAGTACAATGGCACAGAGAAAGAGATAGCTCGACAAGTACGGGGAACAACGAGTAAGCCAATATAACTAAATTGTTAAATGTGCATAAGGGAATTAAATATAAGACTAGAAAGATAGGAAGGGACCAGATTGTTAGGAACTTTGAATGTTAAGAGGAATTTATATTTGATGCCAGGGATAATTAGGACCCACTGGAGTATGTTCGGGAGGGGAGGTGACATGGTCAAACCTGCACTTTAAGAAATCATTTTGGTGGCTGTGTCAGTCAAAAAAGGTCACCAAACATTCATGAAGCACCTACTATGCTCCAGTCACTGTACCAAGCTTGGAGATACAAAGAAAGGCAAAAATATGACCCTTGCCCTTAAGAAGTGCACATTCTAAGGGAAGATAATATGCAAACTACTCTGTCCATATATATGGGCTAAACAGAAAGTAATATCTGAGGGAAGACACTGGCACTGGGTGGGCTTGGGGACTAGGAAAGGCTTCTTGAAGAAGATGGGGTTTGAACTGTGGCTTGAAGGAAGCCAGAGAAGCCAACAAATGGAGGTGAAGAGAGAATTTTAGGAATGGGGACAGAAGGTGAAAAGACACAGAGCAAGGAGATGGAGTGTTATGTGCAAGAAAAAGAAGAGGGCCAGGGTTGCTGGCCTATAGTCCATGGAAAGGAGTTAAATGAAAGAAAGCTGGAAAGGTAGGAAGAGGGGGTCAGTTGGAAGGACTTTAAAAGACAAATAGAGGTTTTTATATTTGAGCCTGGATGTACTTTGGAGCCACTGGAATTTATCAATAGAGAGGAGACGTGGTCAGATCAATGATTTAGGAAGAGTAGTTTGGCAGTGAAATGAATGATGGCTTAGTGTGGGGAGATGCTTGAAGAAGGCAGTCCAAGCATCAGGCTACTGCAGTGGGGCAGGCATGTGGTGATGAGTGCCTACACTACAGTAGCAGCTGTGTGAGTGGAGAGAAAGGGATGCACACAGACGTGCTGTGGCAATAGAAATGACAAAAAATTGGCAACTCATCAGACATGTAGAGTGAGTGAGAATCAAAGACAAACTGAGGTTGCAAACATGGATGACTAAAAGGATAATGGAGCCTTTGACAGTAACAGGGAAATTCAGAAGATGGGTGGGTTTCAGGGAGAAACACAAGTTCATTTTAGACATGTTGTGTTTGGGCTGAGACTAGAGATGGGGAGCCCCCAGTTAGGGAGCTATTGGAATAGTTCAGGAAGATTCAATCTGGGAGATGAGGGAAAGGGAATCGTTAAAAATAATCACTAAGATTTCAAACTGAGGTGCCTGGGAAAACAGTGATGCTTTTGACAGGAATGAGATAGTCGTAGGGGGAGAAGGTCTGGGGAGAGAAATGATAGTTCTCTTTCAGACAAGTTGAGATTTAAGTTCCAAATGAAAATACCCAGCAACCCAGTTAGAAATGTGGATCTGTTACATGATATCAAAGCCAGGGCTTAAAATACAGATTTCTTGTCATAATTTATCCCAAAGAGTCCCAAGATGAAAATATTGGGTGATTTTTCAGTGACAAGCTCTTTCTTTGTTTGTTCCTGTTCTCCACCCTCTTTTGACATTAGGCTCTTTGTACTCAAAGACTGCAAGTTTCTTTCTGTGGCCAAGATAGCTACCTCAAGACAACTGGCCAATTGGGTCACCTCTATTTATATACCATTCAAGTTTTTTGAAAAGTCAGTTGTTTGGCTGAATTAACTAGATAATTCAGTAAAAATATGGCTAAGTTAGGAGCCTTGTGTGCACACGGATTGAGCTATGGGATGTACAACCTCCCAAAATCCAGGTTTTTGATTTAGAAGACATGAAACATCTGAATATTTGCAAATGTCCAGATAGTCAGGTGTGTTGGTTTATACATGTAATCCCACCTACCTGAGAGGATGAAGCTGGTACAAAGCTATAGTGGGCTTAACCAATTGAGTGTCCCAACCAAATTTGATATCATTATGGTGAACCTGTTAGGAATTGGGAGGAAGGAAGGGAGGGAAGTAACACCATCAAGTTGAACAAGGAAGGGAGAAGTGGCCCAGTTCAGAAACATAGCAAGTCATAGTTCTCCTGCTGGTGAGTGTTGACATCAGGCCTATGAGTAGTCCCTACCCTTCTAGACAAGGCAAGATGGAGAAAATTATTCTAGAAAGAAAGAAAAAGGAAAGAAGAAAGGAAGGAAGGAAGGAAGGGAGGAAGGGAGGAAGGGAGGAAGGAAGGAAAGAAAGAAGAGCTAGCCAGATAATATGTCTTTGACATCTCTGACCCAACTTATGTCTAGATGGGTTGGATCATGGAGTCATAGATCTAGAGTTCTCGAAAAACAGAGGGGAGACCTTAGAGGGGCTCAAATCCAAGCCCTTCATTTGACAGATGCAGAAATTGAGGTTTGAAGAAGTTAAGTGACTTGTCCAAGTTCATGGAGGTAGTGCTAAGTGGCACATCTGGGCTGCAAATGTAGGTCCTGTGCTCCGAGTTTAAAATGCTCTAAATTCAGTACTCATTCGGTTATACCACATTGCCTCTGTACTGACACATTCCTTCCATTCATTTTGCCCAGTTTTACTTATGTGGCCCTGATTTCATTCACCACATTAACTGAATTGATTAGCTTTTTGGCATTGTGTAAACATAGACACCAGGGGAGCAGGAAGAAGAAATCCACTATTGCCTGCTATCTTGTAGGACTGAGTCACATTTGTACCTTGAAGCTGAGCTCTCATCAATGTGGATGCAGTTCCCAACCCATTCGTGCTTGCCCATCCTGTGTGACTCTCATCCGTGTCTTCCTATAAGTTCACCACAGAGAGCCTACATGGTGTGTTGGGAGCCATTCTTAATTTTCCTTGCATTCCTTAATTTTTCCTCCTTAATTTACTTTTCTTTTCATGCTCCACACCACTACCAAAGGGAGTTTCCACAAGAGCAGTCCAGCCATGTCACTTCCCTACTGCACAAACTCCAGTGGTTCTCTCTTTCCTGTGGGCTCAAATATAAACTCTTCCACTTGGCCTCTGAGGCCCTTCACACCCTGTATCTCCAGCCTAATTTTGTCTTATTTTCCTTTTTCCCAAACTCAACACTCAGGCCACGTTGGCCTTCGCTGTATTCCTCATGCACTAGCTCTCTCTCTCTCATGCATGGAATGCTAACCCTCTTCACCTTTGTCTCCCAGAGTCCCTCTTCTCCTTCAAGGCGAAGCCCCCTCTAAATGAAGCCTTCCTTGATCTCCTTAATTACTAGTGTCTTCCCTCTAATTTCACAGTATTTTATTTATTTGTATCCATTCTCTCTATGTTAATATATACACTTGCTGTCTCCCTCTACTCCTCTCTCCCTTAGGATATAAACTCTTGTGAATAGGGATTGTTTCTCTCCTGGCATTTCCAGCAGAGACTAGCACATTGTAGGAGCTTAATAAATACCTGCTGATTAATTAACACCATAAGAATGTCTGTGGAGTAGACGGTCTGTCCATCACTTATCTCTTACTCTCCCCATATGTCCAACATTAGGCCTGCAGTCAATCAAATCTAGCTATATGACCCTGGGTAAGTCACTTAACCTTTGTCTGCCTCCATTTCCTCAACTGTAAAATGATGACAACAGTAGCACCTTCCTCCCAGGGTTGTTGTGAGGCTCAGATCAGGTAATAGTGCCTGGCACACAGTAGGAGCTTGATAAATGCTTATTTCTTTCCTTTCTATCTTCTTTTTAATCCACATGTTTCATTGATGACATCTTTTACAATAGGTATGTTCCTAAGCAGTTGTGTATAAATCAAATTTTTATTAAGTGAATACTCTTTGCCCATTAACTTATAATTCCAGAGGTGTTTTACTGCTATTTCAATTAGTAGTGTCTAGTTATATCATTTCATTTACCTCAGCTGGTAAACAAATACTTAAATGTACTGGGGAATAAAAGAAAGGCAGCAGGCATAGTGGAGTGAGCATTGAACTTAGAGTCAGAAAACTCAGGGTCACATGAATTAGCCCTGACACATACGAGCTTTATGTGTGTTACAATTAGTGTGTCACTCAACTTGTTCGAGCCTCAGCTGTGGAATAGGAATAATAATATTTGTTTTACTAAATTCATTTCATGAACTTCTTCCTTTTACATGCCGAGCACAGTGTTAGGCAATGGGTATACAAAGAATTCCTTTGAGGAAATCGCAATTTAACAGTGGGAGGTGGAGAGGACAAGCATGTGCACAAGTAACTATGATACAAAGCAAAGGTGGGGAACCTTCAGCCTCAAGGCCACATGTGGCTTTCTAGGTCCCCAAGTGTGACCCTTTGACTGAATCCAAACTTCACAGAAGGTCCTCACGTTTGAGGACCTAGAAGACCACATGTGGTCTCCAGACTGCAGGTTCCCCATTCTTGATTCAAGGGAAAATGTGACAGACGCAAACAAAGTATCCAGACAAATGTGACTTGAATAAGTTCCAGAGAAATCCTTTGTAGCTAGGGGAAAATGTATCAGGGAAATCAATCAACAGATATTTATTAATACTATTATGTGTCAGGCACTGGGATAGAACTGGGCATACAAATAGACACTGTACTAAAGAAAATTATATTCTAATAAGGAAACAACATGCACATAAATAAATACATGCATAATGTATATTTAACAGACTATCAATTTTCTGATTAAACATGAACATTTTGTAAAGAAAACACTAAGAAAGTTGCGTACAGAGAAAGTGTATTGTCCATCCTACCTTATTACCTTGTTTTCCCGTTGATTATTTGCATATGACCCACAGGAGAACTCTGGAGTTAATAAATGGGTAACCCTGAACCCTAGAACTATTTTATAACTATTGGACAAATATACATTGCCTGGCTATGGCATAGTTGGCACAAACGAGGTTTTGGCAATGCACTACTTATTTATCATAAAAAGAGTAAGTCCTCACTGGGTTTAACATAATCAAAATTATCCATTTTGCATTTCGTAATGCTCTCTATCTCTTGTTGTGTCGTGAATTCTTTTCTTTTCCATAAATCTGATAGGTAAACTATTCCTTGTTCTCCCAAATTGCTTATAGTATCAGCTTTTATTCCTAAATCATGAATCCATTTTGACTTTATTTTGGTATATGGTGCAAGATATTGGTCTACGCCCAGTTTCTGCCCTACCATTTTCCAATTTTCCCAGCAGTTTTTGTGAAATGGTGAATTCTTAGCGCAGAAGCTGGATTCTTTGGGTTTATCAAAGAGTAGATTGCTATAGTCGTTGACTTCTCCATCTTGTGTACCTATCCTATTCCACTGATCCATAACTCTGTTTCTTAGCCAGTACCAGGTAGTTTTGATGACTACTGCTTTACAGTACAGTTTTGATTATGTTAAATTGAAATGTTTTGTATTTAAAAAAGCCAATGCAACAAAGATTAGGAGGGAAGCAGGAAATTGGGAGAAAATCTTTACAACCAGTGTCTCTGATAAAGGCCTCATCTCTAAAATATACAGGGAACTGAGCCAAATTTATAGGAATACAAGTCATCCCCCAATTGAGAAATGGTCAAAGGATATGAACAGACAGTTTTCAGAGGAAGAAATTAAAGATATCTATAGGCATATGAAAAAATGCTCGAAATCACTTCTGATTAGAGAAATGCAAATCAAAACAACTCTTAGGTACCACATCTCTCCTACCAGATTGGCTAAAATGACAAAACAGGAAAATGATCAATGCTGGAGAGGATATGGGAAAATTGGAACATTGTTACATTACTGGTGGAGTTGTGAAGTGACCCAGCCATTCTGGAGAGCAATTTGGAACTATGCCCAAAGGGCTATAAAAATGTCCATACCCTTTGACCCAGCAATACCACTTCTACGGTTGTATCCCAAAGAGATCACACAAGTGGGAAAAGGATCCATATGTACAAAAATATTTACAGCAGCTCTTTTTGTAGTAGCTAAGAATTGGAAATCAAGGGGATGCCCATCAATTGGGGAATGGCTGAATAAGTTGTGGTATTTGAAGGTAATGGAACACTATTGTGCCATAAGAAATGGGGATGATATGGACTTCATAACAACCTGGAAAAACCTACATGACACAATGCTGAGTGAGAAGAGCAGAACCAGGAGAACATTGTACACAACCACAGATATATGGATTCTGTGAGGACTAACCCTGATAGACTTTGCTCTTCTCAGCAACACAAGGTGCAAAGACAACTCCAAAGGACTCACGATGGAGAATACTATCTACATCCAGGGAAAGAACTATGAAGTATGAATGCAGATTGAGGCACACTTTATGCTCTCCTTTTTTTCCCTTTTTTTCTCTCTTTTGTTTTCATTTTTGGGGATTTTTTTGGTTCTGTTTCTTCTTTCTCATGATTCATTCCATTGGTCATAATTCTTCTTCACAACCTGACTAGTGTGGAAATAACTTCAACGCGAAGTTATACGTAGAAGATATATCGGATTCTGTGTTGTCTTGGGGAGGGAGGTGGGAAGGGGGGGGAAGAAAATCTGGAGCTCCAAATTATGTGGAACCAAGTGTTGTAAACTAAAAATAAAAAAAAGAAAAAAATTGAAAAAAAAGTTCTCACTGGGTGATACTCCTCTGAAAGATGAAAGTTGATCTAAGACCTCAGAACTGTGAGGAAGACAAGAGATGCAATTCTTCTCAGCAATGCTTAAAGGGAAGATGAAAAAAAATCAGAACTCAGTCAAAGCAGAATTGAAGAAAGTATCTACAAATACTAGGTATTTTTTTTTCTTAAGAATATAGCACATCTCAGTGGAATTCACACAATCCAGCCTAGTTGTGATTAGGTTGGTCCCTCAATGAAGCAGCATTGGGGAGGAGCTGTCCAGCACAAACATAGAGTAGCCAAGCTTAGCAAAAGAGACACCTATCCAACCCCTATCAGAGAACTTTGTGGGAACAATCTCACAGAAAGGACATCAAGGCCTGATGTTCTAGAGCTGTGAATTGTCCTGGCCAAATGGACTCCTACATACATGCCTAATTAACATGGTACTTCAAGTTTGTGTTCAGTCTCCTCCAGGTGACAATTTGTCCATTATTGAGGAAGTGTACCTAGCAATATGGGTGGAATGTTATGTAGTTATGGACCTTTATTTGACTTTTGACTGTTGTTGTTGTTAAGATACAATTGGCTTATTTGTTAATGGGAAATGGGAAATACACAAGTGGAAGTTCAGGAACTATAGTTGTAGGAATAACCCAAAAGTGTTACCCCTACAACTAGAGGGCTAGTAGCAGTGAGACACTCTGAGGAACCAATTTGCTAATATGGGTACAAGTTGTAGGGAATCGGAGAGCAAGCCTTGTTTTAGAACTTAGAGAGAGGTGTGGAACCTACTCCATATACAAAATAAAAGATAATTTGGGGAGGGGACACTAAAATCTGTGGAGGTTGAGAAAAGACTTCATGTAGAAGATGGGATAAAATGGTACCCATTTTGGATAAGTGTTGAAAATTACAAAGGATTCCAAGAGGCAGAGGGTGTGATACTTGTTATCCCCCACCCCCAAACCCTACACTCTCCTCCTAGTCTCTCAGGCTTACAACCTAAGGGTCATTCTTGACTCACTATCTCTTACCCCCGATATCCAATCTGTTACCAAGACCTGTTAGTCTCACCTTTGCAACATCTTTTAAATATATCCCTTTCTCTCCACTGCCACCATTCTGGTATAGATCTCCATCCTCTCATGCTTGGATTCTTGCAATAGCATGCTAATTGGTCTGCCTACCTCACATCTTCCCTCATTCCATTCCATCTTCCATTCAGCCACAAAAGCAAATTTCATAAAGTGCAGGTCCCACTATTTCACTTCCCCTCCCCCAGCTCAAAGAACTCCAGTGGCTTCCTATTACCTCCGAGGACAAAAACAAAATCCTCTATTTATCACTCAAAATGCCTCCCACTTTTCTGGTCTTCTTATGCACTATTCCTTGCCATATATTTTTTGATCTAGTGATGCTGGCCTCCTTGCTGTTACATGAACAAGACACTCCATCTATCCATTTATTGACTTTGAGCATTTTCTCTTGCTGTCCCCCATACCTACAATACTCTCTCACTCTCTTCATCTTCTACTATTTTCCCTGGCTTCCTTTAAATCCAGATTGAAATCCTATCTTCTACGGGAAGCCTTTCCCAACCCCTCTCAATTCTAATGCTTTCCCTGTTACTTATTTCCTATTTATCCTTTCTCCAGCTTATTTGACTATATTTGTTTGTTGTCTCCCCCAATAGACTGTGAGCTGCTTAAGGGCCAGAACTGCCTTTTGCCTCTTTTTGTATCCTCAGTGGTTAGCACGATGTTTGGCACATAGTAGGCACTTAAATGTTTATTGATTGATATGTTTCGGGTATGGAGGGACATAACCAGTGTAAAGTTGTGGAGACAAGAGGTATACTGACACATTTGAAGAACAACAAGAAGGCAAGTTTGGCTGGACTGTAGAATGTGGGAAGGTGAATAATGTATAATATGGTTGAAAAGACAGCATACCACTATCATAGACATAGAACTGGAGGGGTTCTTAGAGGTCATCAAATCCAAACCCTCCTTTTATAGATGAGGAAAATGAGACCCAAAGTGGTGAAGTGACTTGCCCAGGTTACACAACTAGTTAGTTTCTGAGTCAGGATTTGAACTCAGGTCTTCCTGATTCCAGGTCAAGTGCTCTAGTTGTCGTGCCACCTAGTTGTCCCAGGTACGTTGGGGTCAGATTGTGAAGGGCTTTAAATATGAAACAGAAGAATTTGTATTTGATCCTAGAGGCAATAGGGAATCATTGATGTTTATTGAGTCAGGGAGTGTTATGGCTAGACCTGTGCTTTAGGAAAATCACTTTGGTAGCCATGTGGAGAACAGATTGGAGATCAAGGACATGTGGTACAAGGAAACAAATCAGAAGGCTATTGAAATGATCCAGGTGAGAGTCAATGAGGGCCTGAACTAGAGGGGCCATGTGAGTAGTGTGGAGTGGTTAGATATAAGAGATATTATGGAAGTAGAATCAATAAAATTTGGCAAACAAATGGATTATATGGGTTGAGGACTATAGAGGACTCATAAACAATGGTTTTGAATCTGTGATGTAAGGAAAAAAGGTGGTAGAAAGAAAAGGGAAGTCTAGAAAGGAGATAAGTTTGAGAGAGGGGGTGATAGTGAAATCCAATAAGCTTCATGAAGAAAGTGAAACCTAAATTGAGCTCTGAAGGAAGGAAGAGACTTCAAGGGTAACAATTGTGGTAACGGTTATGAGCCCATTCTAGAGACAGGGAGGATCATGAGCAAAGGCAGTGAAAAAGAAGAAGGTATTATGAGAAAAAAGGAGGGAAAATCACCCGATTTCTGTGGAAAATATCACCAATTTCATAGAAATGTTGAAACGGAAGTGCTTTTTAAACAGTAAACCACTGTGAAAACACGAGCCATTATCAAAACATTTATTACATAACCATGTCCCCCTCCAAATGAACTTGTCTAGAAGTTCAAAATTTCTTATATAGATTGTTGTTGTTGTTCAGTCCTGTCCAACTCTTCATGACCCCATGGACCATGGCACACCAGTGCTGTCCATGGGATTTTCTTGGTAAAGATACTGGAGTGGTTTGCCATTTCATTCTCCAATGTATCAAGGCAAACAGAAGTTAAGAGACTTGCCCAGGTGTAATATCAATTAAGTTGTGTTTCTTTGATCGAGTCTTAGTAGGTGCTAAACCCCAGGCCCAAACCCCTATCTACTAGGTGCTAAGCCTATGTGGGTGTGAAGCCCTCAGGGTCCTAAGGGGAGTTGCTAAGACCAGAGCCAATAGTAGGAGCCTGAGTTCTAGTCACTCAGATGATGTTTGATGATGGCTAAAGAGTATATAAAAAGAGACAACAGAGCTATTTGCTTAGGGTTCTCACTCTTGAAGGTGTGTTGATGTGGAGACTCTGGGCAACTGTAGTTTTGAGCCCTACAGCTTGCAAACCTGGATGTTTGGACTTTGTTAAACTCTGGTAACTATGCATTGAGATTTGAATCAGACAAGGTCTGTCTGTAGATGTTTGTAATTTGTATTTCCTCTGAATTTCAGGGTGCTGGTTTTCCCCTGAACTAAGTGAATGATATTTGTATGCTGGATTAAAGTAAGATTGTTAACCCCTTCATGTTGCTTTCCTTAGTAAAGCAGATCAAAAGAACCTGTGCTGTCAGCTTTCTGTGTGCTGGTTGTTGGTAGGTCTTACACCCCTTCAGCAGCCACTAGCAGATTGTTGCAACGCCAGGATCACACAGCTAACAAGAGGATGTATTTGAACTCAGATTTTCCTGACTCCAGACCCAGTGCTCTATCCACTGAGCCACCTAGATGCCTCCTCTTATATAGATACCTCCCTACAGTTAATCTTTTAGGTCTAGGTATGGGACAGCTTTCTAGCAAGATTATCTTACATTAAGGATATTTCGTTTATTTCAGTAACTAAATCCACCGGAATGAGGCCCAAGACTGATCCAAGGTAGGGCTACATACAAGAATATTGTTCTAGTGAGACTCTAGAGATCAGCTATGGGATAAACCAACATCATTGGTTAGCTGATCTGTCATTCATCATCAGGCCAGTCATGACTTTTAATTGGTTGATTTACATCAGTGGCTGGCCTGATGATGACTGATGGTTCAGCTAACTAGTGACAGGGAGTGCAGGAATACTACAGGATTTGGGATCACACTGAGTATGTTTTCCACATTCCTAGGTCCCACTCTGATTTAATACAAAAGGTCGTAGGATGCAAAGCATCTGCTGCTGCTCCAGAGTTACTGGGGTAACAGTAGATATCAAGGAACCATTAAACTGCTACTTAATTTTTCCTGCGCTATCTACCAAATAACTGTGGTGAGGGGAACTTCTAGATGGACAGTACTGTGCAATGAGAACCCAGCAACTCTGAAAAATTCTGAAATGCTCCTGAATCATCAAAGAAAGATTCAGTCTGTCCAAGTCAACTTCAGTAAATTTGTGCAGTATTGGGTACTTCCAAGTCATAAAATCATAGAATTTGAGCTCTGGAAGGGATCTAAGGGTCCATCTAGTCCAACTCAAAGACTAAAGGCATCTCCATAATAACATGTCCACCAAGTTGTCCAGCCTCTGCTTAAAGATCTCTAAGGAGGATGAACAATTCATTGCTTGGAGTGGCCAATTCAACTTTCTAAGTGTTCTAATTATTAGGAAGATTTTTCTGACATCAAGTATAAATTTGCCTCCTGTCAGCTATTACCCACTGCTCTTGGTTCTACCTCTATGGGCCAAATAGAACAAATCTCATCTCTCCTCCACATAGCAGCCTTTCCAAATACTTGAAAATAACTTTCAAGTCTCTCCTAAGTCTTTTCTGCTCCCAATTAAACCTCCAGTTCTTTCAACTGATCCTCATGGATTCAAGGCCCTTCATCATCTTGGTTGCCCTCCTCTAGACAATTTAGGAACTCTGTACAACTCTGGAACCACTTGCTCCTTCCCAGATTCTGGATCTTGTCAACCCAAGCCCTGGCTAACACATCTCTATGCCAGACCATACTGACATCAAACAAATCTCTTCACTCAGAGGTTATCTTGTCTTCAATTTGTTCCCAATATTCAGTTGGTACCTTATATCTAGAAGCACCCTGGATGAGTCTTAGTAGTGTTCCTCTAATTAGCAATAGCTCGACTCATCTCAGAACTGTGGACTAACTTAACCATTGATAGGATCATCCAATAAAAACAAAAGCAATCTCTGCCCATGTTGCAAAATTATTTATGTGAGTTTTGAGGGAAAGTGGGTTGTTTGCAGATAGCATAGCACAGCTGCTTGCATTTATAGAATATTTTACAGCTTAAAAATGCATTCTTAACATTGATAAGGCAGATAATATATTATCTCCATTTTATAGATAAGGAAACTGAGACTTAAAAAGGTCTAGTGACTTGCCCAAGATAACTAATACATTCTAGAGATTGGCCTCAAATCTAATTCTTCTGACCCTTTTATGTACATTAACCATCATCCCATGATTCCATGATGATGGAATAGTTGTTTACTGGAGCATTTCTTAAAGTGCAACAAGGCGGGCAGTTAGGTGATATAGTGGGTAGAGTGCCAGGCCTGGAGACAGGAAGACTCATCTTTATGAGTTTAAAACCAGTCTTAGATATTTACTAACAGTATGACTCTTGGCAAGTCGCTTTACCCCATTTGCCTTAGTTTCCTCATCTGTAAAATGAGTTGGAGAAGAAAATGGCAAACCGCTCCAGTATCTTTGCTAAGAAAATCTCATATGGGGTCATGAAGAGTTGGACCTAGCTGAAAAATGGCTTAACAGCAACAACAAATTCCCAAAGTGCATCACACCCATATGCAGAGAGGTCCAGCTGATATGTGATGACTATAGACAGGGACAGATCATTCAACACATTGAGAAAAGCCCTTCCTAGGCTGCTTAGCCCTCCTCCTCACTCCTGTCTCAGACCGGACTGGCTACCCTAAGGAAAAATAAGGTTGCAATATCTTCTGCACAGCCCCTCTGAGAAACCATCCTATTCAATAAGATTGTGATTATAAAGGTCATAGTCAGAATAATTCCACCATTAGATCTAGCACACGACTAGGCTGTTTGGCTTTTGCAATCTTTTTCATGCAAGACCCAACACAGCCTTTTTGTTGTCTGTTTACTGACAAGCTGGGCCCCAGGGAGGCCTCCTCCATGAGGTTTCCTCGGCCCTGGTGCTGGGCTGAGCAAGGAGACTATTCTTTGCTTGTGTCATTAGCATTTTTGCAGGGATGGGTTTTTCTTACAAAGAAAAATGTTCCTTGTTCCTACAGAGCCTCACATGCTGATTTCTATTGATTCTGGGCTGGATTATTTGTGGTAAGGGTAGAATTGAAGTAAGATCTTGGGTACGACTTGAAGACATTAAGTCATTTAACTTCCCTTACTCTCAGTTTCTTTATCTATAAAATGGAACACTAATAACCTACATTTATATAGAGCTGCAACATTTTCAAAGTCTTTTAGACACTTTAATTTTATTCTTACAGCAGTGCTAGAGCAGACAGAGGTGCTATAACCACTCCCATTTTACAGACGAGGAAGCTGAGGTAGATAGAAGGTAAATTACTTACCCAGAATTAGACAGCTAGCACATTTCTAAGACTGAATTTGAACTTAGATCTTAATGATACCAGGTCCAGTACCACTTGGCTGCCTCTAATGGAAGAAGGGAATTGCTCATTTATGGTAAGGGGCCAGCCTATCTGGAAGGAGGGGATTGGACAAGTTGACTTCTATGTATGTATAAACATTACATCAGTTTCCCTGTGATAGAATTTTATCCTCAGCAGCATCTGCTAAAGAGAGACAAGGAGGAAGGAGAGGAGCGAAAGGAGGCAGTAGCTCATGTCACGTCTGTGTTCTCTACAGATTTGGGGGATGAGGTTATCATGGAATCTGACTAGGAGGTATGGAAGACCACCCTACAGGGATGGTGGGGGAAGGGGTCCTCCCAACAACTCTTTGGGGCTCAGCAGCCCAGAACAGCGTCAATGTCTTTGAGTTTACAGGGCACCCTGAGATTTGACCTCTGACACTGTCCGTCCTAGCCCAGATGTCTGAGACCCTAGTTGCCTTCTGTGCAGTAAGGGGCTGCCCTTTGATATCTGATCTCTCATCTGCTGGGCTAGGCATGCAGAGGCGACAGCTGGCACAGCTCCCCCCAGGGGGTTGCAATTAGGGGATATTTAATCCTGTCACCTGGTTCATTTGCAGTGATGAATTTGGGGATGGAGAACTCGGTGGCGCCAGAGGAGATATTGGATTACCAGGGCTCATCCCCTCTGTCCTTTAAAAACGGTTCAGCCTTCCCTGCCCACCACACCTGTCTGCCCTAACCTTAAGGGGAGCCAGCTGACACCCATCCATTCAAAATTGACCTGAGCTGTCACCTAGAACCTCATTTGTGACCTCCTCCTGATGTGGAAATTCTCAGAAGGGTATTTGCCCTCTTTGCCTCTTTCTTTCTCCCTTCCCACCTAACCTTTATCCATTTTGAAGCCCCTTGGTTGCAGCTATTATTGGGAGGGAAAATCTCCTAGGCGCAGCCTCCTTATGCCTTCATTCTAGCTTTCTAGGCTTTGAAGACTATCTATGAATGACTGGTATTTTTTCGCCATCATTTCTGTTCTAAGGTCTAGGCTTGACTTATCCAAATGCTGGTTGCATGCCCAGGCTGATTCATAATATAGTAAAAAGAATACAAGAACTTGGATTTATGTTCTGGCTTGGATTGCTCCAGTGAGATGACCTTTGAGGTCACTTCCAGCTTTAACATGATTCTAAGGGGGGTAGCATGATACAGTGGGAAGAAGATTGGATGAGGAGTCCAACATACAGGGTTCTTTTCCTGCCTTTGCCTCTTACTAGCTTTGTGACCTTAGCAAGTTACGTTATTTCTCATAGCCTCTTTCTTTAACGACATTGTTATAATTCAGTAGTTTCAGTCATGTCTGACTGTGATCCCATTTGGGGTTTTCTTGGCAAAGAGACTGGAGTGATTTGCCATTTCCTTCTTCAGCTCATTTTACAGATGAGGAAACTGAGGCAAACAGGGTTAAGTGGTTTGCCCAGGGTCACAGCTAACAAGCGTCTGAGGCCAGATTTGAACTCAGGAAGATGAGTCTCCTTGACTCCAGGACTGGAACTCTATACACCGTGCCACCTAGTTGTATGTTCTTTACCTCCAAATGGCAATAATTATATTGTGCTTGGTTTTATGGGTCATCACAGCCAAATATTTCACAATATAGTGGCCAGCCTGCTAGTGATTAATTAGGCCAGTTCTGAGAGAGCAGACATACTCTGTCCCTGAAACCACAGTCATGTTCTTTCCAGCATGGGAGGAACTTCAGAATTTGCATAGCCTCCTAGGGTTACCTTCATAAGTACCATTAGACATTAGAATGGGATTTTTTTCCTAGGTGCCCATTGGTTGACTGACCCACTTAGTTAGTGTAGAAAATTTAACATGTCCACACCCTTACCACTATACTTTACCTAGGAGTAATCCCTATGAACAGGGATTTTATTGTCCCTCAGAAGAGAAGTATAGAAAAGTGGAGAGGCTGTACAAAGAAAAGCTCAGGAAACCTCAGAGGCAATGCTTAAATGAATAACTTTCCCTTGCCCACAAGACAGGATACACGGATAGTGAGTAAAGCTCAGAGTCCCAAATTTAGGCTAGGGATCTAATGGTTGCTAAGATCTGGCTGGTATTGTGGAAGATTATCTGGGAACCCCATAATACATGTCCCCCCCCACACACCTCAGTGTGTTTTCCCCCATTTCAGCCTTCAGGATGGGCAAGCAAACGTCCTTCCTCCGTGATTTACGAAGACTTACTTGTTCAGTTTTGTAGACCATCCTGAAGATGATCAAGAAACTTGGAACTGGGGTTGGGGGGGATGATGAATAAAGGGTCAATGGGCCCAATTAATACACTAGAGTGAGGCACACATAGTTCAGACCCAGCAAGGGAGAGAGCAAAAGCTTGTGAGCACTGCAAACCTGCTATCTTAAAAGGGCTGGTCTGAGACTGGAAGAGAAACACTTGAAGACAGAGGATTCCCTTCAAAAGACAGGAAACACTTGAAGCTTATCACTCCCCTACCCCCAGACTCTAAGGAACGACAGAGCCCCAGGAAGCTTCTGTGTGCGTGTGTGCACACATGTACATACACACATACATATATAGGGATAGAGACTTCATAGATGGCTCTAGAATTAACCATTTCTCATCCAGCCTGTGGAAGGAACAATGGACTTGGAGTTTTGACTCCAAGAACTAGAGTTCAAGTGTCAGCCAGATTGTTTTCTACTTTGAGACCCAGGACAAATCACTTGACTTCTGTGAGCCTCAGTTTCCCAACTTGCAAAATAAGAATAATAATACTTGTGCTCGATAAATGAAAGGGACATGAAGGATTTGTTCTGAGGGTCAAATGATTTAATAAACAATGAAAGAGCTTTGTAACTCATAGTCATAGGATTTGGAACTGGAAGTGAGCTTAGAGGTTAACTAGTTCTGAGTTTTAATTTGACCTCAGACCCTTACTAGCTGTGTGACCCTAGACAACCTTGTCTCTGCCTCAGTTTCTTCAACTGAAAATGAGAATAATAATAATAATATGCCCATGTTTCAGTTATGTTGTGAAAATCAAAGAGATCATATATGCAAAGCACTCAGCATAGTCTCTGGCACATAGTTACTGTTTGCCCTTTGTTCTCGAAGAGGATCAGGACACCAGGGAGGTGATGCCTTCACATGCAAGTGAATTAGATTTAAGTGAAGGAGGGCTGTGCAAAGTCACCAGCCTCACTCTCTCCTCTGGAGTCATCTGGGTCCACATAGTAGACACTTAATAAATGCGTTTTTTTTTTTAAGTTCAACCCCCTCACTTCATTTTCAAATGATGTAACTGAGGTTGGAAGAACTGTCCAAGGTCATAGAAGTAGCACAGTCAGAATTTGAACCTGGGTCTCTTGACCCTAAATCTAGTATATTTTCCTGTCTGCTACACTGCTTCTATAAGGTGCTGTTCAAAAGTGGGAAGTAAGCTATCATTATTTCTGGGCTTAGAGAATAGGAAAGAATTTCTCTATTCCTGCCACCTCGCTGAAAAATGCCTTTCACGTGCTTACTGTCCTTCTCCAGGAAGTCCTCCCTGATTAACTTCTGAGTTTGGTGGTTCTTATATGATAGATTTAATCTGTTGCTACTTTGCAAAGTTTCTTTAGTTGTGTGTTTGTGTGTGTATGTGTGTGTGTGTGTGTCCATGTGTGTGTATGCCCATGCATGCGTGCATCCTCTTGTTCAGTATGGAAGCTCTCAGAAAGCAAAGGTTCTCTGCTTTTCCTGCATCCTTTGGAACATCCCAGTGTACCTTGTAGAGTTCCCTGAGCCCAGGGGGAACACAACCCACTAGGGTACCTGTTTGATGGGTGAATGAGTACCTTGTGGCAGCCTGCTGAACCTTCAGTGCTTATTTTGAAATGCAGGAAATAATTTAGTAAATGTTTCAGTGTCTAAACATGAGTGCTCCAGTGATAGTAACGGCCTAATTCAGAACTGTCCCAGCTGCTGCCAGGACCTGCTCAGTCACTGCAGAGGCACCCACACCCTGCATGGAGTACAGCAGCTCACAGTGCAAGGTAACTATCCCTCCCATCAGGAGGTGACTGTGTTCCTGCACTCTGAAGCCCACTGTGCTGGCTCCTGCTCATTGTTGAAGTGGGTGCTTCTCAGATGACTGAGAAATTCTAATATAGAGTTGTGTATCTGAGGAGAGAGTGATAACCATCTCCTTCCATATCTCTTCTGCCTAGGAAATCTCCTCCTGCAGTGTCTGAAAGACAATCCCATTTTCCCTACATTGTGAATGTTGATGTTTGTTTATAGACCAGGGCTCTCGGCAATGATCTTCTCTTACATGTTTCTGTGAGAATATGGAACCCTGGTAGAAGCTCCCTGGTCTGTGCCATGGGGGAGGAGGAACAGCAAGAGAGATTCTGGGGCAATCTAGGGCTTGTCAAGTGGAGGGCAGTGGACACTGATGTGAAGTGGCTTCAGGTTAGTCTGAATGAATTCATGCGTAAGAGCGTGGCTCTGAGGCTTCACCTGTGTCTAACAGCAAAGGAAACTACTAAAGAGGAAGCATTCGTCTCACAGACATGTGACCTTTCTATTACTACCTTGTAATTTTCAACGCATCTTCATTTCCATAATCTCACTTACTCCTTATTAAAACTCCTTATTATCCTCATTTTACAGATAATAAAACAGGCTTGGTCCAGGTCATGCCAATAATCAGCCTACTAAAATTTATTAAATATTTATTATTAAATAATAGCAGTGTGTATTTATATTACTTTACATAGGCAGACTTGGGAGATACCAGGCTGATGTGTTGCTAGAGGGAAGTGGGACGAATGTCAACTGACTTTCGCTAGACAATATAACCATTGCTATTTACATAGAGCACACATGCTGATTTGATAAGGTTCCTTAACCCCATAAGGCCCATTGTGTTTGAGGAGGTTGAGCCCTATGGAGAATTATTTCAGCCAGGGGGTATGATGCATCCTAAAAGTTAAATGGATTTGTAATCATAAGTTAGGTAATTGTTCAACTGGGAGACTTACGTGGAGAAATTAGAGGAAAAGGCAATTCAGTTCAGAAGAGAATTTAACATAGTCAACAAACTCAGAAGAGAAACAAATAAAATCTAAGAATGTAAAGTATCAACCTGTTCTTAATGCAGGTCTCTGTAACTTCTGGTACAACTTGACTGAGCCAGTATCTGAACAGTGTGAGGAAGCTGAAGAAATTGTCATGACTATTGTCTTGGAATGCTGACTGAGAAAAGTTGGAATTTTCCCTACAGGGAAAAGCCTACAGTAAAGCAGGACTTCTCAATCTGTGGTCCCTGGGTCCATGGAGAGATTTAAGGGGATCCACGTATTTGTATGGGAAAAAAATTATCCAGAAGACTGGAAAACATGCTAGATTTAGAGTCAGGAGACCCAGGTTCAGATCCTGACTCTGCTACTTCTATGACCTTGGACAGATCATGTCATCTCTTTGAAAAATATTGTCCTTTGTTCTCAAAAAGGACCATTATTATACTATCTCAATATAATTGGTTTCCTTTGTAAAGTTATGTATTTTACCTTATGCATTTAAAAACATTACTCTGAGTCCATAGGCTTTGCCAGACTGCCACAAGAGCCCAGGTTAAGATACTACGAAGTATAGATCAGAGTTGTAAGTGTCTGTCTCTGAAGATGGCACCCGAGATGAGGACTACGGGTGAGGCACAAAGCTAAAAGAGCAGGCAGAAAGAAGAGGTATGTAGCCCCTCCTCTGCAGAGGAGAGACTTATTAATCACAATACCTTCAGAGAATGCTTGAATGGTTTAGGACCACAACATCTTTAGTGGGGGCACTTTCCTGTGATGGCCTACTCCTCTCACTATAAATTCATAGCAGAGTGAGCTTGAGGCTTTTGGGGGAATGTTCTGTTACTGCTTTATTTACCTGATTTCTTAATTAAAATAGCTTGGTTACAAACAAGTGTGTCCAATAGCTAAATGGTAAAAGTAAAATAGCTTCAGAAGGACTTGTGAACTACAAGTTTGGAAAAGATTCTGCTCCATAAATTACCTCAGATCTGAGGGGAGTCACTGGGGAGCTCAGAGTGAGGGGACTTCCCCCCTGCCATGGCTCCATATACGTAGCTATAGTATTTCATTTGATCCTCACACCGATGTTCTGAGATAAATGGCTCATGTAGCTATATTTCCATTTTATAGATGAGAATACTGAGTCTTAGAAAGAGCAAGTGGTTAGCTTCAGATCACACGACTAGTAAATGTCAGAGCCAGGACTGAAGTCCAGATTCAGTGCTTTTTCCAATTAAATATCCTGCCTAATATATGCAGGTGACATGGAGAATCCCAAGAGGCATGAGGAATGTTCCTTCCCTTTACGCAGTTTATGATTTAGTTGGAGAAATAAGACATAAATGTATGAAAAATGACCTAACAATACAAGAAATCACTAAGAGTTTAAAACAACAGCACAAGGGATGTCACAAGGCAAGACATGATTAAGTACCCAATTAGGTGCACAGACCATAAATACTATGAGTTCAGGGAGGGGAAGGATCTCTGTGGGCTGGGATGACCAGGAAAGTTTTCACAGGGGAGGAAGGTGTTGAGCCAGGTCTTAAAGGATGAGTAGGATTTGGATTCGGTGAAAAGAAAGGGGAAAGACATTACAAGATACGGAAATAGTATGAACAGAAGCATAAACATTGGAAAGCTCAAGATTTCTTCAGGAGAGAGTGGATAGATTACTTTGGCCAGAGAGGAGGGTTAAGGAAGCTGAGTAGTTGGACATAAGACAGGTATGATAAGGCCACTGAATTGAGAACTAGGAGGGGCTTTAGAGATCATCTACTCTAAGCCCCTTAGACGAATGAATGGACACCCATTGTGTTATGACATCCAAGGTTAGAGTCCATCCGTGGATAGCTTTGAATGCAAAGCTGGTCTTTGAATTTCCTCGGTAGGCAATGGAAAGCCATCAAGCGATTTTGACTAGCGGAGGCTGAAGGAAGCAAGAGCTAATAATTATGCCAAATAACCCTTTTGGAAGATAAATTGGACAATGGCATTAAGGGTAGATTGGAGAGGGTGTGGCTAGAGGCGGGGAGACTGTTATAGTAGTCCTGGGATGAAGTGTTACAAGCCTGAATCAGAGCAGTGAGATATCAGATAAATGAATGAATAAAACATCATTTATTAAGCTCTTACTAGGTATAAAGAATGATGCCAAAGACTGGGGTACAAAGAGAAAAGTTAAACAATCCCTGCTCTCAGGGAACTCACTTTCTTTTTTTAAGTAGTATTTTATTTTTTCCAGTTATATGTAAAGACAGTTTTTAACATTCAATTTCACAAAATTTTGAGTTCCAAATTTTTTCTCCTTCCCCCCTCCCATCTTCCTAAAACGTAAGCAATTTGATATAGGTTTTATATAAATATGTATATATGTGTGTGTGTTTATATATACATACATATGCATATATATGTATGTATATATTATATGTGTATATGCAAACATGTAAAATATATGTTCATATTAGTCATAACTGTAAAAGAAGAAACAGACCAAAAGAAACAAAACCACAAAAAAATAAAGTAAAAATAGTATGCTTTGATCTGCACCCAGAGCCCATCAGTTTTTTCTCTGGACATGGATAGCATGAGCTCACATTCTAAACAGTAGTAGAAAACACATATGGGAGATTTCATAGGATCATAGATTTAGAGCTGGAAGGGGTCCTAAAGATCATCTAGTCCAATCCTTACATTTTAAAGATTAAGAAGCTGAAGCCCAGTGAGGTTAAATGACTTGTCTAATGTGACACAGGGAGTAAATACCAGGGCTGGGACTCCAAACCAGGTCTTCTGACTCCAGCGCCAGTATTCTTTCCATTTCCACTAGACCTATCCACTTCAGGGGCAAGTTTCATGGAAAGGCCCAGTAGAACTTAAGGCACAGTGGCAAAGCAGATGGTAATGTGTCTGATTTAGTGTCATTTCCATTCATAATACTACATCTGTTGTTGTTGAACCATTTGACAGTACTGAGAATTCTGGTGGTAAGATCTTTCAGTAGCTGTAGTGCTGAGAAGGCAGGGACTGCTTCTGTGGATGACGACTATGAAGGGTGGGCTGGTGCTTCCAGGATTCTTGGATGTAAGGAACTGGGATGATTCCATCAAGATCTGAGGTAAGATGGTGGTAAGGCTGGTAGGGGAGAGACTGAAGGGAGAAAGGAAGGAGATAGGGGTCACCCAAAAATGTTCTCCCTCTCAGCTAGGTGGTGTAGTAGATGGAGTCAGCAAGGGCCTGAGTTGGAATCCTGCCTCAGACACTGTGTGATTCTTGGAATATCATGGAACTTCTCTTGGCCTCAGTGTTCTGTAAAATGGGGATAATAATAGCACCTATCTCCCAGGGTCATTGAGAAGACCAGATAATTCATGTCAAGTGGTTTATGGACATTAAAGCGGTATATAAATGCTAGATATTTCCATTATCCCTCCACTATTATCAGATACTCAAAGTCGCTAGAGGTGTTTCCCCAGAAAGGCAAAGCTGCAAATTCCTTGCTACCAAGGCATCAGATGAGATTAGCTTGGCAAAAATCTCCTCCAGTTTGGACTTTTTCTTTCTGATTGGATCAAGACAATTCATTAGCTCATTTTGGACCAACGTAGACTGAAAGAGGACAACTCATTGCCTCCCACTGGGCTGTGAAGACACCTTTCCCAATAGACACAGACACATGTAAGCTGTTTTTTGCCTTTTGCTCTTTTGGGGGAGGCAACATAATTTTTTCTAAATGTTTCCCTGCCATGTGATCATTGATTTATGCATGAAGCCCAAATGGGGAACATAAAATCATTGGGGGGGGGGAGGTGTCATTAATCCAGAAGGTGAAATCAAACCCCTGTTTTTCCTCTTCCTTGTAATGGAGCTCCTCAGTTGATAATTAGTGTTATATTATTCTACATTTTTAATAGAATATTGATGCCTTGGGCAGAGATATAATCCTGGAGTCAAGAGTAATTTCCTCTTTCCAGCACAATGCACTTGCTGTGCTCAGGTGAGGCAGCTTGGGCACAGGGCTTGGCTGATGCATCTCAAATCAATCAGATCCAGCCCTACCTTGCTGGTGACTTACACTCTGGAAAGATGCATATTCATGACCTGCCTGGAGAGCAGGAGGGGCCAACCCAGGTCCCTCAGGTTCAGGTCTGCCAATGACACAGTGGAAAATTCCTCTTTCTCTCCATCACCAGGATCGAGAAGCTCAACGTTCTCACTACCACAGTTCTTGAAGTTGACTAGCTGGGCTGCTTGAGGACTAGCCACCTCAAAAATGAGAAAATGTCTCATCTTGCTTCTCTTGGCCCCTGCGGAATTGGCTGGGCCTAACTCAGAAAACTATCAGGCAAAGCTTTAGGGTCTACCAGGGGGGAATACCTAGTCTAAAATCAGTAGCTCCCCCAGATTTAAAGATTGGGGTGACAGTGTGGCACCACCGACTGACCACACATGCCAAGACACACATGTCAAGACCACATCCTGGGATCCTTCCCCCTCAGCACATTCCCTTGTACGCTACAGGTGAGGCCATCTCATGGACAGCAGGAAAATGGGACAAACGAAACATCTTTTATAGAAGCACTTAGCTGATCAAAATGATGACATAGTGGATGGAGAGTTGACCTCAGAGTTAGGAGGACATGGGTTCAAGTTCTGCTTCTCATGTGTATTGGCTATGTGACCTTGGACAAGTTATTTAACCTCTCTTAGGCAGCTCTGTAAAACTACATTGCTGGCAGAGAAAATGCCAGTCTGCATTGGTATAGAGAATTGCCTCCTCTGGGAGTTCCTTTTAACCAATGAAATCATGTCTAGTTCCTATCCATATCTGTCATCCAGAGGAATGATTGTATTGTCTCTGTTGTCTTCAACCAATCCTAACAGTAAGTGAACTAAAGCCAGTGAAATTCTCCATGGCTAAAGAAATGCCTTCAGAGAGCTATCCTCAAGACAAGTCATCAATTGCCAACCTCCCCAGATCTCAGCACTTCAAAGAGAGAGCTCCTCTGAGCTATCTTCTTTTCTTTTTTCTTTCTTTCTTTCTTTTTTTCAAACATCTTCAGGGTTTTTTCCCTTCATTTAGTTGCATCTGAATGCAGATGATACAGTACAAAATTCCTTTGGAGGTTGTGGGGTGTGTGTGTGTGTGTGTGTGTTTCATAGATTTCATAGGTGTCTGCATGTATATGTGTGTGCCTGTGTGTGTGCGCAAAAGTATTTATGAATCATAAATGAAGCTGGGCTGTAGAGCCAAGGATCTCCAGCAGAGTGCCGGCATGTGTGTACGTTTTAGAGACTGATCTCTTACACGGGAAGCTGCGTTTGATATCTCATTTGTTGGCTGCTTTCCTTGCAAAGCAGCGGAATACTTAACCCACTTTCCCCAAAACTGAAGCAGCCTTGGAGCAGGCAGGTGAGGCTGAGAGACAGCCAGCCCCCCTTGCCAGGACACCCAATGGGCTGAGCAGGGCAGCTTATCTGTGTAGCCTGCTGCCACCTTCTGGACAGGGGAGGACTCCTGATGATGTTGAGTTAAGATGACTCACTCACCAAGGACCTGCTGAATCAACCATAGCTTTAGGGTTGGAAGGGCCTTAGAGATTATCTAAGTCCAGTCCTCTCATTTTGCAGATGAGGAAGGCAAAGTCCAGCAAGTTAAATGACTTGTCCAAGGTCACACAGCAAGTTGCAAAGAAAGGATTTGAACCCAGGTCCTCAGACTCCAACTCTAGCACTTTTCCCATATTGTCCCCTAGAGCAGAAATAGAGAATGTCTCAGGGCTCCAAACTTTTCTTGTCCCCTTTGTCCCTCTACTTCCTTGGGGCCTCATACGAGGAAAGGAAAAAGAAGTGGCTTGTCTTTTTCCTTAGCCCTAGGAGGGGGGCAGTTGCTGATGCCAGGGTTTTCCTGTTCCTGCCTCATTTTATCCCTCTTCTGGGGGAGCAGAGGTGTAATTTTAAACACCTGCTTAGGAGAGTTCCAGTGGGCCAGTGGGTTTTCATTCTGTCTTTCTCTACTAGACATTCAGCCCACGCATGACAAAGACTTTGGCAAAATACTAGCAATCAGAAAACTCCTCTTCATAGACATAAAAGAGCTGGTCCATAGGTCTCCCCAATAATGACAGTCTACATGCATTAGCATATATTTTCTTGAGAAGGAACTACCAGAGTCTATCCTTAAAAGCAATTCATTCTATTTACAGCTTTTCTGAAGCCCCCGAGAGGGAATAATCTTAGAGCACTGCAGACACCACACAGAAAATAGTGAAAAACATTCAATTTGGAAACAATTTTATCTCGATTTATCTCTCTTTTTTTATGAGTCAGCCCAATCCTGCCACTCTTTTTTCCTCACCTGAAGCCAGTCCTGTCCAAGCTTCCTCCTGGGGTCGTAGGTGGCCAATGAGAATGCTCCTTCCATCAAAGGAGTGGGAGAGGTAAGAGGGAGAACCTGGGAAAGGAGGAGCCCCCTCTTCTTCTTCCCTTGCACAAACACCTCTCTCCCAGAATTGAGAAATGAGGAGGAGGCATGAGACCAGAGAAAGGATGGATCTGATGTACAGGCAGCATTATCTCCACAATAAACAGATTGTTCTCTAGAAGTGCCACAGCTCTTTAAAACAGTGACAATGTGAATGTCGTGTCCTATTACCCCATCCTCTGGGCTAATAATAAGATTTTGTAACCATGTCAACAGTGAAAAAAAGGAAGAGAGGAGGTATCCCTTTGATTACATAAAACGCCCAGGTGCCTAGTACAGCTTTGCAAATTACTCTTCTGCCATCCTTGTGTTGACTGAGGGAGGAATCGGGTGATGATGATATGTCCTGCATCCTTAGCAAAAAGAAGGCTCAGTCAACCCGGATGCATTCAACAAGCACATATTAAGCACCCCTTGCATGCCTAACACTGAGCTATACAAGAGAAGCCAAAAATAACCCCTGCCCTGGAAGACCAAAAAGTTAGCATGGTGTATGTGAAAAAGTGTTGAATTTGGCATCAGATGATACAGGTTCAAATCTGACTCCTGTCGGTCACGTGACCTCAGTCAAGTCAATGACACTCTCTGTACCTCAGTCTTTCCATCTATAAAATGGGAATATCTACCATACTGTGTGCAGAAACATGTTGAAGCTATAAAGCACAACACAAATATAGGGCATCATTGTTGTATTCTAAATAGAGATCAGATATTCTATAATCAACCGCTAACCTACGTTATACTGGTTATAGGAATTTAAAAGAGGGAGAGACCAGTGAAAAGTAACAGTAGCCCCAGAACTTCCTGGAAGAAGTTGGACTTAACTCTAATCCTCGGAGGATAGGAAGGATTTTCTGAGATAGAGAAAGGTAACATGGATTCCAATGAGGAGAACAGCTTGAGCAAATGTGAGATGTAAGCAGTATATTGTGGGTGGGGGACAGTAGTGAAACTGGTATTACTGGGATGTGGTGCACATGTTTGTTTCACCAAATGTTTTCTAATTAAGCAAGCACTCTTGTGGGCAGCTGGGTCACATAATCGATAGAGAGCTGGATCTAGACTCAAGGAGGCCTGAGTTCAAATCTGCCTCAGACATTTACTAGTTGTATGATCTTAGGCAAGTTACTTAAGCTTTGCATATACATATATATATATATATGTATATATAACCCTAACCCCAAACCCTACATACATATTTATATCTATACATACACATACATATGTATATATGTATATGTATGTATATATGTGTGTATATGTATGTATATATGTGTGTATATGTATGTATATATGTGTGTATATGTGTATGTATATATACACATATGCAAATATTATATGTGTGTGTGTGTGTATACACACATGTTTATCATAGCACCTACCTCCCAAGGTCGTTGTAAGGCTAAAATTAGATAGTATTTATAAAGTGCTTTATATATATTAAAGTGCTATATAAGTACTAGATACTATTATTATTAATAAAGTACCTACTATATGAAAAGGGCAGCCAGGTTGCACAGTGGATAGAGTACTGGGCCTAGATTCAGGAAGACTCATCTTCCTAAGCTAAAATCTGACCTCAGGCATACACTGGCTGTGTGACCCTGGGCAAGTCACTTAACCCTGTTTACCTCAGTTTCTTCATCTGGAGGAAATGGCAAACTACTCTAGTATCTTTGCCAAGAAAACCCCAAATGGTGTCACAAGAGTCAGAAATGACTGAAATGACTGAACAACAACAGAAACAAACCACATGAAACACTACGATAGGTACTCTGTTTGTATGACAAAAAGGAAAAACAACACAGTCCCCATCTTCTAGAAGCTTTCATTCTAATGGTGGGATAGACAAGTACAGGGATTGGGCTTAAGACTGGATTTGTAATTTCATTAATAATGATGACAGCTAATATTTATACAGTACTTACTCTCTGCCAGGCACCGTGCCATATGGGAAACTCCCAGGTGAAAACTCTCTCTTCCAATGTAGGCTGTCACCTTCTCTGTACCCTATACAGTGTTAGAGAATTGCCTAGAACTCTGAGATGTTAAGTGACTTGCTCTGAACCACAGAACCAGTGTCTGTCACAGGTGGAATGTAAGGCCCAAGCCTTCTTGGCTTGGAGGTCAATTTTCTCTGCCCTCCACCGAAGGTGTCAAAC
This sequence comes from Trichosurus vulpecula, assembly GCF_011100635.1. Lineage (NCBI taxonomy): Eukaryota > Metazoa > Chordata > Mammalia > Diprotodontia > Phalangeridae > Trichosurus > Trichosurus vulpecula. The sequence continues at coordinate 128,521,303 of NC_050574.1, forward strand.
ATGTCACCTACACCCCTCCTAAGTGTGGCCTCAACCAGATTAAAATGCAATTGGGAAATATTTAACAAAATAAATAAGAATACAATGAAGCATAGATAATATTGCATTTTAAAACTCAGTCAACATGCTGTCCACAGGGATCCTTATGTACGGTTTAGTGGCCCTGATTTCTATTTGAATTTGACACCGGTGCACTACAACATCATGCTTGTTCACAATTAAGCGTGATAACAAGGAGGATGTGATGGGGCAAAGGAGAGATTCAGAAAAAAAATGACTCTGGAAAATTTGAATGGGGAGACATTACTTTTAGTTAGGGTGGGAGAGGATGGATCAAAGAAGGATTCTTAAAGGAACTGGCAAGAGTCCCTTAGCTGGGCCTTTGGGGAGATGGAATTTGGGAAGTTGGGATGAAGAGAGAGGGTATTTCAGGCTCAGGAATCTTTTATTTTTTTTTAGTCATTTTTCAGTCGTTTTTGACTCTTTGTGACCCCGTTTGGGTTTTGTTTTGTTTTGTTTTTTGCAAAGATACTGGAGTGGTTTCCCATTTCCTTCTCCAGCTTATTTTACAGATGAGGAAACTGAGACAAACAAGGTTGAGTGACTTGCCCAGGGTCACACAGCTAGTAAGTGTCTGAGGCCAGATTTGAACTCAGTTCTTCCTGACTTGAGGCTGGGTGCTCTGTTCAGTGTACCACCTAACTGTCCTGGCAGTAGAAGCAAACGCAATAACAACAACACACCAAGAGTTCATATTTATATAGTGCTTTCATTATACACAAAAAAGTTAGGTTAGTGTAAGTATCGAGGGTCACATAGCTCCTTAGTGACAATTGGGACTTCAACTCAGGTCTTTCAGGTCAGTCAGTCAGTCAATAAGCATTTATTAAGCATCTACTTAAGCACTGTTAAGCACTGTGCTGTGTTGCCTCCCAGAGAACTAGAAAATAATGGTGCCCAGAAGAGGTAATACAGATAGGGAACCAATCAGAAGAGTTTGGACTCCACGAAGGCTCTCCAAACTAGAATGTGCCACGAGGACAGACAGATACAGGACTGTGTTGGAGCCAGCTTGAACAGGCTGAAGAGAGCCCATTGTTAAATTTTCAATATGAGCATTTACACCTTGGAAACTGGCAAATGCTACACACCAGGGCTTAATTTATTGTTTCGTTGATTTTCAGAGTTAAGAAAGTGATGGAGAAAATATTAATAGAGCAAACTTAGAAGTCTGTCAGGATAATTGTTCCCCAAGGGCTGGTTGTTAAATGTTGATCAGCATACCCCTGAAAAGGAGAGAGAGAAAGAGAGACAGAGATAGAGACACAGAGACATATATACGCGCACACATACACACACACACACACACACACACAGAAGGAGAGAGAGATGCAACATTTCTTTTTTCCACTTAATAATATTTTCTTTTTTCCAATTACATGTAAAGATAGTTTTCAACATTCACTTATTTTTTTCTCCCTCTCTCCACTCCCCCCTCCTTAAGATGGCAAGCAATCTGATACAGGCTATACATGTACAATCATATTAAAACAGATAATAGTATGCTTTGGAGATACAATATTTCTTAAGAGTTTATAAGTGTTGTAAGCACAAACAGGATAAACCTTGCCCTCATGGGACTTACATTCTAATGGGTGGGGGAGAACAAAACATAAAGAGCTAAGAAGGGTGGGGGAAAGATACTTTGGTGGGGTGAAGTCTGCAGTGAAGTGAAAAGAGCTCCTCATGAAATAATTTTCCAGGCTAAGAACTCACTAATCAGGACATCCAGCCTCAAGGTGGAGATTTCTCCAGGTTGGGAGAAGATAGAGTCTACCATTCATCTAGGGCTTGGTCTCAATTCCGCTGATTGGGCCAATTAGAAACAATGTCAAATTGCAGCCCCATCTTCCCCAGAGATTGTGGAGCGGTTCCCATTATATTAGCTGCTGCCAGTCCTGTCAGCATCTGTCATCAAAGACAAAGCATCGACAGGGACTGTGCCATCATCAGAGGAGCCAAGGGCTGAGCATTGGAAAAGGCTGACTGTTGGCTGTGGCCTTCTGACAGCTCAAGGACAGAGTAATATGTAGACCCACTTTACTGCTCTGACTAATCCCACCCACTCACCATGGGTCTAGATCTGCTTTTCCCATAAAAAGGGGCAGACATCCTGAGGCCCTTCTTCCCTAGAGTTTGTCTTTTTTGAGTTGACCTTTATTCTCAGAAATCTGTGACCCTGTTTTGGTTTCTGATTTTATTTTGGTATCCTGGCTTTGATATCCTGACCTTGACCTTCTGATTTGGACCCTAATGTTGTTGTATTCCTGACTCCTGCTCCTAGCTCATGGTACTCAACTTGGAAACCAGGTAGAAGTGGGAAATAGGTTTCAAAGTAGATCTGAAAGGTCATTTAGCTCCAACACATGCCAATGTCCCTAACAGACATTCAACTCAACTTCTAGGTCTCTGTACTACAACAGCACCAAAGCCTTCCTTGCCTGCACTAGACAGAAACACAATCCCTTCCAGAGAAGAATCTAGAAGAGCTACCCTGAGGGAAGCCCCTCTGCCCTGCTCTCTGTCTGTGGACTCTGCCATCCAGGAATGGCTGAGCCTCCTTGAAAATCCCAGCACTGCCTCTTGTCCCCACTCCCTCCTTGAAAAGCCTGACAGTGCCTGGGTCTAGATCCAAACTAATGAAATCAAAGAGCTCCAATTTCTGGAGTGCTTGTCCTTGGTCCAGTTGTAGTACATGGTATGCATTATTCAAAAAGGAACACCTGTATTACTTGAAAGCAGAAATTTAGTTTCTTGAGCAATAATCTGGAGAGACTGCTGGGGTTGAGGAGGTATGGCCCTGTAAGGAAGGGGCAGACTGTTTTTCATCTTGGCTCATGATACTGATGACATCCCAGTCTTTGTCTTTGGACCTGACAGCATTATCAAGGCTGCTGAGTTTATTCTGTCCCTGTAGACATTCATTCATTCATTGTACTGTCCCCCAAAGAAGTCTCTCAGATTGTGGAAAATCATCACAGCACAGGGTTCTCTAGGTGACTTGAGTTTTTAGTAAAAGCATCGTATAGTGCTGCTAAACCAGTAGGCAACTATAAAGTGTGAAAGAGTGCTATATCTGGAGTCAGAGGACATGAGTTCAGATCCTGATTCTGATGCTTACCTACCTGTGTGCCCATGGGTAAGTCATATACCTGTCAGGGCTGCAGTTTTCTTTTCTTTAAAATTAGGGGTTTAGAAAAGGTGGATTCTGTGGTCCATTTCAGCTCTAATCTTCTGATCTTATCATAGATTTGAAAGCAATTTTCAAGTGTTTTCGAAGTGTGTTACATAAGCAAGATATACACATACATTCAGAAGGAAAAAGGTAGCCCAAGTCCATCAATTGGTAAAATGTCCATCAGTGATCAGCAAATTAAAAGACTGGATCTATGCTGACACTTAAAAATCAATTTAATGGTGTGTTTATTTAACTGGGAGCTGCTGGCCTAATTAGGGGCTGTTAGCTCATCCAAGTATTATTAAACCTGGTTAAATTATATATTGTTTTGTTATTTACTCTTTTAGCTATGAAGCTAACTACGGTTGGGGATTTTTTTAAGCTTCTCTGAGATATTCTAAGAGTTCCTAATGAAGTCAGCTAAATAAACAAACCATTAGGTTGAGAACAGAAGAACCAATGTAGCTATTTATTCTTTAGAATTCCCAGGGACTGAAAGACTTTGCTCACAAAACCACCACCACCACCCCAGCACGTAGAGCAAATACTTTATAATGATAACCAATGTATAAGTTTATGCAAAGCAATTAACAAAACTTAGATATGACAATAATTTCTAAGCAATACCTTCTAAGCTAGATTCAGCTTCATGCAGCAGAAAGAGCATTCCATTTAGTTTTACAAGATTTGGGTTCAAGCCCCAGGTTGGACACTTATTAGTAGCCATGTGACTGTGTGCTGAGACTCTTTTAAGGCTCCATTTCCTCCTCCATGAAATCGTGGAATTAGACTAGCACCACTAGATAATATCTAAAGTCTCTTCCAACGCCAACATTCTTTGATTCTATTCATTCATTTGTTCAAAAACTTGTATTTATTATATCAGCTATCATTTTATGCCACTTCAAACACTTCAAAGTGTTTTATACGTATATATGAACCTCACCACAAACCTGTGAAATGGGTACTATAGTTATTTTCTCTATTTTATCATTGGAGAGGATGAAGCTTAGAGTGGTTAAATGCTTTGACTATGGTCACACAGTAAAGTGATAGGGAGGCAGGAACTTTACGTCAACCACCCTAACTTCATGTCCAGAACCCAGTCTACAACATTACCTTGTGCATGTGCCCATCAGGTGCGGGGATTGTGTTGAACATTTAGCGTAGAGGAGTATACACAAGCAATTGAGACGTATTCCTTGCCCTCATGGAGCTCACAATCTGCCATAAAAATAAGGTAACTATGAAATCCTTCACTAAAGTTCCTGTCTGAAGACTCATCATGGCATGGAGAGGACCCTGTACAGGACCCAAGCTCTGGCAGGTCCATACAAGGTGGAGATATTAAGAGCAGGCCCATAAGTTAAGCTATGGGCCCATAGCTAGTTTACATGCTTGTTGGCTAGGGGCCAAATTCAGAGAGGCTTATCAATAAAGAATTAGCCCTTTTCTGTTCACCGCTTGTATTAACGACTGGGACAAAAGCATAAACGGCATTGTAATCAAATTTACAGATGAGAAAAATCTGTGAAAGATAGGTAATGCCTTGGAAGACAGATTCAGGATCATGTCATCCTGATAGACAAAAAAAATAGAGCAAATCTAATGAGATGAAATTTAATAGGAATAAACTTAATGTACTATGCTTGGCACAAAAATGTCAACTATAAAAGCAGAGAATGGGAGAATCATGGTTAGACTTCCACTGATTTGATAAAGGCCAGGGGTTTCAGTTTCAATATGAAAAAAATAGTATGACATGGCAGCCAAACAAAAGCGAATATACAATTAGACATTAATAATCATACATAAAAAGTATGTTCTTCAGTCTTCCAAATTTGGGGCTGAGAGTCTCATTATATTCTTACTTGGTCAGAGAATGTCTGGACTACTATCAGAGCTATAGATAGAATTTTTGATGCCTCGAGGCAAGCTTCACAAAATACACTGACCAGACAGCACCAAAGCTCCCCAACGGTGGTTCCCATGAGTAGAGACCCTAGGGCACAATGAGGTTAATCCATCATGATGGGGATGATAGAAGTGGTAGAAGTGTGCCGTCTAGAAAGCTTCCAATTTTAACTAATCATACTTACTAACTAAATGCAACATTCAGCTGTATCTATCCTGATGAAAAAGGGTAAGTGCTTGGAGTAACCTTTAAATGTTGATTCCCTGGGGCAAATATACAGTTGCCACACCCTAGTTATTATCCTAGGTATTCTATTAACCTCTTCTGAAAAATCACATTTTAGGAAGGATGTTGACAAAGCACAGCATGTCCAGAAGATGTCCAGAATGATGAGAGGACTAAAAGCCATGTCATAAGAACATTAATTAAAGAAAATGGACATTTGTTTTCCTAGAGAAGACTTAGAGTAGGATATGATGATAGTTTTCAAGTACTCCAAGGATTGTCATGTGGAGAAGGGATGAAACATCTTTCTTGACTCCAGAAAGCAGAATTCTGAAAACAATGGGTCCCCAAAGGAAGAAAGGCAGATTTTGCCTTAAAGAAAAAACATCCCAATGACTCATTTAGTAGTGAGGGTTGCTATTGAGGACTGGAATGGATGTCCCATCACTGGAGGTCTTCAAGCAAGGACATTGTGGAGGAGATTCCTATCAACCAGTCAATCAGTAAGAATTTAGTAAATATCTGCTATGTTCCAGGTACAGTGCTAGGCACTGGAGATACAATAAAGAATAATACAATCCCTACTCTCAGAATACTTATGTTCTACACAATGAGACAACATGTACAGATGTGATTGTCAGGAGAATCAATCCAAAATAAAGACAAGGTGGCTAAATGCAAGGGAGTTAGGGAGAAGGAATACCCAGGCATGGGGAACATGCAGCCTCGAGGCCACATGTGGCTTTCTAGGTCCTCGGGTGTGGCCTTTCGGCTGAATCCAAGTTCTACGGAACAAATCCTTTTATTAAGGGGATTTGTTCTGTGAAGTTTGGATTCAGTCAAAGGGCCACACTTGAGGACCTAGAGGGCCACATGTGGCCTCGAGGCTGTAGGTTTCTCACCCCTGCACAAGTTAGGGGGCAGGTAGGATTGGGAAAGTGGTACTTTAGTTGTCTTGAAGGAAAAGAGGGAATCCATTCAGGTACAAATATTCTGAAAACCTCTAAAATCTCTTCCAACTCTTGAAATTCTGTGATTCAGCTAATCAATTTTAATTTTACTAAAATGACTCATGCATACCATCTGCTAAATCATGTTGGGGTGGGATGGGGGCTGTTCTATGGTCTTGTATTGGTGAAAAGAGTACCCACACTGAAGGATGACATCACAAATCCTCCAGATATTGAAGCATAATTATAAAATAACTAGAGCAGAATAAAATACAAGAACAAAGGGCAGGTAAAAAAATACTCCATACTAGATGGAAGGAAGAAAAGCTCACCCATCTCCTGCCTCCATGCATTTGTAGAGGCTGTTCTCAGTGCTGGACATGCTCTCTTCTCATCCTTTGCTCTTGGGAATTTTTGCTGTTCAGTCATTCCATCATGTCTGACTCTTCATGACCCTATGGACCATGGAATGCCAATGCTGTCCATGGGTCTTTCTTGGCATGGAAACTGGAGTAGTTTGCCATTCCTTCTCCAGTGGATTAAGGCAAACAGAGGTTAAGTGACTTGCCCAGGGTCACACAGCTAGTAAGTGTTTGAGGCCACATTTGAACTCAGGTCTCCTTGACTCCAGGCCCAGGGCTCTATTCACAGAGCCACCTAGCTGCTTCCCTTGGGAATTCTTCATTCCCTTCAAAACTCAGCTTAAATGCTATGTCTTCCACAGGACTTTTCTGATCACCTTCCCATTCTTGTTAATGCTCTTAGCCCCTGCATATTTTTTTTATTTACTGTGTACATATGTCATCCATATCTGGGTTTCAGTCCTACTTCTGACACACACACACACACACACACACACACACATCCTTTGGGACTCTGGGCATGTCACATAACTCTCATTGACCCAGGAAAATGTTTAAGGCTGATATGCATTGGTAGAGAGGGTGTCTTCACAGGTCCAATCCAATATATTTATCTATGCTGGAGAGGCAGTGTGGTCCAGTGTACAAAGAACTGGCCTAGAGTCAAGTCTCGCCTCTGACCTATAATGACTGACTCTGCTCAAGTCCCTTAACCTCTGAGAGCTGTAGAGGAAATACTTCACCAGGAGCTCTGTGAAATCACAGGTTCATTCTCTATGCCCCAAACCCTTCACACACACACACACACACACACACACAATATATAAAAAACCTATATATACGCATATGCTCACACATAAGGTACACATCCACACATATAATACATACAATGCACAGATACATACAACAGTGCACACACATATATACAAATGTACACATACAAACATGTACACACAGTACATAGCATAACATATATTTAGCAATGCACATACATATATACATGTACACATATGCATGTACATATATAACACATACATATACACATAATTGACTTGTCTATGCATGTGTTGTTTCCCTCCAGGCAGAATACATGCTTCTGGAGGGCAGAAGCTGTTTCTTTTTTGTCCATGTATCTCCAGGATCTAGCACAATGCCTGACATATAGTAAACACTTAATAAATTCTTAAACTGAATTTAATTAAGTAGTATGAGAAGGTGTAGGAAGGCTTCCTGGAAGAGGTAGCATTTTGGTTGGGCCTTGAAGGATGGCTAGGATTTCTATAATTCTATGAAACCTAGAGTACTCTTAGCAAGCTTGCACCAATACCTGTCTCTGATTCATTCATGGTTTTTTTTTTCTCCTGGAGTTTATTTTGATATCAATACCATCATTGGTTCTCCAGGGCCTTCTTCATGCAGATTCTCTTGACAAAAAGGGCTGGGGCATTATTCTTGAATAACAGGGGAGAAAGGAGTAGATTCCAACCCTCCTTGCCCTTCCTTCTCTTAAGCAGCATCCCCTGCACATAGAGCTAATGAAGCCACCTGCCCTCCCCGCCACATCCCACAGCGTAAGAGCCAACGAGAGGGGAATGGAAGGGGATGCAGGCAGTTTGGCGCTGCAGGGGAGCCACTGTCAGAAGGTACCAGGGGAGCAAGGCTGAGCGGAGGTGAGCACAGCAGAGCCATCCTCTGAGCCGCCAGGGGGCCAGAAAATCCAGGGGAAGTGGCGACCCCAGGTTAACTCTGTTCTCTGCCTTGCCAGCATGCATTGCTTTGTAGACCTGACCTGGAAAACCTCTGCTTAGGGCACAGAGAACACTTAGGGACATAGAAGAATCAATCATATGGTTTGTGGAGGTTCATGTGTGACCTTCTTTGGAGTCAAGGCCTAAGATGAGGGGCTGCCTAAGTCTGTGTGGTCAAGACCAGAACATATCTTCATCCCTAGTTCCCCTGTAGCTGTTCTTTAGTCATATTGGAGAGTCTTTTTGTAATCTGGTTAGCTCACAAGAGAGCACTGGGGACCACAGAACCAGCATGGCATCTAGAGTCAGATTCCCTCAAGGGGTCATGACATTTGTATTTGTAAGTCTGGGTTGCATGGGTGAGAGTCTGCACATTTAAAAAAAATTTCCCCCTGATAGGAGTTGGGAGGAATGGTGGCCTAAGGCTCTGGATGCTTTACCCAATGTCCTGGCAGCATGGGTCTGTGCTGAGCCATCTCTAGGGTAATCATCCTGCTGTGCCAAGACCTGTCTGTTCTCTCTCAGGGGCAATTGGCAATAAGCACCTGAAGAAAGTCAGCTTCCTACCCAGCTATTATGTGACACAGACAATGTGCATTTCTGGTGGATACTCTTTGAGAGGATGTATTAGGTTTTCTGGGGCAGCTAAGTGGTACAGTGGATAGAGCGCTGGGCCTGGAGTCTTAAGATTCACCTTCTTGGGTTCAATTCTGGACTCAGATACTTACTAGCTGGGTGATCCTAGTCAAGTCACTTAACCCTGTTTGCCTCAGTTTCCTCATTTGTAAAATGAGCTGGAGAAGGAAATGGCAAACCACTCTAGTATCTTTAACAAGAAAACCCCAAATGGGGTCACGAAGAGTCAGACACAACTAAAAATGACATAACGACAACAGTGTTTTCTATCTTTCTTGTATTCCCCTACCCCACCTTCACAGTGCCTAGTAGTGTGTTGGGTACAAGGTGTTCAGTTCAGTATGTACTCGTTAATTAAAGATAGCTGTCAGCAGGACAAGCTGGCTCTTCTAGGCTCTGGGACATCAAAACCACCCTGGAAAACCTTGCCCAGAAGCCTTCCAAGTCATTCATCCATGATTCATTGCATGCTGTTGGACTTATTTGATGGGGGGAATAGATGAGAGAAGTATGTGTGTGGAGGGGTAATGTTAAATGATGAGGCAAGTTTCTAGGGCAAAAGCTGCCCTAGAAGTCAGTTGGCTTTGATCTATTGTGTGATCACGGGCCCTGTTTAAACCTAACCCCAGGCTGCCAAATGGGAACAAATGAAGCAAGTCACTTCTCTAAACCTCAGTTTTCTTACCTGTAAAATGAGGGTAATACATACATTCTTTCCCTTAGTTTCAAGAAAAACACTTCGTAAACCTTTAAGTGATATATAAATGAGTTGCTGCTGTTGTTATAACCGTGGTCATGGATGGGGCCTGGGATGAACTTGGGCATTGGGATGTGGGCGGCTACATACAAACTGATCCTTATTATTTGAATAATAGGGAGAGAAAAGGACAGGTATAATAATAATAGTGAATTTTTATTTTATATAGCATTTTGGGGCTTACAGAGCTTACAATATGTTTGATCTCATTTGACCTATTATGCCCTTTTCACAGATAAGGAAATTGAAAAGTTTTGCCCAGGGTCACATAGCTATTAAGTGACTAAGATAGGATTTGAATTCAGATCTCTGTGACTCAAAGTCTAGCACTCTATCCATCATGCCACTTAGCTGCCTGCATTGTTACCGAGGCTTTAGCACCAGATCCCTATGCAACTGGAGCAGAAAGAAAGATTTTGAGGTTTATATACACTTTATGTTTTCTGGGCTTCTGCTACTAAACAAGAAGGAAGAGGAAGAGAGAATTATTTTGGTTCTCCGGGCCCTCTTTGTTGTTCAGTTGTTTCGGTCGTGTCTGACTCTCTGTGATCTCATTTGGGGTTTTCTTGGTAGAGGTACTAGAGTGGTTTGCCATTTCCTTCTCCAGCTCACTTTACAGATGAGGAAACTGAGGCAAACAAGGTTAAGTGATTTGTCCAGGGTCACACAGCTAGTAAGTGTCTCAGCCAGATTTGAATCAGGAAGATGAACTCTGTCCACTGCATCACCTAGCCCTAGCCTAGACAAAAGGTTTTAAAACCATTCTAGTGGTTAGTGGAGCTAAACATCCAAAAGGCCCCCTAGGGCCTAGGACTGGGTGACCCTTTCCTGGCCACAAGTAAGCCTCCAACATTTCCACTTCCAATGAATCAACAGAACACCACGCCTGCCCATCTCCTGGGCACAACAGCTCTGACATCTCTGTTCCAAGCCATCTCCTTCGCCTAGTGTATTAAAAAGAGAAGAAACACACCCCTCAGCAATTCTCCTCAGATTCTTTCTATTTTTAAGCTATGTTGGTGTCAGCCGGGGATCAGCACACAGAGTCCCTGAGCTAGAGAAACTCAAATGCCTCCTTTGCCACGTGCCCTCCTAGAAGGCTGTGTACATGGAGTATGTGAATTCTAGCAGAGAAAGGCAGCACCACACACACACACACACACACACACCCCTCCTCTCTCCTACTCCCTCTAGTACTCCCTGGGAGTAGGGAAGCATGGCCCTTTAAGGAAGAAATCGGCTGACAGAAGCTTCCTTCGACCCCAGCTGATTTGTTTTCTCTTCTTGCCCATGTACAACATAATCTAGGGCCTGTCAGAAGGAATCTGTGTCCCATCTGTGGCAGAGCTGAGGTATGGTTCTGGCATTGGTGGTGGGAGTACAGATCCTCTGGAGCCCTGGGGACTGCTGACTGAGAAGTTGTTGTCCCCAGTCCGTGGAGAGAGCCTCTGAAAACAGAAAAGAAGATCCTGGGAGCAAAGGGGAGGGGTGCAGGTTGCCCAAAAGCCTATGTTGCCCTGGGTCAAATCCCATTCCAATTCCAAAAGATGAGAGAAGACTTAGGAAGAAGGATGTGTGTTGAGAGGGTGGCATTGGCTTCAAGAAAAGCAGAGAGTCAGGAGAGAGAGAGAGAGAGAGAGAGAGATGAACTGCTGAGGTGTGTGGGTTTAGGGGAGGGGATTGCAGTCCAGCTCTTCCGTCTTGTCCAGGTCCTGGCTCAGACCCAGATAGGCAGTTAGGAAATAGAAAATGGATTGAAGTGGACAGAGCACAATCTAGGCAAGTCCTCATTGTCTTTCTGGCTTCTTGTCAGGTGTCCTTAATTCACCTGCATTGCGGCCTACATCCTGGCCTTGAACATCTTCTGGGAAAAGCCTAGACTCATGCCCAGGAGAGGGAGAGGCTAGACTGCAGTGTAACCTGAACTGCTATTTAAGCCTACCTCTACCAGAAAGTTTTTCATGATTACCCTGCACCTTCTAATTCTGTAGACAATTTTTCTCTTCTAACTCTGATATTCTGGCTTCTTGACTGAATCACATAATAGTGAGATGCTGAAAGAGACCTTGGAGACCATCTAATCTAGACTCCTAGATTTTTAAGTGGAGATACTGAGGTAAAGAGAAACTGAGTCAATACACATTAATTAAGTGCCTACTAAGCACCAGACACTATGCTAAGTTCTGGGGACACAAAGAAAGGCAAAAGTCTGTCCCTATTGTCGAGGAGCTCAGAGTTTGATGGGGGAGACAATATACAACTATGTACAAACAAGTTATATACAAGATAAATTGGAAATAATCAGCAAAGGGAAGGTGGTAGAATAAAGGGGGATGAGGAAAGGTCTCCTGTGGAAGGGGGGATTTCAGCTGGGGCTTGAAGAATGCAGGGAAGCAGGAATTATAGAGAGTTCCAGGCACAGGGGACAATCAGTAAAGATAGAGCCAGAGTGTCTTGTTCAAGGAACAATAAGGAAGCCAGAGTCCCTGAACCACTGAGTACGTGGGGGTAAGATAAGGGGGTGTGAGAGTAAGGTGTAAGAAGACTAGAAAGGTTGGGGAGGCAAGTTATGAAGGGCTTTGAATGACAAACAGAGAAATTCATATTTGATCTTGGAGGTGATAAGGAGTCACTGGAATTTACTGAGTTGGGGAGAGGTGGGGAGTCGCATGGTCAGACGTGCACTTTAGGAAGATCACTTTGACAACTGAGTGGAGGGTGAACTGCAGTGGAGAGAGACTTGAGGCAGGTAGACCCACCAGCAGGCTATTGCAAGAGTCCACATGTAAGATGATGAGGGTTAGAACCAGGGTAGTGACAATTTCGGAGGAGAGAAAGGATCGTATGTGAAAAATGCTTTGAAGGTAAAATTGACAGCCCTTGGCAACAGATTGGAAGTAGAGTGGGGAGGGGTTAGGAGTCAAGAAAGAGGAGTTGTGATCCTGGGTGACTGGGAAGATGGTGGTACCCTCAACGGTAATAATTACCCAATGTAAAGTTATTCCACCCACAGAAGAAGCATCTATACCAAAGTGGAAAACATCAGGAACTGATTTGGAGCTGATGTTCTCTGATGGGGATGAAGAAACAAGGGAGAGGGGAGAACAGCGAGCAGGAGAGACAAGAGAGGCTGAGACAGAAGACCCAAGGTGACCTGGTGCAATGAGAGCCCTTTACATCGAATGGAGAAGAATTATCACTGAAGGTCTGCAAAGCACTTTATATATGTTACCTGAATTGATCTTCCCTCTGAGGTGGGTGTTATTATTATCCCCATTTTACACATGAGGAAACTGAGGATGAGAGAGAGTCAGTGACAGTCCTAGGGCCACATAGCTAATAAGGGTCTGAGGCAGGATTTGAACTCAGACCTTCCTAGCTCCAAATTTAGCACCCCATCCACTAGGCACCTAGTTGCCTCTAGAAAATTGGACTGGTATGGTCCCTTTCTATTGGCCGCACATACCTATTATTTTCTCATTTCTTTTGTTGCCCCATGCCTCTAATCTTCTCTTCCTCCCCCTCCTCCTCCTCCTCCCCCTTCTCCTCCTCCTCCCCCTCCTCCTCCTTCCCCTTCTCGTTCTTGTTCTTGTTCTTGTTCTTCTTCTTCTTGTTCTTGTTCTTCTTCTTCTTCTCCTCCTCCTCCTCCTCTTCCTCTTCCCCCTCCTCCTCCTCCTTCTCCTTTTCTCCTCCTCCTCCTTCTTCCTGAATTCCTACCTGCCTCTTAAAATATAATTCAAAGGCTAACTCTTCCATGAGGTAGCAAAGTATATTTAAAAGAGCACAGGTTTTGGAGTCAGCAGACCAAAAATAAATTCTTGCCTCTTCTGCTTACAATCTATGAAAACTTTGGCAAATCATTTAACTTCTCTGAGACTTCATTTGCTCCTCTATAAAATGTGAGTTGGAGCAGAGAATTTTAAAGGTCCTCTCCAGTCCCAAATTTCTTCTCCAGATTCCTCTAGTCCAGTGGCTCTCACAATGTGGCCTGCGAACTTCAGGGGGGTCTCTAGTATCCTTTCAGGGGGGTTGCAAGTTCAAAGCTATTTTTAAGTAATACTAAGCTGTTTTAATTTCTAATATCAATCGATATAATTCACATAAACAAAAGTACCTGGCGGGGAGAGTCCTCAATAATTTTTAAGACTGGAAATCAATCCTGGGACCAAAAAGTTTGGGAACTGTTGCTCTACTTAGTAATGAACACCCCAAGAATCTCATTCAGCACTCTGATTTATACCTCTGGAATGCATTTATGCAATACTATAGAATTATTTGTGTTTTTATCTTAACTCCCTCCTAAATTAGAAAGTATATGAGGGCAAGCACTGTCTTGCAAACTTTTTCTCTCCCTCTGGACCTTGGGCTACATCTTTGCACAAAATATTTGTTTAATAGATGTTTGATGAATGAATGAATGAATGAATGAATGAATGAATAAAATGAATGAATGAAAAAGGTCCACACTACATTGCAAGTGATGGCTAAAGCTTCCATTTGGAAGATTTAATAGGTACATTGTAGCCATCAGTAAGCAGATGAGAACACATGGAAGCAGGGGAGAGGACTTGGGGAGATCTTTCCTGATCCTTGAAATCCTACCAAATGTGAGGTCTACGTACTTCACCTACTCGTAAAATGAGGGAGTCCTCTAGGCAGCTAATTCCTCCCCAAAATCTTCCCTCTGAGGATTCTAGTACTTAATCTAAAAATAAAAACTTTGAAAACGTTCCTCCCTCTCTTCTCCCCTCCCACCTGTGAGTCAGGGCCCTTTGGGAGTCAGTCTAAATGAGCCTTCCTTGCATTATAGACTCTGTGATTGGAGCCCTCTTTAGTGTTTCAGACCCAAGCTTTGGGTGCGCAGGAGAAATGGTTCCCAATGCAAGCTATGATTTAAGAGAAAAGGTTTAAAAGTCGGCATGATGAATGCCGATGACTCCGCTGGCATGTAGGAGGCAATCCATCAGGACGGCCTGGCAAAGAAGGGTATAAATCCATCGTGAGGCCAGGCAGGGCCTGGGCAGGAGTAACTCCAGGGGAGCTGCCAGGGCTCTTTCTGGTTGGGCCTGTGCCAGCATTTTGATATGTGCCAGTTTGGAGGAATCCCCAGTGGAAAGGTTGGTGGAAAAGGCCTGAGCTATTCTTGAAATTCAGCCTCATGTGGTTCCATGAAGACAGGACCCCCTCCTCTGATCCTCTTGCATCACCTGTGTAGGATGGCCCATTTCATAGCAAGATTGCCCCAATCCTTTTCAATTAGGAAATCATTTGTTAAATCACTATAATGTGCCAGGTACTATGCTGGGTATTGAAGTTGCAAAGACAAAAATAAATGATCTCTGCATTCAAGAAGCTTATATTCTTCTGAGGGGGAACACTAGATAGATAAATAAATAATATAGATAATGGGGTGCTGGCCAATGAGGGTCCATTCTTTAGGTTATACTCAGATTCAAGCTTCCAGGTAGATTATACAGAGAATTCCCAGATATTCCTCATCTTGTTCCAATCCAACACATGGAAAGTTGGTCAGCCCATTTTCAGCTATAAGTGACTGAGGGGCTGGTACCATGTGGTGATGAAGGGCCTTCTGTTTGGTTGAAGAGCCAGAAGCCTAATGAGTTGATGAGCTAGAAATGAGTGTGCATAAAAAGGAGTAATTCTCCCCTTCCTATTGCTTCCCACTGTTTTCCTTCTTGGCTTTGAGTGAAGCAGTACAGGTATGAGCTGCCAGATGGGGAAAAGGGAGGCTACCCTACCTCCCACCTAGCCACCCTTCATCCTTAAACACACAGTATCTCTGTTTCTCTTGTGTTTATTCTTTCATAATCTCGGGTGAATGAGTATTCCAAGATGGGGGTGCCTAGGTAATCACAGTCAGCAGCAGAGTCCATTGGAGCTGGAGTAGTTAACTACAGCAGAAGTGCCTAGAGATGGAGTTGGAAAGATGACCCCCCCCAAGAATTACAGCAGTTTCAGAGATCGTTACCCAATCTATTCCAATAAACATTTATTAAGTGCCTACTATGTGCCAAGCACTGTGCTAAGTGCTAGGGATGCAACTTCTAAAGAGACAAACAATCCCTGCCCTCAAGGAGCTTACAATCTAAAGGGGGGGCTGAGACACTGGGGGTATTCCCCACCAGTTGTGGAGCATCTTATTTCATGGACTTGAAACTGTGCAGGGCAGCAGGCACAAAGGGGTGTGAGATGAGAGTCCAGTTTCTGCCCTCCACAAAGGAAGATATTGGGCAGAGTTTGTTACTCCATCCTTCAGCCTTCCAATCAGAGGGAAGAGGAAGCTAAAGGAGGTGGTGTCAGTCAAGGCCTGAGTTAGCAGCATGGTGGTGAGTTTAGAAGTCATGAGCTTACTCTGAGAGGGGCATCTCATTCTGTGGAACTGAAACCAGCATTCTCTACTAAGGCACTAATCCACTAATCACAGAAGAAAAATAGGCCAAAAGAGAGCCCTTTGAGAACTCCACAATGAAGAAAAAGATTTCTGGGGCCAAGAGTTAGAAGGTACCAGTTGGCCATATGTGTTATCTATACATGTACCTCACTGCCATTATAGTTTAATTTGAGCCTGCTCTCCTGGGAGACTTTCTGTAAGGGGTGACTGTGCTCAGTAAGGATGGAATTGATATTCGAACTATTGCTGTTGTCATTCCCCCTCAGTAAATGTTATTGTTGTTCAGTCATTTTCAGTCGTGTCTGACTCTTCATGATCCTATGTAGGGTTTTCTTGGCCAAGATACTGGAGTGGTTTGCCATTTCCTTCTCCAGCTCATTTTCCAGATGTGGAACTGAGGCAAACAGGTTAAGTGACTTAGCCAGGGTCACTGCTAGTAAGAGTCTGAGGCAAGATTTGAACTCAGGAAGATGAGTTGTCCTGCCTATAGACCTGGCACTTTATCCACTGCTCTGCCTAGTTGTCTCTCGGTAAATGGCTTTTCTAAAAACTAATAGAATTCTATTGGTCAATTGACGAAGTGGGGTGATAGTTGGGGGCAGAAGAGGGATAACTGATGGAGGCTCCTGAATGACAGTGATAGAAACCTCAACCCCACAGAGTTAATATAACCCTAGGGAGAGTAATAATCAGCCACCCAACCTGCTAGCATGCATGGAATTCTGGAGTGAGCCGAGAGAGAGAGAGAGAGAGAGAGAGAGAGAGAGAGAGAGAGAGAGAGAACAACTGGGAAGGAGACAGAGGGGAATTAGGAAGGATCTCCTATAGGACGTTGAACTTGAGATGAATGCTCTAACTTTTCCCCTTTCTAAACTCAATCTCAGTGTTAGAAAATTACGATGCAACAGAAAAAAGAAAAAAAACCCAGGCTGGGAGTCAAAAGACTCCCTAGTGTTCTTCTAGTGATAGCTCTGCCATGAACCTTGCTGTGAGACTTTGGAAAAATCATTTTAACTCTCTGTGCCTTAATGTCCTCATTGGCAAAATGAGGGGTTAAAGTAACCAATGTCTAAGGTCTTTTTCCAGTTCTGAAATTCTGTGACCTCCAATCTCCCTTCCAGATCCAAATGTGATGCACTTAACTATTCCAGTCTTCAAGTTTAGCCTAAACTGTTCCATGAGGCAAAAAGGAGCAGGGATGGGGTTGGAGTGTTTCAGTGGGATGCTTTTCTTGAACCCTGAGGAGCTGGGCTTGAATCCTTGCTCTAACACTTACTGGCTATGTTCAATTTAGTCTCTGGGTCTCCATTTCCCACCCCTCCTAACATGGGGGTGATAATACTCCCAGGTGGCTGTGGGCAAACATGAAGCCTCCTAGGAGCCACAGCTATCATTTCTAGCCTTTCACTTCCCTCCCCCACTTTGTTGGGGAAAGCCAGAGGACACCAGAGAGGGAGAAGGAAATATTTTTTATGAGTGAAATTTGGTCACGCTCTTCTTTAATAATGTTATTCATCTTTCTGTCAAAGGCGTCATATTAATGTAGTGGGAAAGATTTAGAGGAGATGAATTAAGACTTAAATACACAAAAATGACTTAGGGAATATTTAAATACAATACATTTTATTTTGGTGTAATGTCCTTTAGGACTGACAACAACATTCAAGATGCTTCTCAGGCAAGAACAGGCTACAGACAGACAGAAGGTGAATTACCAGGTCCATTCATTCATTCATTCAACAAACATTTGCTGACTGCCTACTATGCTGAAATACTAGGGGCTGAGGGAGATGCTATATAGCAGGCAACACATTCTATGCTCTGTTGTCTCCTCTCTTTCAATAGACACACACACACACACACACACACACACACACACACACACACACGCACGCACAATCCTCCTCATTGGCTTGGGCCAGTGATGGAAGGAGAGGCACATTAGCACACATGGCATCCCTGCTTCAAGTGCCTCCTGTCTCCAATTCATCTTCCACAGGCTGCCAAATTGATGTCCATAAAGCACAGGTTTGACCATGTCATTCCTCTTCTTAAGGAGTTCCGGTGGTTCCCTCTTGCCTTTAGGATAAAATACCAATTCCTCTGTTTAGTATTTAAAACCCTTCACAACAGGGGCCCAAGCCGCCTTCCCGGACTTATTTCACCCCACATACTCTACATTTCAGTCAAACTGGATGACTTGCTCCTCCTCACATCTCTGACTCTACATAGGCTCTCCTCCAATCCTGAAATACATCCTCTTTGCCCCTCTGGCTCTTAGAACCCTCCCTCTTCTTCAAAACTCAGCTCGAGAGCTATCTCCTGCATGAAGCCTTTTCTAATTCCTCCAGCTGAGGCTTCCCCCACTCCAAATTTCCTTGTATTTACTTTATGTTTTTATGTGTGCGTAGTTTCCTCTATAGAATAGTGCAGGGATGGTATTACGTATGTGTGTCTTTTTCTTGGCATTCCCAGGGCCTAGGACAGTGCCTAGCACATAGTGGGCACTTAATAAATGGTTGTTGATTTATTTCTTAGTGGACAGCATAGATCTAGAGCTGGAAGGAACGTCAGTGGTCACCTAAGTCCAACCCATGAATTCGCAGATAAGGAAACTGAGACCCGAGGACTTTAAGCAACTTGCCTAAAGTCACACCAGTGCAAAGCTATGGAAGATAGTGTGCTATGGTGGAACAAGAACTGGCTTTGGAGTCAAGGAACAGAGGTTCAAATACTGCCTCTGATGCTTACTGCCTTGGGTAAGTAGTTTTATCATCTGAAAAATGAAGATATTGAACTAGCCAACCACTGAAGTTCCTTCCAGCTTTGGACATAATCCTATGTGCCCCCTCTCTGCCCTGGTCAGCCATTCGTTGTTCTCCCTGGAAGGCATGCTCCTGTCTCTTGCCAAAGACATATGCAAAGCAAGCCAGCCTCCCCACAGACCTCCCCTCCCCCACCCCATGCCCCACACTTTTCACAGTACTTACAAACACAGTGATGTCCCCAGACAAAAACATCTACTTGTACATGCAGAATCACACCTGAGAACACACTGGCACCATGCCACATGAACAAAAAGCCAGAGAGAAATTATTTTGTTCTGTCTGTATAAGTAATAAGAATGTTTACCACCTCATTTCCAAATCTTGGGATTCTGAGTTTCTGAGATATTTCCTGCTTTGCCTATGATTTCAGCAATGATCAAATCAGCATTACTATTTCCCAGAAGCCATGTCAAGCCAATGCTCCAATACTCCAATCATCATTCTGTCTGCCGTTCCTGTCCTAATCACTCCCACCTGGCTACTGCTTCTGTGTATGTGTTGTCTTTGCCTTTAGAATATAAGCTCCCTGAGAGCAGGGATTGCCATGCTTGCCTGTATTTGTATTCTTAGAACTTAGTGTAGTGCCTGGCATATAGAAAGTACTTTTGTGGTTGTTCGGTTGTTTTCAGTTGTGTCTGATTCTTTGTGACCCCATACGGGATTTTCTGGGCAAAGATACTGGAATAGTTTGCCATTTCCTTCTCCAGCTCATTTTGCAAATGAGGAAATCAAGACAAGCAGGGTTAAATGACTTGCCCAGGGTCACATGGCTAGTAAGTATCTGAGACTGGATTTGAACCCAGGAATATTCGTCTTCCTCTCCAGGTCCTGCATTCTTAATCACTGTGCCACCTAGCTGCCCGCAGAAAGTACTTAATAAATACTTTTTTAAATTCACTCAGTCAATTAGTCCCTTGAGATGAGAGGGGACTCCTTTCATTTAGGAATGGGGAGGAGTTGTTTGTTAAATTTGATGTGTTGATTTTGTGAGACTCTAAGGTGATTCTATGGTGTATATTGTTTCTTATCCTCCTAAAGCCTTCATGGAAGGGGAGGAGGCATTTGAGGGAGGGAGAAACTGGAGAAAAGATGGAGAAAAGCAAGAAAGAAATTCAAGTTCTCAAGGAAAACACACAACACCCAGCTCAGTCAATGTAGAGAGCAGCATACTGCAAAAATTGAACTTTCCCTGCCTCTCAGTGGTCTTTGAAAGCATTCAATTATCTGTCTGCACCTATAGAAAATGTTAGGCATTGCTTCCAGAAGCCGTTAAAAGGTTCTATACGTGTGCACACACACTCTCTGTGGCAGACAGAAAACAACAACAATCTATTCATTTACCTTTGAAAAAGCCAAAAAAGTATAAATTCTGTCCAGAAATCCATCTCTCTCTGTCTCTCTGTCTCTCTCTCTCCTTTTCTTTTCCTTTCTTCCCCCAATCCCTTCCCCAATCACTCATCCTCTGTCTTTCTCTTTCACAAAGAGGAAGAAGCAGATGAAGAGGATGAAATTAATGGGCAGAATCTCAGCTGGGCTCATATTCTGATGGAAGCACCAGCTCAAGGTGGGGGAGCTCTTGGAACTAGGCCTTCAGGGGCCTCCAGGGATGCTCTGAGACTGGCTCTTTTTCCTCCCTTCTATCTCTGATTCTTCACTGAACCCCACTGGACCTCCAAGCTTTAGGGACACCTGAATGCTAGTGGGGAGGTATACATGATCTCAGCAAGGTATATATAACCTTTCACAGGTGAGCCAATTTATAGGACCACGCACTTAGAACTAAAATTTAGAGGTCATCTAGACTAATTTCCTCATTTTACAGATTAGGAAACTGAGGATAAGAGAGGTGAAGTCACTTATCTAAGGTCAGTCAGGCACATTTCAATGGCCGAAGGCTGCCTCCTTAACTTCTGGTTTACTGGCTAGATTTCTCTCTCAAAAACCAAGCCTTAAACACAACTCACTCTGGAGCTCATAGATTGGACAATAGGTCCCTGCCCTCCCAGCACAGAGTGAATATAAATACTAAATAGTAACTGTTTCTCTTTTGGCCAGGAACCCTGAGGGTCTTCCCCTCCCAGTCATCCTGGTGAATATCTGGCCACTGCACCCAGATGGCTCTGGAGGAGAAAGTGAGGCTGGTGACCTTGCACAGCCCTCCCTCACTCAAATCAAAGTCAATTACAAGTCATGACATCATTTCCCTGAAGCCATGGTCCTCTTCAAGAACAAAAGACAAACACTACAATTTATCAGGTGCTGGCCATGTGCCAGGCACTATGCTAAGCCCTGGGAATACCAAGTGGAGAGAAAGATAGTCTCTGCCTTCAAGGAGCTTATATTCTACTGGGGGAAGACTGCCCATCAAAGAGCCCAGAACAGGAAGAGCTGTTGCTGTTGCTGCCACTGCTGATGCTGTTGTTTGTCCTTCATTCTTGAAGAGGACCATGATATCAGGGAGGTGAGCTTATGGTAAAGGAAGTGCTGTGGAGATGAGTCAGCCGTACAGGTCACCCAGATACTAAGTGACCAAACAGGAATTTAAACCCAGATATATTAATAGATTTGGAGAAACTGTCAGAGATAGGAAGGGCAGCCAAAGGCAATGAGGGGAAGCTCTTTCCAAAATGTACACCACACCCCCATATTACCAGGCATTTCCCCTTATTAGCTAAGCAGCTCTGGAGAGTTGTTGTTATTTTTCCTGAAGCTTTTCCCCTCCCAACCCTGGTATTGGCCTGCATCCTCACCACTGTCTTTTTCCCCCATATTTTTATTATTTAATATTTTTAGTTTTCAACATTGATTTCTGCGAAATTTTGAATTACAAATCTTCTCCCCATTTCTACCCTCCCCTGCACTCCAAGATGGCATATATTCTGATTGCCCTTCTCCCCAGTCTGCCCTCCCTTCTGTCACCCCACTCCCCCCCATCCCCTTTCCCCTTATTTTCTTGTAGACAAAGATAGATTTCTATACCCCATTGCCTGTATATCTTATATCCCAACTGCATGTAAAAACAACTTTTTTTGAGCATTTGTTTTTAGAACTTTGAGTCCCAAATTCTCTCCCTCCTTCCCTCCCCACCCACTGTCCTTGAGAAGGCAAGCAATTCAACATAGGCCACACATGTATCATTATGCAAAACACTTCCATAATAATCATGTTCTGAAAGACTAGCTATATTTCCCTCCATCCTATCCTGTCCCCCTTTAATCAGTTTTCTCCATTGACCCTGTCCCTTTTCGAAAGTGTTTGCTTTTGATTACCTCCTCCCCTGATCTGCCTTCCTTTCTATCTTCCCCCCTCTCTTATCTCCTTCCCCCTACTTTCCTGTTGGATAGGATACCCAATTGAGTGTGTATGTTATTCCATCCTTAAGTCAAACCCAATGAGAGTAAGATTCATTCATTCCCTTTCACCTTCCCCCTCTTCCCTTCCAATAGAACTGCTTTTTCTTGCCACTTTTATGTGAGATAATTTACCCCATTCTATCTCTCCCTTTCTCCTTCTCCCAATATATTCCTCTCTCACCCCTTAATTTTATTTTTTTAGATATCATCTCTTCATATTCAACTCACCCTGTGCCCTCTCTCTGTCTCTCTCTGTCTCTCTCTCTCTGTCTCTGTCTCTCTCTCTCTCTCTCTCTGTCTCTGTCTCTCTCTCTGTCTCTCTCTCTGTCTCTCTCTCTCTCTCTCTCTCTCTATATATATATACACATATATATGTATATATATACATATACATATATATATATATATGTATGTGTGTATGTGTGTGTGTGTGTGTGTGTATTCCCTTCAACTACCCTAATACTGAGAAAGGTCTCATGAGGTACAAATATCATCTTTCCATGTAGGAATGTAAACAAAACAGATCAACTTTAGTAAGTCCCTTATGATTTCTCTTTCTTGTTTACTATTTCATGCTTCTCTTGATTTTTGTGTTTGAAAGTCAAATTTTCTATTTAGCTCTGGTCTTTTCACTGAGAAAGCTTGAAAGTCCTCTATTTTATTGAAAATCCATATTTTGCCTTGGAGCATGATACTCAGTTTTGCTGGGTAGGTGATTCCTGGTTTTAATCCTAGCTCCATTGACCTCGAGAATATCATATTCCAAGCCCTTCAATCCCTTTATGTAGAAGCTGCTAGATCTTGTGATATTTTGATTGTGTTTTCACAATACTCAAATTGTTTCTTTCTGGCTGCTTGCAGTATTTTCTCCTTGATCTGGGAGCTCTGGAATTTGGCAACAATATTCCTAGGAGTTTTCTTTTGGGGATCTTTTTCAGGAGATGACCGCTGGATTTTTTCAATTTCTATTTTACCCTCTGACTCTAGAATATCAGGGCAGTTCTCCTTGATAATTTCTTGAAAAATGATATCTAGGCTCTTTTTTTGATCATGGCTTTCAGGTAGTCCAATAATTTTTAAATTATCTCTCCTGAATGTATTCTCCAGGTCAGTGGTTTTTCCAATGAGCCATTTCACATTGTCTTCTATGTTTTCATTCCTTTGCTTCTGTTTTATAATATCTTGATTTCTCATAAAGTCACTAGCTTCCACTTGCTCCAATCTCATTTTTAAAGTAGTATTTTCTTCAGTGGTCTTTTGGACCTCCTTTTCCATTTGGCTAATTCTGCCTTTCAAGACATTCTTTTCCTTATTGGCTTTTTGGAGCTCTTTTTTTTCATGTGAGTTTACTTTCTAAGGTGTTATTTTCTTCAGTATTTTTTGGGTCTCCTTTCCAAGTCATTGACTTATTTTTCATGGTTTTCTCGCATCATTCTCATTTCTCTTCCCAATTTTCCTCTACTTCTTTTACTTTCTTTTCCAAATCCTTTTTGAGCTCTTCCATGGCCTGAGACCAATTCATATTTTTCTTGGAGGCTTTTGGTGTAGGCTCTTTGACTTTGTTGACTTCTTCTGACTGTATGTTTTGATTTCTTTGTCACCAAAAAAAGATTCTATAGTCTGAGTCCTTTTATGTTGCCTGTTCATGTTCCCAGACAACTACTTGACCCTTGAGCTTTTTGTCAGGGTATGACTGCTTGTAGAATAGAGAGTACTTTGTCCTAAGCTTTAGGAGACTTACACTGCTGTTTTCAGAGCTACTGCTACTCCATAGTCACTGCTACCTCTGCCACAACAATGCTCTTCCTGTGCCAAGAACTGTCAAGCAGGACTGAGACCCAGATTCAAGCAGGGCAAAGCAAGAAAACCTTGTCTCTGCTCCAGCAAAGCAATCCCTGCACCGCTGCTCTGATCTGCTGCTTGATTCCTCCCACTGTGTGGGCCAGGGATTCTGGAAGCAGTTGATGCTGGAGCTCTGGAAGCAGCCTCAGGAGCTTCCTGCTGCTGTCACCACACCACCTCCACCACCTCTGGGGCTGGGGTCGGACTGAGCACTTTTCTCACCCAATTCCAGCAGTTTTCCCACTAACCTGCTCCTTTGTCTTTGGCGTTTGTAGGTTGAGAAGTCTAGTAACTGCCATAGCTCAGTGACTCAGAGCCCTAAGGCCTACTCCGCCCAATACTCAATCTGGTCAGTCCTGGTGTGGCCCACACTGGACTACACTTCATTCCCAGCATAGTGTGATAGACTGTTCCCAGCAACCATCCGGGCCATCTTTCTGTTATTTTGTGGGTTCTGTAGCTCTATAATTTGTTTAGAGCCATTTTTCACATGTGTTTGGAGGGATTTGGAGGAGAGCTTAAGCAAGTCCCTGTTTTCCAGGCACCATCTTGGCTCTGCCACCCCTTACCACTGTCTTATCCTAGAATTCCCTGAGATGTCCTGAAATATCCAATTATGCTGCAGACTTCTCAAACTGCAATATGGCTGGGTAAGCCCCACCCCCTTCTCTCACTGGTGAGTTCCTCCCATACCCTCCATTTTGTGGAAGTGCCCAGGGCAGCCTTCATTCCCAGGTCAGCCTTGGTCCTGGCTTCTAGACTTGAAAATTGTGTTCCCCATGCCCAGGGACCTTGATTCCACCCATTCCCACCCCACCCCTCTCACTTCCAGCTTTTCAGCTCCCTTTAGTGTTCTGTCTTCTGCCATTAGAATGTAAGTTCTTGAGGGTAGAGCCAGTCTTTTTGCTTTTATTTGTATCCCCAATCTTTAACACAGTTCTGGAAGATAATAAGTGCCTAATAAATGTTTATTTTTTTCCTCCTCGACTAATTATCTCAGTCACATCTCATTTAGTAATAAAAAAACTCAAATCCCCTCATATATGCCCACTAATTAACCATCATTGTATATAAAGTGTAAATGTCAAATCTTCTCTATTTGTCACTTTTGGATGACCTTTATCTATCTTGAGTTTATTCATTATACATTTTGCATCTGATTTTCTAAGTACCATTGTGGTATAATAGAAAGCTCTCTGGACCACAGGCCAAAAGGGCTCAGAGAGACAAAGTCACTGAGCCAAGGTCATCCAGGTAATAACTAGTAGTGTAAGGGCCTGACCCCAGATTCACTGACGGGCACAGAAAGCCCATCAGAGATAGAGAGGGGAATCTCTCATACTTCTGCACCTGACTGAAATCCCTGAACCACTCCAAGGCTCACTTTCCTCTTCTGTCAAACAGGGGTGATAACATCTCTAGTACTTTTCTCTTAGAGTTATTATGAGCACCAAATAGAGATGAGATAGGTAAAATCCTTGGAATTGTTTTAAAACCTTAATTCAAGGGTTCTTAATCTGGGGTCCTTGGATCAATTCACCCCTGCCCCTGCCCCAGCCCCAGCCTACCAAGGAGCCTGTTGATAGATTTCAGAAGTTCTGTGAAATTAAGTGGAAAAAAATTAAATCTTTATTTCTACACAACTGGTTTACTTTTTTATTTTAAAATATATAAAAATATGTATACATTTTATATATTTGTATATAAAAATTATATAAATATGTAGTATATAAATATGAAATATATAAAACATTTTTATATACAAAAATATTTTATTTAAAAATATTGTTCTAAAGAGGGGTTCATAAGCTTCACCAGACTGCCAAAGGGATTCATGATATCAAAAAAAGGTTAAGAACCCCTGCCTTAATGTCTAAATCATGGATCTCACTAACACAGACATTACAACTCACTGTAAAGTCTCTGAGGGCAGGGCCTATATAAACTCAGTCTGTATGGTCCTCAACATAATGCCTTGAGAAGACAGATACTTACCATGTGTAGTAATATGTAATATGTGTAACAATATGTAATAATAATACTCTGATGGGCTGGCTGCATTGTTTGAATGCAAAACGTACACTTGCCAAAAAGACTATTTTATGGAGAACTCACACAGGCCAAGTGTTCACGTGGGTGGTCAGAAGAAGCCATACAAGGACACTCTAAAGGTTTCTCTCAAGAACTTTGGAATTGATTGTGTGACATGGGAGACATTGGCACAGGACTGCTCAGCATGATGTGCCCACATCAGAGAAGGTGCTGTGCTCTATGAGTAAAGCAGAATTTAAACAGCTCAAAGGAAACACAGGATCTGCAAGTTTGGAGTATCCATCCCAAATGTCCATACGGACTATTTGTGTTGACCTGTGGTAGAGCATTCCGAGCTTGTATTGGCCTGATCAGCCACAATCAGACACATTGAATCTTGACTCAAGAATAATGATGTCATTTTGGTCCTCTTTGAGAGTGAAGGACAACAACAACAACTTACCAAAAGCTCTTGGATAATGGTAGCATTTATAGACGGCATTTCTGTAGTTCTTTGAGGCAGTGGTAATAGTGATGATACTGGTGATAATGATGATATGACAGGTGATGTGGCACTGAGGAAAGAGCCATGAATTAGGTGTCAAGTGTCCTGTGTTCTAATCCTAGCAATGGAATTGCTATGTGATCTTGAACAAATCCCTTTATCTCATTGGACTCCAGCTTCCTTGTCTATAAAATGACAGTGGTTAGGATGGAGGATCTCAAAGAGGTATCCCAGCACTAACATCTTGTGATTGAAAGAGGCTGAAGACCATGGTGGTGAAGATATACAAAACCTGAGCTCCTGCCCTCAGAACTACCCTCTCCGATGGGATAAATAGCTGCGGCTGTATGGTTAAGCAGAGAGAACAGAAGTCTTCCATACTCTCTTTCTCTACATACAGGAAAGTTCTGGATCCAGGAAAGTGCTTTCTGGATTCTCTCTTATTACAAAAAATCTCTTGGGGATTTCTTCAGAGATCCAATAAGCTCATCAGGATCAAAGTCTCTTCCTCTGGGAATGAACACAGGTCATTGCATCCTTCTGAATTTGAATATGTTCATCATAGGATCCAGCCAGAGCTGGAAAGGAATATGGTACTTTACCCCAACAACTGAGTGATGTTGGTCAACAGGTAAGGTTGACTTGAATGAGGATTCTTATGACCCATGATCATGCAAGATTATCAATTCAGAGCTAGAAGAAGAGTTAGAGGCCATCAAGATCCATCTCCTTATATTATAGGTAAAGAGATGAAGAGACTAGTCCAAAGTCCATGGATGCTAAGTGGCACAACCAAGATTTGAACTCAGATTTTCTGATTCTACACCAATCAACAAGCATTTATTAAGTGCCCACAAGCACAATGGTGCAGTGGGGAAACAAATATAATGAACAAAGCAATCCTTATTGTAAGCAGCATATATTCTAAAAGGGGAGAATATATAAGAATGAATAGATGATAGATGAATGAATGAACAAAAAAAGCATTTATTAAGTGCCTACTATATGCCAGGCACTGTGCTAAATGCTAGAAATGCAAGTACAAAGAGTGAAACAATTCCTTCTCCTAAGGAACTTATACTCTGATGGGGGAGATAATGACATATCTGAATATGTATATCATAGATATATTCCAAATAAAAATAAATATAAAGTAATTAGGTACAAAGTAGTTTGGATCAGAAAAGGCAGTCTTAAAGGAAGAGAGATAAGAAGGGAATGCACTCCAGGCCTAGAGGATGACCAGTACAAAGACACAGAAATGGAGCTGGATCAGAGAGAAGCCTAGCTTGTCTGGAGTTTACTGAATAGAGGGAATCAAGGTTAGATTTGTGCTTAGAAAAATTACCTTTACAACAGTGTGTAGGACAGACTGAAGTGATGAGAGACTTGAGGCAGGGAAGCCAATCAGAAAGTTCTTGCAATGATCTAGGCAAGAGATCATAAGGGCCTGAACAAAGGTGGTAGCTATGTGAGTAAAAAGGAGTCAGATATGAGAGATGTTGTAGAGGTAAGAAAATTTTTTCTGGCTGTACCACAAGAAATGGTATAAGGTAACGGATAGAAGGCTGGCCTTGAAGATAGGAGGCAGGTGTCCCGCCTGGAGTCAGAAAGACTCATCTTCCTGAGGTCAAATCTGGCCTCGGATACTTCCTAGATGTGTGACCCTGGGCAAATCATTTAACCTTGTTTGCCTCAGTTCCCTTACCAATAAAATGAGATGGAGAAAGAAATGACAAACCACTCCAGTATCTTTGCCAAGAAAACCTCAAAAGGGATCACAAAGTCAGACATGACTGAAACAACTTGCGTCTGACACATACTAGCTATGTGATCGTGAATTAGACACTTAATGTCTCAATGTCTCAGATAACTCTCTAAGACTCTAACTTACATACATGTTGCTAACTTGTGTCAATGGAGAGTGTTTCCACAACAGAAGTTTCCATAGCAATAAAATCACAGGTGTGGATGAAATAATAATAATAATGATGATGACAATGATAATGACACAGGATAGTCTGGAGATGAGCAGTTTCCCAAGAACAGATTAATGCCCCAGAGATCATTACCTGGGGGGTATTGGCAACCTTCTAAGCTTGATATAAACTAATTTCATTCCCTCCAGGTTTGTCAAGGAATCTGGGGAAGGTGATCATAATCAGATCTCCCACAACCTAGAAACATGGAGGAGGCCCAGGGCTGAAAAGCCTCCGAAATTGCTAAGAATCAGGATAATCCCTACATTTTATACAGTGCTTTCAGATTTCCCAGTCTCTTTCACATACATCATTTAATTCTCAAAATAACCTGAGAGGTGGGTAGGAAAGGTAATATTATCTCTATGTAACATGAGGAAACTGAGGCAGAAGGGGGTTAATTAACTTTCCCAATTGCTTTGAGAGATAGCTGTATATTATGAAAAGAACCTTAGACAGCAAATCCAGAGACTTGGGTTCTAGGTCTAGCTTTGCCACTAACTCCCTGCGTGACTAAAGACAAGCCACTTACCCTCCCTGAGCCCATTTCCTCATAAGTAAAATAATGGGCTTGGACTAGACAGAGGGGCCTCAACCTTTGTTTGTATCATGAACTTCTTTGGCAATCCACTATGGCCCCTTTCTAAAGTATAGGTTTTTAAATGCATAAAATAAAATACACAAAATTACAAAGGAAACCAAATATATCTAAATACAATTCCTGTACATAGGAAAACTGTGATCATGTGCTATCTAGAGACGTGTCTAGTAATTAACGCAA
Source organism: Trichosurus vulpecula (assembly GCF_011100635.1). NCBI lineage: Eukaryota > Metazoa > Chordata > Mammalia > Diprotodontia > Phalangeridae > Trichosurus > Trichosurus vulpecula. Next base: position 128,550,865 of record NC_050574.1, read on the forward strand.
TTTCAAGATGACGTAGAATAAAAACAGTACCTGAAACAATTGTAATGTGATAGGAAATATCTGTGATTTCTATTAGTGACCAAGTCAGACATGCTGCTAATATTATGATTTGTTGCCAATATTCAAGTGGAAGGAAAATGCTGAATTGCATTTAGAAGTTAATGAAAATAAAGATACGATTTTCCCCCATCTAAGTTCACAGACCTCTTGAAATTTATTCATGGACCCCAGATTAAGAACCTAAGACTAGGTGGTTTCTGAGGTTCTTTCCGGGTCTAATAGTCTATGAATCTAAATTTGTACTCAAAATCAAGAGTAGGGCTGGGGATAGAAGTCCAATCTCTTGACCCTTAGTTCAGGGTATTTTCTACTGTTTGATATTGCCTTCCTACCAACCTCTTGGGAAGTTTGGGGTGAGGTTATGGTAGGGAGAGAGAAGTTTCTTCCAAACCCATTTGCTCCCCCATAGTTCTAGCATATGGTCAACCCTCAGACCTGACCTGTTGCAGCCTTGCTGACCCCTGGGTCCCCAGCTTTAAGCCTGTACAGATTGAGGGTAAATGAGAGAATGACTTTCCCACAGCGTTTGACTTGTCGGCCAATTTGAAGAGCATTTTCTTGGCCAGAGCTCTAATCCCAAAGCTTGAGTAATACCCTAGTGCCACATCGATCGGGAGCTGGGAAATTCCGACCTGACCGCAGCACATTGTAATGGCCTCTGCTCTGGTGACCTTCTCCCTGTCAGAAAATACATCTTTTCTGCAAGTCTGGCCTGCAAACATCACCCGCAGCCAGCTTAGCCGAGACAAAGGGCTTTGAAATGGCCCAGATAATGCATCGAGGGGGAAACTGTTTTCCAAGAGTGTAATTCGACCACTATTAACCTGCAGCTGCTGGGATGGCCCTGCTTTGATTCCCTTCTCCAGCCAAGGCCACTGTTGTAGGCTCCTGTCGAGTAACTCAGACACACAATGCATGGCAAGGGACAGAGAGCATTAGCTCACCATGTTACCTGAATGCTGATGACCCCAAGGCAGGCTAGTAGGATGACAAGTCTGAACAGGAACCAGTTTTCATGTTCTTTGGGGCTATGACAGGGAAACACATCCAGAATTAGTTCAAGTTGTTTTAGAAGGGATGAGGAATACCCTATCCACATAGGGCCAAATAGGGGTATAGGAAATTAGCAAAACTATAACTAGGGAGGAGTGACTAGTGATTTGTCTCAAGGTGCTAAAATTTGGAGGGTACCAACAATCTCTTCCAGGGATTTGCTTCCTTACTACAGACACTACAAGTAAATTCCATTTCTATCCTCCTCTTCCTCCTCCTCCTCCTCCTCCTCCTCCCCCTCCTCTTCCTATTCCTGTGCCTCTTCCTCTTCCTCTCCTGTCACTTCGTTCTAGGTACAAAAAAAAGTCTAGTCACATTCCTGTGTTTAACACAATCTTTTAGACTTTACTCCTGCCTATTAATGATTCTTTGTCTTTGTCTGAGTGGCCATCAGGGCAGAACAAGGACTCTAAGTGAAATCCAGTATGAATTATTGTCCCTAAAATTAATTGTGGTATGAAGTATGTATTTATAAGGGGGCTCCACCCCTCAACAATTCTGCCTCTCTCTAGTAATATTATTTTCTTTTCCCACATTTTCCCAACATCTTGCATCTATATTTCATGCAATACCCATTAATCTTCCAACTGGAAAATGTAGATAGTAATAGCATCTAACTCTCAAGGTTGTTATGAAGATCAAATGAGAAAATATTTGCAAAGAGCATTTAGTACAATGCCTGGCACATAATAGGTACTATATAAATACTTATTCCCCTTCCCCAACAAGTCTGTTCCACTATAACCTTGTTTTTAAAAATCAGACCTGTTATTTCATTAGTATAGGGACCTCCAAGTGAAAAAGGTCCATTATCAAAGTGAATTCACATCTGTTCTGCAAATACGTCTTAAAAAGTGATCTGGGGCAATGAAAGATTAAGTGACTTTCCCCAGAACTGTTCTTTCAAAAGCCAACTAATGCGTCTCTCTGCCTCAAGTCTCTCACCACAACTTTCCATTCTATGCACTTCTGACTAAGTTAACTTTCCTTAAAAGCAGATCTGATCGTGTGACTAGCCAGTGTCAGAAGCAAGACTTGAACCTGACACTGAAGCCAGCTCTCTACTCATTCTACCACAATGCCTCTCAGGGTCAGATTAATACTGAATATTCAGCGTGCACTCAAGCCCAAGAAAATCCCACCAGATAGAAAGGATAACATGCAAAAATCAAAAGTATTCTCACCTCCCAGAGTCGATGGTTTCTAGTCTCCCATTCCAGTGGAACTTTAGCCAATGGTTAATCTTATCCCTCAGATCACTTTTGGGCAGGGGTCCTTTCTAGAATATCACACGTAATATTTGCAGAATGGCAAAGAAACCTGATGAGAACTATGGACCATTAGCCCAGTTGTTGGGTCTCCATGATTCACTCTCCACCCCGAGACTGCTTCTATTGATTTTTCCTACACAATTGGTCAATTATATTGATGCTCTGTGGACAGATGTCGTCTTACATGAATCTCCTCATGAAGGAGAAAAAAATCTGAGCCAGACCTTCCTCCTTTCCTGTGAGATTGGCACCCTACCTCCATGTTCCATTCCGCTCTGATCATCAGCTTACTTTGAAGATGCTTGCATCCCTGCACTCTGGATACCCAAATGCTTCCCATTTATATCAGCCTCAAGGGTTAGAGACAAGAGCAAATGCCAAAAAAGATAGCCTATCCTATGAGTTCTTGACCTACAAAGAAAGGTTAGATGGGCCAATCTTTTTTTTTAACAGCTACATTAAAAACAGTACATTTTCCTTTAAATTCATCATCATACTAAATTCCTTTCTCCCTGCCACTCTGCTTGGCCCTGGAGGTTGGGTCTGCATGACATAACAATGTAGCAAGACAACATAATTTAAAGGAGCCCCATGGCTTTTACATTTGAGGCCCACTGTTTCCCCGCATTTGAGCCAATGTGCAGAGAACAGCTGGGAGATTAGGTACTAACAAAAAGGAAATGATTTGAAATATCCATGCAACACTCCCTGCAAATAAGAGAGATACAACTTGGCAAGCTTCATCCTTCCTTCCCACCCCCCGCCAACCCTGTTGAAATGTGTCTCCATACGGGGTTGTCTCTGGAAGCTGCTTGGAGATGTTTACAGCTCTCTCACTCTTGGCTTCCTCGAACATTTATGTGATAAAGGTTTTGCTTTGTTGTACCAAGTGAAATCACAGACCTGGATGTTTTACTTGTCTGCCTAAGAAATATAGCAAATATTATATCAGGATGAGCCTTAGCTCCCACCATTTACCTTGCCTGTCATTACACTTGCTGGGTGGGAAAAGATGGAAAGGGTACTTTTAGAATCATAGATTCAAAGCATCAAAGAGCTAGCGGGACCCTCCCTCAAGAGATCATTTGGTACAGACCTCATCTTTTTGACAGTTTTTGAATATTTCAGGACAGAGTTCAGAGCTCTCTTTGGAATCTTTCCAGAGATTGAGGCACCAGAGTAGCCCACCCCAGTGTTTAGCGCCTTGATACTGTGCATTTCCCTCCTTAAATCAACCAAATTATCTGTTGTTCAACTGTTTTTCAGTTGTGTCCTACTCTTTATGACCCCATTTGGCGTTTTCTTGGCAAAGATACTGGAGTGGTTTGCCGTTTCCTTCTCCAGTTCATTTTACAGGTAAGGAAACTGATGCAAACAAGGTTAAGTGACTTGCCCAGAGTCATACAGCTACGAAGTGTCTGATGCCAGGTTTAAATTCAGCAGGATGAGTCTTCCTGACTCCAGGCCAGGAACTCTATCCCCTGTGCCGCTCAGCGGCCCCAACCAAATTACATCCTACTTTAATTTTGTACTTGTTAAGTCTTCTGTGGACACAGAGAACACTTGTCCAGCAGTTTCCTCTTTAAATAAGCAAAATCTTAGACGTCCTTGAAGACAAGAGATAGAATGAGGTAAAAAAAAAAAACCACCTTGATTAGGGGCCAAATATGATGAATTTTAGTTGTGGGTTTGTCAATTCCTGGCTCTCTGACCTTAGACAAGTTCCTTCACTTCTCAGTCAAAATATAAGTATTTGAGATAAATGGTCTCTGAGATGCCTTTCAGCTCTAAGATGATTATTTTTGATATTTTGATAGGACCTGTGATTTAGTGGTATAGGGAACTCCTGATAGCTTAACTCAGATCAACACCTACTCAGCTACTTATAACCTTACCAGCTATTTGTGCAGGGTCACCCTGTGGTGGATGTCAGAGGTAGAACCTGAACCTAGATCTTTCTGATTTCAAGGCATGCCCTCTATCCACAATTTCACAAAGCCTCTCATTCTACAGGAAAGTAATTAAATCATTCCTTAGGCTTTAATGAGTCCAATGGCCTCTCCTAGAAGCCCAAGTTTGATAAAGATATAAATGGGAACTGGAAGCCCCTTGTCCCTTGCCCCAGGGTTGCTCAGGGCCCCAACCCACCACAACTGTTTTCCCTCTTACAAATAAGCTGTCTCCCACTCCCCTAAGGCAAGTACCAATTATCTGCCAGATAAGTGATAAAGATGCTGATGCCAATGACTTTACCATTTGTAGAGACAGAGGTGGAGCCTGGGAAAATACTATCTGTGGCCTAGTCATAGTCCATTTCCTATTGAAAAGACAAAATTAAGTAGTAGCTAGGCAGCCTCAGTAATCAGTAGTCATCACAAAGTCCCTGGAAAGGAAAGGAAGTTTACCAGCCTAAATGGTGATGCACAGAACTCATTGTCTTAGAGGATTTAGAGCTGGGAGGGGGAAAACTAGTCCAAATTGCTTCACTTTACAGATGAGGAAACTGAAGCCTAAATAATTTAAATTACTCACCTAAGGCCACACTTGGCTAATAAAGTGCTGTTTTCCTCACATCCTCATGAATTCTTAGATTCTCTAGGAAAAACTTTTAAAGTGAGACATAGATCACAGATTTAGAGTTGGAGAAAAGCTTAGAAGTACATCATCTAGTCTATTTCCCCCCTTTTTATTATTATTTTTTAATAGATGGGGAAACTGAGAGGCAGAGAGGCAGACTAAGTGACCAGTCACAGGGTTAGTGAGTATAAGAGGCAAGATCTGAACCCAGGTCTATGTGAATCCTAGAAGCAGCCAGATGACTCGATGGATAGTGTTGGGCCTATAGTAAGGAAGACCCAAGTTCAAATACAGCCTTGGAAACTTACTAGTTGTGTGATCCTGAGCAAGTCATCTAACCTCTGTTTGCCTTAATCCAGGGGAGAAGGAAATGGCAAACCACTCCAGTATTTTTGCCAAGAAAACCCCATGGACAAGTATTGGTTTGCTCTGGTTCACAGGGTCATGAAGAACTGGACACGGCTGAAGGACAACTACCTGAATCCAAGGCAAGCACTCTACCCCCATACCACTTTCTTAAAGCTCAATGCATTTTTTTCTGTTTAACCCAGTTCACATTTTTAGAGTACGCTATGTGACGTTCTTTACAAAATTTGCAAAGTTCCTTCCTCTCTGCCAATTTTAAAATTTAAGAGTTTTATGAAGGTCAGCAGGGGAGATTAGGAGGGCCACATGGTGGGGGGAGGGGAAGGGGGGGAGGAATAAACTCCATTTATCACAGACAGAAATTGAAGCAAGTAGGTAAAAAGACTTTCCATAGGTCATGCAGCAAGTCAAAGGAAATACTGGGGCCAGCATCTTGATCTCTGCATTCCTAGCACAGGGACCATCTCTGCTCCTTTCCCACACCATTGGAGAATACTGAAGAAGATCATTGCTGGACCTGACAATCTGGCCTGTTGGGGTAACTGGCTGGGGGGGGAGGGGTGGGGCGGAGAGGGAAGGTGAGAAGAAAAGGATGCCTCAATCAATAAATCAATCAATCAGTATTTATTTAGCCCCTGCTGTAAGCCAGACACTGTGCTAGATACTGGAGATCCCAGGGTGAAAAATGAATCAATCACTGTCTTTAAGGAGCTGACATTCTTTCAGGAGAGAAAACATACATATACAAATAAATGCAAAGTAATTGAGAAGAGGATAAGGTACCAATAGCAGTTGTGGTATCCAGGAAAGGCCACATGGAAAAAAGGTGTTTAGGGTAACCCTTAAAGGAAACAAGAGATTCTATAAGGGAGAGGTGAGATAGGATGGCATTCTAAGCACTGGAAATGGCCAGTAATAAGGCACACAGATGGAAGATGGAATGTCACATGTAAGAAACAGCAGTGAGATTCCATTTGGCTGGATTGTATAGTATATGCAGGGAGTAATGTATCAGGGCTAGTGTGTTATAGGCTTTAAATGTCAAACAGAGGAATTTGTATTTGATCCTAAAGGTGACAGAAAATAGTTAATAGGCGTCTAATCTAGCAAGAGTGTAAGAGGATGTTTTCTTTGTTTATTGGAGGTATAGATATTCTCTTAAAAGCATGTTAGCTCCTTGAGGGCAGGGACTGTTTTACTTTTATCTTTGTAGCCCCAGAATGTAGGACAGAGTCTGCCACCTAGGACAGGGACAAATATCGGGTTTTGGCTTTATAGAGCCAAAGAGCTCCCAACTCAGTAAATTCAGAAACTAGGAAGCAAAGGTGAAGGAATGTTGAATAGTAGGAAACAGCCCTACAAGTAAGGAAGTGATCCTTCACTTACCTGTTGAGAGCATCTGTCTATTATGATATGTGTGGAATTGTAACTTTTAGAGGGCTTTGGGTGAGGACATACATGTTGCTAGGGATATAACTCATTAGTCTAAATACTGGGGAAATAGGTAGAGCCAGCATTAGTCAGTTCAATCCATCCTTGTAAATGTGGGGGACTAATGGTGTTTGGAAAGAAACACACTGATTTTAGAAGTAGTAGAGACCATAAGGGGTATCAGTTTTCACGAAGAAAGGGTTTTTGTTTTGTTTGGTGGGGAAACTTTGAAGAGATGAGAAGAATCATTCATGCGTTTTCCTATAGAAACAGTGTGGTGTCTGGCCATAGTCTAAAGTCATTCTATATTAGCTTGATTTATCATTTCTACATGTTTTTCCCCGTTTCCCTATTTTTCCTCTATTTTAATGTCTCATCTTTTGTGCTTATTTTAGGTTTCTTTATGGGTTGTTTTTTTCTAATTATCTAAACACATATTCAGTTCGTTAATCCTCTCCTTTTCTATTTTGTTAATGTATGTTTATAGGGAAATAATTTTTCCCCTGAGGTCTGCTTTAGCTGTCTTGAAGAAATTTTGGTATGTTCCTTTATAATTACTATTTTCCTTCACATAATTATTCATTGTTTCTGTAATTTGTTCTTTGACCCACTCATTATTTTAGATTTCATTGTTAAATCTTTATTTGGTTCTATGTCTTTTGTTTCTGCTCCCTGAACTGATTTTTTTATTGTATTATTGTTGAAAGAAGATATGCTTCCTATTTTTACCTTTTATATTTGTTTCAATATCTCTGTGCCCTAATTCATGACCAATTTTTATGAAAGTTGCATATGGTGCTAAGCAGTATGTATATTCTTTAGAAGTTCCATTAGAGGACACCATAAATCTTTTAGCTCTAATTTTACCAGAAATTGTTTCAGTTCTAATGTTTTTCCCTTTGTTCATATTTCTGTTAGACTTATCCCACATTGAGAAAGGAATGTTGAAATATTTTGCCCTTAATGTATTACCTCCATGTTTTCTTGTCATTCAATGAAGTTTTCCTTTATGAACTTAGATGCCAAGCCATTTGGAATATGTAAGTTTAATGTTGATATCAATTTGTTGTCTATCATTCTTTTCAATACAAGGTAGTTTTCTTGTTTATCTCTTTTTATGTCATATTTATTTTAGCTTTATCTGAGAGCATGATGGAACTAATGATTTTTTAGATTCACTTAATTCATACTAAATGTCTTTCTAGCATCTCATTTTTATTCTATATAAGTTTTTTTTTTTGGTCTTGAATGTCTTTCTTGTAAGCAACAGTATGTTTTTTTTCCCTTATCTAATCTGTCACTTTTATGGGATTATTTAATCTATTCACATTCAAAATTATGAAAATTAGATTTACATTTTCTTCTATTTGTCCTAATATATTTTTTTCCATAAATGAGGATTTCCTCCCCCCTCACCATATTGTTCTGTAAACATAGTATACTTTATCTCTGGTTATTTTAGCTTAACCTACTTCAAGGCTGCCCTTTTCCCACCAAGTCTTTTCCCTCATTCCCCATCTACCTCCCTTGACTTATTACAACTTTTCCTCATTCAGTTTTACTTAACTTATTAATTTCTTTTTCTTTCTTCCTTTATCTAGCTATTTAATTCTTCCCTTCTTTTTTCCCTCTCAGTTAAGTAGTCAAGTAACATCTACCGCTCTTCAACTTTTTTAAAAAATTAGTTTTAAAATTTAATTTTCTATACCTTTTTTTTTAAAAAAAAAGCATTTCTTAACTGGGAAAAATTGCAACAGGTATCTCTGATAAAGGCTTTATTTCTAAAATATGTAGAGAACTGAGTCAAATTTATAAAAAATGCAAATCACTCCCCAATTGATAAATGGTCAAAGGATATGAACAGGCAGTTTTCAGACAAAGAAATCAAAACTATCTATAATCATATGAAAAAAACACTCTAAATCACTACTCATTAGAGAAATGGAAATTAAAAGAACTCCTTGGTCTGACCTCATGCATCAACAAAGTTGCTAGCAGCTGCTGTGGAGGTGAAAGACCAATAACAAGATCAGCAACAAGAGCCCATAGGAGGGCTGTTAGCACAGGTTCTTTGATCTGCTTTTCTAAAGAAAGCAACTTTAAGGGGTTAACAATCTCAGTTTAATTAAACATACATATATCATTCACTTAGTTAAGGGGAAAAAGTCAGCACTCTGAACTTCAGAGCAAATACAAGCAGAAACTACAAACAGATCAACAGAAAGGCTTTGTCTGATCAAGACATCACATACATAGTTACCAAAAAGAGAAGCACTACCATCTGGATTTTCAAAGCCAGGGGGCTCTTAACAACAGCTACCCAGAGTCTTCTCTGGTCAATCACATGATACTCTTCCTGTGAGTGAGAGCCCCAAAACAAAATGCCAACCTCAGATTTTATATACCCTTCTCAGGGTCAGAAGGCATTACAGCCATGAGACTCAAAACCATATGAACTAGGCTTTCTTGTTTCTTAAGCAAGTCAAAGACTCTTGATTCAATCAAAGAAACAAAAGACAACAAAAAGTCCACCTTGCTTGCCATTACATTTGAAAGGCAAGACTCATCAAAGGTACGTGATTACTTCAGCATTCTAAAGGATAAAACAGTAAAAAAAAAAAAAAAAAGTTCCACCCTAATTACCATTATATCTCACACCTATTAGATTGGCTAACGTGGAAAAAAAGAAAAAGTTAGATGTTGTTGGAGGGGATGTGGGAAAACTGGGACACTAATGCACTGTTGGTAGAGTTGTGAACTGATCCAACCATTCTGGAGAGCAATTTGGAACTATGCCCAGAGGACTATAAAATTGTGTATACCCTTTGATCCAGCAATACCACTGTTGGTCTATGTCCCAAAGACATAGAAAAAAAGGGAGAAGTACCTATTTGCACAAAAATATTTATAGCAGCTCTTTTTGTGATGGATGGAAATTGAAGGGATACCCATCAACTGAGGAATGGCTAAACAAGCTATGGTATACGATTGTAATGGAATATCATTGTGCTATAAGAAAAGACAAGCAGGATGATTTCAGAAAAACCTGGAAAGACTTACACGAACTGATGCATAGTGAAATGAACAGAACCAGGAGAACATTGTACACAGTAACAGCAATATTATTCAATGAAAAACTGTGATTGACTTAGCTATTCTCCAGCAATGCAATGATACAAAACAATCTCAAAAGACTAATGATGAAGCATACTATCTGCCTCCAGAGAAAGAACTGATATTGTTTGAATATGGACTGAAGCATGCTATTTTTCACTTTCTTTCATTTTTTTCCTTTTATTTGAGTCCTCTTGTGCAAAGTGACTAATATGGAAATGTTTTACATAATTGCACATGTATAACATATATCTGGTTGCTTAGTGTCTCGGGGAAGGTGGAAGAAATGGAGAGAGAGTTTGGAACTCAAAGCTTTAAATAAAAATGTTAAAAATTTGAAAAAAAGTAAAAAAAAATGTGTTTCTTTTCCTAATTCTCTGCATTATTTATATTTCTTTTCTGTCTATTCTAGATTTTTATTCTTTGATTTGTGGCCCTTATACTGAGACAGCAAGATGGCACAGTGTATACAGTGCTGGGTTTGGAGTCAGGAAAACTTGAGTTCAAGTCTGACTTCAAACATTTAATTGCTGGGACCCTGGCAAGTCACTTAACCTCTGTTTGCCTCAGTTGCCTCAACTGTAAATGGGGAAAATAGCAGCTCAATGTTGTTGTGAGGGTCAAATGACCTCATTTGTGAAGCGCTTAGCACAATGCCTGGCATGTAGTAGGTATTGTATAATGTTTATTCCCCTTCTTCTTTAGTCTCATTATTCCTCATGGAATTTAAACTTCTAAGGTAGCTATGTCTGGCTCCCCTCTTCTAAATAAAAGAGTTTTTATATTATAGTCCCATTGGCCCCTTTTTCCATTGTGTCTTATTCTTAGAAAAAGCAAGGGATTGAGAGAATATTGCTCCTTGGTAGGAATTTTCCCATGTCCTTGATTGTGCAGTTAATTATTAACCTTTGCCCTCCCCATGCTCATTTTTTTTCTGCATTCACCTTGAAATCTTATCCCTGGGTCCATGCTTTCCAAGTCTTTGGTGTCAGTTGTCCCCCAGGAGTTCTGGTTCCCCATCACTCAAGGCAGTATGAGTGGGCTAAATACCAAATCTCTGCAGATAATACCCATTATAAGGTCTCATTATCTTTTATAGAATATCTTTCTTTTTCCATAAGAGAATTCATTAGTGTACACCCTTTTACCACTGAAACAAGATTTTCCCCTCTATTTCCTTCTGTTTCAAACCCTTCCTGTGCCTTCTGTAGGCTCTTTTCTTCCTGAGAGACTGAAGGATTTGTTTGTTATTTTGTTTTTCCCTTCATTGTTAGCCTATGCCTGGATTAGGATACACCATATATTCCCTTCACTTCTTCCTCCCCTTCTGTCTTTTATCTACCCTCCTTTTCTGTTATTTAATCCCACAACAAAACAAAACAAAACAAAACATTAATTTACCTGTAGGTAGGGTGTTGTGAAATTAGTTCATGATGTTTCAGGCCTGTTTCTCCACCATCACTACTATACTTTCACCCTTGTCTCCTTGTGTGTTTTTAGAAGAAAATCTTTCAATGGTATCTCTGTTGTTATTTTGTTGTTGTTGTTCTTGGCTGCTATATTTATTTCCCTTTCTTGCATATCTGTTATCTAGGATGTTTGAAAAATAAATAATTTCTTCAGGTCTGGTTTTATTTCTAGGAATGCTTTGAATACCTCTTTTGGTTGAATGTCCTTTTGTTTCATTAATAGTTAAGCTCCAATTTATAGGGTATGTCATCTTGGGTTGCATCTTGAACTCTTTTGGTCTTCAAAACATGCTATTCCATTCCCTCCTGTGGTTTCTAGTGGGTACAGAATAATTCTGTATTATTTGAATTTTCTTTCCTTTATATTTGAAGGCCTTTTTCCTAATTGCTTGAAGCATTTGTTGTTTGTTATTGGAATTGTTAAATTTAACTAATATGTGTCTTGGAGTTTGCCACATAGTGTTCCTCCCTCCCACCCTCCCCTTCCCCCCATCCCGGGAATCTGTGGATTCATTAGATTGGTACTTTGTTTTTGGTGTGCAGAAGTTCTGGGCAATTTTCTTATATTAGTTCTGGTAGTATGGTGTTCAGGGTTTTTTTGACTTGTCATGCTATTCTGAGTGACGTATAATCCTTAAGTTGCTTTTACAAAACCTATCTTTAAGATCAAAATGTTTTCTTTGTATGAAGATCACGTTTTCTTTTAATTTCATTGCTTTTTGTTTCTGTTCTTCTAGATTGTCCTTCACTTCTGTGTACTTGCATTCCCAACCAGTTATTCTGTCCTTTATTTCTTTGATGAGACTTGACACCATAGATTCAAAGTTTTTCTATTTTGTCAATTATTCCTGCTTTCGCAATACTTATTTCTCTTTTAAACCATAACATCCTGTTGTGATTCCATGCTCTCTTTGGAATCCACAGAACCCTCAGCTTCATCAGGAGTTTATTTATTTTCCTTTGTCTTGCAATATTTATTCATATATTTCTGGACTCTTTTAGCTGATCTGGGGGCCACATTCTCTTTTGTTATTAATATCTTCCCTATCGGTTTATATGCTTATGCTCAGTCTTTAATTGAGTTTTCTTCCCCTAAGATCTTTGGTAATTTCAGTCTTTTTTCCCCTTATGTTCCCTTATTCCTTACTTTCTGGCTCCTTCCCCTATGATGGTGGTTTTCTTGGGAGGTGGACCTCAAAGCTGCCTCAGCTTCCTCCTGTATTGTACAGTTCACATTTCACGGACTTTCAGTGTCTTCCCCAAATGACTTCTAACAAGATAGAACTGGCCCTACATGGAAGATGGCTCTTTTCCTCAGATTTATGGAGTGCCACATAACCACACACTGTGTGTCCTTCCCCAATGTCCTCTGTTCTTCAGGTCTCTGGCTGAGCTCTGTTGCTGCACAGAGCCCTTCCACACCGCTGTCTCAGCCTAAGCAAGTTCTTACCTTTTAGTTTTCCAAGCCCTAGGAGTGGTAGGACAACTGGAGTTGAGTTTTGTTGCAAGCTGTTTGGGCAAAGGGGAAGGGGATCCTGAGGGGTCAAATTAGAGGTTGGGGTTAGCCTTCTCTGCTTTTAGTTAATTAAATTGTTATCTATCTCCTTAGAGTTACTGGTATCTTAGACAATGGACATAGCTGAAATTGCTTTATCTCTCGCATGCAATTCTTGTTTTGGAGAGGTTTGAGAGACTGGGAGGACCAGAGAAAATGTCTTCCAACTTATTGGTCACATGACTTAGCAGTCTAGATTATACTACATTGGAAATTACATTTATTTTTCTTTCTTTCCTACAAGTTCCAGTAAAATAACAGGATTTAGAACAGGTAGATGGGGAAAGTGAGACCCAGATTGATGAAGTAGGGTCACACAGGTAGTAAATAGTAGAATCAAGACATAAATGACCTCAGATTCTCTGATTTCAAGCCCATGTCAATTCCTCTATGCATGCTGTTACTCCTATTCCTTTTGCAGAACAGAAAAACCAATCATTACTTCATGTGAAATAAAGGAGAACAAAAAGGCACAGTGGACAGAATACCCAGCCTGGAGTCAAGAAGACTCATCTTCCTGAGTTCAAATCAGTTACTAGCTGTGTGACCCTGGGTGCGTCACTTTACCCTGTTTGCCTCAGTTTCCTCATCTGTAAAATGATCTGGGGTAGGAAATGGCAAACTATTTCGGTATCTTTGCCAAGAAAACTCCAAATTGGGTCACAAAGAGTCAGGCATGACTGAAAATGACTGAACAACAACAACACAAAGAGGTACCAGAGTCAGGTCAGAGGAACGTGGGGGAATCGTGCGTCCCAGAGAGGAGACATGTTCTGGTGGCAGCAGTAGAAAGAAAGATGCTTCTATTGCCCTACCTCCTAGGGTTGAAGCCAAGTATAGATAAGCTGACAATCTTTACTAAACTATTTATATCATCACCCAGCATTTTAAACCTTTCACAAACTAGCCTCTTCCTAGCTATCTAGTCTCTACATGCTTTGTTCCCCTCTCTACACTCTGCAATCAAGTGACACTGGCCTCTGTACTGTACTCCATACACAATCCTTCTTCTCCCAACTTTTCCTTGGCTATCCCTTATGCCTAGAAGACTGTACCTCCTCACCTTTGTCTCATGGCTTCCCTGTCTTCTTTCAAGATGCATCTCAAATCCTGCCTTCTTCAGAAGCCCTTTTCCTGAGCCTCCCAACACACATGGGCACACATACACACTGCTTATACTTTCTCTTGGAGATTATGCTCCACTCCATGGTCGATTTACTTGTTTATATCTTATATGTACATAATTGCTTTCATGTTGACTTCCCCCATTTAAATATGCATTTCTTGGGGGTAGAAATTATATTTTTGCTTCTTCTTTGCACAATGCCTAGAATTATAAGTGTAGTAAGCACTTATCAAATGTTTGTTGACTGACTAAACAAAAAAAAATTAGGACACACAGCTTGAAAAAACCTCATTGGAGGCAAATTTTGTTTTCTTGAAATCAGAACCTTCCTAGAAGAGTTCTTAACTATGGCTCTAGTAAAAGGGAGAGGAACCTCAGGTAGAAGAAGACTTGGGTTGAAGAACAATCTCCTTCCTGCTTGGGACCCTTTCCTTACAGCCTCAAGTATGAGTCAAATTAAAACATCCACCCTCTCCTAGCTATGGAGATGCATAGGCCTGGGGCTTGTCACTGCCTTGGAAGAAGTGGGATGGATTATGGTGATCACAAAAGCAACAACTCACTTTTATTGCAGTGAAACTTAGCCCCTAGCTGCTCTCTGGGGACACACACACACACACACACACACACACACACACCCCGACTGCTTGCACCTACCTGCTGTCCTTAGAGCCAGCCGAGAGGTGAGAGAGAGCAGATGTGATTAATGGGCCCACCCCAAGGGACATGCTGCATGGCAAGCAAACCTGCTGGTACCATGGAGCCAATTTCGGTAACAGGTTTAAGGGAGTCCTGAGACGGGAGAAAATGTAGCTGAATCAGCAATTCCAGCTTCAATCAAATCCAGGGGGAGTTTTGGGATTACTAGAGCAGGAGATTGCTGCCTCAACTCCAGGGGTAGGGGGGGATGGGGGAAGGAGCGGTGCAGAAGTTTTAACCCTTAGCCTTCTGAAGGTAGATGGGAGGGTGAAAAAAACCATTAGTAAAGACAAAACATCATTAGTAAGAAGCTCAGATGATTTATTATGGGGGGTAGGAAAGGCTTGCTCCTATCCACCACCAGAAGGGTTAAAATGACTTTTAAGGCTTGATCAATCAGGACAGATGGAGGCTCAACTTTAGGAAGACTTCCTACTGGTGACTCATCAAATATACCACATGAATCACAAAATCTCAAAGTTGTAGAAGTCCTCTATCCCAAACTCCTTACTTGAACAGGAATCTCCTGACATGGTCATCCAGCTTCTATTTGACAGCTAGTGATGGAATTTACTACCTCTCAAGACAGTCCATTCCACCTTGTGGTAGCCTAAGTCATTAGGAAACTGTTCTTTACCTCTAGCTAGATAGCTAGAACCTCTCTCTCTCTCTCTCTCTCTCTCTCTGTCTCTCTCTCTCTGTCTCTCTGTCTCTCTCTCTCTCTCTCTGTCTGTCTGTCTCTCTTTCTCTCTCTCTGTCTCTGTCTATCTCTGTCTGTCTGTCTGTCTGTCTGTCTGTCTGTCTCTCTCTCTCTGTCTCTCTCTCTCTGTCTCTCTGTCTCTCTCTCTCTCTCCCCATCTTCTACCCCCATCTTTATACCTAGTTCTGCCTTCTGGTCCCAAGTAAAACAAATAAATTTCATTTTTCACACAACAGCCCTTCAAATATTTGAACATCGACCCTGTCTTTCTCTCTGCCTCCCTTGCCCCCACGTCTACACCAAGCTATAGATAAGCAGTTCTTTTAGCTAATCATCATATGTTATGGTCTCAATGCTGCAGATTACATGAGAAGAAAGTCATCAAGGTGTTTAAGAATTGGAGGGAAGTCTTATCATCCTAGGTTGGGAGTGATGGATAGTAAGAAATGGGCAAGGTAACCAACCTATCAAAGGTTTCATCAATCAGTCTTTCAAAGGGGAAGTAATGACATCAAAAAAGTTATTTGGAAACCCCAAATTCCAGAATATAAAGAAACTAAAAATAGTGTCTGCTTATAAAGTACAGTCATTTCTCTCTGAACCCTGAGGGCACTAAGTAAATGGGGCTAAATAATGATGAAGGAGAAAGACATCATTAAGGGGGACAAAAGAAGACTATTAGAAGGAAGGGAACATGCATTTGTTAAGCACTTACCATGCACTGGGCACTGTGCTAAGTGCCTTACAAGTATCATATCATTCAATCCTCACAGCAAGCCAGAGAGATAGGAGCTCTTATTATCTACATTTTGCATTTGAAGAAACTGGGGTAAACAGAGGTTAAGCAACTTTGTCCAGGGGCACACAGCTGAGGTCTGAAGTTACATTTGAACTCAGGACTTCCTGACTCCTGATCATGCTCCATCCACTGAACTACCTAGATGCCAGGGATCTCAGGGTTTGGACCTCTCCTTCTTTTCAACCCCATGCATCAAGTAGGTACAAAGTGGTTATTTGATGAATCTCTGCAATCAATAAGATTTGTTCACATCCATGTCCAAGGAAGATTACACATTATCTGGCCAGCACTTAGCACAGTACCTAGCTTAATAAATGTTGATTGATAGACCTTCTTAATAATCTAGCCATTTAGGGTAAATATTATTATCCTCATTTTACAAATGTAGAAACTGAGGTTTTAAGAGATATGACTTACCCAAGATCACGTATCTCATAAGTGGCCAAGCTACTGCTCAAACCTGGATCTTCTGACTGCATTTTTTTAATCGACCTGTCAGTTTAATAGGTATAGGGGAATTCCTCAACCAATTCAGATCAGGAACTCTGTTAAAGAGTTGCCAGGGTTAAGTCCAGGACTAGGCCACACAGCCGGTATGCGTCAGTGGCAGAATATGAAGCCAAGTTTTCCTGCCTCCTAGGCCAGCTCTCTAGTCGCCATGACATGCTGCCTTTCTTCAGTGAGATGCATTGCATTATACCATAGGACTAAATGCAATTTCTTTGCAGGCTGGATGGCAGTGGAGTTGCTGGGGAGGACTGTGCAATACGGAAGTCTGTGCCTGGCCCACTGTGCCTGGCCCAGCCCCAAGGTATGTACATTAAAGAGACATCTGGGAAGGAGACAAGAGCTGGCAACCTCCATCTCCCTGTCACTCCCTTCACATCTTAGGGCCTTCAGAACACCAGAGAGCTCACAAGGATGGATCCTTTCTAAGAGCACCCACTTATACCTGAGCCCATATTCTTTTGTGTCCCAGGCTTGTGAGGCACTGGTTATAGCAGAGAGCATGGGAATCCCCAACCCTTCTATTATAGAAGCAATGCAATTCAGAGGCTGCTTGCTGCCGTCAATGGCCACCTCCTTTTTCCTCTGGCCAGCTCCCTGATGCGGGCTGGGGGAGCTCCCTATGGACTCCCCCTGACAGCTGGGGAAGGCTGCTCTAACCTACAGAAGGGAAAAAAGCAGGGGATGAGGGGGATCATCTGGCTCATCGTTGTTCCCCAGCCCCAGGCTAGACAGCAGCCCCAAACGGTTGGCAGGCCTGGGGACATGGGGCGGCAGCCTCAAGAGCATCGAGCCTGCTCAGGTTTCCCTGTTTCTTAACCGGAGACCCAGAACAATGCAAACAGGAGAACAATAGGGAGAGAGCAAAGCAAGCCCAGCCAGGGAGGGTATTGATCATGTTTAAAAAAGGAAACACACATAGAGGAATACAGAAAAACCTTACCAACGCACCAGCTGGCTTAACTAATTAGCGGGGGTGAGGCTGTGTCAGCCTCCCTCCCAGCGCTTGCTAGAAAACAGTATGCTCAACAAACTGAACATTCAGGAAGGAACAAAGAAAAAGCGACCACTGTCCACCCAGCATCCTGAATCCTGAGAAAAGTGGAGCAGAGACCTTGAGGGGCTGGCAGGAGAAGGACAGGGCTGATTCCTAAGCTAGGGAAGAGACTTTAGCCAGGTAGGCTGGAGGCATGAGGACCATTTGTTGCTATAGAAGGGAACGCCAGGTGAAGGGTTTGAGGTGACTAGAGTGAAAGGATTAGGGTGGGGGGGCTTGGGAGAAGGGACTGAGGGGATGCTAGGAGGGTGGATTAGGAAATAAGCTCATGAATCTCAGTCTAAAGGGATGAGATAACAGGGTTTGTACTGACCAGCCACGCCCATCTTGACCATATCTTTATCAATCTATCAGGAAGAATTTATTAAGTACCTACTGTGTGCCGGGTGCACTAGAGACAGCATATAGTGTGTAATATAGAGGGCAGACTCTGGGTGGGAGTCAGATCCTGGCTTTGTTATTAACCTGCTATGTGACTGCAATATATGGAAACTCAAAACCCAGAATAGAAAGAAAAAAAAAACAAGAAATGTATATGTGTGTGTAATAATAGCAATAATAATAATAATTTACATGTAAATAGAACTTACTGAAATGTCAGACACTATGATAAGCACTTTAGGTGAAGAGAAGGCAATAAACATTAATTAAGCACCTACTATATACTAGGCACTGTGTCGAGCACTTTACAAATATTATCTCATTTGATCCTTGCAACAACCCTGGGAGATAGACTATAGGTGCTGTTATTAACCCCATTTTACAGATGAAGAAACTGAGGCAGACAGAAGTTAAGTGACTTGCCCAAGGTCACACAGCTAGTAAGTGTCTGAGGCCAGATTTCAACTCAGGTCTTCCTGGCAGGTAGATGGCTCAGTGGATAGAACACTTGGGTCTGGAGTCAAGAAGATCTGAGTTTGAATCCAGACTCAGACACTAGTTGTGTGACCCTGGACAAGTCATTTAACTTCTGTTTGCCTTAGTCCACTGGAGAAGAAAATGGCAAACCACTCCAGTATCTTTGACAAGAAAACTCCTTGCCAGTATTGGTATGTTATGGTCCAAGGGGTCATAAAGAATCAAACTTGATGCCAGGCCTAGAGCTCTGTCCACGGTGCCAGGTAGCTGCCCAATACATACATACTTGTACGTATACATACACACGTATATGTATACAGGCACATAGAGCATCTATTTGTGAAACAACAAGAGATTTGGGGTGGCCTTTGTTTTACTTACTTTGTTTTATTCTGGGTCTTCTCTGTACCTCAGTTTCCTCATAGGTAAAAAGAGGCATTTGGGCCATAGGATCTTCCTTAGGCCTCTTCTGGCTCTCCTATTCTATGGCTCTATGACTCCAAATGAGCACAAAAAGCACTGGAAACTCAGTGTGAGTCACCAGTGTGACAGGGAAGACATCAAAAACATCAATGAGACTGTGAAGGAAGAGAGGCTGAGGGCCCGGGACAACAGAGGGGACAGTCTGCTGTCTACACTCCGTCATCGTCCGAGCACATCTGGAGTATGGCGTTGAGTTCTGGGTATGCCATTTCATGGGTATGAGCAAAATAGACAATGTCCAGGGGTGGGTGCCCAGCATGACAATGGATCTGGAAACCATGCTATAGTAAAAAATGGTTGAAGGATCTAGGAATGCTGATTCTGGAGAGGGGAAGACTTACAAAGGACATGATACCAGTACTTCAGTGACTTGAAAAGGAAACTCATGGAAAACAGATTAAACTTTTTCTGCTTGGCCCCCAAGGGCAGAACAAGGAGCAATGGGGTAGGGAGGAAATTGTGGAGCAGTATTTCAGCTGGAAATAAGGAGCTGCCTGAAAGTAAAAGGGTTGCCTCCAGAAGGAGTGAGTTCCTCCAAGTGGGGGAGGGATGACTACTTAGCAGGAATATTGCAGATGATATTCCCATTCAGGTAAAAGCTGAGCTAAATAATCTCTGAAATCTCATCTGATTTTAGGATTATTCGATTCTATGAAGATTGTAAATTAATGAATAAAATAACTATTTTAAAAAGATTTACTGGCAATTTGGGATGTGCTTGCTTGGAATAAGTAGAAATATCTTGACTCTTTGTGACCCCATTTGAGGTTTTCTTGGTAAAGATACTTTGCCATTTTGTTCTCTAGCTCATTTTATAAATGAGGAAACTGAGGCAAACAAAGTTAAGTGACTTAACCAGAGTCACACAGCTAATAAGTATCTGAAACCAAATTTGAACTCAGGTCTATCCTGACTCCAGGCTCAGCACTCTATCCATTGAGCCATCTAGCTGTCAGATAAAGGAGATTAAACTCTTCCCAATTCCTGCTCTATCCTGCATCCCATTAAGTATTCTATGGGCCCGTGACCTCCAATTCCACGTAGAGCACTGGGGCATTGTTGAGATGAAGGACGTCTCTCTGTGATGACTTTCCTTTAAGAGTAGGCTTGCTTGTCTGTGAGTATGCATTCATACACATGTGTGTGCGCTAACATTCTGGCCTTCATTTCCATTAGTTTTTGCTTTTATATTTCCATCAATACTTTTTGGCAATGCCTTTGCAAAACTGTGGACTGCAGACAGGAAATAAGAGCCATCCATTTGTGCAGGCACACGCTAAAGATTTTCTATAAAGTGCCCACATTTCCAGGCTGGGGGAATGGATTTCACTGCAGGAAGGAAAAATGAAGTGCAGCAGAGGAAAATATTGGCCACAATAATGATTCACAAAAGCATAAAAACCTCCTCATATGCCAAGATTTCCTCTTTTTCCAACCAACAAATGGGGGCTCAGACGCGTGCTTTGATACCAGACTGATGGTCTGACAAGTTTAAAAGCAAAGCCAGGCCTGACACGGCCCTTCTGCAAGTTCAAGTTTACTCACTTTGCAATACAGAAAACAGGGCAGAGAGGCATGTGGTAACAAGGGAAAAGGCAGTATGGCACAATATAAAGAGCCTGAGCTTGGCATGATGAACTTGGAATCACTGAACCTGAGTTCAAATCCTGGCTCAGCAATTTACTAGCTTCATAACCTTGGACAAGGAACTACCTCTCTGAACCTCAGTTTCCTCAGCTGTAACATAAGGGGATCATACAAGGGGACCTTTAAGATTCCTTCCAGTCCCAAATCAATGCTTTTACTGTAAGAGTCTAAATCTATAAGCCTAATGTTTAAACCCCTCATTTACAGCTGAGAAGCCTGGCAGAGAAATCAAAGGATCATGGATTTAGAGCTACAAGGGACCTTGGACATCAAGTAATTTTGTGATAAGGCATGTCACTGGTATTCCAGCGAAGGCTCCTAGCCTCTCAGACAGTTCCATGCCCAAAGCCACACTACATAGTAGCCAGGTTAGACATAAATAGACCTTCTGACTCCTGGTACAAGGCTTTTTTTCTAGTTCACCAATCTGCCTCTTTCTATTACTAAATTAGCTTTCCAGTGCACTCCTGTGGAAGACAGAGAAAGGCAGGAGAAGACACAAATGAGAGCTCTTGCCCACAGAAGACACCCTGACTCTGGAACAAAGGAATCGAGAAATCCAAATCCCTTGTATGAACCTCTCCAACAAGGCTGCTGGCCTCGGAGGAAGCCCAAGCCCAGGACTGCTAAGCCTAGATGGTAAACAAATAGAAAGCCGTCTGTTTCCTGTACAGTTGCTGTAATTTGAATGGCTCGCAGCAGTGAGTAGTGGGAATTGAGCTATTAATATAGGGAGTCAGCAGAATGATTTACAATCAGACATTAATATGGAGATTTTCATAAACACAATAATTCACACCCAAGCAGAGTAGTTAATGTAAAGTTGCATTAACTATTCGGGCTGCCTTGGAATGTCACACGCACACACACACACACACACACACACACACAATGGAAGGGAGACAATGAGATTGTGAGGAGTTGCTGTGGTTGGGAAGGGTGGGAGAGTAGGTTTCGTTCCATGTTAAGCTCTAATAAGAAGCAAGAATGATTGTCTCTGATAAGAATAGATTCCCCCAAACTTCATCCCTCCCCACCTTAGGCCAGATCTGGGAACTGCTGATTTTGAGGACCAAGAACCCCGAGTTTTTGTTCTAATCAAGCAGTACAAGGCAAGTGAGGGTTTCATAGATGGCTAAGGGGCAGCTAGGTGTCACAGTGGATAGAGGGTCAAGCTTAGAGTAAGGAAGTACTGGGTTCAAATTCAGCCTCAGACACTTACCAGCTATGTGACTCTGGACAAGTTATTTAACCCTGTTTGCCTCAGTTTCCTCATCTGTTAAAAAACAGAGAAGAAAATGGCAAACCACTCCAATACCTTTGCCAAGAAAACCCCAAATGGGGTCACGAAGAGTGGGATACAACTGAACAACGGCAACGAGCATCTCTGAAAGAGAGAAAAGGCTTCAGGAATGTTTTCCAGCTGACCAGTACAGATTTGGTGGACAGGTAGTCTCCATGCCACAGCTCACTGCTATGTGGTTGGCCTAGAGAGTGACCTTTTCCAGAGTGGCCCATTGTGCTCCAGCATCTCAGGAACTGTGAGGAATCAGGGGACAGAATCTGGAGGCCTTGATATCATCTCATAAATGTGATCAAATGTGTTGAAAGGAAGAATCTAGATTCAGAGTAAAGCAACAGAAAATTAGGAAATGGGTGAAATGAGTGACTGGCCCTTCCTTATCTTTTCTTCTAGCATGCCCCAGGGACCTAGTGTCCTTTGTTTCATTTGACTGTTTAATGACTCTGCTGGGGTGCCTTACCCAGCCTTATATTCTATAGCAGAACCATATGCTCTAGGTTCTCCTCATTTCCACCATCAAATGGTGTCTATCCCATGTTCCCTCTCCTCAGGGGCCCGATGTCTGGCAGATGTTCAGCTCCTGTTATCTGATTGAGTGCACCAGTGAGTGAATGTTGAGTGATGGCCTCATCTTCAACAGGCTTGGACAAATGAGAGGGGTAAGTCGCATCATATACATTTGCCCCAAATATATGCCGTTTTCTGTATCGAAAGGTGAGTAAATGTGAACTTGCAAAAGGGCCACGTCAGGCCTGGTTTTGCTTTTAAAATATCAGAGCATCAGTCTGGTATCAAAGCATGCTTCTGAGCCCCCATTTGTCGGTTGGAAAAATTTGAGCTTTCCGGAGTCCTTAGGAAGCAAGTCACACTAGAGAGCTGAGTTTCACAGATGCCTTTGAAAATTTTTATTTGTTATGGAGTTGATCAGGTGAATTCCCATCCAATTTGATGAGCAAATGAGACAGCTACCAGGGGTGTAATACTCAGTAGGGGTTTAATGAGGGACACTTTGTAATGAAAATATTATTAATAACAGTAAGTTCTGCTTTCTAGAGGCACAGTTATTTGTTTTACAATAAAACAATGAACTTGCAGTCAGAGGACCTAGATTTGAATCTTAGCTCTATTTCAGACAAGTCATTTAAGCTCTCTGGGCCTCAGTTTCTCTATCTGTAAAATGTGAGATCAAACTAGATGACCTCCCTTCCAGTTCCAGATCCATGATCCCATAAGAAAAATTACATGTATTCAAGGGAAGATTTAAAGCCTCTTATGGACCATAACATGTCCAAAGATCAACAACCTGTGATTGCCTCATTGTTGGAAACCTCTCCACCAAAGAAGACCATAACTCATTTCTAACATCGTGGGAACATTTTAAATGGTTTCCCAAGACTCAGGGAATTCTGCATTTTGCCCATGGCAATCTTGGTAGAGATAAGATTTGAACCTTGGTCATCCTGACTCCAAGGCCATCTATTTTTCTACCCTACCACATGGCCTCATGTAAGCAATGTAGTTTTCAAAGCTTATCTAGGTTGCAAAAATGCTGCTGCCCGACACCACCTTCAATGCCAGGGACTTCTTGTGCTCTTTGGTGATGTGTGTGTCTTAACTGGGAATTGCTGGAATCAATACCTTAACCCAAAGGAGTAGTTCAGATGATGGGAATCTTAGGCCCTGTGGAAAGCTGGTAAAGGTCACATTTAGGGACAAGTTTTCTGCTCTCATTTAAATTATGTCACGTAGGTATATACTCTCCTTTCTATGTACTAATAATCCCTCATGTTAGTATAATGCAATTTGTATGATATGGGAGTCATCAATTCTATTCTTTCATGAGATGAAGGACCACCAAGCCTTACTATATGCCCCACCATTATGTCCTAAGGTCCTCCAGAACATACTATACCCCTTACTATTCCCTCTATGCCCTCTGGTCCTTATCATGGTCATCTGATTTACTAATGCAACTGGAGGACCTCTGGACCTTGTCATCCCCATTGATTCTCTACCTTTAGGGCTTGAAGGTCTTTCCATTCTCCCAGAAGCTGAATTGCTCCTTCCACTGCCTTTATACACACACACACACACACACACACACACACACACACACACACGCAAACACACTTAGAGGGCATCCTCTTTGAGATCAAGGACTATGTCAATTTTCCAATTTGTATCCCCAGCATTTATCACAGTGGTTGGCACATGGAAGATATTTTTTCATTCATTCATTCATCATCTCATTTCATAGACCCATTGAATACTACAACCAGAAGGGACTTCAGAATTCATCTAGTTCAGAGATGTAATTTGACAGTTGAAGAAACTAAGGCCAGGAGAGGAAGCTTTATAGGATTCTGTACATATAATAGGACTATGAGGTCTAGGAGGGCAACAACGGTCCTATATAAACACTGTGTTTCAACTCAACAAATATTTATTAAACACATAAGGGAGGGCAGTGGGCTAGGTGCTGGGGAGACTAAGTCAAAAACAAAACAGTCCTTGAATTTTATTTCCAGATGCCTAGCCAAGTGCTCTATAGGTTATAAGTACTTGATAAATGTTTGTAGAGTTTAAATGGAATTGACTTGGCTAAAGTCACACAGCAATAGCCTCCAAATATTCACTGCATAAGTCACATCATCTACATTTGTCTACTCTGAATATAGAAAAGTTTGAACTCTCTAGAGCTCTTAAGAAACAAGTTATGCTAGAGAGCTGAGTTTCATGGATAACTTTCAATTTTTTTTTAATTTTTGAGGGAGTTCATCAGGTGACTTCCCATTCGATTTGATGAGTTAATGAAACTGATCTGTGTGTCTTTTTCTTTCTGTCTTTTTCTCTACTTCCCTCTCTCTCTTCTCCCTTCTCTCTCCCTGGATCCATCTCTCTCCACCACTGCCATCTTGGAGAAGACAGACCAGATTGGATCTGTGTTAAGTTAGTTTTGGAGGGTGGGCTTGTGCCCTTATGCAGTGTCCTACCTGTCCAGGAGCAGTTCATGGTTCTGTTTAGCAGAAGGTCAACACAGAGGTAGAAATGTCCCTGCATATATTGCCTAAGTGGGTAGTTCATGGACAATTAACTTAGTATAGTATTTTGCACATTGTGCTTAATCATTCTTTTTCCCATTTCCTAATGAAATATACTCTTGGGAGAAAACAAAATTGCCTCCAAAATTCCAACGCAGTATTCTACCAAAAACATATCCAGTTAGTTACTCAGACAATGCAGACCTGATGGGCAGGATATGGTTTTGATTAGAAGCACCCCAAAAATGTTTATCTTTGGGGGGGATCCTTAACCACAGGGTGGTGCCATTGTCATGGGGGAACTGTGTAGGACACTAAGGGGAAAGATCCATTAGAATGTCAAAGGGTTGTCCCAATAACAACCACAAGTTTGATTCCTTTCCAAGTGGATGTGATGGGTTATTTGAGTGTCTTAAATATTTTCTGTGTCTGTCTGGGGGCTTCTGAGCCCTTTGCATCTTCTTCATTTTTCATAGGGCAAAACAAAGCCTGTCCTATATCCAACATATATATATATATATATACACATATGCATGTGTGTGTGTGTGTGTGTGTGTGTGTGTGTGTGTGTGTGTGTGTCTGTGGTACCTGGAGTGCTTACGTGGAACCTGGCAACGCCTTTTACCCATGCTTGGGGAAATATAGACATGTGCTATGCTCTAAGTATATTAGGAAATTTTCTAGGAATAATTCCAGGTGGGAGCAATAAGCTAAAGACGAAAAACAAAACAAAACAATAACTATGTGCCCTGAGAAAGCAGAATTTTCTGTCATTAATAATATTTTCACTAGAAAATATCCCTCATTAATCCCCCACTGAGTATTGCACCCCTGGTAGCTGAAAGCAAGTCATGCCCCCAAATCAAAATTTGTCTGTGTGAGCCTAGAAACGTGGGGAGGGGGTGAAAGAGAGGAGGGGTGGGAGGCTGGGCCTTCATATTTTAACTATTTTGGATACAAACTTCATTAAATTGTTATTCTGAATGCCTCATCACTATGTCAGAGTTAGTTCTTCTTGAAATTTCAAAAGCACTGCCAACAGAATACAAGCCAAGAAAGGTCCTATCAAGCTGGAAAATGTTTGCATAGAAACAAAACACTCTGCCCCATTCTTCACTATAAAGATTGCTGACACAATCAGGGTGTTCATCTCTAGCCTCCTCTCTAGCTCCTTCTAATTTGCTAGTTATAATCTACATAGAATGTATAAACCAAAAGCCTGAATTTCTTAAGATTGTGTATGAAATAAGAGTAAAAATGCTAAGTGCAGACCCAAGTGTTCTTCTGTTAATTATTGTGAATGGGACATAGACATAGACATAGACATAGAGACAGAGACAGTGAGAGAATGAGACAGAGAGATTTTTTTCAAAGACCTTTTTATTTCCTTCATGTTTAGGTAATTTTCAGTGATATCGGGTCATAATTAATGCTCATATTTTTATAGTGCCTTACAGATTATGAAATATTTCCACATACATTATCTTAATTGATTGTCATGATGATCCAATAAGTAAGGATGAGAAGGTATTATTTAGCCCATCTTATAGATAAGAAGGCAGAGGCTCAGAGAGATTAATGATTTGCCCAAGTTTATGTGGCAAAGAGAGAGGTGGCATGTCCTAGTGGATGAACAGCTGGCCTTGTACCCCCAAATCAAGCCCAGTCTATGTGAGCCCAGAATCTTGGAGTTGGGGACAAGGTTGCTATTTATTCAAATCCTGGATTCAAGTCCAGATCCTGGCATACTGGCTGTGTGACCCTGGGCAAATCACTTCTGAGAGTTCCAGGAGACTCTCAAAGCAGATGCTGATACACATTAATTGAAGGGGTTCCCTCATCTAGACTTTCCCATACAAATGAAATCACAGGTCTGATACTGCCCTTCCCCCAAAAGAAAACAAAACATGGTAAGTTCATGGTTAGGACAGAATTAGTATTTATATCTCTTGACTCTCAGTCCAATGCTCTTTATTTTAAGCCATGCTGTTTCCTGGAGAGCTGAGTTCTCTGCAGGTAAAGCATTATTCTAATATTCCTGATAATCAGATTTCCAGATATTTGGAGAGACATTCTCCTCATCCTACTTACCTCCCAGGGGCATAGTTCTTTTAACTTGCCTAATGGAATACCAAGCAGATGCCTTTTGCTTGGGTCCCTGCTCCAGCTCTCCTCCTTCCTCTGGCCACCATCCCTCTGCTGTATATAGCCTTTAGATCCCAACATCACAGGGAACACCTCCCCTCACCCAGTTATTATTTTCCCATTGTTATATTTTCCTGAAGAAGTATTCTGTGTTACCATAATCGAAGAGAGTGAAAATAGTTGAGCTCAAGGAGGGAGAAGGCAGTAGGTACCATTAACAGCCCTCATCAGGGCACTATCCTCTTTCCTACTCTGACTGCTTGCATACTGCAGGTAAAAACAGAGAGAACCTGGGCCATTGGGATGTTTTTCCTGAGACTGGGCTCTCTACTACAATTGTAGATTTGAGTGCATTGAGAACAAGAGAACCAGTCGGGACGTCACTGTGGCAGAGCAGGCTAGACCAATTATATCAAAGGCTCCCCTGAGCTGTGTATATCTCCAGGAAAAGTGTCTATGCATTAGGCTGTGTTCTAAGCCATCTAAAGTCTTAGATGGTACACAGAGGGGTTGGGAAAGAGATAAGTATATCATAAGGACAATGACATCTTTCACAACCCCATCTAAATACTTTCTTATTCTCTTAGATATACTAATCTCAGAAGACAGGAGTAGTCAATTATAAGTGGCTATGAGACTTTGATATTCAGATCAATAAATAGACATATATTAAGTGCCTACTATGTGCCAGGCATTGTGCTATGCATTGGGGAGGCAAAGGGCAGTCCCTGCCCTCAAGCTGGTTTGTCCCCCATCTAGTGGAGGGGACAACAACACATAATTATGTACAAAGCAAGCTCATACAGGATAAATAGGGAATAATTACAGACAGAAAACACCATTTTGGAGGGGGGGAATGTTGTCATGTTCCCCAAATGAAGAGACATAATTCTGTGTAACTAGATTGTAGAAGTTAAAGCACAGCCTGCTTTACTTTACAGCTGAGAAAATTGAGTCCCAAAGAAGCTAACTGATTTGACTAAGGCTACAGAGCTAGAAAGTCTCAGAGCTAGATTTGGACTCCAAACACAGTGTTTTAGGCACAGTGGTAGGGCCTGTTGGACTCATTCTCTTTTACAGTTTGAACTGATTGCAAAGGCCTCTGGGAAGCTCAGAACTTTTGGATTATTCCCTTGGGTAGCCTGATCTTCTTGTTGGTGCAAATAAATGGCAGCAGTGTCCCGGGAAATTCAGCGGAGTGCAAGTATGCCTAGCCTGGAGAGAAATGAAACGACATTGGCCGTGCTTGTCAGTTACAGGTTACGCCACCCAGTGAATGCCCTGGTGACACAACTGTGTTTTAGAATCTGCAGGCAGCTTTGTTGTTGCAACATTCCATTTAGAATCTTGGCGTTGCGCTCAGGGTTGTGAACTATGCTGCTTTTCGCCGCTGCCACCAGTTTGTGAATCATCCTGTTTACAATCTTGAGAGTGCTATCTGGGTAGTGAGTCTGCAGAGCAGCAATGATATATGGTGTTGCCTGAATCACAGGCATCAGGGAACTACCGAGAGAACCACGATTCACAGACACTATGCATTGTTTTTAACTTGCCACTTAGGCACCTGGATGCCCAGGGGCCATCAGGAAGGAACTGGAAGGACAGTTTCCCAAGTACTTACTGGTAGAGACTGGCAACAGGCCCACTGCAGCCACTTTCTCCTGTGGGTGGTTGGAGTCAGGAGAAAGGCAGGGTTATATTTTTACTAACTTGGAAGGCTTCCTAGGCAATGGAAGGTTAGCCCCTTAATTTTTCCTTTCATCCTTTGAATGCTGCTTAATTCCATCTAACATCATTGCTCGTTAATGTCTCTTGTTTTTTATTGCTGGAAGAAACATGCTCCGACCAATCTGGGCAAACTCTGGACAGCGTCTGTAATTTAAAGTCTGCTGACTCCAGTTTGTAGCATTTTTCTCCAAGCACTTTCCAGTTCTCTGGTCTATAAACTTCTTCTTGTGCTCCAACGCCCCTCCCCAAACTCGTTTTATTTTCTTCTCTGGTTAATAAAAGGTGGAGGAAGTACTTTACCAGTACACTCAGCAACAGACTCATAGTACCTGCCATGGAATTGGAAGTTGGTATAGGTTATCTCATTTCTCTGAAGGCCCAATGGTATTTCTTCTTACTAACAAAGATGAGCTCAGCTCGACTCCGTCTGTGCTTGAGAGGATGTGTCTTCTTCCGTTGTGAAGGGGATCGAAGCCTCCTTTGTATCTATCCCTAGCTTCTGGTCCAGAGCCACTAACTCTTGGGTAAATTAGCGGTTATTGTGGCTAGTGGTTTAAATGCATATCTTTAACCACCAAGGGGCGCTGTTGACCTGACCTTGTTCAGTGATGAGTCAAGGGGGTGGGGGTGGGGGAAGAGACAGTCACATGCTTACCTCAGCCCTCTACTCAATACCCAAGGGACCAATGGAGTAACAACAAGGTCTTTTGGATTCTCAGAATCTGGCTACCTCTTTCCCAAGTTGCTCTGTCCCTTTTGGGGGGTCAGGAAGATCTAAGTTCAAATCCAGCCTCTGATGTTGCATTTTTCTCCAAGCACTTTCCAGTTCTCTGGTCTATAAACTACTTCTTGTGCTCCAACACCCCTCCTCAAACTTGTGACCTTGGACAAGTCACTTACCCTCTGTTTGCCTCAGTGTCCTTGACTGCAAAATGGAGATAAAAATAACACCTATCTCCCAGTGTTGTTGTGAAGATCAAATGAGATAATTATTGCAAAGTACCTTAGCATAGTGCCTGGCACATAGTAGGTGCTATAAAAATGCTGCTGCTGCTGATGTGTATTCTGTCAGACTCTGGGTCAGGTACCTCACAATGGAAAATTCTACCCTCTTGCCATCTTTGCCTTATTTTTCAATTAAGTTCAATCACACAATCATTTTGTAATTTTATCCAGTTCTTTACTTATAAAATAGAAAAAAGGCTGGGGAATAAACTAAACACATTAAGCAACCCACCTTAGGCAGAGAGGTAGGATTAGAACACTGGACCTGATATCAGGAAGACCTAAGTTTAAATCTGACCTTAGACACTTACTAGCTCTGGACAAGTCACTTAATTTCTGTCTGTCTCCGTTTCCTGGTCTATAAAAAATGGGGACAATAATAGAACCTACTCCCCAGAGCTGTTATGAAAATAAAGTGAGATAATATTTATAAAGCACTTTACAAACCTTAAAACCCAAAAAAGTGCTAGCTATTTTTAGCTCTTATTATCTCCTTCCCACCCATGGTTCCAGCTGGGAAGGATGCTTAGGGATCTCATCTCCTTATCATTTTCAACCACTTTGGTTTCTGTTGTTTCTCATAGATGCCAACAAGAGGGTGTGGGGGGAAAACCACAACTATTTGTCTGGGGCTGGGGTTATACTTTGCGATCTTGTAATCATACAAATAATCATATCAAATTGCGTTTCCTAGCCCAGCATGGCTCACAATGGTAGTCTTTGCATACCTTATAGACACACCATCATATTACTTGTGGAGATGACAGATTTATTGTGGCCTAACTTAATAAAATAACATTTATGAGAGTATCAACCCAATTAGAGTGCATTTCAAATCACAGACTCCAGCCAAAGTCATACCATAAATGTCCCCCTTTCTCGAGGAAATTTTTGTTCTCAGTAGATTGAGATAAGATTTTTGCTTGGAGTAAAGGATGTAGAGGTGAAGGGGAGGGGCCAGGAAGGTGAGCATCAGCAGATATTCATGAGGGCTGCCTCCCCTGGAATGGCTTAAAAGAGTCCCAGCTCATTGGTGATCATTTCTCAGCATATCATTCTTCCTGTGGAACTCACCCATCACCACTTCACAAAATGCAGTCAAGTACCTAGCACATGTCCTGACACCCTGTGAGCACCTCCACTAGAAATAGAGAATGAAATTGAAGCCAGCCAAGCTTCATTCCCCATGAACAAATGACTTAACACTAAGGTGGGAAGCAGGGGGAAGGTGAAACATATGGCATCTAGTTGCATGACCCATGAGCACTTTCATGGCCCATTTGAATGCCCTGTCTTTCAAAAAGCTTTCCCTGATTTGCCCCAACCCCACCTGACCTATCCTTCCTCTGAATCCTCCTGTATCTTTCCTATGGTAATTAGGATAATAGGATCATCAATTTAGAGAAAGAAGAAACCTTAGAAGCTATCTTATCTAACTCCTTTCATTTCATATATGAGAAAACTAAGCCCCAGAGGTAAGTGACTTGTCTAATGGGGTCATACAATTCATAAGTGGCAAAGCATGAATTCAAACCCCAGTTTCTTTGATTGTAAAACCATCATTTGTTCTGGTGCACTCCTCTCTTTCCTTACCCATTCTAGGTTATATTATTAGCATATATTTATCTTATCACCAACTGGTAAATTGTAAACTCCTCAAGGCCAGGGATTCTTTCCTACTCATTTTTTTAAAATTCCCTGTGGTACTTAGAATTATTGTTTTTGTTGAGTCATTTCAGTCATGTCAGGCTCTTTCTGATCCCTTTTGGGGTTTTGTTGGCAAAGATACTGTGCCTTCTCTAGCACATTTTCCAGATGTGGAAACTGAGGCAAACAGAGTTAAGTGACTTGCCCAGGATCATACAGTTACTAAGTGTCTGAGGTCAGACAGATTTGAACTCAGGATGGTGAGTCTTCCTGATTCCAGGCTGGGCATTCTGTCCACCATGCCACCTAGCACAGTGCTAAATGCAGTAGGGGATACCCAGGCATTCAACGAATAGGTGCTGAATCGCATCGGTTGTTCTTAGTTGACAGTTATATAACCTTTTGTTTCCCAAAATGAGTCCTCTCATTTGATCCTCATAATAATTTAGTGCCATGGGTAACATAAGTATTAGTTCCCCATTCTGCAGGTGAGGAAACTGAGAAGGGTTTTTGTCTTGTCCAAGGCCACAGATCTCATAAATGGCAAATTTAAGAATTAAACCGAGGTCTTTGGACTCCACTTAAAGTGTCTTCTTCATTACCCAACATTCTATGGGGGTTTTGTTTTGCCTGTGGATTTCAGTTCTGGACTCATTTGCCCTTTTACCCACACCTACCTTTCAATGGCAATAGATAATACAAAATTGACTTATATGACTCAATCCTTAGACTCAAGGAAAAAAAAAGATATAAGCAGCATCATGATAACCATTACCAGTACCGCTATCATCATAATTCATATTTATATAGCACTTTGAGGTTTTTGTTTTGTTTCATGAGTTGGATGAAATACGCCTCTTTCCCAAATGATGGCATGCATTGGGTGGCCAGTCCATTGAGTTAGTTTATTAGTACATATACGTAGGAAGACTACAGATGGGCAATCGCTTTGACCCATGAGTGAATAGGAGGGAGGGAGCAGACTGGATTGCATCTGGGAAATTAAACAGTGCATTCAGTGATCTCAAGCTTTGTCGTGACACAAAACCCAATCTTCTCTTCCTGATACTGATTTATTGCAAATTTTCTAATGATACACTCTCAAGAGAGTGAGGAAAGGGAGGCTACATGTACTTATTAAGTGCCTACCATGTGCCAGGCACTAAGTTAAGCATTTTGCAAATATTATCTCATCTGATCCTCATAACAATCCTATGAGGTAGGTGTTATTAATATACCCATTTTTAATAATTGAGAAAACTGAGGCAAACAGAAGTTAAATGACTTGCCCAAGGTCACATAGCTAGGAAACATCTGAGCCTGGATTTGAACTCAGGTTATACTGACTCCAGGCCCAAGCCTCCCTCTACTGTGCCAAAATTCTGTTTGACCCAAAAGAGAATGGAGAAATACATGGTAGAAACAAGAAGAAATGGTGGCAAATTTTCAGTGATGACCTCTGAGCAATTGGTGCCATAAGGTATATATCACTGAGAAACTCTACAATCAGAATTCAAGGTTTAACCAAAACATTCATAGCAGTTCTTTTTGTGATGGTAAAGAATTGGAAACAAAAAGGTGCTCGTTAATCAGGGAACAACTAAAACTGTAGTATGTGGATGTAATAGAATATAATTACACCGAAATTCTGAAAATAAAGAATTAAGAGAAGCACGAGAAGACTTATTTGGACTGATCCAGAGCCAAGTAAGTGGAGTCAATCAAACAAAACACAAACAAAACACTGCTACCAAACAATAACAACAACAATGAATCAAATGGTGTGTGATTATCATGATTGACCTTGGCCCTGAAGAAGAGCTGAAAAAAACACAAGTCCCTCCATTCACTGCAGAGATTGAGGACTATGGGTCTGAAACATTGCAAATGCTATTGGTTAGTTTTGTTGAGATGCTTTTTTCCCTTTTTCTTTTTTTAAAACCTTTGTTAAAAGGAAAAGCTCACTGGGTAAGGGATGGATATATTTGGAAAGGAATATGAAGTAAAACCTAAAGGTTTCAATAAAAACTGAGATAAAATTTTTAAACAAAATGAAAAGGATATGAACTGATCATCTAGTGAAGTAATGGTGAGGAATAATGGACAGATGCTCCGGTGTTCCATTGGCACCCATGGAACGTTCTGTGACCCTTACAGGAAGGCCTTTAGAATGTTCAAAGAAAGGGGAGAATATAAACAAAGGGATGAGAAGGTGGGTGGTGATCCTCAACAGAGATGGAATAGGAGTCACAATAATGAGGTCTTAGCTCCATTAATATTTATATTTCATTACTCCAGTAGAGCACCCATATGGAAGAGATCACAGATTTAAGGTTTACCAAATGATTGCCTGATCATAGCCTTATGAAGTAGCTATTAGAGTCTGACTCCCATTTTACAGATGAGGAAATTCAGGCTAGGACAAGTCAGATGACTTGCCCATGGTCATATAGCTTTTAAATGTCTAAGTGGGTGTATTGAAGAGAAGCCCTGCTTCCTTCTTTGAACGAGCCTGTGGTCATGTCAGTAGACCAGTTTAATTTAATTAACTGGCCCATTCAGACCCCAATCAATCAGTTGTTTTGTTGTTGGGCAGATACAACCTATGTGAATATTCAGTCTATATCAGCGGTGTCAAGCTCAAATAGAAATAGGGGCCTCTATGCCATACATAAGGACCCCAGCAGGCTTCATATTGACTTAGTTTTAAAATGCAATATCTTTTATGTTTTA
Organism: Trichosurus vulpecula; assembly: GCF_011100635.1. Lineage (NCBI taxonomy): Eukaryota > Metazoa > Chordata > Mammalia > Diprotodontia > Phalangeridae > Trichosurus > Trichosurus vulpecula. The sequence goes on from NC_050574.1 coordinate 128,585,239, forward strand.
TTGTATTTTTATTTATTTTGTTGAATATGTCCTAATTGCATTGTAGCCTGGTCACATAGGGGAATGTTGTGGACCAGCCTGTTCTGGTCTACACTACAATGACTGCTGAAAAGTGGACTTTGCACCAACTGGCTGGCTATTGTGTTCACAATGACAAGTAGCTGGCTCTGCTAATAATTTTTGGTTCCGAATGTGACAGTTTCTCCCCCAACTAGATTCACTTCATAGGTAATTTTGGCATCGTGGAGATTCAGATGAAAGTTGCCTAGTTTTGTGGGTGATGATCCTCTATGATCCTATGGGAATGGGAAAAGAGAACTTGGGGTCACAGGCTTTTGAGCTAGAAGGGAGTTTAGAAGTCATCTAATTGATCTCTTCCAGTCTACAGAAAGGGAAGCTGGGGCCCAGACTGGTGGAGAGACACAAGGTCTTAACACATCTAGTATACAGCAGAGCTGGAATTTGAACCCAAGTCTTTTTGTGTCTGATTCTGGCGCATCCTAATGGGCATGGAGAGAGCTGGTACCTTTGGCTCACTGACTCTGGAATCAGAGGACCTGGGTTTAAAGCCATCTACCTGACCTTGGGCAAGTGCCTTTACCACTCTGGTCCTCAGTTTCCTCATCTGTACAATAGATTGGTTGGACTAGATGGCCTCTGTGATCCCTTTTACATCTGGATAATAATAACCCACATTTATGTGTCAGGTACCATGCTAAGTGCTTTACAAATATTATCTCAGTTGATCCTGCCAACAACCCTGGGTGGTAGGTGCTAGTACTTTCCCTGTTTTACAGATGAGGAAACTGAGGCACACAACAGTTAAGGGACTTGCCCAGTATTACACAAATAATAAGTGTCCGAAGCCTGATTTGAATGCAGGTCTTCCTGATTCTAAGCCTGTTACTGTATTCATTGCACCACCTAGCTGCCTCTATGGCCTCTGATCTCATAAGCCTATGTTCCCCTGGCCATGTACCATTTCCCTATTTGATACTGAAGCAGATCTTGCTGCTGTGGACACACAAATCACATAAGATATGGAACATAAACTCACAGCACAGATCAAATTCATATGACCAGAGCAGAATGAAATTCAAAAGGCCTAGAATTTGGGAGGCTTGGAAAATTCATCCTATACAGAGAAGAATAATGCTGATTATCACCTTTGACTTCTCCTCATTCCACTTAGAATCATAGACCACTAGGAGCTGGAAGTGAATGATAATAATCATGGGGTCATAGGATCAGGAGCTGGAAGGTAAGTTTGAGATCGATTATTGCAGCCCCATTTATTTTGCAAGTGAGGAAGCTGAGACCTCAGGAGGGGGAGAGATGTGTCCAAGGTTTAATGACAAAAGAATGGCCCAGCTTGGATTGGAATCCGGCTTTCCTGATGCCCCGCTCTGTCTTCTAGCTTGTTCGACTTCTCTGAATAGATAACGTGAGTGAAAAAAAGTTCCCCATCCTATTTGATGGATGTTTTATTTGTGAGACTGCATTTCCAGTTGGTGCAGGTTTTGTCTTGCCTGGTATTCTGGGTGGTTGTTGTCTATTTGCGATAATCTCTGGAATAGAGTGAGAGGCTGCTGGGGAGGGGAGAATCTATACCCACTTTTTGCTAAGAAAAGGATTTGCAGGAAAGGGTTGGGCTAGAGCATGTTCAGAACAGATCTGGGTCCCTGCAGGTGTTCAGTGGAGAGTCCAGAGAGATATGAAAGGATGAGAGGAAGAAGTAGCCTCACATCTGGACTTCCGAAAAAATCACCATCTGACCCAGCACCTCTCTGAGGCATCCATGTTAATCACCGCCAGCTGACATCAGCCTGGCCACATCTGCAACACCCTGACTAATCACCGCCCTCCACCACTGCCCACACCTGTTCTCCCCACCTACCAGCTCCTCTTCCCACCTGCCTGCCTGCCTCTTTCAGCCCACATGCTAAAGGAATAACAAAGCCCTCTGAGTGTTTAACTTCTTTGCCCCCCCCACCACCGCCCCAGCTGCAGCCTAGGGTCTCCCCTTGCTAGGAGTCCCCACCCTGTCCTGCCAGGAGCGTCAGGTAGGCAGAGCAGACAGTATTATTCCGCCCCTACTGGCCAGTTAGAAGCTGCCGAGGCTGCAATTTAAGAACCACCTTGTCTGGGGAAAGTCCATTAAAAGACAGTAACAATGTATATTGTGCACTGACCCTGGGGGCACCCAATTCCACCTCGTTAATGATCTCTTTGGAGCAGCCGGCCTGTAAAGAAAGACATGGTTCAGGGGTCTCAAGCCCTGTGTTGTTATGACACTTCAGTATTTGCTGTTTGGACAGCTCAAAGGAATCATTCTCATGCTAATGGACGCAAGCCCAAGGGGACTCTCTCAGCCAATTAAAAATCTCTTTAGGAGTTTGCTGAGTGCCCTAGAACTGGGCATATCAGAAAAAAAAAAAAGTAAAAATTGGCCTGGAGAAAATATTTGCTCTTGGTCTTCTAACTAAAGAAGGTTTTAATGTGGAGCTGTTGGTCTGTCTTCACTAGGGTTCTTAATTTAGCAAGAATGATAGATGGGGAGCGAGGTGGTGCAGTGGATTATTGTTGTTGTGTTTGTCCTTTGTTCTCGAAGAGGACCATGACATCAGGGAAATGATGAGCTGACTTGCAGCTGACTTTGATTTGAGTGAGGGAGGGCTGTGCAAGGTCACCAGCCTCACTTTCTCCTCCAGAGCCATCTGGGTCCAGTGACCAGATACTCACCAGGATGACTGGAGATGGCCCAGGATGCATTGAGCTTTCAGGCTAAGGTCTTTTCAGGTGCAGTGGAGAGAGCACTGAACTTGGAAGCAGGAAGACTCATCTTCAGGAGTTCATAATCCAGCCTCAGAAATTTATAAGCTGTGTGACCCTGGGCAAGTCAATTAATGCTGTTTGCCTCAGTTTCCTTATCTGCAAAATGAGCTGGAGAAGGAAACCATCAACCACTCCAGAAGCTTTGCTAAGAAAACCCCAGAATGGGTCACAAAAAGCCTGACAAAAAGTCTGAACAACAAAGCATATACATAGTGATTTAAGGTTTGCAAAGCACTTTGCAAATAACATCTGTCTATTCCCATAACAATTCTGGGAGGTAGGTGACATTATTATCCCCATTTGAGGAAACAGATGAAGTGACCTGCCCAAGGTCTCATAGCTAATAAGTGTCTGAAATCACATTTGAATTCAGATCTTCCATTGAGCCAACTAGCTCTTAGATTAACTAAAGGTGAACATTTTCACACCCAGAAGGGGCAGAGGGGGGTTTTGAACTCAAGTCTTCCTGACTCTAGCACAGTGTTCTACCCACTGCACCTGGTAAACTTTTTGTACAAGGAGTTATTTATGTGTGAATATGACTATGTGGTATACAGAGAGGGGTGGGGTTCAGGAGGTTCTGAGCCACTTCCTTGGGGGAAAAGATGGATGAAAGAAGAAGAGAGAAAAATGGTCCAATAAAAATCAGTCTCATTCAGTGTTGCACACATCATCATTTTCCTGATTATCACATACATCCTGTGTTCATTAATCCTCAATGAAAGACAATAATTGTTTTCTACATCTCATATGTTTCCCTTGCCTGAGCCCCACCAGGAGACTACCTCATGTGGCTAAGAAAGCTGCTCTGGGTTGTTTGGACAACAAGAGCAAAGTGATGGAGACTTAAGCTGTAGAGAATAGATGGTGGAAGGGGAGACAGCCTTGCCTAGGGCATATGGCCAGAGATTCAGACACAAAAGGCAAGAAAAATGGATAAGAAACTTGTTGGCTATTTCCAAGCTGGACCATAGGCTGTGTATACAGTGACTACAGCAACTAACTGAAAATGACAATTTTCAGCCAATTAGTCTGTCAGTCAACAAGCATGTATTATGTGCCTACTATGTGCCAGGCTAAAGTGCTGAGTGTGTGAAGAGAGATAAAAGATAGTCCTTACTCTCAAGGAGCTCATAGTCTAATGGGGGAAACAATACGCAAACAATTTATGTAGAAACATGCTACATACAGAATAAACTTGAAATAATCAGGAGAGGGAAACCATTAGAATTAAGAAGGATCAGGAAAGACTTCCCGTGAAAGGTAGAATTTTGTTGCTATTCCTCCTTCCTTTTCAAAGAGGACCTCTGACATCACAGGCTGATGTCTTGACTTGTGCCTGAATTAGACTTAAGTGAGACAGAGCTGCACAAAGTTGACAGTCTCACTCTCTCTCTTCCAGAGAGTGACAACATAAAGTCAAGATGACTGGTGATGGCTCAGGATATATTGGATAAAGTTGGGGTCTTCTGATGTCTGACCAAGCTCTAAATGTTCCACAGTGCCTGCCTCAGCAAACTCAATGGCCATTGGAACTAATTATTGTCATCTGTCCATTCCACCAGGGGTGGGCTTGGGATAGACATCCCCCTACCTCATCAATGGGTTTGAGGCTTGTCAGTTACCCTTATCCTGGTTTAGCTGGTCTGCTGAGATAGTCTTACCATGGTGTGGCTGCTGTGCATGCTACAGCTTCTTGGAGCCGTGAGTGGGAGATGGATGGCAGATGGATACCAAAGGTGGACGAGCAGCCCTCACGCAAGAGGTCCTCCCTGAATACCCACATACCTCAGAAGGTAGAATTTTAGCTGGTACTTGAAGGAAGTCAGGTAACTTGGGAGGAAGGAGGATGAAGAGAGAACACCCCAGGTATGGGGGACAATCAATGAAAATAACTACAGTTTGACTACACTATGTCAAATGACTGATCCACCATTTGTTTTTTTCATCCCCTGAAGGCTGAATGTACTCTATTAATTCCTATCGACCGGTCGGTTTAGTCAAACAACTCAATTGACTGATTTTTTCCCACTTTATTGACTATTTGTTTGTCCAAAGCTACCTTGGCATTCATGGGAATTATAGAATTATAGAGTTGGAAGGGACTTTAATGAGAGATTTAATATTTTAAAGATGGGGAAACTGAGGCCCAAAGAAAGGAAATGACTTGCCCAAAGTCATTTAGCTTGTTAATGAAAAGGAAGGGGTTGGCCTCCTGCATCATCACACTGTTACACAGGCACTTACAAGTCTTCAGGGGTTCCTAGGGGTTCTTCAGTTCAGTTCAACAATGGGATTTGACCCATTTATTCAGTGAATTGTCCAGAATTTTGGGCACTGAGAAGAGATGGTATTTGACTGAATCTAGCCACATTCGGTCAAACCTGACTCTAGAGAGAGAGCACCTGGCTTCAAATCTCATCTCTGCTGCTTATTACAGATGGACACAAATAGATAAACAGGTATATAGACAGATAGAGCAAGTGTTTATTAATTATTTTCCTGTGCAAAAGAGTAGGGATACAAATACTAGCAGACAGATTGAAACATGTGGCTGATGGGGAAAAGTGTTTTGCTTGGCTATAAAAATTTGTAATAATTTGGTTTCTCTTGGCTTCCCAACGGGCAGGGGAGGGAGAAGTAGAAGGAAAAGAACTAGCAGTTGAAAATAAAATACAAAAACAAATACAAGCAAACAAGACAGTCTCTACCTTCAAGGAGTTTACATTCTAATGGAAGAAGACAACACACAAAGAGGAGCCAGAGAATGAGGGGAAGGGAAGGAAAGAGTGGGTACCCACTGGTAGAAGGGATGGTGGTTGGAAGACTAAGAAGTAAATCAACCCAGGAGTGAAGTGAGCATGACTGGAGATCCTCTTGATATTGTATTCTAAGCTAAGGAATCACCAATCAGCAGGTTGGTACCAGGGCCTAGGATTCTCCAAGGTGGGAAGACTCGGGGCAAAGATGTGAAGTCCAAAGGCAAAGTCAAGCCAGAAGCTAAAAAGCTAAAAACACAAACAAACACACATTGACTGGTACATTGTGCATTAATGGATCAATTCAATTTGATGATTCAATAATTATTAAACACCTACAAAAAATTTTATTAAACACCTACTATGTGCAAGACACTGTTCTTAATAAGTAGTTCTAGTTGCACTGAGTAAGAACATAAAAGTGAAAAACAACCCTGTTTGTTCTCAAGAAAGTTAAGATTTAGTGGTTCAGGGTAGGGAATAGGAGTGTGATATGACATGGATTCCAATAAGTAAGTTATTAAGAGAAATATATAAATGAAAGGAAAGGGCTAGATAGGGAGAAAACACACAAATGCAGCCCTTTGACTGAATCCAAACTTCACAGAACAAACCCTTTTAATAACAGGCTTTGTTCTGTAAAACTTGGACTCAGTCAAAAGGCTGCACTCAAGGACCTAGAAGGCCACGTGTGGCCTCGAGGCCACAGGTTCCCCACTCCTAGGATAGACTATATGAGTGCATGGAGATAGGAAACAACAGGATGGTAACAGACTTGGGCAACAACTAGTAGTCTAGATTGTAGGAGAGAATAAAGTCAGTGAGACTCAGTAGTCTATTATAATAGTCCAAGGAGAGATAATAAGGGTCTGATTTGGGGTATTGACAGTATGAGGGTACAGATGTGAGAGATATTAAAGGAAGAGAAGAATTACCATAAGCAGAGATGTGGCAAGAGTACATTCAAGATGGAAGAAGTAGCCTGTGAGTGCACAAAAGTAGGAGAGGAATGAATAAGATTAGGGAAATAGTTGGATTGACTGTTGAATTTTGAATGGACTATGCAAAGAGGGGGAGTGTGAAGAAAGGCTGGAAGGGTAGGCCGGAGTCAGACTGTAGAAGGCCTTGAATGCCAAGATAACTGTGGGATAAAATGGGAAGCCACCACTGAAGGTTTTGGAGTAGGCAGGTGATACAATCAGACCCATGCATTAGGAATATTATTTTGGAAGCACCATGAAGGTTGGATTGGAAAGAGGAGAGATTGTAGATACAAAGATCAGTTGGAAGACTATTACAATATTCTAGATGTGGCCAAATTGAGTTGCTAAAAAAATTTAAGGGCAGCTAGATGGTACAGTGGATAGAGTGATGAGCCTGGAGTCAGGAAGACCTGAGTTCAAATCTGGCCTCATACATTTACTAGCTGTGTGACCCTGGGCAAGTCACTTAACCTTGTTTGCCTCCATTTCCTCATCTGTTGTTGTTTATCCTTCATTTTCAAAGAGGACCAATGACATCATAGATTGATGTCTTGACTTGTTCATGAATCAGATTTAAGTGAAGCAGAGTTGCACAAAGTCATCACTCCACTCTCTCTTCCTGAATCATTGAAGATCAGTGGCAAGACAAAGCCAAGATACCCGGCAGTGGCCAGGATACCATGGATGACCTCGGCATCTTTGACGTCTGACCGAGTTCTAAGCACTCCACAGCATCTGCTTTGGCTGCTTTCATGACCATTGGAATAATTTGTTCTCATCTGCTCATTCTACCAGGAAAATTTTCCCGTGCTTGCAACAGAACACCCCACCCAACTCACTGACAGGTTTGAGGCATGTGGGTTCCCCTTAACCAGGTTTAACCTATCTGCTGAGCCAGTATTACCAGAATGTGGCCACCGTGCATGTTACAGTTTCTTGGAGCCATAGAATGAGCTGGAGAAGGAAATGGCAAACCATTCTAATATCTTTGCCAAGAAAACCCCAAATGGGGTCACAAAGAATCAGACATGACTGAAACAACTCAACAGCATCAACAAGCAAAAACATTCAGGGGAAAGGAGGAGAGAGATATGAGAGAAGGTGTGGAGATAGAATCAATAAGGCTTATTATATGAGTAGATGTGGGGGTCAGGTTGGGGACAGGATTGGGGAAGGGAGATAGAAGCACAGCGAAGAGCCAAACTCTCAAACCTTGCTGCCTTGGATAATGATGGCATCCTCAACAGAAACAGTGAAGTTGGGAAGGGGGGCAAGTTTTTTGAGGGGAACCTATTCAGTTTGAGGTGTTAGGTGGAACATTCTAGCAGCTAGTTAGAAATCCAGGACTGTAACTCAGAGGAAATGACTGGGTGTCAATCAGAGGTGAATAAAAGGATTATTAGGTGGTGATGGGGGCCCAAATGGGTTAGCTAGCATGAATTTGGAGTGGGTCCAGTCAGAGCAGTGATTTGACCTCATCAACTTCCAGGAATGCAAAGGCACAAAGAAGGCTGTCAATAGGATTTAGTATGGGTTGGAAATTAGAAAAGAGGAAATAATAAGACAAGGAGGAGAGAGAGTCAAAAATGGAAAACAGTGCCTTATTGAAATGGCTGAATTCCAAGACAACAAAAAGAGATAAATGAGACCAAGGGGTTGTCATCTAGGGTAATAGGGAGGAACTGGGGACCAGCAATGAGTCTGAAGATCATATCCAGGAGACATGAGGTGGTGAGAATGGTAGAAGAACAGGAAAACTATATTCAGAGAGGTGAGATCTCAGAGCTAAGGATCTTTTGATAGAGTGTGAGGGGGAAGATTAGGTCTAAGATTTGACCACCCTTGTAGATGATGGACAAAGTAGTAAAGGAAGTTGATGAGAGACAATACTGCTAGAAGGGTTGGCAGTGCACTGGTGAAAGTCACCAGAGATGATGGCAGGGTTTTGGGGTGGAAAGGGAGACAATAGCCACGTGCTGGTCATAATTAACAGTTTGGGTGGAAGTTAGACTAGATGACCTCTAAGGTACCTTCCAGTTCCAAGATACTAACAGTTCTAACATGCCTCACCTGTAGAGTGACTTCCAGTTTCCAAAGCATTTTCACATTCATTTTGTCATTAGATCTTCACAATATCTTTGGGAGGAAGGCAGGACTGGCATTGTTTGTTTTACAGGTTAGGAAACTAGAACTCAAAGAAGTTGTCATGGAGCTAATACATGATGAAACTGGGGCTTCAAGCCATATCTTTGAAGGACAAATCCAGGGCTCTTCTTACCATAAATGTGCTGCTTACCCCCATACACTCAGTCCTACTCGGTAAGATATTATACTTGTGTCTTCACTTTCTAGAGATAGTGCTTTAACCCAAAAAAGCAACTAAATGAATTTTTATGCATCATGACAGCTGAGGTACAGGGGAGAGATTTCAAAGCAGGAAGGACTTTCAGCACTTATACCTTTATGTAAGGATAAAAATCCTTAGAGTGAAAACCATCTCATAGTGCAGTGGACTGACTGCCTTTGGGAACTAGTGGATTTCCCTTCACTGGGGGTCTTCAAGAGAAGATTAGATGACCCCTCGTTAAGGTCACTGTAGAAATGATTTTTGTTCAGGCATAGAATGTTTGTTCGGATTGAATGTCTTCTAAAATCTTTTCCAATTCTGAGATTCTGTGATACTATAAATATGGCCACTTGTTCCATTTAATGGGGCTGACTATGTGGCTCCACAGTAGAAATGACAGGGTTTCATGTCATACGAGATCATAAGAGGTGGTCCCTGCCCCTAATGACCCTACAAGTGAAAGGATTCCTTTCTTAGGACAGCCCTGTGAACAATCTTCTCTTTTGACGGGCTGAAGGACTAGACCCAAGGGGACCACTGTAATTTCCACAACCCTGAAAGGAGAGAAGTACTCCAATCTGCCACCCAGGTCAGCAGCCCAATGGCAGCAGCAGCAGCAGCAGCAGCAGCCGCCGCCACCACAATCACATCAGCAGTGGCAGCATCAGCATCTGGATGGTGGTACTCTATCTGTCTTCAAGCCGAAAGCGTCCACCATGTGATGGATGGCATTACACTTGATCGGGAAGAGAACGAGTAATGATTTGTCATTTACCATAAAGTACTGCTATTTCATCTGCTCACATTCCCCAGGACGCAGCCCTGGCTGTTTGTTGTATGCATCAATTTATAGTTTATCCTAAGACTAATGATGCTGTGTTTAAAAGGCAAGGTGGGGCTTTGTTTCTATGTTATACCCACGGAGGATTATGTTATTGATTGATCGTGGGTGGTTGTCAGAGGCGGTGAAAACATCTCGAATTGATACCTGGATTTGGACTACAATCAACTTCCTCGACACTTGCCTTTTGGTGCTGAATAGATCAAGGATTCCAGGCTTTCTAATGGGGTCTTAAAGAGATTTTGACAATCCCCATTATAAGTGAGCAGTCCATTATGGCATTTGTGAGGACCAATAGATCATCTAAAAAGCTGTGGAGGCTTCTGGGAGCCCCAGGACATGCTTCGGGACCTGCCTGGTCTACATCTCTAGGAAGCAGCAACGTGGAGGGGTGGGCAATTACAGGAAACTGTTTTCTTCTATGCTAACCCTATATAACAACTCTCCCTCCTCCCACAACTCTTCCACACAGATTTTCCCTAGTCCTGAGAGCTTTAACGGAAGGTTTGCTAACTTTTGGGGAAGATGCCGCTATTCTGGCATTGTGTACTAGAAAGGGCATTGGTCTTAGTGTCAAAAGACCTGGATTTGAATTTTGCTTCTGATACTTAATGAGTAGTGTGACCTTTGTCAAGTCACTTAACCTCTCAGAGCTTCCTCAATTGTAAAATAAGGATAATACTTATAATTGTCTGCTTTTTCAGGTTGTGGGAAGGAAAGCATTTTGCAAACCTCAAAAGTTTATAAATGACCTGTGGTCCAAGAAGTCTAGAATATGGTCCAATCAGAAACTAATTTGCTTAACTTTATTTTTTTCCTTTTTTCCTTAGTTTTCCTTTTTCTTATCACCTCACTCCACCCTCACTCCATCTTTCCTTGCTCATTTCCTGTCTTGTAATTCTGGAGCAAATGAGCTGATGAAGGAGGGACGGGAAGGGGCACACAGCAGTGACCTGCCTTGGTGTACTGGCTGGCTGGTTGCCTGGACTCCTGTGTGGTACTGAACAGCAGGGCATTAATGGCTATTAATATCCACAGAGGAAGTGCTAAAAGGCCAATAATGTAATTACCATTTATTTGTAATATCAACTGGCCCTCAGCTCCTTCCGGCTGCACCACACAGTGTTGGGGAGGGGAAGGGAGAATGGGAGGAGGATGAGGAAAAGCAAGAGGAAGAAAGATTCCAAGAAGAAGCAAATACTAGATACACGGCACAGACTTCACTGTGGCCAAGCTCCGCTCATCTTTCTGTCCTTCTCTCCTCTGCCATAACGAACAGGACTACTTGGCCTCTGCCTTCATGACAGTAACCATAGCCAAGAGAGGACAACTGGCCTTTGCCCTGTGAGGGTCAAAGTTTAGAGCCTTTTGATAACATTTGTACTGCTTTTGCAGGGAGAAATAACCAAGTTTAATACTTAATTTGCAAGAATGTTAGATTCATTGCCACAGTGGCCACATCCCTGGTGAGCGTCTCCCCATCATTCCTTGCTTCTCCTCTGCTCCCTCCTCTGGTGGTATTCTTCCCATCAGCTGCTTAATGATCCAACAGGTCTCTGTTTCTTCCCAATATTGAGGTATCATAGGCACTCTCCCTCCACTGAGCCTTACATCCTCAGGTCCAAGGTTTATCCCTAAGGTGTCCTTCCACCAACTAAAATTGTCTTGAAAATTCAACTGATTCAATGACATCTTTTTCCTCCCAGCTTGCCATGGTTCTGCTTTGTAGAATTTGATTCAATCTCCAGAATCACGTCACAGCTCAGAGTGGGTCTCATTACTTTCCATCAAAGATACCTCAACATGACATCATAGAACTACCACTGACTTTGGAGTCCAAAGACTAGGATTCAAATTCTATCTCTAACACTCTCAATCAACAGGGATATATTAAGCTCTTAACATGTGTTGGGCACTCTACTAAATACTGGGAATACAAAGCAAAAACAATCTGCCCTCAAAGATCTTACATTTTAATGAGGGAAAAGCTTACACACATATAAGTTGTTGTTTGTACTTTGTTTTTAGAAGAGGACCAACAGGGTGATGTCCTAACTTGTGTGTGAACTGGATTTAACTGAGGCAGAATTACACAGAGTCGTCAGCCTCACTCTCTCTTCCAGAGCTGTGGAAGTCCAGTGGCAAGACAAAAGTCAGGATGACTGGCAATGGCCCGGGATGCAGTGGATGACCTTGGCATCTTCAATGTCAGACCAAACTCTAAGTTCTTTACAGTGTCTGCTTCAAGGCCATTGGAACAAACTGTTCTCATCCACATGCTTGGGGATGACATCCCTTTAACTCACTGCCCATCAGTTTGATTGAGGCCTGTTAATTACCCTCAACTTGGTTTTAGCTTCTCTGCTTCTGCAGGGTGTGGCTACTGTGAATGCTATAGCTTCTTGGAGTCACAGATGAGAGTTGGGTAAGAGGGGGACACCAAAGGTAGATGAGAAGCCCTGAAAAGGTCTCAGCATGTCCTCACACCAGAGGTGCAAGTCCTCTCTGAACCTCCCATACATCACACATATATAATAAGTATATACAAAGTAGATGCATAGTCATCTTAGGGGATAGAGTACTCAGAGGCTGGACAAGCAGAAATGGCCTCCTGCCAAAGGTGTTAGGCAGAGATAAGGAGGGAGATCATTCCAGACACAAGGGACAGTGAGACAGGAAATAGAAATTCTGCATAGGACAGCAAGGAGACCAGTGTGGCTAGATCATAGAGTGTGTAGAGGAGAGCAATGAAGCCTGAGAAGACAAAAAGGGGCTTTGTCTTGTGCAGAACTTTAAATGACAAATGGAGGATTTGACCTAGAGGTATCAGGGAGCTCCTGAAGTTTACTGAGTAGGAGCCTGGATGAGTTGATCAGACCTGCACCTTAGGAAGATCACTTTGACAACATTGTGGGGAATGGTTTAGAACAGGGAGAGACCTGAGGTCAGGCAATCAGTTAGAAGACTCTTGCAATAGTTTAGGGTAAAAGTGCTGAGGACCTGAATTAGGTTTGGCAGCTATTTGAAAAGAGGATGTAGTCAAGAGATGTTACCTATGTGACCCTAGAGCAGGTAACTCAGCTTCCCTGGACCTCAGTTTCCTCATCTGGAAAATGGAGGAGTGAGAGTTGGAGTAGACGGTTACTGAAGTCTCTTCCAGCTCTAAACAGATGATTGAATAAGAAGCCTATGGACTTATTGTTCAGTTGCTTTCAGTTGCGTCTGACTCTTCATGACTTCATTTGGAGTTTTCTTGGCAGAGATACAGATGAGGAAACGGAGGCAAACAGGATTAAGCCTAAGGTTACATAGCTAGTAAATGTCTGAGGCCAGATTTAAACTCACGAAGATGAATCTTCCTAACTCCAGGCCTGGTACTCTATCCACCGCATCACCTCACTACTCCCTATGGGCTAGGGAACAAAGAATGCAGGGAAGGGAAGCAGTCATTAGCTTGGAACAGCCACACTGCCCTGCCAATCCAACCTCTCCCATCTCCAGACTCCATTGCTCTTTACTCAGAGAGACTAGTTAGGGGAGACCTACCAAATATAAAGGCTATGTGGAGAAGCGAGGCTGCCATAGGGGAAACAGAAGGCAGGAGTAAAAGAGGAGTATTCACGTGCCATATGGGATCTAGAGAAGGGAACTCTGGGATTGTTCCTAGATGTCAAGGAGGCCAAGCAACTTTGTGGTAAATGAGAGGATGGGAGATACCCATCTGCCTTCAGCCAGGGTGGCACAGTGCACCCCACACTGCTCTGTGTGCCAGGAGATTGGTACATGAGGATGTAACAGTTCCTGGCTCATGGGGATTCCAGCCATGGATGGGGATGGTGAGAAAGAGATTAGTGCTGTGTTTTTTCTTTCCCCCTGGTACCAGCTTGACTGGCAGCTTGGGCAAAGAAGAGCCCATTCTAAATGCTCCCTGGGGTCCAAAATGGAACTCATTACATCGAGCCTGCCGATAGCCAGCAGTCCTGCTTTGTGAGCTGTGAAACAAATGTTTATCCACCACTCAGTTAGATTCAGCACCATTTAAGGAGCTCAGGGTATTAAGCTGGAGGGATGAACTGAGTGAGCATGGCGAGTATTGTCAGGAAGCGAGGCCAGCTCGTGGGGATATGTGGGGACAAGAAAGCCTTACATCTTTCTAGCTTCATCACCTGGCCCCAGGCAAGTGGGTCCTTCCATAAAGAAAAAGATGTTTCTCTCCCCCTTTTATCTCATCTGCTTTTAACTTTCCTTCTGCCTTTCTTGCCTTCCTTTCTTCTTTTCCTTCCTCCTTTGCTTCATTCTTTCCTTCCTCCTTTCATTTGAGTTTCCCCACTTGCCCCAAGCAAGCCTATAGTTAGTCAGTCTGTCAGTCAACAAGCATTTGTTAACTAGTTCTATGTGCTAAGCATTTGTGCTAAGTGCCAGAAGGTACAAAGAAAAGGGAAAACATAGTCCCTCCCCTCAAGGAGCTTATATTATATTGGGGAGATTATATGTAAATAACTGTGTACATACAAGACAGATACAGTATAAATAAAAAGAAAACACAGGGGAAAGGTGCTAACAGCTGGTCAGGGAGAGGACTCTGAGAGGCCTCCTGCAGAAGGAAGGATTTTAGCCAAGTCTCTAAGGAAGCCAGGAAGCCAAGGTGAGGGCAGAGATCTTTCCAGGGGTGGCAGCAGAGAGTGTAAATACACAGATTTGAGAGATGGGAGCATCCTCTATGAGGCAAATAGCCAATACCATATGGAGGGAGATGAAGTGTAAGAAGACTGGAAAGGTAGGTTAGAGTCGGGTTGAAAGGGCTTTAGATGCCAAACAGAGGATTTCATATTTGATTCTAGAAGTAATAGGGAGCCAGCAGAGTTTACCGAGTAGGGAGGGGTGTGGCACGGCCAAACATGAACTTTAGGAAAGTCATTTTGGTATCTGAGCTGAGGAGGGAATGGAGGATCGGAAGAGCTGTTGTTACTCAGCCCTTTCGTGACTCTTTTTGTGGTTTTCTTGACAGAGATACTGGAGTGGTTTTGCCATTTCCTTTATCATCTCCTTTGACAGATGAGGAAACTGAGGCAAATGGGTTAAATGACTTGCCCAGGGTCCCACAGCTAGGAAGTGTCTGAGGCCAGATTTGAACTCAGGAAAATGAGCCTTCCTGCCTCCAAGTCCTGTACTCTGTCCACTTCACCACCCAGCTGCCTCCCTTGGACAAACCACATACCCCCCTCTCAGACTCTGTTTCCTCATTTGCAAAATAAGCCTATTGAACCGGTTGATCTCTAAGCTCTCAGACTGCTGTAATATTCTGTTTCTGTTTCTCTGCTTCTCAGTTTCCCTGACACCTCCTGGGTGGGATCTCAATATTTGGCCTTGCCTTAGCAGGGCCTCAGTGGGAGTTAGTCTGGAGATGGAGCAGCTCCAATGGAGACACAATTTGGCTATTCATTGTTGGAGTTTCTATATTTCCCACCCACTGTCCTATAAAGCACTCACATTGACTTTTCTATTGTTCCTGACCATGGAGGGGAGGGGTAGGTCAGTATTTACCGATCGCTCCTTGGAACGAGGTAAAGTACACAGGCACTATTACCCGAATCCCTTTGAAAGTGAGCATCCAAAGGTGGCCAACAGCCCCTTGATCCTCCAGCCTCCAGCCAGCCCTCGTGCTCAGTCCCTTCCCAGTGCCAGCTGCCAAGCTAGCCTCTAGCTAGACGACTACACAAGACCAAGGCCCGATGTAGGCTGCCATGTGCTTAAAGAGCCTCTCCCTGATCCCTTGTAATCTCTCGCCTTCTCCTTCAGCTCTTCTTTTCATCATTTCCAGGATGGCAATCATCTCGCCTCATCCCCGCTGCAGAAGCTAGGGAGACAAGGCTGTCTGTCCGGGGTCCTGGGGAATCAAGTGGAAGCATGGGGGGACGAGTGTGGGTGGTGGGGGTGGAGGGGTGTTCTTTGGCCTGGCACTTGAGCAAACATTGTAGCTGGAAGCCCGCTGTACATTTTCCAGTTCTAAATCCTGAGAAGATAAAAATGAAACCACAACAAAGACCAGAATACACAACCATTTAAAGGGCAGAGGCACAGATTACACTCCTGCTTCCCTCCAATGGTGTTAGGGAGTTGGGAGCTCCAGGGCAAGGGGGAATCTTAAGGAGGCAAAAGCAGAGGAGGGAAGGAAGGAGGGGCGGCTCCCCCCACCACACATACCGGGTGCCTAGACTTGGCTCTCTTCCAAGAGATCTGCCTCTTCCTCTGCAAAGAAACTGCTACCTTCGGGGAACGTGATGCCAACGTACAGGTAGGGAAGATGCCAAAGATTCTATGCCAAAGACTCGTGTGTGTGTGTTTGTGTGTGTGTGTGTGTGTGTGTGTGTGTGTGTGTGTGTGTGTGTGTCTGAGTGTTTGTGTGAGTGTGAGTGTGTGAATGTGTGTCTGAGTGTGAGAGTGAGAGTGCAAGTTTGTGTGTGTGTGTGTGTGTGTGTGTGTATGTGTGGTGTGGAGGCAGAATGGGTGCCAAGGTGCAGATTATGGTAGGCACTGGGTTCAAAAAGATACATCTCTATAGTGCAGGTGTACATTTTACTGTCTGGATTTCTGAGGGGAAGTAGGCTGATGGTGCTTTAAAAATTCTTTGCATTTTTGTAATACTTAATGCTTTTTGAAGTGCTTTCATATGCATTATCTCCTTTGATCCTCGCTACTACCCTGGGTGCCAGGCCAGGCAGGGATTCTTAAATCCTCTGGCACTGAGACGTTAAGAGGCCTGCCCAAAGTGGAGGACAACAAAGGCCCAGCCTAGAACCTAAAGAATCCTGATTGCTAGGCCCAGGCTCTTCTCTCTAGTCTGGTTTGATCACCCCCGCCCCCCACACATCCCCAAACAGAAGGGCAACTGCTTGTAGAGCCTGATGCTGTGGGTTCGGGCTCCTGTCCCTGCCAGGGTGATTGCCACCAGGTCAGTTCAGCCAATTTCTTCCTGGCAGGACACTAGGTCCAGGGGGCATTATTCTCGTAGAAAAGTCCCTCTCCAATGCACGAACACACATACACACCATCTCCTGGTCACTCACACACACACACACACACACACACACACACACACACACATCTCCTGGTCTCACACAAACACACAGACATAATGGCCTGGTCTCTTCCCCCTCTACTCTCAACATCTGCTGTTGGGGATCTGGGTCAAATCTAATGGGTGATTGAGAAGGAACAGAGAGTGACATAAGAATTTCCACCTGAGGGGAGCAGGAGAGATGTTTTAACTTGGAAACTTCCTGAGGGTGAAAAGCGCAGTCCACCTGGGGGTATGAAAATTTGATGCAAATGATACACAAATCCTACATGGCCCCTGGGGCACATTCCCCGGGCAGCCTTTGACTCCCTACAAGCTGGCTGTATTGTTAGACCATAGGAAAAAACCAAAACAATCTTCACTCAGACCTCTTGGCCAACTTTGTTTTTTCTTAATATGACTGGCAGGGTCCACCCGAGGCGTATACAAAACGGCACCTACTAACCTGGCCGGATTTGAGAGGCATCCAAAGATCCTGCTCCTCAAATATCTTTTTCCCATGTGCCTGCTAGGGTACTAGAAATTCCTTCGGCTGAAGGTATTGTGTTTAGAGAAGGCTTCTTTTAAAAACACCAAGGAGTGGGGCAGCTAGGTGGATGAGTGGATAGAGTACCAGCCCTGGAGTCAGGAGGACATGAGTTCAGATCTAGCCTCAGACTTACTAGCCGTGTGATTCTTGCTAAGTCACTTGACCCCAATAGCTTTGCAGAAAAAGAAAAAAAAAACTATGGAGTCACCTGGGTGTGTGTGTGTATGTATGAAACATTAACTCTTATAATCTATTATTATATCTATTATATCCTCACAGAGAACAGTCTGGAAGAATGGAATGTACGGGCCCAGGGCACGTACATTTTAATTGGACCATGGGCATGAGGGATGGTGTATAAAACACCTGGAAGGCCAGTCCCTGATGAAATATGGTAGTGAGAATTTAGGGTAGCTGGGGCAATGTGAGGGCACTGGCACTCAGGGAAAAGATAGACATCCAAAAAGAAGCATCACCTTTGTATCAGTTTTGCTTAGGTTCTGCCCTAGTGGTGAGAGCCCCAACCCTCAGCTTAGCTGGAAACTCTACTCCCTTCTGTCTCCATCTTTCTATTAAACTTTACAGTAGAGAGTGCAACTCCGATGGGCTGGCTGTGTCACCCAAATGGTAAATACACATTTGCCTAAAAGACTATTTCGAAGATAACTCATACAAGCCAAGTACTGGCACTGAGGTCAGAGGCGATACGAGGACATTCTCAGGGTCTCTCTGAAGACCTTTGGAATCCATTGTGAGACATGGGAGGGGCCGGCACAGGAGGGCCCAGTATAGCATGCCCAAATCAAAGAAGGTTCTGTGCTCTTTGAGCAAAGCAGAATTGCAGTAGCTTCAAAGAAACATGAGCTACACAAATTTAGAGCCATCTCTACTCCAAACGTTCATGTGGACTATTTGTGCCCAGTCTGTGGTGGAACCTTGTGAGCTTGTATTGGTCTGATCAGCCACAGTTGGACACACTGTAACTTGACTCCAATACCTTGGTGTCATTTTGGTTCTCTTCAAGAATGAAGGACAACAGCCCCCATCCTTTGTCTTAGCCCCTGGAGCAACGGAGTCACAAAACTAGAGACTTCTGGGCCTAGAAGAGTTTTCATTGCAGTTGTAAGTAAAGTGTGTGGTTTAATATTTTAAAAAAAACTCATTAATTTTAAAATGAGTGACTAAGGTCATGGGGTGATAAATAGGCTTTAGAACTAAAAGGGGCTTTAGTGATTATCCTTTTCAGTGGTCTCATTTTACAAAAGAAGGAACTGAAGACCAAAGGGGTCTCCAGAGTATCTTGCAGAGATGTACACAGCTAACAAAAAGAGTTAAGACTAGACTCCAGGTGCTTTGTTTCCCTGCAACACTAAAGCCATTCTGACTCAAGGAGGCAGTGTGTATCTGAGTCACACACACAGTCACACAATCAAGCTGTGTGATCTTAGACAAGTCACTTGTTGCCTCTTTCTGGGATTCAGTTTCCTTATCTGTTAAACCAAGGGGTTAGACAAGATAATCTCTATGGTCCATTCCAGCTCTGAAGCATATTTTGAAGATAGGAGGCCAGTAGTGACAAACACAGAGAGATTACCTTGACCTCAGAGCATCATGGTATGGTTTCAGAACCACAGAGGTAGGGGTATGGGCATAGTGATTCTTCATCTCTCTTTAACTCTGTTCAGGACAGTCTCCCCTTCCTGATATTCTGCTCCACCTTGGGATGGCCCTTTGAGAAATGGAGGAGTTGCTCCATCTTCACCTTTGCTGGAAATAAAAAATAAATAAATTCTGGGTTCTTGAAGCTGTGTCTTTGAAGTTGAAAACAATGTGGTGTGAGGCCCCTTCACTGGCCTAAGAAGCCCGAGTTCCATCCCCCTCCCCTTTCCCTCTTCTCTGCTGTCTGCTGCACACATTAAAATTCCTCTCCAAGGGCAGCTTAAAAGGGAAGGCATGGCAGCCACTGCAATATAATAACCGACAGCGGGACCCCTGGGCAGGAGAATCTGATAGCCCCAGTGAAGAGAGAAAGGACTGCAGAGAGAGCAGGGGGAAGCAAATGCCTTCCAGCCAGCCAGGGCCGGGCTAATTGCCACCAGGGAGAAGGGCAGAGTTCAATTCAGGTAACAGGTGTGTCTTGTCTTAATGAAGACTGACTGGTTTGCACCGAGTTGCCTGGAGTGGTGAAAGGGGCAGGGAAAGCCATGGGCTGCTGGGCACTGGGGTAGATTTCACCAATTAATAGAGTTCACCTGGCTCTCTTCTTAACCTAACCTGGGGATGAAGGAGGGAAGAGATAAAAGATCTCTCTGGAACAGACCAAAAGAATCGCTCCCCCCCCAAAAAGACAACACCAGTGACTCAATTAAGTGTGATCATAGACAAAACATCTGGGCCTCAGTCTCCTCGTCTGTAAAATGAGAGGTGGGGGTGAGGGGAGGTTGGCCTAGACTGCCTCTAAGCTGTCTTCAAAATTTACATCTCTGATGCTATAATTATCTGGTTTTTTTTCGTATTATCTTTGGTTTCCTACCTTTCACTGCCCACTTGAGTTCTATTATGGGAAAGGAAGACTAGAGAAGTGGGGGAGGTGGCCAAGGGAAGTAAGATCTAGCATGAAGGGAGGGTGAGAGTGTAAGTATCATACTGGTAAATAGATATATGCCTAGATATATGTCTCTGCTATAATCAGAACTAGGGATTTTTTTTTACCTGGGGCAACCCAAAACAATGCCATTCTAGGTCCTCAAGTGCAGCCTTTTGACTGAATCCAGACTTCACAGAACAAATCTCTTTAATAAAAGAATTTGTTCTGTAAAACTTGGACTGTGTCAAAAGGACTCTAGCCCATACCTCCAAGGGGGTTAGAGGTTGAAGGAGGCCCTGAAAAAAAGGTATCTTGTGGTCATGGGATCTTAAGGGTGGTAGCCTAGAAGTTGGTCAAGAGAGTAAGGTCCTGATATGTAGCTCAGGCTGGCAGAGGGCCACTAGGTGAAGAGACAGCAGTCTTGAGACCACCAGGAGGAATATGACAACATCGGCACCCTGGGACAAGGCCCTAGACAGCCCACCTTAGTTACAGTTCTGATCACTATCCTCTAAGAGGCCACTGTAGAAAAAGTCCTGGACTTGGGGAGGGAAGATCTGGGTGTGAACCCCAGTTCTGCCTCTCAGTAATTGTGTAACCTTAGGCAAGTTATTTAACCTCTCATGGTCTCAGTTTCCTGATCTGTAAAACAGGAAGAGGGGTTGGACTCATGATCTTTCACTAGTTTGAAAGGAAGAAAGGAAACAATAAATGAACAAGTATTTATTAAGCACTTATTGTGTACTCAGTACTTTCCAAATATCTCATTTGACCCTTATAGCACCCCTAACTCCCATTTTATCATTGAACTCATCAATGTCTTTTTAGCAGATTTATTTTCTTCAGAATCAAGGCAGAAGATGACTTACACAACGAGGGAGGTGGAGGGATGGGAGAGGGTGTGGGGCTCAGGAGAGTCTTAGCATAGACAGATGGGGAGCCTCTAGAATAGGGGTGTTGGCATAGGCACAGTTTGGAGAAGGGCCTAGAACAGAATGAGGAATGCTGAAGGTGGTAAAGTCTGAGGGACACACAAAATAGGGGCATGTAAAGAGTTAGGTTTGGGGGTTGCCAGTCAGAGGAGGGATGGGGAAAATTAGTGGAGGCACCCCAAAATTGGTAAGAGAAGATATTTGCTAGGAAGGGGAAAACAGTAATAAATAAGTTGTATCTGGATAGATATTTATCATTATATACCATTTGAATCGTCACATAGTGGTAAGGGCATTGTGGATCCAGGTTCAAATTTGAGCTCTGCTGTTCACTGGCCGGGTGATGCTAGGCTAATCGCTTAAGCTCTTTAGTCCTAAATGTCCTCATTTGTAAAATGAAGGGGCTAGTCTATACCAAATGATCTCTCAAGACCCATATGGTTCTATAGTTATGGTCCTTTGACTAAATGATTCTCTGAAGGACCTTCCAGCTCTGAGATTCAGTCATTTTGAATGCCCTGTTCTTTCAGAATTACCTCTGTTCTTCTGTATGAACATAGGTCCTTGGACTCTAGGGACCTCAGGAACTGTCTAGCCTAACCTATAACTGAAGGGTGATTTACTTCTATAATAGGCCTCCCTAGTCCTTGCTTAAAGACATCCAGTAATAGGGAACTCTGTCTTCCAAGGCAGCTGATCACATTGCCGGAAAACTCTAATTGTTAGGATTTTCTTCCCTCCTTAAGACCAAAATCTGCCTTCCTGTACCTTCTATCTGTTGGTCTGGGTTCTTCTTCTTGTACCCAAACATTATAAGTCTAAGCCTTCCTCATCACCAAGTTTTATAGCAAATACAATAGAGGTTTATGGAATGAATGTTATATCCCAGAACACTTAGGCACTGGGGGAAGAGCAAAGTTGAAATAAGATACAACCTTTACCCTCAAAGAGCTCATAGTCTGATTAATCTACACTAGACTAGTTTAGACTGGTTAGCCTAACCATCACCAGTCCCATCAACTGATTCACCATCCCAATCCCTCTTGGAGTACTCACCACTGTCTTGAAAAGATGGTGCCCATATTTGAATGCCACACTCCAGATGAGATCAAACCAGGGCAGGATATGATGAATGCAAATGTATTGATTAAGTGTTTACTATGTACAAAGCACTGATGATACAAAAAGCAAAGCAAAGCAGTCCCTGTTCTCCAGAAGCCTACATTCTAAAAGAGGATACAACATGTATGGGAGGTTGATGTAGAAAGCCAGATGGAAAGTCCTCGTGTACCTTAGGGTGCAGTGGCCAAGCAGTTTGCAATGCATCTTTTTTCATGTCATTTCCATTTATAAAACCATATCCATTATGAACAGTCAGTTTTCAGAGGAAGAAATTAAAGGTATCTATAGTCATATGAAAAAATGCTCTAAATCACTATTGATTAGAGAAATGCAAATCAAAACAACTCTGAGGTACCACATCTCTCCTGTCAGATTGGCTAACTTGATAAGACAGGAAAATTATAAATGCTGGAAAAGATGTGGGGAAATTGGAACATTAATACATTGTTGGTGGAGTTGTGAACTGATCCAACCATATTGGAAAGAAATTTGGAACTATGCCCAAAGGGCTATAAAAATGAGCATACCCTTTAACTCTGCAGTACCACTTCTAGGGCTGCATCCCAAAGAGATCATAAAAATGGGAAAAGAACCCACATGTACAAAAATATTTATAGCAGCTCTTTTTATGGTGGCCAAGAACTGGAAATTATAGGGATGTCCACCAATTGGGGAATAGCTGAACAAGTTGTGGTATATTAATGTAATGGAATACTATTGTTCCATAAGAAATGATGAGCAGGTGGACTTAAAAAAAAACCTGGAAAGGCTTATATGAACCAATGCTGAGTGAAGTGAGCAGAACCAGGAAAACATTGTACACAGTTATAGCCACATTGTACAATGACTAACTTTGATAGACTTGGCTCTTCTCAGCAATGTAAGGTTCCAAGACAACTCCAAAAGGCTCTTGATAGAAAATGCTATCTACATCCAGGGAAAGAATTATGTAGTCTGAATGCAGATCAAAGTATACTATTTGCTCTCTCCCTCTTTTTTGTTTTGTTTTGTTTCTGCACTGGTTATAATTCTTCTTTGCAACATGACTAATGTGAAAATATAGGGTTTTTTGGAGGGGGAAGGCAGGGCAATTGGGGTTAAGTGACTTGCCCAAGGTCACGCAGCTAGTAAGTGTGTCCAGTGTCTGAGGCCACATTTGAACTCAGGTCCTCCTGCTCCTGGGCTGGTGCTCTACTCACTGCGCCACCTAGCTGCCCTGAAAACATGTTTAATGTGAATGTATATGTAGAGCCTATATCAAACTGTATGCCTTCTTGGAGAGGGGGAGGGGAGGAAGGGGAGAAAATTTGGAACTCAAGAGCTTATGGAACTGAATGTTGTAAAGTAAAAATTAATTAATTAATTAATTGAAAAATAAAACCATATCCATTTCAGGTGCTCAACAATTTGACCAAACCAAAGGCTTTGGTGGTTAGAACTTTTTCCTCTAAGTCTTCAATAACTGTGGCTGCTGAGGATACAGGGGCTGGTACCAGGTTGAATCTCCACAGAGGTTGCTCACCTAAATTATGTGTGCGAGGCTGGCAACACAACCAATGGCCTGGGCGATTGTGCTCTTCCCAGGGCTTTTGGGCACAGAATCCTCCCTTATTCTAGACACCCCACCTCTGTTAAAGCAGCTTAAGATGGTATTAACTTTCAAGGCTGAAATATCCAATTGTCAAGTCCTATGGAGCTTGCAGTCCACTAAAGCCCCAGGTTTGTTTATTTTGTTTTTTGTTTGTTTTTTTTTTTTTATGTGAACTGCTTTCTAGTCACATCTTTTCTATCCTACTTTTAAAAGACACCTTGTTTGATATGGCTCATCTTAGCCTATTGAGATCATTTGGAGTCTCAGTTCTGCTATACTGTGTACTAGCTATTCCTTTCAACTCTATGTCATCTACAGATTTAACAAGCATGTCACCTATATTTCCACCCAAGTCACTAAAAAAATATTGGGTAGCGCAGTGTTGTGCGTAGAGCCCTACAGGACTTCACTAGAGACCTCTCTTCAGGTGAATATAGACCTATTCCTTAGAGTAAATTATACAACCAGTTCCAATTTTACCCAACTCTCCTATCATCTGGTCAACAACTCTCCATATGGTCCCCAAGTAAACCATGACAGATATTATCCATATCCATCATTGGCTGTGCTTTTGAAAATGTAGACCTTTAAGATTTTAAAAGTGCTTACCTATTATCTGGCATTTGATGTAACAATCCTGTGAGGCAAATGCAATGTTATCCCCATTTTACAGATGAGACCGAGGCTCAGAGAGATTCTGTGACTTGCTCAGGATCACACAGCTAATAAGTTTTTGATTTAGTATTTGAACCTACTAGGTCTTCCTTCCTCCAAGTCCAGTACTCTGTCCACTCTGCCATGTTGGCTCTCAAACACCTTGCTCAAATTCGGGTATTGTGTGTCTACAGCATTTCCCTAATGAACTATAGCAGTGTAGAAACCCTATCAAAAAAAGGGAAATAACTTGCCTTAAGAAATCCCATGCTGGCTAATAATGAACATCACTTCCTTTTTAAGTACTCTTGAAAACATCCTTTCATTAATCTGTTTTAGAATTTTTCTGGGAATCAGCAACAAGAGTCCTACCCTATATTTGGAAGGATTTGCCTCCTTCCCCTTTTAGAAAGCTGGTAAAATGTTTGCCTGTCTATATTTGCATGGTACCTATGCTCACAGCAGATGTTGAATGAATGAACAAATGAATGAATGAAAAAAAAAGGCATTTGTTAAGTGCTGACTATGCAAAGTGCTGGAAATACAAATAGAAAAGCAAGATGGTTCCTGCTCTCATAGAACTCATCTTCTCATGGGGGAGGCAACACACAGAGGCTTCAGCTACAAGTCAGAGGATAGGCCCCATGGTCCTTGGGATGCAGGGGCAAAGGAGGTAGGTGTAATGCATCTTCTTTGATGTCATTGCCACTGATAAAACAATATCAGTTTCCAAAGTTGGGCCATTTGATGAGGCCAAAGACTTTGGTGTCAAGGACTCAAGTTTTTGGGTCTTCAGTAGGTATAACTATGTCAATTGGCACGTCCACTGGGGCAGCGAGGTAGAAAAGTGGATAGAGTGCTGGGCCTCGAGTCAGGAAGACCTGAGTTCAAATCTGGTCTCAGACATTTACTAAGCTGGGTAACCCTGGGCAAGTAACTTAATCCTGTTTGCCTCAGTTTCCTCATCTGTAAGATGAGCTGGGTAAGGAAATGGCAAACCACTTCAGTATCTTTGCCAAGAAAACTCCAAGTGTAGTCGAGAAGAACCAGACATGAATGAAACGACTGAACAACGAAAACAACATGTCCGCTGGCTTTCTTTCTGAGGATAATGACCTTGGGGTGTGAGGTAGAAGGAAGACTAGTGATCTGGAAGGGTTTCTGTGCTCCCAGGGCTCTTGGTTTGCCTTTTGGTCACTAATATTTGGTCAGAAAGTGTTAGCATCACCAAGGGACTGCCCTTCTCAACAGTGATCGCTTTTCTCAGTGGTGCAGTAGGGCTCCTGGTAGAAGCAGCTCAGGGTGTCTTCAAGGGAAGTGTAATTCTCAAGACTCTTGGGTTCGGCATCCTGGGCTGTCTCCATTAGGGGCAATGGTGGTGGTAGTGGTGGTGGTGGTTTAGCAAGCTGGCACATGATTCCTATGGACAGTGAGGTGGCTCATCGGATAGAACCAGGATTGGATAGATCGGGCCTGGAATCAGAAGGACCTGAATTCAAATATGGCCTCAGATCCTTACTAGCTGTGTGACCCTGGGCAAGTCACTTAACCCTGTTTGCCTTAGTTTCCTCATCTGTAAACTAAACCGGAGAAGGAAATGGCAAACCGCTCTAGTGCCTCTGCCAAAAAAAAAACTCCAAATGGCATCATGAAGAGTTGAACAACTGAAGAACAGCTCGACAACAGCAACAACAACATGCCTCCTCCAGTCTCTCCAGGGTGCCTCGCTGCTCCATGCTGACTCTGAACCAGAGAGACTGAATTAGGAGGTGGAGGAATGGGAGTCTACTAGCCATAGGACAGGGGATAAGTATTGCTTCTCCCACCCCTCCCTGCCCCCCTTTCCAGCTCTCTAATGATGGAAAGCAGCGTCTCTTGTACGTCATCCATCCAAACACCGGTGGTACGTGGTCTGGTAGACAAGACTAGGGTTTGACCAGGAGCAGGCAGTGGTAGATGTTAATTCTCTGTTAACATTTTTGTTTTATCCATCCAAGTCTAAAAATTATCCTCCTTGGCAGAGTAATTATAAGCAAAATAATTTGAGCTGAATAGTTGTGCTTTCTCTCTATCATTCTAGGATCTTTTATTAGCTTCTTGAGTACAGGTATCTAAGCTGTTATATTATGAGAGCAACCAGTGTTTAACATGTACCCACCACAGAGAGGCAAGGCATTGTAAGTTTTAAATGCTAGACAGGCTTTATTCATTCTGAGTTACACTGATGCACACAATATATTGTATTATTCCAGGGTAGATTACTGAGTTAATCACCAGGAAAGGAAAAGCCCCTTCCCATGTTTCCATGTCATGCAGTGGGAACCATCTAAATCCCTCTGGAGTTATTAAGTGGGGATCCCTAGCAATCACATCACCCTCTAAGGGTCTTTTCTCAATCTTCATCCTTCTTGACCTCTCTGCAGCCTTTGCCACCATTGATCACCCTCCTCTTGGTATTCTCTTTTCTCTTGGCTCTTGTGACGCAGTTCTCTGCTGGTTCCACCCCTTCCTGTGTGACCACGCCTTCTCAGTCTCCTTTGCTGGCTCTTTATCTAGGTTATACCTTCTAACCATGGGTCTTTCCCCTCTGCCCTGGGTCCTCTTCTTTTTTCTCTTTATTATATACTATTTCATTTGGTGATCTCATCAATTCTCATGTATGATTAAATTATCATTTCCGTGCAAATTATTCTCAGATCTATTTAAACAGCCCTGACCTCTCTCTTGACCTCCAATCTACCATCTCGACCTGCCTTTTAGATATCTCAAAATAGATGTCCCACAGACACTGCAAACTCATGTCTAAAACTGAACTCGTTATCTCCCTCCAAGCTCCAAACATTTCCCTTTTTTATAATTTTTCTATAACCGTCAAAGGCACCACCCCGCTTCTGATTACCCCCATCTGAAAACCTCAGTGTCATCCACAATTTCTCTCTCTCCCCAAATCCAATCTCTTGTCAGGTTCTGTTGTTTCTTCCTTTGTAATCTTCCTTGTATAAGCCTCCTTCTCTCCTCTGACACTGCCATCATCCTGGTATAGGCCCTCATCACTTTGAGAGAAGTGATTACTTCCCTCTTATATTAATAACCAATTATTGAATTAGGACTAAGGTTTTTCCCCCAGCCAGGCTTTAAAGGGCAGGGCTGATGATAAGATGAAATATTGGGTGAGATGCACCTAACTGGGAAAACTCTGGTCTGATCAAAAGGTAAAGAAATTCTAGTCTAGGTGAATTGGTGAATTCTGGCCCACTGTGTTCTAATCAGAAAGGTCTGCATGAGGTGGACCCCCTTTGTCTAGACTGAACTAGGCCAAGGTGATCTGAGTGATCAGAGTCCTGTCTCCCTAGTCCCTCATTAAAATAGATCCACCTCTCATCATAATATTCATTATTCCCATTAATTATTAACCAATCAAAGTTGATTTCCCTCAGAAACACCCACTCTTCCAAGAAAATGTAAGCATCAAGAAGCTGCCACGATCAGTCTTTGATTTATGAGAGATGGCCAAATGACTAATCCTGTTATTAATTACTTGCTAGTCATAATTAATAAAATGAATAATTACACAGAAATTATGTCTCTAGCACTTTTTATATGTCACAACTTCCTCATGTGGACTATTGCAATAGCCTGATGGATGGTCTACCTGCCTCAAGTATGTCCTCACTACTGTCTATCAAAGAGATCTCCCCCCCTCACCCCACACCTACTCAAAAAACTTCAGTGGCTCCCTACTCCCCCAGGGGTAAATATAAACTCCTCTATTTGGCATTCAAAGTCCTTCATAAGCTGGGCCTTTCCACCTTTCCAGTCTTCTTACTCCCTACTTCTCTTCACATGCTCTAAGATACAGTGACACCGGCCATCTTGCTGACCTTTGCCTGTGACAGTTCATCTTTTGATTCTGTACATTTTTACTGACTGACCTCCAGGCATAGAATTCTTTCCCTCCCGACTTCCTTGGTCTCTTTCAAGTATTAGCTAAAATCCTGCTTTCTACAAGATGCCCTTTCCAATTCCCTTAGTGCTGGGGCCTTCCCTTTGAAATCACCTCCAGTTTATCCTGTATAGATTTTGTTTGCATGTTGTATGTCCCATTGGACTATGAACTTCTAAAGAACAGGGATGATTTTTGCATTTCTTTGTATCCCCAGCACTTAGCACAGTGCCTGGCACATAGCAGGTACTTAATAAATGCTTTTGATGATGATTCAGAATGGCAATAAAAGGATAAGTCTGTGGTTTGGAAGTTGGGAGGGTTGGAATAGTTCTAAGTAGTCAGGTCTAGAGCTGTGGATGTTGATGGTCAGTGAAACAACCTCAATGGTACTAAGTCTGTAAAACTGCCATCAGGCTGTAATATAAAGTTGTCCATATATATAATATGTATATATACATATACACACATATATATACATGACATTTATAATATATATTATGTACATATAACATGTTATAAAGCTGGTTCTCTGTAGGATCCCTAGAAACTGGAAGCTGATCATGTGAATTCATTTTTGCTTAACAGGCTGAGGCTAGTATAGACTATCCATGTACCATTGCTGGGCCAGACCTTACTGGGCCCTATAACACCAGGTCACAGTTACACAGTCAAAGTTGGTTATCTGGGCCTAGTATGGCCTGATTTTGTGGTCAGTTCCATCAATCTTATTAGGGATTATGTAATCAATATCCAGTCAGTATCCAAGGACCCTTGGGCCAAAATGCTAAAATATCAATATCATTACCACAGGTGGCTATCATTTATTTTGCAAACAATTTACAGCAAACATTACTGGTTATTTTATATTCAGACAACAAATAGCTTCACACATGTCAAGCTGTCCTAAACAACTTGTTAGCATATTGGCATCTTGCCTACAATCTCAAACCGTTTGGGGGTAAGGGGAGCAGCGTACATGCTAGGTGGTAATGGATGGAAAGCTAGGAGTGGAGTCAGAAAAACCCAAGTTCCAATGTAGCCTCAGATACTTAACTTTGACTCTGGGGTCAAAGTCAGTTAACCCGTAAAATGAATATAATAATAAAACACCTATCCCTCCTAGGGTTGTTGTGAGGAGCAAATGAGAAAATATTTGCAAAACAATTAGCACCGTGTCAAGCACCCAGAAGCTGCTTAAATGTTTCTTTTCCCCTTCTAATTCCAAATTCATGATGGAGTCACTCATGTCAAGAATGATCCTTAAATGTTTATTACCCATCATCACTGTACTACCATTCCAGGAGGTCTCTCTATCCATCTGAGGATTGTTATCTTGCCCCAACATGACTGAAAGGGCCCTTCTTGTTTTGTTGATTAGAGTTGAGATTACAGGTAAATGTATATTGACTGAGCTCCAGTAAGCCCCTTATTGTTCACTCATGTCTGACTTTGTGATCCCCTGGACCATACTATCCATAGGGCTTTCTTGGCAAGGATAGTGGTTTGCCATTTCCTTCTCCAGTGGATTAAGGCAAACAGAGGTTTAAGTGACTTACCCAGGGTCACACACCTAGTAAGTGTCTAAGACTGGATTTGAACTCAGGTCTTTCTGACTCCAGGCCCAGCACTCTAACCACTGAGCCACCTAGCTGCCTCTTAGTAAGTCGCTTCCCCTAAATATGCTTTCACATGATAATGGACTCACAAGCAACAATAAAGTCCTTCTTTAAGGAAATAATAGTCCAAAGATAGGCATGGGCCCTTGCAGAAATTTTTACGAGTGTGGGCTGTAATGTGAGAGACACAGAAATTCTGCTCTGAATCCTGACTCAGACTGACTCAGTAGATACAATGGCCTTCCTAAACCTAAATTTCCTCACCTGTGAAATGGGGGTACCAATGCCAGGAGCACATAACTCATTGTGTTTTTTGAGTTTAATGTTGAATCATTTTTTCAGTAGTGATCTGACTCTCCATGACCCAATTTGGGGTTTTCTTGGCAATTTCTTCTCCGGCTCATCTCACAGATGAGGAAACTGAGGCAAAGAAAATTAAGAAACTTGCCCAGGGTCACACAGCTAGTAAGTGTCTAAGGCTGGATTTGAACTCAGGAAGATGAGTTCCTTCCTGACTCCAGGCCTGGAACTCTATCCACTGAGCCACCTAACTGCCCTCGCAGTGTTACAGTGAGCATCAAATGAGATGATCTTTAGGAAGCATTTTGCTAACCTTGAAGAGCTCTACAAACATCCGCTGTTGCTCCTTCTCCCCTCAGTCAGCGGCATAATGCTGGAGAATAGTGGTGAGGGATGTCAGGCTTACCCCTACCTAATGGTGCTAATTTTTTCCATTCACTGGTGAAACAGCTGGAGCTGGCCCTGGGCTGGAGTGGCCTTAGGGAAGGAAAGAATGAGGGAGGACCTAGAACTGAGTCCAGCAGTTCCAAGATGCTCTGGGCACTCTGGCCCCAGGCCAACTGAGGGGGCTGGATGGATCCCAGGGAAGGAAATGATCAGAAGTAAAAGAGAACAGACAGGAGCTGAGGCAGAGGGAAGTCAATAATCTCAATAACGGACACTTCTGTCATGCTTTAAGTTTCACAGAGAACACCGACTGTTCATGCTTTATCTCATTGGATTCTAACAAAAGCCCCAGCGAGGTGGGTACTCTGCATATCATTATCTCCATCTTGCAAATGAGGAAATTGAAGCTAAGAGGCTTGATCATAGTTAGAAAGCTAATAGAATAGCATCAGATGTGGGATTCCAACCAACATCTTTCTTGATTTCATTGGATTCTTTCCCATACGCCAATCTGTCACATAGGGCCATAGTTTTCAGGGATTACTAAGCAACCAAAGGCATGTGAGACATGGGATAGGGCAAAATATCTGAGATGATCCCAAGAGGTGAAGGGCACAGGCCAAAGGAAGACGACGGGGTACCTGGAGGCCTTAGAGTCTAAGTCCTAAGAGTAGTCTTTTGGAAAAGAAGTTGGGGAGAGAATGGGGTTCAGCCATGGTATGTTCAATAACCACAAGGGAATGTACTTCATAGAGGGGTGTACCTAGAGCAGCCCCAGACACAGAGAAGGGATGGAGATTGGGGGAGGGGAGAGCAGGAAATGAGACAGTGGACTAAGGTGGCTTCTGGATAATTTAGAATTGTTAGCCTCAGAACCAGAAAGGCCTGTGTTAAAGTCCCACTGAGGAAGAAAGGGAGAGATGGAGGGAGAGAAGGAGAAAGGAAACAAGCATTTATTAATCACCCACTGTGTGCCAGGCGCTGTGCTAATTCCTTAATTTACAAATGTTATTTATCATTTGATCTCAAGGAACCCCAAAGGTCATGTAATCCAACCCCCTTACTTTATACATGAAGAAACTTAGACCCAGAGAGGCTGTAATAAATCCAAGGTCACACAGGCTCTAAGCAACAGAAATAGGATGTGAATTATCTAGATTTACTGACTACAAATCTGTTTTTCTTTTTACTGAAGCATGCTACCTACCTCTTTGAGCTTAGGACCACCTGGTCTAAGATTAAATTGATTTTAATACATATTTTAAATCACCTTAGTGTTGTGTTATTCCTGAATTCATATGTACTCTTCATTGAGCAAATATTTATTAATCACCCACTATGTGCCAAGCACTGCTAAGTGCCTTATAAATATTATCTCATAGAGAAGTGGCTAGAGCCTGGACCTTTGCTTTCACAGGCAAAGGGAACCTCCCAAGAGAAAACTCCTATCAATGTACCTTCTCTGCAACTTGAAGTCTTAAAGAGTTATGTAGGGCACTAAGAGATTAAGAGGACATGTATGTGTAAGAGAAGGGTCTTGAACCGGGGTCATCCCAGCTTGTAGACTCTATTTATTACTTCATTCTGCCTCTTATTCTCCTTGGGGTTTGCTAATAAACTCTAGAAAATACCCTCTTGTGGCCTGGGCTATGTCAACACAGAGGGAAGAGAGTAGGGTAGGAACTAGTTGCTAAGACAGACCACTCAAAGACAGAGGAAATGACTGAGAGAGGGAGCAGGTATTTAAAGTCAACAAATGGCGGACCTTTGAAACAGAAAGGCAAACCAGCTCAGGGACTTGGGCGGCTGGATGTTGAGACTTGGTTCAAGAATAAAATAAGTACAAATAAGGAGTCGGGGAATTGAGGGGATTGGCGCAGCAAGTGGTAGTGGAAATGAATGAACCCCACTGACTCCATCTTGTGACTGAATTCTGGAGATAGCTCAGTTCCCTTTCTATTCATGTAAGCATTTAGGGATATAAAACTTCCCCTAAGAACTGCTTTTGCTGCATCCCATAAGTTTTGGTATGTTGTTTAATTATTGTCATTCTCTTGAATGAAGTTATTAATTGTTTTTCTGATTTGTTCTTTGGCCCACTCGTTCTTTAGAATTAAATTATTTAGTTTCCAATTAGTTTTTAGCTTATTTTTCCATGGTTCTTTATTAAAAATGATTCTTATTGCATCATGATCTGAAAAGGATGCTTCGACTACTTCTGCTTTTCTGCACTGGATTGTGAGGTTTTTATGCCCTAGTACATGGTCAATTTTTGAGTATGTGCCATGTACTGCTGAGAAGAAAGTATATTCGTTTTTATCCCCATTCAGTTTTCTCCAGAGGTCTATCATATGTGCCTTTTCTAAAATTCTGTTTACCTCCTTAACTTTTTTCTTATTTATTTTGAGGTTAGATTTATCAAGTTCAGAAAGGGGGAGGTTGAGGTCTCCCAATATTATAGTTTTGCTATCTATTTCTTCCTGTAACTCCCTTAACCTCTCCTCTAAGAATTTGTATGCCTTACCACTTGGTGCATATATGTTAAGCAATGATATTGCTTCATTGTTTATGGTGCCTTTTAGCAGGATATAATGTCCTTCCTTATCTCTTTTAATTAAATCTATCTTTACTTTTGCTTTGTCTGAGATTAGGATTGCTACACCTGCTTTTTTTACTTTAGCTGAGGCACAATATATTTTACTCCAACCTTTTACCTTTACCCTATGTGTAGTCCCCTGTTTCAAATGCGTTTCTTGTAGACAGCATATTGTAGGATTATGGTTTTTAATCCATTCTGCTATCTGCTTCTGTTTTGTGAGAATGTTCATCCCCTGCACATTCAGGGTTATGATTTCTATCTGTGTCTTTTTCTCCATCCTAATTCCCCCTGTTTATGCTTTTATTTCTCCCTTTCCCCTTCTCCTCCTCAACAAAGTTTTGCTTTTGACCGCCGCCTTCCTCAGTTAACCCTCCCTCTTTATTCCCTTCCCTTATCTTACCGTTTCCCACTTGCTACTTCTCCTCTCCCTTCTGACCACCCCACTCCCTTTTTCCCCCCTTACCCTCCTACTTCCTGTAGGACAAGTTAGATTTCTAAACTTATCAGAGTATGTTATTCCCTTCTTGAACTAGATCAGATGACAGTAAAGCTCAAATACTGCTCTTCTCCCTCCCTTCTTTCCCTCTACTATAATATGTTTTTGTGCCACTTCATTTGGTGTAATTTACCCTTTTCTATTACCTCCTTACTGCTTCTCTCATATCCCTCCCTTTACATCTCTTATTTATATTTTATATCTTTACATCAGTTAATTTATACAGGCATTCACAGCCTATGTATATCCCTTTCAATTGTCATAATAGTTGTACCATTCTCAATACTGACATATATATATGAATATATATAAAACATACATAAGATGATATAATCCCACATAAAGATGTAAACAACCTGCCCTTATTGGTTAATAAGGTTTGTGGGGTTTTTCCCCCTGGTTACCTTTTTATGTCTCTCTTGAGTTTTGTATTTGGAGATCAAATTTTCCATTGAGTTCTGGCCTTTTCATCAGGAAGGTGTTTTAACAACCCAGCTAGCAGCTTCGGTGGGGGCGTAAGATCCCTCCCCCACAGCCAGCACCCAGGAGGCTGCCGGGACCCAGGAGGCTGCCGGGACCCAGGAGGCTGCCGGGACCCAAGAGGTTGCCGGGACAGCACAGGTTCTTTTTATCTGCTTAAACAAGAAAAGCACGGTGAAGGGGTTGGTCAGCTTACTTTAATCCAGCATTCAGTTAGCATACAGACAACAATCATTTAGTTCAGGGGAAAACGCCAGCATTCAGTTAGCATTCAGTTAGTTCAGGGGAGCATACAGACAAGCATCAAGAGACAGGCCAAATACAGATTCATTGACTTACTTCAGGGGAAAAAACCAGCACCCTGAGGTTCAAAACATTCATTTAGTTCGGGGGAAAAACAAACCAGCACCCCAAACCTCAAAACCAAAACACAAACAAATTACAAATATCAACAGACAGACCCAATACAATTCATAGTTACCAACATCTGGGCTCGGCCCGAGAGCAAGGGCTGGCCCAGAGTCACGCTTGCTTGCCGCTGCTTCCCACACCAACTGGAAGAGGAAAAAAGAGCTTCAAGCTGTCCTCTCCCCTCTTATAGAGTTTTTGACATCATCAAGCACTGCCTGAATGACCAGGGCCGATTGGTTCTTGACTTGGCCCCTCCCCCTAGCGTAGACCAGGTTCTGGAGCTAACACCTCCCCTCAGCCAGCCCCATGACTCATCACACAGGAAGTTGTCTGCTTCCTGGTATGCTCTTTGGGCTTCCTGCCCCGGAAGAGCAAGCCACAGTGTCCAGAGGCTCAATGAGGTAAGCTGAGTCATTCAAAGAAAACAAAGGCCATTCTGGTTACAGAAGGTCTGGAATTCCCTTATTTCATTGAATGTCCATCGCCTTGCCTGGAAAATTATGCTTAGTTTTGCTGGGTAGTTGATCCTTGGTTGTAGTCCCAGCTCCTTTGCCCTTCGGAATATCATATTCCAATTTCTCCTGTCTTTTAATGTGGAAGCTGAGAGATCCTGTGTGATCCTGACTGTAGTTCCACGATATTTGAATTGCTTCTTTTTGGCTGCTTGCAGTATTTTCTCCTTGAGTTTATAGCTCTGAAATTTGGCTATAATATTTCTTGGTGTTTTCAGTTTGGGATCTCTTTCAGGGGGTGATCGGTGAATTCTTTCAATGACTATTTTGCCCTCTGGTTCTAGGACCTCTGGGCAGTTGTCTTTGATAATTTCTTCGAAGATACTGTCAAGGCTCTTTTTTTCATCATGGATTTCTGGTAGACCAATAACTCTTAAATTGTCTCTCCTGGATCTATTTTCCAGGTCAGTTGTTTTGCCAATCAGATATTTCACATTTTTTTCTATTTTTTCATTCTTTACATTTTGTTTTACTACTTCTTGGTGCCTCATAGATTCATTAGCTTCCACTTGCTCAAGTCTAATTTTTAATGAGTTAGTGTTTTCATTTTGCTTTTGAGTCTCCTTTTCCAATTGGTTGATTTCGCCTCTCAGAGTGTCATTTTCTCTCTCTAGATTCTGAATCTCTGTAGCCATTTCGCCAATCTTATTCTTTAGGGACTTGATTTCATCAGTGGTTTTTTTTTCCATTTTTTCCATATTTTCTTTTAGCTCCCTAATTTGGTTTTTAAAATCCTCCTTTAGCTCTTCCAGCAGTGCTTTTTGGGCTGGAGACCAGTTCATATTACCTTTTGAGGTATCTGATGT
Source organism: Trichosurus vulpecula (assembly GCF_011100635.1). NCBI lineage: Eukaryota > Metazoa > Chordata > Mammalia > Diprotodontia > Phalangeridae > Trichosurus > Trichosurus vulpecula. Next base: position 128,621,050 of record NC_050574.1, read on the forward strand.
ATCTACAATATCATTACTTCCCTCTTCCATATTGGTATTTTGATCCTGCCTGTCTCCATAAAAAGAATCTATTGTCCTCGGTTTTTTTGTGTTCTTCTTCATGTTGGTTTGCCTTTTCCTGGCTTTACAACGAATTTATGCCTTTGGGCCTCAGGGCTTTCTGTCCCAGCTTTCTTATTCTGGGGGTTGTGAGTCTAGAATTATAGCCTTCAGTTTCCTGAGGTGTGGGGGAGGGGTCTGGCTCCCTGGCTTCTCACTCCTTATGGGTGCTCTCCAGCACTTGCTTATCAGCAATGGTCTCAGCTGTTTGTTGTTTGAGCTGATGTCTGGCACTTCCCCTGGGGGAGCAAGGTTATGTCTGGGCTCCTGGTGTTGACCCCTGCCGACTCTGCCCCTCTGGGACTGATGAACTTCTACTATTTGACCACTGAAGCCCCACTACTTTCTGCTCAGTTTCAGCGTTCTTTCCCCCCCCCCTCCCCCCGAGGAATTCTCTGGGCGGGGAGGGGAGGGATTAGAGTCCTTTACCTGGCCATTACGCCTCCCGGAAGTTCAAGAATCCACATTTCATACGTTTGGGCTGCAAGCCTCTGGAGTCGATGTTTCACAGACAGTGGCGTTGCGCTGCCTCTCGTCGCTTCCACAGACTGCCGTCCCGTGTTGGGAGGCCTGGGGATCTCCGCCAGTTTCAGGCGCCCAGCTTTCTCCCAGCCCGTCTCCCACGTGGATTTCCCAGCCGGCTGCTTCCGCCTTGGTCTGGAGCCGCTCCGCACCGAGCACTCTCCGTGCCTACAGGTTCGTGCCTCCGGCCTTTCAGACTCTCCCGGCTCAGAGATTTGCCCCATGCAGACTCCTAGTGGTTTCTGACTCTCTCAAATCTGCTCAAATTCACTTTTTTATAGGAATCTGACAGACCTTGTGAGAGAGCTCTGGTAAGACGCTGCCTTCATGCGGCCATCTTGGCTCCGCCCCCCAGGTCGCTTTCTATTCAATTATGGGTCTAGTCCAATTTCTATCTTGTGAGAAAAGTTTATTCAATTATGGGAATTGGGAGAAAACCTTATTGCACTGTTTGAACCTAGCCCTGCATGGCTGGGAAACTGGACCATCTCTACCTGCTGCTTAGAGACCCTTAACTAAGGACCTGGGTTATGCTGACCAACACTCAGTCAGATCCAAAGATTGATGCAAGGAGTTTTCTCACAATTATAAATGTCAAGCAACCCATATGTCTTATCTGAAAACTGGCTCCATACTGGTAAATCACTTGCTGTTTGCATGTTCTTTGATTGTTCACAGACACTTGGGGGGAAACAGGAAACAGCTTTTTCTGATTTCAAGGAATGACACCTGTTGGCTCTCTCCTTCGCAACTTGGAAAGTTCCTAATCTTTCCTCCAATTAGAAATCAGATTACCTAATGTTGTATTCTTTCCTTTAAATAAATTGGCTTACTTGATTGTTTTTAATGTATAAAATCTATCTCCCCTGTATTTGGGGTCCAATGCCAAAACTGAGGAAGGCTACTGGTCCCAGTTTGTTGGGTGATTGCTGTGCATTGCTTAATGAATTGAGAGAGAGAGAGAGAGAGAGAGAGAGAGAGAAAGCTTGAAACTTTGTTTCCTCAGTTATTTCCTCTTTCACAGGAGGCTCAAGTCATAAAAGGCAGGTCTCATGAGATGCAATCTGGTGCAGTGGAAAAAACCCTCGATTTGGCGAATGATCTGAGTTCAAATTCCCACTCAGCCACTTGCTGCCTGTATGATTTTTAGAAAGTCACCTCCCTTCTCTGTGCCTCTGTATCTTTCTCTGTAATGGGTAATTTAGGGTAATTTAGACCTCTAAGACCCCTTCCAGCTCAGGGTCTATGCACTGTGTCTGAGTGCTCTAGAATTGTGGGGAGAAGGTAAAGATGAGAGTCTTGAGATCTGGGACCCAGACTCCTAGATCCCTGAGCTCTGCTTAAAACAGCCCTGCAGAAAAATGAGCCCTGGGGAGCTAGAGAGGCAGAAAAACAGAGATGATGTATGTGGCTGCTAAAGGTTGGGGGGAAGAGGGAAGGTTTTTTTTTTTTAATCTCTGTGATGTCCCAAAATGTTTACTTTGTAAATTTGTTCAGCAGAGAGCTCAGTAAATACAAGCCTTCTCAGAATTTGAACAGTATTATCCAGCTAACCTAGCCCAGGCTGCCAGTTTTGCTGAGGTCTCAGTAAAACACTGGAAACAGGCAGGGGAGAGAGGGGGGCAGAAAGGAGCCACCCCAAATATGAGATTAAGCCTTGCTGTCTAACTTGTAGTTTGTGGGAAGACCACTGACTTGCTGAGGGTGAGGAGAAGGTAGGACTACCCCAGCACTCAAGGGGGTGAGTGACGCTCTGGAGGTCCCAGGGCCTTGCCTCTTCTCAGCCACTTGACGGTCAGAATCTTTAATATGCTTCATCCCAGCACCCACCCACTCCCCTACTGTGCGTCAGCCAAGGGGGTGTTCCCCTATATTAGGCATGATCTTAACATTAGTAGATGAATTCTAGTTAGGGCTGTGGGAGAAGTGGACAAAAGATCATCCTCACCCCCTCCCCCAAATGAACCCCAGACACTGCATTCACTCTCTATTGTAATCACTCGCTATTTTAAGTGAGCTGAAGGACACAGCTGCAGCAACTGTGTCTCATTCTCACCTCTTATAGGAATCAAAAGACTTAGCCGCTAAAGGTGGAGGATTCCAGAGTCCTGGGAAAGCTCTCCTCCCCCTATCTGGTCCAACGGCCAGATTTCTTTGATTTAAGTGAGACCAGCTATACTCAAACTATAACTCCTTTTGCCGTCTCCTATAACTAAGAATACACATTTTTCTCTCCTTTTTGTATAACCACCCATGTTTTACGAATAGCCATCTTTCTTTTGTTTCACACGACATTATTCTGAGTAATGTTTAGCTTGTAAATGCTGCCCTAAAAATCTGTATATAAGGGGACTCATGTTATGTTCAGGGTAGATTGCTGTCCAGTTTGTAATCCATCCCAGAGGGCTGGAATAAATGGTTACTTGCTTCACCTTTAATTGACTTCCTTCTGATATTATGCAACCCTGACCTCAAGGCCAGATTGGTCAGTGATGACCCTCTTGGGTCTCTAAGAAATTCCACTACAGGCTAGAGGGCACCTGAATGGCACAGTGCCTAGAGTGAAGGCTTGAAGTTAGAAATCCCTAAATTCAAGTCTTCCCACTGACACTTAGCAGCTTTGTGATGGTGAGAAAGCATTTTAACCTCTCTCAACATCACTATTCTCACCTGTAAAATGGGTCTGATACATAGCACATGCCCCCTGACAAGGCTGTTGTAAGGATGAAATGAACATATCTAAAATTGTGAGCCGGCTGGGTGGTGGAGAGGACAGAGGGCTGGGCCTGGGGTCAAGAAAAACAAAGTCCAGATCTGGCTTCAGATAATTCCAGGCCGTGTGACCCTGGGCAAGTCACTTAGCCTCAGTTTCAACTGTAAAAGGTAGATAACGGCACCTACCTCAGGATTGTTGTGAGGATCAAAATTTGTAAAAAGTATTTAGCACAATGTCTGGCACATGTTAGGTGCTTACTAAATCCTTGTTTTCTTCTTATAATGCCATCTAAAAGCTACCAGTCATCAGCCAATGTGGCTGTGGAGTCAGAGGACCTGGGTTCAAATCCTACCTCTCCCTACCTGTGTGATCTCAAAAAAGTCCTTTAACCTCCTTGGTCCCCAATTTCCCCAAAAGGAAGCTCATAGTCCTCTGAGGTCTTTTTCATCTCTAGATCTATGTATGATCGTATGCTCTTATATACTGGCCTTTCAAATCTCTTCTGACCAAAGGTCTATGATGCTACGAGTCCAGGACCTAGAGCCAGGAGATGTTGCTGTTGAGTCATTTCAGTCTTGTCCAAATCATGACGGCCACATTTGGAGTTTTCTTGCAAAGATACTAGAGTGGTTTGCAATTTCACAGATGAGGAAACTGAGGCAAACAGGGTTAAGCAACTTGCCCAGGGTCACAGAGCTAGTAAGTGTCTGAGGCTGGATTTGAACTCATAAAGACGAGTCTTCCTGATTCCAAGCCCAATGCCCCATCCACTATGCCACTGAGCTGCCCAGAGTCAGGGGACACAAGGCTAAATCTGGCTCTGGCACATACCACCTGCTTGACCTTGGGCACATCCTTTCATTTCTCAGGGTTTTAGTTTCCCAACCTATAAAATGGGATCTATCACATGGAAGGGGCAGTAGACTTGTTCCATTGACCAACCAGAGGACAGAAGCAGGAGCATTAACTGAAATTAACAAAGGGAAAATTTAAGCTTGATGTCTGGGGAAAAGCTTCCTAATAATTAGAACCATCTATAAGAGATAGAATCTCCTGACAGCATCCAAAGGGGGAAGCATGAACATGGTCAGAGCCAGGTGGATTGGGCTGCAAAGCTAGACCAGCCAAATAGCCATGAACTTGTGTAGCTGCCCAGAACAGGGAATAAATTCTGAATGATCTGGAACAAAGGCAGAGACTGTGCAATAAGTTTGTGGAATGGGATGCTTCATGTGGTGGTGGATTCTTCCCTGTTAGAGGTATCCAAGTAGAGACTACCCATTTGTTGGGCAGACTGTAGTGGAGATGTTTTAATTATCTGGGTTAGAATAGATCCCCATTAAATTTCCTTCCTACTTTAAAATTCTGTAATCAGTAAAGGTAAGATTCTGTCTAGTGCTTCCTATGGTTCTCTGAACTTGTGCTGTTAAGGTTTCTGTCCAATAAAAGGAATAACTTAAGAATTAGGGCTTTCCATTAATGGGATGGGGTGCTTTGTGAAATAGTGAACTCCCTGTCACAAGGAGAGTTCTGTCAGACATTGAATCTGACTACAGGTATGCTTCAGATATATTGCAGATTTGGTTCCAGACCACTGCAATAAAGCGAATATCACAAAACAGCAAGTCACACATATTTTTTTTTGTTTCCCAGTACACATAAAAGTTATGTTTATACTATACTGTAGTATATTAAGTTTGCAATAGTATTATGTCTAAAAATGTACATATCTTAATTTAAAAATACTTTGTTGCTAAAGATGCTAACCATCACCTGAGCGTTCAGTGAGTTGTAATCTTTTTGCTGGTGGAAGGTCTTGACTCAATGTCAATGACTGTGGACTGATCAAGGTGGTGGTTGCTGAAGGTTGGAGTGGCTGTGGCAATTTCTTAAAATAAGACAACAATGAAGTCTGTCACATCAGCTGACGCTTCCTTTCACATGAACACTTAGAGGCCATTATAAGGTTATTAATTGACCTATTTTCAACATTGTGTCTCAGGGAATAGGGAGGCCTGAGGAGAGAGAGAGAGATGGGGGAATGGCCGGTGGGTGGAGCAGTCAGAACACACACAACATTTATCAATTAAGTTCACCATCTAAAAGGGCACGATTCGTGGTACCCCCAAATATCACAATAGTAACATCAAAGATCATGGATCGCAGATCACCATAACAGATATAATCGTAATGAAAAACTTTGAAATATTGCAAGGATCACTAAAACATGGCACGGAGACACAATGTGAGCACATGCTGCTGGAAAAATGGCGCCAATAGACTTGCTTGATGTGGGGTTGCCACAAACCCTCAATTTGTAAAGGAAAAACTCAATATCTGAGAAGCACAATAAAACAAGGTATGTGTGTATCTGTCAAGGCCACTGTGGAGGGAATCAATCAATAAGGTTTTGATAGATGACTTCTAAGATCCCTTCCAACTCTCTGAACTCATTGGCAGTGCAGTGTAGTGGAAGGAGCCCTCGTTTGGGAGTCAGAAGACCTAGGTTTATAGTCTATCTCTGTCACCTAGAAACTATGTGATGATCTTGGGGCAAGTCACTTCACTTAGCCCCAATTTCCATCTTATAACAAAAGGATAAGAATATTTACCCCCACTCCTTCCTCATAAGGGTGTTGTAAAGAAATAGCTATACAATGTAAGTTCTTATGAAGATCCTATGTCATTGTCTCTGTTGTGAAACCTTAAAATGAAATGCTATTTCATTGAGTATTCCTTCAGAACATTATTGTAATATCTCTGTTCTATAATCAGGCACTAAACAGGGCACTTGTTCACTGGCTTGTCCTATAATATGTACCATCCAGATGTCCCTTCTTCTGTTGTGAAGACTCTAGGGTCTAGCAGATGCTAGGGTCCTACAGTTTATTATCTCTGAGCTGGTGTCTACCCTGCTCCCTCTAAACTGCTTTGCAATATAATATACATGTGGACTGTTATTATTTGTGTCACCGCTGTTTCCTCTCTCGTGTATGGGATGCAGTAGCTTGGAATATCCTCCCCTAAAAGGCAAGGCAAGGACTGTGTCTTGTAGGTTCTGCATGGTCCCTGGCCCAGGGAGGGAGCTCAATAAACCATTTTGCATATGACAGTCCTATTGGACACAAAGATAATGACATCATAAAGACTCTCTTGTAACTTTACAGTCATGAAATATGGATGACCTTTAGTCATGCCCCCTGCCCTAGTCTAAGCATAAAAACCTTCTCTCCCCTGGGGAAATTCCTTCCTTCATTTGCTGTAAAGTGTGTCATTTGACTCCTGCTGAAATGCATGTTTTTGGAGTGGAAAATTGGAAGCACATGATTTATTCCCAAAGAAAACCTTTAATTCAGCAGCCGAGAAATTACTTTGCTACTGGTCCAAAGGGCTTACCAGTTACCATCAGGATGCAGTTAGGTATGGATTCTAACCCTGGGATGTCACAAAATGGTATCATCTACTTCTTGGACCAAAAGAGCCTTTGCTAGAGGTGATTTCCATTCCTCTGCCCCCGACCCAGTTAGAAAGAAGTCTCATTCCATTCATCCATTCATGCAAGAAATATTTATTGAGCACATACAATCTGTGAGGCATGGCGGTAGGTGATGGAAAGAAAAAAAAAGTCAGAGTTCAGATCTCATAGGAAGGTGATTTTCCTAATGTCCCCAGGCATCCCACTCTGCGGCTCTCTCCCCACCAGAACTCTCACTCTCAGGAAACTGCCTAATGGTACACCTCCAACGGACAGCCAGTCCTGATGAAGTGTTCTAGCTGCCAATTTTATATTCCTAAAACACAGAGCTAATCATCTCACTCTCTTCATCAAAAATATTCAGTAGATCCCTACTGCCTCCAAGATAAAATACCTCATCCAGCATCTACCTACTCTTGGAGCCATTTCATACATTCCTCCTGTACAGGCTGATCAAGCTAGCTGTTCCCCAGAGATGATAGTCTATCCTCTGACTGTAGAAAAGAGCAAATGGTCCCCCACGTTTGAGGGGCTCTATCTTCCTCTCTGTGTCTTCAAATCTCTAGCTCCCTGGATAGCACAGGATTCCAGGGACCACTTACCACCCAAGGGCCCCTTGCTCTCTTGAAATTACTTTGAATCGCTTTGTATATATTTAATATTTATGTATCTGATCATGCTACATACCCTCTCTCTGCCCTCCCTCCCCCCAATAGAATATAAGCTCCTTGAAGGAAGCAGCTGATAGCGAAGAGCACGAGCACTGGCCCTGGAGTCAGGAGGACCTGAGTTCAAATCTGATCTCAGACACTTGACACATTTACTAGCTGTGTGACCTTGGGCAAGTCACTTAACCCCAATTGCCCTGCTCCCCCAAAAAAACTAGAATGTTGGGCCTGAAGTAAGGAAGACCTGAGTTCAAATTTAACCTCAGACATTTACTGGCTGTGTAACCCAAGGATGACCACTTAAGCACAGCATGCCTCAGTTTCCTCAAGTATAAACTGGGCATAATAATGGGTTGTTGTGAGAATCCAATGAGATAATATTTGTTTCGGGTTTTTTTTTAAGGGTTTAGTACAGTGCCTGGCCCATAGTAGGCACCACGTAAATGCTTATTTGTTCCCTTCCCCTTGAGCGTATGGACTATTTTGCTTTTGTCTGTGTTTCTCCAGCATCTAGCACAGTGCCTGGCACATGGTGGGCCCTTACCCAGTGTTTCTTGAATTGAATTCTAGGAGAACAGATGCAGAAGCTGCCACTGTGGGTTTACAACATGCCCTCCCTGGGCCAGGGACCATGGAGAACATAAACACAATACAATTCCTGCCTTTTAGGAGGGGGCACCATTCCAAGTCAGTGCGCTGAACAAATGTGAGCAAGAAGATGGCCGTGATATTAACAATTCTAGTCCATATTAATATATCACTGTAGAGTTACCAAAAGGCACCTGGGTGGTACAGCGGATAAAGTGCCAGGTTGGAATCAGGAAGGCTCGTTTTCCTGAATTCGAATCTGATCTCAGGTACTTACTGGCTGTGGGACCCTGGCCGAGTCACTTAACCTTTTTTGCCTCAGTTTCCTCATCTGTAAAATGAGCTAGAAAAAGAAATGGCAAACCGCTCTAGTATCTTTGCCAAGCAAACCACAAATAGGGTCACAAAGAGTTGGACATGAGTGAAATGACTGAACCACAGGAGAGTCACAAAGTGTGTATATGTATAGATATAAACACATACGCATGTGTATATAGGCATGTATATATGTATGTTTACACTTTGTAAATGCTACAGTCTTTGTATACTCTACAGTGTACAGTTAATGCATATATTTTATGTGTGTATATGTATGTATTGGTATATTCACACATGCATACATATGCATGCATTATGCACATGTATATGCATATATTTTATACATGTATATAAGTATTATTATTACCTATAGACATGTGTATATGTATGGATTGTATGTCTGCATCATGCAATGCAATGCACATGATTTATAATGTATGCATCGACACATATATACATGTGTATCTATGTATGCATTGTGTACATCTGCATCATGTATGTATGTACACATAATTTATGTTGTGTATGTTGTACATTAATTATTACATACATACATGTGTGCATGTGTGTATTATGTATATGTATGCAATGCTTATGTATATGCATATATTTCATTATGTATAATGCAGTATGATTACATAATACATGTGTATGTGTTTATATATTACGTATGTATTACATACTATGCATGTGTGTGCATTTATCTTATACATATATGTATTTATGTAAGCATCATCTAATTAGATCCTCACAACAACTATACCTGAGTACCATTATACCCATTTCACAGTTAAGGGAACCAAGACATAGACATTAATTGATTTGCCTAGGGTTGCCTAGGAGATCGGGAACTCAAAGCCATGTGATTTGACTTTTAGTCTTTCTATTCCAATACTCATGGCAATTATGCCCTCCAGAAACTACAGTGAAATGCAGAAGTAGCAATTAATATTGTAAATCACTAACATGATTAGAGACCCACGTGCTCGGAAGCTCACAGCATTTTTTTCCATTTTATCTTTTGGCTGAGTACAGATGATAGGATCATACATTTAGAGTTGGAAGTGGGGAGGCAGCATGGTGTGGTGAAGATTGCTGGATTGGCTTGAGTTCCTTCTTCTGCATCTTAATACCAGTGTGACCTAAGGGAGTCACTACTTGTCTCTGGGCTTCCATTTTAGAGTTGTACTGAGCAAACTCTGAAATCCCTTTTAGCTCTCCATATGTGATCCTTGATCACTCAATTCCCAGTTTTGCTCATTACTCGGTTTGTGTGACCTTGGTGGAAATCCCCTTCTAGGCCTCAGCTTCCTGATCTGTAAAATGAGATGGTTTGGCTAAATGACTTCTGCTGTCTTTTCCAGTTCTAAATCTATGATCCTATTTTGAGATTATCTAATACAGCCCATTCATTTAACAAATGAAGAAACTATGAATTGATCAGCAATAGAGTCATGATTTGAACCCAGATCCAATGAGCCAAAATCCAGGGCTCTTACCTTTGAAAATATTTCTGTATTGATGTTGCTTAGGGCCTGGTCTTACAAAATAGTCACTTCCAATCTTTCTCACCATTTTTCTTCTCCATATCCTCTTCACTCCAGTCAAACTGTGCTGCTCTCAACACCCTGAACAGTCCCTTAGCTTTCCCATCTGTATCTCTCAGTTCAATCTGTTTTCTTTACCTTCCCAGAATGTCCTACCTCCCCCTTTGTCTACCTGAAATGCACCCCCTCCACCTTTACCTTTTGAATTCTTCCTCATATTTGAAGTCCACCTCAAGTGCCACCCATTTATTATTATTTACTATTTATCCATTATTTATTATTATCTATTAAGCCTTCTCTATTTCTGTTCTTTGACTGACTGAAAGCAAACTGTAGGCCAGTGAGCTTGACTTCAATTCCTGGAGAAATCCTCCAATTGATTAATTATTGAAGAGATGTGTGGTGAACATCTAGAGAGGGGAGAGCCAGCATGGGTATATCAAGGGTCATGTCAGAGTAAATTTATTTCTTTTTTTTTGACAGGACTATTAAACAAGTAGAGAAAGAGAATGCTATGGATATAATTTACCCAGGTTTTAACAAAACTTTTGATAAACATCTCATGCTATTCTTGCTGAGATGATGAAGAGATATGGACTAAGTTATACTACAATAAGATGGATTCAGGATTGGTTGTACAGATGGACTCACAGAGTGGTTGTTAATGGATCAATATCAATATGGCCTGAGGTCTCCAGGGCAGTGCCCCAGAGATCTGTGCTTGACCCAATAGAGTTTAACATTTTTATCATTAACTTGGATAAAGGCATAAATGGTATGCTCATAAAATTTACGGTTAACATAAAGCTGGGAAGTATTGCTAATACAGCGTATGATAGAATCAAGATCCAAAATGATCTTGACAGGCTATGGCATTGGGCTGAGTTCAATAAGGTGAAACCAAATAGAGATGAACATAGAATCTTGAGTTTAGGTAGTAAAAAAAAATCAACTTCTTTTGAATGAGGCGTGGATAGACAACAGTTGGTTTTGAAAACTGTCTGGGGGTTTTGGTGGACTACAAGCTCGATGAAAGGCAGCAGTGTCCTTCTCTGTGAGTTAATTTTGGGCAGTTACTTCCAGTGTACAGGTCATTCTCCTTTGCAGAGAAAACAGAAACTAAATGAATTGAATAGCTGGGCCTTCTCTTTATGGTCAGTTATCATTATCTCATTCACCCCCAAGCAACATTCTTCTCCATTTGTTCATCCTCCTTTTTTCTAGTATTTAAAAAAACAATCCTTTTGTTGTCCTTAGCTTCCCTTTCCAGCCCCCAGATCATTCTGAGTTTTAGCATTCCTGACACTCTTTTCACAGGACTGTGCCCCACTCTTATTTATTGTCTGTTATTTGTCCTTGCTTCCATTTTCTACTTATTTCTTTTCAAAACACAAGAATTTGTTGGTGAGTTCTTTATGCAGCCGCATCACTCTCTTCAGAAAAAAAATCCCATTTTCACTGTTGGTTTCCTATGGTTTCCCTTTGTGTCTTCATAGTTTCACACTTGTGTATGTCCCATTCTTCTTGGACTCACTTCTCCTGAAGCATTTTAGCCCATAGCCCATAGGAGCCATTTGAACCTTTTAAATCTAGTTTCCCAAAATCTAAGTTTCCTATAGGACCATGCCCAGACTGCTTCTCCTCTATCACAAACTCAAAGGGGAATGGTTACTTCCCTCAAAATCTTCCACCATTTCCACCCCAGCAACCAATCACTCCCTGTTAATGAGAATCAAACCAAGAATCAAATTTCTCCTTGTTGTTTCCTTCACTTTTTCAAGGTATGATATTATCACTACGACAAGTCAGGAAGTTATTGGCTATTCTCCTTTGAGAGAGACAGACAGAAAGAGAGACAGAGAGACAGAGACAGAGAGACAGAGGCTGAGACAGAGAGACAAAGAGCTCCAGCTGATATCTAGATAATTGAAGCCCCCACCCACACTATATTCTACTTCTATGTCAGACTTGCAGCATCGTTCTTGTCTATTTCCACTTTCTGTCCAGATGGTCCATAGTATAGTCCAGTCACAAAAGCATTTGTTTGTCCCTCCTTCATCCTTTAGATAAAAATACTTCCCATCATGCTTCTCTGCTCTGGTTTCTAGGTTTCTTCATATGAGCATAACTTCTTAATAGAATACTACACCTATTCCAGATTTACAAACCTTCATTTTGTTGCTGTCATTTTTTAATAAGATATACTCTTGCAGGCCACACTCTAGGTTTCATCCCACCAGATCTCAGTAACATCTATGAAATCAAATTTGTCCCCTTTTTAGAACCTCTGTTTCCTCTTGCTTGTTGTCTAAACTTTGGTTCCTTGTGTATGGATGCTTAAGGCGTGAATTTTACTACTGGCTCCTTTCTTGGATTTTGTCACTTGTGAATCTCTAGATATTTTGACTGCTACTTTTTTCTTTCTTGTTTTTGGCTACTCTAGTATATAACTTAGGGGTATATACATGAGCCACCTTTTCCCTCACCCATCCTTGTTAGTTTAAAACCCTTTTGATAAGACTTGCAGAACACCTGGCAAATACACTCTTACCAGCCTTTGTTCCACGTACTTCATCTCTGGCCAGGAATCTGTCAACCCCATATCGTAAGTTGTAGTCAAGAATTCCAAATCCCATTCTCAGACAGCACCTTATTGGCTAGCTGTTGACTTCTTAAATTATTTTTTCTCTTCCACATCCCTTACCCTTATCTTAGTGAGCTATGGTGAGGAAAACACATTGGATGCCCCTATGATCTTCAGTTTATTGCTCAAGATACAATAATTGTTCACAATATTTTTAAGTTCCTTCTGGACATATCAGTTGTGCCCACATGAGTCACCAAAAGGCAGCAGTTGTCACTCATTTTGACAAATTTTGGAAGGTTTGCTTTTGTGTCTGGACAAGCAACTTCCTAGATGCACAAGAAGCTCTTCCTCCTCAGCACCCAGCTATCTCCTCTTCAAGGAGATCCTCAAATCTGATTTTAAGTTCTAATTGGACAGCTCTCCCTTTCTTCCCCTTTCTCTTTCCCTTCTGTCTCTCACTCTTCCATTCTCCCTCATCCTCACAAGGGTCAACCTCCCCTCCTCACCTTCAGACCCCCCCTTTTCTCCTGGGTAAATCTCACTACTACTTGCTTTAAGAAGGCTTCTTTTTAACATCCAGGAGTGTGGAAAACTACTCTTTAAATCCCTTTACCTTTTCCTCCAAGAACATTATCAGCCTACAGCTGGAACACTGTCACTCATCTCTGGCAGAAATAAAAACTTCACACACTTGATACAAGTCATTACACGATTTCTGCTACCCTTCAGAGTGGCTGAAATTGTCAGCCTCATTTTTAAGACCACTTGTGGGTGTTTACATGTCAACCCTAAGCAACTAGTTAAAACTTTTTACAGACAACCCAAATTCTTTACTTTTTTAATCGACCTCACTGCCACAGTTATATCCACTTTCCCATCAGCCTTGCATCATTCTCCTGTCTGCTTCCCCCATTTCTCTGCATCTACCACTCATCAATTTACTTAATCCTCTTATTTCCCCATTTGCCTTTTCTTACATACCTTACCTTGTCTTGCCAACTACTTTCTCCATTTCCTTTCCAAAGTCTACCTGTTCAGTAGCTGTTCCCTAATTCCCTTTGATCTTATTTCATCCTTTTATAGACTCCTTAATTGTTCTTGATACTGTTTCTCTATGTGGATAGAGAACAAGGCCTGAAGTCAGACTCATCTTTGTGAGTTCAAATCCAGCCTCAGACAATTCCTTGCTGTGTGACCGTGGGCAAATCACTTAACCCTCTTTGCCTCAGTTCCTTGTGTGTCAAATGAGCTGGAGAAGGAAATGGCAAACCACTCTAGTATGCCTGAACAAGAACAAGAACTATTTCTCTGAAAACTTGGAACAACCTGGATGAGTACCTGGATAGAAATTATTCTTCACATTTTCCCTAATTTCCCTAGTTTTCTTCAAATTTTGCAAAACTTCTTCTTACCAAATATAACCTCTGACTTATTCCATTGGTCCAAGCCCCTCCAAATCACCTACACAATTTTCTGCTTGGTTTGCTAAAGTCCATTCCCTTCTTTCACTCCTCTCACAAACTTCTCTCAGGAAAGCCTGAAGTGAAAACAATGTTCTAGTTCTTCAGTTCCTTTGCCGTGTCTGGAATACTCTCCCTCCTCACCTCCATTTCTTGGAATCCCTGGTTTCCTTCTCGAATCAGCCTGTGTTACCTTCTGAAAGAGGTCTCTCCCAGTTCTCCTAGACGCTGTTGTCTTCTCCTCCAAGGTTACCTGGCATCTTCTTTGAATTTGGATCATATATAAATATTCATGCATGTTGCTTACCCTATTAGCATGTGAGATTTTTGAGGACAGGAATGGATCATTTTAGTCTTTGTAGCTTAGCACTTATCACAATGCCTGCTGCATAAGAGGTAACTAATAAGTGCTTATTGATTGATTAATTAACTGATATATTGTTGTGCAATGATCAGAGGGGCTGCTGTACCCCGTGCAATGATCAGTGGGGCTGCTGTACCCCGTGCAATGATCAGCGGGGCTGCTGTACCCTGTATAATGATCAGTGGGGCTGCTGTAGACTGTGCAATGATCAGTGGGGCTGTCGTACCCTATCCAGAGACAAGCATTCTAATCTGTCCCTAAAATTCACTAAATTCTTCCAAATGCATTATGTTTAACCACAGTCCTCATTCCTTAACTTCTTCCCTACCAATGGCACTACCCCTACTCTAACTCACATTTTTTTGGCTCTTTTTTCCCTGTCTGCCTCTCCCCCATGCTCTCCATCACTCATGCATACTGGGCCCCGGCTCCTTCTCTAGGCTGAGCTCCACAGAATCCTAATTGCTACTCCAATCTGGAAGCTGCTGAATAGTTTCCCATGTACTTTAGCTCTGAAAATCTCTGAAATAGTCCCAATAAAAGTCTCTTTATAGCCATGGCTAGACTCCTCCCCTCCCCAAAGAGGTGACCCGTTTTGTCAACCCTATCAGAAAGGTTATGGAAGTGACTGGGGCAGCCACTGCAGCCAGATTCACTGCAATGAAATGCATCTGAACATTTCCAGAGCTGAACAAACCATACGTCTTCATGATTTGATTGTGCCCAGGTCCCAAAGGCACCCCCCAGCTCTATTGAACACCGATGGAGTTATTTAGGATCATAAATAATATTATCAGAGAGTCTCCGCTGGGTAAACAGAGGCAGTGTATAAATTGTCGGAGTGTGATATTGATTGTTCTTAGCTGACTAATGAATTATTCTGTTTAAGAGCCCTCGGAAATGGTGTGCAGCATTCCAAGGCAAGGGGGCCTTTGAAGGATTTCCCTGAAGAGCTGCTTCTGCGTGATTGTGCTTGGCCACAGCAGCCTGAAAGGAATGAACAGGTCCTGTTAGCACAACAGGTGAGGCCAGGAAGCAGGGAGGCTGGTGGCTTCTATAGATGGGGAAAGACAGAGGTCTCAGAGCCTGGAAAATCCAACCACTATGGCTCTCCTTCCAATCTCCAAGTCTTTTCCTGTTGCCTTTGCTTGTATGGATTTTATGAGAAGGGGAAAATAATAAAACCATATCCAGTGCCTAACATAGCACCTGACATAAAGAATGTGATTAACAAATGTTTGTTGTTGGATGGATGAATCGATGCAGCAATATTTTATTAAGTTTCTCCTACGTGCAAAAACATTGCAATGATTATTGGAGGCAATGCAAAATTGAAATATAGTTTCTAACCTCAAGGAACTTATAGTCAAATTGGGTACAGTAGCAGCAGTGAATAAAAACCAGAGATTGCTTTAAGGCACACAGGGCTGCCACAGACCTGAGATCTTCATAACTGGATTGTGCTCCGGTCCTAGACACCTGTAGAATTAAATCAAACTGAACCGTGAGGGCATGTGGCAGGGCTACAGTAACCTGTTGAGCTCACTCAACTTGGAAAAAAAATAATAGATTGAGTCCCTTGTCACTGCATCAGTTTGATTCAATCCCAGGCTGGCTCTTCTGGATGTTATAATAACAACTGTCAGCATAAATGTTAGCATTTATGTGGTTGGCATGCTAAGGTTTGCAAAATACTGTATGTATATAACAGGGAATGACCCCTGGGAGCCCAGTGCTTGGAGTAGTAGATGCAGTATGCTCTGCCTGTTGGCACCCCTAGTGGAGGACTGGGGAATTTGCTTTTAGAAATGCATAATGATGCATAAAGCAGCAGCCTTGGCCTTCATTTCGAGTCTGCCCAGATATCTGAAGACTATTTCCTGTTGACTTATTGGATGGTCACCAAAATAAAGCCTTTTAATTGGCTGCTGTTCTAGAACTGAATGTGCATGCAAAAGACAGAGACAGAGAGAGAGAGAGAGAGAGAGAGAGAGAGAGAGGAGAGGGGAAGAGAGAGAGAGGGAGAGAGACAGAGACAGAGAGAGAGAGAGAGAGACATACAGAAGGAGGGAGAGAGAGAGAGAGAGAGAGAGAGAGAGAGAGAGAGAGAGAGAGAGAGAAGCTTTCTTCTCCCTGGAAGCCTTTGAGTGAGAAGGAAGGAATGTTTGAAGCCTCTGGGTAGGGAACTTGTCCTTCACCTTATTGTCATGAAGAGAGGAAGGGAAAAGAATAAACTTTTGTCTACCACCTACTATGTGCCAGGCCCTTTACTAAGTTCTTTACAAATACTGCCTCATTTGAGCCTCACAACAGCCCCATGAAGTAGATGCTGTTACAATTTCCATTTTACAGTTGAGGAACTGAGGCAAACACAGGTTAGGTGATTTTCACAGGGTCACATAGCTAGTAAGTGCCTGAGGCTGGATTTGAACTCATGTCTTCCTGATTCTATGAGGCCTTGAACATACGGAACTTTTGTTTCTTGACTCTATCAAGTTTATTTTTTCCTGATTGTAGGTAAATGAGTATTGGAGATGGAAAGACCTTCTAAGCTTCAGTAGGTTGGAAGAGACACTGGAGATCCAATGATGGGCAGTCTCCTATATGTGTAACATCAGAGTCAGGTAAGGGCTCACCCCAGAATAATGCCCTGCTTGACCCCATCTAACAGCCATTTGATTCAGCAAAGTGTCCTGTAAGCAAGGGAACAATTCACCCATTGGCAATGCAGCCCCAGAAGTGAGCTTGGTGGGAAGAATACTTTGTTCCTGTCACTTTTAGTTTGAACTCACTTTCCCCACTGGCTGAGGTGAAGTGTTTTTGTACTTTGGTTCTTACTATATCTGTTCGTTAAATATCACCTTATTAAAGCTAATTGATGTTAATTAGTTATCAATATATTGAAAAGATATCAATTGGTCAATATATTATTGGGTCACTAATCACTAGATAGATGATTTTGAAGAGGGGTAGTTAGTTGATGGATTTGGGGAGAACACACTAGATGGGGGCTAATGAACTGCTTTATAAGAAGAACCCCAACCCTTTAGAGTTACCCCCTGAAACCTGAGAGAAGTAGCCTTGTTTGCATGACCCAAATTGCTAATCAGGTATGAGTTGGGAGAGTAGCTCTAGAGTCTATACATACATACATACATACATACATATATATATACACATACATACTATGTATATATTCTCTCATTTGATCTTTGCTATAATCATGTGAGGTGGGTGCTATTATTATCATTCCTATTTTATTGCCGAGAAAATTGAGGCTTAAAAAGGTCTGAGGCGAAGTTTGAACCTTGGTCTTCTTGTTTCCAACTGCAATGTTCTGTTTAGAGTGAATCCGGTGGAGCAAATGATGCTTACAGCTGAGAATTCAGCACATCCTTCCTGAGTCTGTCACCATTCCTATGAGGAAAGCCAGGAACAATGGGCCAAGTCCCTCAGGATGTAACATTTAACAAGGTTAGAGGTGGTCCTTGATTTTATTGGGAAGCCCCAGGGATTAGTGCCAGGTTGGCAGCCTGGGAGATGGAAGTCCCTTGCCAACCAAATGGGCAGAGCTCAGGAAAACTGTTGTAGCTACTGCCCCAACATCAGTTCACAAAGCCACCTTACCCCTTGTCTGTTCATTCCTGTATCTCCAGCCAGCACCTGCCAGACAAGGGACTCCTAGCAACTGGAAGCTAAATAGGTAATGCTTGGTCTCTTCCCTTTGGCTTCTCATAAGAACACCTGGGAAGAAAAACCACTAACTAGTATCAGTGGCACTACACAATTGAGCCCTGGGCAGTAGAGGGCAACATTAAGTCATGCAGATGTAAAGTAACTCACACCACCCAGAAGGAAAGAGGAAGTAGTCTGAGGAGAGGGTGCATGTGGTGGTTATGAGGACATGACACATCTCCAGTCTCCAGACCTTATGACATATGCAGTGTAATATTTACGCCAGTCACCCAGAAAAGTATCCAGAAAGCTACAGCAGATATTTAGGAACTGACTAGTGAAACCGGAAACAATTATTGGCATTTCAGCAAAACAAAGCGGCAACAGAAGCAGCAAAGGCAGCAACTGGCTGAGAAATAAATTGCCTAGCCCTGAATCTTTGGCTTTTGTTTTTGAGTTCAGTCTCCAAGTTAATTCAGAACAAAAGACAGTTACTTAAATCTGGATATTTTATCTTAATGTGGGCAATTGCCGTAATATCACACATTAAGATGTCTGATTTGAGCTGTCACCAAACAGGCGGTCGTAATGTCATTTCAGATCTGTTTTATCACTGCACACACATGGGCTTCGATTCTGTTTGTGGCACATGAGAGCCTGTCATTAAATTGATCTCAGAGTTGAAGCAGAGAAAATGAACCAGTCAGACCCTGACCCTTCCATAAGGTAAGGGGTGTTGGTGGGGGAGCAACAGGGGAGTGGAGTTTCCTACTCACACAAACAACACATGTAGCCACTATGTGTCACCAGCCACGGGAGGGGTTGGAGAGGGAGGAACAAATGGCCCATTGCATTTCAAAAGCCCCAAAGAGGCTGACCGAGGGGCTTTGTATAGAAACCAGTCAACTGTTATTAGGAAGGTAAATTGCAAGGATGGCAGTTTTCAGCTCTCCTCAGCCCTCTCCCCCTCGTTATCACAGCCAAATTAGCGATGTGCGGTGTGGCTGTTTGTTTGGGATAGATTCTGCTGCCGTGGCACTGCTGTCCACCAAGAGATGCTGGGAAGCTGCCAAGTGATTAAGCTATTGTGGCTAGCCTGCTCCTAGAACTGATTTCTTCTGGAATATTAAAAGTTTTACAGCCTAAAGTGTTGCACTTTGACTCCTGGTAATTAATACTGATTTTGCCATAATATCTTATTTTTTATGAGCATTATCTTGTTTTTCATGAGCTGCAAAAAATATCACTGCAGCTTATGAAATAAACTATAATATCTTGCTTTATACAATCTTATTTGTGTCATTATCTGGCCCCTGGAGCAGCTAATTTAGTCCATATGATACAGAACAATATTTATTTTTTCACAGATTACCAGAGCAATGGCATTTTCACAGTGTTGCACACATGAGTTGATGTACCCCTACCCGCAGAGGTCCAACGATCCTGCTTCAGCTATAAAGGGCAAAATGGTCAGACCTAATGATTTGGAGCCAGAGGTCAAGGGAGAGGGAGGGGCCTCCTCACATGCTTGCCAACCAAGTTGTGTTTTTTTTTCCACATGTGATAATGTCAGAATATCCAGCCAGGGAGAGTTGGATATGGAGCCAAAGAGAAGACAGGCATTGGCAGAGATGGGCAGATGAATCAGGAGTGGTTGAAACCATTCAGATCAAATCAAACAGTTATTGTGTGCAGGGCACTGGGAGAGATAACTAAAAAACAAAAACAAAACATAGGTCATGATCTCTGCCTTCAAGAAACTTACAGTGTGTTTGAGGAGCCAAGGAAGAAATTTTCACCATCTGCAAAATTCTCCTGGAAAGTGAAGATGCTTAAAAATATAAGAATATATGATTTCTTAGTAACTTTTTGGAGGGTCCATCCCACTTAAGGATCAACAAAAAAGCATCAACATCACTGGTCCTTGGCTGATATTTCATAGCTAACTTTCCTCTGATCAGCAAACTCTTGTTCTCCAGGACTTTGTAAACCACCTGCATCAGCAAAGCCTAAAAAAAAATAGCATACTAGGTGGAGCCAAAATGTTGGCATAGCAGAATGAGTATAGTGAGCCCCACCCACCCACAACTCCTTTAAATTCATATAGAAAATGCTCTAGAACTAATTCTGATAGGGAAATGTAAGAAAAGTGAGTCATTTCTTTTTCCAGCTCAGGAGTATTGGTATAAGGTATAGCCAAGAGTGACCCTAGGGGCAGAGAGCATCCCAGTGGAAAGAAGAGGTTGTACATGAGGACGAGAGAAGATTCTGGATCCATATGGGGCACTTTAATAGGAACAGGTGCCTACTGGTAGTTTTGTCACTCACTACCCATTTTTTAGTCATAGAATCAGGGTAAACTGAGAAGGGCACCTGTGCCTAGGGCTTGCATTCCAGAAAAAAAGAGCAATGACAGACAGTACAGTGAGAGAGCGGTAAGTAAATTGAGATACCACCAGCAGCAATATGGCTCAGATCCCAGGAGCAGAATAGAATCTCAGTTCCAGCTTCTAGCTCAGTCTGAAACCTGTAGAGGAATAACCAAGACAGGAACCCCAGAACAAAGCAGGGGCTGCAGTTCTGTCTCTCTAAACCAGCAGAGTTGCCAGCTGGCTGATAGGAGTTGAATTAAACAGCAGTCTACCCTTGCGCAGATTCAGGTCAGTTACTAGCAAAGCTCAGACTAGTGGGACAGTAATCAGACTTTGGCTTGGATCTGAATGCTCTGGAAGCACTGAAAGTTTGCAAGTCCCCCGACTGAGCTGTCTCTGAGATCCTGAAATAACCTAACACTAAATACCCCAGGAAGGCAACAACAAGATAAACCCAGACCTACTCTCCAGAAGTCTGCAGAACCCAGTCCTAATATCAAATCCAAAGTCAGGAAGTAAGTTAGAAGAATGAGCAAACAAAAGAAAGAAAGAATCTCACCATAAAAAGCTATTATGATGACCGTGATGCCCAAGATCCAAACCCAGAAGAGAGTGACTCCAAAACTTTTACAAGCAAAACTTCAAAGTAAAACAAAACAAAACAAAAGCTTAGAAACAAATCCAACAACAATTCCTAGAAGTGATAAACTAAGAATTTAAAAAATTAAAATTGTTTTTATGAATGAAATGAGAATGCTAGAGAAAGTAATTGGAAAAGAAATGAGAGATATCAAAGAAAGAACTGGAAAGGAAATTAACAGCATAGTACAAGAAGTATAAAACCTTGCCCAAGCAAAAAATTCCCTGAAAATTATAATGAACCATATAGAAGCCAGTGACTCCTTGAGACAAATATTAAAACAAAGTCAAAAGACTGAAAAATATGAAGAAATGATAAGATTTCTCAAAGCCAAAACAACTGAACTGGAAAACAGATCAACGAGAACAATTTAAGAATCATTGGTCTACCTGAATGCCATGAGTTGAAACAGAACCTATACATCAGATTTTAAGAAATCTTAAAAGAAAACTGCCCATATCTCTTCGAACCTGAGGGCAAAGTAGAAATAGAAAGAATTCATCAGTCACCTCCTGAAAGAAACCTCAAAATGAAAACTCCCAGGAACATTACAGCTAAAATTCAGAGCTTCCAGGTAAAAGAAAAAAAAATGCTCCAGGAAGCCAGAAAGAAAGAATTTAAGTACCAAAGAGCTATAGTCAGGATCACCATGATACAGCAGCTACCACTATAAAAGAGAGGGGAGCTTAGAATATAATATTCCAGAAGACAAAAGATATAGGCTTATAGCCAAGAATAACTTACTCAGCAAAACTGAATATAATCGTATGGGGGGTTTGGTGGGGAGGGCAGAACCTTTAATAAAATAAGTACTTCTAAGCCTTCCTGATAAAAAGACCAGAGCTGTGCTGAAACTTTGAAATTTAAACATGAGTTAATAAAAACATAAAAAGGCAAATATGAATGAACAATCATTAAAAACATGTAAGGATTAACTGCTTGCATTCAAATATGGGGAGGTGATACATGCATCCCCTCTGAGCTTGATCATCATCAGACATCATAGGGAGAGTCTAGTTAAACAGAAGACTGGGTAGTGTTTCCGTTATATCTTAGCGATCTTCAGTAAAGAATGGAAAGTGAGGCAAGAGGAATACACTATGAGGTGGAAGGGAAAGTAAGATTAGGGAAAATTATCTCATATTCAAGGTATGCAAATGGATATCTATACAAACAGGGAGAAGGAGTTAGGGAAAAGTGGCTAAGACTTGAACTTCACTCTCCTGGTCAGAGAAGGAAAGAATACACACACACACACATACACACACACACACACTTCACTCAACAGGAAAATAGAAGGGAAAGGTGGGGGAACAAGAGAGAGGGTAGATTAAGCGAAGGATTAATCTTAAGTGTAACAAACTCTAACAAAGGATATACAAAACTATTTATAGCTCCTTCTGAGTTGTCAAAGAATGGGAATATGGGGGGGGGGAGGGGTGCTCATCAATTAGGCAATGGCTAAACAAATTATTGAATATAAATATGATGGAACAATATTGTGCCATAAGAAATGATAAAGAGGATGGTTTCATGGAAACTTAGGAAGACTCATATGAACTGATGCAAACTGAAGTGAGCAGAACTATGAGAACAATTTATATAATGACAATATGGTGAAGACAAAAATTTTGAAAGAATTAGGAATTCTGATCAACATAATGATTGATAATTCCAGATTACTAGTGATAAAACATATCCACCTCCTGATAAGAGAAGTAAAGGACTCAAATTGCTGAATGTACATGTATATATGTGTATCTATGTATACACATACACACGCACACACACGCACACACATATATATATGGATTTGGTCAATGCAGAAATTTGTTTTGTTGGACTATCCATGTTTATGATGGAGGTTTTTGTCTTTATTTCATTCTCAATAGGAGGGGACTTTAAATGAGAGAGAGGGAGAGAAGGCAGGCTTTCACTGATTAAAAAAATAAAATACATCTGTTTTTTAAAAATAGACAAATATCATATAACATCACTAGGTGATTCTTTAAAAAAATGGAATTAGGTGAAAAAACCTTTCAAGGTATGGTTAGTTGTAGGAGCAATGCAGATGGTCAAGCAAATAAGCAGTAAGGCTGAAACAGACTAAAACTGAAGTGTGAATAACGTTCAGACTCAAGAGCTTGCTCATATCATTTCCAAACAATGAATTTACATTTCAAATGATTGACCAAATATGTGGGGCTTCACAAATGTATGAAGGAGCTCCTTATGCTACATCAATGACACTCTGAACTGATGTAAGTGCTTGGAGTAATACTATACTGCTTTTTGTAATGATGTAGCTATCCCATTGGTCTATTCCTAGACAGGAAATGGCACTCAGGTGGGCTACTCCCCTTCACCTTCCCCCACCAAGCCTACCTCAAACTTCTCCCTTTCACCTTTTCTCCACCTGAATGGACAATGGACACTTCCCCTAACTCTGTCAGAGGAAACCACAATCATCTCTCCACTCTGACTCTAAGATCCATTCCCTTTCCAATGATGGTGGGCTGCTACTGGGGAGCTCAAATCCATCCTAAGTATTCCTAGGCTTTGCCACCATCATTGTAGCTTCACCTTTATGATGTTCAGGGCTTTTCATCTGCCCTGAATCAAAGCTTTCCTACATGTGCTGTCTTCCCCAATTAGATGGTGAGCTCCTTGAAAGTAGGTACTATCTTCTTTGTCTATTTCCTCAGCCCTTAGAAAAGTGAAAGGGATGGCTATAAGAGGTAATTGGAGATAGTTTCAACAAGACTTGGCAACTAATCAGATATGGGGTTTGAAGAAGAGGGAAGAGTCAAAGAAAATTCCAATCTTGTGAAACTATATGACTGGAATAATGGTGGTACCCTCAAGAGAAATTGGAAGAGATGATTTTTAGGGGAAATGTGAATTCTGATTTGGACATGTTAAGTTTGAAGTTGCTCTGAGATATCCAGGTATAGATGTCCAGCATGAAATCAAAAATGTAGGACTAGAGTTTATCAGATATTAGGGCTAGATATGTAGATTTGGGAGTTGTTTACCTAGAAATAACACCTGAAATCATAGAGGCTAATGAACTCTACAAGAGAAAAGAAAAAAAAAAAGAAGAAAAGAAGGCCCAGAACAAATTCCTGGGTGATGTCTATATCTAGGGGGCAGGAGGAAGATAAGCTAGCAAAAGAGACCAAAAAGGAATGGTCAGAAATATAGGAAAAGAGAGAGAAGACCATTATAGAAGCCAGAGAAGGAGAAAGTATCTTGTTGGCATGTTGTTTCCACTGTTAGACTGAGTTTCTTTAGAGTAGGGGCTGTCTTTTCCGTGTGTGTGTGTGTGTGTGTGTGTGTGTGTGTGTGTGTGTGTGTATGTGTGTACGAGTATGACTTAGTACAGTGCCTGGCACATAGTAAGTACTTAAGTGCTTATTGACTGACTGACTGTGGGGCAGTGCCACCTTGGTAGTAGTTTACAAGAAATGGTACAAATAGACTTTGTCTGCCTAGATACCCATACCCAAAAACCTACTCTTACCACAGCTCTTTAGCTGAGGACATGGTGTTTATTTTGCCCCAACTACTTCATTTTGTACTGTCTTGCCCTGCTGCTGTCTTCTCTTGATCCCTTAATACATTCATGAACTTGACAAGCGTAAAAGAGAGAATAAGTCTCCTCCAGCTGTCAGCTGATTGGTCTACTGGGACCCAGCTTCATTTGTGCTATGTGAGTGATCAGAAGAAATATTATCTAATGCCTGTGCTGAGGAGACTCTCTGGACCATTTGGATGGAATGTCTTTGCATCACTCACTTTTGGCTAAGAGGTATCTCCTTGATTGGAGAAACTTTTCTCTGCCTACAGCCCATTATTTCTATGCATATTCTAGCTAAATCAGTGACCAACTCCACACCACATGTCTGCACTGTGACTTTCATCCAACCCTAGAATGTTACAAAGCAAGGGCAAAGGTGAATCCACAGAGAGACCAGGCGCAGCATCCTATTGACTCTGCTGACCTAATCCCAAGCAAGGTGGGCATTGTCCCAGATGCGTTGAGTGGCTCCATCGAAGCCATGAATGGCTCAAAGTTGGATTTTGTGAGCTAACTGCTGCATATTGACTGGGCAATTAGCACTGAAGGGGCCCTGAGTGAAATACCTCTGGAAGTCACCCAGTAGTCTTCATTAAGAAAATGAATTAAAATCAACTAACTTTGGAAAAATCATGGGATTATAAGATTGTAGGATTTAGAATTGGAAAGGACCTTAGAGATCGTTGAGGCTCAGGTTCATCGACTTGCCCAGGTTTACATAGGTGATAAGTAGCAGAAGCAGGAAGCAAATCCAGATGAGATTGCTCAAGCAGTCTTGGTCTCCACACAGAACTTCATCTAACATCCAAGGTCTTCTAAAGCCTTTGCACAATTTTTAACTCTTCAACATCAATAACTTATGTTGTAAGTATGAGAATCCAAGTGGGACCTTCCTGAGGACCTGTGCCATTTTTCTCATCACGGCTGATGGGGACTTTAGCGTGGGCCACCAGATAGTCAACATTTTTCATTTTCCACAAGAAGCGGGAAATATTCACAGCTTTTACATGTGGACTGCAATTGTCCTCAGCCTTAATGAATATGCTTTTAAATGCCATTTATAGGTTGCATCTGTCATACCTACTGCCTAGTTTCTAGGCCCCAGAAGAGTGGCTCCTTTAGCAAGTAATAATAATAATAGCTGACATTTATATATCGTTTAAAGCTTGAAAAACATTTTGTGTATGTTATTTCATTTAATTTTCATAAAAACTCCATGAGTTAAGTGCTATTATCATCCCTGCTTTAAGTTTGGAGAAGTCAAGCAATTTGTTCAGAGTCATAGTAAATTGTCTAGGGGAGATACAAGTATTATAGAAGTCTTTTTTTCTTTTCTTTTTTTTTGTGGGGGTGGGGGTGGTAATCAAGGTTGTGACTTGCCCAGGGTCACACAGCAAGGGAAATCAAAGTTTGGAAGGAATTTGAACTCAGGGCTTTCTGATTGGAAGTCTAATACTCAATCTACTTGTACAATGTCATTTATTCCATGTAAAAGGGATTGTGGATGACATAGCCCTACTCTTCTGAAGAGAAGGCTAGGCTAGCGCAGCCTGCTGTGCTCCTGATGACGCCTTACAAATCCCTGACTGCCTGTCTCCTATCTCAGTCCTTTGGTCTCGTCCACACACCGCATCCTGAATCACGCTGCTTTTCCGGCCCTATTTCAGACTGCTCCCATCCAGAAAGTATCTGCTACAATCAAACTGCTCTTCCCATGTGCAGCCCCCATGCCTTCATTCACAATTTTCCCTAAGCCAGAAATGTCCCACCCCGCCCCACCCCACCCTGTATGTTCCTATTGAAATCCTTTTTATCCTTCAAGGCCAATTTCAGATGCCCACTCTGTGAAGCTTCCCAGCTCTCCCAAGGATGTTCTACTGTTTCCCTCCTCTGAATTGCCGTAGGACTTTGTTTACAGCCCTCTTTTTGTCCTTACCCTAGTCTACTATATTCTGTAGATATTCGGGAGCCTCTCTCATCTCCCCTACTAACCTTTCAGGGTTGGGGAACCTGTGGCCTCGAGGCCACATGTGGCCCTCTAGGTCCTTTGCCTGAATCCAAACTTCACAGAACAAATACCCTTAATAAAAAGAATTTGTTCTGTAAAACTTGGACTCAGTCAACAGGCCGCACTCAAGGACCTAGAAGGCCTCAAGGTCCAGGTTCTCCACCCCTACTTAGTCCTTTTATGACAGAAACTATCTTATTCATCCCCTTCTTATCCCCTACATCCCCATGCACAGCAACTTGACTATTTTAAGTATTTAATATTTGTTAAACTTAATTAGCTCTGTATGAGGCAGGATACCATAGTTGGAAATGAATGAATGAATGAATCAATGAATGAAAAAGCATGTATTAAGCACTTGTTATATGGAGAGACCTGGGTTCAAGTCCTGCCTTTGCTGGCCGTGTGACCCTGAACAAATCCCTTTACGTATCAATGACCCAGGCATCTCTCCAAGACTGTAAACCACATTGGAAGAGCTGGTACACATTGGTAGAGGGGTTTCTCACAAGGGCTCACTCCTCCCAAAGAAATCACAAAATCTAATCAAAAACAAAATGTTGACATGCAGACTACAATTCAGAACACCAACTTAACCAATTCTATTTAGTCAGGAAGTATTCCGTAAGTGCCTACTAGGTGTCCAGTCTTGTGGGGAGTAAAAACTCTATAGGGGAAGCAGGAGAGCAAACCTTAGTCCCTGTTCTCAGAATTTTTTTTTTACATCAGGTATGTGATTTCATCCCCACAGGGAACTCCTGATGAGGGATCTCCCTCTACCGATGCATACTGGCAGTGATTCAATGATTTACAATTTTAGAGAGTAGCCTTGGGCGCCAAAAAGTTAAATGCCCAGGCTCTTGTAACAAGTAAATGTCAGAGATGCAACCCAAACCCCAGGTCTTATCTCAATGACTCTGTGATCATTGGTTTGGGTGCCCCCTCCAATGATGGGAATCACCAGCCATCTGGTCCTTCTCATGCTGTGAAAATAGTGTTTGAGTCCTTCCACAAACCTCCACCAGGGATCCCTGACCTCGAGGACCTTAAAATTGAGATATGAAAGGAACACAAAAACCTATGAACGTTCAAATGACTTGACAAAATACTACATGGTAAGTGCCAATTTGAATAGTCGAGAGAAAGCATTTCCTAGTTCCGAGAATGGAGAGGTCATTGTGAGTTCTAGTAGTTAGGGGAAGGTTCATGGGAGAAGGTGGGCACCCTCTATTCTCTAGGGTCGCAGACACAGGATGCGAGTGGAGAGGGCCTTCAGATGTCTATGGAGCCCCCATCCATGGGAAGGATGTACCTTTGGTCCAGATTCTCTTCTATTGCCCTTGCAACCCTCCTTTTGCTTCCAGGCAGACCCAGTACCCACTCACAGAGCAGGGGAAGTGTCAAGTCATCACAGACAGCTCCCATTTAGGAACAAACGGCTGTTTCCCCTGACAGCAGAAGGGAGGCCACCCCATTAGCGGGAACCTGGATGGCGTGGGGCATCTCTTCTCTGGAGGAGCCAGGGGAAGTAAGGAGGAAGGGGCAGCTTCCCTCACCCCCAAAAGGCAACCTGGGCCTTTTAATTAGTGTCCCCTACTTGCTATATCTGGCACTGTTTTCCCCCCAGGAACCCTGCTGGGCCTCACATGCTCTGACTGTTATCTTTCAAGAGCTCAGAGCACAGCGCTTTTTTCAGTAACCTCATCAAAGGATAAGGTAGGATTCAGATAAGCTTTTCAAGGAGGAAGTCAGGGTTA
Source organism: Trichosurus vulpecula (assembly GCF_011100635.1). Taxonomy (NCBI): domain Eukaryota; kingdom Metazoa; phylum Chordata; class Mammalia; order Diprotodontia; family Phalangeridae; genus Trichosurus; species Trichosurus vulpecula. The sequence continues at coordinate 128,649,426 of NC_050574.1, forward strand.
TAATTTTCAGACACTTCTGAATGTCACCTCCAATTTTCAACTGTTCAGTTCAAATGCCAGTTTGGGGGAGCCACGCAGCCTCAGATATTGAAATGGGCAACCTCTGACCCTGATCCTTCTACATTTCTGGTCATCTTAGAGCCTAGCAGATCCCCGAGTTGAAAGTGTTGGAGATGTCTGACTTTATAATAATGCAGTTTCTCAGAAGTGCAAATTACACAGGAATTGGTGCTAAACTCCCCATTAACTACAGAGTCCAAGGAACCTTTAGTTTCCCAAATTACCTGTCAGTTTCTCTGCGACGCCATATAATTCTGTCGCTTAGAAAAAATGGCCGTAATTTGAAATTTCAGAGAAATTTCTAATTGAATCTGTGCTTAACTTTGCAGATTTGATGTTCCCCAATTTCAGGGATGCCACACCAAGCATCCTAATTACTCTAGCCATCATCCCCCAGCTCCATCCACTTCTTTTCCCCTATCCCAAAAGTAGGAAGAGGTTCCATGATCCCCCTTGAATTCATTGTAAAATCTTTAGGCCCAAAGGTGATTTGCGAAGACCATCTTATCCATCCCCCTGTCTCAGAGTAGGGCCTCTTCCCTCAAGTCATCCCAAGATTACATCTTTTCTTAAAGTGCTCTAAATAAGGACACTTTGCTTTTTTTTTTACTGCCTTTCAGCATCTCAAGGTACTCACAGAAACTTCTTAGTCTACCCTAAATCCCACCTGCTGTAACAGAAAAACCTTTCTTAATTCTGATAAACAATAACCAAAGACGTTATTGGCCCAGACTCATATCTTGCCTACTGCTCGCCTTTCCCCTATCCAAAAGTTACATAGTGAATAAAATGGAGTTTATTTTCCATTTTTTGCCTGTAGTCTTTCCCCTTTGTGGATTATCTATCAGATGGCTTCCTGGGCATCTTTCCCAGCCACCAGTCTGTGTATGTCCAGGGAGGGAAGGCTCATTTAAATATTAGGCTAAGCCAAATATAGACCTGCAGAATCACAAAATAAGAATTTTTCAAGTCCAATAGAAATGAATTCTGGATTATCCAATGTTTTGGACTATACATGCAGCTACTTCCTTCCATTAGCATGGTGAGTCCTCAGAAGGAAATCTGAATTCTGTCTAACCAAAATAAGTTCTTATTTCTCTTTGACACTCACCTAAACAACTGATCATGGGTGAGTCTGAATCAACATGGCTAATAATCATGAACGTTTGCATAATACTATATATTTTATAGATGCTTACTTATACATTAGCTTACATTAGCTCCGACAATCCCGGGAGATAGGCATTTGTTGTTGTCATTCACTCATTTCAGTCATATCTGACTCTTCATGACTCCATTTGGGGTTTTCTTGGTGGAGATCCTGGAGTGCTTTGCCTTATCCTTCTCCAGCTCATTTTACAAATGAGGAAACTGAGGCAAACAGGTTTTGGAACTAGTGGAACATAAGTCTTCCCAACTCCAGGTCTGGTACTTTATTCGCCACCTAGCTGCCCCAAAATAGGCAGGGGCAGGTATAAATATCCCCATTTTCTTGATGAGGAAATAGATGACAAGACTGGTTAATGGACAGAATCCATGTTAGAATCAGGGTCATCCAAATCCCAAGAGATATGGCTTCTAGTACATGCTCTGCCACTTCTTATCTGTGTTCCCTCAGAGTAGTCACTTTAATTCCTCTAGGCCTCATTTTCCCCATCTATAAAAAAGAATAAGATGATGTGGATGATCTCTGGGATTCCTGCCAGCTTAGGTAGTCTTTGATTTTTTTTTACTTTATCCTTGTCTTCTTTCTTCCATGTTATGTTTGACTGGCTACAGAGACATGGAATAGAAAAGACTCGGAGATGGTAAGTGTCTTAGAACAGAAGGTGATGCAAAGTGTGCCAGACTTAGGATCAGGTAGACCTGGGTTCTTTGACACTTGCTTGTGGGACCATGGACAAGTCCGTATCTGGTATCTAGGTTCTAATACTTCCCATGACTTGGTATTCAAATGGGGGTAGTGGCTAGGAACTTAATCTTCACAGTTCCCCATCCCCTATTCATGCTATCATCCACCCACTCCAATCTTGGGGGAGTTTTTTATGTTCTTTGTACACACACGCTTGTGCTCTAGAAAGGGACCTGGTTGCCACATAGCCAAAAAGACAGAAGAGAGAAGATCATAAGGTGAACAATGGAGAATGAGAGGGGACCTCAGAAGCCATCACCCTCATTTTGCAGATGAGAAAACTGAGGTTGGGAACTATTAAGTGATTCACACAAGGCCCCATTTGTAATAAACATCAGTGGTGGGTTTTGAATCAGTGTCCACTGGCTCTATAGAGACCGTGTTCTCTCTTTTGTACTGTACTGGCCAACTCTCCCCTCAAATGGAAAAATGTAGGTTTTGAGTCAATACAAATTAATTCAAAAAGTATTTTTGCACACCTGTTCTGCACCCAGCACTAATCATTGCTACACAAACAAAAAATAAACCATGGTGTCTTGATTGTGGGACTGGCCATATTTTGGGGGAGAGAAAATGAACAAACCTATGAGATCAAAGTCTAATGCCATACAGAATTTACCTGGGTCCTAGACTGGGTGGTATACAGTATACCCCTACAGGTGTTAATGTTAATAATAATGGCGTCACCTCAAAGTGGCATTTATTTATATATTGATTCAGTTCATCAGTCTTACATACTAAACTAAGCTCTGAGGATACAAAAAAGGAAAAAAGGAGGAAAAAATAACCCCTGCCCTCAAGGAGCATACATTCCAATTGGGAAGACAACCACAAACAACTAGGTTCATGGAAGATATGTGCCATGTGGATGGAGGTAGTCTGAAAAGGAAAAGCATTAGTAGCTGGGGGTGGGAGGGACTCCAGAAAAGACCTTCTGAAGAAGGCAGGATTTAAATTAAGCCTTGAAGTAAACCAGGAAAATTAAGAGACACAAGTGAGGCAGAACATTCCAGGTATGGGGTACAGCTAGTACAAAAACAAGGAGACAGGAGATGGAGTGTCCTCTTCAAGGAATAGCAAATAGGCCAATGCTGCTAGATTGTAGAATGTGTAGAGGGGAGTAAGGTGTAAGAAGAATGGAAAGGTAGAAAGAGTACAGGTTACAAAAAGCTTTAAATACCAAAAAGTGCAATTTGCCTTTGAACCTGCATGTAATAGTGAGCAACCATAGGTCATTAAGGGAGGGAGGGGTAAAATAGTAACATGCTTTAGGTATATCACTAAGTAGAGTATTGACTGCAGTAGGGAGAGACTTGAGGAGGAGAGATCAATTAGATTGTTATTGCTCCTGGGCAGGATGGTACCTGCTTGTAATCTTTGCTACTGATAGAGGCTGAGGCTCCTAGATGGCTTAAATTTGGGAGTTCTGAGCTTCAGTAGGGCTTAAAGTTGATCACATGTCCACATTAAGACATGTACCAGGATGGTAGCCCCTAGGCTGCCTAAGGAAGGGTGAATCAGCTCAGATCAGAAAAAGCAGATTAAAGCTTCCAGGCTTATTAGTCTTGAGATTGGGTCTCTTGTGGCCCCTGTCATACTTTTGAGGCTGACACCCAGTCTCAAAAGAAAAAAAGGCTATCAGAGTAGTCCAAGTGAGAAGTAATGAGCACCTGAACTAGACTGGTGGCTGTGAGAGCTGAGAGATAGGGATATAGTTGTGAAGGTAGAAATGACAAGATTTGGCAATAGATGAGAAATGTAGGGGAGTAAAAATGAGAAGTCAAGCTTGCAAGCCTCGGTGATTGGGCAAGTAGTGGTGCCTTCAACCGTCCTAGCAAGTTTGGAAGGGGCAAGGCTTTGGGGAGAAAGAGAAGGAGCTCTGTTTTGGAAATGTTGCATTTGAGCTATCTTGGGGACATCCAGTTCTGATGTCCAAGAAGCAGTTGGTGATGGGTGGTGGTAGCTCAGCAGAGAGACTAAGGCTAGATCTCTAGATCTGAGAATCATCTGCATGGAGATGATTGAATCCGTGGGAACTGAGGAGATCATAGAGCCAAAAGGAAAGGGGATACAGGACAGAGCTTTGGGGGATAGTCATACTTAGTGGGCATGGCATGAACAAAGAGCCAGGAAAGAAGATGGAGTGGTCAAACATATAGTAGGAGAACCCGGGGAGAGCAGTGCCACCCAAAAACCTAGAAAAGAAGTAGTAAGGACTATTTAAACTTTTAAAAGCACTTTGACTTCCATTATTTCTTTTAAGCCCACAACAATACTTTGAGGTAGGTAGTACAAATATTAACCTCATTTTACAGATGAGAGAGATTAAATGTCTTCAAACAGAATGTAGTGGATAGAGTGTCTAATTTGGGGTCAGATAGACCCAATGGTATGATGGTAAATGTTTAACAAAAAGCTTTCTGAAAAAAATATATATGTGTATGTATTTATGTTTAATCTACATCATTGACATTTTCTCCATCACTTCCTTAAGTCTAGACAATCAACAAACCAATTAATCAAACTGATTTGTAGGATTTGCCAATTTCAAAGGTATAAATGCTCAAACTGAAAACTAACAATCAACTCTCAGAACTTGTACAAGCTGGCTCCAGGACACCCCTGTCTAGATCTGGGTTCAAATCCTATTTTTGATACTTGGTAGCTAAATGGCCATGGGATTTTATTATCTATTTTAAGATAATAAGATCTAACATACCACACAGGATTTTTATGTGAGCCAAATGAGATCAAATTTCAGCTATGATTAAAAAGAGGTAGCCACTTTGATTTTATGGATCTAGGCCCATTTATAATATGTGCTCTCTGCATGTCTCCTTCTCCTGCCTGACACCTCCTTCTTCTTCTGGAGTCTTTCATGCCTGGGACTTTTCATGAAAGGAAATTCCAGTTTCTTAGCCAATCACATGAGGCCCTATCCCTCTCTATAAAACCTCTAGCCCTTATTCACTTCCCTGAGCTGTTCTGGTACATGAGATGCTGAAAGGCCAAGAGTCCCCATCATCATACCCAAGAAAAGTGGTGAGAACTCAGTGATACACCAAGTCCAAGGGGCACCATATTGTGGCACCATTGCAGAATCCTTTCTCTTGTCATGCCCTAAAGACCATCAAGCTTGAAGGTTTGACAACTGCCTATTTTCCTTTCTTCCCCTGATATATAGCCACTCTGGTGATTTTGGGGGTGGTGGTGAGTGGTGTCCTAGTTTTGGAGATCAGCTGCTGTGCTATTTTATGGTGTGAGTGCCCAGTGTTCTTCCCATATTGTCACTATATTGTAGCTAAGCCACACTCCCTCCATAGGATTTTAAATTAACTTTGCTTTGTATCAAATGGTCAGTGTAATTCTTCTGCAAAGCCTTCTAGTAGTCTCAAAACTACTGCACAGAATTGTAAATATGTCTACACAAAGAAAATGAAAATGTTAGGTGTATTTGTTACTGCTGATGACTAAAGGTAGCAACTTCACAAGAGGAGGACAGACTGGGAAATAAACAAATGGTTAAAGGGAAATGATGTCTGAAAAAGGAACTGTGAATTTCTGAACTATGACTATGCCAGGGATGGAGGACATCTAATGAGAGCCAGTAAAAAATATCTTAGAAGGAATTTGAAACAGACGCAATGACATACAGTTGACCTGATGAGATCAGGTCACTTGGCCCAAATCCACCACATTCTAGGGTACTAAAAGTACTCACAGATGTGATGGCCAAGTCACTGTCAATGATATTTGAAAGACTGTGGAGAACTAGAATGGTATGGTGGGATCAGAGGGAGGCAAAGTTATACTGATTTTCAAAGAAGGGAATTAGAGTCAACAAATGTAAGCCAATGAGCTTTATATGGATTTCTTGGAAAATTCTACTACACATTATTAAAGGAATGATTATTGAGTATCTAGAAAAGCCAGCAGTGATCACAAAAAGCCAAGATGGAGCATCAACAACAAGTCATCCCAAACTAATCTAATTTCCTTTTTTGGAAGAGTTTTTTTTTTCTGATAGACAAAATGAATGCTGTAGCTAGAGTTTAACTAGATTTTAGCAAAGGATTTGACAACATTTCTCAGGCTCTTTTTATAGAGAAGCTGGGGGGAAATGTGGACTAGACAATAGAGTTGGTAGAATGTCCAGATTGTTGAATAGTTATTAATATTTCAATGTCAACTTGAAAAAAGGTCCTCCATTGAGTGTCCCCAAAAATATATGCTTGGTTCTATGCAGTTTTGCAATTTTAAATTTCTTAGATAAAAACATATATGGCCTGTTTATCAAATCTGCAAATAACACAAATCTAAGAAGGATAGCAAAAACACTGGATGAGAATCAGGATTCAGAAAGAATTTGACAGGCTAGAAAAAACTGGACCAGACCTAATAAGATGAAATTTATTAGGGATAATTATAAGGTCTAGCACTTCAGTTCAACAACAACAAAAATCAGCTGCACCAAGTTAAAAAAATGGGAGTTGCCTGGCTACAAAGAATTCTTCCAGAGAAAAAGAAAAAAGATCAATGGCTTTTAGAAGATTTCTAGCTCTCTGTGAGTCAACAATGTGGCAAAGCATCCAACAAGGCAATCTCAGGCTATATTAAGAGAGGAATACGGTCTGAGACTAGGAAGTTCTTCTCTAATCAAATCACACCTAGAGTATTGTGATCAGTTCTGGATACCACATTTTAGGAAGGCTACGTATAGCCAGAAAGAGCCCAAGGAGGGTAACTGGAACAATGAGGGTCCCCAAATTCATGCCACGTAGGGACCAGTGAAAGACATAGGGGATTTTTTTACAGGGAGAAGACTTGGGGTTGAAGTAAGGGCTTATGAAGTAAGGGGTTCTATCTTCAAGTATTTGAAGGGTTCCCACATTAAAATGAGTGTAGACAATCTACTTTGTATCTGAGGGAAGAACTGGGAGCCATGAGTAGAAAAATTTTAAAAAGGCAAATTTAAGACTTGATACAAAGAAAGACTTCCTATTACAGGTATCTAAAAATATTACAGGCTGCCTTGGTAAGCCCCGGGTTTCCCCTCGCTGGAGATCATCGAACAAAGCCTAGATGACTAAGTTGGACTAGATGGTCTCTGAGGTTCTTTCCAACTGATATTCTGTGATTCTGAGACTCTTTAAATATATTTTCATAGAGACTTGTGAATCTGATCAAGACAGCTTTAAATGGAAGAGAGGAAATTTCCAATACATATCTGCCAAGGTAGATATCATAGAGCACAGCAGGCACAATGTAGAGAGAGTAATATCTATGGAGAAAACCAACAATTCCAGGAGAAAATAACCAAGAATGGAGGCAGTAATAAAATTGATGGCTTCATGCATCTATACACAACTACACCAAATATCAGCCATCAACCAGGTGAACTAGAAATTTTAATGTAAAGAGGTAAATTTAACCCTGAAATGTGACTGAGATAGATGAAATGTGATTCATGCCTGGATTGTAGTTATGGAAAGGCATGATTTTGTTCCAAAGAAATATAAAATATACAACATTCAAGTCACTCAACATTTATTAATTGCTTACTGCTTACAGTGAGTTAGGTACTAGAGAAACAAAGACAAAACAACAACAACAACCCAGGCTCTGATCTCAGGAAGCCTACATCTGGGATTGGGGGTGGGAAACAACATCGATCAATCAATAAGCATTTATTAAGCTCCTATTGTGTGCCAGGCATTGGGAATACAAGGACAAATAATGAAACAATCCTTAACCTCAAGGAGCTCACATTTTATTGGAGGAGACAAAATATACAAATGTGCAAAATATACAAAATAAATGCTAGATGTATCTTGAGCAGTTAAATACAAAGTAATTAGGGGAAGAGCTCCTAATTAGGGGAATAATTCCTCTCACTTGGAGGGAAATTAAGTAAAACATTTACATAAATAAAAAAGAGAATAAGGAATGAAAGATCTTTGACAACAGGGGTAGTTCAGAAAAGACTTCCCATATGAAGTGATAGCTGAGTTAATCCCTGAAGAAAGCCAAGAGTTCTAAGAGGCATAGATGAGAGAGAAATAGATTCGAGGAATATAGGACCTCCTAGGCAAAGGCAAAGGATTGGGGGGTGAAATGTCCTATTAAGGGAGCAGTAAGTAGACCTATTAGTCTATAAATGTGGAATACGTGAAAAGGAGTAATGACTTGCACTTCAATTCAAAAAATTAACTGCACAAGTACAAGGTGAGGGTAACATAGGTTGGCGCCAGGCCATGAAAGACTTTAAATTCCAAGTGGAGAAGCTTGCACCCCTAGAAGCATTAGGAGTCATAGAGGCTTTTTGATTGGGGGGATGACATAGTCAGATCTATTCTTGGGGCAGATTATTTGGGTAGCTGTGTGATACCTAGATTGGAGGGGGAAGAAGGAGAAAACTGGAAACAGGAAGCCAAATAGAAAGCTGTTGTTATAGACCAGGATAAAAGATGAAGGAATTGGGGCAGCTAGGTGGCCCAGTGAGTAGAGCACTGGCCCTGGAGTCAGGAGGACTTGAGTTCAAAACCAGCCTCAGACACTTGACATATTTACTAGCTGTGCGACCTTGGGCAAGTCACTTAACCCCAATTGCCTGGCCTGCCCACCTGCAAAAAAAAAAAAGATGATGGAATCCTGAATGTGGTCCTAGTGACTGTATAAATGCAGAGAAGGTAGCATAGGCAAGAAGCGTGGAGGTAGAAGTGCTGAAATTTGACAACTGATTGGATATGAAGAACATGGGAGAATGAAAATTTAAGATTGCCTCCAAGGTTGTAAACCTAAATGAATGGAAGTATGGGGTGTCCTCAACAGAGTTTGGGAAAGGGGCAGATTTAGGAGACAAGAAAATGAGTTCTGCTGAAAGTCCAAAGGAAGCATGGTGTAGTAGAATACAGGACCAAGAATCAAGAAGAACTGTATTCAAATGCTGCCTCTGGTATTAACTAGCTATGTGACATTGGATAAATCACTTAACCTCTATCCTCAATTTCCTCATCTGTAAAATGAGAGATTTGGCCTCTAAGGTCTCTTCCAGATTGAGCCTATGATCTCATGATCCACATGGAGATATTCAGCATTCAGTTGCTGATACAAGCCTAGGAATCTGAAGAAAGCTTAGGACTAGGTATATATATTTGAGAGTAACCTGTATGTTCATACTAATGGTACCCATGACTCCAGTTAGATCACCAAGAGCGAAGGTATAAGAAGATGAGAGGAGAAGAGAAGAAAGGAGAGGAGAAAAGAAGAGGACAAATGAGGGAAAAAGAGAGGATAGAAGCCCTGAGGGACAGTGGGGCCATCTATAATTAGGAGATGGTGATTCAGCAAAGAACATTGATAGGAGAAAGTCAAACAGGTAAGAAGAGAACCAGAAGAGTTGAACATCATAAAAAACAAGTTAGAAAAAATTCTTTGAAAGATGAACAGTGTCAAAAGTGTCAGAGAAATCAAGAGGGATGAGTACTAAGAAAAGGCAATCAGATTTAGCAATTAGTCACCTTGGAGAGAGCAGTTTCAGTCAAGTGGTGAGATGGGAAGAATAAAAGTGATGACAAAGTGACAGGGAAACAAGGAAGCAGAGGACTCAAACGTAGATGGCTTTTTTCTAGAAGTCTGACTGTGAAAAGGAAAAGATATAGGACAATAGCTTGAGAAGGGTGTAAGAGTAGAGTGGTTTTAAAGATGAGGCAAATCTGGGCATGTTTACAGGTAGCATGGAATGAGTCAGTATAAAAGGAGAGGTTAAACATCAGAGAGGATGAACAACCAAAAGGGTAAGCTTCTTTGCTCAAAGAACTGGCCAGCATCAAGAGCATGAATAGAAATGTCATTCTAAATGAATTGAAGATCCACCACTTTACCAGATTCTGGAGCAAAAGAATAGAGAACAAGGAATAATGTGGATGAGTTTTGAGATAGAGAATAGAGAAGGAGAAACTCATGACTGATTCCTTCTATTTTCTCAGTAAAGTCAGAGGAAATTTATTCTTCTGAGAGTGAAGAGAGAGGGAGTGGTAAACAAGTCTTGAGAAAAGAGGTTTGGAATAGCGTCTGTGGGGAGTTCAGTAAAGTCAAATCAAAGACTAATGAAAAAGAGTGAGCATAGGATCCTAGATTTAGTGCTAGTAAGTATAGGACATGTGCATTTGATCTGTATTATGAGTTTGTGTTCCATAAATTGTGCTATTTATACATCTGTATCATCACAGTCTGTTTTAGCACCAAAAAGGGGAATATGACATGGCTAAGGGAACATAAGATCACAGTTCTATAGCTGGAAGAGATCTCAGAGGCCATCAAATACAACTACCTCATTCTATAGATGAGAAAACTGAGACACTGGGAGATTAAGTGGCTTGCCTAGCTATTAAGTGTCAGAGACAGATTTTGAACCTAAGTCTTCCTGACTCAAAGTTCCATCTTTTACGAGTGTATCAGGCAGCCTCTCTGGAGAGGACCTAAGGGCCAAGTGAGATTAGATATTATCAGTTTATATTGGATCTAGTTTGTGTGTGTTTTAACAAAAATTTTAAAAAATTAATTTGTCCTAATCCCCCATGAGCAAATTTAAAACACACACACACAAACACACACACACACACACACACACACACACACATGCAAAGAGAGAGAGAGAGAGAGAGAGAGAGAGAGAGGTTGAGAGAGAGAGAGAAGCCCTCAATACATATCTGTGTTGTCCAGCAAAACAGATTCCCATATTAGCCATGTCTAAAAATGTATGCCTCTTTCTTCATTTTAAGTTCATCTTTTCCTTGTCAGGAGGCAAGTAGCATGTTTCATATTCATTCTTTTGGACTCAAGGTTTATAATTGTGTTGATAAGATCTCTAAAGTCTACTACTAGGTCTATATCTCAAAGAGATCCTACAAAAGGGGAAAAGGACCCACATGTACAAAAATATTTATAGTAGCTCTTTTTGTGGTGGTAAAGATTTGGAAATTCAGGGGATGCCCATCAATTAGGGAATGGATGAACAAGTTGCAGTATATGAATGTAATGGAATACTACTGTAAGAAATAATGAGCAGGAACTGATACTGACTGAAGTAAGCAGAACCAGGAGAACATTGTACACAGTAACAGCAGCATTGGGTGATGACCAGCTTTGATAGACTTAGCTCTTAGTAATGCAAAAAACTAAGAAAATTCCAAAAGACTCATGATGGAAAATGCAATCCAGACCCAGAGAAAGAACTATGGGGTCTGAATATCAATTAAATCATACCATTTTCCTTTTTGTTTTTTTTCTTTCTCGTGGTTTTTCCTTTTTGTTCTGATTTTTATTTCACAACATGACTAATGTGAAAATATGACTAATATGATTGTACATATATAGCCCATATCCGATTGCATGCCATCTTGGGGAAGGGAGAGGGGAGGGAAAGAAAAGAATTTGGAACTCAAAATCTTATAAAAGTGAATGTTGCAAACTAAAAATAAATAAATAAATTTTAAAAAAGAAAAAAATTTTAAGGTCTTTCAAAGTCGTTTTTCTCTATATTGTTGTATACATTTTTCTGTTTCTGCATTTACTTCACTCATCATCAGTTCCTTCCAGTTTTCTCTGAAACTGTCCATTTCATCATTTCTTATGGCACAATAATATTCTATCTATATTCCACAATTTATATAGCCATTCTCCCTTAGTTTCCATAGCCCCTTAGTTTTCAATTTGGGGCTACCATGAAAAGAGGTGCTATAAATATTGTTGTACATTTGTATTCTTTTCCTCTTTCTTCAATTACTTTGGAGGTATAGGCCTAGTAGTGGTATAGCTGGGTCAAAAGGTGGCTGGATCGATTCATTGCTCCACCACCAGTGCAATAGTATGCCTATTTTCCCACAGCATCTCCAACATTTATCATTTTCCTCTTTTGTCATCTTTACTAATCTGATTATTTTGAGACAGAATCTCGAAGTTGCCTTAATTTGCATTTATCTAATTACTAGTGATTTAAAGCATTTCCCATACGATTATTGTTAGCTTAGATTTCTTCCTTTGATAACTGCCTTATCATATTCTTTGACCATTTATCTATTGGGGAATGGCTGTTAGTCTTCAAGTATAAATCAGTTTCTTATATTCTTGGATATGAAAACCTTTATCAGAGAAAAATGTTGCAAAGATTTTCCCCCCATCAGGCACCCATTTCTTTTCTTTTTTTTAAACATTCTTTTCAAAAATTTTAAGTTCCAAATCCCTTCCTTCCTCCAAGCACTCCTTTACCCACTGAGATATCAAACAACATGATATCAATTACATATGTGAAATCATGCAAAACATATTTCCATATTAGCCATGTTGGAAAAAAGCAAGAAAAGTAAAGTGAGAAAATTATACTCCATTTTGCACTCAGAATTCATCAATTCTCTCTCTGGAGATGGATAGCATTTCTCATTAAGAGTCCTTCAAAATTGTATTCAATCGTTGTATTGATCAAAGTACCTACATCTTTCACAGTTTATTATCATTACAATATTGCTGTTACTGTGCACAATGATCTCCTAGTTCTGTTCACTTCACTTTGCACCAGTTTATGTAGGACTTCCCTTGTTTTTCTGAAACCATCCTGCCCATCATTTCCTATAGCACAATAGTTTTCCATCACAAACATATACCACAACTTGTTCAGCCATTCCTGAATTGATAGACATACCTTTAATTTCTAATTTTTTGCTTCTACATAAAGAGCTGCTATAAATATTTTTGCACATGTAAGTCATTTTCTTTTTTCTTTGGTCTCTTTGGGGTACAGACCTAGTAGTGGCATTGCTGAATCAAAGGTTATACACAGTTTCATAGCCTTTGAGGCACAGTTCCAAATTGTTCTCCAAAATGTTGGATGAGTTCACAACTCCACCAATAGTTCATTAGTGTACCAATTTTCCCACATCCCCTCCAACATTCCTCGTTTCTGATAAGTATGAAGTGGTGTCTCAGAATTATTTTAATTTGCATTTCTCTAACCAATAGTGATATACAGCAATTTTTTCCCATATAGATATCTTTGATTTCTTCTTCTGAAAGCTGCCTGTTCATATCTCTTGACCATTTACCAACTGGGGAATGATTCTTACTTTTTTATAAATTTGGCTCACTTCCCTATATATTTGAGAAATGAGACTTTCATTAGACAAACTGGCTGTAAAAATTTTTGATGTGATTTCATTATGTATGGTACATTTTAGTAAGTAGTTTCCCTTATTGTTTTAATTAGGTCTATTTTTGCTTTTTAAATTAGGTCTGTTTTTGATTTTGCATTGTATGAGATCATGATTGCTATTCCTGCTTTTTTTTCACTTCAGCTGAAGCATTATAGATTCTGCTCCATTTCCTTATTTTAACTCTGTGTCTGTCTTTCTGTTTCAAGTGTATCTCTTATAAACAATATATTGTTTTATTCTGGTTTCTAATCTATTCTGCTATATGCTTCCATTCTATGAGTGAGTTCATTCCACTCACATTCACAGTTGTGATTGCTAACTGTGTGTTTCCTTCCATCCTATTTCCATCAGTTTATCCTTCTCTCTCTCTCTCTCTCTCTCTCTCTCTCTCTCTCTCTCTCTCTCTCTCTCTCTCTTTACCTTGTCCCTCCTAAAAAGTTTTATTTTGCTTCTGACCACTGCCTCCCTTAATCCACCCTACCCCTTTTATCATTCCCTTTTTTTTCTTATCTCCTACCTCTCCTACTTCCCTACTGGGTTAAGTTAGATTTCTATACCCAAATGAGAGTATACATATGTGTGTGTGCATACATATCTATTTTTCTTCATTCTTTGAATTAATTTAGAAGAGAGTGAGGTTCAAGTATTGCCCAGCCCCCTACATGTCCACTTCCACCTTAAAAGTTCTTCCTTGTGTGCTTCTTTTATGTGACATAACAATTTCCCTATTTTTACACTCCCTTCCCTCTTCTCCCAATGCCTCCCTCTTTCTCACCCATTCATTCTTTTGATATCATCCCAATATAATCAGTTCATACCCATACCCTCTATCTATGTAGACTCCTTCTAACTGCCCTAATAATGATAAAGTTCTTAGGAGTTATATGCATCATCTTCCAATATAAAAATGTAAACAATTTAACCTTATTGAGACCCTTATGATTTCTCTTTCATGATTACCTTTTCATGCTTCTCTTGAGTTTTATGTTTAAATGTTAAATTTTCTATTCAGCTCTGGTCTTTTCATCAGGAATGTTTGAAAGCCCTCTATTTTATTTAATATTCACTTTTCCCCCTAAAGGATTATACTCAGTTTTGCTGAGTAGGTGATTCTTGGTTGTAATCCTAGCACTTTTACCTTTTTCAATATTCCAAGCTTGCCATTCCTTTAAGGTGGCAGCTATTAAATTGTGTGTGATACTGACTATCCTGGGAGCTCTGGAATTTGGCTGTAATATTACTAGGAGTTTTCATTTTGCTGTCTCTTTCAGGAGGTGATCAGTGAATTTTTGCAATTTCCATTTTACCCTTTGGATCTAAGATAGCAGGGCAATTTTCCATCATAATTTCTTGAAATATGATGTCCAGGCTCCTTTTTTGATCATGGCTTTCAGGTAGTCCAATACCTCTTAAATTGTCTCTCCTCAATCTATTTTCCAGGTCAATTGTTTTTCTGATGAGGTATTTCATTTTTTGTTCTTTTTTTATTCATTCTTTTGACTTTGTTTTATTATTTCTTGATGTCTCATGGAGTCATTAACTTCCACTTGCCCAATTCTAATGTTTAAGGAATTATTTTTTTCAGTGAGCTTTTGCACCTCTTTTTCCATTTGGTGAATTCTGCTTTTCAAGGAGTTCTTTTCTTCAGTGAATTTTTATGCTTTTTTTAAAAATTACCATTAGGCCAGTTCTGTTTTTTAAGGTGTTATTTTCTTCAGTATTTTTTGTGCCTGCTTTACCAAGATATTAATTATCTTTTCACAATTTTGTTGCATCACTCTCATTTCTTTTCTCAATTTTTCTCTACCATTCTTTATCACTTCATACTTCATACTTCTCTACCACTGTTTATCTCTTTAACACTTTAACACTTGTTAGACTTGTGTTCAACTAGCATTTTTTTTGAAGTTTTGCCTACAGGTGTTTTTGTGCTAGTGTCTTCTTCTGAGTCTGTTTCTTGTTCTTCCCTGTCACCTTGGTAGCTTTTTATTGTAGAATTCTTTTTGGTGGTTTGCTTAGTTTCCAGCCTATTTATTGACTTTGAACTTTATGGTAAAATGGGGCTCTGCTCACCCAAAGGGTGGGGAGGCATTTTCCCAAGCTTCAGGCTTGTTTGCAATGCTGTTTTCAGAGCTAGTTCTAGGGATCTGCATGTTTTTGGTACTTTCAAGGTGGTGTGATCCAGAGAGAGATGTGTGATCCCAAGAGATCACTGCTGTCCTAGTCTGTGCTCTGGTCTTTACCGAGGAGAGTCCCTGCTGTCCTGCAGCTGCAAGCACTAACACCAGCATTCATCAGGCCCTGGAACTTCGACCAGGTCCCCATGCTCCCCTTTAGCCACAAGTGCTAGTGTTCCTCTTAGCTCTGGAACTGTGATCAGGTCGCTGATCCCTTGTGACTGACAAGAAGTGCTCTCTCCAACCTGTAACTGCAACCTGGAACTCTGTATGGGCAATACAACAGGATCCTGTACCCAGTGAAAACTCAGGATCCTTTGTAATGTCTTTCTGACCAGTAGTGCAAACCTTTTTCTTTGGGAGCTGAGAGTTTCCAAAGCTGCTGCTGCCACTGCCACTGTCACAGCCACCTCCAAGGTCTACCAGTAGTACAGCTACCCCTATGCACTCCAGGCTGGCTCCCACACCAGTGTCACAGATCTCTCTTGCTGACCTCCTAAGTTGTCTTGGGCTGGAAAAGAATGTCTAACCTTGACCTTTTGTTGGCTTTGCTGCTTTAGAATTTGATGTGAGGCATTATTTTAAGCTGTTTGAAGGTGAATGTTGGGAGAGTTCAAGTGTTGCTGCCTCTACTTCCCCATCTTGCCTCTGCCCCTACCTGTTTCCTTTCTAATTTTACTTAATTATGTTTATTTGGGTGTTAATTTTATACAATCAAAATTTGGATCCAGTTTTGCACAGTTATGTGACGCTCCGTAGTGGAATTTGATAAGAAAACTGGATCAAAGAAGGTGAAGGTAACCCAGGGTTGGGGTTTGACAAGACATTGGTGGTGATAGAACAAAGGGACATAAAATTCAAGGGTGGAGAAGAGTGAATCACTGAATTCATTAACTATAGAGTCAAAATTTCAAAGGGAAAAAAAGATACAAGAGCAGCACTGATGAAATGTGAGAGCAAGGAGGAATGAATTGCTTAGAAGTCACAGTGAGAATGAACATTAAGTTTAGGAAGAGTGAGGTGGAGAGAGATGGAGACTGTGAAAGGTA
Source organism: Trichosurus vulpecula (assembly GCF_011100635.1). Classification (NCBI taxonomy): domain Eukaryota; kingdom Metazoa; phylum Chordata; class Mammalia; order Diprotodontia; family Phalangeridae; genus Trichosurus; species Trichosurus vulpecula. The sequence continues at coordinate 128,665,831 of NC_050574.1, forward strand.
AAACACTTGTAGGACATATTGGATATATGAACATCTTTGTTTGTGACCAAGGTATAACAAAGACATCAGTGATGCAAACTGAAGTGGTTTACCAATTAGCATCCTGGGATATTTGAGGAGGCAACAACACACTAAACTATGGCCCTCAAAGATGAGTTTAGGGGTTGATGAAGAGAGGAATCTTCATATAAGGAAATCCTCCAGTTTGAACGAGGATTGTCAGAGAGGGAAAAATAAGTGAAATGAAATATACTATATATCTATATCTGTATCTACACACACACGTATGTATGTATGTATGTATGTATATATGTATGTATGTATGTATATGTATCTAGAAGGAGAAAATGGATTTAAGAGCCAGATCACTAAGGTGGCATAAAGCCTTGCTATAGGAGTGGTGGGGTTCTCAACTAACCAGAAATCTAGTTTGTCAAAAACAAAGTCACAATACAATTTTTTTGTTACTTAAATGGTAGAGGAAGCAATGAGAGGGGAACTGCTATTTTTTACCTAATTTTTTTAAAAATCAGGACAGCTTGTTGCTAGAGTAGAAATGATGATGATTTGGACGAAAGAGACAACTCTATTTTGTAGTTTGTGACAGATAAGAAGAGGATAGCCATAGATAGTGTCATAAAAATCCTAGATTTGAGAAGAGTGGTTAAAAGTTAAAGTTAAGAGAAAGAAACAGAAGCCTTTTGTGACCTAAAGTTCCAAGAGAGATGGAACGGGTCATGACAACATCATTGATCAAGTTGGATTTTTTAAAAACATGTATGGAACATGCAAGTAAGGGCAGGTAGCTTGATAAAAAGGACTTTTAAAGCTATACTTAGACCAAGAGAAATATCAGAAAAAGTATAGGACTACTGTTTGGAGATGATTCAAGCATAATTGATGGGAAAGGAAGGCTCTAACCCATTCTCTCCCCTGAAATCCAGCTTTATATCACCAATTGCCTTCTGGACATCTCTACCTAGACGTCTGATTGGCTTCTCAAACTCAACATACCCATCATAGCTTTTATCGCTGTCACCTCGACTCCTAAAACCCTATCTCTTAAAAGTTTTTATGATGTCCCCATTATCTTCCTATCCTTCTACTTACATAACTTCGGTCATCTTTGTTCCCCTAATCCTCATTGCCCACCCCCCCGACTCATCAAACCAGTTGCTAAGTCCTGTTGATTCTGTCTATACAACATTATTCTTTTGCCTAATCTTAACCTAACATTTAAGGGCCTCCACTATTATTCTACCCTCCTTCTTATATCTTTTTTCACATTGCTGCTGCTTAAGTACACTCCATATTGCAGGCAAAATGGACTACTTACTATTCTCTAAACACAGCTTATTGGCACAGTGCCTGGCACATAGTAGGTACCTAATAAATGTTTGCTGATGGGCTGCTGGCCTAATGTTCTGCCTGCTTTTACTCACAGAAGCTCTCTACCATGCTTTCAATTTTCTCCCTCCTTCTCTCCAAACTCCAGAATCCTCATTTTCCTTGAAAGTTCTCTGAGCCCAGTTTTTACCATCTGTAAAATGGGAGTGATAATGCTTGGGCTACCTTCCTAACAGACTTTCTGTGAGGAAAGTTATTTATAAACTTTAAACCAGAATAGAAGTGTGAGATGTAGTCATGATAATTGTTATTACTATCATTACCCATAGCTCTCTGGGACTCAGGTCTGATCCCTACAGGCAATCTTGAGAAGCCCCCTAATATAAGGGAAAAAGAAATAATCACTGGACTCAGAACTTCACAATTTTAAAATATCTCATCAGAGGCAGCCAGGGCTCCCTTTGATGGTCCTTTAGGGAGGGATTGTCTGAGCTTTGAAGACTGCTAAGAAGACCCTTAAGGTTGAAGAGCTGGGCCTTCTCTTCGGAAATTGGTCCTTAAAAAAGTTCTAAGCATACCCACACTCACACATATCTGCCCAGCCAATCTCTCCCCTCCTCATGACCCCAGATGCTCCTTCTCACCCTCTCTCTCTCTTACTTTATCAGTATCTTTATATCTCTTTCTTTTATTCCCCCCTCATAAGTGATTCATTCCTCCATCCAATTCCATCCCGTTTGGCTCTTTAATCTTGGAAATTTTGCCTCAAAACCAATTGCACCAAATGACAAGGGCTTGGCTTAAGTAAGAAACCCCCCCATAAGCTAGAAACTAAGTTCACCACTGTAACTTATTTTTATCTCAGCCAGATTCACAGCTCCCCTCTCCATCCCCGAGTTTCATCCATTTCTGTTAAGCGACACTAACTACATTGTAAGTAATAACCCACCAGCAGCAGTGTCGCTAAAGGGTCTGTCTATGCCTGGGTTATGAATAGTTCTATCCAAGACAGCAGTCAGACTGCTCTGGGCTAGGAGCGCATCCCATCTTGCAAGGTCAGACCTCATTGGGTTTTGGACGGTGGGGAAATTGCCAAGGAAAACCTGCAGTGGGATATAGCGGGTCAGCGTCCTCCCTGAGAAGTAAGTTCATGTCTCGCCTTTCCTCCCCGCTTGGAAGCCCCCAGAAGCCCCTCAGGAGGAATGCCTGGCTTTCAACCTCTTGGATAGAAACCCATGGTCACTGTCCTCTGACCTTGCCTACATTCCTCTCTGAGGTATGAACATCCATACGTGTAAGGGCAAAAGGAGATGATCTTTGTTTTTCACTGGGAAAAGGGCTAATTTTACAATTGACTTATAGGGACAATTTCTCGAATATTGGTTTTGGGGAGCCATACTTCCATAACCCTTAGGCATCAATCTTGGTTATCCAAGGGGTTGTTGGGAGTAGTTGTTCATGAAGAATCTTGGGGAGCTGTACAAGTGCATAGATCCAGGCTCAGATTTGGAAACACTTGCTCTGGGGCACCTTTAGGAGCCAAGCTCCTGGGCCTAATTGCTCTATCTTGTCTTCACATGCCATTGATTTCCTATTTTCTTTCCTCCATCTTTCCAAAGCTGTTTTCTTTCTCATGCTGCAGACACAGGTGTGTTTGGCTTGTCCCTCTGGCCTCTGTGGAGCAGAGCCCTTTTATGCCAGCACACAAATAAACCCAAACAAGACCATGGAGCTCTTGGAGGGTACCAAGGTCAGTGTTCAGATGAGGGCAGAGGCCAGCCACAGATCCTGCTGGTGACAGAAAGAAGACTTGCAAAAGTATTCTCCTGTGTCCCAGACCTTCCAAGTGGGCAGAATGGAGCCCTAGAGCAAAAATACATGTTTCTAGGATTTCCCAGGTCTTATACTTCCTTCACTAAATTTTCTTCTAAAGTTCTGTCCTAGCTTTGTTTTCCAGGCTCCTTTGGGCTAGCCTGTCCTGGTCAGAGAAGCAATAAAGTAGAGTAGATGGAGTGCTGGATTTGAAGGAGTGAAAACTTAGGTTCAAATCTCCTCTCCTAAGCTTACTGGCTATGTGACCTAATCTTTCTGAGCTTCAGTCTCCCCATCTGAAAAATAGGGATTTGTTGTTGCTGACTCTTTGTAACCCCATTTAGGGTTTTCTTGGCAAAAATACTGGAGTAGTTTGCCATTTCCTTCTCTAGTTCATTTTACAGATGAGGAAACTGAGGCAAACAGGGTTAAGTGACTTGCCCAGGCTCAGACAGCTAGTAAGTGTCTGAGGCCAGATTTGAACTCAGGAAGATGAGTCTTCCTAACTACAGGCCTGGCACTTCTATCCACTGTACCACCTAGCTGCCCCAAATGGGGATGATATCCATTTTACCTAGCTCCGAGGTAGGGCTCAAATGTGATATTCTAATCACAAATGATACTTCTAAAACACAAGTCTGAACATTTAACTCCCCTTCTCAAAAATCTTAAGTGGTTTCAGTGGATCAAATATAAACTTCATTTGGTGTTTAAAGTTCTTTACAATCTGGCACCAGTCTACATTTCCAGACTTACTACTCATCACCCTTCTTTATGTACTCTACTGGCCTCTTTAGTGTTTTTCACACAAAACATTTGTCTCCTGTCTCTGTCTTGAACACCTGGCTTCCTATAAAGCTTAGCTAAAGCATTATTTCCTACAGGAGGCTTTTCATCCCTCTCTCTCTTCCCAGCTTCTAGTGCCCCCCTTACAAAATTACTTTGTAATATTTTGTATTTATTTTTATTGGGTTCAGTATATTGGGTTGTTCCTCTCAATAGAATGTAAGCCCTAAAAGCAGGGATTACAGTCTTTGTCCTTGTATTCCAGGGCCTTGCAGAGTGTGGGCATGGGGTGGGCACCTCATAAATAGCTGATTTATTGAAATTAGGTAATGTAGATGTGACAGGGTGTTGGAGCATGCCCAGATCACCTAACACAGAGCCATCCTGATGTTGGAAAAAGACATCCTTGTGTTCCCCTACCACAGGAGCAGGAGTAGCTTCCTTTGATTGGCTATATAGCCGGAATAAACCACATCTTTAAAACTGCTAGATTGGGATGGTCTCAACCTCTTTTCTACACACTCTTTCCTACTTGAAGTCCATAGAAAGTGAAGGTTCACTCACACTACGGTTGCCATGAATTGAACCAATGAGGGAGGAAGGGCGATTTTCTATTACTTTCTTTCCTCTTAGGCCCCATAACCCCCCAGAAAGGGTCTGGGGTTTATGTTTGTTCCATTTTGCTTGTCCTCAGTTTCAGGAGCAAGAGGTTGAATCCCAAGTGGTCCTGTAATTACCAAATTATGGTGACCTTACAGCTAGAATTCCAGGCTTGATGTTGCAGCTGGCCAACCTAGCGGGAAAGCCTTGAGAAGCCAGGATGCCTGTACCTCAAGGCCAAGGGTAGTGGGGGGGGTGGGAGTAGGGGAAGTTGGACTTAGAACTTGGGGCTGCTATATAGGAACTAAACTAAGCTGCAAACCCTAGCTGTGAGTGATGCAAGGTGGGAGGGATTGTGCCCTATGTGTTGGGGAGTATGTTTGTAGATTTGTTATTATACCTTTGAAGTAAATATTCCTTTGTAAAATCTAAATGGAACTAGGGTGTGGAGAACCTCCTACAGTTGGGGGAGCACCATCAGTGGGGGTCTAGAGGTAATACCAGAGAACCTAGACTCCTTAATTCTCCTTAGGGGACCAAAGAACCCTGGGGGAAAGACAAAATGTAACATACCCCACCTTTAGGTAGTGGGGCCAGGGTAGTTACTGGTATATATGCAGGAGTTTTTGCACATTTCCAAGAGCTTCCTAAATGCCAGTTATTTTATTATTCTAGCTAAAGGATGTGGAGGATCCAGAGAAGCACAATGCAAATGATTAAAGAGAAATCAGAGCCTTGGTGGAATTACTACAAAAAGGGGGATTGTCTAGCCTAGAGAAAAAGGAGTCTGGGAAGAAATTCTAATAACCACCTTCAAATTTAAGAAGAGCCATTACAGACAGGATTGGAAGTCCTTGTCTGGCTTCACTGAATATAGAAGAAGAATTTGTCTTAAAGTTCAGCAAGATGGATATAAAGAAGAACTTTCTGACTAGAAACACCACTGGATGCCAGAGGAGGGTTTTGACCTTAAGAATGCAATAGTCACTTGTTTTCCAGCCTGTCAACAAGTATTCTACCAAGAAACCACTTGTGTTAGGCACTTAAGGGGATTCGAAGAAGCACAGGACAGGATATTTTACCTCAAGAAGATTACAATCCAGTTCATGAGAGAGAACAGATGAGAAACTCAGAGAACAATGAACAATTAAAAGATGGTGTATAATTAAAAGCTAAGTGGTAAGGGACAGGATGGAAGGAAGATCTGATAGAGGAGAGATTGCTAAAATAATCAGGAAGGCTTTAAAGAACAGCTGAACCTTATGCTTGAATGATAGGAAAGATTTGTTTAGCTAGAGGGAGTGATTTGGATTGAACAGGATGCAATCCAGGTGAGGGGACAACAACAAGCGAAATCACAGCAGCAGGAATCTGTGTGTTGTGAGGAAGACGGGTACAACCTATCTGGATTGGTTTAGATCAGATCCTGTCTAGAAGTGAGAGAGAAAAAAATAATAATAATAAATAAATAAACAAAAAAATAAAAAAATAAATAAAAAGAAGAAGTGAGAGAGAGATGTCCTTAATGGATCCTGGAATCTGGAAAGGATTCTCAGAGGTAATCTAATCAATACCCCACCCTTTCAACATGAAGACTGTCACTGCCTGATTCAGCTGTAGAAGATTTTGCCAGTGTTAGGTTTTTAGCAGTCCTGAGTAGCCATCCACTGTGTTCAATTTAAATGTTTGTTTTTTAAATAAGATACGGTCTATCCCTGACCTCATGAAGCTTACATTCTAATGGATAGGGTAATATCGACATCAATATAGATATATAATTTTGCTACGGAAGTTCCCAGAATCTGCAAAGGGACAGAATAGAAATAAAGACATAGCCCCTGCCCTCGAGAAACATGCAGCCTAGCTGGGGGACAAATTCCAAGACACATTTTTTAAGTTGAGGAGAGAGGCAGAACAACATATTCTATGTAGTAGGGATGTAATCAATGTCTTCTGAATGAATGAATACATAATGGTATAGATGAATACAGGGCAGACTAAGATTGTAAGCAGAATAGAATAGAGAAGTGTTGGGGAGTATGTTTGTAGATTTGTTATTATATTTTTGAAGTAAATACTCCTTTGTAAAATCTAATCTATTGGTGGTTAAAAGGAACTGGGGTGCAGAGAATCTCATAGAATTGGGGGAGCACCATCATTGGGGGCTAGAGAGAATAGACACAGAACAGAGAAGTGTTTTCTCAGTGATCTCAGTCCATGACACAACCAGGCTAACCATAGCTTCTCAGCCATTTGTCAGTTCATGCTTGCTATGGTCAGTGCAAAGCCCAATGATAGAAATTATTACTTCTCTCTTACACTAACAACTAATTATTGAATCAGGACTAAGCTTTTTCCCCTTTTCTACTTCTTCATCCAGAAATCAATCAATGTGGGAAATGTTTCTCAAAGCCTTGCCCAGCCAGGATGGCTAAGATCAAATCAAAGGCAGTCAAGAAATTCTAAGTTTAGGTGAATGGGTGGATTCCTAATCATTGTGTTTACTCAGATAGGTCAGGGAAAATGGTCAGACAGGTGATAAGGAAATTGATTAGTCTCTTTGACCGAGATTTGGGTGCTCAGGGTCAAGACTTTCATTATAATATTCATTCTCTCATTAGCTGTTAACCAATCAGAGTCGATTGCCACCCTCAGAAATACCCACTCTTCCAAGGGCATATAAACTGTGAGCCCACCACAATGAAGGGTCTTTGGCATTCAAGAGTGCCACTGACCTCTTTTATTAATACTATACTAACCTTATTAATAAAATGATAAATTGCCCCAAAACTGTCTCTTGAACTTTTTAAACCTTACACCCATTATACATGTGTTCATATATAACACATACTCATGTCTTCATCTTCCCTTCCCTGTTCTCTGTGATGGTAGTCACCATCACATCCAGCAGAGTGTAATGGACAGAATCCTGAACTTAGGTTCAAAACCCTTATTTGATAACAATTTAACAGTTATGAAGGGCTTGCTCTGTGCAGACAAGAAGCAGGGCAGTATAACAGAGAGAGAGTGAGTAAGAGCTAGATTCAGATTCCACATCTTTGGCTTACCAGCTGTGCGACCCTGGGGAAATCACTTACCTGTGCTTCACAGACCACTCCCTAGGACTTGTCTGCCAAAACTTAGGTTGTGATCTTGCAATTGGTAGCGATACCTAAGTTGAAGAAATTAGAGGTCCTTCTAGTATTTACATATGTGCAGATAATTGTTCCAGGATCTGAAGCAATTACAAAGTTTAGTCAAGAAACAGCCTCTGTCATCATGGAATTTGCCATCTAGTAGAGAAATGAAATATACATGGATTACTATCCTGCAAAGAGTCTGATGTTACTCCAGTCTCATTTTATTGAATATATACTAAGTCCCACTTACTGAAATCCCCACTTTGCTATTTATTAGTTGAATGTAATTCACTTAACCTTCCTGAGCCTCAGTTTCCTCATCTGTAAAACAAGGATAACATTTGTACCACCTACTTTATTGTCTCCTTAGGTCCTAGAACAGTGCTTTGCACATCATTGCACTTGATAAATCCTTGCTGCATTGAACTAAATTTTCAATTATTAAATATAGACTATTATTCTCCATTTTTTTCCATTGTAGTATTGCCTCTGAGCCACCCCTCAACTCTTACTCACAGGTTGAGTCCCCAGGGGATGACTACCATTGATGGTAGCTGTCGGGGAGTGGGGGCCTGCTGGTGCAGGGAAGAGGTCCACACTCCTAAGACTATTATTGTTCATGGGCAAGAACTTACAAGTCCATTTGCCTTTAACAACCAGTCTCTTGACAAAGTTAGCTCAAAGCAAAGGCATCAGTGGAAATGGCATAGTTTGAACATTAGCCCCCAACTAGCCTAGAGCACATTGTCCCACAAATGTACCACATAGAATCAGTGGGAAGAGTAGGCACATACATACAGCATCCTAGCCAAGAATCAAACTCATAGAGCACATTTTTGTCTTAGTTAACTCACACTGCAAGCACTTCAAGGCCCTAATGTCCTTTTTCTTCTCACAGTTTTCCCATGCTGCTCCCTGTGTGTAGCTTCTCTGTGGGGCAGAGCTCTCTGGGCCTAATGCATTCTGCAGCTCAACTTTTTTTAGCTAGAACTAGCACCTTGGCTAACAGAGCCCACATTTCTTAGAGATGTCTCATGATTCAACTGATCCCCTAGAGAGTGTGTCTTTCTTTTTAAAGGGCTGCTAGGGGTATGGCTAGGTCTTTGGATAGCCAATGGCTAGCTTCCTTCTCTTTCCATCAAGGTTTTTTTCAAAGAACATCTTTCCTCCTAAAGACTTAACAACATAAACACTTCTTTACACTACATCCCTAGGTCCTAGAATAGTGTCTTGCATATCAATATAGGACTTAATACCTGCTCCTTTCCATTACTTCTTCCCTCTACCCCCTTACATTCTATAATTCCATAGGCTGGGCTGTGAGGAAAACCATTGACCAGACATCTCCTGATTAGCTCTACTTTCCCACAGATACTCTCATTGCTGTTGTTGATTGTCCCATTTTTGAAGAGAACCAATGACATCACAAGGTTTAGACTCCTGTGAATTGGATTTAAGTGAGGCAGAGCTGCACAAAGTCACCAGCCTCATTCTCTCTTCCAGAGTCATTGAAGTCAAGAAAAAGCTCAGGATGACTGGTTATAGCTTGGGATGCAGTGGATGACTTTGGCATCTTTGATGTCTGACCAAGCTCTTCAGTACTTCACAGCACCTGTTTCAGCTGCCTTCATGACCATTGGAACAAACTGTTCTCATCTGCCCGTTCCACCAGGGAAATCTTCACATGCTTGGAGTAGACATTCCCCCAACTCACCAACAGGTTTGTGGCTAGTCAGTTACCCTTAACCTGGTTTGGTTACCCTCAACCTGGTCTAGCCTGTCTGTCAAGATGGTGCGGCTGATACAGCTTCTTGGAGCTACAGGTAAGAGTTGAGTGTTACTCATACCATAGGTGCTAGTCCTTTTTGAATACCCATACAACCCAGATACTCTGATATGATTAAAACAATGACACAGACAAATGAAAGAATCCAGGATACTGAGAAACACTAGTGATGTTTTTTCAATAGTCTAAAGCATTCTACTTGGGAAATTGCTCGAGTAGGAAGAGCTGGGCTCAGAATCAGGAATCTCTTCCACCCATCAGCCCTGAAAACCACAGGTTCACAGAATTCTCTCATTCTCTATAGTTAAGGTGGGGAAGAGTGATTGCGTTGGAACAACAGGGGTAGCAGGTTTTCTGGTATCATGTAACAAGACCCCCACACCCGTGTCTCAACGATTCCAAGGATGTCAGAGCTGGGGGAGGAGAGGAGAGGTACATTTCCATTGCCTCCTTCAATCTGGCTCCCTCTGCCAGGTGTGAGGTTGTACATTTCCCAGCTGCAGGCCATGGACTTCTCTGGATAATAGCATCTGTTCAAGTGCATATTAGCACTCAAGATGCTTGATAAGGGGAATTAGAGCACTGCCTGGCTTCTTTATTTTTTGCCTGGCTGAATCAATAATTAAGTGTATTCTAATAGTGCCGTTTTGCTCAAGATTCTCATTTGGCTCAAGCATTAGGTCCAAATGAAATATTTAGTTGACAGGATACAGTCATGAAGGAAAACCACATTTCTGTCTGTATATTTTCATTCTTCTAATGATGAGAAACCATGGTACTTCTTTCAGTCCTGGCTGCCTGTGGGTTCCTTGTCATTCCCCTTTCCAGGACAAAGATTAAAAACTCCTCTCCTTCCTTTAGGAAAAATGACATTGTCAGATTCTAGTGTCCACAACCTTATGAAGTGAAGGCCAATAAGAAATCCTCCTCCTGGTCCATTCTCTGGCAATGGATTGGACCCATGACTTAGCTCTTGAGTAAATGGAGTGTTTTTTAAAGGAGTGTTGGAGGGACAGATTCTCCAGGAATTTTTAACCTTGGTAAAACTTGAGGTCCATTCACTACTGCCCATCTTCTTACTGGATCAGGCATGTAAAGGGGAGAAGCCATTGAAACTGCTGATGGAGTGTCCCAGGAAATGAGCCACAGTGGGGCTCCCAGCACTCACCCAATCTGGCTGAATTCAGAGAGTGATTATTTATTTCATTGTCTGAGAGAGAGTGAGCAAAAGCAGGTCCTGCCACTCTTTCAAGCCCTAGTATCTTCACTTCAGAGCAACAGAAATTCTATTTCTTTATTCATCTTCACCTTCATACATGAAATATTTAAGGAAAGAATTAAGCCAAACACAAGTGTATGTTTGTCATTTATTCAATAGCATTTTTCGGAAAATCTTTTCCTCACAATGACCCCATGATATAGATAGCTGAAACATTATTTCCTCGTTGTTATAAGTCAGGAAACTGATTCTTGGAGAGCTGAAGGGATTTGCTCAGAGTCACATAGCTACTATGTGTTGGAGCCGGGCTCTGCCCACTATGGGATGCTAAGTGCCCAGTCGATGCAAAGTGTTAAGGATGACAAAACCATGGGAAAACATGCTATCTGCCCTTAAGGAGCTGAGTCTAGTCAGGGATACAGGCACACAAATATCTATAATGCAAGGTAATAATGTTATAATAATAGCTAGCATTTATATGGTGACTATTACATGCCAGGCACTATGCTAATCACTTTACGAATATCTCATTTTATCCTCAGAACAACCCTGGGAGGTAAGTGTTATTATTATCCCTCCTTTTACAGATGAGGAGACTGAGGCAGGCAGAGGGTAAATAGCTTGCCTAGGGTTCCACAGCAGTTACGTGTCTGAAGCCAGATTTAAACCCAGCACTCTATTCACTGTACTGCCTTGGTGCCTCTGAGAAGTTCCATGATTAGAACAAAGTGAGCATTAGAGGAATTCCAAAGAGCAAGGGAGGGGAGGATCACTTCTGGCTGGAGTGCTTGGAGGAGGGGATATCGGAGTTGGGCCCCGAAGGAATAAGTAGAGTATTGATAGGTGGAGATCTAGGGGGCCGCAATCGAAGCACAGGCAATAGTCTGAGCAAAGGTACAGAGCTGAGGAAGATGAATGCCTTTAGAGGAATGGCAATCAGCAGTTGTGCAGGACTTGTGAAGAGGAAAACCTTAAGAGATGAGGCCGAAGAGGAAGGGTGGGAACAGATCGTGCAAAGACTTACATGTTGCTCTGAGGAAGCAATCATTGAAAAAAACCAACAGAAAAGTAACCATTTCTGAGAAAAGGGCCAGGTCAAAACTGGGAGCATGGTCTTGTCCAGGGAAAACCAGCATTGAGGAAGGGTAGCAGAGACAGAGACAAGATGGTAAAATGGAGAGCTAAGGAGGGAAAGAGAGAGGAGAGAAGGTGAAAGAGAGAAATGAAAGGCATTACCTTATAATTGATTTTTTGTGTTCTTGTTTTTTTAGGCACTCAGGATTGAATGACTAGCCCAGGATAACACAGCTAATGTCTGAGGCCAGATTTGAACTCAGGTCCTGTGCTCTATCCACTGTGCCACCAAGCTGCCCCTATACTTGGTTTTTTAAACAACATGTACCTAACATAAATTCAGAGTTTTGTATACAATCATTTCTGTACTGAAGTATTCATATTTGTTGGTGATTGTTAAGTTCACAAAGAAAAAGAAAAAAATGAAATCCTTTTATTTTAATGTTGTTTTCGACTCCCCTTGATGTTGGAGACAAAATTTTACCATCTGCCTTCCCAGCTCCATGCCATATCTGAGAGTTGTAGACTTTATTTGGAAGTCGCATTTTTTTTGAAAAGAAAGAAACTGAGAGAAAGCTGTACTGTAACAACATAAACGTGTGTCTCAATCCGGTCCCCTAGCTTAGCTGTTGCTACTTTTTCAAAGACCTGTCCATTGTGCTGACATGAGCTGGGGAGTAGGAGCATGTGGGTTTTCACCTGCTCCCTATATATAGCTTGAATTTAATGATCAATTATCATTTGATAATTATAATATTTGGGGCCTCTTAACAATGAGTCAGAGGGGGAGGGGCAAGAGGTTAGGAGACTAATCAGAAAACTCTTAGAACAACCGCTAGGAGAGGTGATAAGGGCCTGAACCAGTGGTAATGTGGGTGGAGAATAGGGCAAATGGATGCAAGAGATATTGTGGAGACCAGTCTGACAGAGGAGGTGCCATGTGAAGTAGTGATTCAGTGAGACCTAAGCTTTAGGAAGACCTGGGTTCACGGTCTTATTTTCACTGGTTCTAGTTGTGTGACCCTGAATAAGTCACTGTAACTCTCAGACTACAAATTGCAGACTAAGTGCCCATCAGAATCGGTTAAGGGAGTTTCCTCACAGGGAGTTCCTATGCCAATGAAATCCCGGGTCCAGTACCCCCAGAAAGAACAATCGACATGACTTGTCAAAGTGGGGGAGGAGTTGGTGAAGGAGAGGGAAAAGTCAAGAATGACTTGGAGGCATTGAGTCTGAGTGACCGGGAGGATGGTGGTTCTGTGTTCACATTATGGAAGTTAGGGAGAAGGGAATGTCTTTCCCTATGATATCCCAATGGATCTTTGGCTCTTCTGGCTCCACAGTGCTGTCCACAAACTCTCCAAAGATGTGGAAAATAAGGGTGAGGATTCACCTGGGACATTCTGGAGCAAGCTGTGTGGCATGAGACTGGGCATAGGATCCTAGCAGAGGTAAGAAGAAGTGGGTGCCTGGGGAGGTCTGATAACTCAAAGGTTCAGGCAATATTAATATTTGATGCCAAAGCCAAGTTCAACACCAGGGACTGCTGAATATATCATTGAAAAGACCAACGGAAAAGTAGCCATGTCTGAGAAAAGGGCCAGGTCAAAACTGGGAGCATGGTCTTGTCCAGGGAAAACCAGCAGGCAGCAAAAACTGAGGTTTAGGAATGAGTGGCTCAGCACAAGAAAATTCCAAGCTGCAATGCTTCCTACTCTCCTGGCTCATGAGAGTGTTAAAGTACAATTGAGTGTGGCCAAGCCCAGACTTCAATCTTCTGCTGAACTTTTCCTTCCATTGGAAAGCTCCCACTATTGCCTCTACTCTACTAATGCCCTCACCTACTAATGCCTTAATACCTATTGTAGTCATGGAACCTACATGGCCAGGGACAGGATGGGGAATGTTGAGTTTAGGTATCAGTGGAGACTCCAGGTGGGACTGTCCAATATGGAGTTGAAAGTGAGGAGCTGAAATTTATGGGAGAAGGCAAGGCTAAACAGACCTGGAAGTCATCCACATAGAAGTGATCATTGAAAGTCTAAGAGGGAATGAGGCAACACGGTATGGTGCAAAGAGTGCTGGATTATTAGAGCCAGAGGCCCTGGGTTCAAATTCCAGCTCTGACACTTTTTTACCTCTATGATCTTGAGCAAATCACTTAAAACTCAGGTCCCTTATTTATAAAATCAAGGCATTGACTTCGAAGGTCTCTTCCAGCTCTAGATCTATGATCCTGAGTTAGCTAATCTCTCTGTTACTCAGTTTTCTCATATATCAAATAGGGGGTTGGATTAAATGAACAGTGAGTTCCCTTCTTGCCCTAAATCTTTGACCATCAAGGAAAAGAATATGTAGAGAGAAGAGGCAGGAGATGGAGCCTTGAAGGATACCCATACTAAGAGAATAAGAGAAAGAATGAGCAGAAAAGAATCAGAAAGAAGGGAGGAGAACACTAAAGAACAGTTTCAGAAAATCTAGAGGAAAAGGACATCCACAAGAAAGCCACCAGCATCCAATACTGCAGAGAGACCAAGGAAAATGACAAGACCAAGGCTATTGGGTTTGGTGATTGGGAGGTCACTGATGACTCTGAAGGGAAAAGAGAAGGAAATTTTACAATTCACCCCCCAGCCCCCACCAATATCAAGCACAAACATTCTTCACTGCCAAAAGTTCTCCCTTGTATCTGACTTAAAATCCTCCTGTAAATTCTGCTGCCATTTGACATATTGTACAGCCTCCATTTCTGTGAACTTCTCAGCTAACAAATTACCTCCTAATCTTGAAAGGTATAGCCTGAGAAGGTTCTGGATGACCACATGCCCTGGGGCATGAGAGAAGCTCATCCCCAGTTGTCCACAGGGGCCAGGAGGTAGGGGTAGGGACCAGCAGTGCATGGAATACTGTCCTTCCCTCAGAAGCCGCACGGAAATTAAAAAGTCCAGAGTCCCCTGTTTCAGGTGAGAAATAGCCTCAGCTAGCTAATTATTTGCACAGCTTGCCTCTCTCTCCAATCTCCTCTGTATTTTAGATAAATATTTTGTATACGTTTGCACTAGAAATTAGAGAGGGAGGGGAGAAAAAGGAAAGAAAGTCAAGCGATGTTGATCTTGAATCCAGCCTTGCTGGCTCGCTCTTGTAGTGTTTGAAAAGTCAATCCATTCATCTCCAGCAAAGTGGGCAATGCAGAAAATTGATATTTGTCTAATATTTGCTCAGCCTATTGTGTCTTGCTGTGTATTCCCAGGTGTTCTGGCTTTCGGGGAAAGTTAATCACTAAGTCTTAAGACCTCCCCAGCTGTGCCATTTCTGAGCAAAAGGTGTGGAAAATGTTAAAAAAAAAAAGGAACTAAATATATATGTGTATTTCTGTCTGAACTGCAACCAGGCCAATTCCTAGCAGTTGTCCAAAGGAAGAGGACCACTCAGAGGGGCAGAGTGCCTGCCAAGAGAACAGATGGGGACAGAACAACCCCTGAGTTAGAGTGACCTCTGTCCCGGGCGCCAACTTGAGGGTGTGTTTCCTTCCTAAGGGGGATCCCGTCTGTAACACCAAGACTGCCCTGCCTCTCCCAGACCCAACTTCGATCATAAGGGCCCTGTCCTGTCCCCGACCCATCACTGCCCCTCTTCTTTTTCTACCCAGGGATGAACCAGCATGACTCTACTCCTATGGGGTAGACTGCTCTCTCTTTCAAACCTCCCCTCCCTCAACTCCCATGGGTCAGCAAGTCTGAATACAACTAAGGCAGACTGAATTTGCCCCAAGGATCAGAATTACTAATTTCTGTTTGGGAGTTTAAGAAGGGCCAGGGCAGGACTATGATTGGGCAATTTGTCTTACTTGGAACACTCCTGTTGAGGAAGGTGAAGTAATGGTGTCTAATGGAGGAGAGGGATCAGTGGGCCTGTTGGAACTCTGTTCTCTCACTGGAGCTGCTCAGTTAGACCAGTGAATGTGTCCCCATGATTGATTGATGGTTGGTATATTATTAAAATTTGTGTCTGTTTAAAAAAAAAAGATGACATTTGTCATCTTGCTATGGTCCTCACAAGAACCTGGCAAGATATGAGAATATTGTAGTATGGTGGAAGGTGGTTAGAATGAAGAAGCCTGGTCTTTGACAAGTTCTATCTAGTGCAGGGGTGGGGAACCTGTGGCCTTAAGGCCACACATGGCCCTCAAGGAGGCCCTTTGACTACTTCCGGATTTGTTCAGTAAAGTTCGGATTCAGTCAAAGGGCCGCACTTGAGGACCTAGAGGTCCATGTGTGGCCTCGAGGCCGCAGATTGCCCACCCCGATCTAGTGGCTTCTCACCAGTCAGTACAGTGAAGAACATGTCAAAGGAAGATGATATCATTTATTTTGCTCCTTCTAGAAGGTAACTCAGAAAGTATAGCTGGAGACTGCGGTGGGAGTGAGATCAGGCAGCAAGACAGCTTGCATAGTTTTGTAGTCTGGTGAACTCAGCAGCTCATATGCAAAGCAGGAGACGGAGGCCTCAGGTTAAGGCCCAACTTTACTGCATACTAGTTGTGTGATCTTCAGCAAGTCACATTACAAAATCTCTGAACTATAGTTTCCTTGTCAGTAAAATGCTGGAAATAATAACTTGTACCACCTCCATCATGATGGGGTTGTTGTGAAAATCCAACGAGATAATGTATGTAAAAGGCTTTAAAAATCTGAATGCTGTAGATAAATGTCAGCTGTGATCAAGAGATGAAGGCAATGGTGATGTCAAGAAAACAGAACTCCTTCCTTCTAAGCTTTCTTTCATGTCTGAGTTGTCTGCCCAAGGCAGAGGAGTCCATCAGTATAGTCACATCCATGGCTTGTCTCCTCCCCTGCTGAATGCCAGCAGCCAAGCTGAGCCATATTAATCAGAAGTTGATGCCAGTTTCAGTTGCTATTGGTTATGTTTTCTCTGACACCACATTTTCCTCTGACTTGAAATATATGTCATCTCTTAATCCACCTGGATGAGCAGTCTGATGTATAATCGTCTACCTGATCCGGTTGCCGCTTTATGAAAATGGCCCCACTCCATGAAATGACAACGCCGTGCTTTAAGTGCCAGTAACTTTATCAGATGAAATCCCAATAAAAAGAATTACTGGGATTTCATGTCTATACTACATTTAGGGAAAGGAAGAAACCAATTTGGAGGCCCTGTGAAGTATATTCAAGGTGCTTCTTAGAAGTGATTACAAAAAGTCTTTTTTGAAGATTCCTATCTTCAAGTAGGCTGCTATGAATGAGATGGAAAACTGTTCCTTATAGGGGAATACATGCCACAGTTGTGAAATCAGGATCCCTTTACAAAAAAACAAACTTACCAAGCTAACCTATCTCCTTAAAGTTTTGACTATGTCTCTCATTCAATTGCCTCTTTGTGCCAAAGAAGGCATATTATATGATACAAGGGACACAAAATGGACCTTTCCCTTCCACCTCAAGCCCTAACATCTTCCCCACTAGTCTATCATGCTGCCTAAAATTCCCACCATTAATCATCTTTCTGGATTAACACAATTCCTTGGGAACAGTGGTCTCCAAAGTTGCAGCCATACAATGACTACAACAGGGCTATGGCTGGATCCCAAGGGGTGTTTGAGGATAGTAAGCTAAGTTATATTCCACCCTCCCCACAAGAGCCAATCATGGACTCATTTCTAAGAAAACTACTCCATCCCATCCCCCAAACTCCCTTCATTTCCTTTACCCCTCATGTCAAATCAGTGACCAGGTCTTGCCAGCTCTGCCTCCATGACATCTTCCACATCCATCCCCTTTTCTCTGATCACATAGTCACTACCCCAGGTTGGTTCCTCATCACTTCTTGCCTGGACAATTGCAAGGGCTTCTTAATTAGTCTCCCTGCTCAAGTTTCTCCCCCTTATAATCCATCCTCCACCCAGATGCCAAACTATTTCCCCTAAAGCCTTCTTTCTCAGAAAACTGGTGGCTCCCTAAGATAAAACATTATTTCATCCTTTTGAATTCCTATTTGTGTATTTTATATCTGTGTTAGTTTTATAACATGTGTAATTATTAGTATGGTAGTACATGCAAGTAAGTTTTAGAGAATTATAGGGACTCAGTGCTCTGTGTATTTCTTGGTACAAGACTTCATTCTGATATAGTTTCGTCTTGCAGTAACAATAGCCAAGCATATGTGCTTCTACTACCAGGGGAATGTTTCAGAACATCTGACCTTGACCAGATAAAAATGGATTGAGCTAGTTTCATACACACGCGCACACACACACACACACACACACACACACACACACACACACCCCTTTTGTGAGTTCTCTTCCATTTGAATTCTGGGTTTCATCCCATACTCATGCCTTTCATGGCTTTCTTTTGTTGAGTTTTTAATTGTGTAATTTAAAAAAAAAATTGATGGCATTCCTCAGAAACCCATAAAGTTGTAGCTCTTAAAAAGCACACTGTAATGACTGTTAGAGATATTGCAGCAGCTATGGATTGGGGTTGTCAAGCATTTCAAAGATCATTCAAGCCCACAAAGAACAGGATCACCCACACCAATGTGTGAAGGAAACTACAGTCAAAAACAAGTTCTGACAAGCTATTTTGTCACGTATTTGTTGAGCACCCACCACATGCCAGGTACTTCAGAAATGTTACCTCCTTTGATCCTCACAACAACCCTGGGAGGTAGGTGCTATAATTATCCCCATTTTATAGTTGGGAAACTGAGGCAGAAACAGTTAAATGACTTTAAATGCCTAGGGTCACACAGCTAGCAAGTGTCTGAGACTGGATTTGAACTCAAGTCTTTCTGGCTCAAGGCTCACCACTCAAACCACTGTGCCACCAGTTGCCTATTGTTATAGAGCAGACTAACCAATCTTCATAAAATAAACTAGGACCTTCAGAGTGATCCTGCAGCTGGAGGAGTTGTTGCTGTTTCCTCTTTACTCTGGAATAGGCTTCCTAATAGTGCGAAAACATAGACTTTTTTTAATAGCTGCTACCTTTTGCTGTGAAGAAAAAAAATCACATTTTGGGAAAGACAATATGAAAACTGGAGTACCGAAGGTGAGGAAAAGGTAATTTTTATTTCAGAAACTCACTTTTTTATTCAAGGCTATACCAAAACTATTGTCATAAGTCCAAGTTAGCCTGTAAGATCTGAGCACCTTTATCAAACTGTAAAACATGCATTCAAGAACATTGGGAGGATTTTCTTATCCTATTGAGGGAGTGATGAACCCTGATAAATACATTGCTATACTGTGGTACAGAATTGGGAATTAAAGATGTCCTACATGAAGACAGAATATTGCAGCACAACTTTTATGAACATGTTTCAATGGCCTGAGAACCCACCAGATTTATAAGCTCTTGAAAACCTATGGGCAATATATAATAAGTGCCAAACTTAGAAAAACAGACTATTCTTCATAATTACATTTAATATCTAATGTGGTAAAAGTGTGGTTTCAGTATGAAGAATTACAGAAGATATGTCAAAATCTTGTGAACTCAATCCAAAATGTTTAAAATAAGTGATTTCGGCAAAAGGATATATTGAATATTAAAATCTTTTTAAAGAAGTAAAAAGTTGTCAAAATGATTCTAAAGTATAAAACCTCCACAGTTCCATTTCCCTGGTCTCAGAGGTTCATTTATTCATGACAACATTTCTCCCAAACACATAGTACTCAGGTTCCACCTTCTCCATAGAGGCAATGGTTAGTTAAGCGGTTACAAGGTCACAAAATAGTAAATTTCAGAGACTGGATTTGAACCCAGGTCTTCTGCCTCTAGAGTTGGCGCCCTTTTCCCTGGGTACATCAGGGGAGCTTCTTGATCTACCTCCTACACAAACTTTACCCACTTCAAACTTTACCCATTTGGTCCAGAGTTTGATCTTCTCCAAAGATTCTCTCCCTCCCTCTCACCATCACTTATTTCAGATACAGTAACATGGGTTGGCCTTCTCAGTGAAAGTCACTTGCCCTGCTAAGTAACCTCAGGGAGCTGTAGTGGTCTCAATGTGTGCCCTTTCCCTGACCAGAGCCTGTGCTCTATTTCTGGCATCCAGGGCCTGGGCAGACCCTGACAGCTACTCATCTACTGGCTTCTTTCCTTCCCTCCCTGGTTGATTTTAAACAGGGGCTTGAAAGCACAGGCAGCAACAGTTGGTTTTAATCCCCTAAGGCAACTTTAGAGCCAATAGCTGAGTTAAGCAAGACAGAGGGAAGCCGCACATGGTTTTCCCCTTCATTAATAAGTTTTCGGGACAGTCAGAAGGAATTCTTTCTAGTCAACTCTTTGTAGTTGATTCCTGATCGCGGTCCTCCCGTTGTTAATATTGTTGTTAAACTCCCGAAGCCGCACTGAGTGAAAGCTAATTATAATAATTAACAGAGAACTCCTGAACTTGTCAAACTGGTAATTATAAACCACGGGGACTTTTATCATTAATAGATGCTGTGGAAAGTGAACGTGGAGGGGCGCTGCTGGAGGAGAGATTGCACCAGAGATGTTCCAGGTCTGCAGCCAAGTCTGAACGACAGCGAGGGCCTGACTTCCCCTGGCTCAGCACCCAATTCTCCAGAGCCACCTTCAAAAGATGCCTCCTGCTCCCCACAAACTAAAGGACCAAGTTATTTACACCCAGGCAGGTTGGTCTTAGCAAATGGCAGGGTGGGATGTCTCCTACTTAGCGTGATTTCAAAGGACATCAGTAAGGACATGTGAACCCCCTTAACCTTCTCAAATGATGACCACAGTGCTTAGATTTCATGTATGTGTGTGTGTGTGTGTGTGTGTGTGTGTGTGTGTGTGTGTGTGTGTTTGAGCGCGCGCATGTGTTGGAGGGTATTTTAGTCCTCCATGACCCCAGTGAAACTGCAGATGTCCCTAGAAGGGATAATGCTTCAAGCTGCATCAGCTATCTCCTTAGCCACGGATTAATTGACAGCAAGCTAAGAAGAGCAGGATACAAGATAGGGAAGGCAGAAAGACAGGGAAATGAGGATGAGGGAGAGGAGCACTAATGGGGGAGTGTGGGGAGTGCCAGAAATAAACTCTGCTGATTTCATCATTTTTTCTAGACCCAAACTTCCCATCAGTGTGATATACCTGAGGCCCAAGAAAGAAGAACCACGGAGAGATAACTCCAAGTATCTTTGAATCTCTTATAATGCAATGACCCCAAAGGACAAGTGGGTATTTTCCTTATAGCCTGCAAGGTACCCCGCGTCTTTTGCAGGGAAGAGAGGGAAATAACAGCAGTGGCTTATTTTGCCCCAAGATTCTTCCTATTTGGAAGCTCATACCTTTTAGAGCTGGAAAGAGCCTTGGGTGGGTCATCTATTCAAACCCCCTCGTTTTATAGCTGAGAAAACCAAGGCCCAGAGAGGTTAAATGATGACCCAAGATCACACTGAACCAGAATTCAAAGGCAGGTCCTCCGACGCTGTATCTAGGGCTCTTTCCATCATATAGATTTATAGGAGTCATCTTAGCTCATTTTATGAATATTATTCACCCCTGTCTTCTGGCTCACTGTTGGTCTTCCTCTCTTGCAGTGAAAGGAGCATTGTCCTATGAGTCAGAGGACCGGGTTCAAACCTTGGCTCTATCATTTATTGGATTGTGACTTTTGGCAGCCTTATTGAGGATCATTTTCATCATCTCTGAAATGGACATGACAATATCTTCCCTCTTTCACTTTACAGTGATTCTGTGAGGCCCAAGTGTGGCATTTTATATATGATAAAGTAGTCTATATTGATTGTAATATAAGGAACAATTTCGATTATCCCTAGAAATTAGTACTGTGTGGAGGACCCAAGTCAGAGGAGGGAGGAGAGGGAGAGAAAGACAGACAGACAGAGAGAGAAAGACAGAGAGAGAGAGAGAGAGAGAGAGAAAGACATAGAGAGAGAGAGACAGAGAGACAGAGATAGAGATAGAGACAGAGAGACAGAGCAGAGAGACAGAGAGATGGAGACAGACAGATAGACAGAGACAGAGAGGCAGAGCAGAGAGACAGAAAGAGACAGAGACAAACAGGGAGAACTGAATCATTCATAGGTTCCAATTCTTGCTCCAATCATAACTAACTCCCTAAGGCTACTCTTGATACTGAGACATGAACCAAGAAATGAGCTTTGAGCTTCATTCTAGTACCGTCTCCCTATGAAGGGAGAAGAATGGGTATTGTCCTCTTCTGTCTTCTCCTACCATCACCACCATCAGACATCATCATCATCATCATCTTCAAAAGAGAAACATGGGAACAGGAGAGAGAGTGCATACCAATCTCACCCATTTGCCCTTTTCCTTCAGAATCCAACCCTAATCTCTGTTACTTCCTCTCTAACCACAGAATTTTAGAGCCTTAGAGTAAGCAGGTACCTCAAAGGTTAGTGGTCCAATCCTTTTCCTAAGTTCTTGAATCCCTTCTACAGCATCCCTAGCAATTTGCCTCTAACCTCCTTAATGTTCCGTTGCATCTGCAATCCAGCTCTGGCATCCCTCTCTAGCCATATCTGCCACTATTTTGCTACATGCAGCATGCCCATGTACCATACCCACTGCTATAGTTAGAATTGTCTGTTCACTGCACCTCAAGAATTCCTTCCTAATGGCCTTCTCTGTTCTTCCATGCCCTCCTCTGTCTTTAACGACCAAGTTCATTCCTACCTCCTTCATGAAGTCAGTTCCCTGACTATCCCAGCCCACCTTTGAGCTCCAGGAGCACTTAGTGACTATGCCATTTTCACTTACCATAAGCGGACCTCTTATCTTTAATTCGCTACTCATAAAAGATCAAAGATGTAGAGCTGGAAGAGATGAGGGATTATCTAGTCTAGCCTCATTTTACACATGAGAAAACTGAGGCTGAGAGGTGTCAAGATGTCATAGGGATGCAGACCTGGAGCTGGAAGGCACTTTAAAGATAAGGAAAATGAGATCCAATCTGGTGAGGTGAGTTGGCCAAAGTATCATAGGTTACTAGGAGTAGGAAAGTCACAAAGATTCAAACCCAGTCCCTTTAATTCCAAAGCCACAGTTAACAGTCCATCCACCCCAGTCATATCTAAAGTACGGCAGATTGGACTATTAGCCAGAGGTGCTGGGACTTTTTTGGTAAAGGAAGACATAGCTGTACAGACCAGGAGCGATGACTCAGAGAGACAGATGGATTGTGTGTGATAGTGGGGGTGAAGGGGAGATGGAGGAGTTTGGGGATGGAGGGGGAATCTCCCATCTACTGGGTTATTGAAATTCCTCATATATTTACTGTCAGAACTCAACAAGGTGAGCATAAAATTGGTGCTTATTAGTATTAACAAATTAATTATTTTATTGTGCCATTTTAATTGTCTACAGAATGGATTGGGGGTTTAGGTTGGAGGCACCTAGGTGGGGTAGTAGATAGAGTGCTGGGCTTGGCATGAGGAATTGAGTTCATATCTAACCACAGACACTTGCTGTGTAACCCTGAGCAGATCATTTAACCTCAGTTTCCTCAGCCAAAGAATAGCACCTGCTTCCTAGGGATATGGCGAAGGTCAAATGAGATAATATTCATAAAGCACTTAGCACAGTGCCTGACACATAGTAGGTGCTATATGACACTAGCTATTAGTATGTTATCCCAGCTCAGCCAGTGACTACTCATGTGACCTTGGGCAGGACATTTAACCTCCTTGTTTCTTCATTTATAGAAGATAGACTTAGACAACATAACCTCTAAGGCCCTTTTCAATGCTAAATCTATAAGCCTATAAGCCTAGGAATTCACATCGACCTCATTGATTCTTGGTTCTGAGTCCTTCTTTGTACTAATATCTCCAGTGCCTAGCACGATGCCTGGCACATAATACACACTTAATAAATACCTCTTGATGATGGATTGATGTAATCTTGCTCTCTGTTTCTGTTCACTAAGAGAACCCACTAAAGTCCTCAGCATCCCTAGACATAGCTTAAGCTGGGACTGCAAAGCACCTCCACAGCTGAGCCTCAGGTGAATCTTAATGAGGTATGATTGTATGTGAATAGGCCTGTACTTCCCACAGCCACTGAGGAGCAGTCCATGGTATGTAGCTGCTACCAGCCTCTTCCTAGTTCCTGGGGTACCTGGTGCTTCCCACACCTCCTGACTTGGCAAGGAATGAAAGTCCTTCACCCACAAGCCTACTGAGACATAGCTGAATTAAGGAACATGTCCTTACTTTGCTACTAAAGGACAGAAGTAACAGAAAGCAAAGAGTACAAAACTCCAACACTGAGGGTTACCCTAAGTATAGAATAGGTTCCCAATAACCCAGGTCTAATCCTCTTGATAAGTGGGGCTCAGTTCACCTTGGTTAACCGGCCCTCCAGCCACTCTTCCTCCTAACCTAACAAGCGAAAGGGAAAACACATCTGCAAATAGGCTGGGCCAATCAAACCGGAAGTTCCAAGGCTTGTTCTAAGGAACATAGAGGATCAAATGTATCAGAGTTTATAAGGGGGAAAAGGCAATAGACAACTCTGAAAGTCATATTTTTACTAGGATCCACTTGGAACTGTCTACATTAGGGGTTCTTAACTTTGTGTGGGTGCCTCTGTGTGTGTGTGTGTGTGTGTGTGTGTGTGATGGATCCCATTGCAGTCACCTGATAAAGCCAATGACCCCTTCTCAGACTAATGTTATTAAACATACAAAATAAAATACATGAGACTACAAAGAAATGTGGAAATACAGTCATTAAAATATTTTCTAGGGGCAGCTAGGTGGCGCAGTGAGTAGAGCACCATCCCAGGAAGATCTGAGTTCAAATTCAGCCTCAGACACTTGACTTACTAGCTGTGTGACTTTGGGCAAGTCACTTAACCCCAATGCCTTGCCTTCCCCCCTCCAAAAATTTTTTTCTAAAAAGCAAGACCCTCTGCTCTAGAGTCTGAGTCTGAAGGAAAGGGGGAAAAGGTAAGATGATTTGGGGATTAGGGAGTGTGGGGGAAACACTTGTGGATCCTCATAAGGGGAAAATGCTACTGTTCAAATTCTCTTTGGGGTTTATATCCATTCTGTGTTTTCCTGTCCCTACCAAGCCACAAGGATGAGGACAGCCAAGCCAGTTCAAATGAGGGCAGGGCTTGGGGTCCACCCACTTCAAAGTTTCAGGCAAGTTTTTATTTATAGACCAACTTCAAAAAACATGAAGGAAACTTCAGCATCCCTCAGGACCCAGCAACCTCTTCTGGGGTTGGTCAAGACAAGGCAAAGAGAGACCACAAGCCACTGTGGGCCGTGGGTGGGATAGGGAGGGAGACAGTGGAGCAGTCAGCCCCAGAAAGGGGCCTGGAACTCAGCCCAAGCTAACCCCCAATGGGAGAGGTCTCTCGGGAGTGCCCACTAAGTTCAGTTGGACTTTTATAAATAGCCCACCAAACTTTTTCCAACCTCCTGCCAAGTTCGGGTTCTCGTTTGTATGCTGGGTGAAGGGTCGGGGCCAGGCCAGCTTTTATCGAGGTTGCTTCTGCCAAAGCCACAAAAGACCAATTTCCTCAGCCGGTGCTTTTGTTTTCAGAAGGGGCTGCAGCTCATCCACTGAGATGCCATTGTTTGCGAGGAGGATTTTTAGATCAGCTGCTCGCTCTTGGCTCCCTTCTCCTCAGAGTTCTCCTGTTCTTTTTGTGAAGCCCCTGCTCTCCTGGACAGTAAACAACAAATGGTCCTATTCACCCTGGAGATAAGATTGTGTGTCTCCCAAAGTCACCGCAGTCCACAACAGCTCCTGGAACTGTTTGAATAATGAGGCTCCTGGAGAATTTGTGTTGTTTTATCCTTTTCTTCTAGGAGATTGGAGATTCCCCAGGCAGGCAAGGAAAGTGCCCGCTGGGGGTTGCCTGGAGGTGGCTAGCACAGGGCAGCAAGCCCAAGCAAGCTTTTTTTGGTTTGTTTTTTATTTCAGCATTTGATTGTTTCTTGAGATTGTAGGCTTAACTTTTTTAAATAACTGATTTATTTTTCTTTCTTTCTTTCTTTGCCTTCCTTCCTTTTTTCTTTCTCTTGAGTTCTTTCTTTCCTTTTCTTTCTTTCTCCTCCTTCCCTTTTCCCTCTCTCTCTTCCTCTCTCCCTTTCTTCTTTCCCACCTTTCTTTTTCTTTCTTCCTTTTTCTCTCCCATCTTTCCTTCCTCCCTCCTTCCTTTTTTTTCTTTCCTCCTTCCTTCTTTCATTCTTTTCCTTCCTCTCTCCTTTCTTTCTTCCCTCCCTCTTTCCTGCCTTTCTTTCTTTCTTTCTTTCTTTCTTTCTATTTCCTTCTTTCCTCCCTCCCTTCCTTCCTTCCTTCCTTCCTTCCTTCCTTCCTTTCTTCCTTCCTTTCTTTCTTTCTCTTTCTTTTTTCTTTCTTTCCTTGTTTCTTTCTTTCTTTCCTTCCTTCCTTCTTCCTTCCTTCCTTTCTTTTGTTCTTTCTTTCCTTCTTCCTTCCTTCCTTCCTTCCTTCCTTCCTTCCTTCCTTCCTCAACAATAGCCCTCATATGAAGGATCTCCCTCATCCCCCAGGAATGGGGAGACTTCAGGGACCTTCGAGTGAAAAATCATTCTTATTCCTCTTATTCCATTATGCCAAGAGGCCATTAATGAGCAATGGGAACAGAAAAACAAAAACAACAATTTCTTTCCAACTTGGTGGTCACTTTACTTACCCCAAAGCACTTCTTTCCTGGGGAACTCTATGAATCCCATCTCTGAGTGTTCCATCAACAAGTGCCTTCCAGATGTTCCCCTTTCTGGGGCACAGAGAAACTAGAAATGGATGCTGTTCACAATCAGAATGCTGTTGGACAGGACCAGTAGAAAGGCTGTTTGTCTTTCCTTCTCGAAGAGGACTATGACATCAGGAAGGTGATGCCATGATTTGCAAGTGAATTGGATTTGAGTGAGGGAGTGCTATGCAAAGTCACCTGCCTCACTTTCTTCTCCAGAGCCATCTGCATCCAGTGGCCAGATATAGATCAAGACAACTGGAGATGACCCAGCAGTAGGAAGGTATGGTCCTGTAGAAAGCAAGCTAGACCTGGAATAAGGAGAACTGGGTTCAAATCCTGACAGCCACTTTCTTTCTACATGACCTTGAGCAAGTCATTTCATATCCCTGGGCCTCAGTTTCCTCATCTGTAAAATGAGGTGGTTGGACTAGATGGCCTTCTATCTATGCCCCTAATGCTTATTGAGTAAAGCTAGATGGTATGATGGATAGATTGCTGGACTTGGACTCAGGGAGACCTGACTTTGAATCCTGCTTCAAATATGTAGTGGTTGTGTGACCCTGAGCAAGTCACTCTGCTTTTCTGAGCCTCAGTGTTCTCATTTGTAAAATGGGGGTGATAATAGCCCATATATCACAGGGTCATTGTGAGAATCAAATAAGATAATATATGTAAAGTGCTTTGTAAACCTCAAAGAGCTATACAAATGTTAACTATTATTTAATTCAATATTAATAAAAACTGACATTTATGTAGCATCTTAAGATTTAAGAAGCACTTAAATATATTATCTCACTTGATCAAGATCCAGGAAGTAGCCTAAGCCCAAAATATGAATTAAATAAGGACCTTTCATGTAGACAAAGAAAAGAGCACATTTGTTGGGGTGAGGACTACAGGCAGAACCTTGGGACTGTTGGAAGAGAGGAGAAGATACAATTCAATTGGGCTGGTTAGATTAGATAAGTGTGGTGTAGTGAAAAGATAATTGAATATGAAATCAAAAGAGCTGGATTTGAATCCTGGCTCTACTATTTATAACCTCTGTTACCCGGAACAAGTCCCTTAACTTCTCCGAGATTCAATTTCTTCATCTGCAATATGATGTCTAAGGTCTTATGTAGCTCTACAGCCTATGATAGAGTGGTCTTCACAATCAGGGAAGCTAGATAGTTTAGGGTATAGTAAAAATGTCCTCAGTGCATTTCCTTATTCTACACTTTTCCCCTTCCTTTTAAAAAAAATATTTATTTTGTTAAATATTTCCCAATTACAAGTAATTGCACTCATTTTTTGAAATTTAGAGTTCCAAATTCTCTTCCACCCTTTCATCTCTACCCCCTCTTTGAGAAGACAAACAACTTGATAATGATTATACATGTGAAGTCATGCAAACATATTTCCATATTAACCATGTTGTGAAAGGAAACACAGACAAAATCAAATAATAAAAATAAAGAAAGTTAAAAAAAGTATGCTTCATTCTGTACCCCGTTCATCAGTACTCTCTTTGGAGGTAGATAGCATCTTTCATCATGGGTCCTTTGGAATTGTCTTCCATCATTGTCTTGATCAGAGTAGCTAAGCCTTTCACAGTTAATCGTCTTTATAATATTGCTGTTACTGTGTACAAAGTTCTCCTGGTTCTACTCATTTCACTTTACATCAATTCAAGTAAGTCTTTCCAAATTTTTCTGAAATCATCCTGCTCATCGTTTGTTTTTTTTGTTTGGATTTTTTTTTTTTACAGCACAATAGCATTCCATCACAATCACAAATTACAACTTGTTCACCCATTCCTGAATTGTTGGGCATCCCCTTGATTCCTAGGTTTTTGTTAACACAAAAAAAGAGCTGCTAGAAATATTTTTGTACCATGGGCCCTTTTACTTTTCTTTGATCTCTTTGGGATACAGATCTAGTAGAGGAATATCTAGGTCAAAGGGTATGATCAGTTTTATAGCTCTTTGGTAGTAGTTCCTATTGTTCTCAAGAATGGTTGGAATAGTTAACAACTCTACCAACAGTGAATTAGTGTCCCAATTTTTTCACATCCCCTCCAGCATTTATCATTTTCCTTTTGTGTCATGTTAGCCAATCTGATAGGTGTGAGATGGTATCTCAGAGTTGTTTTAATTTGCATTTCTCTAATCAGTAGTGATTTAGGACATTTTTTCATGTGACTATTGATAGCTTTGATTTGTCCTTCTGAAAACTGCTTGTTTATACCCTTTGATCATTTTTCAACTGACAAATGGCACTTATTTTTTTTTATAAATTTGGCTCATTCCCTGCATAGTTGAGAAATGAAGTCTTTATCAGAGAAACCGGGGGTAAAAATGTTTTCCTTTGGGGGATGGAGCCAAGATGGCTGCTGGAAAGCAGGGACTTGCCTAGGGCTCTCCCCCAGGACCCTCCAAACACTGATAAAAATGACTCTGAACAAATTCTAGAATTGCAGAACCCACAAAATAGCAGAAGGAAGCAGGGCTCCAGCCCAGGACAGCCTGGATGGTTGCTGGGTAAAGTCTATCACTCAAGGAGCTGGGAGGAGAGCAGAGCAGAGCCCAGTGTGGGCTGCGCCCGGACCAACCAGACCAGGAATGGGAGGAACAGGCCCTAGCGCCCTGAATCAGTGAGCTGTGGCAGTTACCAGACTTCTCAGCCCACAAACACCAAAGACAACAGAGAAGGTTAGTGGGAAAAGCTGTGGGGACACAGTGAAAGGAGTTCATGGTTTGGAAACAGCCCCAGAGGCAGTGGGGGTGGTGCAGCTACAGAACTACAGCTTCAGTTGCTTCCAGCCCCAGGCCCACCTGGTGGGAGCAATTGAGTGGTGGATCAGAGCAGTAGTGCAGAGCTTGCATTAAGATCTGAGTCCTGTCCGGGTTGGCAGTTCTTGGGGGAGAAGGAGCACTGGTGTGGCAGAGCTTGCTGTATAGAAATAGCTCTGAAAACAACAGCACATCCACTCAAGTTTGGAACAAAGAACTCTCTACTCTACAAGCAGTCATACCCTGACAGAAACTCAACGGTCAAGTTAGTTGGCTGGAAACATGGCCAGGCAGTGAAAATGGACTCAGATTCAGACTCAGACTTTGGAATCTTTCTTTGGTGACAAAGAAGACCAAAACATACAGCCAGAAGAAGTCAACAAAGTCAAAGAGCCTACATCAAAAGCCTCCAAGAAAAACATGAACTGGTCTCAGGCCATGGAAGAGCTCAAAAAGGATTTGGAAAAGCAAGTTAGAGAAGTAGAGGAAAATTGGGAAGAGAAATGAGAAGGATGCAAGAAAACCATAAAAAACAAGTCAATGACTTGCTAAAGGAGACCCCCAAAAATACTGAAGAAAATAACACCTTAAAAAATAGACTAACTCAAATGGCAAAAGAGCTCCAAAAAGCCAATGAGGAGAAGAAAGCCTTGAAAGGCAGAATTAGCCAAATGGAAAAGGAGGTCCAAAAGACCACTGAAGAAAATACTACCTTAAAAATTAGACTGGAACAAGTGGAAACTAGTGACTTTATGAGAAATCAAGATTTTATAAAACAGAACCAAAAGAATGACAAAGTGGAAGACAATGTGAAATATCTCATTGAAAAAACCACTCAACTGGAAAATAGATCCAGGAGAGATAATTTAAAAATTATTGGACTACCTGAAAGCCATGATCAAAAAAATAGCTTAGATATCATCTTTCAAAAAAATTATCAAGGAGAACTGCCCTGATATTCTAGAGCCAGAGGGCAAAATAGAAATTGAAAGAATCCACCAATCACCTCCTGAAAAAGATCCCAAAAAGAAAACTCCTAGGAATATTGTCACCAAATTCCAGAGCTCCCAGATCAAGGAGAAAATACTGTGAACAGCCAGAAAGAAACAATTTGAGTATTGTATAAACACAATCAGAATAACACAAGATCTAGCAGCTTCTACATTAAGGGATTGAAGGGCTTGGGATATGATATTCTGGAGGTCAATGGAGCTAGGATGAAAACCAAGAATCACCTACCCAGCAAAACTGAGTATCATGCTCCAAGGCAAAATATGGATTTTCAATAAAATAGAGGACTTTCAAGCTTTCTCAGTGAAAAGACCAGAGCTAAATAGAAAATTTGACTTTCAAACACAAGAATCAAGAGAAACATGAAAAGGTAAACCAGAAAGAGAAATCACAAAGGACTTACTAAAGTTGAACTGTTTTGTTTACATTCTTACATGGAAAGATGATGTGTGTGATTCATGAGACCTCGGTATTAGGGTAGCTGAAGGGGATATATATATATACACACACATACATACATACACAGAGGGCACAGGGTGAGTTGAATATGAAGGCATGATATCTAAAAAACATAAAATCAAATTAAGGGATGAGAGAGGAATATATTGAGAGAGGGAGAAAGGGAGAGATAGAATGGGGTAAATTATCTTGCATAAAAGTGGCAAGAAATAGCAGTTTTGTTGGGAGGGAAGAGGGGGCAGGTGAGGGGAAATAAGTGAATCTTGCTCTCATTGGATTTGACCTGAGGAGGGAATAACATATGCACTCAACTGGATATCTTACCCCACAGGAAAGAAGGAGGAAGGAGATAAAAAAGGGGGGATGATAGAAGGGAGGGCAGATAGGGGAGGAGGTAATCAAAAGCTAGCACTTTTGAAAAGCGACAGGCTCAAGGGAGAAAATTGGATAAAGGGGGATAGGATAGCAAGGAGCAAAATATAGTTAGTCTTTCACAACATGAGTATTGTGGAAAGGTTTTGCATAATGATACACATGTGGCATATGTTGAATTGCTTTCCTTCTTAGGTGGGGAGGGAAGAGGGGAGAGAATTTGTAACTCAAAGTTTTAAAAGAAGATGTTCAAAAAACAACAAAAAATGTTTTGCATGCAACTAGGGAATAAGATATATAGGCAATGGGGCATAAAAATTTATCTTGCCCTACAAGAAAGTAAGGGAAAAAGGGGATTGGGGTGGGGGAGTGGGGTGACAGAAGGGAGGGCTGACTGGGGAATGGGGCAATCAGAATATATGCCATCTTGGAGTGGGGGGGAGGGTAGAAGTGGGGAGAAAATTTGTAATTCAAACTTGTGAAAATCAATGCTGAAAACTAAAAGTATTAAAGAAAAAAATAATGAAAAAATGTTTTCCTTTTAATTTTGGCTGCAATGGTTTTGTTTGTACAAAATCATTTTAGTTTCACATAATGAAAATTATTTATTTTACTTCTTGTAATCCTCTCTATCTCTTGTTTGGTCATAAACTCTTCCTTTATCCATACATCTGACATTTTTCCATGCTTCCCTAATTTATTTATGATATCACTCATTATGTCTAAATTATTGATCCATTTTGACCTTGTCTTGGTATATGGTGTGAGATACTGGTCTTTGCCTAGTTTCTGTTAAATAGCTTTCCAGTTGACAATTTTTGTCAAATGGTACGCTCTTAACTCAAAATCTTGGAGCTTTGGGTTTATCAAACACTAGATTACCATACTCATTTACAGCTGTGTATTGTGCACCTAATCTATTCCACTAATCCACCACTCTGATTTCTTAGCCACTACCAGATTGTTTTGAAGGTTACTGATTTAAAATATACTTCGAAATCTGGAACTGCTAGGCCATTTTCCTTCACATTTTTTGTCACTGATTCCCTTAATATTCTTGACCTTTTGTTCTGACCAGTTGCCAGGACCCCTTGCCATCTCTGGCTTAGAAGCTCCCAAAGCTGTTGCTGTTTCTGTTGCCACCATCTAGTCCCAACATTGGTGTTCCCTCCAGTGGGCTCCAGGTCAGCCTCCACCCCCTCCACCACAGATCTCTTTCAAAATTCTCAAGTTGTCTTGGGCTGAAAGAATGTCTCACTCTGGCCTTTTGTTGGCTCTGACACTCCAAAATTCAATTTAAGGCATTATTTTAAAGTTGTTTGGAAGGAAATAGTGGGAGGGTTCAGCTGAGTGCTTTCTCTACTCCACCATCTTGGATCTACCCTTCTCCTTCTTTTTACCAATATTTTCCTGACTGGTTGAGGGCAAGGGCTATTTTTTTGTTTGCTTGTTTTATCCTCATAATCTCAGTGCCTCCTACAGTGCCTGACACATGGCAAGTACTTAGGAAATGCTTGTCAAAATGAATGGAATAAAAATGAAGGAGTCATGCAGAATTAGAAATGGTGTAGTGTTCACTACAGTAAAAAAAAAGGAAGGGAAGAGAGATATGTGGAAGTTTAAAAAAAAAACTAACTTGGACCTGCACTGCCTCAAGATGGGGATAATGTCCTCAACTAAGGAAGTTATAGTCCAACTGTACCCTTTCTTGGCTAGACCCCAACAAAAGAAATATGGTATTTAATTCAGAGGCAGCTAGGTAGTATATTGGGCCTGGAATCAGGAGGACCCAAGTTCAAATCCACCCTTAATCATTAACTGTGTGACTCTGGACAAGTTGTTTAACCTCTGTTTGCATCAGTTTTTTTCATAAGTAAAATGAGGATAATAATGTCACCTACCTCCCAAGGTTGTGGTGAGTATCAAATGAGATAATAATTATAAAACACTTAGCACAGTGCCTAGCATGTAATAGGTACTAAATAAATGCTAGCTATTGTTTTTATTCTGGACATCACATTTTAGAGGGGGCTAGAACATTGAAGAATTAATTAGAATGAGTCAAGAGAAGGATCACTAGGATGGTGAGAAGACTAGAGATCATGCCATATTAGGGACTGAAGGTGTTTAACCTGAATAAAGAAGACTTAGAGGAATCATTATAGCAGTTTTCAATCACATAAAGTGTATTTATTTAGTCAGTAAATCAATCAACATTTATTAAGTACCTACTATGTGTCAAGCACTGTGGGAAGTGCTAAGGATACATACACAAAAAAAGGCTCTGGCCCTCAAGGAACTTACAATCTAATGGGAGAAAATACCAAAACGAAGCTGAAAAGGGAGGAGGAGACGAAAGGAAGATATCCAACACAGGGACATGGTGGAATCCAGCCCAAAGGAACGGAGCTGGTGGGAAATGATGAGATGGTTGGCTTGAGATATCTCTTTAAATGGAAGCTTTGGGGAGGGCATTTTAACTCAGCCCTCTAGCCTTCCAGTTAGAGAGGCAGAATGTACTGAGATGTGAATTCCAAGGTTGATACAATCTCTCAGGAGGGTGAGTTTCTTGGTGATGAGATTTACTGGAGCCAAGATGAAACCCAGAGCAAAAGAGTACAGTTGGTGGAAAATAAAAAGATGACTGGTCTGAGATACCTCTTTAAATGGAGACATTGGAAGAGATTCTTTGCTTTACCCTCCAGCCTCCCAATAAGAGGGGCAGAGGATACTGAGGGTAGCGATGAGATGTGAATCCCAAGATGATGAGTTTCTTTGTGATGAAATTTACTGGGGCCATGATGGAACCCAGTTACAAAAGTGCAGCTTATGGGAAATGTAAGGATTAGACTTGTTCTACTTAGCCCCGGAAGACAAGAACTAAGATGAATAGATGGATATTGTGGAAGGGCAGATAATTGAGTTGATAGAATGAAAACAACCCAGTGAATTGAGCTTTCTCAAAGCAGAGTTGGCTGCTTCAGGAATTAGTAGATTGCCTATCCCTGAAGGTCTTCAAGCAGAAGCTGAATGACCTCTGCACTTGGACATTTAGGAAGTTGTCCTGTTCAGGCACAGGTCGGACTACATGACCGCTGCATTCCTTCCATCTCTGAGTGAATCAAAAAATGACCCTGAGGTTTTGAGCTTCAGTGAAAGGGGGATTGTGGCGCCGTCAACAGAAGTAATAAAGTTAAGGTATAGAGAGGAAATACAAATTCAGCCTTGAAATAAAATCATAGATGTACAGCTAGAAGAGAGCTCAGAGACCTTCTAGGCCAAACCCCCCATCTTACAGTTGAGGATACTGAAGCCCATGAAAGTTAAATATCTTACCCAAGGTCACCATATAACAAGCCTTGGAAGGGAGGAAGGGGTGGGAATTTAACCCCCATACTGTGGCTCCAGAGCCCGGGCTTTTTCCACAGTGCTATGCTACCACTAAGTTTGAGGTCCTGTCACGACCACCAGGTAAAGACATCCAGTAAGGACATACTTGGAGAGGCAAGACTGGAGCTTAGAGAAGAGGTGAGGGCTGGAGATAAAGCTTTGGAGTAATCTACATTGAAGTGATAATTGAAATCGTTGGAAGAATTCTGTTAGCAAGGGAGAAAGGGTACAGAGAGAGAAAAGGGACCAAAGATAGAACCTTGGGAAATGTCAATACTTTGGATTAAAAGGAGAAAGAGTAAAAAGGAGACAGAGAAGAAAGGAGGAAACCCAGGAAAATGAAAGGAGAGAGGATCCAGAAGGAAGGGGTAGTCAACAAGGTCAAATGCTGCAAGGCAGTCAAAGAGGAATAAAGATTGAGAATAATAACCCACAATTATATAATGCTTTAAGAGTTATAAAGCACATTCCATATATTATCTCATTTGAGACTTGCAAAAAAAACCCCAGCCCTATATATAATAGGTACTGTTATTATCCCCACTTAACAGATGAGGAAACTAAGGCTGAGAGAGGCAAAGTGAGTTGGCCAGGGTCATGGAGTTAGTAAGTGTCTGAGGGAAAATTCAAACCTAGCTTTTCCTGACTCCAAATCTACCATGCTATCCTCTATGCTATGTTGCCTTCCTAAGAGGTTGTAAGGGCTATTTTTTTAAGTTCTCTCTACAAAGTATGCTTCAATAGTTAAGAGCTATCAGTTCATCACTTTAGGATATCCTCTCCACCTATACAGATCATAATCCATTGATAATGTCATAAACAATTTTTGAGAGTTGCCAGAGCTGAAAAACTCATCACCCTGCAGTTAAACTTATGTCAAAGATCTCTAGGCCCAGCTAGGCTTCATCCTCAGACAAGAGGATATGATCTATTCTTAGACCCAACCTTGAAGTTTTTCCAGCTTGGCAGCACTTGGCAGAGCTTGTGTTCCACCAGTTTAGCCTTTGAAAACCCACCATTACTTCCATTCATCAGAGTAAGATGTTAGTGGAGATCTCATTTCTAAGATATATTTAGGAACTGAATGAGATTTATAAAAATAAGAGCCATTCCCTAATTGACCAATGGTCTAAGGACATGAGAACAGACAATTCTTGAAGGAGGAAATGTAATCTATCTGTAGCTATATGGAAAAAATGCTCCAAACCAGTATTATTTAAAGAAATGCAAATTTTCTTAATGGCTGCAGACAAAAACATATGTCTTTTCTGTACTCTAAATTCATCACCCCTTTGTCATGGATAACATGTTTCATAATCAGTCCTCTGGAATCACGGATTATCATTATATTTATGATAATTCTTAAAGAAATGCAAGTTAAAGAAATTCTGGGATTCTGCCTCACAATCCATCTTATTGGCAAAGATGACAAAAGAAAGAAAGAAATGTTGGAGAATGCAGGAAAATATAAACATTGACATAATGTTGGTGGACTTATGAATGGGTACAACCATTCTAGAAAGCAATTTGGAATTATATGTAAAAAGTTGCTAAACAGTACATTGCCTTTGACCTAGCTATGCCACTACTAGGACGATTCCCCCTCCTCCACCCAAAAAGGTAAAAAA
This sequence comes from Trichosurus vulpecula, assembly GCF_011100635.1. NCBI lineage: Eukaryota > Metazoa > Chordata > Mammalia > Diprotodontia > Phalangeridae > Trichosurus > Trichosurus vulpecula. The sequence continues at coordinate 128,701,985 of NC_050574.1, forward strand.
AAATAGGAAAAGGTCCTACATGTACAAAAATATTTACAGAAACTCTTTTTGTGGTGGCCAAAATAGCTGAAAAGTAAGCAGATGCCCCTCAATTGCAGAGTGGCTGAATAAATTGTGATATATGAATGTGATGGAATACTATTGTACCTTTGAAAGAAATGAGGAAATAGGTGTTTTCAAAAAGACATGGAAAGAATCATACGAACTGATGTAGGTTGAAGGAAACAGAACCAGAAGAAAAATTTATACTGTAACATCAATATTTTAATAACTGATGAAGAAGGAAATGAGCAGAACCAGGATAAGAATATGTAAAGTAACAATGATAGAAAGACAAACAACTTTGAAAGCTGTAAGAACTATTATCAATACAGTGACCAACCATGATTCCAGTGTACTGATGCTCAAACATGTTCTTCATAACAGAGGGGTGATGAATTTCGGTTGCAGAGACATTTATGGTTTTGTACGCAGCCATCGAGAGAATTTGCTTGCCTTGACTACGCATATTTGTTGTAAGGAATTTGTGTTTCTTTTCTCATTTTTAGTGGGTTGGGAGGGAAAGAAAATAGATTTCAATTACTTTTTTAAGAAAATTTTAAAAATAGAGATTGGGATGGTGCTATGGGTGTGCACTTTCAGATGAGGTCACTAGGTTGTCAGTTTTGTATAACTATTTTACTTTGCCACAGATCTCTCAAAGAGTGAGATGATTTATAAATGTTTGTAATGTAAAAACAATATATTTCTGGGGGAAGGGAGAAGAGGGAGTGAAGAAAAAAGCAGAAAAAGAAATTTAAATGACAACTTTATCATATATTTAAAGGGAATAGTAAATTGTATGTAATAGACTTGTAGTTTTGTGTGCAATCATCTTTTTTATTATACTATGTTATGTAAATGCTTGTTTTTATTCCATAAATTAAAAAATAAACAAAATTTTAAAAATACGTGACCAGAATTTTTAAAAAAATACTTTAGTGGAGGAGTTATTGTGTATTTTAAAATATATTTGCGAGGATGAGTAAAAAGGAAAATGTACTAGAAACTGGAATTTTAAGTGCAAATGTTTAGAGGCCCTTTGAGTTCTACATCTATGAACTTTATGGAGGAAGGATTAGCTCTGGGGCTAGAAATCTACTATGAGGTGATTTGAGAATCACAGAATCTAAGGATTGAAAGGATACTTACTCAGAGGGCATCCAAACAGGAATCCCCTCTCCACTGTCTCTAATGAGGGCTCATTCAGCCTCCATCAGAAATATTCCAGTGAGGAGAGACCCACTGCCTCCCAGAGCAGCCTTATCCACTCTCAGGAAGGTTAGGAAGGTTTTCCCAACATTAAACCTAAAGCTGCTTCTCTGAAACGTCCAACCATTGCTTCTTGTTCTGGCCGCTGGGGCAGAGCAGAACAAGTCTAATCCCTTTTCCACCTGGCAGCCCTTCAAATGTCAAAAACAACTTTGACGTTCCACCCTCCCCAACATGCCCTGGCACCGTTTCTCTAAGCTAAATTTTGCCTGTTCTTTCAACTGGTCTTCATCCATCATGGTCCTCTAAATAATCCTGGCTGTTTTCTCTATTATCTCCAACTTGCCATTGTCATTCCTAATATGTAGTGCCCAGACTTGGACATATAATTTCCTATGAAGACATAGGACCATAATATCATAGATTTAAAGCTGGAAGGTACCTTAGAAGCCATCCATTCCAATACCTCCATTTTATAGATAAGAAAACTGAAGCTTAGGGAGCAATGACTTGCCTAAGATCATACAATCAGAGGAATTAAGGGTCTCTGACTTCAGAGCCAGTAGTGTTCTTTTCACTGCATAACCAGTTCTGAGTCACTAAAATAAAAATTTATGAGCATCTTGGGAAGTAGTAATCATTCCACCTTAAAGCTTGTTACAGAATAGCAGAAAAGTTATAAATAATCTGATTATGTATCCCAAATTTGAGGAGAGCAGATTTCAAAAGGTCAGGATAAATGATAGGTAGGATCCCATGGTCTAAAATTCAGTAGGGAAAGTCAGCCTCAGAGGAATGGAAAGCTCTCAAGAATGAAATTCTAGAGATGCATGGAGAAACAATTCTGATGAAGGAAAAGAGGGGATGTCTAAAGATACAGATAAGAGCACTAGGGGGACTTATTGATCAACCTAGACTTTTAAAAATATCTACAGACGATGGAAACAATGGCAAGTAATAAAGATATGAATACAAAAGTGGCACAATCATGTAAGAATAGTGTGAAAAACACTAAAGAACAGAATGGGATTTGCCTGGCAAGGAATGCTAAGGACAATAAAAATGACAGGTTTCTTAAATTATACTGGAGAAAAAAGAAATCAAAGAAAGTCCAGGATCATTTTGAGGGGTTAATGAGTTGATGATAATGGATAGGGGAGAGAAGACAGAGCTTCTTGACTCTCACTTTTCTTCCAAGGAGGTTAATCTTTGGACTGGAAAGAAAATAACAAAAATAGCAAATAGAGAGTCAAAACTCAAGTAGAGAGTCAATGAGTAAACATCTAGCTGCTCTAAATAAACACAGGTCACCAGACCCAAATGACTTAATTCCCAGGGTACTTAAAGAACTAGCAAGTGTTGTTATAGAGCCATTGTCTATGATCTTAGGATGAAGGTGGAAAATGAGATAAGTGACACTGAAATGGAAAAGAATCAATGTTCTAATTTTAAAAAGAGGAAATAGTCTAAAATCTGCAAATTATAGGACAATGAGTTTGACTTGTTATTAAAGAGTCTAGCCTCCATAGTAACAGACATTATGCTTCTCTTGATTTAGGACCAAATTGGTTCTTTTTAACTTCCAAAAACTCATATTCTTATCTAAAGTAAGATGAAATTTAGTAGGATTAAGTAGTAAGGATTAAATAATAGGTTAAAAATCAGTTTCTCAAGCACAAGATGGGAGAGACTCAACTAAAGGGCAGCTCATTTGGAGACAATCAGGGAGGGATAGTGGACTTTAAGCTCATTAAGAGCCAATATGGCAGCTAAGAAAGCTAATGTGGTCTTTGGTGATACTATAAGAGAGAGATCTAGTATCTGTCTAGAACTAGTGCCTCTTAGTCACACCAATTTGATTGTAGGATGATAGAAAAGGCGAGCCAATACAATGACCATTTTAAGTATCTTAGACTACTATTAAAAATAATTTAAAATTCAATCTACTGATGATTTTTTCTCTTATTTTCCTTTTCTTCCTATTTCTTTTTCACTCAAAAGAGGTGGAGGACATGAAAAGAATGTTTTATAATGGTATCTGATGTCAGGGGGAAAATGAACAACAACAATAACTGGAAATGTCAATGGGCTGAACTAACCCACCAAAGAAAGGAAAGTGGCAGAATATCAGAAACAAAAGCCCAAATTTTGTTTTTTATATGTAATGTATTTAAAATAGCAAGGTTTGTAGAGAATGAAAATAAGAAGTTGGAATAGAATTTGGTGTGCTTCAGCTGAATCCAAAAAATCAAGACTGATGACCATGAGCTGAGACAAGGCAACAGCAAAAATTAGGCATGGTTAATAGAGATAAGCAGTGATGCTACATTAAATTTAAAGGCAATACAAATAGTGAAAAATCATCAACACTAAATACGTACGCACAAAATTGCACCGCATCTAAGTATTTAATGGAAAAGCTAACCAAATCATAGGAAATAGACAGGACACAATAATTTTGGGCAAATTTCCTTCAAAAGTAGATAAATATAAAAGAAAGATAAACAAGAAAGAAATTAAGGATCAAAAGAGAATATTAGAAAAAATATATGTATGCTAGATCCTTGAAAATTATTGAATTGGGTTCTTAAATCAAATATGTATGTCTATTTCAGCATTGCATAAGACCTTTACAAAAATTGGCCAATGTTGTAGTGCACAAAGAATGAATAGACAAATGAAAAAAGCAGAAATATTAAACAGATATTTTACAATCTATAATGTGATGAAAATCCTAAGCAGGGAAATGTGATAAAAGGATTCAGACTTAAATGGGAACTAAATAATCTACTCTTAAAAACAGAGTGAGTCAAAGGAAAAATAGAAATAATAGATAATTGCATTACAGAATATTTGCAGAGTGCAGCTAAAGAAGTCCTTAGGGGAAAATTATAGCTCTAAAGACATCAACAAAAAAGAGAAAAGAAGATCAATGAATTGAGCATACAACTATAAAAATTAGAAATCAACAAATTTATAACCTCCAAACAAGTACAAAAATAGAAATCCAGGAAATCAAAGAAGTTACAAACATACAAGGCTATTGAGATGATAAATAAAACTAGGAGCTGGCTCGTTGAAAAGACCAATAAAATAGACAAACCATTAGTTAATTTGATTGAGAGACAAAGAGAGGAAAACAGAATTACCAAAATCAAAAATGAGAAGGGAGAATTCACAATGAATGGAAAGGAAATAAAAGAAAATTGTCAGAGCCTATTATACCTAATTATATGGCAACAAAACTGGAAATCTAAATGAAAAGGATTTAGATACATAAAAATATAAAATACCCAGAATAACAGAACAGGAAATAGAGAATCTAAATAACCCAAACTCAGAAAGAAAAATTAAGAAAGCCGTAAATGAACTCTCAAAGTAAAAATCCTGGGACTAGAAGGATTTACATGTGAATCCTAGCAAACATTTGCAGAACGATTAACCCTTACAGCAAAAAAAAAAAAAAATGCTTGCAGAAATAGACAAAGAAGGGGTAATACCAAACTCCTCCTAGAAGACAAATATAACCAAACTAGGGAGAGAAAAGCAGAGGAAGAAAATTATTAGTGCATGTTAGTGCAAAAATATTGAATAAAATATTGTCAAAGAGACTATAGCAATAGGTTGAAATTTTATCCAGTATAATTGTGTTAGATTATGCAAAGAATGTAGGGTTATTTTACTTCTTAGAATGTTATGTGGAATACTACAACATTTAAAGAATTGAAAATAAGTATCACCTAGTGGGAAATGTAGAAGTACCTTATGGAGATGAGAAGACCATAATATGTTATTGTTGTTCATCCTTCAAATGACATCATGGGGTGATGTCTTGACTCACATGAGTTGGATTTACATGAAGCAAAGTTTCAAAACGTCATCAGCTTCGCTCTTCCTTCCAGAATCATTGAAGTCCAGCAGCAAGGCAAAAGTCAGGAGACTGAGGATAGCTCAGGATTCAGTGGGCAATCTTGGTGTTATTGATATCTGACCAAGCTCTAAGCACTCCACAGAACCTGCTTCAGCCACCTTCATGGCTGTTGGAGCAAACTGTTCTCATCTGTCCATTCTACCAGGGGAATAATATTATAATTATGCATTATAAACATGGACTTAGAAAGGAGACATAGAGCAACATATGTCATCAAAGAAATGCACAAGCTAAAAACAAGATAGACTGGTCATATGGCAAGAGTAAGGGATTCTTACTGCACACTCCTGCATTATCTTAACATCCTTACGATGTTAAGAGAAAACAAAGATGGGAGGACGTGAGAAAGTCACACAAGATGAGCAATTATGGACGGATTATAATTTATATCACTGAAGGGAATACACATATTTATGAGATCACAGTCCAATTTTAGTAGGGATGGTTCAACATTAGAAAAAATTGTGAATATATTAATAACAAATCAAAATCAGATTACTATTTCAATAGGCAAAAAGGCCCTTGACAACATCTTTCATTTATATTAAAAGCATTTTTTAAAGCTACTCAATAGCATAGGAATAAAAGACTCCTTATTCTCGTCAAAAGTGACTACTCAAAACCGAGTTAGCTTATTTGTAACAAAGTAACACTATTAATTTTACTAATAAGATAGGCATATAGCAAGAATACCCATTGCCCTCCCTATTACTTGCTGGAGTGCTAGAACTGCTAGACCCAGCAACATAGGAAGGACAATAAATTGAGCAAGTAAACATAAACAAAGACGATGATAAATGATCTCTAGTGACAGAAAACACTATGGTTTACTTAGAGAATCCCAGATGTTCAATTTAAAGATTTATCGAAATACCTTAAATAAATAGTAGGATATAAACTAAACCCACAAATTCATCAACATGTCTATATATTACTAATAAAACCCAGCCCAAGGAAATAGAAATAGAAATTCTTTTCAAAGTAACAACAAAATGCATAAAATATCTGGGATTTAACCAATCAAGGAACAAATAGGACAATAAATACAACAATAAAACACTCTGCACAGAAATAAAGGAAAATTTAAATAATTGGAGAAATATATACTGTTCATAGTTCAGTAATGTCAATATAATAAAAAATAATGACATTACCTAAATGAATTTATAAACAATGCTATGCCAAACTACTAATGAGTTGCTTTATAGAACTATATAAAAGAATAATAAAATTCATTTGTAAGAACAAGATGTCAAGATTTTCAAGAAGAATAATGAAAAAAATTGAGAATGAAAGGGTCTAGTACTACCAGATAACCAACTGTATTATAAAGCAGTAATCATGAAAAATTTATTTATCTTAACCCACAGGTAGATCAGTGGAATAAACTAAATAAGCAGGATCCAGTAGCAAATGAATGAAGATGCTCAGTGTTCTTTGAGCTCAAAAATGCAAAATTTGGGCAGAATAATTCTGTATAATATAAGAGCTATTGGGAAAATTAGAAGGTAACTCCAATTTCAATTTAAGCTAACATCTTACATCAAATAATCTCCAAATGGATGAATTACTATAATGTAATAAGTCACAAAATTAAAAGAAGAAAAAAGATAAACTTGAAAAGACTACAAGAAAGTATGTTTTGTATCAATGGTTGGAGAGAAATATAACCAAAGAATGTGTTGCAGCTAGGTGGTACAATGAACAAGGCTCTGGGCCTGTGGTTAAGGATGACTTGACCTCCAGTTGAGCCTCAGACACTAACCTTGTGATCTTGGGCAAGTTGCTTAACCTCTGCTTCAGTTTCCTTGTCTGTAAAATGGACATGATAATAGCACTTACCTCCCAGAGCTTTTGTGAACATCAGTGAGATAATATTCGTAAAGTACTTGTTACATAGTAGGTTCAATATGCATGTTAGCTATTATTTGTATAGAGGAGATCACAAAAGGCAAAAGTGATCATTTTGATTATATAAAATTAAAATGTTTTTTTCAAGAACAAAGTCAATGTAGCTAGATTAAGAAGAGAAACTGTCAATTGGGAAAATATCTTCACATGAAACATTTCTAGTAAAGGTCTGATAGCCAAGATATATAGCAAATTGATGGAAACATACAAGAGCAAATGTCATTCCACAGTAGTTAAATCTAGTCAAATAATGGAAGCAAAGTTTTCAAAGGAAGAAATGCAAACTAGTAACAATAATAATAATAGTTAACATTTATATGGTGTTTTAAGGTTTGGAAAGCGCTTTTTCTTTTACCCTGACAACAACCCTAAAGGTAGGTGCTATTATTATCATCCCTATTTACAAATACAAAAGCAGGCAAAAATTAAGTGACTTGAACAAGGTCAAACAACTCATAAGTGTATGAACTAAGATCCAAACTCAAATCTTCCTGACTCCAAGTCCAACACTCTATCTATTCAGCTACCCTGCTACCTCAACTCAATTATCAACAGCAATGAGGAAAAGAAATGTTTCAAATCACTAATAAGAAAAATCTCATTAGAATAACTCTGAGATTTCATATCACAATCAGCCAATTAGAAAGATGACAAGAAATGAAAATAGGCGATTTTGGAGGGACTGTGGGAAGACAGGTACACTATTACTACACTGTTGGCAGGAGTTGTGAATTAGTGTTAGGAAACAATTTGAAACTACCCTAGAAAAGCAATTCAACTATTCCTATGCTTTGACCCAATATGCCACTACAGGATGTACCCCCAAGAAAGTCGTAGACAAAAGGAGAGTGCCTTTGTATGCAGTTCCAGGCACATGGTAGACACTTAATAAGAGCTTGTTAGTTGATGTTGATATAAACCAAGATATTTATAGCAAAACTTTGTTTAATAGCAAAAAAATCCCCCAAACTGGAAACATACTTGTCACCCACAAATTAGGGAATAACCAAGCAATTTGTCATATATGAAGAAATTATAGGGAGTGGAATTGTGATTTCATCAGTTTTAGGAATTCCCAGGTGAGAAAATTCTTTCAATGCAAGTTAATAGCTTTTCTGCAACTTAAAGAAACGCCTTGTGAAGAGAAGTGACCTTCCCATGGTTATACACAGGATATGTATACATGAGGCAGACTAGAAGTCAGTTTTGCTGATTTCAAGGCTGACTTAATCACTATGGCATGCAATGGAATATTGCAATGTCAGAAACTACAAAACTACAGGAGCTGAGAGAAAGTTGGAAGAACTTTTTGGATTGGTGCAGATTGAAGGTCACAGGACAAAAATGATATGCTCAATCAACACAATAATGTAATGGAAAACAACACTAAAAGACATCAGAATCAGATGAATGCAATAACCAGTCTGGACTCCACCGGCTTGATGATAAAAACATCCTCCCCAACTCTTGAAAAATTAGGTATAAGATGTTAGGCATGACCATCACGTCTATTTGTTTTGCTTAAATGTACTGTTTTGTTATAAGGAAAGGTTCTATTATGCCTCTTAGCAGTAGTTATTGGAAATTGATAGTGATTTTTTAAAAGCATCAATAAGGATTTTTTTAAAAGAAAAGTGAAAAACAGCCTACAAGGAGGATTTATCTAAGCAAACAGAAATAACATAGACGAAAGTGACATGATAAAGAGATATTGGGTGGAAGCCACACTAAAATAGAGCCGCTAAGTGTGGGTTCATCTGACTGCCAAGACAGAAGCTTTGACCTAGACCTGAAGGGTTGGTCTTGGCTACTGTATGGAAGAGATGAATAACCCAAGATGAAGAACTAAAGAGTATAAACTCAACAAGTGGTCTTCCAGACGTTTTTCAATGCCTTAGATGAGGCACTAATTATCCCCAGAAGAATACCATTCCACTTTTTGGTAGATCTAATTACAAGGGAATTTTTTTCTTATATCAAGAAAAATCTTCTAAATTTGCTTCTTTGAAACTCCCACCCATTGCAGGACACTCTTAAAGCAGCCTGAGATTGCATTAGTTTATTTGACTTTGTTTCACTTTGCTGTCTTGTTTTGAGATTGCAATCCACTAAAAAACAAAACAAACACAAAGCTCTATCAGGTTAATTACTCTTTAGCTACCCCATCACCATTTGTTATTATGAATTGAATGTCTGAACCTTAGTATAAGACTTCAGAATTATCCTCATTAAACTTCACCTTATTAGGTTCAGTTCAACCTAGAATGGTTAGAATACCTGCCAGGATGTTTTTGAATCCTGACTATCATCGATTGCGTGAGCTAACTCTCCCAGGTTTTTGTCATGTACAAATTTGACAAGAATTCTGCCTATGCCTTTACTAAAGTCACTGATAAGGTTAAACAGCCCAAGGCCAAGCAGCAATCCTTAGAGTACTGCACTGGAAGCTCCCAGTTTGCACAGTGATTGGCACATAGTAGACAATAAATGCTTCTTGATTGATTGAATCCTTCCAAGTTGACATCACCCCATTCACTATGACTTTTTTGGTTCTGTCCATACAACAAGTTTTATGCTGCTCTAGTTTTACTATCACCTAGCCCACATTTCTCCATTTTTGTCACAACAAGAGTATAAAATACTTTTGCAAAATGCTTTACTAAAATCTAGATAAATTATATCTACAAAGTTTCTATTATCTCCTAAACTAGTAATCCTGTCAAAAAAGGAAGTAAGACTAGTTTGGTGTGACTACTTCACGCTGAAAAGGTTATCAATGTTTCCTTTTCTAGACGTTCATTAATCATCCCTTTAATAATACATTTTAGAATTTTGTCAGGAATCAAAGTGAAGCTCACTATTATTCTCAGCCTATTATTCTCTGATTCTGTTTTCTTTCCTTTCCTGAAACCCGGAGCAGTTCTTTTCCAATCTTGAGGTACCTTTTCCATTCTTCATGATATTTCAAGAGTCACCTCCAGTGGTTATGCAATCAAATTTCCTATTCTTCCAGTACTCAAGGATGCTTTCAACTGGTCCTTTTAATTTGATCTCATGAAAGGCAGCTCGATGATTTCCTTACTGGTTCCCTGATTTTCTTGGGTATCAGCTCTCTATTAGCCATGTTTGTTCTGTCCTTTCCAGTCCAAAGATCATTCTCCTTGGAAAAAAGAAGCAAGACAAGATGTAGAAAGCTCTAACTTCTCTCTTTCACCAGTTTTCATGATCTAATCCATCCCCAAGCAGTGGTTCTAGCATTTCTTTGATCCTCCTCTTTCCTCAGTGAAGCTTAAAAACTGTTCTGTTGCCCTTAGCTGTTCTTATCAGCCTTGAATCATTCTAATTTTTAGCATGCCTGATGTCATTCTTACAGAACAATGACATTTTATTGATTCATCTTCTATTGTCTGACTTTGTCTCCATCTCTACCAGCAGAATGCTTTAAAACCTGAGTTCATTGGTGAGTTCCTTGTACTTCCACATTGATATTTTTGGACAATGTATTGTTTTACCTCAGTGGAACTGCTTATCTTTATGCCCTCAGAATTTCATTCTTGAGGGTTCCCCATCCTTGGGTTGATTTACTGTATAGAAATGTAGTCCAAAAGATCATCTTTTCCTTTCTTTGACCCCTCCAAAATCTGCTTGTCCAAAATCTCCTTCTTGTTCATAAATTTTATGATAGAATAGTCATTTTCCTGAAGATTTCCATCTTTTTTTACCCAAACAGTCAGTTTTTCCTTGTTAGTGAGAATTAGATCCAAGATACAGTTCTTTCTTTGTTCCTTTTGAAGACCTACCATTAAGGAGAGTCAATAAATTATTTGTTTTTTTTTAAATTTGGCAGAGAGAAAACTCTAGCATGTGCCTGGATATTTAAAGTCCCTAGTCATTGGACTATCATGACTCCATATCATCTCACCAACCATTCAGTCAATTTGTCAATCAGTCAACAAGCATTAGATTTGTGGATGTACATCACAGCTGTTCTACATTGCGTCTTGTGAGATTCTTGTCCATGTTTTCCTATAAACTTTTCTTAAAGAATCCACCCAACACACTTCAGTCTCGTTCTTTTAATATCTTGGGGGACAAATTCAACCCTTGGAGTACGCATTTGCTACTTCTTATTTGACTGCATGCCTGGTCTATCTCTTTTTCCAGTCAAACATGTCCTTAATACTAATTTTTATACCATTTCTCCAATGCAAGGTACTAATTCTCACTTCTTATAGTTAGGGATTCAGAGTTGTTTAGACACTCTATGATGCAGCACAGACCCATTTGCCAACTGAGAAGCTGATCAAAGGAATGAGTCAGTGTTCACCCCCAGGCCAGCTCTACTTCATTCATATTTCTAATGACCTATATAATATTACAAACCACCTTTAAGTATACACAGGTGCCCACTCATCCTATTCTCTACCCCAACCCTTCAGTTTCTGTTAGGCTTTAACCAGATCCAGTTATCTATAAAGATAATTTAGGGCTGACATTGGCAATGATTAAACTTTAGCTAGTGGTTTTATGATAATAAAATATTATCACGTCATCCGATCCTGCTATAACCCTGTGAGGTAGTTAGTAAAAGCACTATTATTTCTACCTCAAAATAGGAAACTGAGTCCCAGACAAGTAGACTGAATCCCCCAAAGTCAAGAAAAGCTAGCGCTCAAACCCAGGTCTTCAGGCTTCAAAGTTCATGCTTTTTTTTCTTCTTATGCTATGCATCCTGACCTCCTCGCTTCCCAATTATCTCTCCCTTCTTTGCCCCATTTTGGGTTCCTGTTGTCTCTCTTTATTTCTCTCCCACTCATCCTGTAAAAAAATGATGTGCCCTCCCTCTTTCATGCCCCCCCTTTCCCCAAGTTGACATGTTTGAAGGAAGCTGCTTCTTGCTGCATTCACATTAAAATTTGAAGAAGGGGAAGAAGAAGAAAAAAGCCACAACTAAATTAGCCATGTTCACTCAGCGTGATTTTGCTTTAATCCAGACCTGCAAGTTTGACAGGGCTCAAAATAAACCAAAGCAGATGTGTCCATCACACCAGCAGATATATTACCACTAATCCCAGACAATAAGGCAAAAACACATCAAGCCTTCGCCCTCACACTGTTTCAGTCTTAAGCCGCTCCTAATTGTGCCGGGCATGTCGCCTGCTCACCTCCGCCCTCGGGGATGCAGGATGCAGCACTGAGTACATTCTCCTCAGGCCCCTACCTCCCACTCTGGCCTCTGGAGCTGCCATTCATTCCGTCAACAGGGCTCTTTTTAACGGAGCAAAATTGGAGAAGCCTCTGGGGGGAAACAGCAGTTCTCAAAAACCCTGGCAGATCAGGGATTCTCATTTTCTTCAAAGGAGAAGAGAGAGGCTATAATGGAAAGAACACCAGATTTGCAGTCTAGAGAACTGAGTTCAAGTCAAACCTAGTTTGGCCAATCAAGTATATTTGTCAAATGACCTTGGTCAAGTCACTTGACCTCTCTGGGCCTCAGTTTTCTCATCTGTAAAATGGTAGAGGTGAGAAGCCCAACTAAATGATCTATAAGGTCCCTTTTAATCCTGTTGTATATTTTCAGTGGAAAGATCCCTGGGCTTAAATTTAGGAGACCTTGGCTTGGGCGCTAGATCTGCCATTTAGTTTTTAAAACTTGCTAAAATCACTTGCTTTTTCTGAATCTTGGTTTCCTGATCTGTATAATGATAGTGGGAAAGGCTAAGGTCTCTTCAGTTCAAAAGTTTTATAGTTCTATGTTTTGATGGCCTGATTCATGGTGCCTTGCCTGTCCCTAGCAGGATCAGAAATGTAAGAAGCTCCACCTGAGTCTATTCCCCCAGAAGACAGCCAGACTCAGGGAGCAGGGATGCTGCAGGATAGCACTAAGATGAAGAAAGAGGAAACAGCATCCTAAAGGCTCAAGGTTGAAATTGAATGAGACCTCTTGGGCAAAGGGAAAGAACAGACTGTCTGAGAACAACACAATTATGTCACTTTTCCACTCAAAAACTTAAAGTGGTTCCTACTTACCACAAAATAAAGCCTAAACCCCTGATCCCAGTATTCAAGGCCCCCTAATGTCTAGTTCTGGTCAATATTACCACTCCTCTATTGCTGCTCACACACTCTGCACTCAAGCCAAACCATGCTATTCCTCATTGCCCAAATACACCCTGAATTTTCCCATTCTTGGCTTTTGCTTATTATGTTCCCCCCAAAAAATAATACATTGGAAAAGAAATCAGGATTTCGAGCTAGAGGACCCAGGTTTGAAACCTAACCCTACCATTTGCTACCTGTGATACTTTGGGTAATTCTCTTTATTTCTCTGGGTCTCTTGTTGCTGTTCTTTGTCCTTCATTCTCAAAGAGGACCATGACATCCAAGTGAATTGGATTTAAGTGAGGGAGGACTGTGCAAAGTCACCAGGCTCTCTTTCTCCTTCAGAGCCATCTGGGCCCGGTGGTGAGATAGAGTCAGGACGACTGGAGATGCCCTAATGGGAGACATAGACTAGAGGGTCTCTCCCATCCCTCCTGGCTCTAAATCTATGATCCCATTTTCCGAAGACCTCCAGGAGGTTGATATTTATTTTAGTGTTCCTTTCAATTCTAGATCAATTTGGAATGTTCCATCCTTGAAACTCAGACAATTGAAATCCTACAAGGCCTAACTCAAAAGTCACCCTCTCCTGGAAGCTGTCTCTGAACACCCCAACCAGACATGTCTTTCTCTCCTTTGTACTCCAAGACCATTTTCTTTATAATTCTCCTGTGGTACTTAAGTTGTTTTTTTTAATCACCATAAGATTCATAATTTACAGGTCCAACTTCTTAATTATTCAGGTGAAGAAATCAAGGTTCATAGACCATAAGTGATTTGCCCAAGGTCACACAACTAGTAAGTAGGAAACCTAAGATCTGAACTTAGGACTATATTTAATCACAGGTATTTGTATGTATGTCTTATTACCCCTAAAATAATAGCTAATATAATATAGTGCTTACTACGTGCCAGGCCCTGTGCTAAGCACTTCATAATTATTATCACATTTGATCCTGACAATAGTTGCTATTATTCTCTTATATTACAGATGGGGAAACTGAGGCAGGCAAAGGGTGACTTGCCCAGGGTCACACAGCTAGTAAGTGTTAGAGGCTGGATTTTAACACAGACCTTTCTAACTCTAGGCACTCTATCCACTCTGCCACCTAGCTGCCCCTAAAAGATTATGATTTTTTTTCCGTTAAGTCATCATACTTCCTATATCTTGGCATTCCTCATGGCATACTGCACAGTGCCTTATACATAGCAGGTATTCATAATTTTTTGCAATTGAATTGGGCTGAACTAGAAATTGAATTATACTGAATTGCATTGAATTGTATAGTGAGTATGATTTTGGCTTGGTCATTTTGTGTTTTAACCACTTCTGCCCCTCTGCGATTGATGGAGAAGCTATGTATTACCCCTCACTGTATGCATTTAAGCAAAGGATGAATGACCACTTGTCAAAGATGGAGGACATTGCTGTTTAGGCATGGGGGTGAAATAGATGATTCTGCAATCTCTTCCAACTTAGACATTCCCTGATTTTGTAGAAGTGGGTAATAAGCTTGGAAGATTTCCTATGCCTTAACTTTTCTGTATCCTCACCAACTTTTGGCTCTGTCCTAGCTGGTTGAGCCTAGGCTTTCCACTTCCCATCTTGGGACCTCAATTTTCTGACCTGTAAAATTAGGTGGTTTAGCACACTGATCTCAAATGCACCTTCCAGCTCTAAACCATACGAACTTGTGAACTCATCCCTTCCGAATGGCCTACCCTCACTCCCTTAACGTCAGAATAAGCATGAAGATAACCAGGAAGCTGGATTGGTGAGCCCTTGGACATAGAAACTTCAGGATAAGGCTGGGAATACCATAAATGCATGGACCCTGGATATTTGCTCTCTGTTCCTTCTTTTCCTGGCTAGACAGAGTGAATCCTGGACTACATAGGAGCCCTTTGTCAATCCCATACTGATTGACTACAGGGTATGAGTGATCACAAGCAGGCTGCAGAAATAGCTCTGAAATGAGGATAACCCAGGATTTGGGCAGCACTATAGAACTGTCTAAGGGACTATGTGGTTCAAGTGCTGAATTCTGCTATGATACCCGTCTCTGTGGTTGTAACATGGAGAAGAAGGTAAGAGCACATGAAGGGAATAGATACCAAGTAGGTGATGACCTTTCACCAAGTGCCCCCCAGAGCATCATGTTTTAAAACCTATAGCAGGGAAACTCCTGATCTGCTGAACTGGGGTACTTTCCATAGAACTGGTAATCGACTCTCTATGACATATGAGAATCAGTTGAAGGAACTAGGCAAGTTTAGCCTGGAGAAAAGAAAATTCAGGGGGCACATGGTATTTCTTTTCAAGTATTTAGAGGGCTGTCATATGGAAGGGAGCTAAAATTTATTCTGTCTTCCCTGAAGGCACACCCAGGAGCAGTAGATAGACATAGCAAAGAGACAATTTTAGGCTTGATGTCAGAAAATATTCCTAACAATTGGAGAAGGTTAGAAATGGAATGGGCTGCTACAAGAGTTGATGGGTTGGTTCTCTTTCCTTGGAAGTCTTTAAGCAGATCTTGAATGACCTCTGATATGTTATAATGGAGGCAGCTAGGCAGCTTAGTAGATAAAGCAGTAGCCCTGAAGTCAGAAAGACTTGAGTGTAAATCCAGACTCGGATACTAACCAGCTGTGTGACCCTGGGCAAGTCACTTAACTTCTGTTTACCTTATCCACTGGAGAAGGAAATGGCAAATCACACTTGTATCTTTGCCAAGAAAAACCCATGGACACTATAGGTGTGCTATGGTCCACTGGGTTACTAAGAGTTGGACATGACTGAACAATATGTTATTCCTTTTATGTATAAGTTAGACTAGATGGTTGCTGAGGATCCTTCTAAACCTCAAATTTCAAGACTCTGACATATGTCAGTGGAATGACATGGGCCTGATCCTTCCTACCACATCTCTAATGGACTTATCCTGCATTATAGTACGTCAGTATGCTCTGTATTATGGACACCCATATTTCTGTCTTAATCTGCAAGTCCTGTATACATCAGGCACCTAACAAAGTATATTGATTTGAGTGGAGTAATGAATCTCTTCCTTCCTCCTAGAGCTATTAAGGAATGGAGGGAATCATGGAGGTTAAGTGTCTTTGAGTTCTTTAAGAAGGGAGGATGGAAGAATTAATTCAAGGAGTCAAGACCAAACTCCAGAGATTCCTTTCTCTTTTTCTTTCCTTTTATCATTGCTCCTTCTCAATGGACTCTCAGCTTAGCCAAGGGTATGGTGAGATAGGAATAAGAGATTGCAACAAGATTTGTACCTGGATGAGCAGCATCCACACCCAGGGCAACATGAAGGCCTTAGAAGTAGTATCTTTTGTCCTCTTATTTTTTTTGGAGGGTGGAAGGTCAGGGCAATTGGGGTTAAGTGGCTTGCCCAAGGTCACACACCTAGTAAGTGTGTCAAGTGTCTGAGGCTGGATTTGAACTCAGGTCTTCCTGATTCCAGGGCTGGCGCTCTGTGCCACCTAGCTGCCTCTTCTTTTGCCCTCTCTTCCCCTACTCACACCCTTCCCTTGAGATGCCCTGGCAAAGGTAGTCTGGGTAAGTTAGTTTGGGCCAAGTCCATGGGAGGAAAGGACACAGGCAGAAACTTGCCACTCAATAAGGTTGTATGGCAGGTGTCCTAACGGGTCTTTGGATTGGCTATCTGTTTTTTTCTGGCAGGAAAAGACTGCAAAGTGAAGGCCCATCAATTGTGGAGTAGCTGAATAAATTGACCAATGATAGTAACGCATATGGAAAAAAAGTTAATTACCATATAGTTGTAATGGCCATTCTTGGTCCTGGAAAAAGAAGAAAATGCTTCTCATCCTTTTCTTAGAGGACATACATGGTATGTATATAAATGTAAAAAAAAGTTATCCATAAAATGCTCATCTGAAAAAAGAGTGAGCTACCTGGATGTCCAAGGCCTTCAGGGATTCTAACTCTAGAAGTTTCTGATAAAGTGAATTCAAAGCAAAGGGCCAAGTTCTAAATGTGTTTCCTTCAATAGACACTAATGTCAATGGTGATTGCTTCTCTTTGGAACAGCAACTCTGAGGGTCTTCCCCTCCCAGCTTGATTTTTTTTAATCTTTTTTTTTTCTAATTAAAGGGGCCATCCCTTGACTCACTTCTTAACTTCGCTGAATGGGTGTTACCTCACTCTAAATGAGTACATGAAAAGGCCTGAGCCTAAAAGGGCCAGGTCTCCCAATGCATCCGGGGCCATCTCCAGTCATCTTGATGAATATCTGGTCACTGGACCCAGATGGCTCTGGAGGAGAAAGTGAGGCTGGTGACCTTGCACAGCCTTCCCTCACTCAAATCGAAGTCACCTGCAGGTCATGTCATCATTTCCCTGATGCCATGGTCCTCTTTGAAAACGAAGGACAAACAGACACAAACACCAGAGCTACTCCAAACTCAGTCTCCTATCAGCCTCAGATGTGTCCCAGGTATCTTTAAATCTGCCTCCCTGAGGAAGTAAATTTTGAGCTACCTCTTCCCTCTTCATTACACTTTGAAATAAAAAAAAATTTATTCATAAATTTGTAGTAGTCTTGTTGGCAAGCCTTGGACAGGCTACCTGGGGATGTGAGTCAAGGTAGGGGTAGGGAACAAAGCTACCAAAGAACCTATGAGTTGTATTCTCATCCCAGCTTGGAGGAAGCTATTGTGGGATCAGAATTGGAGAGTGGAATTTTCCACATTCATGGCAAAAATTTTTAAATCTCTTTAGAGAGTGATGTAGGGGAAGAGAGTTGGAGAGAAAGAGAGAGTTGGAGAGAAATAAGGAATTGGAGAGAAAGAGAAAGCGGTGCTAGGATCAGCAGATGGCAGGTACTTTTCAGGAGTCTGATATTTTGTTCCTTTCCCTAGATCACAGGTCAGTTAACTGAGAGAATCCAGCAGGGAGTGATTGGACTTTGGCTACCAAGAAAAATCACTAGAACAGGTGAATAAACTCCATTCTCTGTTTATCCTACGAAGGTAGCCAAACAGCTGTTCTATAGAACACTTAGAGCTTGGTCAGCCATCAAAGATGGCCAGGTCCTCCACTACACCCTAGGCTATTGTCAGTTTTCCTGACTTTTTTTCTTGCTACTGGACTTCAATGATTCTGGAAGAGAGAGACTGACACTTCGTGCAGTTCTGCCACACCTAAATCCAATTGATGCACAAGTCAAAATGTCACGCCATGAGGTCATTGGACCTCTTCAAAAACAAAGGATGAACAACAATATCCCTTCTGTTTCATTGCTGCGTTCAACAGGTAGAATAGATCTAATCTCATTAACTCCAAGCAGATCGGTCCATCTGTAACCAGGGCCCTTTGGGTTTTTCTCCTCCTGTTTTCATTACATAGCTATGCAAGAGAGGTGAAGAGAAAGTAGGGACCTCTGGAGAAGGGCTGGCCCCAGTGGATAGAGATAAGCATCATCAATTTAAAGTACTTTTAGCAAAAAGTGCTCCTCATCCAAAATGCCCTTTACAGCTGCAATGACTTCTGCTGTGGAACACCACATTCGTTCATAACAGAATCTCAATTGGAAGAAGCCACAGGGAGTGTGTAGTCCAACCCATACCTAGTCCAACCCATACTTGCCCAAGAATATTCTCTACAATAGCCATAAGTAATCAGTGAGTTTCCTCCTGAAGGTCTCTAGAGAAGGGGATCGATAACTTCCCAGGGCAGCCCATTTTGTTTGTTTCCAGCTCCAATTGCTACAAAGTTTTTCCTTAGAGGGTATAGAAATCTGCTTCTGAAATTCCCATCTACTGCTCCCAGTTTTGCCTTCTGGGGCCAAGCAGAATAAAACCAATACCCCTTCTATGTGATTCATTATTCAGCTGTTTCAGTTGTGTCTGATTCTCCATGACCCCATTCAGGGTTTTCTTGGCAGAGATACTGGAATATTTTGCCAGCTCATTTGACAGATGAGGAAACTGAGGCAAACAGGGTTAAGTGACTTGCCCAGGGTCACACAGCTAGTAAGTGTCGGAGGTGAGATTTGAACTCAGAAAGATGATTCTCCCTGACTCCAGGTCCAGGACTCTATCCACTACACCACCTAGTTGAACAAGATAGTTTTTCATATACTATTCAAAAGTAGCTATCGTGCCCCACCCTTCCTCAAGTCTGCTCTTCTTCAGGCTAAAAATCCCCAATTAATTCATTCGACTATTACCTACTAAGCATCAGCAAGGCTGAAGGTGTTAGGTTAGGTTCTGTGTTAGGTTCTGTGAGGACCTTACTGTGCAGCACGTGGGATAAGACAACGCCATTCCAGAATCCCAGAGTTGGAAATTAACTCACAGTTTATATAGTCCAGTTGATACCCAAATAGGAATTCCCTGTCTTATGTTCCTGGTTGATTGGGGATGAACCAGACTCTACTTGAAACCCTCCAATGATAGAAAGCCCACTACCTCTAAAGCAGTTCAATATACTTTTGGGCAGTTCAAAATATTAGGAAGGTTTTCCTTAAATCAGACTAAAGTTGGCCTTTCGGAAACCTCTACCTGGTGTTACTAATTCTGCCCTCTGAAACCCAGAAAGATTGATCGAACTCTCTCTCTTCCACATGATTGACTTTCAGAAACTTAAAGACAGCTGTCACATCTCTCCTCTATGGCTTCTTTCCTTTAGGCTAAATATCTCTAGTTTATTCAATCAATTCTCATATGGTGGTCCTCTCACAATCCTGGTTACCCTCTTCTGTCTAAGTCCCAGTCTGGCAACATAATTCTTTAAATATGGTAAGACTGGACCCAATAGGGCCCTGCCCAGGCTCTATTTAATGCCTGTATTTTGGGCCCTCCTGGCTTAAAGTGAATGTCAGTGGTAACTGTTTCTCTTTGGAACAGCAACACTGAGGGTCTTCTCCTCCAAGCTTGATTTTTTTTCTTTTTCCTAATTAAAGGGGCCATCTCTTGACTCACTTCTTAAAGAGTCCTATTCACTGAATGGGCATTACCTCACTCTAAGTGAGTACATGAAAAGGCCTGACCCTAAAAAGGCCAGGGTCTCCCAATGCATCCTGGGCCATCTCCAGTCATCCTGATGAATATCTGGTCACTGGATCCAGATGACTCTGGAGGAGAAAGTGAGGCTGGTGACCTTGCACAGCCCTCCCTCACTCAAATCAAAGTCACCTGTAGGTCATGTCATCATTTCCCTGATGTCATGGTCCTCTTGGAATATAATCATTATGTAGTAAGAAATTATGAATATGACGAATCTAAAGAGCCATGCTAAGTTTTGGGGAAGCTAGGTGGCACAGCGGCTAGAGTGCTGGGCCTAGAGTCAGTTAAGTTCTAAGCTAAAATCTGGCCTCAGGCACACACTAGCTGTGTGACCCTGGGCAAGTCACTTAACCCTGTTTACTTCAGTTTCCTCATCTGTAAAATGAGATGGAGAAGGAAATGGCAAACCACCCCAGTATCTTTGCCAAGAATATCCCAAATGAGAACATGGAGAGGCGGACACGACTGAAAATGACTGAACAGCAGCAATAATGCAATATGAATTAAGCAAAAGCCAAGGAACAATATACATTTATAAGACTAAAATGTGAATACTATATATACGTATATATGTATGTATGTATATATATATAAATACACATATATTACACACACGCACACACACACACACACACACACACACTAAAAGAAAGCTAACCAAAAGAAAAACAAGCACTTTGTAATTAATAAATCGGTGATCATTTAAGAGGACAAATAATGAAACATAACTCCACCTCATGGCAGACAGGCAGGGGACTACCATGTCTGCAAGGTCTGTCATAGCTTGTTTGTTGTGGTCACTGTATTGCGTGCTTTTACTTATTTGTTTTTTGTTAAAATGGAAGGCTCAACGTGGAAGGAAGTTTTTTTTTTCCAAAAATGACTGTGACTTAAAGACAATGGCATCAACAAAGCATATTTAAACAAGAGGAAAAGCAAAGAAAACAGAACATCATGTAGACGTGGTCCAATTAGAACACAGTGCTGTGGGACTATCAATCACTCACTCCATCAACAAACATTTATTAAGCACCTACTATGAGTGAGATACTACTAAGTACTGGGGATACAAAAACAGGCAAAAGATAGTTCCCTTAGGGAACTTACAATAATGGCTGTCACCTCCTTTGTCCTGAGGAATATGTCTCTTTTAATGTAGCTTAAGGCCACATTAACTTTTTTGGTTTCCATATCACATTGTTGATTCACATCAAGCTTCCAGTCCATCTAAAGCCCCAGAAGCTTTTCACATGAATTGTAGTCTGACAACATCTCTCACTCACTGGTGCAATTGATTTTTTGATCCCAAGTGTACGATTTTACATTTAGCCTTAATAAACTTCCACATATAATAGAAGGAGGAAGAGGAGAAACTAACTTTTACATACCACTTACTATGCACCAAGACCTATGCTAAGAGCTTTACAAACATTATCTCATTTGATCCTCACAAAAACCCTGGGAAATAGGTGCTATTATTATCCCCATTTGACAAATAAGGAAATTGAGACAAACAAAGATAAAGTGACTTGTCCAGCATAACACTTCTAGTAGGTGTCTAAGGTCATATTTGAACTCAGGTCTTCTTGATTCCAGGCCCAGCACTCTCTCCACTGTGCCACATGGCTGTCCCCAAAATATAAATAATATATGATAAAAATTAATTAATATTAAATAAATAAATAATGAAAAATACAAATTTTAAAAAAAATAAAAGTACTAGAGATCTTAAGACCTTAGTATATTCAGACTCATGAAAGAAGTAAAATGTGTTCAGGGTGGTTTGAATATTAAAGATAGTAACAAGTATGTCTCATGGCAATCTAATTAGTTGAAGAAAAATAAAACATGTATGATATAGCAAACATGGTAAGTCTCCTTTAAGCAAAATATTGTAATTACCAAGACATCATCTTTCTTAACCATATGCTATAATTTGTCTTTTGAACTGGGCCCAGTTCAAAACTGGTAGAGGAACAATAATCACTTATTTTCCTGTGAAATTTAGAATTTTTTTTATTCAAACTATGTTTGTATCCTAGCTCTATAACTTTCTACGTGACCTTAGGTAAATCATTTCATATCTCTGGACTTCAGTTTCCTTATCGTAAAATATCATATATATGTATAGGGTTGAACTAGATAACCCTTGGGGCCCCTTCCAAGCTCTAAATCATATGTACGTATATGAATAAATATATACATATATATGTAAATATTTTCATCTCAATATCACAAAAATCACCATTATCCCTGGTTTTCTTTTCTCCTTCCTTCTTAGTTTCATTTGGGGATTAAATAGGAATCTGTTTTCTGAAGCAGAGAAGAACATGGACATCTGTGTCTGCCTTTTTCAAAACTTTGGGGGGCATTTTAGCAGCAGAAAAGAAGCTAAAAAAGAAAGATTTCCAGGGAAACATATTTCAGGTAGTGAATGTCAACTCTAAAGCAACAATATGCACATGGTGAGGATAACCTCCCATACTTCCATAATCTTCTATTTTACATAATCATAATCATCAAAGCACTCTTATTAGTATTTTAGCACACAACAGAAGTACAGTGATACAGTAAATGCTGGTTTATTGAGCATCCTACCAACTGGAAATCTTTACTAACTGGCATTTCCACCCCCACATATAAAGACCCTGAGGCATTGTAAAAGCTTAGTGTATTTTGACTCACAGAAGAACTAAAATATGCTAGTATGTAGTCTGATCATTATGTATATTTTTAGGGAATTTTGGTGGGGAGTGGGGCTTGGCCCTGTCCAGAGCAATAATAGTAATGATAACTAACATTTGTATAGTGCTTTACTGTATACTAAGCATTTTACAATTATTATCTCATTCGGTCCTCACAATGGCCCTGGGAAGTAGGCACTATTATTATCCCCATTTTTTAAATGAGGAAACTGAGGCAAACAGAGATCAAGTAACTTGTCCCAGGATCACATAGCTAGTAAGTATCTGAGGCTTAATTTGAACTCAGATCTTCCTGACTCCAGACCCAGTAGCCAGCTCCCAGTGTGATGACTCCCTTCATTTATGCAAATTGTCAACTCTTGTTGTGATGTCTTAGAGAGTTACCTGGGAGCACTGAGAAGTTGTAACTTACCTGTGATGTTTGTTACCAAGCTAGACAACTTTGTCTATAGATCTAACTTTCATTGAAGTTGTAGGGAAGAGGAAAGTCCACAAGAGACACATCAATGCCATACAGAGAGCCAGGTTACTTCTGGCTGGGTTGTCTGAGAAGGCTTAACATGGGAGATGGCATTTGACCTGGGTCTTGGAAGATGAGTGGGAATTATATAGGCAAAGGCAGGAGGTATAAGGCTGGCTAAATTGGACTACTTCGGGCTCACTGAAGATACATGGAACATTCCTGTCACCATGCCTTTGCTCAATCAACAGTTTCCTTTTGTTTTGATTTCTTCCCTCTCTCTCTTTGCCTCTGAATTTCTAATCATCCTTTATGGCCTATTTCAAAAGGCACCTCTTCCAGAATGCCTCCCACACACCTTTGTTTTGTACCACTCTAATGCTCTTATCATGTAGCATTATGTATTTCAATGATCCATGTTGGTGTCTTATTCCCTATACTAGATCATAAGATGCTTGAGCAAAGGAAATTATATAAACTTTGTCTCTCCCCCAACACCTAGTACAATCCTCTGAGGGCAATAAGTGCTTGATAAATAGCTGTGGTTCTTCTAGATGGAGAGAACACCGCAGTGAGCAGGATGGAATAATAGGGCATTTAGGAAATGACCATGGGTAAGTGTGGAACATGGAGTTCTTCTAAGAGAGTCATGGATGATAAGGCTCAAAAGACACTTTACAGCTGGATAACAGAGAGCCTTGAATGCCAGGCTAAATAGTCCAGACTTTCTTCTTTAACCAGTAGAGAACCATTCCCCTGTTCGGTAAACTCTAGGGGCTCCCTATGACCGCTAGCAAAGTTTTCTGACGTGTAACCTGGCTCTAACCTACCTTTCCAAGCCGTGACTCATTTTCCCACACTCTCAGGTGTAGCCGATCAGACGTTGTTATAAGCTCCTTCTTGTTGTAAGCTCCCGTTTCACTTCTGTCTTTGTGATGAGGCATAGTGCCTTGCCCAGTGCAGGTTCTTAATGAGTATTTGATTGATTGGAGGTTTTTGTGCCAGGAAGGGTCACAGCTGCTCTTTGCCTCAGTTTTCTCACCAGGAAATACTGATGCAATGTTTATTATCTGTGTCACAGAGTTGTCTCAAAAGAGAAGGGTTAGTACAGCTTAAACGAGAAGAAGGCTGGATTTTAAGTCTGAGGATCCGAGCTCAGATTCTGACTCTAATACTTACTACTTAAGTGATATTGAACAAGACCACCTAATCTCTCTGGGCTTCTGTTTCCTCATGTGAGAAATGGGTGTGTTGGACTACATGGCTTCAACATCTCTTCTTGCTTGGATCCCATGAGAACAGTGTTTTTTTTAAATCTAAAGAACTATTGTAAATGTATTTTATCATGATGATAATTCCTCATTGTGCATTAGGAATGTATAGCTGGTGGTTGTGTGCAGAATGAATAGGAAGGGGAAATTATGAGAACATTTTAATAGTCTGAACAAGAGGTTTTGGGGTCATGGGCTAGGGTATTAGCAGTGGGGATGTGGAAGAAAAGATGGATTATAAAGATATTTTAGAAGCAGGATTGTTAGGGTTGATTGGAAGTGGAGAGAACAGCTTGGACTTGACTAAGGGGAAGAGAAAGAGCGGAGAAGGGGGGAGGGGTAGTTCACAAAAAGTATTATCTGGGTGACTAGTTGAAAAAGTGTTGGAATCAACAGAAATCAGGACACTTAGTGGAGAAGGAGCAAGTTATAATGGAAAATGATGGTGGTTGGGGGTGGAGACAGAGATTTTGAATCATCATGAAGGTAAAAATTGATCCCATGGGAGCAAATCAGAATACACAAGGAAAGAAGAAAATTGGAGAAGATCTTATAGAAAGAGTAAGGCAATGCATGAATAAAAACTAAAGGCCATATGAAGGAAAAAGTTACTGATCTTTCTAGTCTGAAGACATCTGTCAAAAAAAAAAGCTAACTGGCCCTCCCAGATAGATCATAGACTATCTAACGACTTCTATTTCCAACTTATCTTATTCATATTTAAATTTCCCCCAGCTCTTTCTACATTGTCCACCCTATTTCAGATCCTGTCCTTGTGCCCTCAACTTTTACCTGCATGTGGTACAAATATATGTCTCATTGTTTCTGAAGAACAGATTATGCCAGACTAACTTTAATTTCCTTTAAAACAAACAAACAGAATCATTGGGGAATGATGTAAATAGAACACTTTGGACTTCATTATGGCATCTCTCTCATGTCACTGTTGTAGATGATCTGGTGAGAATTGGCTAAGATCGGGGCATTGGTAGATGGATTCAGAACCAGTTGAATGACCAAATGCAAGAAAACATTGGGCTTTAGTAGAAAACCCTGCATAGTGACAAGCATACCTTCAACATCATTATCCAACTCACTAATGAAGCCATCAGATTTGCTAATGACACAGAACTTGGAGAAATCAGTCATTAACATGTTAAATTACAAAGTCAGGTTCTATAAATAATAATAGCTATCATTTCTAAGGCACTTTAATGTTTGCAAAGCATTTTCCATATTTCATTTCATTTGGTCCTCACAATAACCCTGTGGGGGAGGTGCTTTTATTATTCCCATTTTATAGGTGAGAAAACTGAGGATGAGAGGCAAAGAGACTTGCCCATCTAGAAAGTGTCTTCAGATCTTCCTAACTCCAACTCTAGTTCTCTATTCATTGTGCCATCCATAGAGACTTCTACAGGTTAGAACAATGCCTAATAATATTTTTTTTAACTAGACGTGATTTTGCTGGTGTAGATGGGGAAACATGTCTAGATAATGCTGGCCAACAAGTACTGAACTGATTGAGAGACTCTTCTCAATGTGTATCTTCACACACTCTAGAACTTAGTTATAGAAAGCTGCCTAGTACACTGAGAAGTTGAATGACTTGCCCAGGGCCAATAGTCAGTGAGCATCAGAGACACAACTTGAACCTGGCTCTTTCTGCCTCTGAGGTTGCTGTTTTATGCTCCACTGCTCCGCTGACAAAATTCAATACAAATTAATATAAAGTCCCACATTTGGGTTTTTAAAACTGCCCAGGTATAAAGTGAAAAAATGCATAAACAACTATGCAAAAAAGATCCAGGGGTTTTAGTGGATCACAAATTCCATAAATATGAGCCAACAATGTGGCATGACACTACCTCCTCCCCATGCCCTTCTCCCCCCCCCAAAAAAAACCCCTAACATGCCTTAGTTTCCATTAATGGAAACAAAGTGATGAGATAAAGTATGGTGACAGTCCTGCTGTATGCCACCCTGGTCATACTACATCTTGGTTAACATGCTCAGTTCTGGGCATTGCCTTTTGAGAAGCAAATTTGGAAGTCAACCAGGATATTTAAGGATTAGAGAATCAACAGTATGAAGATGAAGAATAGGGATGGTTAGCTTAAAGAAGAGAGAACTTGAACAAATGTGGGTGTACATGATAGCTGTGTTCAGGTATTTAAGTATTATCATGTAGAAGAGTAATTAATATTTTTTCTTGGTCTTGGATGGCTGACCTTGGAGTTCAATATAAGGGAAAAACCTTCCCAATCTTTAGAGTTATCCAAAGGTGGAATATGCTACTACAGGTCCTCAACTGGAGGCTAGATGACTATATGTCAAGATCTCCTCCTTGACTATAAGCTTTCTTTGTTCCTAGTCTAGTACTGTTTCCATTATAGAGCAATGCCTCTCAATATCTCAGTATGTAATCCAGCGCTATAAAGAAGGGAGAGATCACTTAAGGTAAGAGAAATGAAGAAAGGTGACATATGGCTAAAATGATCTTCTTCCTCACCCCTGCCTACTGGCCTCCATAGCCTTCTCTAAGAATCAACTCAAATCCTACCTTCTGCAAGAAACCTCTCTCCACTGACAGTGCTTTCCTTCTTAGATTATCTGCCATTTGTCCTATATATGTCTTGTATATACATAGTTCTTTGTTCACTTCCATATCAGGCTGTGAACTCCCTGAAGGTAAGGACTGTGTTTTTTACTTTCTTTGTATTTCTAGATCTTAGCACGATGCCTGGGACATCGTAAGTACTTAATAAAGGCTTGTTTATCAATCATTTTATTGACTGGAGGATGTAGTCCCACAGCTGGATCTTAAAGGGTGGGATGGTGTTTGGAGAGTAGAAGAGGAGGGGAAATAATTAAGACTGGGGATTCATCATGATCAAAAGCATGGAGATGGGAATTATGACAGTGGGTGAGAAACATAAGACATCAATCTAAGTAAAAGGTGGTCTGTAATAAATTAGTAGGAAATGAATTTTGATATAGTGCGATACACTTTATTAGGAAGTCTTTGTTATTTCTTGAGTAAAATGAAAGTAGTAACTATAGTCTGAAAATCATATGTAGGATGGATCAAAATTGTTATAGTTAGAAAGAACAGGCGCCTGTAGTAGTAATCCAGAAATGAATATTAAAGAGCGTCTGGAAAAGTCATGGCAGTGAAAATAGATAGTGAAAAAGTTGAGGAACACTATTAAGAAAGAGATGACAGAAAACACCAAAGACAACAGAGAAGGTTAGTGAGAAAAGCTGCAGGAGGGGAAGGAGTTCGAGGTTCGGCTACATGGAAAGATGATGTGTATGATTCATGAGACCTCAGTATTAGGGTAGCTGAAGGGAATATGCATATATATATGTTTATGTATATATATATATATGTATATGTGAGTGTGTATGTTTGTATATATGTATGTGTGTATATATATATATATATATATATATATATAGAGAGAGAGAGAGAGAGAGAGAGAGAGAGAGAGAGAGAGAGAGCGGGCACAGGGCGAGTTGAAGATAAAGGGAAGATATCTAAAAGACATAAAATCAAATTAATGGATGAGAGAGCAATATATTGAGAGAGGGAGATAGGGAGAGATAGAATGGGGTAAATTATCTTGCATAAAAGTGGCAAGAGAAAGCAGTTCTGTAGGAAGGGAAGAGAAGTCAGGTGAGAGGGAATGAGTGAATCTTGCTCTCATCAGATTTGACCTGAGGAGGGAATACCATACATACTCAATTGGGTAACTTACCCCACAGGAAAAAAGGAGGAGGAAGATAAAAAAGGGGGGGGAGATGATAGAAGGGAGGGCAGATGGGGGTGGAGGTAATCAAAAACAAACACTTTCGAAAGGGGACAGGGTCAAGGGAGAAAATTTAATAAAGGGGGATAGGTTAGGAAGAAGCAAAATATAGTGAGTCTTTCACAACATGAGTATTGTGGAAGGATTATACATAATGATATGCATGTGGCCTATGTTGAATTGCTTGACTTCTTAGGGAGGGTGGGTGGGAAAGGAAGAGGGGAGAGAATTTGGAACTCAAAGTTTTAAAAACAGATGTTCAAAAACAACAAAAAAAAAGTTTTTGCATGCAACTAGAAAATAAGATATACAGGCAATGGGGCATAGAAATTTATCTTGCCCTACAAGAAAGAAAGGGAAAAGGGGACGGGAGGGGAGTGGGGTGACAGAAGGAAGGGCTGACTGGGGGACATGGCAACCAGAATATAAACCATCTTGGAGTGGGGGGGGAGGGTAGAAATGGGGAGAAAATTTGTAATTCAACCTCTTGTGAAAATCAATGCTGAAAACTAAATATATTAAATAATAAAAATAAAAGAAAGAGATGACAGGACTTGGTAAGAACTGGAGTGAATATTTGGACTTAGAGGTCAGAAAAGATGGTTCTGACATTTCCTAATTATGTGACTATAGTTAAGTCATTTAACTTCTCTAAGCTCCAATTTTTTATCTATAAAATGGGAACATAATCCTTATACTGCCTACCTCACAGTTTTGATGGGATGAAAGTGCTCTGTAAACTTAAATGTGATAGAAATGAAACTTATTCTTCCTCTTATTCTTGTTGTTGGTTGAGTATGAGGGGGAGGTCAAAAAGAGGAGTGAGTCAAAGGTGACTGCAGGTTTCTAATCTTGAACACTAGGAAAATGATGATTCTTTTGACAGAAAAGGAACTGGGAGCTCGTTTTGGGGAGGCTCGAATAAATTCACTGTGGAACAGGTTGAGTTTGAGGCAATAAAAGCATTCAAGAATATGTCCCCAAAGCAGCCAAAAGTATGAGACTGGAGCTCAGGACCAGAGACAGAGATTTGGGAGTCACATGTGAAGAGATGATAGCTAAAGCCATTAGACTGGACAAGCTCCCTGAGGGAAGTAGTGCAGCAAGAGGTGATTATAGACCTGGAGACAGAACTCAGAGGACACTTACATTTAGAGGGGAAGAAATTCCAAGAAAACAGATAGAAAAAAATTTTTTTTTCAGAGAGGAGGGATGAAATTAGGCAGTGTCATGGAAACCAACAGAAAAGAGACTTTCAAAAAGGAGAGAGTGATCAACAGTGTAAATTGCTGCAAAGAGCTTGAGTGAGAGGAGTACTGGAAAAAAAGACCTCTGGACTTGGTCATTGGTCATTGATCAAACTTGAAAAGGTAGTTTTGTCGAGACTCTCAAGACTCTGTATGACCAGCTCTTTAAATTGTGTCTGCCAAAAGCCAGTGGGTAGCTAAGACAGCATCAGACTGAAGGAGAGTCAGAGTCAACTTTGTCAAAATAATTTGCAGACCACTTTGCCATGTTCTGTCTTCAGGGTGATATGAGAATGCCCAATTACTGGTGTTAGAGGAGCTGTGAAAATATGTGGATATCACCATATGTCCAAGTGATTTTCACTTTTAGATCAAAAAGCATTTAGCCCCACCTATGAAATGAGGGAAGAGGGGAAAGAAAGGGAATACACATTTATATAGCATCTACTCTGTGTCAGGCACTATGAAAAGTGCTCTAAGTACATTATCTCTTTGATCCTCCCAACAATCCAATGAGGTGGGTGCCATTATTATCCATATTTTGATAGCTGGGAAAAATGAAATAAAAAGAGGTTAAATGACTTGCCCAAGGTCACACAGGTAGTATATGTCTAAGATTGGATTTGAACTCAGATATTGCTGACCCCAGACCCAGTCCTCTATCCACTGTGCCACCTAACTGCTCCATCCATGAGGTGAGTGACCCAAATGGGATTAATGACATCACCCTAATGTGAGTAATTGGTTGGATACCCAAATGAAGACAAGAAAAGTGTCCAATCTCAATTGTCTTTTTGTCACTTCAGCTAAGAGAAAGGATCTGGGTTGGGGGTACTAGCAAGGGAGAAATTGATGACAATAGTCATTCAGCAGGTGTTGTGAGCTGTTCAGTTAAGGAACTACGTGGTCATAGACCTTTATTGCACTACAGTCCTTGAGACCTGACTTACCCACAGTAAACTAAGATTTTGGTTTGGGGCTCTGACCCCAAATCTGGTTCTTTCACATTTATCTTGACCTCTGTCCCACTTCCTGATACTGTATTGATTCGATTCAATTCAATAAGCATTATTTATTAAGTACTTATGTGTCAGACTTCGTGCTAGGCACTGAAGATCCAAAGACAGAAATGAAATGGCTTCTTTCCTCAAGGAACTTACATTTTACTGAAGAGATGTCACATGTGCACAGATAAGTAAACACAAAATAAACACAAAGAAATTTCAGGGGGAACATGAATAACTGGGAGGGAACAGGAACAGTCACTTACAGGAGCTAACGTGAGCCACACTTTGAAAGGAGCTATGAATTCCAGAAGGCAGAGTTAAAGAGAGAGAAAATTCAAAACAGTAGGGGACAGCCTATGGAAAGAAAGAAGACAGGGAGATGAAAAATAGAATACTGGGCATGAGATAGAACTAGTAGGACACAGGCTGGAGCATAGAGTCTGTTGGGGTAGTACTATGTAATCATCCTGGTATGAAATTGTGAAGGGCTTTAAATGCCAATCAGAAGAATGCATCTCTTATTTTTAAGTCACTGAAGCTTCTTGAGTAGGGGAGGGAAATGGTCAGATCCAAACTTTACGAATATTAACCTGGTAGCTGTGTGGAAGATGGAGTAGAGACGGGAGAGGATAGATGCAGAGAGATGGATTAGGAGGCAATTGCAATGATCCAGGTGAAGCTGAGAAATGAGCTAGGATGCTTGTGGTGAGAGTGAAGAGAAATAAATGGATGTGAGAGATATTGTGGAGGTGGAATCAACAAGATCTATCTACTGATTGGGTATGGGGGATGAGAGAAAGTGAAGACTTCTAGGTTGCAAACATATGTGACTAGAACTATGGCAAATATTACCTCGCAGTTGAGAAGGTGGAATTAAAACCATTCCATTTTAGCTCTGAAACCTTAATTAGGTAAAAAAAAATTTTGACTGAATCAAATAATTAGAACCAAATGTGAACAGGGCCTGTGCACCTCCTTGAATCAATCAAAGCCACTGTGTAAGAGACCAGGTCATTCCCTAACAAGTTTGTATGTGAATAAGAGGAAGATTCTCTCTTAGAATTAAGAATATGTAATTGGGAAAAGATAAAATATTTATGTTAAAAGAAGAAGAAGTAAATGGTGGAGATTTTGAGGATCTTGATTTGAGAAGCTGATATCAGCATGGTATTTCCAGGACAATTTTGAGGACAAAGGGAGGACTGAGCTTTGGCAGGAAAGGAAGGTATAAAGGAGAATCGTTGGCTCTACAGGCATCTCAGAGCAGAGGGTCCAGATTAAGGGAAGGCCTAAGAAAAGGTCAGGTCTTTCCCCAACTTCTTCTGGAACTTATCAATCAGCAGACACTATAATGTAATCTGCTCCTTTGTTACACAAATGTTTTCAATAAGCTGAATTTTTTGAACAAACAAGCCAGGGGTTAACTAGAGATAAATATAAATGTATGGTTAGACAGGAGTCTAAGATCTGCCAAAGAGTTAAGATTTTTTCTAATTAGGGGCTCAGAATAATTGCAACTAAATTCAGAGCTTTCATACAAAAATTTGATTGGAGAAAATAGTTTGATCTCAGACCTAACAAATACCTGTTATCGTTCCCATATAATTCAACTTGCCCTCCCTTATCCACTAAGCCCATTCACAGGATTCCCTTGCCTCAGTGGACTCCCTCCCCAAATGTATTGACCTAACCTTCAGAATTTTGTTCCTTGAAGGATGGCAGGTTATAGCCAGGAAAAAAAGGAAAGAAAATGAAGGTAGTGGTTATGAAACACACATTTTAAGAATTTTTACATCAAACTTGAGGACAGAGAGACTGTGGAGGGATATGCGAAAGTCAAACCTCACTTAGGATGAAGAATTCACAGTGAATGGCCTATGAAAAGTGTTGCCATGTCTATGGTACAGGGGACAACGTCTGGACTCAGAGTTGGTGAAGATCTTGATTTGAGTCTTGGATCTGCCACGTGGGTAAATCGCTTTATCTCCCTGAGCCACAGTTTTGCTCATTTATGAAGTGGGCATAGTAACACTTGTACTATGTACTTCAAGGGGTGTTGAGAATATCAAAAGAGATCACCTATACAGTTGGCTTTTTAAATTACATGACATTAATAGAACGCACATATACATATATGTCCATATATATTCATATCATTGTGATTATTTCAACTAATCAGGCACATGAAATACTAAGGATAGTATTATGCTATGATTGTTGTTATCATACTTAATATTGCTATCCTTCTTCGAGAGCAAGCTTTCTAAGGGCAAAAAGTTGTTGCGGTTCTCATTGCCCTCAGACAGCTAGGTCCTTAGGAGAAAGAAGAGAAAAAGGAGAAGGAGGAGGATGTTGATGAAGAACAGCCAACGCCAGGTTATCCGTGCTGATCAAAAAGCAGTGCCATGGAAACCAAGAGAAGAGAGAATGTTTTCCATAAATGAAACTCACAAAGAATCCAAAAGATTCATTTCAGCTCTTTGTTTCAGCCTTCCTCCCCACCCCCTCCTGCCAAGACAGCTCGCAAGTGGACATTTTTTAAAGGAGAACAGACAAAAAGCAAACAAAAATGAGTGAGAAGAAGGAAGCCTGAATAATCAGCAAACAGGATTGATTACCTTCCCCCTGAATAATTAAGAGTTAGCTTTACTTTACCTTGTCCCAGAATCATAGAATCTCAGAATCAAAAGGGACCTTCCAACTCAGCTCATCTCTCACCTGAAGCAGAAATTCCCTCTACAACATCCCCCAAAAGGGAGGGGAAAGGTCAGGAGTTTATAGACTATTAAGGAGTTAATTTACTCTTTCTACCACATGATAAGGCACCAAATCAGTCCTCCCT
This sequence comes from Trichosurus vulpecula, assembly GCF_011100635.1. Classification (NCBI taxonomy): domain Eukaryota; kingdom Metazoa; phylum Chordata; class Mammalia; order Diprotodontia; family Phalangeridae; genus Trichosurus; species Trichosurus vulpecula. The sequence continues at coordinate 128,735,568 of NC_050574.1, forward strand.
AACATTTTGGTAACAAGGAATTAGTTTTCTTCTCTCAAAACCTTGACATCACTTCAGGGGAGAGTGGCAAAGGTACTACAGGCTACATCCCTGTAAGTCCAGGGCAGAGTTACTGACAGTCAAGTGTCTGAAAGGAGGTGGTCCACCAGTGTTGACTGCATATTTTCTTCCCTGAGGAAAATGATGACATCTGGTTGTTATAACAGGTAAATCACTGGACTTGGAGTTAGGAAGACCTGAGTTCAAATCCTATCTCTGGCATTTACTAGTTGTGTGATCTTCAAATACTTGTTTAACCTTACTCTGTTTCCTCATTTGTAAAAGGAGGATGATAGCACTTACCTCACAGGGCTGTTCTAAGGACCAAATGCAAATATATATATATATATATATATATATATATATATATATATTTATATATAATATATATATATATATATATATATATACAGGGTGTTCCTAAAGTCTGCACACATAGGCAAAAATGCATATCTTCAAGAAATGAAACGAATGAAATTTTCAACCACATTTTATTTAATTGGAATATTAACAAATAACATCTTCAATATGATTTCCATCATTTGTGATGCAAAGGTTGATGCACTTTGCAAGATTCATGTGAACTCGATGCAATAACTCCACTTAGCCATCAATTTTCCTATGTGTCCAGACTTTAGGGACACCCTATATATATAAAGTTGTTTGTTTACTTTCAAGTGCTATGTGAATGTTTGCTATTATTATGGGGTTTGGGAGAAGGCATGACAGAGACAGAAGCATGGAGACAGCAACTGGACCACTCTGTGCTCTCATCCTAGTATCTTTAAAAAAAAAAAGTGTTGCCTATAACTACCTGTATGGAGTGCACTAAGGCATTGTCCTGAGCCTTTTTTGATGCAGACATGGGACTTTTGCTCTAGCATTGATGATGTTGCTTCACTAAGATGTAAAACTCCCTTGAAAAGGTTGGTTCCTTTATAATCTATAAATTCCTGGCCTTTTCTTGGGTGTTTATTGCCCAATACTGATGTTGATTGATTGAGTTCTGACCAATTCAAATGACTGAATTATACCCCTGGTCTTGGCTGTTAAAAGAAAGGCTGGAGAGCTGGAGAAGGAGAAGAAAATGGGAAGTGGAGGTTTAGCAGAGAGAAGCCAGTTGGACACAAACAAGGGCAGTATAGTATTGTGGAAAGAATGCTGGATTTATCATCAGAAGACTTGATTTTTGCATCTATGGTCTGCCATTTACTATTTCTATGACCTTGGGCAGGCAAGTCAGTTAATTCCCTCAGTCCTTAGTTTCCTTGTGTGTAAAATGAGGGTGGTTGAACTAGACTGCCTCTAAGATCTCTTCTAACTCTACCTCTATGATTCTCCTCCCTGCCAGTAAGTGGCATCCATGACTCCTCATTTTCTCTCTCACCTCCTATATCCAACCTGTTGCCAAATCCTATCAATTTTACTTTCATTTATCCCTCATGCATGTTCTTTCCTCTCACCTAACCTAGTGACCACCTTGCTAAAGGCCATCACCACTTTGTGCCTAGACTATTGCAATAAATAGCCTGGTGGTTGGTCTACTTTCTCATGTCTCTCTCCACTCCTGTCCATCTTCCACTCAGCTGTCAAATTAATCTTCCTGAAATTCGGGTCATACTACAGTGGCTCCATATCATCAGGATCAAATATAAAATTCTCTGTTTGCCTTTTACAGTCTGTCATAACCTGGTTCCCAACTACTTTCCCGGTCTTACCTTACCACATCCTTTCAAACACACTCTCAATGATCTGCTGACACTGGTCTCTTTACTGTACCCTACACAAAACACATGGGGCAGCTAGGTTGTGCAGTGGATAGAGCCCTGGGACTGAAGTTGAGAGAACCTGAGGTCAAATGCTGACTCAGACACTTACTAGCTATGTGACCTTGGGCAAATCATTTAACCCTGTTTGTCTCAGTTTCCTCATCTGTAAAATGAGCTGGAGAAGGAAATGGCAAATCACCCCAGTATCTTTGACAAGAAAACCCCAAATGGGGCACAGCTAATTGACTCAACAACAAGACACTCCATCTCCCCATTCCACGCATTTTCACTTTCTGTCCTCTGTACCTGGAATTCTCTTCCTCCTCATCTCTGTCTATTGGTTTCCCTGGCTCTTACCAAGATGAAGCTAAAATCCACCTTCTTCTAGAAGTCCTTTCTGAGCTCCCTCTCCTATCTAATATAAAAATATATGTAAGTATATATGCATATATATTATATATGTAGTCTAATGGGAAAGACAACATGCAAATAACTATGTACACACAAGACATATATACACACAGATATATATACAAGATATATATACATATTTATATATATCTATATACACATATATTTTTATATACCCATATATACAAGATATCTATCTATCTGTGTGCACATAGTTATTTGCATATTGTCTCTCCCGTTAGACTATAAACTCCTTGAGAAAAAACAGTCAGTCTTTTCCCTTTCTTTTCTTCCTCAGTGTTCAGCACAGTGCCTGTCACGTAGTAGGTATTCAATAAATACTTGTTGATTTGACCGATCCTATATTTCTAAGGTCTCTTTCACTCTAATACTATGACTTTGTGACCCTATAATTTGTTTGTCTGGAGGGAAGCCACTACATCCATATGGTCCTTCCAAGGAAGCCATGATCCAGGGAACCATGTAAATCAGGAAACTACATTATCCCAGATATGCAAGTGACTAAGCAGGGAAGTATTCTTGGGTCAAGCTACTAGCTTCAGGAATGTGAGCTGATAGCAATGCATTAGCAATGGTAAAGTGACAGACAGGTTTCTGGTCCAAGCCTATTCAATACAGTGGAGAATTTCCTGAACCAAATGGAATCCTTTCCCTTGGCAAATACAGGAGGGACAAACAGAAGTCATGTAGAGTAATAGTGTAAATCTGGAGTACTATGAAGGTACCTGGGGAAGTGAGCTCACCAGAGAGAGATGAAGAGTCATCTTGACTTCAAGGACTTTGTGGGTTGCTTTGAGTTTTTTTGGTCAGATTAAATAAAGGCTGTCCTATATTGAGTCCTGTTAACTAGAATGCTTACAGGGGAGCAATGAGCCCCCTTCTGTGAAACCTAGACTTGAGCTATGTTCTGATGTTTTCAGAATTCATCTGCTTCATGAAGCCTTTCCTCATCCTCCCAGCTAGAGTTTGCCAAATGGCAAAATTATAGAATGTTAGAGCTGAATGGGATCTTAGAGGTGAGCTAGTCAAATTCTTCTCATCTTACACATTATGGCCCAGACAATTGCCGACAACCTTAACATCACACAGCTAATTAACAATAGAGGTGAGCCTAAAATGCATACATCTCTTCGCTTCTAAGACAGTGCCCTTTTCTTTACATCATGTTGTATTCTCATAAATCCCATGGGCCTTTGCTTATTTCTCTTCTCATAGTCTTCCTTGTATTTGGCTTCTTTGTGCACATGTCTTGGCCACTTCACTAGATTTTAAGCTCCTAGAAGGCAAGTATTATGTCTCTTTTATCTTGTATCTCCCACAGTACTGATAGAACTATAGTACTATCTGTAGTACTATAGAACTATAAAATCTTAGGGTTCGAGAGGGCATCAGAAGTCATCTAACCCAAGCCACACCTAAACAAGAATACTATGTACAACATATCCAACAAGTAGGCAGGTAGCCAGTGGAAATCTTTAGCAAGGAGGAACCCATTGAAGCAGCCTATTCTACATTCCAACACTTCTAATTTTTAGTAAGGTTTTCCCTATACAGAGTTAAAACCTGCCCCTCCACAGCTTTCACTCATTGTTCTCAGTTCTGATCGCTAGGATCAGGTAGGACAAGGTAGGCCTCTTCCATAAACTTCAGTGACTTGGATACAACTACCATGTCCTCCTCTAAGTCTTTTCTTCTGGCTAAACACCCCCAGTTTCTTCAACCAATCTTTGTGTCTCCTTGTATACTCTGGCCTCTGGTTCTCTCTCACCATCTTGTTTATCCTCTTCAGGGTATTTTATACCTTGTCATTGTGCTTTCTAAAATGCGGCACTCAGAACTGAATTCGGTATTTTAGATATGGTCTGTCCAGGGCTGTAACTTCTGCATTCCAGACACTGTTTTATTGTTTTTGTTTTTATCCAGACTTATCATTTGATCAGTACAGGAAGACATTTCTTAAAGTAGCCTAGGTTAATATTAATTTTCTGTCTGTTTTATTATGCTGTTGACTCATTTGGGCATGCAGTCCGCCAAAAGTCCCAGTTTTGTTTCACACAAACTTATTTAGTTATACTTCCCCTCTCCTTTATTTGGAAGGTTGATTTTTTATACAAGTGTCAGATTTTGAAGTTACATCCATTACATTTCATCTTGAGAGGCAGCCATGGCTTAGAGGACAAAGAGCTGGCTTGGCATCTGGAAGATAGGAGTTCATGTTCCATCTCTGACATAGATCAACTATGTGACCCTTAGATCACTTAGCCTCCTCATACCCCCAGTAAATTCTCCAAGACTATAGATTGCAAAATAGATGCTAATTTGCATCAGTGGAAGGAGTATCCTCACTAGAAATCCCTGACATGGAAGAAATCATAAATCCAATCCAAAAAAAGCATCTCATCTTATTCAGTCCAGTACTTCATTCTGATCTGTCAAGATTTTTTTTTAGATCCTAAATTTGTTATCCAAAGTGTTAGCTATCCCTTCTGGCTTTATATCAGTTGCAAATTTAACAAGCTCGCCTTTTATGGCTTCATCCAAGTCATTGATAAAAAACGCTGGATAACAGATCCCTGGGATACTCCACTAGAGACCTCCTTTCAAGCTGGTAATTCATACATAATAGAATGTCAAGAATGGGAAAAAATCCCTAGAGATCCTCTATTCCAAGTTACTTGTTTTACAGATAAAGAAACTGAGGCTCAAAAGAGATTAAATGACTTGTCCAAGGTCAAAGAGGGAGTGACAGAGCTCGAACTTTAACCAAAGATGCTTTTTCCCATTACAGTGGAAGCTCAATATATATATTTGTTGAATGAATATCTGCTTAATATCCCTTCTGGGTGTAGAAATCTACAGGTATACACACCTGCATTTGCTCATACATTAGATTTGGATCCATGGGCTAGCCTGGATCTCTGCTGCTTCTGTGGGCTTTTGACCTCCTCATAAGGGTTTGGAGCCAGCTGCATCTGAAAGACATTGGAAAGGCCCTAGGCCAAAGCATCCCTGGCAGGCCTAAGGGCTCTACACCTGTTTTTAGAGTCTAGGACATGAAGATAGGAGGTAGGGTTGCCCTCATCTGCCATATGTAGAGTGGGCCGGGTGGAGTGCAGTTGAGCATTTAAAATACATTAAAGGCCCATTCCCTTTGAAGTTGGAAACTATCTCTATTTAATCAGAGAGAAACAACTTTTCAAAAGATTTTTTCCCCTCTTTTTTACCTTCAGCTTGCTGGCTTCTCCTGTGGTTAGTACCATGAATAAAACATGCATATCCCAATTAAATCTTGATTTAATTTCACTTCTTTGCAAAGCTGATGAACTCGAGTGCTTTCATAAAGACACCCGGCATTAGCATTCTTTTGTTATGCACAATCCATTCGGAGGAACAAGCGGCTAAAAATAATCAGCCACCTCTCTCCTGGCCCTGCCAAGCTCTCTGAGTTTGGGAGAAGGGAAAAGGGGGAAAACCTAGTCCATTCCCAGATAGGATGAGCCTCCCTAAGGGCAGTACCTCTGGTTGCTTGAGTGGAGTGGAGGAGAAGAGGCTGGTTTAGGCTATAATCGAGAGAGATGCACTATAGTGGACTTGAGAGGCCAAAGGCTTCCCAGAAGGATGGCCTCCTAGGACTGACCATGGGGAATTTCTAGGCCACTATCTTTGCCTTTATAAACATGGCATCATTGAAAGTAATTCCTATTTTAGGGAAAGAATAAGGTTTTATTAACCTACCAGTAAGAAGGTATAGAGAATGGCATCATGTCCCAAATGCAAAACTAAATTTTCACTTTGCCATTAAGTTTTGATAATTTATTAAGTCCTATAAGAGAAATGTCCCAAGAGGGAAGGGATTCAAAGTTGTTTTGCTTCTGTCTTACCCAGACTCTGCTCATCCTAAACTTTCACCCTCCAACATCCTACCTAAACAACTCAGATTTATTTCAGGACCTGAGACAGCTCCTTCAATTCTAGGATGGTATTTGAAGGGCCATTTCATGGAAGTGGGATTGGATTTAATGTTTGCCACTCAGGGACAAAACTAGAAGCAGTGGATGAAATTTGCAGAGGAGCAGACTTAGGCTGGATCTAAGGGAAAGACATCCTAATGTTAATAATAGCTGGCAATCAGACAAAAGTTGTTTTGGCTGCTTCTAGAGGATGTGGGTACCTCCCTTCCCCCCCCCCCATCATTGGATATCTTCAAGTAGAAGTTGGATAACCATGTCAGGAGTGTTTGTAGAAGGCATTCTTAATAAGACATGGATTGGCCTCTGAAATTGCATGAGTCTATAAGATCTTCTGCAAGGGAAGAGAAATAATGACCAGTTCTCTCAGCCTCGTATAATAAATATTTCCTTATCTGTGAACTGAAGGGGTACTATTTACTATTTACTACTGTTTGAGCCTGGGCAATCTACTCCCCCTCTCTGAACACCATAGGCTTCTAGCATCACAGATGCACATTTGGAAAATACCTCCAATTCCCTAGCATAGCTCATGTTGCAGGTGAGGGAATTGAGACCCAAAGAGGTTGTCACTTATTCAGAGTTATACAGTTAGTAAATTAAGAGGCAGGATTCAAACTCAAGCCATTTGACTCCCAATATAGAACTCATTCACTTGTACTAACACCTCCAAACATGCTCCCCCAAACTCTGGGTTCTCGTTAAGCAAAGGATCCCCAGTACAGAGAGGATTTGAAAATACCTACACAGAGCTTCTGGAGCTAGTGGAGAAGGGTGTCTGAGTGGGTCGATGTAATCAATCAGGTGGAACAAAATCCAAACTTAAGCTAGAATTCAAGGTTATCTATAATCTGGCTATCATCTACCACTCGAACCTTATCTTCCCCAACTTTCCAATATAAACCCCTTGCTTTAAGGTCCCTTCCAGCTTTGAGTCAATGATCCTATGAATTATCTGTCATGCTCTGTCATACTGTTGGTTATTGCCATACTCAACAATTCAAAAATATTCATAATAGTAGCAAGCATTTCCATAGCACTTTAAAGTTTGCAAAGTGCTTTACGACTCATTTGATCCTCACATTTGAACCCTGTGAGATAGGTACTACTATTAGTCCCATTTACAGATGAGGGGCTTAAAGCTGAGAGGTTGAATAGCTTGTCCAAAATCACACAACCAGAAAGTATCTCAGGAGGGATTCGAACTCTGGTCTCTCCTAACTCCAAGTCCAGCACTCTGTCCCATCTGGTTGCCTCATCAGGCACCTTCTCTATACTAGACACTGTTCCAGGTACCAGAAATGCAGAGACAAAAAAATGAAAGTCCTTTCCCTCCGGGAACATACATTCTACTGCATGTTTAAAGGGTCCATGATATCATAATAGGGTAGCAGCAGTAGAATTCTGGAAAACCACTGCCTTGGGGCCATCTAGAGGGAACTTTGGGAAGTGGGAAGTTACAGTGGTAACCTGGACCAGAACCGGGCTCAAGAATCACGGAAGGATACATTTGGATCTGGAAAGCACTTTAGTAGTCAACTAATGCAACCATCTTCTTTCATAGGGAGGGAAACCGAGCCCCAGAAAAGTGGAGTGATCCTGACCAAGGTCACAGAGGTGGCAAGCGACAGATCCAAAATTCAAAATCTGACCCAGTGTTCTTTGCCTGACTGGCTTCTTGGGTCTTTCAAGAAGCTGAGAATTCGAATTTGGCTTGAGTGGGGAGTTAGAGAATAAAGAACCCTAGGAGTCATCAACAAGAATCCAATGGGAGTCCATAGATACTAGGAATTAGAAGAGGGAGGAATCTCGAGATCACCTAGTCTAACGCACTTATTTTACAAATGTGGTCTGAAGAGAGTGAGTTGCCCATGGGTCTCACAGGTAATACTTGTTCTAAGATACAGATATATTCCAGTGTGAGATTAGAAGGAGGTATGGTGAAGAACGTGGAAACACACAAGGCAAAGATGGGGAGGGAAGGTCTAGATAAAGCATTCTCTGGAGGCCCTGGGAAGCCAGGGTTACCATCAGGCACACCTAATGGAATGTATGCTTTTTGATGGCAATGAATATTTTGTTTTTGGGTCTCCAGCACCTAACACATTGCCTGATAGCTTTTTTGGGGGGAACAGTGGAGGGGAAAGTTGGAAGGGAAGGCTACACATAAAAGTTCATTAGTATAGGGAACTCCCAGTGAGGAAAATTCCTTTACCAATACCTCTGCAATTTGGACTTAAAGAATTGCCTGAAGGATAGCGAGGATAACTGGACTGCCCAGGGTCACATAGCCAGGGTTCATTAGGGGTAGGACTACAACTGAGTTCTTGCTGGCTCTGGGGTAAGTCCTTTGTCCACTACCCCAGGCCGTGCCTCACCTGAAACACAGTTGGGGGTTATAAAAATATATTGCTAGATGGATGAATGGATGAATGATGAAAGATAGCATAAGATCAGGATAGCAGGCCCAGACCAGTGGAGAAGGTCATCAGATTTGTAAAGCTAGAAGGATCATTAAAGAGATCAATTCATTCAGTCCTTTCATTTCCCTTAGGCAGTGTGGTTCAGAGAAAAGAGTCTTTGGTGTCAGAATACCTGGGTCTCACGTTTATTAGTCCTGTGGTTTGGGCAAGTCAGAGTTACCTTCAGTTTTCTTTCTCGTTTGCAAAATATTTGTACTAAGTACCTCATAGGGCTGTTATATATAAAGCGCTTTGTGAACCTGAAAGTACTATGTCATCTTGGGCAAGCCACTTCTCTCTGGGCCTCAGTTTCCTCATCTATAAAATGGGTCAGTTGGACTAGCCGATCTTTAAGACCCTTTCTAGTTAACTCCTATGAGGGCAGCTAGGTGGCACAATGGATAGAATGACAGGCCTGGAGTCAGGAAGACTCATCTTCCTGAGTTCAAATCCAGCCTCAGACACTTACTAGCTGTATGACCCTGGGCAAGTCACTTAACCCTGTTTGCCTCAGTTTCCTCATCTGTAAAAGGAGCCAAAGAAGGAATTGGCAAACTGCTCCAGTTTTTCTGCTGATAAAACCCCAAATGGCATCACAAAGAGTTAGATATGACTGAAACCACTAAACAACAGGAAGCCCTGTGATTCTATATAAATGTGAGTTTACTATTATTACCTGGGGAAGGAACTGACAAGAAGTACAGTCCAGAACAGGAACTTATTACCTTAGGGTCTTACTGAAGCTTATACTGTGTTTCAGACGAGCAGACTTAAGGCCCAGAGGAAATCCTTGGCCACAGTTTAAATGCCGGGGGAACTCCACCCTCCCCCTTCCTAGCTCTCAGCTCCCCACTGTGACCTCCCCCTGGCCACGCCCTCCACACAGCCCCTGAGCAGCAGGGCAGGGCCTCAGAACACCTCCTGCCAATAAATAGGCCATTCAGATCAGGGAAGAACACACTGGGGAGAAATTTACACACTCATAAAGAGTGCACACATGCTAATATATTTACAGGTCGGGGGTCCTTTTCCTGAATGCAAACGAGATATTGCTGCAATAAAAAGGAAAATTACTCAGGCCTCTTTGCCGGGCATGTGCCAGGGAGGAAACCTGGGCTCCTAGCAGGCATAAATCGCCCAGATTTCTGTTTGGCCTCAATTCCCAACATTTCCGAACATTTGTGGATTGTTGTCTTTGGTGGGGGAAGAGGGTTGGGTTGGTTTTTTTTTTAAATAAACAGAATAAAATGATAGATGTGCTTTTGTGATCAGGATGCACAGATTACATGTTATTAAGTTATTGGTTTCACACCCCTCAGAGCACTTGGAGCGTTGGTTATGATTATTGGATTTTGATCTATTGCCAACATCAACCCCAAATAAATATTTATCTCCACTGAGTGATGTCAGGAATGAAAGGCAGTGCGTAAACACAAAGCCCTTTCAAATGGGTTACTGGGGAAGGCCGGCAATAATATAACAACTCACATTTAATGGCACTTTAAGGCTTCACCTCATCATGAGGTAGGCAGTGCATATGTTATTAGCCCCATTTCATATCTGAGGAAAGTGAGGGTAAGACATTTTAAGTGATTTGCTCAAGGTCACACAGCTAATAAGTATTAGAGACAGTATGATAATAATAGCGGACATTTATATAGCTATTAAGGAGTTTTCACTCTATATACGGTTATCTAATTTGAAAAACTAAACCCTGGCGTTGTAATGACCAAGCTTGGCCCAAAAGGAGAGATAAGAAAATGCACTTCCCTTTTTTCAACTAGATAATACTTAAGAATCCTTGCAGGACTAAAATTTTGATTCTATTAAATCTTTTCCACAGTAACATACCCAAAGACTGAAATTCCACAAACTCCTTTAGTCATCCATTCAAATAATTACTCTTTACTATTTGGTCTAATTCCCAAATTCTTCTCCTATCCAATCAATCAATCAAGAGAGACAATGAGCATTTATTAATCACCTACTATGTGCCAGGTACTATGCCAAGCATTGAGGATACAAAAAGAGCCAAAAGACAGCAGTCAGGGAGCTTACACTCCAATGGAAAGGAGAGAAAGTTGATTACCAGCTTCTATTTCACTACCCTTCAGCGATCCGGAAGATGGTTAAGGATATGCTGTAGAGGAAGGTTGGTGAAGAGGTGTTAAACATGCCCCCCACAATAATCCTGAGTATAGCTGGAATTAGATTAAAATATAATCAGGAAATGTTCAATGAAACAAGTAAATATATAATAAAATACAGATAATGTTAATTTGTGGTTTTCTAAGTCAATATGTGGCCTGAAGGGATCCGTTTCTATTTGAGTTTGATACCACTATAGTGAATGAGATGTTGGCTTTGAAGTAAGGAAAACCTGTATTCAGATCTTGCCTCTGCCCCTTAGCAGATGAGTGACGATAGTTAAGTCATTTAAGACTTAACTATCTGAGGCTTGTTTTCCCCATTTGCATACTGAGGATGATAATAATCTATGCTGTACATATGTGGGAAGATTTATTTTGAGGTTCAAATAAGATGATATTGCAAAAAAGTGTTTTTCAAACTTCAAAGCACCATAGGAATGGCTGCAATTCAGAATCAGAAATCTAGCTTTACATGAACAAGATTTGGTCTCGGCAGCCTTACTCCAAAATCTCTCTTTTTGGATCATTTTGCTTTTATATAGTATTTATCCTGTGAATATCGGAATGTAGTTAATGTCTGGGCAGCTAGGTGGCATAGTGAATAGTAGCAAGGCTGGAGTCAGGAAGACTCATCTTCCTGAGTTCAAATCTGACCTCAGATACTTCCTAGCTGGGCAAGTCACTTAATCCTGTTTGCCTCAGTTTCTTCATCTGTCTGTCAAATAAGCTGGAGAAGGAAATGGCAAACAACTCCAATATCTTTACCAAGAAAACCCCAAACGGGGTCACAGAGAGTCAGACAAGACTGAAATGACTGAACGACAACAGTGAATGTCTAGGTCTCTAGAGAAAATGTGAAAGATTCTCAACCCCCTTACAAATACTCAAGCTAACAAATAATAAAGCAAATGCAAAACAGAAAGAACTCCCAGCTAAATTGATAAAAAAATAATAAGACAATTTTCCTTCCTTTTCCTTCCCACTTTCACTAGGGACACAGTTTCCCAAATGTGTAACCCTGTCCTCCAGTTGAAGCTCCCTCTACAATGGGAAAATGTTTGGAATTGATAGAGGGTTGAGCCCCTTCCCAGTCTCTTCCAGTAGTTTAGGGACTTTGAAGTTTTCAAAGGAAGTACATAGGCTAGTAATATGTAAAGCAATAGACTTTATTATTGGACAGTGCAATTCACACAAATGAAGGTCCAAAGCTTAAAATGAGATTCTTCAAGGAGGAAATAGGGGATGGGCAGAGGTATCAAGGGAAGGGTGTAACCAGAGAGGTCCCTGGGATCTCAGATGCAATGGTCTTCAAGGGCACAGCAAACGTAGGAAGGGGTGGGGAGTATCAGCAATGGTTGCTCTCAGGCTTAGTACATCCAGTTTAAACAACTCTCTGTCACTCTTCCTAGACAATGTGGAGACAGCTGCCATCCCATCTCCTAAATGCCAAATTTAACCTCATAACACTCCATGGTTTGTTTTTTTTTTAATTTCAGAATCTCAACTCTCAGTGCCAATTTGCTTTATTTCATTCATTCTTATTTAAGTTTTTGATGGCAAAAGTAATGAGTCAACTAGTCTTCAAGTAAATTAGTATTAGAGACTTAACAAAATCTAGCTGATTAGTTGCCTATCTAGATATTCTATGTTGTTAAAACTGCTTGTGTTGCATAATTATAAGGTATATGCATTTAGGTATGGGTTGATCATTTTTTAAGCAGTTCTCAGCTGGGCTTTTATGCAGCCAGTTTGAACTGGTACTTGACTGTCTGGTCACACACAGTAAGCTTCAAGTTGGTTGGGTTTGAAAGTGGGTCATGTATTACAGAGGCCAGCAACCTCTGGCTGAGCAGCTTCAAGGTACCATTGTGGAGCTAAATTCTATAGTCTTCCTGGAGTCTATGGCACTACTGATTGGTTCTTTCAAATGTTGCATCTTACCCATTTGTTGACAAAGTTTATGCCAGGCATGTGAAATACCCATATTAGTGCAACACTAGTCAGTTTGTTGAGTGGGTTCCCAGAAAAAAAGGTCCAGTTAATCAAGAAGAGTGGATGCTTGGATAGGATTCCTCCCCCTGCCTTTCCTCCCTCCCAGTGGCCAAACTGAATTATAGTGTAGCAGAAGAAGAGTGTATTTAGTAAGCTCTGAGTGTTGCAAACAAGTCTATGTTCTCAATACAGTTATTATTACCATTCATTGCCCTCTCCAGGGAGTCCATGTGCAGGGTGCTCCTGCCAGGATCCCTTATCTGCTTTCCAATAATCATTTATCCCAGGGCCCAAGGTGATGGCAGTGCTTTGGGGAGAGAAAAGGGGCTGAATGATGGCACACTGCTTGAGGTCATTCTTCTATCTTCATTGCAGAGAGTGGGATCTAGTCATTGATTTTTTTTTTATTTTTTTGCCAAAGAGTTCTCTTGGGAGGACAGAGCACTGATCAAGGAGCAGGTAGATGTTCTGGACTCTGTTTTTACCCCCTTCCTAACTTTTGCCCTTAAAATTTGGACTGGACTTCCTTTGTTGTTTTTGGAGACATTTATCTACTTCATGGTGAAATAGGGTTAGGGGCAACTGACATTGGGATTGTGGTCTGTGAGAAAGGCTTCCTAACCACCATTCAGATGCAGAGGCACGTTCAGCCTTAATAGTTAGGCCAAGGATTCTCCAAGTCACCTAAAAGGTTTCTAAGACCTGCATTCCTATCTGTGGATTATTGGGACAGTAACAAGGAGACTGAATTTGACCAGGAGCTAGATCAGCCAAATGGGCACCAGCATGAGGAGTGTCGAATCAGGACGAGGTAGAAAGTCAGAGCAGGTCTGAAAGACAAAAGCACTTGACTAGTGGTATGAGTACAGACCATCTGTACAGTATACCTTGTATGCTATACTTATTTGCTGGTTAGCTATAAAATGACACTTTGTTCGGGCCTGTAGAAGTCAGAAGGAGAGTCAACGAGCACTGTTTACAATAGTGCAGTGTCTCAGATATCGCCTCAGACACCCATCAAATGTACATGGTGCTCACAATACTGTCATATAATGAAAGACCACTCTGGGGCCTCAGTCCTTCAATATCTCTGTGCCATGCTGGTTCCAGTAGGACCATCAACTCCACCTCTTCCCTCCTGGAACCTTGGACTCTGCATCTGGAAACACCCTGGGCTCCCATGGATAAGCTTTATCAGGATCCAGATCTCTACTTCACTTCCCGGTCGCCTTCATGCAGGGCCACTGAGTACATGCCTCAACCTTCTCCAGCTTCCCTTTCTGTGTTGTTCCCCCATTAGAATGTGAGTTCCCTGAGTGCAAAGACAATCTTTCTTAATTATATTTATATGCCCAGTGCTTATACAGTTTCTGGTACAAAGCAAATGGGCAATTAATACTGGTTTGTCTGGCTTCCTTCAGCTCCCAGCTAAAATCCCACCTTCTATAGGAAGCCCTTCCCAATCCCAATATGGTTTGGATCAGTTCAAATCAATCAATAAACATTTACTAAGCACCTACTATGTGCCAGGCACTATGCTAAGCACTGGGGATACAAAAAGAGGCAAAAGCCAGTCCCTGCCCTCAAGAAGCTAACAATCTAATGGGAGAGATAATATGCAAACAAGCTATAATCAGTTCATTATACACTTTAAAAATAAGACCCTTGTTAGAGAAATTTGCCAAAATATTTTCCCCAGTTATGTTTTTCTTCTAATTTTAGTTGAATTTATTTTGTTTGTACAAAGACTTTTTGTTTTGTTTAACCAGAATGGTTCATTTTATCTCCTGTGATCTTCTCTATGCCCCTTTTGGTCATGAACTCTTCCCCTCTCCATAGACTGGAAAGGTAATTGTTTCCCTTGCTCCTCTAATTTGCTTATGAGGTCGACCTTCATGTCCAAGTCATGTTTCTATTTGAAGCTTTTCTTCATATTTAGTGTGAAATGTTGATCTATATCTAGTCTCTGCCAGACTGCTTTCCAGTTTTCCCAGAAGTTTTTGTCTTCAAGTGAGTTCTTAACACAGTAGTTGGGGTTTAGGGAGGGTAATCAGATGCTAGCTACTGCGTTAATTTGCTTCTGTATATTTTATACCTAATTTATTGCACTGATTAACCTCTCTGATTCTTAACCATGCCACATCATTTTTGATGATTACTGCTTTGTAGCACTACACGAAATCTGGGCTTCTAGGCTTCTTTCTTTCTCACTTATTTTTTCATTTTTTACCTTTTGCCCATTTTTTTGCCAGATAAATTATATTATTTTTTAGCTCTATAAAGTAATCCTTTGGTAGTTTGATTAGTATATAAATAAATTAATTAATTCAGGTAGTATCATTATTTTACTACATTGGACCAGCCTACTTATGATCAGTTAACATTGCAGCAATTATATAGATCTACTCCCATTTCTGTAAAGAGTGTTTGTAGTTGCATTCACGTAATTCTTTTGTGTGCCTTGGCAGGTAGGTTCCCAAATATTTTATACATTCTGTAGTTATTTTCAATTGAATTTCTCTTTCTATCTCTTCCCGCTGGGTTGTGTTCATAATATATAGAAATACTGATGATTTATGTGAATTTATTTTATATTCTGCAGCTTTGCTCATTATTAATTGCTTCAATTAATTTTTAGTTAACCCTCTAAGGTTCTCTAGTTAAACCATCATATTATCTGCAAAAAGAAACAATTTGTTTTCTCTTTTCTTATGCTTATTCCCTCAATTTCATTTTATTTTCTTATTGATTTAGTTAGCATTTCTAGCACTATACCAAATAATGGCAGTGATAATGGAATCCTTGTTTTACTCCTGATCTTATTGGAAAGGGCACTAGTTTATCCCTATGATGTATAAAGCTGGCTCTTGGATTATATGATACCACATATCTTATATCAAATAGATATCTATCAAATAGATACCACTTAATCTTATGCTTTCCTAATATTTTAATAGGAATGGGCATTGTTTTTTGCTAAATGATTTTTCTGTATCTATTGATATAATCATAAGGTTTTGTTGTTCTAGTTATTAATATGGTCTATAATGTTGACAGTTTTCCTATTATTGAACCATCCCTGCATTCCTGATATAAATTTAACCTGGTCATAGTGTTTAATCTTTGTGATAGGTTTCTTCAGTCTCTTTGCTAATGGTGAGCTGGTGAAAATCAGCCTGACTGGTATGTCTTCAGCCCTGAGAATGCATGTGTGATAAGGCTTAACTGACCTGAAGATCATGCATTATGCTGTCCCATCCCCACCCCCATCTGCTTGCTTGCAATGGCATAGTTAGAATTAAGTTCTTTGGGTCTACACTCCTCATTCTTCATACTTGTATGATGGAAGGAATTAGACAGGTTTCCTTTTCCTATTTTTTTTTTATTTTTGCAGTTTGCGTGATATTGGAATTAATTGTTCTTTGAATGTTTGATGGAATTTGCTTGTAAATCCATCAGGTTTTTCGTTCCTTTGGGGGGGGATTATTTGTGACTTTTTTTCCAAGATTGAGTTACTTATATTTCTTGTCTAGTTAACCTGGATGTTTTATATTTTTATAAATTTTATAAATTTCAGTCATGTTAGCATGTAATTGGGCAAAAAGGCTTCCAATAATATCTTCTTCATCATTTATTGTGCATTCTTCTTTGTCATTTTTGATATTATTAGGTTCGTTTTCTTTTCTTTGAAAAATCAAACTAACTAATGATTTATCAATTTCATTTTTAAAATATGTTCCTTGTTTCTTTTATTAGTTCAATGAGTTTTTTTGCTTTCAGTTTTGTTGATCTCTTCTTTGATTTTCAGAATTTATGTTTTGGTATTTTATTGGAGTTTTTATTTGTTGGTTTTCTGAGATTTTGGTGGTGGTGGTGGCAGTGGTGCTTGCCCAATTAATTGATATAGTCTATTCTGTTTAGAAATGTAAAATTTCTTCTAAGGACTACTTTGACTGCATCTCACAAATTTTTGCATGCTCTCTCATTGTTGCCATTATCTTTAATGAAATTACGTAATTTTTTCTATATTTGTCCTTTGACCTACCAATTCTTTAGATTAGGCTATTTAGTCTAATTAATGTTAATTATTTCTTTAGTGACCTTTTTTGAATATAATTTTGTTGTATCATGGTAATTAAATGTTTAATACTTTTCTGCACTAATTTGTAAGGCTTTATACAATAGTATGTTGTTAATTTTTGTAAGTTGCCATGTAGAACTATGAATATGTGTGTTCCATTCTATTCCCATTCAATAACAAGCAGAAGTCTATAATATCTAACTTTTAAAAAAATTATTCAGGTCCTTATTTCTTTATAGTAGTATTAGTTGCTATTTTTATTGTTGTTGTTTTTGCTTAGATTTGTCTAAACCTGATAGGGGTTCATTGAGGTCATCCACTATTACAGTTTTACTGTCTGTTTCCTCCTACAACTCATTAAATTTTTTCTTTAAGTATTTAGATGCCATTTGGTGTACGTATGTTAATTATTGATATTAATGTATTATCTAGGGTACCTTAAAGAAAAATGTAATTTCTCTCTTCATCTCTTTTGATAAAATCTATTTTTGCTGTTTCTTTGCCTGAGATTATTATTGCTACCATTTTTTTACTTCATCCAAAGCATAATAAATTGTGCTCCAGCTTTTTATTATAACCCTGTTTGAATCTTTATGTTTCAAATGTGCTTCTTGTAAACAATATATTATTGGATTCTCCTTTCTAATCCATTTTTCAATCCTCTTCTGTTTTATGGGTGAGTTCATCTCATTCATATTCAAAGCTATGACTGTTAATTTTATATTTTCCTCCATCCTATCTTCTTATACTTTTCCCCTCTCTTTGTTTCCCACTTCATCTTTATAAAGAAGAGGGTGGTAAGCAAGGAATATGTTGTACACCAGTGCTCTATGCTTGATACAATCTACTCCTGCCCCCCTGCCCTCTCTTCTTTTTCCCTTGTCCAGAGCCCAATTACATCTTCTTACCCTTTGTTTCTTTCTTTCTCACCTTTTAAACCTCCCTTATCAATCCACCTTCCATGGTTAGAGTTTGTTTTGTTTATGATTAATCCCTCCATGAACCCACCCTCCTTCCTCTCACTGTTCTCTCCTGTTTCCCTGTTGAGTAAAATGTATTTCTAACCATTTCATTCTGCAGAAGAGAAACCTTCAGATCAGATAGGTTAAGTAATTCACTCAAGGTTACATAGGTACTGTTAAGTTTAAATTATAGTGCTTTTAAGTTCACAAAGTACTCTCTTCACAAAGCTCTGAGGGAGGGAGTTCATTTTTTTTTTTGCAGAGAAGGAAATTGGGGATCAGAGAGATAAAGTGATTTTTGAAACATGAATCACCCTAGAAGGCATAAGATTCAGCAGGATGCTGCAGTGAGGGGTTTAGACCAGCAGGCGGATATTGGGAACCTGGGAAAGAGAGCGAGAAGAAGCAGAGGGCTACAGAAAGGTAGGTTTGAGGTTACCAAAGATAAATTTTGTGCATTTCAAAATGTTGCCTAGGAAGAAAAAACCCTATGTTCACCTCTTTCTCTTCATCCTTTTCTTTTTCCATCAAGGTGCCTAATAATAATATATAGCACACATTTTATTTTGATAAAACCTACATTGTTTGCAAGAAATTAAAACACTGCTTGCTTGAGAAAAATATATTCTGAATTTCAAAAACTTTTAGGAAAGTAACACTGGTAAATTGAGATCTGACAACCTGTAATGTCTCAGAGTTCACTTAGTCACTCAGGTTTCCTTAGAAATCTAGAAGACTTCCATTCTCAGCAGAGAACTTCTTCTCCCTAACCCAAGGTAGCATAGCAAAAGTTTCCTGTGAACCAAATGTGTCATTAGCTTAAGGTACTCCTTGACATCCAGGCTGTATGTGATAGAAGCAACAAGTCTGGAAGGTGCAGATAACCTGTGTATGTATTAGAATGAACTTGAAAAATGAAGGAGCTTTTTTAATGAACATCCCTTTGTTGACACCATTAATGAAATAATGGACTAGCCTTAGGACTGTTCACATCCACTTGACCAATCACACCTGCTACTCAAACACACTCTAGCATCGAGCTAGAGTGTATCATCAAAATAGTGTTCTTGAGGAAAATAGCCTAAACAATGCCATGGCACTGAATGACAGCCAGGTTCTGGCATAGTGTCCCAGGGACTCAGCTTCACCACTCGAATGCTTGGAATAGTCCTCATCAGCACCAAAACTGAGACTATGAATGGCTAAATCTCTTTGTCCATGAGACAAGTTGCATGGATTGCCAATAAAATATCTTGTGCTTTAACTTATTCAGCTTTGGCTTGAGCTCTTGTTCTGAACCAGATACTAAGAGGATAATCCACAACACTGGGCCTTCTAGTCTGAAACAGAAATCACTCTTCCTACATCCATGCAACTTTGGTTTAGAAACAGCAATAGGTCTGGTTTTAGGCTAGTGAAGGAAATGAACCTTCCCTCTTAATGTTCTTCTCAGGTTGAATAACAACTTGGCTCAGGTGAAAGGAAAAGGAGGATGTATCATTTGTATTGTTTCTGCTAAAGGAGGCTGGGAACCAAAAAAACCTGGATTCAAGTCACAAGTCACTTCATCTCTACAAAAAGTCAATTTCTTCATATGTAAAATGAAGATAAAAATGTGTTCTATCTCAAAACAGACCGTGGTGAGAAAAGTGTTATCTAAACCTAAATTGTTACTTGTTACAATACGTCTTACTCTACTTCCCATGGTGTAGGCCTGATGAAAGTTCCTAGGACTTCAGTTTTCATGTGACTATATACTTGGGCACAGGGTGATTGCATCATGAAGGCAATGGGAAGGAAAGGAAAGTCAGTACATAGATTCCAAGGAGGAGGCATCTGAGATTGCAATGGCAGTGTCCAGGGGCTCAGGAATGCCCAATATGACCCTGCCATCTGAAAGGGAGAAGCCAGTCAGATGGCAGAGAGAGCTAGCAAGATTGGAAGATGTTCCTAGCAGAAATCCAGGTACGGTGTGGCTTAAGTTGGCCAACTTACAGTCAGGCCCAGACTTAGACCAGACCGTGTTTCCCGTTTCCCTCTCCTCCATTTTGGAAGCATATACCTTGGAGAAACCGATTTGCCAGGCTACTCCATCGGGAACAAGGGATAAGGTTACACTCATTTTGGAAATGAGTATTGAGATAGTTTTTCCTATTGCTTTGCTTTGCAATTCTGCTGCAATTAATTTTTTTTTCACTGTTTCAGAGTTTTTTACTATTTCTTGCCTACTCTGTTAGTGAGGTGAAAACTGAATTTAGATGACCTTTAGAAGTTTCTGGGAAACTGAATGGGGAACTTGAGTCAGGTGAGATAAATTATAATTATAATTCAAATACCCCTACGTTGAACTCTTCATCCCTAGAAGACCAGAGTTGAGTAGATAATTGGTTACATTTTCTAGGGTGTTTGTCCAGGATTATTTATGGATTGTATAGAATTTCAAGTCAAGCTAAGGCTACCCTACACTAGTGTCAAAACAAAGAGATTTGGGGAGAGGGGTTGAGAGAGGCCATAATGAAGTTTTAAGGTAATAATTTATTTACTTAAGTCATCTGGCAAAACCAAATCACATTGCTTAAAATGTTCATACTGGTTGTGTTTCACCAGTGGACTGCGTGGAGTGTTCTCCCTGTCCTTGCTACAGCTCCTTCCTGAGGTTTAGCATGTAATTTGGCAAACATTCTTCTCAGCACAGACCTTGCTAGCAAGCTAGGAAAGTTGATTCAAGGAGCCACTGGGCCATTTTGTGCTAAAAATAAAGTATAAATGTGCTAAACTGTCATTGCACAGATGTGTGCTAGAGTAAATGACTGCCATCACTACACAGATACTAGAAATTTGTTGTAGACAGTCAGGTCAGGACTTTCATTGAGGACTTCTGGTGTGGGGAATACCTGTTGAATGTGTGGAGAAGGAGGTTATAAGGAACATGAGACTTGGAGTCATCATGGCATGGTAACACAGACTTGGAGTCAAAAAGAATTGGGTTCAAATCCAGTCTCAGACATTAGATATATGAAGCACAGAAAATCACCTAACCTCTCAGCTTCAGTTCCTTAAGGATATTGGGGAGGCAATAGTAGGTCAAATAAGGGGATGCTTGTAAAGCACTTTGCAAACCTTAAAATATTATGTAAACATGAATTTTCATTATCACTGTCATCATTACTATTATCACTTTTATCTCATTCTCATCTTTGAGGGGAAAGGTTCAAATGGAAATTATTCAAAAACTAGTTGCTCTTCTGTTATCTTTCTTGTATATTTAATGTTCTGTGGACTATTGAATAAGACGACAACTTTTTGGGTAATTGAATAAGAATATTAGGATGTCAGCTCATCTTTTGTAGCCTCACTGAAAATATATTCAGAGCAAGTCTTAGAGCATACAGGACAACAGAGATGACACGGACCTCATTCTATTCCAACATGGTTTTAATTTCTTTTGCTAGTTTCTTCTTATATTTTGAAAGTTGTTTATTTTGTGTTCTATAAAGATTAAGACTATTTAGTATGGTAACATCTATTAAAAATAATTCTGACTGTTTTATCGGGTTTTCCTAGGTTTGCAGTAGGCATGAAATTTTTGAAAACTATAGTAATATGTTGTACAGTTTCTGCTGTATCAATGCATTTGATCACTAATTCCAGACTTCTTAATGATAACTTTTCTGTAATTTCTGATGGCAATGAGCTGGATTTAGAGGACATGGAGAGGATGAAGACTTCATGCTTGAATCTGGAGGTCAAGTTGACCCAGTAGATGAAAGCGGATACATTGGTCTCCTCCTCCTCCATAACACTCAATTTCTATAAATAAATTCACATTTATTCTCAGCCATTTTTCTGACACTTTGTAATAGACGTATCATTGATTGGGTTCATGTGGATGTCTCATGTGGAAGACCTTTGGATCTTAGCCATTCCAGAGGTTCCTTACAAAGATAAATAACTTTCAGTTATTTTCAACAAATCCAGTGGCATGTGTCTATTATCAGTCTTCATTATTACACAATGAAATGGGATTAGAGAAGGAATAAGCATTTATATAGCACATACTATGTGTCAGGCACTGTGCTATACACTTTACGAATATTTTCTCATTTTATCTTCACAACAACTCTGTGAGGTAGGTGCTGTCACTATCCCCATTTTATGACAAGGGAACTGAGGCAAAAGAGGTTAAGTGACTTGACCAGAGTCAGTGGTCTGATGCTGGATTTGAACTCAGGTCTTCCTGACTCTAGTCCCATCACTCTGCCCATTGTACTACCTAGCTGCCTCTGTGATGTCTATTTGTTTCACAAGTATTTCTGTACCTTTTAAACACATTTATCATGTGCCCTAAGAATATCTATTAATCTTCCTCCTTTTTGATGAAGGCTTGTAAATCTTTCTATTACTAATTCGGAGTAACAGACCATGCTTTTTATTAACATTGTATTAGTTTTTGTTAAATTAATTTCTATCTGTTATTTTCCACTCTACTGTTCCAGAAGAATACATTAAGACTCATATTGCAGAGAGACTAATTGCCATGAATGTGTTTTTCCCATTGCGCTTTGATTCCAGGATGCCAGCAAGTCTCTTGACATACGCAGTCACAACCTTCTCTTTGTTGTCTTCTTGTTGTTGTTTGTTGTTCAGTCATTTTTCAGTTGTGTCTGACTCTTTGTGACCTCATTTGGGGTTTTCTTGGCAAAGATCCAGGAGGGGTTTGCCATTTCCTTCTCCAGCTCATTTTACAAATGAGGAAACTGAGGCAGACAGGGTTAAGTGACTTGCCTAGGGTCACACAGCTAGTAAGTGTCTGGGGCTGGAATTGAACTCTGGAAGATTCATCTTTCTGACTCCAGACCCAGCACCTTACCCACTGCACCACCGCAGTAACCCTTTGTTATCTTACCTGATGAATAATGCAAATGAAAAGGCTATTAGTAAGCATAGCCTTCATCATTGGTTCATTCTGACATCTAGATTAAAACTTGAATCTTTCATTTCTAGTTTCCCTTGGTGAACATTAAGGATTTTATACCTATGAATTTTTAGATTTCTATTATTATATTATATTTATATTATTATCTTATATTCACATTATTGAGTATCAATGACTTATCATTAGAGAAAGTTTCCATGAAATAAAGAAGCCACTTAATATTTTACAATGAAGCCATATAGTTTTCCGTGCTGTCATACAGCTTGATGACATCTGAGCACATCAGGTGATTCATATGCTGTTTTAATGACAAATATGATGCTTTATTATAGTCGTTATCTCATTCTTCTCATCTTAGGTCAATGGAGCTCAAGTAGAAAAGTTGCAATTGTGCTATCATTCTTTCAGGTTGTATGGATTCATGCTCAGATGTACAAAACATCTGCCCTTGGCAACTGAATAAATATTGGGATATAAGCTCAACTTCTGTAAATTCACTGAAGGCATCTTCAGGACCACTCCACTGCAAACTTTCAAGTGCTACCGAAATTCTGGCTGCTGGTGGCAGGAAGGTCGACAAAGTAATGATACATAAATCATTTTGTCCCCACGTGGAAATGGTTTATTCCATGTGTCTCTGTATTTTGAAAGCTTTTCACTCTAGGCAGTTTGGAAAGTATGAATTTAGATGTATAGCATTAAGAACATGGCTCTTAAATGTTTATGGATCAATGTTATATTTAGGTGATTGTGGGCAACAATTTCATGTGTGATAATGCACTGGTCTAAGCATAGTGTACCAAATTCTCCAGGATAGTTTGAATTCTTATTACATCCACAGATTCACCATCTGCTAAATTTAGAGATTTAGGTTTAGAGATAAGTTTAAAGATAGTCATCATCTGGTATATAGCCACAAAGTCAAGTCTTTCTACATATTTAGTAGGTGCGACACTTTTACAACCTGCACTGATGTCTGCATGGTGTCTACTAGTTCCTTGCATAATCTGAATTGATCAACAAGTTCTGGCTCCTTAAGAATTAGATGACCTTTCAATAATTTGTGGCAGCTAGGAGGTCCTACATTGCCGCTATAGAGAGCATTGTTTCTAAATAAATACTTTGCTTCACAAACAAATCCACATACTAGAGTCATTTGTTAGACTCTCTTTTTTGATATGTTCTTGGTCATATACATGGGTTTGTTTGTTACCCATGGAAGGTCTTTTAATTCTGCTCTTGGATCTTAGCTGGTTCGGAAGCTCTGTGAAAAGCAAAGTTATGTGATATTCCTCAATGCAGGGATAAAATACTTTGGATTACATCCAACAAAGCCTGTGTTGGGGCAGCTAGGTGGTGCAGTGAGTAGAGCACTGATTCTGGAGTTAGGAGGACCTGAGTTCAAATACGGCCTCAGACACTTGACACACTTACCAGCTATGTGACCTTAGGCAAGTCACTTAATTCCAATTGCCCTGCCTCCCCCTCCCTCCAAAAAAGAAGCCTGTGGCTATTTCTTTAGCACTTGCTACTACTCAGTGAAATGATGTTTTTCCTCCCAAAAGTATTTCTGTACATTTTTAACCTATTTATCTAGTGCTCTGAGAACACGTATCAATCCTCTACCTTCTTTTTGGTAAGGAAGTATTTATCTTTCTTGCCTTGGAATTATGGACCCCATGTTTTGTTAATATTATATAGGTTTTTATTTGCATACAGAAAAAGCCCTAAACTCTGTCCTCATCTCAAGTATCCCATCTCTATCAGCCAAATGAACATCTCAAACTAAGGTGTTTCATGGACATCTTAAACTCACCATGTCCAAAACTGAACTCATTATCTTTTCCCCAAACCCTCCCTTTTTCTTAACTTTCTTGATTACTTTGGAAGGCACCACCATACTCCCAGTCACAACTTATATGTCATCCTAGACCTCTCTCTCTGTCTCTGTCTATCTCTGTCTGTCTCTGTCTCTCTCTCTCTGTCACTCTCTCCCCCCTCCTCTTTCTCTCTCTCTCTCTCATCCCCCATATCCAATCAGTTGTCAAGTCCTATTGTTTGTACCCTAGTAACAGCTCTTATACATCCCTCCCTTATCTCCACTGACCCTATCACCACACTGGTGAAGGTCCTCACTAATTTGTGCCTGGACTATTACAACAGCTCACTGGTTGGTCTCCTTACTCCAAGACTCTCCCCAATACAGTCTATCATCCATTCAGCTGTCAAATTAATCTTCAAATTGAAATGCAACTCTGACCATGTCATCCCACTATTCAGTCAACTACAGTGTCTCCCTATTGCCTCCAGGAGCAAATACAAAATCTTATTTGCTTCAAAGCCCTCTATAACCTGGTTCCTTGCTACCATTTCCATCTTCTTGTATTTTATAACATTCCCCCTACCCAGAACTTAGCATTATATCTGGTACATAGTAGGCATTTATGATGTGTTGTACTCTGTGATCCAGCGACACTGGCCTCCTGGCTATTCTTCTCACAAGATACTCCATCTCCCAATGGTGAAGACTGGCTATGCCCCACAACCCAGAAGGTTCTTTTCCTGGCTTCCTTGGCTTCCTTCAAGTTTTAGCTAAAGTCCACTTATTCTAATCTTGCTCAATCTTGCTGCCTTCCTTCTAAGATTACCTCCCACCTGTCCTGGATATATCTTACTTGTACATAGCTGTTTGCATGTAGTCTTCTCCATTAGACTGTGAGCTCCTTGACAGCAGGGACTCTTTTGTTTTTCTTTGTATGGCCACCACAGCACCTGGCACATTATTGGAGTTTAATAAATACTAGTTGAATGACTTACAATAATCACATATCTTTCTCAATGGTTTCACCTGTGGGTATATGATTTTTGTTGTTCAGTCATTTCAATCGTGTCGAGCTCTTCATGACCCCATTTGGGGTTTTCTTGGCAAAGATACTGGAGAGGTTTGCTATTTCCAGGTTATTTTACAGATAAGGAAACTGAGGCAAACAGGGTCAAGTGGCTTGCCCAGGGTCGCACAGATAGTATGAGTCTGAGGTCAGATTTGAACTCAGGAAGATGAGCCTTCCAGACTACAAGCCTGGTACTCTATCCACTGTACCACCTACCTCCCCTGAGTATATTATTAACAAGACAAAAGACCCCAAAGCAAAAGGGCCAAAGGAGGAAATTTGGCCTAAGCTCTCTGTCACTGTTTAGAGATTATTGGACCAAGAAATTTGAGCAAGGCTTTAAGCATTTGTTTAGCTGCCACACGCACGTACCCTTGTTGGCTGTTGCACTTCCAGACAAGTCTTTTGTGTTCTACTCATGCCAGCCTGGAGGGCTTGGAAGGAGTTTTTTTTTTTACAAAGAGTGATGGCTACCAGAATCCTATTACATTTGCCATTAAAGGACTCAGTGACATTGAGACTCGTTATCCCATCCACAAATTGGAGTTCATGATTTTGAAGGGGGCTGTCACTGATAAGTTTCAAGACTGCATGTAGGAAGCTCGATTCCAAGTATGGACAGATAACAATCTGTCAAACAATTTAATAACTTATATTCTGACAAGCAGTACGTTGGATGCTGCCAGCCAGAGATGGGGAGTGGCATTAGACAACTTACGAGTTAAGCACCCAGAAAAGACTTATGTGGAGGCACGCACCCTAGCCCGGGGGCCCCGTTCATCAGAAGTGTAGGTAATTGCCGTTGAGGGGAGGCAGGCAGTCTCTGACATAAAAGGAATAGGGCCGCTCATCCAAGATGCCACAACTGAGGGTCTGACACTTCTTCCAGAGACTGTGCCATGCGTGGAATGTTACCGCTTTGGACCAGTCCTTCCTGCCTTGAGTTTCCTCGGATTGTTGTTCAGTCATTTTCAGGCATGTCCAACTTTTTGTTCGACCCATTCGAGGTTTTCTCAGCAAAGATACTGGAGTGGTTTGTCATTTCCTTCTCCAACTCGTTTTACAGATGAGGAACTGAGGCAAATAGGATTAAGTGATTTGCCCAGGGTCACACAGCTGGATTTGAACTCAGGAAGATGAGACTTCATGACTCCAGATCTAGCACTCTATACACTGTGCTACCTAGCTGCCCCCTTGGATTATTAACTACAGAAAAAACAAGAAGTAATACAAGCTAAGAAAGCTAATGGGACCCTCAGGGCCTCATGCACAAATCTTCAATGGGAACTCTGTTGTTGAAGGAGTAGTAGAAACTGAAACTCTCCATTGGAGAGCTATAGTGATCTTATATGAAATACAAGCAGTGTGTAAATCAGTTAGTCAATAAGCATTTATTAAGCACCTACTATGTGCCAGACACTATGCCAGGGATACAAAGAAAGGCAAAGGATATGCCTCACCCTCAGGGAGCTCACAACCTAACGGGGGAGAAAAGAAAACAAATAAGTACAAATAAGCTGCATACAGGATAAATAGGAAATAATTAACAGAAGGAAGGCACTAGAATTAAGAGAGATTGGGAAAGACTCCCTAAAGAAGGTGGGATTTTAGCAGACAGTTAATGCTACCTAATATTTGCTGATTCATGGCTAGAAAAGTCCTCCATGATGAGTTTGGACACCTGAATCAAGAGAGAAAACTGTGGAGCTTATGCAGAACAAGTTCAATTGACTCACAATGGCATTGGATGGCTGTAAAACAAGTAAGATCTGTGCTCAGTGTGTTAAAAAAACAAACAAACAAATAAATAAAACTACTGTCTAGAACTGCCAACCAAAGAGCAGAAGCTGTAGCAGGTCTTTGGAGCAGATGGGCAAAGACTTCTTATCTCTAGGTGATAAGAAGAATACAATCAGCATCCTGGTAGTAACAGACTAGACTGCATCTTCAAGCATACACAGGCCTAGCCAACCAGGAACCAGAGTTCTAAAATAGCCAAAGCATTACAGTAGCTACATTTTTCTGCATGTAGCTTTCCTGCCAGCTTTCCTGATAAGAGCTGAGATCTGGAGAGCAAGATAGTCGGGAGGGTGTTATATTTGGCAGGGATCAAGAAGTCTGGAACTAGACTCTACCACACCCAAGGAGAATTCTTGCCAAAGCTCTATAATTGAATGCTGTTGAACACAGTGGAGACCCTGAGGCCTGAGGCAGAGGGACAACCGGGGTCAGCCCATGGCTTTTCTAATTTGTGCCTATAGTGTCACCAGGAACGATAGCCCTGGCTTCCTGATTATCCGTGCCTTGGAGTCTTGAAAGATATGGACAATCACAACAATCATTTGGATGAGAGATCCATCTAAAGGAGGATTTGCCTACCAATGACCTCAATGTAAAAGATCTTAGATCAAAACAAGGAATGGTGTTATGCTTAAGACCATTGTCAGGAAATTCCAGTCAGGTAATAGAGTCCTACTATGAAATTGTGGGGTCTAGAAAAAAACACAGGACAGTGGACTCACCAACTCCAGTGGCTTCTTATTGCCTCAAGGGTAAAATAGAAACTATTTTAGAGACCTACACAACCTGGCCACAACCTACTTTCTAGCTTCTTTGGATATTATTCCTTCTCCCGCATTTGGCAATACAGCCAACTGGTCTTCTATCTGTTCCTCAAATAAGATACTATATCACCTGTCTCTGTGCCAATTAATAGGCTGTCCCTCATCCCTAATATTTGCTGATTCATGGCTAGAAAAGCCCTCCATGATGAGTTTGGACACCTGAGTCAAGAGAGAAAACTGGGGAGCTTATGCACTTCCTTCTTATCTCCATCCCAAAGTGTACTTCTCTTTAAGATACAGTTCAGGTACCATCTTCTGCATGAAGACAATTCCTAATCCCTCAAATACACTCCCTCCCAAACTGTCTTCTACTGATTACATAAGTTTATGCTGCATATGTTTTGTATGTACTTCTTTTCTCCCCCATTAAATTGTAAGCTTATTGTGAACTGGAATTGTTTTATGTTTGGTTCTTGTATCCTAGTATCTAACAAAGGGTCTAGCACAGGGAAGGCTCTTACTACTTGTTGACTGATTGACTGGACCATTGGTGAGCCCATCCCATACCAAGGAACTGAAAGATTGGATAATCTGCCAATCTACAAAATAGTACCAGAAAATACTCAATACCCTCCAAGGAAAATGCATTGCAAGCACCAAGTCTTGCCTAATGGGAAATTTATCATGTTCCCTAGCCACAAGATGGGCAAGTGTGGTGGAAAGTCATCCAAACAGCTCAGAGAACTGCCCATCAGTTGCAGATGGACATTTAATAATAGAGAATGTCCCATTGGAGAAGGTTCCAGGGCAAGATATGATTGAAAAAGAAACTTCAAGTTGGTAACCCTTTGAGGGTTTGGAAAAGACTAACTTAGCCAGGGCAACGGACTGAATCCTCAAACCAACCTTTTTCTTCCAAATACTCCACCCTTGGATTCTTGAAGCCATAACACAGCCTGACTGATGAGGGTCTGGAGACAGCAGTGTTCAGCATTTGATCACTGCATTTGGGATAACTGCTTGTGACTACCATATATCCAAATTAGTGAGTTATTTATGATATGTATGTATAGGTATACACGTGCATACGATGTGATATTCAATCTTTTTTAACGGGTGGGAAGATGTATTAGAACTCTATCTGGATACATTTTCCCATGAGACTTGTAAGCCCTAAGGATTGGCCTGATCTAAACTTGAAGGGATCTATTTCCATGGGCTTGGGTATTTTCATACATGGTGATTATGTCACAGAAGCCAAAACAAGTTTGGGAAGGAGAGAGGAGGCTGGTACCCGGCTTGGAAGAAAGGACTATCTGAGGCTGCAGTTATTATACTCTAAAGTCCAAGAGACTCCAGAGTTCCTGAGACCCCAGAGCATAAATAGAGATGAAAACTGGGCTGCGGAGGACTGGTTAGACTTTTCTGGGTGTGTTCCGAGTGGAAATCTAGATAGTGGTTGAAGCTAGTCAATTTTGAGTATAAATGTGATAGGAACTAAGCCATATTTTCCCCACCCATATCAAAAGTATGAGTATGAAAATATATTTTTATGGATGATCATAAAGGATCTCCATTACTTTGCTTCTCAATTCTGCCATGATTAAATATTTTACTATTTTAACATCTTATTATTTCCTTCTTAGTCCTTTAATAAGGTACAAGTTGAATCTAGAAGACCTTTTGAAATTTCCTGAGCAGGAACAGTTGATCTCAGTTATAATTGTTATCCAAAATAACCCCATATCACACACATAATCTATGTAAACCCAATGTTGGGTATAAAATAGGTTATGATGTGAGTGGATTTACTTGACTGTACTGAAGAGAGGCAGCATAGTAAAGGAGATAGAGAAGACAGCTGTGTGACCCTGAGAAAGTCACTAAGTTTCTCTGTGCTTTGGTAAAAGAAAGGATTAAACTGGATGGTTTCTAAGGTCTCTTCCCAATTTCAATCTATATTCCTATGATAATTAGGCTCAGATGCTTGGGGGAGCTGACTCAAGATTCCTCGAAGCTTAATGGAATATTCAGCACTGAACCTGTGATGTAGAGATAGAGATATATAGGTATGAAAATATACATATGGGGCAGCTAGGTGGCACAGTGAGTAGAGCACCGGCCCTGGAGTTAGGAGGACCTGAGTTCAAATCCAGCCTCAGACCTCACACACAGGCCTGTGTGACCTTGGGCAAGTCACTTAACCTCAATTGCCCTGCCTTCCCCCCTCCAAAAAAAAAACAAAAAAAAAGAAAATATACATATATACATAAAAATACATACACACATACACACATACGTATGTACATATACACACATGCATATGCTCTTATTGTCTCCCCATTACAATGTAAGTTCACCATAAACAGAAATTGTTTCATTCTTTATGCTTCTGTCCTCAGCACCCAGGACAGTGACTGACACAGCAGACTCGAATAAAATACTTGTTCTTTGGTTGAATGTATAGTGTGGTGGGGTTGAGGGGAGAAGTTGATAGGAAGTCACCATCATAAGCTGGTCTCAGAATTCATTTCTAGTTACATGTTTTATTATCCCGAAACTTTTAAATTTTTAATCAGAGGACTACAAGGGTCAGATAGGCTGCCAAATAAATAAATAAAAGTAGAGGGAGAAATGCCTTAGAAACAAATTACTTTTGGCATTCACCATGCCTTCCCATGATTTGACAGCTTTCTTCCTTCATATACTTCTAGCTAGGGCCCTATGTCTATTCTCCCTGCCCTCAAATCCTTCTGTCCCTTGACAGTCCCACCCTGAGTGGATTTCCAGATCCTACTGACAAGTATAGATTCAAAATCTGATTTATAAGGAGAGGGTGGTGATTTACAGTAGAGCAGCTGCTGTCTGAGAAGCCCCTGATTGATGGGTTTGCCATGACAAACACAGGGGCCCTGGTAAATATCCGATTTATATGTTAACTTTCCAACTGTATCTTCCCATCTGTGAATGAGCAAGAAACATTACGCTCCCATTTAGGGAACGGTGCCTTAACCCACTGGATTTAGGTGCCTGATTTATCAAACCTGGGTCTGATCCATAAATCAGAACCCAGCTCTCTTGGACTGATTTTCACACTGCCCTCGGTTCCCTCTTTGTCAGAGTATCTTTTACCTTCATCTTTATTCCAAAAGAAAGAATGTTGAAACAGATTGAAAGGACTGATTGATATGTCAGAGCTAGAGATTAACGACCCTGGGCCCCAGTGTTTGTGAGCTTGCCTGTTTTTCTTCTCGGGCTTTATTCTTTCTCCATTCTGATCGAAAATTGGCCCCTTACCAAGGATTTGCATGTACCGTGTTCAATCCCATTCACCCTTAAAGCAGCATCCCTGGACAAACCCTCCCCTTTCCTGTATCTTTACCCAGTGGAGAATCCCAGATCATCCTGCCAGTGCTCAGGCCTCTAGAATGCACGGGTGTTATCTCCTACCCAGTAAGGTGGTATCTCTGTATGAAAAAAGTGGGGGAACAGGAGAGGAGGGAAAAAACTAAATACTTCCTTGCAGATAATTTAATATAATAATAGCTCAAATTTCTATAGTGCTTTGAGGTTTAAAATGTCCTTTCTTTGAAATAACCTCATGAGTAGGTAGGATAATTGCTCTTGTGTTCATCTTATACATAAGGAAACTGAGTCTCTGAGAAGTTAAGTAATCTGACTTCTCAGTTCTCACAGCTAGTATATGTCAGGACTAGAATTAAAATCCAGACCTCTTGTAACTCCAAAAACAAGTAGTCTGACCCTCTGACAGCTCTGGGAAAACCCACCCCCTACAGCTGAAGGCAATTCCACTTTTGCCTTGTTCTTGCCCCAACTCTTAGTGATGGTTTGGGGGTAGTAACATCCCCAGAAATCTCTGTAGCATCTCAGCAATCTTCTCCATCCCAATTCATCCATTCTACCCATCTTTCAAGGCCTTTCGAATCGTTTCTTTTTCCAAGAGGTCTTTCTGGGTTCCTTCCACCCAAGCTCACTGGGATCCCCCTTCTCTGAACTCTTATAGTAGTCATTGTCTGCGCCACCCATCTCACTGCTTAATTTCATATTGCCTCCCTTCTTGTCTGTCCCACTCAGTTATGACTTAGTCATCTGCTGCCTCGTGATGCCTCTATTGACATTTAACACTTGCATTGTGTTTTAACTTCTCACAAGTCTGTGCAATGCCTCTCCAGTTAGAGTGCAAGCTCTTTGAAGAGAGGATTAAGTTCTCACAGTTGTTTGTAGCCCTGGCATGTCACTGTCTTAATAGGAACTACATCATTCAAATGAATATCTATACACTGACCACCTCCCCTACAACTGGGATAGAGTAATTATAAGTGGGGTTTTCTTCGGGAAAAGATGATAAAGAATTACTATTGTTTGGATTGAAAAATAGCTGATTGTAAGGTGACTTGATAACAATCAACCAGGCAGGCTGGGCATAGTGGGGCTTGTCTGTAATCCCTGCTACCAGGTAGATCACTTGGGTTTGGGAATTCTGAGCTGTAGTGGGCTACAGCCCACTAAGGTGTCTGCACTGTCTGGAACCAGCCTGCCTGTTGTTGTTGCTTAGTCGTTTTCAGTGGTACCTGACTCTTTGTGACCCCATCTGGGGTTTTCTTGGTAAAGATACTGGAGTGGTTTGCACATTTTACAGATGAGGACACTGAGGCAAATGGGGCTAAGTGACTTGCCCAGGGTTACATAGCTAGTAAGTATCTGAAGCCGGATTTGAACTCAGGTTTTCCTGACTCCAGGCCCAGCGATCTATCTGCTGTGTCACCTAGCTGCCCTACCAGCCTGCTTCAGAATGGGTAAATCAGCTCAAGGCTGAAACAGAGCAGGTTAAAGCTTGTAAGTCAATTGGTAGCAGGATTTGATTGGTAAGTGGCTGGTGCACTTCTAACCCCGGGCAAGATAGGGAAACCCAGTCTATGCATGTGTATATCAATCAATATTTATTAAGCACCAACCATGTGCCAGACACTTTGATATGTGTATATGTATGTTTATGTGTCCGTATACACATAAACATATTTACACCCATGTATATGCTTATGCATGCGCCTGTTATATTGTGTTATATGTGTGTGCTGCATGCATACATACATAGCAATCTGCAGCAGGACCTGCCCACTGAATGGCCGCTGCACTTTGAGCCAGGGTGAGGTAAGGAATCTTAATATATGTATGTATGCATTAAATACATATATTTAATATTTATGCCTTTATTAAGCACCAACTATGTGCCAGACACTGTGATATGTGTATATGTATGTTTATGTGTCTGTATACACATATACATATTTACACCCATGTATATGCTTATGCATGCGCCTGTTATATTGTGTTATATGTGTGTGCTGCATACATAAATACATAGCAATCTGCAGCAGGACCTGCCCACTGAATGGCCACTGCACTTTGAGCCAGGGTGAGGTAGGGAATCTTAATATATGTATGTATGTATGCATAAATACATATATGTAATTTTGATGCCTTTATGCTTTATACCTTTTACCTTAAGTGCCAAAATGAACCATATAGATATAAGTGTGACATGGAAGACAATGAGGCAGAATAGAGCAACCAGTTCCTTGATTAATCTCCTTTGAAGACAATTTACATGTAACACGCCCTCTGAACTCACTCTCCTAGATTCCACTGGACTTGTAGGTTGAGGCCCCATTTGGCAAAGACTGTTTCTCCCCTCAATATTCTATCAGTAACCCTGAGGATCTGGGAACTGTAATACAATAATTCATCCAAGGCTTTACCATACGTAGTCTCTCCAAATAACAGTTAGTCAATTGGTATCTTCCTAATAACAATAAACCAATTGATATCAATTAGCTTTCACAAAAAGATATTTACCAAGAAGGCATAATAAGGCTAGAGGTTATAGAAACACCTCTCAAAGTTCCCTATGAAATCACAGATCTAGTTTCTTTTAAATTGATATAATTTATTACATAAAGATATAATTTGTTACATAATGCCAGTCTATTATAGATGTTCTACTCTGACATCTCATCATGGTATATGAAGAACACTGAATTCTCCAAAGCAGTATGAAGAGAACTCAAGGTCTAACAAGGCTGACCAATCAGGAAAGACTTCTCGTGTGGACCCAGCACCAGACTGTTGTCTGAAAATCATCTTAGACACATTCAAAGAAACCAGAGAATGAACTTTTTGGCCACCGTGGAATTGTTTATCTAAGATATAAAGGGACTGAACTCTTCAGAGGTGGAAGGAAACACCAACCTCAGTGAAATAATAGATCTTCATAGGGAGAACAAACAGTCCTCAAAAGAAATTAACAACCATGTAAAAGAATGCTCCAGATCAGTCATAATAAAGAAATACAAATGAAAACAAACTCTGAGATTTCATTGTATACCTTACAAACTGGTAAAGATGACAAAGGATGGGAATTGTCAATGTTGGAGGGACTGGGGGAAGATAGGTATACTAATGCATTATTGGGAACAAATGTAAACATTTTAGAAAGCAATTAGGGATTCTTCAAATAAAGTCACTAAATATTCATACCCACAGAGAATAAAAGAAAACCTACAAGGAAGCAAAGAAAAGCTGGGCAGCACTGAAAACGACGTGTAGTATTTACTATATAGGTTTTCTTGAAATGGAAATTCATTGTTTTATACTGAATCCTTTCTTATGTTCTGCTGTGTATATGGCAATTTTTTTCTTTTCTCATTTCCTATTTGTTTAAAATAAATTTTAAAATTTACCAAAAAATAGGAAAGAAAACTATTCATACCCTTTGACTCAGAGATTCTACTACTAGGTTTATAGCCCAAATTGGTCATTGACACCAAAATACACACCAAAATATTTATAGCAACACTTTTGGGGAGGGCAAAAAATTGGAACCAAAGTAGATGCTCATTGATTTAGGAATGGCTAAACCGATTGTGAATGGCTAGATATTGTGGCTGTAATGAAATATTATTGTACCATAGAAATGGCACTATGATGAACAGAGAGGCATAGAAATATTTACACACTCATCTGTAGAGTGAAAAAAGCAGAACCAAGAAAACGACAAACACGACTACAACAATGTAAACAAAACAAAAGTGATTACAAATTAATCAAAAGTAAATATTACTAAATGCCAACAAGCAGAGCTACAAAGAAAAGACATGAGAAAACACCTCCATCCCATTTGTTTGCAGAGTTAGAGGTCCATGAGTATGGTACACTGCACATATTTTCAGACTTTTTTGATGTATTGATTAGTTTTGCTGATTTTTTTTCTCTTAATAATTTAGTATATGGAATAGCCTTCTGTGAAGGTGACTGAGAAGGATACTGGAAGAAAATCTTGGTGATAAAAACAAAAAAAATAGATATCAATGGACATTTTTTTAAAGATCTTTTGAAAGAGCTTTCCCATACATTATTTCATTTGATCCTCACAACAACCAGTAGAGAGGGCAGATGTTATCCCCAATTTGGTGGATGAGAAAATGAAGGCCTAAAGCCTGTGTCTTGGCGAAATCCCAGGTTCCTTTGCTGCTGTGAATCAAACCTCTCCTATTAGAATTGGGGAGGGCAGACCTCAAAGCATAATCCAGTAGTAGTGCTTTGTGAACAATGAGCTATTTGTATAAATAGCATATCAAAAACTATTCATTCCTCCTCGATCCATCTTCCATGCAACTACCAAAGTGATTCTCCTAAGGCACCGCTCTGACGGTGTAACTTCCCCATTCAAACTCTGTTGATATTGTTCAGTCACATCTTCATGACCCCATGGACCATAGCACACCTATACTGTCCATGGGTTTTCTTGGCAAAGATACTAGGGTAGTTTGCCATTTCCTTCTCCAACTCATTTTACAGATGAGGAAACTAAGGGAAGCAGGGCCAAGTGACTTGCTCAGGGTCACACAGCTAATAAATGCCTGAGGCTAGATTTGAACTGAGGTCTTCATGACTCTAGTCTCAATGCTATAGCTACCTGCTTCTACTCAAAACTCTAGTGGCTCCCTATTACCTCCAGAATCAAATACAAACTATTCTGTTTGATATATAAACTAGCTGCAACATGCTTTTCTATCTTTATCATTCATTGCCACACTCACATAGCCCAACTGGCCCTCCAGCTGCTCTTCACACATGGCATTCCATTTCCCAACTATATATTTTTCTATAGGCGATCCCCAATGCCAAGAATGTAGTCCCTCCTAATCTCTACTTCTTAGAAGCCCTGGTTTCCTTAAAAA
The DNA here is from genome assembly GCF_011100635.1 of Trichosurus vulpecula. NCBI lineage: Eukaryota > Metazoa > Chordata > Mammalia > Diprotodontia > Phalangeridae > Trichosurus > Trichosurus vulpecula. The sequence continues at coordinate 128,772,075 of NC_050574.1, forward strand.
ATCAGGTCAAAAGCCACCTCCTACAAGAAGCTTTTCCTGAACAAGAGATATACTGGAGCCACCTCAAAAGCTAGTTGTTAAATTTTCAGCATAAGCATTTAAACCTTGAAAATCAGCAAATGCTACAAATCAGAGTTTGATTTATTGTTTGGTTAATTGTCTGGACTTAAGAAAGTCATGAAGAAAATGTTAATCACACAGATTCAACCTAAAAGTGTGTCCTGGATACATCCCCCACCCCCCCGCAGACAGCTGGTTGTTAAACACTTACCATCACACACCTGTGCCTATTTCAGCTGATAGTACATGTTACCCTCCAAAATATACGTTGTATTTTTTTGCATATGTTATATGTCTGTCATTTCCCCTATCCAATAGAATGTAATCTCCTTGAAGGCAGGGAGTGATTCATTTTTGTCTCTGTATTCCCAGTGCCTAACAGTACCTATCCCATAAGTGCCTGTTGGTTGGTTGAATGGGAATCCCTGATTCCAAAAGGCTGTGAGCTCCTTGAGGGAAGCACAATGCCTGACATATTAATAAGTGCCTGTTGAATTGACTTACAGACTCCTCACTGTTAGAAGTAAAGCTAACTTATGTTAATGTTAGCATCATACCATGCCCCATCTGCCCTGCCTTAGCTATCCTCTCAGGTTCCCCTGGACATGATGACAAGTAGACAGAATCTTTGTTAAGTTCACCATGCCATGCTCCTCCTTCTCTCATTCCTTTATTCTCTGTTCTAAGGAAAATAGCTTGAGAGATAATATAGTTCTGCCGAAAGAATGCTGGTTTGGAAGTCAGACTACTTGAATTAAAGTTCTAGCTGCCTCTCTACTAATTGTGTGACACTCCGCAAGTCATTACATAGCTTTCAATCTGTTTTCCTGTCTGTATAATGGGGATAAAATGATTTGCACTACATGGCTCAAAGGGTTATTGCAAAGAAAGCATTTTCTAAGCCTTGAGGAGCTAGAGAAATATGAGACATTCTTATTAGCGTGCCTGCCCTGGCCTGCTCTGATTCTCCCTGCCTTATACAATTATCTCCTCCCTTAGAAAAATCATCTTTCACACATTAAGCCAAATCTGGTTAACATTTGTTAACATTTTGGTTTGGTTAACTTTGGTTGACATCTCTTCTTTCCAGGGCTGTGGAGGTTGTCTTGAGAGTGCTTCTCACAATAATCTTTTCTTTGTCCTTCACCAAAGTGATGATTCCTGGCCCTCATCCCAAACGACACCTGTGCAAACTGTTCAGACAAATCTTATCAATACAGAAAAGCTTCAAGTACTGGGCCAGCAACAGACTGTTGTCCCAAGACTGGCCAAGCCAGAAGCAAATCACCAGAAGGCTGGCCACCAGGTGACAAATTTTTTGGTCATTGCCACTCATACAACTCTCTCCTAAGGCCAGGCACAACAGATTTTTCTCATATAGGCATGTTCCTCATGGGAAACACAACTGTGGAAATAGATCCTACAAATGGATGACCCAAATCCTTTGACTAGGAGGGAGAAGAATTGCTAACACAGCTATAACAGGAAATGAGGGGTAAAGGGCCTGCTTAGTCTGTCTTCATTCCACCGCTCATTGTTTCAACTTTGGTGCTTAAGAAATGATGATAATAACATATTTATGCAGCACTTCGGCCTTACAACATGATTTACATGCTTTATCTGTTTGCACGAGCCCTGTGAGCTGAAGGGTACAAGTGGTATTATCACCATTTGACAGATAAGGAAACAGAGTATCAGGAAGACTAAATGGCTTCCCCATGGTTACTCCCCTAATAAGAGCCATCTTTGGACTCAAAGTCAAGTTCTTTTTCCATTGTACCCCAGGGCCCGTCTATTAGGATGCCACCTAAATATTCCAAATCCCTCCCTGAGCTTCAGATCTCAGACTTACAGGTGTTTGGAACTTGCTTTTAAATATCCTCAAATGGTTCTACTGCTATAGTTGTTGCCTGTAACATTTATTTATAATATTGCAAAATTGGCCAGTAGTTAAGATATATAAACCTGAAGGGGGACCATACATTTTCAACACATTAAGGTATATTTAAAACATGCTGTGTCCTATCGGGGGTTCTAAAATACACATTACTGTACAGGCAGAGGGAAGGGAGTGGGGTAATTGACTAATAAGAATTCTGAACGGTGACTTGAAATATGGCAGAACTGGCCTTTGAGAACTGTGCTCACACCTATTAATGAACTTGATCCATAGCTCTAAAACACAGCCCAGAGTTTCTAACATAAGCCCAGGATGCTGTGCAGCATGGATTCTGTGGCGTTAATTCACACCTAGTTATGTTGACTGGCACCAGACTTCAACACTGGTCAGGAGAAGGCTGTTTTGAAGCTTTAGATAATTACGAGGGTTTGATTTGGGCCATGCCAGGTGCCAGGTGCTAATGCAAAAGGATGTTTTCTAACTCGATCTCTGAGCATGTTTCTGCTGGGCTGGGTATGTATGTGTAAGTTTGCATATGTATAATGGTACAATCATGTGTCTAACCCTATGTAAGTTTTGTGTGGGAGACTCTGACCTCATAGATGGTAGAATGGCATCCATGAGCCAGTGAATCTTGGAGACATAGTAAAGGAATCTTATAATCCCAGAAGGGCCTCCCAATGGTGAGAAGTAGAGCATGTCATGGGGATTCAGATGAGGAATCATTTAATTTTAAGCCAGTAAAGACTAGCCCTTTGGCAACAATGGGCCAGTGACATAGCAGTGTGGTATAGGACACAGCGTCAGAATACCTGGGTATGGATCCTGGCTCAGTCACTTCCTGGATGAATGACTGTGGACAAGTCACAAGCTTTCTATTTCCTAATCTGAAGATACTTTCAGTACCTCTTATATAGAGTAGTTGAGAGAACTAAAAGATATAATGATGGGAAAGGCTTTTAATTCCATAGTATTTTGTATAAATATTTGTATCAAATAAATATTAGTTTTATTATAAGTTGTACTCAACTTTGCCCATGAGGATAACTTTCCTTGCCTTGATGGCAGTAAACTTGCTCTGCAACTCTAGAAGCAGCCCTTCCTGATGAGCCACAGTTGCTCCAAAGTTAAGAATATCAAAACAAATTGTTGAATGAGGGAGATGATTAGGAGGCAGCCTCGGGTCACTAGCTGGGACAGGAAATGTGGAGATAAGGAAAAGGGTTACACAGGGAAAGCCAAAAGACAGCAAGATCAAGCATTAAGAGTTAGTTTGTCAGTCCAAAGTCATGACTCAAGTCAGGCTGTCAATCCAAAGTGAAGAAAGCTAAAAATTGAGGAAATTGGAGTCAGGAAGGATAAGAAAAACAGAGTTCCACAGAACCCAAGAACTATAAGGACACTAAGAAATCAACTCATCCAATGCCTTGTCCAAACATGAATTCCCCCTTACCCCGTGACAAGTATTCAAACTCTTCTTGAATAGCTTCACTAACTATGATATCATAAATAAATTACAGAAGAAAGGAATCACCTTTCAGATCTATGGATAAAACAAGAGTTCATGAACAAACAAGGGACAGAGAAGATCACAAAAGATATAAGGGATAATCTGGATTACCTAAAATTAAGAAGCTTTTGTACAAGCAAAATCAATACAGCTAACATTGAAAGAGAAACAGGTACTAAAAGGGGGGAAAACTACAGCATTTCTCTGGTAGGGTTTTCATTTCCAAGACATAAGATTCAAATTTGTAAGAATAAGTGCCATTCCCCAATTGATAAAGGATCAAAGGATATAAATAAGCAGTTTTCAAAGGAAGAAATCCAGATTTTCAATAGCCATGTGGGAAAAAAATCTCCAAATCATTAAAATTGAAGCAACTGTGAGTTTTCATCTCATACTAATCAGGTTGGCAAAGCTGACAATAAATGGAAAATGACAAATGTTGGAAGGGATGAGAGAAAACCATATTAGTGGAGTTATAAATGGGTTAAATTATTCTGGAAATCTTTTTGTAACTATGGCCCCAAAGTCACTAAACTAGGCATATCATTTGGCCCAGTGATATCACTACTAGACCCAAAACCTTAAAGAAAAAAATCAAAGAGGAAAAAGACCTATATGTACAAAAATATTTCTAGCAACTCTTTTTTTTTAGTAGCAAAGAACACGAAACTAAGGGGTTACCCATCAATTGGGAAATGGCAGAACGAATTATGGTATGAGAATGTGATGGAATACTATTGTGCCATAAGAAATGATGAGAGGGATGATTTCAGCGAAATCTGGTATTAGAAGCAAGGCTGCATGTGAGCCAGCCCCCTGGTAACTTAAGTTTAATTCTGTAACAGAATTAGATCCTCTTGGATCACTCACCAGTGGAAATTTACTTAGCAAGAGAAGGCTATTCAACAAGGGCAAGCATTGAGGACCCCTTGAGTTGATTCAGTTAGCAAAGCTCCCTTGCCTGGGTTACCCATTATGATCCACCATCCAAGCATTAGAGAGCACCTGGAATTCCTTATGATTTGTTTGTATTCAGGTGACAAGGGATTGACGTCAATCCCCTGAGCCTGTTCTCCGAGCCAACCACTTGGGGATGGTCTCAATACTTTTTGAGCAGAAGTTACTCTAATTTGCCTGGGGACAGGAGTTAATATATTCCTCATACCACATTCCACACTTGGTGATAAGGGCTTTAAAATCTTGTAAGAGACCTCCCATTATTTAACTTATTTTAAGGCTGTTCTTGATTGATTCTGACCTCTGATATTCAAGATACCTGATATAGAGTACACTAAAGGAGAAAAAGTAACACTAAAACAGAAACAAAAAACAAAAGCAAAATAAACATTGCAACAGAGCCCCGAGAAGCAATGGAACCTAGGAAAGTGCCCAGAAAGACTGAGTCCTGGGTTTAAATGATTAAGGCTATATGGTGGATAACACCAAATCTTTGCAGTTCACATTGGGCCTCTCAATGTAAAAAAAAAAAAAAAAAAAGTGACCATAAGAGAGGAAAATACCAGAAATATCAGGGTTATAGTAAAGATGATAAAAACTTCCTGCATAATCACAAATCCTCACCATAGGTACCACTACATACTTCATGTCCGCCTGGTCAACCAGCCAGAACCTCTTGGAACTCTGGGCTGGTGAGGGAAGGAGAAATACTCAATTTTTACATGAAGAGCCTCTGAAAGACTTCCCCCTCTTCTGTGGAGACTAGTTAGACACCTTTATCTTCCCCTTGTTGCCAGAAAGCAATCCCCCTCCCAACAATGCCATTCTCTCCTCCTAGCAATGCTACTCCTTGGTCCTTTGTGCCCCTCACTAGGAAGGAGTTATACAACCAGCATTGTGGAGGGACCAGTTGCTTGTGTATTCCAGTAAACACTGGGCTCTAGTGGACCTGCCTTTTGACACTGCACATGCTAGCGTCTACTTTTCTGCTATCAAGGTGTCACTGCTTCTGGGAGCCGGGGCACCATCTCCAACCGTCCTGATCTATATCTGGCCACTCGACCCGGATGACTCTGGAGGAGAAAGTGAGGCTAGTGACCTTGCACAGCCCTCCCTCACTCAAATACAATTCACTTGCAAGTCATGGCATCACCTCTCTGATGTCATGGTCCTCTTCAAGAATGAAGGACAAACAACAACAACAGCTTCTGGGAGCCATTCCACTGTCCACTGCACTGGGGACCAAACCTCTGCCCACTGCCTGTTGACATCTGCTGCCACCAGGGCTCGTGCCCTCATGCCCTTTCTGCCAGGGTCATCTTCCATCCCCTGTTACAAGGCAGGATAACTGTCACTCCCAGGGCCTGAGCTCTTCTTCCCTGTTCTGGAACAGAGTGCTGCTATAGGCCTGAGCTTGATTCCACCCCTCATATAGCAGGCCTGACTCTTCTCCCTATATAGAGAGTTGCTATAGGCCTCTACTGTCACTGCCCTCCCTGTGCAAGAGCCCTGTGGATGCTACTGCTGCGAGGTACTGACTCTGCCCTCCTATGCGGGGGCAGGATGCTGCAGTCCACAGTGTCACTGACCCTGGTTGGTCCCCCAGAGCTGATGAGGCCAGTAAATATCATAATGGAATGGCTCTGGCAATTCCCAAGGACTATGGCAGATCATGCCAGAGCTTGGGTTGCCTTTTCCATCAGTGCTCAAACTCTCCCAGATAATAAATTCCTCCTGCTGCTATGCAGTCCCTATTTAGAGACCCGGGAGCTCCTGATAGCTCAAACTCTCAAGGCTGCCACCAAGGCTAGGAATAATAGGATCTCAATGACCCTCCTATCAGTGTTGGGGAGAGCGTCTATGGCCTAACCCCCGCTGGAAACCCTCACTGAAAGCTCCAGGGAGAAAATTACAGTACACAATTCAGGAGAGAGGCTGGAAACTTTTTAAACTGATGCAGCACCCCTGCCTTCCTCAGCTAATTAAATTGAGCGCAGTTGGCACATTTGTCTATATCCCCAATTCCAGAATTGACTCTGGGCTCCTGGGGAGAATTAAGTATTGTCCTTTCAAGTGCCTCCCCCAATGGCTCAGATCAAAGAATCACAACAAGTCCATTTAGCAAAATTCCAGTTGGCCTCTCAAATGCCAAAATTAAACAAACAAACAAAACTCAAATGGCTCCTTCAGCACAGTTGCTGCACAGTACTAAAATTTCTGAGCTCTTGGGTTAGCATTCTCTCACTGTTGGGATCCCGCATGCCACCCTCAATGGCTGGCTTTTTCCATATACATCGATAGGACTAGGGACTGCTTGTTCATTTGCATTGTTATTTAAAAAAAAAAGAAAGAAAAGAAAAGGCACAGTTCTTTTCCACTTCATATATACAATATGAGAAACACATAGATGAGAAAACAGGGGAGATAGGGTGGGGAGAGACTTTTATTAGGAGTGTGGGGAGGGAGAAGATAAGGGATAAGGAAGAGAATTTTAGAGGGGTGGATAAAATAAGAAAAAAGAGAGCAAGGGGAAAAGATAAGGTAATAGAGACAGGGCAAAAAGAGAGGCTGAGAAGGAAAATGGGGAATAAAAATAAGATGGAGAGAAATTCACAAACAGTAAATAGAACTTTGTCAAATCTATAAGAGTATGAGTCATTCCCCAATTGATAAATGATCAAAGGATATCAACAGGCACTTTTCCAATGAAGAAATCAAAACAATTTATAGTCATATAAAAATGCTTTAAATCATTATTAATTAGAGAAAATGCAGATTGAAACAACCTTGAGATATCATTTTACACCTCCCATACTGCCTAAAAAAATAGAAGGGGAAAATGACAAATGTTGAAGAGGTTGTGGAAAAAGTGGGACACTAATTCATTGTTGGTGGAATTGTAAAATGATCCCACCATTTTGGAGAGCAATCTGGAATTATACCCTTTGATCCAGCAATACCGCATATATAAGTTCTTTAGAGCTAGCAGAGGTCTTCTTTCAGGAAACCTCTCTCTGGCAATTGGTGATGATTATCATTATCAATACAAAGAAAGGCATCCAGTCCCAGCCAGGGCAAAGGATAACACCGTCTTCAGATTTGTCCTTTTTAGTGAGGGGGAAATTTATTTTATTACCCCCAAATTTAATCCCACCAGGCTGCTTTGAAGGTAAACTGAATTTGGAAGAGGGACTCCCTCGCCTAGGAGAACTTGAAGGAGGCTTAGATTACCAGACTGTAAATCCCAAGTACAACACAGGTGATGGGCCTAAAAAACCTTATTATCTTTGGGTTAGACTCTAAAGGACACAGAGGACACTCGCATGGTCTCACCTTGTTTAATGGTCAGAGGCTGTTTACTCCCCAATCTCCCAGGAGTGGGAGGAGCCTTCAAGTAAAACCCCAGAAGCATCACCAAAAGCACCTACAGAAGCAGGAAGGCCAATCTGTGTCTGCACTGCCCATCCCCCTCTTCAAAGATCTTATTAAATTACAGTCCTGCACAATTACACCAATTGTCCTGATCTGGCCTGTCCTTGACTCAGCCCAATCCCCGGGTAGTTTACGTTCCAAACTGGAATAAAACGGGACACTCCTTGATCATTCAGCAGTGCACAAGAGATTTACTTAACCTTGGCAGAAGAAGGATATTCAACGAGATAAGTATTGAGAACCCCTGAAGCGGATTCAGGTGAGTGAAGCTCCCTAGCCTGAGCTTGCCATCCCAATCCACCAGCTATGCATTAGACCGAGGGTCTAGAGTGCTTATGGCTGTTTTGTACTCGGGTAACCAGGTAATGATGTCAACAGCCTGAGCCAATCAAGTCTTAGGGATCCTTTCAATACGTTTTAAGGAAAAACTATCCTAACTTGAAAGAGAGCAGGACTTAGGTATGTGGCTCTTATAACACCTAGGAAGCTTTCTATAAACAGAGAAGCGTGAGCAGAACGAGAACAAGTCATATGTAACAGTTACTGTCCAGGCCCCTCTTCCTGAAGGCCCGATATTTTACGTCACACCTCTCCCCCAGATTTCTCTAGTACCCTTAGGGGTGGGGGTGGGCAGAGGTATCTGTTCTCTCTGCCATTAGCTCAAACTCCCATTGATTGTGTTCTCCTGTCCTCATGAGTCCCTTGAACCCCAATTCCATTTAACCACTTAACAGTCAGATTAGCTTTTAAAAAGAATATTTATTCCAAAGATATAACAGGAACAAATATGCAAACACTCTTGCCCCACCCAAACCCTTGCAGGGGGAAGAAGGCATATTTCCCCTTTATGCTATCTCAGTCTCTGGGAAGGGTTATCAGATTCACAGTTTAGCTCAGTTCCTATATAGCCTGAGCCCACAAAGTTACAAATCCAAAGCCCCCACCCTGGTGGGGCTGATACCCTGTGTTCTCAGGCCATCTGTACTAGGCTGGCAGCAACGTCCAGCCTGGAATCTTGCCTCCAACATCACCATGGCTTGAGGTAATACGCCTGGGGACTCCACTGCCTGTGGCTGGAACAGAAGAGGACCAAAAAAAAAAAAAAAAGACAAAAACCTCAAGTCCATTTCTCTAAGCCACAGGGCTTAAAAGGGCACCACTTTCCTCCATCCTGCTTAGTTCGTGGCGCCTGTGCTGTTAGTAAGCAAGGCCTCTACCCCATAGACACAAAGACAGATAGGCAGAGACAGAGAGACAGAGACAGACAGAAAGACAGAGAAACAGAGAGACAGAGAGGGAGATAGAGAAAAAAGAGAGAGACACAGAGACAGAGACAGACAGGGAGAGAGAGACAGAGAGAGGAGAGAGAGACAGAGACAGAGAGAGACAGAGAGGAGAGACAGAGATGGAGAAAGAGACAGAGACCAGAGAGAGAGAGAGAGAGAGAGAGAGAGAGAGAGAGAGAGAGAGAGAGAGAGAGAGAGAGTCCCAGGCTGGTAGTTTTTAAAATGAAGCCTATTCTAGCTCTCCTCAGCCAATGGAAAAAAGGTTGCTCTTATCCACATTGTGGGGGAGTACAGGATGTTTCCCCAGAAAGAGGTTCCTGATATCTCCCACACGTATGATTTTCTCTTAAGTGATTTTGGCATGGGCAGCAAATCCTATTATATTTCCAACAACAATAATAAGATAAAAACAAACAACTTTGAAATATAAAAACTCTGATCAGTGCAATGATCAGCTATGATTACAGGGGACTGGTGATGAAGCAAGGCACCTCTTTCCTGAAAGACAGATAATGAACTTGGTGCAGAAAGATACACGTATTTTTTTTTTGGACATGGCCAAAGTGGAAATTTGCTTTGTGACTATAAATATTTGTTACAAAGGTTTTGGTTTGGGTTATTTGTTTGTTTTTTCAATGAAGATGGTAGGAAGGGGAAAAAAAGATTTTCATTACTTTTTTTCAATTAAAAAAAAAGACCAGTTGATTTGCAAACAATTCATGTTAGTCTTGGTTGCCTTTTCTCTTCTTTTGGCAAGTAGATCAAGTATCTGCTGATTCAAGCACTTTGAGGGACCCTTTCTGTTCTTCATCATGGTGATTATTTTAATTATATAGCATTTTGATATTTTTTGTTTACCCACTTCTCATTTTTTTAAGCATCACACAATTTCCTGAGGCACCATGGTGCAGTAGTTAGAGCTCTGGACTTGGAATTAGGAAGATAGAGATTCACTTCCCACCTGATCCGCTTACCATCTGTATGACAAGACATTTCACTTAAACCACTCTAGGCCTCAGTTTCCTCTCCTGTAAAATCACAGAGTTGCACTCATCGATTTCTGAGGTCCCTTCCACCTCTCAGTCTCTAATCAACTCCAGGTTGGCCTATGGCTACAACAACTCTTCAGGCCGATAGAAGTAGTTGTGATCTACATCTGCCTAGGTCATCCCCACTGCCCCATAGCTCTCCTCGCTTTTGTGGATAAACTCCTTGAGAAGGCCATCTACAATAAATGTTCTACTTCCTTTCCTCTCCCTCTCTTCTTTACTCTACAGTCTGGCTTCTGACCTCATCATTTGACTGAAACTGCTCTCTCTAAAGTTAGTAGCTCTTAATTGTCAAATCTAATGGCTTCTTCTAGATCCTCATCTTTCCCAACCTCTCTGAAACCTGTGAAGCTGCTGATCACCCTCTTCAATTTGATATTCTCCTCTCTCAAGGTTCTCATGACGCTGCTCTACCCTGGTTCTCCTCCTGCTCATCAAACTGGGCCTTTTTCTCTTCTCCCTCTATTCTATTCCACTTGGTGATCTTATCAGTTACCATGGATTTGACTCTATGTTGATAATTGTCAAATTTATAAATCATGCCCCAACCTCTCTGATAACTTTCAGTAGCATTAACTGCTTATTGGAAATCTTGAACTGGATGTCCTGTAGGAATTTTAAACTTAACATATCCAAAACTGAACTCATTACTTTCCCCCCAAATTGTCCCCTCTTCCTAACTTCCCTATTACTGCAGGGAGTGCTAACATTCCAATAATCAATACTTAGTCATCATTCTTGACTAACCAATTTGTTGTCAAGAACTGTCAATCTTACCTTTAACACCTCTCACGTATGACCCTTCTCTCTTTTGCCACTTCTGGTGTAGGCTCTCATCACCCAAGGCCTGAACGAATAAAAGCCTGAGGGTGGGTCTGCATGCCTCGGGTCTTGGCCTACTCCAGTCCTTCCTCCACTCAGCTGTCAAAGTGATCTTCCTAAAGCCCAGGTCTGACCATGCCACCCTCCTCCTCAGTCAATTCCAGTCATTACCTATCACCTCCAGGATCAAATATAAAATCCTCTATTTGACATGTGAAGCCCTTCATGACATGTTCTCCCCTCCTTCCCAGACTTTTCAAATCTCAGCCTCCCCATCCCTATGTGCTCTGAACTCCAGTGTCATGGGCCTCCTTGGTGTTGCTCAAAGAAGGAACATCAAGAGAGGAAACAATTTCCCAACTCTGGGAATTTTCCCATGCCTGCAACTCTCTCCTTTCTCATCTCTTCCTCCTAGCTTCCATAGAGGGGAAGTCTCACTTAAAAATCCCACCTTCTATAGGAAGCTTTTCCTGACCTCCCTTAATGCTAGTGCCTTCACTCTACTGATCATTTCCAATTTATCCTACATATAGCTTATTTGTTTGCATGTTGTTGCCCTCATTAGACTGGGATCTCATTGAGAACAAGACTGTCTTTTGCTTTTCTTTGTTTCTCTACTGTTTAGCATAATATCTGGTACATAGTAGATGCTTAATAAATGTTTATTGACCAGATGAATATGAACTGGAAGCATAGGATAAAAGTTTTAATTTTGTACAGAGTCATGTTCTTCTTTATCCTTCTAATTCGGTGTTGCAAATTATGTGGATGGTTTGAATACATACAGACGACTTATTCACAAATGGCTCCCACATCAGTAACAAGTTAGTTTTTATCATTTAATTATCCATTAGTCCAATTTATTTTTTGTTATACCCAGCCCCTTCTCTCTTTGAAAAAGTATCCACGGCTGAATGAGGGGAGCAGAACCAGGAGAACATTATAAGTGATTACAGAATACAGTATCTCTGATGACTATCTTTGATAGACTTAGCTCTTGTCCACAACGAAAGGTTCTAAGACAATTCTAAAAGACTCATGATGGAAAAAGGGATTCACATCCAGAGAAAGAATTACAGAGTCTGAATGGAGATTGAAGCAAATTATTTGCTCTCCTTTTTTTGTTTGTTTTTGTTTCTGTTTTGTTTCTTCTTTCTCGTGGTTCATTCCATTGGTTATAGTTCTTCTTTACAACTTGACTAGTGTGAAAATGTTTAGTGTGAAGGCATATGTAGAACCTATATTGGATTGCATGCCATCTTGGGTGGGGAGGGGGAAGGAGAGGAAGGGGGAGAAAATTTGAAACTCAAAAACTTGAGGAACTGAATATTGTAAACTAAAACTAAAAATAAGTCAATTAATTAATTAATAAAAAGAAAGAAAAAGTATCCGTGCCAGTCATGGGACACATCAGTAATTTCTGATGCCAGGGAGGCTGAGAGTTGAGGCTTTCTTGAGCTCAGGGGTTCTGAGTTGCAGGGGCTTATACCAAACAATTGTCTGCACTAAATTTGGCATTAGTATGTCATGCCTCTGGGAGCTGAGGGGTGGGGGTGGGAGGAAGTGGGGTCATCAGGTTACTTGAGGAGTGAACCAGCCCTAGTCAGAAATAGAGTCCCATGGTGATCAGAGTAGGACCAGGTCAGTAAGTAGTCCCTGCACTTCTAGACTGGGTGAAACAAGAAGAGTCAATCTCAAAATCATGATAGTCATAATTTTAAAACTAAAAAAATATTCATGACCTGTAGGTGATAAGTCTACAAGTTTGGGCCTTGTTCATTTCTTAATCCTGAGGCACATGTTATATCATATTTTTCAACAACCTTGTCATATGCTTTGCTTTGCACTAAAACCCAGGTATTGATATTCTGTTGATTTGGTTTGGAGGTTCTTGGTGATTTTTTCTTACAATTTCTCTTCCCCTTCACCCTCTAAAATGTATGTTGGTTTCTAAATGACGAATATCTTCATAGGAATATTTTTGATTTTGCTCATCATAGGTGCTGAAAGGGAAGTTGAACAGTAACTGTCCCATGAAATGATGTCCCTTACTGATCTGGGGCACATGGTAAAATCATTTCCATCATGTCCTTTATTTCCCTCCTCAAGGAGAACTTGAGGTATCCTTCCCTGGAATTTCCTTATATTTTTTGGTTTTAATTGTAGTGGAAATCTCTAAATCCATATACTTTAGTCCCTCCCAATAGTATGTCAGCTCTTTGGTCCACAGACCAATTATAATGCCAAGGGTATTAGATTTTGAGTACTCACAGTTAAAATTAGATAACTTCTTAGAACTGTGTGATTCTTCATAACCTCTGACTCTTTCCCACCACTAGGGAAGGAAACTGCCAATGACTGAGAATTAATTTGCTTTCTTGTCTCCGAGGTTAGCTTTCTATGCTTTATACCACACTGTCTCTCCACTAATGATGCTTTGTGGCTGCTAATTATGTAATACCATTACCTCTTAAGAGTCAAAACTTTGGGCAACCCAGAGACAGAGAGACCTATGGTGGGCATAGATGGACTGCAGCATATTGTCAGTCATAACTTGTGCTCATCTAGGACATGTGTGATCATAAAAGGAAGTGGGATGGTTGAATAGCAGTGATTAGATCAGCAGGCCTGGAGTCAGGAAATTTGTTGTTCAGTTATTCAGTCATGCCTGAATCTTCATGACCTCATGGACCATAGCACACCAGGACCCTCTGTCTTTTACTATCTCTCAAAGTCTGTCCAAGTTCATGTTCATTGCTTCCATGACACTATCTGTTCATCTCATCCTTGGCCATCCCCTTTTCCTTTTGCTTTCAATCTGTCCCAACTTTAGGGTCTTTTCCAGTGAGCCCCATCTTCTCGTTATGTGGCCAAAGTATTTAAGCTTCAGTTTCAGTATTTGACCTTCCAGAGAATAGCCTGAATTAATTTATTTAAGTATTGCCTGATTTGATCTCCTTGCTCTCCAATGGACTCTCAAAAGTCTTCTCTAGCACCACGACTCAAAAGGGTCAGTTCTGCAACACTCAGACTTCTTTAACGTCCAACTCTCATAGCCATACATTGTTTTGGAAAAACCATAGCTTTGACTATACAGACCTTTGTCAGCAAGGTGATGTCTCTACTTTTAGTATGCTATCCAGACCTGAGTTCAAATCAAGTCCTGGATACTTCCTAGATGTATGACCCTTGGCAAGTCATTTAATCTCTTGTTATCTTAGTTTCCTCATCTGTAAAATGGATTCAGTAATAGCACCTACTTCCTATTTGGAGGATCTAACAGGATAACAATTGCAAAGCCCTTAGTACAGTACCAGGCACATAGTAAGCATTATATAAATGTTGGTTGTTATTTATTATTATTATTATTATTAAATGAGAGTGAAGGACAGAAGGTAGACCACACGAGGAGGGCATTGGTCATACAAAGCTAAAAGACCTAGAAGAAGACGTCCATCACAAATGCTCTCTGAAAGGTTTATGGGAGAGAAGGGACAAGAGCTGCACAGGATAAGAAGGAGATGTGTGGAGATCTCCACCTGGAGGTGGACACTACCTTGCCTACCTTGATGACCTCTCAGATCCACTGAAGTACGGGCACCTAGAGATGCTTTCATCCACTTTTTGGCTGCCTAATCACACTGAATTATTTAGGTCGAACTTACGGAACTCCGAAGTCCCTAGACCTTCTCACATAAACTGGTGTCTACCCATACTTTCTCCACCCTGTCTTCACGCAGGTTAATTTGTCGAATCTGAGTATGACTTTATTACATTTTATCTTTTTATTTCATCTTAGGAAACATAGTGCATAGAAGCCTGGCCCTGGAGTCCAAATTTAACCTCTAACACTTTCCAGCTGTGTGACCCTGGGCAAGTCACTTAACCTTTCTCAGTCTCAGTTTCCTGATCTGTAAAATAGAGATGATAGTAAGAGCACCTATGTCTTAGGCATCTCAAATGAGATAGTTTTGGGGAAAGTGCTTTGCAAACCTTAAAATGCTGGCTGTTATTATTAGATTTGGCTCTTTATTTTGGTCTAATTGTGCAATCATCCGTTCTTCTCCATCTTTTCTGTGAGTACATTGTGAAAGGTTTTTTGTCAAATGCTTTTCTGAAATCCAGGTCTATCATGTCTATAGCATGCCCCTGAGCTAACAGTTGCCCAACCCTGTCCAAAACAGAAGTTAAGTTAATCTAGCATGATTCATCTCTACCCACAGGATCTTGAGCTAGAAGGGACCTTAGAGATCATCTGGTCCAACCTCCTCATTTTCCAGATAAGGAAACAAGCCCAGAGAATTTAAATGATTTAGCCAAGATCATACAGCTGCTATGGAGCAGAACAAAGACTAGGACCCTGCTGTTCCAATTCTAAATCCACTGCACCATGTTTCAAAGGCGAGTTCAACAGTCTAGAGTTTTATACGTCCATCTATTTTTTTTTCCTTTTGAAAATCAGGGCCACATTTTCCCATCTCTAGTCCTGAAACATCTGTGCTATTCCCTTGTTGTTACCCAGTCATGTCTGACTTTTTCATGACCTATTAGGGGTTTTCTTGGCAAAGAGACTGGGGGGATTTGCCATTTCCTGCTCCAGCTCATTTTACAGACGAGGAAACTGAGACATACAGGGTTAAGTGGTTGGTCACAGGTCACACAGCTAATAAACATCTGAGGCTGGATTTGAACTCAGGTTATCCTGGCTCCAAGCCTGGCACTATACACTATACCACCTAGCTGCCATCGCTTTTCCCTGCCAGTTTTCAAAGATCACTGATAGCTGGTTAGTAATCACATCTAGAGGATCTTATCAAGATAGTGTCCCCTGGCCATAGCTCTACCATAAGGCTCTCCCCTGGATTCTTTTTCTCTTTTCTCTCCCCATTTTCTCTTGGTCATATTATCACTTTTCATGGGCCCAATTTTTATCTCTATGAAGATGACTCCCAGGTCTTCATAATAACTAAGATTTACAGAGTATTTTAAGGTTTGCAAAAGCCGTACATATATCTTGTTGTAGAATCTTCACAACAGCCCTGTGATAGAGATGCTATTATTATCCCTATTTTACAGGTGAGCAAACTGAGACTGAGGGGTTAAGTGATGTCCCAGTAAGTACCTGAGGTAGAATTTAAACTCAGGTCTTCCTGACTCCCAATCCAGTACTCTATCCACTGTACCATCTTCATTTCTAACCCTAATTACAGCCCCAGGCTCCAGTCCCACATCACCAATGACCTAGTAGACATTTTGAACTAGATATCCTGTAGGCATATTAATCCAAATACATTTAAGATAGAACTCATTAGCTTTCCCATAAACTCATCCTTCTTCTGAATTTCCCTATTTCTGTTGAGAGCATGACCATATTTCCAAGTTCTACAGCTCTTCTCATCACCTCACTCAGCATACTGGTCTTGATGACATTTCTTGTCCATGATATTTCTAACATCCATCCCATTCTTTTTTAAAAATTTTATTTATTTTTATTTTTCAATATTCACTTCCATAAGATTTGGAGTTCCAAATTTTCTCCCCACCTCTCCCCTCCAGCCACCCCTAGACAATGTGTAATTCTATATAGGCTTTACATATACAAGGTGTCCCTAAAGTCTGGACACATAAACAAAAATGCATGTTTTGAAATATTTGGAATATTAACAGATCTTAGCCCCCGTGACTTCTTTTTCCGGGGTATGCTAAAGGGGAAGGTGCACTCAATGAAAATCACAGAGGCAACACGCTTGATTGAACATGTAAAGAGTGAATGTGCCAAAATTGACAGCAATGTGGAGTTATTGCGTCAAGTTCATATGAATCTTGCAAAGAGCCTCAACCTTTGCATCACAAATGATAGAAATCATATTGAAGATGTTATTTGTTACTATTCCAATTAAATAAAATGTTGTTAAAAGTTTCAAGCTATCTAAAGCCATATGAACAATGCTCTAAATTGATATTGGTTGAGGAAATGCAAATTAAAACAATGCTGAGGTACTACCTCATACCTGTTAGTTTGGCTAATAGGACAGAGAAGTAAAATGATCAGTGTTGGAGAGGATGTGGTGAAAATGAGGCATTAATGCATTGTTGCTAGAGTTGTGTACTGATTTAATCATTCTTTAGAGCAATTTGGAACTATGCCCAAAGGGCTATAAAGCTGTGCATATCCTTTGAGCCAGTAATACCACAGTAGGTCTATATCCCAACGAGATTGAAAAAAAAAAAGGAAAAGGACCTATATATACAAAAATATCTATAGCAGCTCTTTTAGGGGTGGCAAAGAATTGGTAATTGAAGGGATACCCACCAATTGGGGAATGGCTGAACAAGTTGTGGTAAATGATTGTGATGGAATACTGTTGTACTATAAGAAATGATGAGCAAGCAGACTTTAGAAAAACCTGGGAAAACTTACATGAACTGATGAAAAGTGAAGTGAGCAGAACCAGGAGAACATTGTACATAGTGAGAGCAATATTATATGATGATCAACTGTGAATGACAGCTATTCTCAGCAATAAAAATGATACAACACAATTCTGAAGAAATGATGAAAAATGTTATCCATCTCCAAAGAAAGAACTATTGGAGTCTGAATGCAGATTGAAGCATGTTTATTTATTTGTTTGTTTGTTTGGGAGTTCTAGGGCTTTTTTTGGTCTGTGTTTTCTTTCACAACATGCCTAATATGGAAATATGTTTTGTGTGACTACACATGTATAATCTATATCAAATTGCTTGCTTTCTCAATGGGGGTAGGGGAGGAGAGAATTTAAAAACTCTAAATTTTTAAAAAATGAAAAATTGTTTTTATAAATAATTGGGGGAAAAAATATAAATAAATATTTTTTTAAAAAAAAAGTAAAATAAAATAGGAGTTCCCATCATGACTTCCTCCAACTTCTGAAAGAAAAAAATTCATTAAAGCAAATCAAGAATTTCTCAGCTACTCAGCTTTTTAGTAGATTCTGGAAAGGTAAAGTCTTTCATTACTACTAATACCTTGACTCCATGTCAGCTTTGCAACCTCCTCTTAGAACTAATCACATTTTCTCCATTTGTCTGGGCAGTTCAAAAGAGAAGCACGTGTTCACATAGCCGTACACATGTAATCACATATATAATATATTCAGAATATATATATATATACATGTTCACATATATACCTATACATGTACATAAACATACCACATATATGAACATGTGTGGTATATACATACAGACAATTCTCACTTTAGGAACCATTCTGCAGACTCTGGCAAAGTGATTTTTATGTAATTCTAATTTGCCCTAACATAGGGAAGAGAGGGAGGGAGGGAGGAAGATGGCCAAGCACAGTGAAGGGAGGGGCCAGCACACAGTTCAAGAATACATGGAGGCTGGGAACAGAAAAGCCAGAGCAGGAGGAAGGACACATAAGGCCAGAGCCAGACCTGTAGAGGCTGGAACCAAGAGGAAGAACACAGAGTGGAGGGCAGACAAGGGGCCGAGGGGAGCAGACACAGACTGGGAACGCAGATACTGATGGAAGACAAACAAGTGGGGGATGGACATGAGAGAGGGTAGGCAGAGAGAGGCAAAGGTTTTCTATCTCAGAGGTCTCAAGTCAAGCCCCCATCCAGAATTGGTGGTCTCTCCCAGGTCTGTTTTTCTGCTTTCATTTGGAGGCTTTTTTGGGTTGGGAGGTGGGAAGTGGGAAGTGCAAAGCTGCTAGCTGAGGGTCAGGAGGTGAGAGAGGGGGAGGGAGAGGGAGAAAGAGAAAGAGAGAGAGAGAGAGAGAGAGAGAGAGCACAGTACTATACAGTAAAGTTAACAGAGGTATCTTTTTGGAATGCAAATTTCTTTCAGAATTCTTTATGTAAATTCTAATTTGTGTAATGCAAATTTACATAAAGTGAGAACTGTCTACAAGATATACATATACATATATTCTACCCAGCCTATAGACATTCCCAGAAACTCAAAGTTATCCTTCTTTATTAGTGCCTTGTACATTAACACTGGGGTTCAGGCTCACAAGACAGAACAGAAACTTGATCACCAGCAGAAAGGAGAGGTCCTAGAAGGTTCACATTCTTGTATTTTAACATTTCAGATTTCTTTTTCATATATTATGTAATCTTGTCTTCATAATAAATCTGTGAGGTGGATAAGGAATATGCTGTCTTCATTTCACTCAATCTCAGAAAGATTAATTGATTTGCTGAAGATCACTTGAGGTATTGTGCACAAGAGCCAGAATCAGACTCCAACTCTCCTGACTCCCAGACCTGTGTTTTTAGATAGATTGGGGGTAATGGGTCACGCCTCAAAATTTGGATAGATCTCTGGTCCCTGCCATGTGGGGTCTTCCTCCAATAATGCAGTAAGATGCCTATCCTTGCTTTCTCATACAGTGTCCCTTCCATTAATACTCCTCCAGGGAGTGATCAAACATGCTGGGACCCCTCCCCCTATATCTCAACATTACCAGTGAAACACATGGTTTGTCCATGGGTTACGTCTCACCTTTCCTATATGACTAGCCCACATCTCTTTCTTGTCATATATCTCTTTTATGATATCTTTTACATTGTTCTTTAAAATTCCCTTCTTTATTATAAACTTAAACATTTCAATATACAAAGAAAACTAAAGACAATTCTATTAGAATATATGTAATATGACTTTTAAAGAAATCTATATCACATATGTCAAAATCGGACAAGGTAGTAATGAAACTCCTTTCTGTGTATGTCTTCTGCCCTTGTTTTTGCTTTATACATAATTCTTCATGGGCAATGTGCCCATTTTCCTACCTACCATGCATATCCCTATTGCTTTTTAGGTGACTCACAATTTTAATTGTTTAGAGACTTTCATGTCTCTTTCATGACTCACAGTCATATAATATCACTGGAGGAATATTGGCATTGACAAAATATGGGCCTGTTGGCAAAGGAACGGCTAAACAAATTGTGGAACACGAAACAATAAAATATACCTGAGCCATAGTAAACAACAAATATGAAGAATACAGAGAAGCACAGGAAGATTTATATGAACTGGTACAAAGTAAAGTTAGCAGAACCAGGAAAACACTCCGACTACAATAATGGGAACAAAATGAAATGAATAAAGCGAATTTGAAACTGAACACCATAATTGTAATGCTCAAGCTTAACCTGAAGATGAGAGGAGAAAATTCATTTTCCTCACTTTTTTATTTCTTAAGAAATGAGAGACTATGGGGTTGGAACATTGAGTATAATGCTAGACTAAGTTGAAATATTGTTGGTTTTGCCGAAATGGTTTTCTCCTCCTTTTTATTCATTGTTACAAGAGATGGTTCTCTGGACAGGGGAAATGGAGAGTATTATATTCAGAAATAAAAGTAATGCAAAAAACCAAAAGATAGCAATTTTTTAAAGATGTCTTTATTTTATAGAGAAGCCTGGGATCATTAATATCACCATATAATTTCCCAAAAGCAATCCAGACCTCTCTCTCTCTTTCTCCTACTTAATTCTAGACTCGGTCCACAAAACATCCAACTTGAAGGCTTCATCATCATGTGGAGGTGACACTCAGTTTTTGAAAGTGAAGTCAGTGAAGCATCAACTCTGGCAAGCTGCATCAGACTGAAAAAGTTTCAAAGATGGTCCCAGCATGGACTATGTCCATTTTCCAAGGATCAGCCTTACTCAGTATAGAGAGGCTCATCATTGGGAGACTGGCCACTGAGACAGGAATTCTTTAGCCCTGGCAATTCATACTAGTGCACACATCATAAGCAGAGCACACCCTGGCAGGTCCTACCAATAGGACTGAAAAGGCTACAACTATAGGCTGAGAGACAGGCTTTATTGTATGCTGGATGTTAGATAAACTGTTCTCCCTGGTTTAGTCCTCAGCTCCTCCTCTGAAACAAAGAGGAGGCAGCAACGTCCTGCAAAATTTCTTCTGTGTAAATAACCTGAACCCTCTTTTCTTTTTATTAGTTTTCAACATTCATTTTTTAAAGATTGTGAGTTCCAAATTTTTCTCCCTCCTTCCTTTCCCTGTCCCCCCAAGACAGCAATCAATCTGAAATAGGTTGTACATGTTGCAGTCATACTAAACATATTTCTATAGTAGTCATGTTATGAAAGAAGAATCAGAACAAAAGGGAAAAACCACAAGAAAGGAAAAATAAAAAACAAAAAATAACAAAAAAGTGAGAATAGTATGCTTCAATCTGCATTCAGATTCCATAGTTCTTTGGATGTGGATGTGGATAGCTTTCTGAGCCCTCTTTTCATCCAAGAATCAACTTATCAGTCTTCAAAACTTTGTTGTTGTTCAATTGTTCCATCACGTCCTACTCTTTGTGTTTGGGGTTTTCTTGGCAAAGGTACTGGAGTGGTTTGCCCTTTACTTTTCCAGCGGATTAAGGCAAGCAGAGGTTAAGTGACTTGCCCAGGGTCACACAGCTAGTGAATGTCTGAGGTCAAATTTGAACTCAGATCTTTCTGACTCCAGCCCTATCCAACGAGCTACCTCTCCAAACTTTACTTAATACTTACTGTGTTCTTGGCCCTATATTGACCACCTGGCCACAGGCCATAGGTAGAATAAATCAGTGACCAATCTCTAGGGGAGAGATTGTAGGTTTGTTGGTCAAGAAGCCGGAGTTCTAGGAATGACTACGCCACCAGTTTGCTTTGGGACCTTAGGGAAGTCAACGGGCTTCTCTGTGTTTTATCTATATCACCTGTAAAATGGGGATAATAATGCAAAGATAATTAATATGTGGTTATTGTAAGCTTCAAAAGAGAGAACAGAGAAGTGCTTTTAGAGTTAAAAGCACTATACAAATACACCATATCCATACTCTACTAAATTCTTGTCATCCTTTCTGTGAATGCCATTGTAGGAAGTTAATATTTCTGGGCTGCAATATCCCCGTCTATAAGACAAGGGAAATAATACCTCTTTTCTTCCAATTTTCCTTTAGATACTACATAGATAAATGGAAGAAAACATGGGAGAGTGCTTTCAAATTCCTGAAAGCAAAACAGTGCAATTTAATTGAGCTAACAGGGTAAGGGTTCCAGGACTGTATGTATAATCCTTGGGGACTGTCATAGAATTGTAGACTATTACAACTAGAAAGGTCCTAAGAGAGCATCTAGCCAGTCAACAAAGGTTTATTAAGTATTTACTTTGTTCCAGGTTCTGTGCTAAATACTGAGAAAATAAATACAAATCAAAAGAAAGACAGTCTCTGCCCTCAAGGAGCTTAAATTCTAATGGGAGAAGACAGGCTAAAAAGGACCAGCAAGACCAGCAAGAGGAGGTGGAATGAAGGCACCAGCTGGGGGCAATGGTAAAGAGCCTAGAACGCAGGAGTGAGAGGAGGGAGACATGGTTGTCCTGGGCTCCCTCCTCCAATGGAGGTTCTGAGAGGAGTTAAATGAGAGAGAGATTAATTAGAGAGAGATCACCCTGGTGGTAGGTACTAGGAGAGTGTGAATTCCAGGGTTGGTATGAGCTTCCAGGATGAAGAGATTTCTGCAGCATGGTAGAGAAAGTCCAGAACACAGCCTGGAGAGGAAAGAAAGCCCAAAATGTGCATCTTTCCCCTTTTCATTTGACAAATAAGGAGACTGAAACCCAGAGAGATAAGGTGACCTGATCAAGCTAACACAGATGATTAGGGTGAGCCAGTTGTCTGTGTAGGATATTAAAAGTAGGAAGGATTTAAGAAATCTCTACTCCACCTTCCCCAGAGGAGACTCCACTTTGTTGTGTTTCTGAGTCACACAAGCAGTGAAGTGGAAGAGCCTCTTTGTCTGGGTCTCCTGGACCCCAGCCACTATTCTGCTCTACTTGAGTTCCTCAATGTAAAGGCCGGAGAGATGATAGAGAGATGGTAACCACTGCCGGTGACGCGCACAGTTTAACAAGATCGAGCCTTTGCCAGCCAAAGTCTGCCTTATTACCTCTTTCCCACATGCTCGAGACCAGAGCTGAGGCAGCCCAGCTCACAAGTATCAGGGGGACAGTAATGCCTCCCCAATCAGCAAAGCATCATCCATTAGAAAACAAAAAAAAGGTACAGTAAGTGCCACCGAGCTCCTCCATTAATTGCTAAGTAAGGGGAAAAAAGAGAAGAATAAAGTGCTTTTACCTGCTCGGCTGGATAATTAAAAGCTGCCTGAAGCACTGCTAACCTTTTTCATTATGGCAGTGTTCATTATAAAGCCAGAAAGAATTAACTACACTGCATTATCAGATATCGAAAAATATTAATAGCAAAAGTGAGAAAGGGAAAGGAGGAATTTTGGGCAAGTTAATTAAACCACACGTCCTCAATGACTTATTAAGTGACTGGACGAGCTTCCTGGAGCTCTGCAAGTCCCAGGGAGCATGTGATGTGCTCCTGCTCCTCAGGAAATGAGTTTCTAGACCACAGAACTTTTTTTCTCCCTTTTACACATTTTTTTCCTTTTTCCCTTTCCCGAATCCTGCCAAGGGTATAAGGTGCCCAATGTGAGCCTCTTTGGAACCTCCGAATACGGGAGCTTCCTCCTAATGCTATTGTCAGGGGTCCTGACTGCTGGATCACTTTCCAGGTAAGACTGTCTCGTAACAAGGGCCTTTGTGCCCCTCAGCTTCTCAGCAACCTTGAATGAGGTCCAGGACAGCCCTGCCTCCCATTGGATTCCACTCTCTAGTTCCCAGTGTTCTAACAAGGATCCCACACATTTCAGCTGGGATATGACCTTGGTGGTCATGCCGAGCTGCTTTCACCAAGTACACGATCGACTCAGTGTCTCCAAGAATGAGGGCAGCCAATAGTACTGTAGCGCAGGCATGTGCTAGTCCCCTCTGCTACAGCCTGCTGAGCGAATACAACTGTACTAACAAATCTTCTTCCATGGACTCCACTGACATCCTCAGCAATGCCATTAGGTATTTAATAAGGAAGAGGCCAAACTTCCCCTGCTCTCCTAAAATAGAGCTGTTCACTTGAGTTCTGCAGACATGGTGGAGGGGGTGAGAGGAGTGGGGTGGAGAGAATCAATATCTACAAGGGTGATGGGGAGGAGGAGAGGGACAGGAGAGAGAATGAAAGCATTTCCATTTAGCAAAAAGCAGAACTGATGATGAAGAAAATGCAGTATTGATTTTTCCCATGCTGGCCCTGGCCCTTTAAATGAAGTCATAGAGCAATTGAGACTCCAACTTTGATTGGCCGTGGTTCAACCTAATCTCATTGTAAGAGTCTCTTTTGCATGATGGGTGACATTTGGGTGGTTTTACTTTCTGCAGTGCTGGGCCATTCATCCTCTGAAGTACAGTCACAAAAATCAGAAAGTATCTCTGAGAACTGATGGTTTTTGCTTATCCTGACATCCCTCAGCCTCTCAGAGGCTATGAGGACAAGAGAGGATGACATAGGGTCAGAAATATGACCCCGTGTACTTTATAAGTGACAGGCCATGGATGTGGGGTGGGGGGGCCCTGTTCTCCTGACAGCCTTTTGGAAAAGCAGGCAAAAGGTGGTTTGCCACTCTGAAGCTCATGCAGAGTTCATTAAGAATGGAAAACTTTGGCTGATGTATAAGGCAATGCCTAATTAGGTGGAGGAGCCAAAAGAGATCATTCCATTAAAATGGACTTACTACCCATGTCTTCTTCTGGCATACTTCTTTATAAAAGCAATAACTTGCACAGAAAACTAGTGTCTCGGCAACCTATCACTTCTACGTAGCAGTTAATATCCCACAGCAACTCAATACAGCTATGGCAAAGTGGAATTCTGCAACGTTTTCCCCTGTAACTTCCCAAAGGCTATATAGATGTCTTGAGAGGCCCTGGCAGATGAAATCTAGTGATGCCCAGTGGTGGAGTGAACATAGAAGATTTCATCCCCTTGTGTGGACAGAGACTGAGATACTGGATGACATGGTGATTTTCCCAAAGACCGAAAACAACGGCCCTGGGAATTCTTGATCCCTTGCATTTATATCTGGGCTGCTCTGGGAAATCCAGCCTTTTAGAGAACTAGCAAATTTAGCACCAGAGTTAGGTGGCTCCTCAAATTCTGAGAAAAACAGGCCACTCGCCAGAATTTAATGTAGAATCTCAGTGTACAGAATTATCTCAGTGGCCAAATACTCCAAGTCATATATAAACAAGGACACCATCTACGACCCACCCATAAAATGGTCATCTAGACTTGCTTAATAAGATCAATCCTTTGGTTAGCAAAACTGGGCTCATGGAGTATGCTGCACTGCAGGTCTTCCCACTACCTCCTGAAGAAGCCCATTGTTGGAATGTTTTTACTTACATCTGACTTAAATGTTCCTCCTTATAGCTTATACCCACTAGTTTTAATTCAACTTGCTGAGGCCAAACAAAACAAATTGGACCCCCCTTCCCAAATGATAGCTTTTCAAATTTTCAAGTCTGAAAATTTGAATTTCAAATTTCAAAAAATTTGAAATTCAAATTTCAAAAAATTCAAATTTCAAAGCTTTTCAAATACTTGAGAAAGGCTCTTTATGTTCCCATTAAGTCTTCTCTTTTTCAAGCTAAATATGAACTGATTCACATAATAGTATTATCAGGAGACCCTTCACTGACCTGGTGACCCTTCTCCAAATATTCTCCAGGTAACCAATGTTCTCCCTAAACACGACACCCAGAGTGTGGAGTTCATACTCCAAGTATGGACTTTTCCTACAATTGTGGAACTAATTCCAAGAGTTGGAGTGGTTATCAGACTTTCCTACCCATTACCCAACATTTGACAGCAAATGTTTTCCAAATGGATCATCGACTTTACCTCTGAGCTATTTAAAGGTAAAAAACAAAACCCAAAGAATAACATATATTTTATAACAGGTCTCACTGAATGATATGTTATTGTTGGCCTAATCTCAGAGGGATGGTCAGTACCCCAAAGCTTCCAGACTCTCTCTGGTGGTTTCAGTCGAGGAGCATTTCCCCTCTATGCTTATGGAGTGCCTGGTCCTCCATCAGCCTTTGACATGCTAATTAAAAAAAAACAAAACAACCCAGCATCCAAGCAAATGTTGTAGGAAAAATCATTGGCAGCAATAAAAAAACTAAAGGCTGGATTGTTCTTACTTACGTAGACAAAAATGCTCTACTTCAAACCATTCTCATCAATGACCCTATTTTTTTTTTATCATCCTTAGCAACTTAGGAATATTAGTTGGCCAGAACATGTGTGGCTGGGCTCACAGTCTTTTCTGAACGGATAGTTGGCCATTCGGCCAACTTGGTCTCTGCATATATTCGATGCCCCCAGTGGCCTCAGATGTAGGTAGCCACTATCTGGGAGAAACCTATAGTAGGCAAATTGTAATAATTACCATCAGGCTGACATGTAGTTGTAAACTCAACTGTTATCTCATGGTGAGCTGCCAATTTAGGTATTAATAGTTATCCTGATAATGACCTTGAAAGAAACTACCATATATTATCTTAAATTTGGGGGTGGACGAGGTTGGGGGTGGGAAGAGGGAGTCAAAATTGCTGACATTTTAGCATTCAAACTATGATGTTGCAAGCAGCTTTGCTTCAAGGAAAATTACTAACTCTTAACATGTAAGCAAAAAGGGTTAAAATAAGCCATACTTAATACAAATGTTTCTTCTCCTTAAGAAATGAGACTCCCAAAGTGAGTTTTGCACTTAGAGTTTCAATATACAGTAAAGTAACAAATGCAAGAACTTGGTCTATCACTTAACCTCACTTAGCCTTTTCAAATAGAAATTAATATATAAGGGTGTGCCCCTTTCAGACTTTGGTAATTTTGCTTCTTAGAAGGGGCAAAGATACAGACTAATGTGGGACTTGTTTATGAAAAACACGAAGAAAACTTTCCACAGGGAATGCTCTTATCTTGCTCAGCCGCAGTGCCTTTTTTTCCCAGATAGTCATTTACATATAACCAACTACAGAACTTTGAAGTTAATAACTGGGTGACCCTAAACCCTAGAACTGTTTTGTGACTATTGGACATATGTACACTGCCTAGTTGTGGTTTAGCTATCAGAAATGAGAATTTGATGACTCATCACACACTAATTGTGATTTCTCACTATGAACACCCACCCTTGAGATAGAAAGTGTTGGTCAAAGAAAACACCTCTAAGTCCAGTGCAAGAAAGGCTATTTTTCTCTGTGCCGCCACTTGCAGCAAAGAAGGTGGAAAAGAAAAGGAGGAGAGGATATGCTTCTTTGCACTACCTTGTGCTGCAAGGGAGACAGAGGAGAACTTCAGAGGCCACCTAAGAGAGCAAAACTAAAGATGCTTTTGCCATTCCTAGAATAATGACTGCTTCCCTTTATGAAAGAGCATTATACTCCCTCATCTGAGGACGTCAGCTGAGGTTGAAGAAGGAAACGATGAGTAGAATTGAGGAGGAAAGCCCAGCTGAAAGGAGTAACAGCCCAACCTAGTTGCCTATTATCAGCAGAGCAGTCCTGATGATGGAATTCAACAGATCGACTCATCCAACTGAAATGCAGTGTCCTATGAGGACCTGGCCATTCCAGCTATGGAGGAGTGCTAGCTTAGCAGCAGAGTCAACATCCAACATGGGCATCTGGGTGGTGAAGTAGATAAAGTGTCAGGCCTGGAGTCAGGAAGACTCATCTTCCTGAGTTGAAATTTTAACTTAGACACTTACTAGCTGTGTGACCCTGGGCAAGTCACTTAACCCTGTTTGCCTCAGTTTCCTCATCTGTAAAATGAACTGGAGAAGGAAAGGGCAAACTCCAGTATCTCTGCCAAGAAAATCCCAAATGGGGTCATGGAGAGTCAGACACAGCTGAAACAACTGAACATCATCCAACACAGATGCCACACCCATCAGTGAAATTTTTAAGAACAGTTCCTGAGCAAGAGAAAAGACATGAATCCCAAAGGTTCAGATAAACTGCCCTGGCCATGTCTTCCCTACCTGTGCATCTTACCACCATGATACTTTAAGTTAGTGCGTAGTCTCCTCCATGGTCATGACGTGTACTGGTAGGTGAGTGAACCTCAGGTTTATAGGTATCATGTTGTGTAATTTGGGGAAATTTTGGGGTTTTTTTTGTTTTTTGTTTTTTGGCAGGGCAATTGGGGTTAAGCGACTTGCCCAAGGTCATACAGCTAGTACGTGTGTCAAGTGTCTGAGGCCGGATTTGAACTCAGGACCTCCTGACTTCAGGGCCAGTGCTCTACTCACTGCACCACCTAGCTGCCCTGGGGAAATTTTTTAAGTTGACTGTTAGCTGGTTGATTTAATAATTGGAAATACACCAGTAGGGGCTCAGAGATGTAGGAGTAACATTATAGTCACCGACGAGAGTTGTCCCTGTAACTCTGAGAATGGTTGTAGTAGCTGTTCCCTTTGGGGAACCCCAATTTGCAGGTTTGGGGAGTAAATGTGCCAACACAGAAAGAGCCTGGGGGTAAGAGAAGGTGAATACCCATGCCACACATAGATCAGTAGCACTTTGAAATTCAAGTTGGGTCACAGCTTTAAAAGTAAAGTTCTGACTAATGAAAAGGCCACCTCAGCCAAATATAACCAAGGCAGAATACTAATCGGGCAATTAGGTGGCGCAGTGAATAGATTGCCAATCCTCAAGTCAAGAACACTCATCTTCCGAGTTCAAATGTGGCCTCAGATGCTTAGTAGAAGTGTGACCTTGGGTGAGTCACTTAACCCTGTCTGCCTCGGTTTCCTCATCTATAAAATGAGCTGGAGAAGGAAATGGCAAACCCTTCCAGTGTCTTTGCCAAGAAAATCCCAAGTGGGGTCACAAAGTGTCAGATACAACTGAACAACAAAGAGTAATAATCATAAATAATATTTCTATAGTACTTTAATGTTTGCAAAGTGTTTTTTAATATTATCTCATTTGATCCTCACAACAAATCTGTAAAGTAGGTGCTATATTATCTCCACTTTACAGATGAGGTAACTGAGGCTGAGAGGCATAAAGTGACTTATCTGGGATTACAGTTAGTATCTGAGACAGAATTTGAATTCAGCTCTTCTGACTTGAAGTCTAGGATTCTTCCTACTTTTCCTTAGCAGCATATTAACTAGGAGATGGGTACAGGCATGAAAGATTCTCCTCAGCTACCTCCAAGGATGCCAGATTGACTTCTTCAGTAGATCCCAAAAAGTGCCCCCTAGAATGGGGGCATCTCACCTAGAATGCATTCTCTCCACACCTTGCACCAAATCTCTTTACTTTTCACAGCCCTACTCAACCTTGACAACTTCTGTGAAAGGTTCCCCAGACACTCTAACCTGCATTTATGTCCCCCCTCTCTGATTCCCCATCATACTTGACTTTGCCACATATTTTAATACTTTCCATTTATTTTCTTAAATTGTTCTCTTATGTCTTCATGTGTTTGAGTTTAACTTCTCGATAAGACTGTAAGCTCCTTGAGAGAAAGGAAGGAAGAAGGAGGGGAAAAGCACCATTAAGTACCTACTATCTACTAGTTACTATGACAAGCACTTTATAAATATTATCTCATTTGGTCCTTCACATCAGCCCTGGGAGGTAGGTGCCATTATGATACCTTTACAATTGAGGAAACTGAGTCAAACAGAAGTTAAATGACTTGGCTGATGTCCACACAACTAGTAAGTATCTGAGACCAGATTTGAATTCCAGGCCCAGCACTCTACCCACTATCCCACCACCTAGCTGCCTCACTAGGAACCAAACAGTTGAAAGTACAGGGAATGTTTAGCCTGGAGAAGAGGGCACTGCACTGGCTTAAGGGAAACATTATAATGGTCTGAGTATCTGAAGAATGGTTATGAAAAGGGGGAATTCAATTTATTCTGTTTGGCACCAGATGCTAGAACAAGAACCAATGAGTAGAGACTACAGGGAGACCAATTACAAACAACCTGTCATAGATTGTTATCATTAAAAGGGAACTCAGAGGCCATCTAGGTCCAACAGTATCTGAACAAGCACCATCTTTACAACATACTCTTAGTAAGTGGCTCTCTAGGCTTTGCTCAAAGACCTTCAGGATGGGGAAACCCCAGACCTTCTCAGGTTGCCCATTCCAGTACTAGGTAATTCTAATTGTTGGGAACTTGGTTTTCCATTTTTTGTTTTCCTGAAATCAAGCCTAAATTTGTTATTTTGCAACTTCTGCCTATTGCTTCTAGTTTTGAACTAAGAACTAGAAAGATCTACTTGAATTCTTCTGCAGTTCCTGAAGACATCATATCTCCCTGTTTCTTGTCTTTTCTTTTTCTTCTTGAAACTGAGTCTCCCTATCTCTACCCAACCACGTTGGAAGTGCAGTGACCATTGACTCAGCCACCTGTACCACTGCTCAGGTTCTGACCCAGGCCAGTTTGCCCCTCCCTAGGCAGTCTGGTGCCCCTCTCCTCCTACCACTTCCCTCCTGCCACCATATTGGTAGCAGACTTGGTGTAGACACATAATCTACACTAGCTTACTACAATTCAGAATTCCCAAACTCAAGCACTCAAGAATAACTGGCTTGTACCACCATAACCAGCTAAGTCTTCTCTTCTCTAGGTGGAACATGCCCAGTTCCTTCAAACAATTGCCTCATATGGCATGTTCTGAATGCTATGCACCATTCTGATTGCTCTCTGGAAACACTTCAGCCAAAGTCTTTCCTGAAATGTAGCATCCTGGACTGAATTTTAAATGTCACCTCACTGGAGCAGATCAGGGGGGAATATCATCCTCCTACTTTTATGAAAGTATGCTCTGATTACTAGCTTAATGTTTAATGTTTTAGTCTAAAGGTCTTCTTTTTAATTTTAAAACTAAAAGAAATCTATTTATCTTGATTTCAGACAAAGCAGCCCTACAGCATTTATCTCACACGAATATGGCCATTGGACAGGGATCTTATATTTAGAATACCAACAGTTGTTAATGTTTATAAAGGGTCTAAAAACTGTGCGATTCTTGGCACCATCTTTACCATCACTACAGAAGGATACCTTCTCCTTTCTTCCTTCTCCTCTTCCCCCCACCCAAGAGAAGGGAGGATCACTTAGTATTTTTCTATTTTATGGAGTGCCATGACCCAGGTACTATCACTATATATTGGCTGCATATCCTAATTATGGGATCTAATGATAAGACTTGGCAGCTAGGTGGCAGAGTAGATAAAGTACCAAACCTAGAGTCTGGAAGACTCATCTTCATGAGTTCAAATCTGGCCACAGACATCTCTAGCTATGTGACTCTGGGTAAGTCACTTTGCTTCAGTTTCCTCATCTGTAAAATGAGCTGGAGAAGGAACCACTCCAGCATCTTTGCCAAGAAAATGACAGAATGAGGACATAAAGAGTCAGACATGGCTGAAATGACTGACAACGACAAAATGGTAAGACTAGGCAGAAGTCAGAATTGAAGAAAAGACTTAAATAAAACAGGAAATAATCAAGACTATAGAAAAGACAGATTAAGGTTTGGTACCATGGCCGGGAGCGGGGTGGGGGAGGTGGAGTGGGGAGGAACATTGACTCTGAAGTTAAAAGTCCTGGGCTCAAATTTTACTTCTGATGATTACCTGTATGACCTTGGGCAAGACACATAACTTCCCTGGGTCTCAATTTCCTCATCCTTAAAATAAAGGAGTTGAACTCGATGACCTCTGAAATCCTTCCCAGCTCCTGATTTGTGACACCATGGAGGTTCCTCCCTTAGCACAGCCTAGGATCACATTAGCTTTCTTAGGTCTTCTGTCAGTGTTGGTTCTCATTGAGCTTGTAGTCCTCTGAAGTCCCCAGGTCTTTTAATAGATCATCTGCTGTCTAGACTAGCTTCCCCCACCTTATACCTGTGAGGATGATTTGTTTTAACCTAAGTTTAAGACTTCACATTTGTGAGTATTAAAGTTCTTCCTTCTGGATTCAGTCCAATGTTCTACATGTTCAAGTCTTTGAGTGCTGACCCTGTCTTCCAGTCTGTTAGCTTTTGCCTTTCAGCAGTGTATCATCTGCAAATCTTTAACTGCGCTCTCTGTGTTTTTATTTAAGACACCGATAAACATTTTTGAAATCATAGAGACAAATGCAGATTCCCCAGGATGTGCCTCTGGAGACTTCTTTTCAGGTCAATATTTCATTGTTAATGAGGACGCTGGCTATTTGGATCGAGTCATTCAACTTATTCTGAATTCGAACTCTATGTCACTTCTCTCCATGTTTCCGATAGGACCTGCTCAAGAAACTTTGTCCAGTGTTTTGCTATAAGCTCAATAATGTGTTCATACAACATTCCCCTAATCTACTTGTCTAGTAATGATGTAAAGGGGAAAAAAGAACAAGATTAGATTTGGAATGACCTGATGTTTTTAAATTTTTATTTATTTTTATACCAAACTTCTTGTTGTTCAGTCATTTCAGTTGTGTCTGGCTCTTCCTGACCCCATTTGGAGTTTTCTTGGCAAAGACAGTGAAAAGCAGTTTGCCTTTCCTTTTCCAGCTCATTTTTTACAGATGAGGAAACTAAGGCAAAAAGGGTTAAATGACTTGCCCAGGGTCCTACAACTAGTGAGTGACTGAGGTCGAATCTGCGCTCAAGAAGATGAGTTTTCCTGACTACCTACCTGACCTTCTATCCACTATACTATGTAGTTGACCCAAATGAAATCAAATAAAATTATCATTTCTAAATCCAGAGTAGAACAGAAAGACTGTATGACACATTGCAACTCTCTATTATGCACAGCTTGCTTTTCATATTTTAAATATATATTAAATTTAACCTATAACTTTCAAAGCTGCCCTGCTTCTTTGTGTTTTTTACTGGCCTTCCTTCTATTCTCCTCCATACATTTAAAGAAAAAAGTTACTCAATGATCTTCTTTTCTCTTTCTTCCTTTTCCTTTATTTTTTTTTTGATATCTTATCCACGTCTTCCTCACTCTCCCACTCCACACGAATTGAGAAAAAGATAAACATTGCCCTAGTAACAAACATATATAGTTAAGGAAAACAAATTCTCACAATACAAAAAAATATATGGCTTATCTATACTCTGAATTCATCACCTTTCTGTTGAAAAATACGTGTTTCATCATGTACAAGTCATGCTCAACATGTCATCTGAAATCGTAGTTGGTTGTTGTGTTAATTAGAATTCCTAGGTTTTTCAGATTTGTCTTTCTTTACAATATTGTTGTTATTGTACAAATTGTTCTCCTGGTTCTCTCCTCCTCACTCCGCATAAGTTCATTCAGGTTTTCCCATGTTACTCTGAAACCATTTTGTCATTTCTAATGGCACAATAATATTCCATCACATTCACATAACATTTATCTTTTGGTTCCCCAATAGATGGGTATCTGATTCTTTGCTATTACAAAAAAGCTTATAGATACATACACATATATATTTATGTATGTATGTATGTATATATAAACACATATATATTTACTTATGGGTCATTTTCCTCTTCCTCTGATCTCTTTAGGCATGGGCTTACTACAGACATCACTGATATGCACAGTTTAGTGACTTTGGGGTTGCTTTCCAGTATAACGGAGCCAATCCACATTTTTACCAGTAATGCATTAGTGTGGCTTTTTTCCCTCACAGCGCCTTTGACATTTGTCATTTTCTACTTTTGTCACCTATGTCAATATGATACTCAAAGGAATCTCAGAAATGCTTTCATTTGCATTTCCCTATTTACTGGTGATTTAGAGCATTTTCCTTTATGATTGTTGATAGCTTAGATTTCTTCTTTTGAAAACTGCCTGTTCATATCTTTTGATCATTTATCTATCGGGAAATGGCTCTTATTCTTATAAATCTGAATCAATTTCATATGTAATTCACATATAAGAGTATTAAACACTTAGAGAAATTTGCTACAAAGATTTTTTCCTTGTTTCCTTTTCCCTTCTAACTGTTACTGTATTGAGTTTTTTGTGAAAAAATTTTTCAATTTTATGTGATCAAAATTGTCTATTTTTTTCTTTTGTGATCTTCTCTATCCCTTGTCTGGTTATGAACTCTTGCCCCATCCATAAATCCAAAAGGTAATTTCTTCCTTATTTCTCTAATTTGTTTATGATATCACTTTTTATATCTAAATTACATATCCATTTGGAACTGTTCTTGGTATACAATATGAGGTGTTTTTATATATCTAATTTCTGCCAAACTGCTTTCTAGTTTCCCAATAGTTTTTTGTCAAATAATGAGTCCTTACCCCAGTAGTTATGGTCTTTGAATTTATCTAACACTATACTATTATGTCTGTTTGCTTCTGCATGTGGTATACTTAATCTGTTCCACTGATTGACCTCTTTATCTTTTAACCAGTACCAAATCATGTTGATGTTGACTGCCTTGTAATATGGCTTAAGATCTGGTACTGCTAGGCCCCCTTCCTTCCACCTTTTTTTTTTCCATTGCTTCACTTGAGATTCTTGACCTTTTTGTTCTTCCAGATGAATTTCATGACCTGTTATTGATGAAGTTGGGATGATTCTTTATAACCACTTCTTCCTTTTTTAAATTTTTGCCATTTCAGAATTTTTCCAGAAAACAAATCCTGTTCATTGGCTTATAGTTTGCAGATTCTACTCTCTTCCCCTTTAAAAAAAAACCCAAAGCTAGAACATTAACTCTTTTCTAATCTTTTAAAGATCACTGACAGTAGAACTCAGCCACCACTTTTGCCAGTTCTTTCTTTACTCTAAGATAGAATTCATCTCTTTTGATGATTTAAACTCATTGAGGTCAGTAAGGTTTTCTCTTTACCTTAGGTATCATAGGGTCATACTCACAGATTTAGAACTGAAAGGCACCTTAGAGTTTATTTAGTCCAACCCCACCCTTTTTCAGATGAGGATACTGAGGCCCAGAGAGATTAAATGATTTGCCAAAGGCATTATATTGCTGAGCCAACATTCAAATGTAGGTTCCTTTCTGTCTAGAATCCAACTCTCTCTTCCCTGAAAGCACATGGCTTCTCATGGTTTCAGCATATTTTTCCAATTCCCTTTACTCCTAATCTCCCATATATCTTTGGCTGTTGGAGGTCATAGTTTCGAAGCTAGAATCCTCAGTATTCCCACTAGACACAGTTAGGCACAGTAGTCTCTCCTGAAAATTCCAGATTTAGAAAACTCTGCCCCTGAAGCCAATACATGTATTAGATACTTGTGACTTATACTCTACCCCCAACACCCAAAGGGCCAGTTTTATTTCCTTGGCCTGTGCAATGCTACCTGAAACCTCCTGTGGGTCTTTCCCTGTTCCACATGCTAGGGACATCTCATTTCAATTCCCCTACTAGGTAGCAACAGCCACTGAAAGGACCTTCTCCTCATCAAAGACCTGGAGAGGAGGTCATGGAACATTCTGCTGAATCCCTCTGAAATCACTCAAGTCTGGGCTTGGGAACCCAGTAATGTCTTTAGACTCTCTCCCACTGCCACCACTAAGAATTCAGAAGCTCAGAGCGGCTCCTGGGACAAGAGCTGGGCCAGCTGCTCTGGCCTGTTCTAAGTAGAGAGGTTAAAATCCCCTATTCTGGAGCTTGGAATGGTCTCTAGCCTCGTCCCTGCAGGAGAATTTTCTATGGGACTTAAGGAGCTCCAAAGACCTTGCCAAAGCTCGCCAATGTTAAAACTCCCTTCCAAAGCATCCCAGCCAGAATCGGGGAATTCAACCAGAAGCTTACCAGTGCCCCACTCCCTTTTAGTCATTTTTCTTCTGCCCTTAGCAGTCCAAAGATTATTCTCCTTTGTTACAGGAAAAAGAGAACTAATTCTGGAGTCACAGCCCTTGGGTTCAAATCCCACTATTGGGTGGGGGTGGGCAGGGAAACTCTAGATCTAACTTTGGGACTTCTGTAAAAAATCAAAATCAAAATCAATATGATTAAGATTTACTATCCTTTAGCTTGGAACCCCCAACTGGGATAAAAGCTTAGCACTTTAGTTTAAGGGTTTGAATTTCTATCCTTTTTTGTGTCTCCATAGGTGTAACAAGCTAGTCATGGGCCACTTTTTCTCTGACTTACCCTTCTTAGATGATAAACTAGGAAGTTAGGATTGTACCTTTATCTCAGATAGTCTAGCTTTAGTGCTAATTAAAGCACCAAGTAAACAACTTTAAAGAATAGAAAATTTTGGATTAAAATCCATCCTTTTAGGCACAAAAAGACAGTGGAAGGAGGGGAAAGCATTTCACATTTGCATGAATTCTGATCTAAGGGAAAGATCATCACCAATCAGAAACCCTACCTCCTTCTCCAGCACATACACTCCAGCCATAACTTTCCCATCTGCCACAGTAGATGATGGCACCAACAACCATGATGAAGCCTAGCAATTCTTGGTAGCAGCCACAGCCAGCCACTCCTCTTTACTGTGCCCCCCTAACACCCACCTCCTCTCTCATTTAAGCAATTCTATCCAAATCTCCCACCCAGGCTCCTTCCTCCCAACCCTAGGTATCTATAGCTATGGGGCTGCCTTTATGACAGCAGCAATATTAGTCAGGCAGCAGCAGCATTAGGCAGGCTACCTGGTCCCTTCACCTCCTGAAGCTTCTTTTCCTCTCTCAAATCACCCATAGATTGACTTTTCCCAATCCGGTATCACTGTGTGCATCCCCTAAAAATAGCCTTCCAGTCTCTTTCAGGACAAAAAGAAACAATGCTGTCTGTTTATACCTATTTACCAGAAACTTAGGAATCTAAGCTCTAAGAAACTTCTCTACCCACCTGCAGAGGAATCAGTCTTCCCCAAATCTCACTACACATATTCCTCAAGGAGATTAAAGGCAGAAAAAAAGGTCCCATATATACCAAACTATTCATAGCAACCCTTTTTGTGCAGCCAGCAAAGAAGTAGAAACCAAGTGGGTACCCATTGATTAGGGAATAGCTAAACAAATTGTGATACATGAATATAGTGGAATATTACTTTGCCGTAAGAAATGATGAACATGAAGACTGCAGAGGATTAGAGAAAGACTAATAAGAACTAATGCAAATTAAACAGAACTAGGAAAACAATATGCATAATGAAAACCACAATGTAAAGGCAGAGGGGGGGAACCTTAGTGCTGTGTAATTATAATGACCCATGTTACTCCCAGAGAAGAGTTGAGAAAATGCATTTCCCTCCCTTCTTTTCAGAGGTGGGGGACTGTGAGTATGAAATATGTCATACACTGTCAGACAAACTTAGATACTACCCACCCTGAAGAAGTTTAAATTCTCTGTCTTCTTACTATCCAATGCTACTCTCACCTCCCCCCTTCTACCCAATTTTTTTTTCCTGTCTTATTCCTTTTGAATAAGGTATATGCTTACAGAGTCATATTCTAGTCCTTGGTCCCATCCCACCAAATAATAGTAGTGATAATAAAAGCTAGCACTTACATAGCACTTTACATAGCTGACATTTACATATATTTAAGGTTTACAAAGCACTTTACAAGTATTCTATCATTTTATCCTCGCAACAGTCCTGGGAGAAATGTGCTCTCATTTTACAGAGGAGGAAACTGAGGCAGACAGCACTTAAGTGGCTTGCTCAGGATCATACAGCTATGTGAGACCTGATTTGAACTAAAGTTTTTCTGACTCCAGGCCCAGTGCTATATCCACTGAACCACCCAGCTGCCAAACACATCTCAGTGATATGTATGATTTTAAATTTGTCTCCTAGGAATTCTTGTTCATCTTGCTTCATCCATTTTTGTATAGTCATCTGAGGCCATCTACTATATTAAGGCTCCTATATAGATTGTGTCTCCAAAACATTGGGGCATTTCTTACCCCTATTTTTCTTCTAACATTATAGCTACTGACTATGGAATCTAGCTCGGGAGATACACAGAAGTTCCTTTCTCTCTCTCCTTTCCTTTTCAGATTTAAAACCTTTTTGATTATAGGGGAGGGGAGAGGAGGAATATCAAAGAATGAATCTTTAAATTGGATAGGATTGTGATAACTAGAGAGAGAGAATGAGAAAGAGAGCCAGAGAAAGAAATAGAGAGAAGGGGGGAGGTAGGGAATGGAAAAGAGACAGACAGAGACAGAGGAGGGGGAAAGAGAGGGGGATGGAGGCAGAGACAACAAAGGAGGGGAGAGAGAGAGAGAGAGAGAGAGAGAGAGAGAGAGAGAGAGAGAGAGAGAGAGAGAAGATTCAGAGCTGCTTAGCTTTTATTTTGTTTCTGTTTTCTCTGCCAAGGAGAACGACCTTTGGACTAAAAAGGACAGAACAAAAATAGCTAATAGAGAGTTGATACACAAGATAAATATGGAGATAGTAAGAGAACTTTTAGCTGCCCTTGAAGCATTTATGTCACCTGTCCGGATGCACTCCATCCTCAGATGCTAAACAAATTGGCCAACATGATGGGAGAGCCCCATCCGTGGTCTTTGAAAGATTATGGTAAGTGTGAGGCACCACAGAGCTGGAGAAGTGAAAATGATCTCGTGCTTAAAAAAGGAAAAAGAGGAGAGCCTCCAAAATATAAGCCAACAAGCACGGCTCCACTCCCTGGGTCATTAAATAGATAGTGAACATCGAAAAAGGAAGCTATGATAACAGAGTCAACAAGGCTTCATCAAGGATGTAGTCTACCAGACTAACCTAATTTCCCTAAAGAGATCCTTAGACAGGAAGATTAGGGGAGTTTTGTGGACAAAGTTTATGTACACTTTAGCAAAGCCTTTAACAAAATCTCTTCAGCTATTCTTGCAGAAAAAATGGGTTGCTGTTGGTTAACCAATGGACAAAGAACCCAGATTTGAAACTGATTGAATGTGCAGACCCAAAGACTAGTCATGAATGGTTCAGTGTCAGCTCAGAAAAACATCTCCCATGAAGAGCCCAAGGATCTGTGCTACTCAGCAGATTTGTCAATGACCTGTCTAATGATATAGGTGGCATGCTTGACAATTTTGCAGAAGAAAGTAATCTAAAAAGTATAGCTAGCCAAGTGGATGGCAGAGTCAGAACTCAAAAAAAGCTTGACAGGCTAGATAGACGGGTCAAATATAATAGGGTGAAATGCAATGGAGATACATGTCTTATACATGGGTTCAAAAATAACAACTTCACAAGTGTAAGAGAAGGGAAGGATGGCTAGATAGGAAGGAATAAACAGAGGAAAGAAGGGAGGAAGGAAACAAGAATTTATTAAACACCAACTTTGTGCCAGGCACTATGCTATGTGCTTTTCAAATGTTATCTCATTTGATCCTCACAACATCCCTCAAAGGTAGGTGGTATTGTTATCTCCATTTTACAGTTGAGGAAACTGAGGCAAAGAGGAGTTAAGTCACTTGGCCAGGGTTGCAAAGTAAGTGTCTGAGGCTGCATCTGAATTCAGCTCTTCCTGATTCCAGGCCGAGTCCTCTATCCACAGTGCCACTTAGCTAGAAATTCGTCCATAAAAAACATCTTTTTCATCAGACTGCAAGTTCAATATGAGAGTCAACACTGATAGGGGAGCTAAGAAAGTTAATGCAATCTCAGGCTGCATTAAGAAAAACACAATCACTCCATTCTCTGTTCTAAGAAGACCATACCCAGACTACTGTGGTGCCACATTGTAGGAAGGACATTGATAAGATGGAGAAGATCCAGAAGAGGGTGACTAGAATGATGCCAGGTGAGGATCAGCTGAAGGAACTGGGAGGATTTGGCCTGGAGAAGAGAAGGTTTAATGAAAACATGAAATACGTCTTCAAGTATTCGAAAGGTTGTTACGTGGAAAAGATATTGGAAAATTATCCTTGGCCTCAGAGGGAAGAAGTAGAAGCAAATTGGTAAAAGTTGCAAAAATGTGAAGTTAGGCTTGATGCTGGTAAGTCAGTCATCAAACATTTATTAAACACTTACTATGTGTCAAGCACTATGCTAAGATGATGGAGGATACAACAGCAAAAAAGGCAAAAAACAACCCCTGCTCTCAATGGAGACAGTCAACATGCAAACAGCTATGTACAAACAAGATAGAAATAGGATAAATTGGAAATATCAACAGAGGGAAGGCACTAGAATGAAAGGGAATCAGGAAAGACTTCTTGGTGATGGTTGGGTTTTAGCTGGGATTTAAGGAAGCTGGGAAACAGGTGAGGAAGGAAAGTATTCTATGCATGGGGAACAGTCAGTGAAAATACTCAGAAACAGGAGATGGAGTGTCATGAGTCATGTAAGAGGAACAGCCAGGAGGCCAGTGTCACTGGATCATAGAATATATGCCAGGGAGTGAGTAAAGTGTAAGAAGAATGGAAAGTTAGGAGGGGTCCAGGTTATGAAAGGCTTTGAAAGACAAACAGAGGACTTTATATTTTATCTTGGAGACAAACGGGGAACCACTGGAGTTCATCCAAAAGTGAAATGGGCTACCTTGTTCCATAGTGATATTCCCCTAATTGGACATCTTCAAGTAAAGGCTGGATAGCCCTTTAGTTTTTTGCCACCAGGAAAAGAGCTGCTATTAAAAGATAATGACAACAATGAGGCAGCATTCCAAATTTTGGGGGGATACAGCCAAAGCCGTTCTAAAGGGAAAATTTATTTCTCTAAATATTTTTATTATTGATAAAGAGATCAATGAATTGGAAATGCAACTAAAAATGCTAGAAAACCAAGAAATTGTTTAAAACCCAATTAAACATGAAAATACAAATCATGAAAATTTTTTAAAAATTAACAAAACTGAAAAAAAACATTGAACTAATAAACCTAGGAGATGGGTTTAAAAAAAAACAATGAAGGAGATAAACCACAAGCTAATTTGATTAAAAATTAAAAAAAGGAAATGCTTACTCTGGCTTTCTTCCCTTGAGAACTGCCTATT
Organism: Trichosurus vulpecula; assembly: GCF_011100635.1. Taxonomy (NCBI): domain Eukaryota; kingdom Metazoa; phylum Chordata; class Mammalia; order Diprotodontia; family Phalangeridae; genus Trichosurus; species Trichosurus vulpecula. Next base: position 128,812,967 of record NC_050574.1, read on the forward strand.
CATATCCTTAGACCATTTATCATTTGGGAAATGGCTCTTATTCATATAAATTTGATTCAGTTCCCTATATATCTTGGAAATGAGACCTGTATCATAATATTGTAAAAGTGATTCTTTTTCATATTAGACTAAATGGCTTCTGAAGTTTCTTCCAGCTCTGAGATTCTGTGATTAAATTTCCAAGCTTAGATAAATACACCCTTACTATCCCTTTTTAGATCTTGACTGCTCCCAACCACTATCCTTGCCTCCACGTATTTTAAACCAAGGTCCTGAACCTAAATCCCACCTTAGTCATCAGCTTCTTTACCAACTGATTGTTTCTCAGATTTTTCTTTCTCTTCCGAAGCCTTTGCCTCCCAACAACAACATGGACCAAAATACCACTTTTACCCCCTTCAGTATATTGGCTAAAATTTCATAAATGTTAGCAGTGCTTTCCAGATTTCTTCTGGCTATATCATTTGTGCCCCCCAAAAGTAAGTAGTAGGCATGTGATTTTGATAAGTGTTGGGAGGTTCATTGCCATGTTTGGGAGCTGTTCCCTTAAAAGATATTTGTTCTGTGTTTTATTAAGTAAAAACAAAAACAAAAACAAAAACATAACTGTCTCTACCCTTTAGCATAAAATCACCAACCACCAACCCTCTCTCCCTCTGACCTGTTGCTCCACATCGTCATTCCCTGGAGAATCTCCAGCTCCTTCTCAGGCAAAGTCTCATATCTATTACTTAGGTCCAAGTGTTCAGTGGTTATTCTTCTTATCTTTCTCCTTTGGGTAACATTCTTCCACCTTCCAACCTTCTGCTACAGGTTAAGATTTTCCCTCCGCATCTTCAGAACTTTGCTCTAGCTTGTTTCCACACTGAAGCCCACCTTCCTTTTTTTAAGGAACATTCCATTCTCTCCAATGAAGAGGCACTCCATAAGCCTCTTGGGTCTCCTTTCTGGGAAGGAGACCAGCTTCCATTGGGTACTTGACAGTGATAGAAATACAAATGTGGCATACTTCCACGCTCTCCCTACTTGTGGGAAATAAGATCCTTAGTCTTTTGTCATTATCTCTCACAGTTTCTCTGAGAGACCACTTCTACTTTTCCAGCTTTCCTTTGGAGATAACTTGGTGACTGATTGGTTGTGGAGGGGTCAAGGGAAAAGAGAACCAAACGTGACTACAATGTTAAATATATGACATCACGTAGTCATTGTTATGAATCCCCAACACCTTCACTTCCTGCCTCTGGTGACTAAGGATTTCAAGTTGCTTCAATCCCATGAGCACCCTCCCTAAATCTGACACTCAACTAGATCAAAGAATTTTCACCACTAGCCAGGTAAGCCACTGGAGGTGCCCCATATTGTCAACAAAGATTTATATCAATCCTCCCCATGTACCTCTCTGATAAACTGGTAGAGGTCATTTACCATATGGTTTCCGCTCTATGAGATCCCTTAAGCAGGGCCACTATAGAAGGGGTTTGGTTTTGCCCCCTTGGAGCTCTATCTCCAGAGTGAGGAAACCAAACCTGTCCCCCAGTCTGAGCCCAGAACATAGGTAATTAATAGGCGATCATGGAACTACACAAATGCAGACTGACAGCAAGCTTACCTTTCTTGTAACCTGCGCCTTGGCTAACATTAGTTCTACAGCTAAACCCGGGGCTTGTTGACATGTTGTTCCTTTTCATTAATAAATAACTGCCCAAAACAATTACACTTCAGGAAACTAACCTTATTTTTCTCTTTTCCTCTGAAAGGTACCAAAAATTAAAAGCAAAGAAGCTTAAATCAACCAGACTGCTTCTGGGCAGATGTTTCTAAGTGCAATCTTTCTAATGGGAAAAAGCTTTCGGCTGGAGTGACTGTGCATTGGGCCCTTCCTGGGGCAGCTTCATTTAAAGGCAGACTGCCCACAGTCTCTGGGAAAGGAAGACACTTTCACTACAAAGCCCCAGGGTCCCATTCCCTTGACACTGCATAATTCTTCTTGTACTCAGGACCCTACCATCCAAACAAAAAGCATATCCTGGAGCTGCAAACTCATGTCAATCTGTTCCTATCAACCTCTCCTCCATCACTACCCCTTGGTAAGATCCAGGGAAGGTGACTACCTAGAGAGGAGGGGGACAAGCTGGTTCTCACCTCCCCTGGGAAATGAGGATGTGGAAATGACTTAAGTCTTAAGAAAAAGGACTCAGGAAAATCGAAGATTCATAGACACTGAACTAAACACCAAGAAGAATGTGGGATTTCTCTTTGGCCCACCTCTGTCAGGGTTAGCTACAGACAAGGCAATCAGAGGCAGTGGGGATGGATAGGATGATCTCAGTCAGGGCTGAATACAGGCAGGGCAATCCAGCTCAGAGTCAGGGGGGGTGGATATGATGGCTTCTTAGGGGCCCCTTCCCTTTGAGGATGCTGGGACCCCCACAGGATCCTGATTTATCTTCTAATTTATGGGGGCTTTCCAACACACTTAAGTGGCAAGACATCACATTGACATTTTCTGCTGATGGAGCTTCACATATACAAATGCAGATAGCTGGGGCTGGTAGCATTACCTCCTGCCTGTGTGTTACCCAGTAAGTCAGAGCTCCCAGATACTGAGGTGTGGCTCTGGCCTTAATAATAGGAAAAAAGTTGAAAGGATTTTCTCCCAGGGATTAGCCCAAAGGACACTGTGGCTCTATCCAGGCTACCTCTGCTGTCCTCACCAGAGGCTTCCAATGGTCTTGGCACATCCCCAGGGAAAGCTGAGCCAGGGGCCCTCATCCACAATAGTGTCTCATCTTCCCCCAAGGTCAGTGGACTGTGGAGCAGGCTCTGGACACTGATCACTTTCCCTTTCCCTCTCTAATTCTCACCAGTTCATTAAAGTCTGACCTTCGGGGCTCCAGCTTCAGCTGTGGATGTCCAGCCAGAGAGACCATTATATTTTAAAGGCTGTTAAACTGTCCAATGATATTTTAGCTTCTTTTTTATATTTGATAGCAAATCATCAATCACTTTTGGAAACCTCAGAGAGAAACAGGGAGAAAAAAGGTGGGGAATAATATGAAATTATAGTAGAATGAGGCAGCTAAATTTCTCTCTATCAGCAGAGGAGAGAAGAGGTGAGGTAAGATGATGGTCAATTATCTTTTTCTACTCACTGATAAATCACTGGAGCCAAGGAGGCTGTCAGCATCTGACTCATGATAAGCAGATTGGGGAGTCAATATGATGGGAAGAAAAAGCAAGAAGACAAGCCAGCCTTGCAGATAAAGCCATGACTTATTTCACTGGCCTGAAGCTGAAGCTTCAGCATGGGGACTGGCTTCATCAGTGCCCTTTCCTCTTCCACCCACCTCCCACTTCCTCTCCTTCCCCCTTTCACTCTTCTCTCTCCAATCTTAGAAAACAATGGTGACCCTCCTTGCTATTCCAACCCTGCCAATTTCTTTGGAAACCCAACAAGGGAAAAAGGAGGAAGAATTAATTCTAGAACCACCACTTTATAGCCTTCAGCCTCACCACTTGATGTCTTTGTAGCCTTTGGACATAAGCTGATTGGCCTAGCTTGGGGAAAAAATGTGTTTGTTATCAATGTCCCAGCCTCTGCTGGGCTCCAAGGCAAATAAGCTGAAGGATCTCATCAGCCCTCTAAATAGTTTCCAACTTGCTTGTCTGGGCAGAGCAGTTTGTGTACATGCAAATACAGCTGGTCAGACAGGTAGGAGAGCCTGCCACAGTGAGCCAACCTATGTCAACAATGCACCAGGAACTGTGATGCTTGGGAGGGGAGAAGGGCTTAGCAGTCTCCTCCCCTTGTAATCACTGTCATTCAGCAAAGAAGGAGACTTCAGTAAGGATGCCCCCAAAAAAAAGAAAAGAAAAGAAAGGAGGGTCATCGTAGCATTTTTTTAAATAGAACGGACAGAGATTCAAGAGTCTGGGACAAGTAAGGCAGCTTTGAAGCTATGTTGAATATTATATTATTTCTTCAAATGCAAGGTTGGTTTTTGTGTACAATCCCCTATTCCTTTGTGTATATGCAAAAACTCATGTTTGATAATGTTTGTCAGGTATAGAAAAACAAAACCAAAAATTTAAGAAGCTTATAATCTACAGGGAGGGGTGCAGTAAAGTTGTCAAGGGAGTGGTTCAGAAAAAGATGAAGAATTCACTTACCAGGGTCATGTTTTATAAGAAAATGAACGAGGTTAAAAATAAGACTGTCAGACTAACGTCACAGCCTCTCCCGTCAAAGACAAACATCAGGTCCCAGGCAGCTGATACCACAAGCACAGAAGCACACAGGACACCTTCCTATATATACTACAATCCCTCTGATCGTTGTTCCCAGAGGGATGGCAACCAGGATAGCACATAAAAGCTATATATATATATATATATATATATATATATATATATATATATATATATATATATATATATATATATATATATGAGACACAGTCAGGGGGTCTACAAGCAAAGGAGTAATCTTCTATGGAGTTTGGACAACGAGCTCTGTGCATTTGAATGATCACATTTTCTGGGTCATGGGAAAAACTTTAATTGTATGTGAGAATTCTTTTTGTCTCCCATACCTTCTTTGGGTGGGGGAAGGAGAGTGCATAGAATTGATAACATTAGAGATAATATAAATAAAGTTGACTTGTCAGAATGTAGATAGAATACCCACACCCACCATGCATCTAGGAAGTTTTCTGAAACTTGGGATTGACACAAATTCAAAGTAACCATGTACACAAATCCAAAATTGGCCTGAGAAGGAAAACACAGTTCTCTTCAGGGCACCATAAGAGAGACTGAAGTTCTAGGACTAGAAATGGTCATGGTTCAAGTTAGACCCATGACACGGTAGTTAGACTGCTGATTTCCCTGGCTTCCTTTAAGATGTACATCCAAAAATCCCACATTCTACAGGAAACTTTCCCAACCCTTCTGAATACCAATGTGTTCTCTCTTTAATTATTTTCTATTTATCCTATATATAATTTATTTTGTATATGTCTGTTTGCATCTTGTCTGTCCCATTAGGTTGTAAGATCCTTGGGGGCAGGGGCTGTCTTTTGCCTCTTTTTGTATCCCCAGCATTTAGCACAGAGCTTGGCACATAGTAAACATTCAATAAATATTAACTGATTAATTAGACTGGCTGGAAATTTTAGTGGGAAGGAGTATCATTTATTTGTACTTACATATAAGAAATACCGGGAAGGAGTACCTTTTATTTAGTTACAATAACCTCACCCATGTGTATTCTTTCTGAATTTATACTTCTCCTTTCCTATGTAAACTCCAGAAAACACATCTTGTGATCTGAGTTTGTGGCTACAAGAATTAAAAAAAAAAGAAAAGAAAAGAAAAGAGGAACAACACCAAAGTGGTCATCAAGTTCCAGCGGCAAGAGAGGAAGGGAACAGGGATGAAGGAGCAGATGGTGATTAGGAGTGGACATGCCCAGCACAGAGTAAATGCTTTAATAAGTGTGTGTTGACTGACTGACAGATCCGCTAAACAGAGAGACAAGGATAAAAAAAGGTCTAGAGGCTTCGTTCAGAGATCAAGGAAAACAGTGAAAAGTAAAAGCCTTGATGCAAACCTAGGACACAGTCCCCTGGATCTATTCCAAGAAGGACCTGGAATCCCCAGGAAGCTGAGAGTTCAACATGTGGCCAGAACGAAGAACTTCAGGAATTTACTTGACTCTTTCTTCCCCACTCTCCTCTCTCATATACTCTAGAACCTGCAGAGTACCACAGACAATTCTTAAAACAAACAAAAAAAAAAAAAGCCAGTACTGTTTCCTTCTGTCTGCTTCATTAAATCTCCTAGCTACTGCAGGTCCCAGACAACCAGCTGGCCTCCTCCCACCTCCAACTGGTCTCTATCTCCATGGAAGAGTAAAAGTCTCCAATGGGTACCTGAGGTTTGGCTTATGCTTTTCCATTTCTTCTTCCGCTCTGCTTCTCTCTCCACATTCTCCTCAGATCCAAGATTCCTCCCTAAACCCAGGCCTAAAGACCTGCAGGGGTCAGGAATCTGTGGCCTTGAGGCCACATGGGGCCCTCTAGGTCCTCAAGCGAGGCCCCTTGACTGAATCCAAACTTCACAGAACAAATCCCCTTAATAAAAGGATTTGCATCAAGAAACCCTAGTCATAATCCTGGTTCTATTGTCAAGTCACTGTAAGATTTAGGGCTGGTCACTTTCTCCTTCTGGGCCTCAGCTTCCTCATGTCTAAAGTAAAGGAATTCTACCAGATGGAGTAAGGCCCATTCCACATCAAACATTCTGTGTTTCTATGGTAAAGATATTATATAGAAAGTAAAATAGAATGAGTTAGAGGAAGCTAGATAGATAAAGCCCTGGGCCTGGAGTCAAGAAGACCTGAATTCAAATTTACCCCCAGTCATTGTGTGACAATGGGCAAGTCTGTCTGTCTGCATTAGCAAGGCAATAAACACAGCATCAATGATAATTGTGAATGTGCCCATGTAGTTCTGTGTCACAAAATATGAGAGACTCTCCATATAGAAGGTAGAAGAAGTAAAACATTTATTCAGACACCAGAGGACCAAATCCCAAAAGCAACAAGTCCAACCCATCCAAGGAGCAACCAACTCCCGAAACCTATAAGCCCATTTTATCATAACAGCAAGGAACTTAAAACACAATATCACAGCATGGAACCTCACAATCCCATTTGCCTTCTGCCCCAACCCTCCTGCTGGGGCCTTGCCACTAATAATCACTCACAGCACAGCTAGCTCACCTATGTCTGCTCTCTCCCTCAGTTCTAACTTGCTCTCTCAGCATTTCCTGTGGCACACTTTCCTATTTGTCTCAGCAAGCTCCTCCCACCACATGTGACTTAGGCTTCCTGTGACATAAGCAGGTCACATGGCCTATTAATGAGTGGGAAAGATCTTCAAATTTAAATTACCATTACACTCCCTCAGTTTCCTCAACTGGGAAATGGTGAAAAATAAGAGCACCTACTTCACAGTGTTGTTGTGAGGATCAAATGAGATCTCTCAAAATGAGATAATATTTGTAAAGTGTTTAGTACAGCAAATGTTTAATCAACGTCTGTTCTCTTTCCTACTAGTTCAGTTCAGCAACAAATTAGGACTGAGGGATATGGGAGAAAACTGCCTGAAATGGGTAGGGTGTGGCACCAAGCTACTACTACTGACATGGACAGGTCTTTTGTCTGTGTCAATCCCCTTCAAATCTATCATAGGGGCCCAAATTCTAGATGACCCTGAGGCTCTGGATGCAGCAAGAGGAAGGGCAGAGTTTCTTCCCATCAGGGTAAGCCCCTGATGTCCAATACAAATTCATTATGGTGAGTTGCCAGTCACAGACAGTCCCACTCAGCTTTATCATTCTCAAGTATGGACAGAACACTGCATGACATCCTGGTGACCTTGAGTGTGTTCTGGTCTGAGAGCACCAGCCCCTTTTGCACCCTCTCTACCACCTTTGGACAACCCTTGGTCTTCAGCCAATACAGGGTGTTCATTGGTTTCTTGGAGTGGAAGGTCCTTATAGATACAGACTTCATCTGCCGTCATCCTTCCAAGTACATCAAAAACTAGTACATGAGAGAACTGAAGCTATCTTCAATATTTCAAGAAAAGCTTTGTTCTCCATTCCCTGAGACATCTGAACTACATAGCAGTATTCATTCCAGAGCTATCTCTCCACCCTATCCCAAAGCCTGAACAAAGGTTCATTTGGGAGCTGCATAGGATTGCTCAAAGCCAAGAATATTCAATTCACTTCATCAAGGAGGGAAGGAGAAAGGGTCAAACATTTATTAAATGCCTACTATGTGGCAAGTACTCTGCTAGGCATTTTATAAATATATCATTTTATCCTTCCAACAACCCTGGAAGGTACATGCTATTATAACCCCCATTTTCCAGTTGGGGAAACTGAGTCAGACAGAGGTTAAGTAACTTGCCCAGAGTCATATAGTTAGTAAGTGCCAGAGGCTGGATTTGAATTCAGGTCCTATTGACTCTGGACCTCACTTACCCCTTATATCACTTTTGTCCCCCAGGAGGTATGTTGTCAATGAAAATATAAGCCAGGAAAACAAGGGCCCTCAAGGGCTCAGTGCTGGGGTTGGGGGACAACTCGTTAAGACAGTTAATAACCATGCCAACATGATTTATTACTTAGCACTGGAAAGGATTAGGTTTTCATAGAAGCTACTTTCCAAACCCAGCCCCAGCTCCCTTCATTTGCACAGGTAATAGTTGTGTTATTAACAGCTCATTAGTGACAGCAAAAGAAGTCCAGCCCAAGTGACTGAAAATGCAGGACCACTGACTGGACGGGAGAGCAACAGTGCCTGGCTGATTACAAGAGAAAGTCCAACCAGGGAAGGAATTCCTGAGTCTAGAAGGAGCCTAGCTTTGGGCAAAAAGGAAGGGGTTAAGGTTGGAGGGAGGGAAGCCTCCAGAGCACAGAACTGTAGTGGATAGTTGGGAAATCCTCAACCTTTCTCTAATCAAGAGCTATTTCTGATTTCTGATTTCTTCTAAGTCTGATGATTACTGCCAGAGCTGGGGAGGGAGAGGGAAGGGAAGGAAGTGAAGGAGAAGGTACATGACAGCAAAGGAAATTGTCGGGGGATTGTTGAGAGAATAAGATGATGATGGTGATCATGGGGGGCTGACTGGGATGGTCAAGAGGATAAGTCGCTGACAGGAGTGACGGCCAGCTTGGAAGCTGTCAAGACCGATAAGTGATTGACCTGTTGGGTGTCCTCTGATCTAATCTTACTTTAGGACTTGGAGCGGGGGTGAGAGAAAAGAAAACTGGCTCCCTTCCTCTTCCTCTCTCATTCTTGGTGTGGTAAGGGGAAGGAACATTGTCCTGGGAGTCCAGGGACTTGGGTTTTAGTTTCAGCTCTGTTGCTAGTTAGCTGGATAGCCTCAGGCAAGCAAGTCACTTCACCTCATCTGCAAAAAATGAGGTGCTGAAGCAGACAATCTCTAAGGCCCTTTCTCACTCTAAAATTCAATAATTCAGTCATTACTTCTCTCCTTTCTCCCCAAAGCTAAATGCAACTTAGTAAATGTGAGAGGTTTTTATCCACACAAAAATTACAATAAGAAGATCTCCAAAGAACTCAGACAATCCCCTACTGTACTGGATAGCAACTCAAGGCCTGGACACCCCCTGGAAAGCAGCAGCAGCTCCAAGGCTAGAAGAAATGAGCCTTGGCCTAAAAGAAATTTGTCAGTGGGTGGAAAAGAGTGAAAATAAAAGTAGAAAGTCCACCCTCTGTTCTGGAACTGCCTTTCATCATGCTGCTCCCTCCAGACACCCCATCCCTGGCCCACAGATGAGAGTACCAGTCAGCAGAGTGCTATGAAAGGTCTGGGAGTTTGGTTGGTGCTATCTGCAAGGCTGGTTTATTTAGGGCAGTGCTGAAATGGGAGAGGGTAGAGTTCAAATGTGCATGAGGGACTTGGAGGGCCTCTCTCTTTCTTTGCTCAGGGAAGGAAATAAAAGAGAAAGACAGAGATTATGAGAATTACTCATGACCTGGGGATTTCTACCAGTCCGAAGAGGAATTATTCCAAATAAACAGGGAACTGCACCGGGGTAAGCAGAAAAACCATGGACACAAAGCTTACGTCTCCTCCTGCGGCCAGAAAAGCCCATGCTGGATGCCTGTGAGAAGACGAGGTTCTGTATTGTCCCTTGACTCATCAAGGAATCCTTAAGACATGTTGACAAGCTTCCAGACACTCTGCCAGACATTTTACAGGGAGGGTTAGGGAAGCACATCCAGGAGGGTAGTTAGAGGAGATAAAGATAAGACATTTCTTGTAACCCGTTATTGTGGTTCAGTCCTGTCCAGCTCTACATGACTCCATGAGCTTTTGTCCATGGGGATTTCTGGCAAAGGTAGTGGAGTCATTTCCTTCTCCAATAAGATCCCATTTTATGGATGGGGAACTGAGGCAAACAGGAGTGAAATGACTTGCCCAGGGTCATATAGCTTAGGTTGTTAGTGTTCTCTCCACTGCACCACCTAGCTGCCTTGTTTTCTGAGATCTAATAAAGTTCATGAAAGAGCTACTGATAGGAATTGGGAAGTCACTATCCATCCCTGGCTCTGCTGCTAACTTGTTGTATGACCTTGGTCAGACGAGTCACTTAACCTCTCCAGGCCTCAATATCCCCATCTGTAAAATGAGACCTAGGCTGATCTAGGCAATCCCATCTAGCTCTAAGATGCATTCCAGTGAGGCATACAAAGCAGATCAGGCAATCATTCAGACTGTTAAATACACATCAAGTTACATACTAATTTCTTGCTTTGTAGGGATACCGCATCCAGCTCCATGACTTGGGGTTTTAGGAGGGGTTGGGGAGGAGTTGGGGTCAGTGTATCATGATGCTGCTTTTCTAATTGGGAAAGTCTTCCTAATGCAGGTGGGCTCCAAGGAGTAAGAAAGAATTTCCTTGAGATAAGCCCAGACCCAGCTGGGATAGACCCAGGGGCTTGGCAGGGGTGGGGGGGTGGTTCTCACCAGACCTCACTGCTAGAATATGAATCTGTCCTCCTGAGGTCTTAGGTCTGGCCCTGGGAGTCCAGAAGATTCAGAGCAGCTCCACAAATCCTCCCAACTTGCCATGGCACGCTCTTTGCTGATGTTCCAGGCTAGTGTGGCAGAGAGGGGCACAGGTTACCTCTCCTCCTCAATTCCTCCCTCTTTCTCCTAAGTACAGAAAATTACTACTATCATTTTTTTTTAAAGAAAAAATATAATCAACTGTATGTGATCCAATCTTCTGCAGCAGGTGCCTTTGTGAGAAATGAGCATTCAAGAGACCTGAAATGGATAAATATACATATATATAGCTATACACATGTGTATTTGTATATACATAGATATAATCAAACAAGCAAAAATGGATAAAATATAAATTTTAAAAGAATAGAGCTGGTTACAATCAATAACCCTGGAATCATTGACTCCTCTCCCCATTACACTGTGATGTCTCTGTAATCTTGCCAGCAGATTCTATAAAGGGCACATCAGTGCAAGATGAGATAGCCATTGTCAAAAGTTCTAATTCTCTCCACCCTAACTCTGATAACAACAGCAGGGCAGTTTCTGCTGAGTGATCTGGTGTCAGTGAACCACATGACATCACTCTCTAAAACCCATATTGTGTCTCTGCCCCCAGGCCATCTCTGTCCTTAGCAAGCTGGCAGGAGAAAGAGCCCAGGCCGGCCCCACTCTGGCAGAGTGAGCTAGAGCATTTCTCTGTCCTTCCAGGCCCCTCTCTGGAGGGACAAAATCTTCCTGCCTTAGCTCATTTATTACTGGAAACCAATGAAACTAGATCATCACCCCCAGGAGAGGAAGGAGTGGATGAGGAAAAGCAGCATTGCCTAATGGTTAGTGTTGGATCTTAGGGGCTGGGTTCAAATCCTGTCCTGAACACTTTCTGTGTGTATCTTAATGTCCCCTGAGCCTCAGTTTCTTGTTTGTAAAATGGGCTTAGTGATGTCTACAGTACCTACTTTTTAGGGTAGTGAGGCTCAGATCAGATGGTATAAAATGTCAGTTGCTATGAAGGAGGAATATTTACTAAAAGTTTGCCTTAATGGATAGTTCACAGAACCAGACAAAAATTGGAGATTCATAAAGTTGCAAAAGATCTAGAAGTCAGCTAATAATACCTGAGCAATTCCTCAAAACGTTCTACTCTCCAGCTTCCATTTGACAGTCTTTAATGAAAAGGAATCTGGTACCATCTAAGGCAGACTGCTCTGCTTTGGGGTAGCTGTAATGCAAGAAAAACCACTCCTGGCTCCTAATTCTGCTCTGGGGAGACAGATAGAATGTTTTCCCAAGGTCGGCCCTTCAAATACTGGGAGACAGCTTTTCCCCCCAGCCTTCTCCTCTCCAGGCTAACCTTCTTTATTCTTCAGGGTGAGTTTTCTGAAGTACCCCTTGGGAACAATTGAGCTGGGAGATGAAGGACTCAAAATGTGGAATAAGACATTTTTTTTGGACATGGCTGATGGGGGGAAATCTGTTTTGATTAACTACATATATGCTTGTAATGGGTTTCATTTTTCTGGTTCTGTTCTCAATTGGGGGGAGGGAAGGGAGTTAGGGTGAGAGAGTGAGAAACTAGATCTTGGCTGATTAAAATGAAATATTTAAATTTTTTAATTAAAAACAAAATAAAACTAAAAGAAAGAACAATTGAGCTGGGAACTGATTTTAGGACACCGTGCCAATTCATGAGATCACAGGATTTAGAGCCAGAAGGAAATATAGACATCCCCTAATCCAATCGATTCATTTTACAGATGAAGAAGCTGAGACCCACAGAGGTCAAGTGACTTAGCCAAGGTCACATAAGTAACAAGAATTGAAGTGTGAATGTAAGTCCTATGTTTCCAATTCCACCCTTCTTTCCACTATACCGTGATGGCTCTCAGGACTCCAGAGTTCAAATTACGCTCCAAAACATCTTAGCTGTGTGATCACTGGCAAATCAAGGTCTCTTAGCCTCAACTTTCTGATCTATAACATAGGAATAATACTTGCAACATAGGATTCTCTTGAGAAAATCATGTAATTCAAATAATATATAAACTGAAAATTGGCAGGGGGTAGAGTGCCAGGCCTGGAGTCAGGAAGACCGAATTCCAATCTGTCTTCAGACATTTACTAGCTAGCTGTGCGACCCTGGGCAAGTCACTTGATCCTGTTTGCCTCAATTTTTGCAGCTGTAGAAGGAAATGGGAAACCACTCCAGGATCTTTGCCAAGAAAACCCCAAGTGGGGTCATGAAGAGTGAGAAACAACTGAAAGAACTAAACAACAAGAAGTTATTAGCATTACCCTCCAGGATCCTCTGACTGGCTCCTGGAGGTCTCAGCCCAGAGACTCATTGGTATTAGGGGTGGGCCTGAATCTAACTCCCTTTTAGTTCAGGTTCAATATTTGGGGGAAATGAGGTATTTGTAGATCACTGAACAGTTAACAAAAGGTTTACTTAGCTGGAACGCAGCAAAAAGACATTAACATTCCTTCAATCCCTGAGTGTGGCCCCTCTTCTCCATACAGAAACATGTCTAGCTAACAGAGCAGGGTATGATGACTGCCATGGTCTTCAGACATGCCTTGATCAATCAATAAACGCTTATTAAGCACCTACTATGTGTCAGGTTCCAGGTTAGAGAGGCCAGGACCATAGTGGCCAGAAAGCAGTCTTAACACTGTCAGAGGCCATCAGGAATTTGCATCAAGAGAGGCAACAGCTTAAGACTTGTCCCATTCCTGGACAATCAAATCCTCATTTTGTCACCTTTTAGCCCATTTTTCAGAAGAGGAGGAGATAGACCCTGGTAGAATTGTTGCTATCATACTGGCTTTTCTCATTTCTTCCCTCTAAGCCTGTAGACCTTAATTTCTCTGATTTCTTTTAATTTTTGATGATCCTATAAACATAACTATCCCACTCTGGTGAAACTGTACCTCTCAAAGGACCCAAGTTCATATGCCATCTCTGCCACTTGTTCTCTGTATGACCTTGGGAAAGTCCTTTCCTTTCCCTCAATTGTCTCATTTATAACATGAAGTAGTTGAGCTAGATAGCTTCTGAGGTCCTTGCCAGTTCTAAACCTCCAGTCCTAGCTAGGATTCTCTCCCCAGAGCTAAGAAAGAGCCCCTGCCCAGTCAGTGTGTTAGGGATTTGGATTCAGAGGGGAGACTGTTGGTAAAGTATGTATGTGGGGGGTGGGCGTGGAACATCCTGGAGGCCCTGTTCTCAGGGGCATTCTTTCCAAATGGAAAGCAAAGCTCTGCTGATTCTGATTATGAAGATTTACAGCTGGGAGTGAGTTTCCCTGGCAATATCGTCCACTGCCTTTATGAGCAGCAATTACACTGAGTTTGCTACCTGGGAAGGCAACAGGCAAGCTCTGAAATGCTGTAATGCTCTGACTATCACTCTGAGGAGCCCAACACATTTAGTAATAAATATTGACGTTCATTAAGACAAAGCCAGAATTCAATCTGTCCATAGGAATTCTCTGCTTCCGGCCTCCCGTCTGGCCCTTATTTGCAAGATGTCCCTGTGGGAACGAGGCAGGTGGTGCTCACCTTACTCCCCAAGATGCATTTTATTCAATGAGACTTGTCCCCAGTGAACTGTGTGTCTGACAGGCCAATTTGGAAATGAATTTGGTGCATTTTGTGTTGATTATTTATTCTGCAAATGAAGGTCTGTGCTGGTGTGGCTGACAGCTCTGGGCTTGCCCCAGAGCAGGAACAGCGTGCAGAAAGCCAACTTCCCCAGAGCCACTGGACCTGGGCCATTCATCCCTGCCCTGAAATGCTCCGGGCTCCCCACATTTTCCTCCTGCCGACTAACTCCTGCAACGTCTACCCTGCCAGCAGACATGAAGGGGTGTGAAAAATAAGAGATGCCTGTCCATGCTTATGCTCCCATCTGCCGACAATTAGACTCCCACTGTCCCATCTACCCTTTATCCGAAGGATCCAGAGGCCCCCTGGCCTCCAGGCAGCTGCCACCCAGCCCCACACACTTTGGATGGAAACTCAGCTAACCAGTTAGTCTACTTCCTCAACATCTGCCTCCCTCAAGCCAGGTCAGATTGCATATCAATGAGTCAACCATTGTTTGTTGAGCATCATCTATGGCAAGGCCTTGTGCTAAGCATGGTGAGGAGATTCAAAACTGATTAAGATCCAGTCCTTGCCTGAAAGAAGCTTGCAGTCTAACAGAGGGGACAATATATGTGCACCTGGAAAACTAAGAAGACAAGGCAGATACTGCAAAGTTCCCAGTGTGTGTCTGACAAACCAGTTTGGAGATGAATCTGGTCAATTTTATGTTGATTCTTCCTACTGTACAAGAGGCAGTGTCACGAAGTAGGAAGAAGGCTGGCCCCAAAGCTCGGAAGACCCAGGTTCCAGTTCTGCCTTTGACACATATTGGCTGTTTTAGACAAAGCTTTAAGACTTAAGACTGCAGAGAAGGTGCCTCATCTGGGAGTTCCCAATATCAGTGAAATCACAGGTTCAGTCCTTATCCCTACTGCTATTTATGCTGTAAATAAATGGAAAAGCCGGAGGAGATTGCTGTAGGCTTAATTGAAGCTCTGGGGGCAGGGGAAGGGAGGGAAAGGGAGAGGAGGAAGAGCCAGGGAATTCTTCCCAGGTGGTTAGACCTGAAGGCAGAGGATTTGAAAAGGTCAAGACAGGGAAGGCATTTCAGGAGGGGAGAAACAAGATGAAGAGAGACTGGAATGGAGGACTGCAGGACAGTTTGGCCTGGAGTAGATCATGGGTGTTGGGGAGCAGTTGGAAATGAGCATAACCAGGTAGAACAAGGCTAGCTTGCTAAGACCTTGAAAACAAAGCCAAAGGTTCTGAAGAGTCCAAGATCTGAACCTAAGTAAGATGACCATGTCCCTTTAGATCCATATTTTTTAAATTCTTCGCTAGCTGGTGCCTAGGTATCTGGTTATATGCCACCCGTTTCTGTTGTCAAATTCTCTGTTCTGTTCATTCATTCACTCATTCAATATGTTTCTATTAAGAGCCTATTATTTCACATGTATAATTGATATCTTATTGCTTGCCATCTCAATGGGTGAGGGATACGAGGGAAAGAAAGAATTTGGAACTCAATTTTTTTTACAAAAAAGAATCTTAAAAATAAATAATATATATATATTTTTTTCTAAAACAACATTTTTAAAGAGTGTGTTATGTGCTGTTCTCAGCATTGGGAATACAAAGACAGAGATGAAACCCTTCCTACCCTGAAGGAACTTACATTCTATGAGAGGGAACCATTAGTACAAAGATAAGCAAATAGAAAACAAAGTCATGCATACTCATTTGAGGCTGAGAGCGCTGGTAACTAGTGAGATCAGAACAGGCCTCATGGAGGAAGTGGTATGTGAGTTGATCCTTGAAAAAAGCTAAGGCTTCTAAGAGACCTCAGAGGTAGGAAGAGAGTATGTTTCAGCCATAGGCTGGAAAAAAAAAACAGCACAATTTTGCAGGTTTCAGCCTCTCATGAGTCTTGGACAATTGATTTATTTGATGGGAACTCAGGAAGATGGTATGTCAGCTTGATGACCCAGAGTCCTCCAGCATCTTCTTCTATCATAGCTTGGCATCATCTTCGGAAAGCACAAGGCTTACCTCGGGGATGGGGGAGGGCAAAAGGAAGAGAGAACATTTGGAACTCAGAATTTTTAAGAATGAATGTTAAAAATTGTTTTTACATGTAATTGGGAGAAAATAAAATACTTTTCAAAAAAAGTCTTACCTCATCACTTCGTTGTTCAATGAGTTTCAGCAGTTCCCTATTGCCTCTCAGATGAAAAAATATATACTCTTCCCTTTAATAATCTGGCTCCACTCTACGTTTCCAGACTTATTTTGCATTGTTCTCCTTTGATTCCTTTACATTCCTGCCAAACTATCCTACTTGCTGTTTACCACATTCTGCAATCCATCTTCTGATTCCAGCCCCTGAAAGGTCAGTCCTTCATCCCTAGAATGACCTCTTTTCTTCCTCCCTTAGAATCCTTGTCTTCAGGGCATCTAGCTTGGTCAATGGATAGAGCACCAGCCCTGGAGTCTGGGAGGACCAGAGTTCAACTCCAGCCTCAGACACTCACTAGCTGTGTGACCCCGGGCAAGTTACTTAACTCCAAGCCAAGAACTGTTTCTCATTTTGTCTTTATAAATCATCATCATACCAATAAAAACACCTATATAACATTTGAAGTTTACAAATACCATCTCACCTGATCCTTACAATCCTTGGAGAAAGGTGCTATTATTATCTGCATTTTACAATTTGGGAAACTGAGGCAGGGGTTGTGACTTGCCCAAGGTCACACATGGAAGTACCTGAGACTAAATTTGAAACTGAGGTCCAGATCCAGTACTCTATCCACTGCAATACCTAGTTATATCTCTAACCCTCACACATAGTATGGTTCTTTGTACATAGTGGACACTTAATGTTTGCTAAATTGGATTGGGAGCCAGGTGCCCCTAGGGCACTAAATTAATACTCTTGTGTTCCTAGTTGCATGGACACCTAGGTAGAGATTAAAGGTGGGGAGGGAGTTGAGGGAGGACTCAGTATTACCTAGACCTGTCTCCCTTATCTTCCCATCTAGAGTACTTTTAACATGTGAGATCTCAGTTCTAAACACAAAGGACTTGGAAACCACACAGCCTCTTCCAAGCATTAGTATGAATGTTATTCTCTCCTTGCAGGCTCAGCACCAGATAACTCAGGAGGCTGAACTCAGAAAGCCCCAAGTCAAAGTCCCACAGAGACATCCTCCCTGGGGAGTGGAGCTAGGGCTCAAGTATAGGGACCCCCTGGGGTCCTCTTCCTATAAGAAGCAGTCCCATAAGGGCCTGGGAGACTCAAGCTAATAGGTACCAAGAACCAAGCTCAGCATCTCCCTCCTGGAAGATTTGATACTCTGCCAGGAGAGCCAAATCATTATCTCTGTTTGGAAGATAGAGGTTAGACAGAATCACGGAGCAATTAAGTGCCTAGCTGAAGGTCGCAGAGCAAGTCAAACATTGGGGCCTTCAAGCACCAAGCCCTGCTGTGGCAATCAGATAGTAAGTGGGTTGGGCCTACACAGGCTTCCCTCAGGCTGCCAGGTTCATATACCTTCATCTTGCCCTGCCAACCACTCTGCTGCCTCATGTTTGGGAATCCCACACAGCCGAGAAATTCAGTGCATTCTGATCTTGAGCCTCCACTGTCATTCCAGAGTTGGGCCCTCTCAAAATCAGGAGCTCCCTGCCCCAGTGAGAGAGGTACCGCTTTAGGGAGCCAGAGTCCAGGGATGCTGAGGGGTACAAGAGAGCGTGGAAAGGAAATTGTGGATGATGCTGAGGTAAAATCGCCCTTCTCGGGAATCAAAACTGGACTGAGGATGACCAATTTAACTGGGACCATAGTAATTAAATTGCAATTTTACCAGTCAAATGAAACTGTTTTTTTGGAATGTCATCAGTAACCTCCTAATTGCCAAGCGCCATGGTCTTTTGTCAATTCTCTTTGTTCCCCTGTAGTCATTTGTCACTGTTGACCATGCTATCCTTCCTCCAGCCCTTTAGTTTTCACAAAACTTCATCATCCAAATTTCTAATTGCTCCTTATCTCCCCCCTCCTGCTCCCCATGAGGCTGAAGTATGGCTATGTTTTTAACTCCCTGAGATAGTAACCTCCAATCAATGAAAGTTTCTAGCAACCCATAGAGGTCTACCTGTCAGGGAACCATGTCATTGGGATTATTGCCCCAGAGAGAAGGTCTGACTTACTAGACATCAAATTCTTCTTTAGACTCCCAAGACTCTATGGTTCTCAAAGAATTTATGACTTTGAACAAGTCACACACCCTCTCCTGGCCTTAGTTTCCCTATCTCTAATATAAAGGAGGTACTATACTGATCTATAGAGATACTGATCTATAGATTCTCTTTCTTGCTCTAGGAGTCGATGGTTATACAGCTCACAGAGAATTGTAGAACAAGTAGAGTGCAAGTCCCTTGAGGGCAGGGACTTTTTTTTTTTTGGTTTTGTAACCTCATTGCCTACCACAGTGCCATGTTCCTGAGGCACTTAATGTTGGTGGCCATTGTTTGTTAAATAATAGAATCTCAGAGAGAGTAGGATCTCAAAAGCCATCTAATCCAGCCTAAATAGGAGTCTTCCTCTTCAACAAGCCCCAAAATTAGTCATACAGCCTCCATCTGAAGAGGTCATACTTCCCAAGTGTTGCTTTGTTTGTCCTTTGTTCTCAAAGAGGAACAATGACAGCAGGAAGGTGATGTCTTGGTTTGCAAGTGAATTGGATTTAAGTGAGGCAGAGAGCAAAGTCATCAGCCTCACTGTCTCCTCCAGAGCCACCCGGGTCCAGTGGCAAGGCATAGATCAGGATGACTGGAGATGGCCTCAGATGCAGTGGGAGACCTTGGCTTTTTAAAGCTGAGGTCTTTCCCAGCTTTGTCTGAAGCAACACCTATTCAGTGATTAAGGCTACATAAGAAATGAGGCAAAAAAAAAAAAGCAGCTCCCTTTACCTAGCCTTAATCACTGAATGGGTGTTGCCTCAGAGAAGCTGAGACCTGAGAAATACCTCACAAGGAACATACATTTCAAATGGAGCTCTGGAAACCAGGTGTTGCTAAAGGCCATTGGGATTCAAATGGAGCTAGTTGACAAAGCCTTAAACCCAAATTACTCTGGCTTTCACTGATTGGCCAATAATCCACAATTGGCCACAACCCAAGCCTCAGTTGGTCATTGTTTGAGTTTTGTTGGCCAAAAGCGAGTATAAATAGCAATTGTTTCTGTTCTGGCCAGTAACCCTGAGGCTTTTCCCCTCCCAGATTGGCCTCTCAGGTAACCCAATTTGGGACAGTGCTACCCCTCTGGAACTTCCACTTACCTTACCTACTTCTCTCTGGGACAAGAAGAGCAAGTAAAATCTCACTTTCACATTGTTTGTTGTTGCTGTTTGTATTTCCTTTCTTTTTTTAAGGAGATGTAACAGCAAGGACCCTAGTATACCCAGGATGGCCTGCTAGCACAAGTTCTTAGATATGCTTTTAAAGGAAAGCAACTTTAAAGGGGTCAACAATCTTCTTTAATTACATTCACTAATTCAAGGGAAAAGTCAGCATCCTGAACATCAGAGAAAATACAAGTAGAGAAATTAGCATGAAGACCAACAGACAGGGTTGTTAACTGCCTGAATCAAAGCAATATAGCTAGACACTTTACATACATCACTGGATCCAGAGAGCCTTTACATCTGAGTGAGCAGGGAGTCAGAACATATGGCTACTCAGTCTTGACCAGGAAATCAAAAGGTCCTTCTCATAAGCAAGCCCCCAAAGCAAAAGCTCGACTCTCAGAACAATTCTCTTTCAGCTAATAGGCTCAGAGCCAGAAGGCATCACAACTCTCCTGACTCAGCCCCTAATTGGAAATTAGCGAAAGGTATGAAAGCCTTACTACAAGCAAGCCTCCCCTAAGCAAGCTTCCCCTTTAAGCAAATTCCTCTTAAGCAAGTTCCTCCCTCAATAGGCTCAGGATGTCTCAAAGCTGTGAGCTGGGCCAGAACTCAAAGCAGGTCACATAGGCTTATTAATGGATGGGGAAGATCTTCCTAACCCATTAACATTACAGGGGACCAATGGCATCATGGGTGATGATGACTTGCGCATGAATTGGATTTAAGTTAGGCAGAGTTACACAAAGTTGTAAGCCCCACTCTTCCAGAGTCAATGAAGTCCAGTGGCAGGACAGAAGCCAGGACTACTGGTGTGGGTGACCTTGATATCTTTGATGTCTGACCAAGCTCTCTAAGCCCTCCACAGCCCCTGCTTCAGCTGCCTTTGTGGCCCTTGGAACAAATTGTTGTCATCTGCCCATTCCACTGGGGGGCATTTTCCCATGCTTGGGCTATTCTTGAGGGCAGCTATCATGCCCCACACTTCTCTCCCCAGACCAATAGCTTCTAAAGCTAAAATCCTTAGATGTTTTTTTTTTAAATGATCTTCATATAGTATACTTCTTCACTATCCTGGGTGCCCTCATTTGGACATTGTCCAGTTTGTCAAATCTTCCTTCCTAGAATACAGTTTTCAAATATGGTCCAACCAGGGCAGAGGACCAGTAGGGATATCACCCCTCTAATCCTAGGCACTGTCTCTCAGTGAAGCCTAAGGTCACTTTACTTCGTTGACTGACTGACAAGGAGACAGCTACCTACCACAGTGGATAAAATGCTGGCCCTGGGGTCAGAAAGACTTAAGTTCAAATCTAGCCTAAGATACTAACTGAGTGACCCTGGGCAAGTCACTTTACCTCAGTTTGCCCTTCTCTAAAGAGTAGATAATAATAGCATCTACCTCTCAGGGTTGCTATGAGCATCAAATGAGATAATATTTGTAAAGCATTTTGCCTAGCACATAGCAAGTGTTTAATAAATGCTTGGTCCTTCCCTCCCTCTCCCTTTCCTGGCTTTGTCAGCTGCAGGTTGATAAGAAGCATGCCATCTGTACCTTTAAGTCCTAGATAAAAATATTGCATAGCACAGTAGCAAGTAGAGATTCCTGGGACCCTCTACTTAGAGATCTCCTTCAAATTGACACCAATTCATTAATGATGACTCTTGGGGTCCAGTCATTTACCTACCTCTAATTCCACTTACCAGTACTATCACTTAGCTCATATTTTCCACCTTGCCCACATGAATAGTGTAAAACAGTTTGTCATATGCTTTGTTGAAATTAAGCATATTATTCTTACTGCATTCCCCTTATATACCAGTCTAGCAAGTCTGCAAAAAAAAAACAAAAGGAGATGACATTTCTCTGACATGACCTGTTTTTTATGAAGTCATGCTGACTCACGGTGATTATTGCTTCCCTTTCTAATTGCTGACAAAACATCCCTTTAATAAGATATTCTGGGATGTTGTCAAGAATTCAAGTCAAACTCAGTAGCCTATATTTGGAAAACACTTTTCTTTTCCCTTTTTTGAAAATGGGGACATGTTCCTTCTTCAGTTCTGTGGGGGCCCCTCCCATTCTCTATGATTTAAAAAAATACTTAAGCAGCTCAGCACTTCCATGATGCTACTTTCAAAAAGACTGGAAGCATCTTTATATACTTTCTATACTTTGTGATATTATCCACTTCCTTTGACTTCAACTATGACTTTTATATGGATGACTCCCAAATCCCTATCACCATCTTGGACCTCTTCCATGCTACATCCCATACCTCCAACTGTCAGCTAGATTTTTCTAATTGGATGTTCTGCTAACACCTTAAGCTCAACATACTCAAAACTGAACTAATCATCTTCCTCTTCCCACCAAAACCAGTTCTCCCTTTTTACTTCCCAATTTATGTTAATGATACCACTTACCAAAGCTAAAATCTCAGTGTCATCTTTGATTGTGTCTTCTCTATCCCCTACGTATGTAGTCAGAAAATCCAAACAATTCTCCCATTGCACTCTGGTACATCTGTCCCTACCTGCTTTATGTCAGTGGAAATGGACAGGAGAAAAGGAAGCAGACTCATTACTGTTCACCCCTGGGGTGAAGGAAGGGAAGGGAAACACCTTCATCACTTCCTGCCTTTGGACTATTGCAGCTATCTCCTCCTGACTGTTCTCCTTGACTCCATTGTCACCTTTTCATGACCCATCTTACAATTTAATTCAATTGGCAGTGCCAGTGCTAAGCACTAAGGATGCAAAAAGAGGTATCAGGATGCCTTGCCCTCAAGGATCTCACAATCTAATAGGGGAGGTAACAATCAAATGGATGTGGATATGTACCAAAAACTATATATAGGAAAAATAAGAAATAATTAAAAGAGGGAAAGCACTAGAATTAACAGAGGTTTGGAAAGGTTTACTATAGAATTGTAGTTGGGACTTGAAGGAAGCCAATAGGCAGAGATGTGGAGGGAGAGTATTCCAGGCATGGGTGACAACCAGAAATAATGAGAGGAACTGAGAGATGGAGCAATGGAACATCTTGTTCATGGAACAGCAAGGAGGCCAATGTCGCTGGATCAATGAATATGTGACAGTGAGTAAGATATAAGAAAACTGAAAATGGTGGGGGGAGTTAGGTTATGAAGGACTTTCAACACCAGATAGAAGATTTTGTATTTGATCCTAGGGAACAACTGGAATACATACATATGTATGTATGTGTATGTATATATGTATATATACTATATGCATATATACTATATACTATGTGCATATATACTTATATATTATGTGCATATATATAAATACTATATTCAAAGGATTATGATAGTTACTAAGCTATAAGGTAAAATATATATGTATATATATATATATGTATAGTTCCTGCCCTCAAGTTTAGACTCTAATAGAACAAATATGAGATGTACACAAATAAATATGATACAATGTAGACTGTAATATGGGCAAAGGAGAGGTCCAGGCATAGCTCTATAAAATATGGAACCAGAAAGATCATTTTCAGCTGTGGAGAATCACCTTTATGGTTAAGGTAGCAGCAAAGTTTAGCCTTTAGCAGCAAAGTTAAGTGGCCTTAAAAGAGAAAAAAATGCTAAGGAGAAATTAGTTGCAAATAAAACAAACTTCCTGATACTGAAGGGAGCGATGAAAAAGAAAAGAGAAGAATTTAATGAGGTGAAGAGAAACCATGGCATGATGTAGAGTTCAGGAAATGAAGTCATAGGAACTGAATTCAAATCCTAGCTCTTTCTACTTACTAGGTGGCCCAGTAGAGAGAGCACTGTTCTCAAGAATCAGGAAGACTTGATTTCAAATCCTGCCTCTGACACATATTAATTATGTTATCATGGGCAAGTCACTTAACCTCCTTCACTTTTAGTTTACTCACTTATAAAATAAGGATTATAGGGACTTCTAGCCAAGATGACTAACTGAATAGAAACAGAGTGCTCAACTCCCACATATCTACTCTATCAAAAACCTGAAATTCAAGCCAGATTGAATAATGATGAAAAAAATCTAATGAGCTATTAAAATATGTGACTTTTTCCATCCTAGAACTGCACAAAAGTGAAAATTCTATCATCAACAAGAAAGGAAGCTGCCAGCAGGGCCAGCTCTAGAACAAATAGTAGCCTCCCAGAGAGACAAGAAAAAAGAGCCAAAGAATAGGTAGCAGCAAGAGCAGACCCTCTTCCCATCACCCCATGAAATTCATGGATGTTCAGAAAGCCCCAGATGAGGACCTTAGAAGCCTTAGAGAGTGACAGCCTCTAGTACCACATGGCATCATGCAAACCAGGACAACCCAGGTACCCAGGGGCTCTGTCACTCTATATTGAGATGTCATAGCGGTCTCTGAAAATCCAGCATTCTGAGCCTCAGGGATCCAGGGGGCTTAACTCCAAAAGGTAGAGGTCATTGTAAGAATCTAGATGACCCATGGTACAACCGAGCATGATTAACTAAAACTAGAGAAATGAGTAAGCCAAAGAAGACACCAAGCAGAATCAAACATTATTGTCACTCTGGACATGCCCCCAAAGAAAAAATAATAACTCCATAGTAATGGTAAGCAAAAATTCAAAAGAAAAATGTTTGAGTTTTTTTCAGAAGAACTACATGAATAGCTAGAAAAATTAAGCAAGAGATACAATATGAAATGAAAGCTCTTGGAAAAAGAATTAGGAGGAGAATAAGTACCTTAGAAGAAAAATTGGTAAACCTCATCTAAGAAATAGACTCCCTAAAAACTAGAATAAACTAAAAAGAAATCAATGATGCTATGAAAGAGCAAGAAAAAATAGAACCAAATCAAAAGATTGAAAAAGGAAGAGAAAATTGTTAAGATATCTGAAATTTTTAAAAATTAAATTAAAAAAAAACACTGACCTGAAAAGAAATCAAGGAGACATAATTAAAGAATCATTCAACTCCCTGAAAATCATGATAAAAAAATCACAAATGAAACTGCCTATATTTATAAGAACCAGGGGACAGAGTGAAGATCAAAAGAATCCAGTGATCACTACCTAAAAGAAATCCCAAAAGGAAAAACCTCAGGAATGTCATAATCCAGAGCTGGCAGATTCTAACATAAATGAGAGATCTTAGAATACAATATTCCAAAAAGCAAAGGACATAATTGGTTTTGTTCTGAGGGTTTTAAGAGAAGGGGGACAGATTAGCATAGAAAGGAATGTATTAGTGTAGAATGGAAGAAGGGGGTTGGAACTTGCTTTTTCTCATAATTAGAGTGTGTGAGAAGAGTATACAAATGTAGGGATAGAGGTGGAGGTAGCAGACATCAGTTGAATACCATTCATCTGAAAAGAGGGTTGAACACCCACACAGAGGATGGTGTAGAAAAATAGCAAACGCAACAGGGAAATAAGTGGCCTTAAAAGGGAAAAAAATACTAAGGAGAAATTAGTTGCAAATGAAACAAACTTCCTGATATTGAAGGGAGAGATAAAGGAAAACAACTACAATCTAAGGTGGGGTAGGGAAGAGAGTCATCAACTGGGAAATGGCTAAACAAATTGTGGTGTATGAATGTATTGGAATATGATTGTTCCTGTTCGGTTTTTCGGTCATATTCAACTCTTCATGACCCCGTGGACCATAGTACACCAGGCCCTTCTTTCCTTGACTATCTCCCAAAGCCTGTCCAAGTTCATGTTTGTTGCTTCCATGACACTACCTATCCATCTCATCCGCTGCTATCCCTTTCTTCTTGTGCCTTAAATCTTTCTCAACATCAGGGTCTTTTCAATGATTGCTCTCTTCTCAGTATGTGACCAAAGTATTCAAGCTTCAGTTTCAGTATTTGACCTTTCATTGAACAGTCTGAATTAATTTCTTTAAGTATTGACTGATTCAAAGGACTTTCAAAATCTTCTCCAGCATTACCATTTGAAAGTGTCAATTCTGCGGTGCTCAGCTTTGTTTAGAGTCCAATCCTTACAGCCATACTTGCTACTGAAAAAAACATATAGCTTTGATTATGTGAACCTTTGTTGGCAAGGTGTTGTCTCTGCTTTTTAATATGCTTTCCAGATTTGCCATAGCTTTCCTTCCAAGGAGCAAGCATCTTTTAATTTCATGACTGCAGTGGCCAACTGCAGTGGTCTTTGAGCTCAAGCACATAAAATCTGATGCTGCTTCCATTTTTTTCTCCCTTTGTTTGCCAGAAAGTGATGGGACTAGTTGTCATGATCTTATTTTTTTGAATGTTAAGCTTCAAGCCAGCTTTTACACTCTCCTCTTTTACCTTCATCAAGAGGCTAAAATCTTCACTTTCTGTCATCAGAGTGGCATTGCCTACATATCTGAGATTGTTGATATTTCTCCTGGCAATCTTAATTCCAACTTTTGACTCATCCAGTCTGGCATATTTGCATGAGTTACTCTGCATATAAGTTAAATAAATAAGGTGACAATACACAGCCTTGCCGTACTGCTTTTCTCATCTTAAACCAATCAGTTGCTGCATGTTTGGTTCTAACTGCTGCTTTTTGACCCACATACAAGTTCCTTGGGAGACAAGTAAGATGATCTGGTACTCCCATCTCTTCAAGGACTTGCCACATTTTGTTGTGGTCTACACAGTCAAAGGCTTTACTGTAGTCAATGAAACAGAAGAAGATGTTTTTCTGGAACTCCCTTGCTTTCTCCATCACCCAGTGAATGCTGGCAACTTGGTCTCTAGTTCCTCTGACTCTTTGAAAACCTGCCTACTCTTCCGGTAATTCATGGTTCACATATTGCTGAAGCCTGCCTTGAAGAATCTTAAGCCTAACCTTGCCAGCAAGGGAACTGAGCATAATTTTTCAGTAATTTGAACATTCCTTGGCATTGCTTTTCTTTAGGATTGGGATGTTAACTGATCTTTTTCAATCCAGTGGCTACTGTTAAGTTCCAAATTTGCTGGTATATTGATTTCAGCACTTTAACAACATCATCTTTTAGGATTTTAAATAACTCAGAATTCCACCACCTCATCTAGTCTTATGGTTAGTGATGATTCCTAATGCCCATTCGACTTCAGTCTCCAGAATCTTAGATCAGTAACCACACCATCATGGTTATAGGCAATGTTAAGATCTTTCTTGTATAGTTCTGCATATTCTTGCCACCTCTTCTTAATCTCTTTTGCTTCTGTTTAGTGTCTACCATTATTGTCTTTGATCATGCCCATTTTTGTATGAAACATTCCCTTTATGTCTCCAGAAGAGATCTTTTGTCTTTCCCTTTCTATTGTTTTGTTTTCCATTTCTTTGCATTGGTCATTTAAGAAAACCTTCTCTCACTTGCTATTCTCTGAAATTCCTAATTCAATTGGGTATATCTTTCCCTTTCTCCTTTACTTTTCCCTTTCCTTCTTTACTCAGCTTTTTGTAAAGCTTCATCAGACCACCATTTTACTTTCTTATTCCTCTTTTACTTTGGAATGTTTTTTGTTGCTGCCTCCTATACAATATCAGGAACCTCTGTCCATAGTTCTTCAGGTACTTTATCTACCAGATCTAATCCCTTAAATCTATTCATCACTTCCACTTCATATTCCTACAGGTTATTATGTAAGTCATACCTATTACAGTCTGATGGTTTTCCCTACTTTCTTCAATTTAAGTCTGAATTTTCCAATAGCTCATGATCTGAGCTATGCAGTCTTATTTTAACTGACTAGAAAGAGCTTCTCCATCTTTGGCTACAAAGTATAATAATCAATCTGATTTTGATATTGACCATCTGATGAGCTGTCTTTTGGGTTTTTGAAAAAGAGTGTTTGCTATGACCAGTGAGTTATCTTGGCCAAACTCTATTAGTCTCTGCCCTGCTTCATTTTGTACTTCAAGGCCAAACTTGCCTGTTATTCCAATTATCTTTTGGTTTCCTACATTAGCATTACAACCCCCTATAATGAATGTGACATCTTTTTTTAGAGTTATTTCTAGAAGATGTTGTAGGTCTTCACAGAACTGATCAACTTTGGCCTCTTCAGCATCAGCGGTTGAAGCACGGACTTGTATTACTGTGATATTGAATGGTTTGCCTTGGATTCAAACAGATATCATTTGGTCATTTTTGAGATTATACCCCAGTACTGCTTTTCTCACCCTTTTATTGACAATGAGGGTTATTCTATTTCTTCTAAGGGATCCTTGCCCACAGCGGTGTATGTGGTGATCACCTGAATTACACTCATTCTCATCCATTCAAGTTGACTGACACCCAAGATGTCGATGTTTAATCTTTCCTTCTCCTGTTTGACCACATCCAGCTCACCTTAGTTCATAGCTCTTACATTCCTGCTTCCTATGCAATATTGACTTTTACAGTGTCGGACTTTCCTTTCATTACCAGACACTACCACAGCTGAGCTTCCTTTTAGCTTTGGCCCAGCTGCTTCATTAGAACTAGAGTTGCTTGTAGTTGTCCTCCACTCTTCCCCAGTAACATGTTGGACACCTTCCAACCTGAGGGGCTCATCTGCCAGTGTTGTGTTTTTTATCATTTTAATACTGTCCATAGGGTTTTCTTGGCAAAGATACTGGAGTGGTTTGCCATTTCTTTCTCTAACGGATCACCTCTTGTCAGAACTCTGCACTATGACCTGTCCATCTTGGGTAACCCTGCCCATGCTAGCTCCTAGTTTCATTGAACTAGCGAGTCCTTCTGCCATGACAAGGCAGTGATCCAGAGAGGGGAATATTATTGCATCATAAGAAATGACCAAAGAGATGAGAATCCTAGATAGTAATGAACTGAGCAGAACCAGAGGAACATTTATATGACAGCAACATTATAAAGACAAATAACTTTGAAAGACTTGAGAATTCTGGCCTTTCTTAAAGACCAACCATGTCTACAGAGGACCTATAATAAATTATGTTACCTACTTTATCACAGAAAGGTGGTGGACTCAAGGTGAAGAAAGAGACATGAATTTTTTAACACAATCTCTATGTGAAATCATTTTGTTTGATTGTACTTATTTTTCTCAAAGGTTTATTTTTTTCCTTTCTTGAAGTTTGATGTTTTTTTTATTTGAGATAGGGAGTTGGGGAGGGGGCTTAGCATTAGTGATGCTTTAAAAAAAGACAGAAGACCACTGAAACATTTTTAAATGCACTAAAGAGGACAGAAGGAAGTTCAGAAGGAACCACAGAAAAGCAGTACAATTTTAAAGTAACACATGGGATCTATTACATATTTTTAAAACAACAAATGGTATGAAATGGAGGTTCCCAGCTTCATATACAATCCACTTTTTGAGTTTTACTGTGTATATGGAAAGGCTATTTTTTGTGCTTAAGCTCAGAATAAAAAATATAATTACTTTTTAAGAATAAAATAAAATGGGGATAATAGCATATATCACACCAGGGGCATTTTGAGGAACGAATGAGATGTAAAACTTAAAATGCTGCATCATCATCATTATTAATCTTGTAATCATGGACAAGTCACTAAACTTATCTACAACTGACTTTCCTCATTTGTAACATGAGGAATTTGGATTAGATGAATTCTAAGTCCTTTCCTGATGCACATCAATGCTCCTCTGATACTAAGATTCAGAGAGTCCTTTCAAGATGCCTGGTTGGCTTTCTGGATTGCACAGAGATGGGGAGAGGGCAGGACAACATCAGGGAATAGCTAGCAACCCAGTTTGGCTGCAGTATAGTGTGAACAAAGAATACTAGGGAAGAATAAAGCTTTAAGGTTGGAGCCAGATCAGAGAGAACCTTGACTTCCAGGCTAAGGCATTTGCATTTGATTTTAGAGGCAAGTAGGGAGCTATTTTGAAGGTTCTCGAACAGCAGTTACATGATCAGAACTGTGTTTTTGGAATATTACTTTGGCATCCGTATGAAGGATGGGTGGGGAACAGGACAAGCTGGTGGCAGAGAGGCCATTTAGAAGGTGATTACAATTGACCATGAAAGAGATGATGAGGGCACAAGACCACGGGAGTATGAGGGGAGGGGAAGAAATAGGTAAAGAAGGATATGAATGATATTATGGTGGTAGAATTAGAAGCACTTAACATCTGCTTGGATATGGATGGGTGAGGAAAAGCGAAGAGTAAAAGATGACTTTGATTTTCAAGCTTAGATGCCTGGGGAACAATGAACAGAAATGGATAAATTGAGAGGAGGGAAAGATTTGGGGGAGATGATGATAAGTTCAGTTGTGGCTATGTTAACAGCAAGACAACCACGTGGATTTCTCCAGCACACACTTGGATATCTCTGTCAGATTAGTCTTTCTAATGCACCAATTGAATCAAGTCATGCTGCTGTTCAGAAATCCTCAATGGCTCCGCACTGGCTATGGAGCAAAGTCCTAACTGAAGCCTGGTGTTTAAAGCCTATCACATGGTGGTTCCAATTTGAATTCCAATCTCTTCCAGCCACAACTCCTCAACTTAAACCCAATGCTTTAATGAATTGTATTACTCTTCATTCCTCAAATATGATTCCCCCCCTTTTGTTCATGCTGCTCCCTCTATATTTGCCTAGTAAATATTTACCTAGTAAAATACTATTCAAGAAACATCACATGCTGGAGAAAAGAGCTGGCCTCATAGTGGAGGTACTGGGTTCTAGCCCTGTGGCTGTCACAAGCTGGCTATGTGGCCCTAAGCAAATCATTAAACCTCAGTCGACCCCAAGAAACTCTTTAACACTATAAAGTACAGAACAATTACTGATTTGTATTGGTAAAGCCTGTTTGCTCACCAGGAAGGTTCCCACAATGACCAATTGACAGGTCTGGAACAAGAGTAAAAAGAAACAAACGAACTTACCTGTCCTTCAAGGCCTGGCTGAAATGCCAGCTCCTTCTTAATTCCTTCCCTGATCTGAACCCAAAGTGATACTTCTCTCACTCTGCATTCCTGTGCAGGGGCATATCTACTACTCATATGCTACATGTTTATGCTGTCTTAGAATCAAAAAAAAAAAACCATAGACTCACAATGTAAGCCCTTATATGGTAATTATTTGTCTTACCCTCCCTACTAGATTATTAGTTCTTTGAGGGCAGGGACTGTTTCTTAGACATCTTTATATTACCCATGGCTCCTAGCGCAGTCTTGATTCAAGCTGATTTTTAAAATATATATAATAGGAACAAACAGATGAGGCCCCTAACCCCACCTCCCCCATATAAACTCTGCAAAGCCCTAGACCTCTTTTGATGGGCCATGTATGTGCAGGTTCAGCATTAAAGGATTTGGAGCTTTCGTATGTTACAGCCAACCCTGCATGGTCCCTTAGCCTCTCCCTCTGCCACCACCATGATGGGGGAGGGGTGGATTGGGGGGAGGTGAATGGGCAGTAATTACATCAGTTTAAAAGGAGTGGCTGCTCTCTTCCTTCCTTTTTCTTCTCTCTCTCTGTCTTTCTGTCTCATTTCCTATGACGGGGGAGGTCCAGATGACTGTTAATACACGCCAACTAAAGTAGAAGCTCCAGTCTCATATCTTTTAGCTGCCTCTTCTGCTTTGTGTTTCTTTCTCTAAGCTTAGGTAACCAAAGAGCAAACCTGAGAAGAATGTTACCAATCTAGAGAACAACCCTGTGGAGTTCTAGAGCTTGGGAACTCCCAGCTGAAGGAACTGGGTCCACTAGTCAATGTGGGTTACATTATAGGAGGTGCCCCCCATCCCATGCACATACACACACCCCACTACCACCAGACTTCTTGGAAGAGAAGATAACAGGCTATGAGAAGCCCAACCCCTGGCCTGGCTTGGCACAGAACTTAAGGGAGATAGTAGAGAGTCAAGTGGAAAGGGAAAAGATCAGTTTAGTAGTCCTTCAAAATGCTTCATATTTTGATGTTTTACAACCTCCAGAGAAAATACAGCAGTGATGTTACTGCTTCATGTTTAAGTCTATGTCAATACAAACTTGTGACTCTTTGGTATTCTAAGCATGTCTTTTGTAATGGAAGAAATAAATAGCTGTCCTATATCTGATCTTCACTATTAAGTACCTTTTAATAACTCTTCTCCAGAAGGCCCTACCCATGAGTCAAATCTGAACATTATGTTCTTTTTCTAAGGTTCTGGAATTGGGAGTAAAGATCTAGATAATGGATAAAAAGAGTCTAATCATTCTCTCCTATGGCTAGAATCCTTCAGAACTGAACCTGATCCACTTTTATGGATCCAGTGGTCTCTTTAGAGGGAGAGAGCAGGCACCCCCATCTACATGTGCCAAAAGCAGAGTTCTTTGTTATTTGTACACATATATAGATATGTATAAACAAAAATATAAGTGTTTGTTGAGTTAGTGGCCCAACATATAGCCATTGAATGGCCCAATGGATAGCTCAATGAATGGATTTGAATTCAATCTTCATATTCACCAGAGGAGAAAAGAGGACATGGGATGAGTTCCTAGATAAGAAGAGTCTCAGAGTGGGGATAAGGGATCCAAGATAGGGAAATGGAAGCCTAGTTCAAAATTACTTTCTAGATAGAATCCAAAGGGACCAGTGCATAAGGATTAAAGTGACTGTGGAGATTAACAATTTTGATCAGGACTTGAGAGCTGGACTCAAGTACTAGACAGAAAGGATCTCACCACTGCAGTGACCAATGAGGCTGAGAAAAATAGATCTGGCCTGAGAGCATCTGGCCTGAAAGCGTAAGTTAGGAGCAAAGAAGAACTGGATGGGGAATTAGAAACAGCTATTAAAACCTGAACTGTATGTGAACTTGTGCCAAGCTGAACTGAGTAATATGAAACTCCGTTCCTGTAACTTGGCTAATGTGTATAGAGCTTGCGCACCAAAGTTCCTCCACATTCTCATTACAGTGACATGGGGTGTACAGGAAAGCCTTCAGAGGAGACACGCTTACTCCTCTGAGTACTAGAAATAACTCAGTAGCCAAAGTACCTACAGTTTTCTGTTTAGGGGCTGTCCTAGGCTATAATCTCAGTGTTCAATAGCTGGAGAGCTCCAAAACCATTCTGTAATCATACTCTGTGGTTCATGTGGCCATTCTTGCAATGCCCACTTTCATCTCCCAAGATGGCATTTATTTAAGTTGTTGTTTTGTGCTGGGAATACAAGAATCTGCTAGGTGGTACAGTGGATAGAGTGCCAGGCCTGGAGTCAGGAAGACCTGAGTTCAAATGTAACCTCTGACACTTACTAGCTATGTGACCCTGGACAAGTCACTTCACCCCGTCTGCCTCAGTTTTCTCATCTGTCAAATGAGTTGGAGAGAGAAATGGTGAACTACTCAAGTGTCTTTGCCAAGAAAACCCCTTATAGGGGTCACAAGAGTTGGACACCACTGAAACGCCTGAATGACGACTGGGGGATACAAAGAAAGGCAAAGCATAGTGTGACCTAGTATAAGGAGTGCTAGATGTAGTTAAAGTTAGGAGATCCATGTCTGAATCCTGAATCGGGCACCCTCTGAGTCTCAGTTTCTTCGTCTTTAACAAAGAAATGAAATAATTGTATTACCAATCTCAGAGTGTTGGAGTAGGGAAAGAAATGCTATAAATATGCAATATTAGCATCATCTCCTCATCTTCTAATAGGGCTCGGGTAGAATGGGTCTCGAGATCAGTCACTATCCTACAAGTATGCCTTTGCTTTTAATGATTAATGGAGTCTTGCACAGGTGGATAAAGCACCTGTTGAATAAAGGTATTAGGATGCATGTCCTTCCTCTGTAGGCTTGCTGAGAGCACTGTTGGTCCAATTCCAGTAGCAGGCAGGACAACAGGAATGCTTTTGATCTTCTCGACTAGGTCTCTCTATTTGGAAACTTTTCAAACTTTTTCAACCTTTTCATAGCTCAGAGATTATGTGTATTTGGTACGGAAGGAAACAAGCATTCATTAAGTGCCTACTATGCGTCAGGCACTTTACAAATATTATCTCACTTGATCCTCAAACAACCATGGAAGGTAGGTGCTATTATTATCCCCATTTTGCAGCTGAGGAAACTGAGGCAGACAAGTTAAGCAATTTGCTAGGTGACACAGTGAATAGAGTGACAAAGACAGGTCTGGAGTCACACATTAAGGACCAGATTTGTATTCTGTTCTGACTACAGACCCAGAGTGCTATCCATTGCACCGCCTAGCTGCAGGGGTGACATGATCAGATCTGCATTTTGGGTAAATCACTTTGGCAGCTGAGTGGGATTGGAGATTGGAGTGGGAAGAGATTTGGGTCAGGGAAGCCAATGGAAAGCTACTGCAATAAGCCAAGCATGAGGCAATGAGGGCCTGCACCAAGGCGGTGGTTATGTGCATGGAGAGAAAGGTACTGTGAAGGGAGAAATGTCACGATGTGACAACAAATTAGATGTGTGGGATGAGAGTGAGCATGGAGTCAGGGATGACACCTCAGTGGCAAGTCAGGATGACTGGTAGAATGGCGGTGTCCTTGACAGCAGTAGGAAAGTCAGAAGGGAAGGAGAGTTTGGGGGGAAAAATAAAGAGTTCTGTTTTGCATGTACTGAGTTTCAGATTCCTAAAGAACATCCCACTAGCAATGCAGTTGGTGATTTGAGAATGGAGCTCAGGAAAGTGATGAGGGCTAGATGTATGGAACTGGGAATCATCTGTAGAGAGATGACAATGGAACCCATGGAAGCTGAAGAGGTCACCAATGAGATGTCATAGAGAGAGAAGAGGACCCAAAGAGCTTTCAAAGACACCCAGGTTAGAAGTCATGACCTGGATGAAGATCCAGCAAAGGAAACTAAGAAATAGAAGTCCAAAAGGGAGGAAGAGAGCAAAGAGAAAACAGCATTACAAAAACCTAGAGAAGAGAGAGTATCCAGGTGGAGAGGGTGATCCACATTTTCAAAGGCTCCAGAGATGTCAAGGAGGGCAGGAGTATGCTGGAGCCAGTTCAGACAGGTTTGAAAGCCGATTGTTAAAATTTTCCAGTGTGAGCATTTACACTTGGAAGTTGACAAATGCTATGAATTAGGGCTTGATTTATTGTTTTGTTGATGATTTAGACTTAAGGAAGTGATAGTGGAAAATATTAAGATGCACATTAGATTTTAAAGTAGGTCAAGTGTACTTTTTTTTAAGGGGAATGCCAGTTGTTAAACATTTACCGGTGCTGAGGATGAGGATTGAAGAAAAGACATTAGATTTGACAATTAAGGGATTATTGTCAACTTTGGAGAGAACAGTTACAGCTGAATGATGAGGTTAGATGCTAGATTGCAGAGATTTGGGGAGAAAATAAAAGGAGATGAAGCAGAGCCAACTAGTGTAAGCAGCTTTCTCAAGGTATATAGCTGAGAAGGGAAAGAGAAATAGAGAATTATATATATGAGATATATATATATATGAGTTATATAAGAAACATATATATATATGAGAAATATAGAGTTATAGCTAGCAGAGATGGTCAGATCAAGTGAGAGGGGTTTTTGTTTTTTAAGAATAGACAGTAGGGAAGGAGCTAAGAAATGGGTAGAGATTCAAAACTAGAGAAATAGTGGTAATCTGTTGGAAAAGACAAGAGGGGGTGGTACAGAGGGTACATGTTGAGAGGCTTGCCTTGTCAAGGAGAAGGGCCATGTCTCCGTGTGAGACAGGAGTGAAGGAAGAGATAGTGGGGCTTGGGGGAGGGGGAAGATGTCTGAGAGATGGGAGATGAAGAGGAGGGGAAAAGAGGAAGTTCTTGGAAAATGACTTCTTTTTTTCCACAAGGTCCTCAGCTGAGAGGGTAGGGGTAGAGTGCATGTCGGATAGAGAACAGAGAATGTCTGCAGCAGCCACTGTGGTGAACAGGATAGCAAACTGACTAGAAAGACACAAAGAGGTTGCCTTGCAGCAGCGAGGCCTTGGTTGAGATGATGTAAAATAATGTGTGGTGAACCCGGGCAGCACATGTCGTGATTTTCCCCATCTCCTCTCAGAATGTCAGTAGGACAGAAGGAAGCAGTGGTGAGAGAGATCCGAGTCTGGAGTCTGACAAAGGCGCGATGGTCTAAAAGACAAGGGATTCCTGGATGATGTGGAGCTGACATAAGCATTCACATAGCTCTTACCACGTGCCAGGCACTGTGCTGAGAGCTTCATAAGCTGTTATATCACCTGATCCTCACAGCAATACTGCGACGTAGGCATTGTGATGATTCCCACTTGACAGATGAGGAAACTGAGGCAAACAGAGGTTAAGTGATTTGACCAGGATCACACAGCTCATAAGTATCCGAAGCCAGATTTGAACTCAGATCTTTCTGCCTACAGACCCAGCATTCTATCCACGATGCTCTTTGTCACAATTGACAAATCAAATGGCATGTTTGTCATTGTTATTGTTGCTGTCCAGTTACTTTTTAGTCGCGTCCGACTCTGTGACCCTCTTTGGGATTCTTCTTGGCAAGGTCACTAGAGCAGTTTGCCATTTCCTTCTCCAGCTCATTTTACAGATGAAGAAACTGAGGCAAACAGGGTGAAGTGACCTGCCCAGGGTCACACAGCTGAAAGCACCTGAGGCTAGATTTGAACTCAGGAAGATGAGTCTTCCTGACTCAAGGCCCGGCACTCTATCCGTTGTGCCACCATATAGCCATTAACAACTTTTACTATTGCTCAGAGAGGTGATTTCCACTAATTCCAAAAGCACTTCTCTTCTGTTCTGTTTTTAACCTGTTTATTATGTGCACTAAGCAAGCTCAGTCATCCTCTTCCTCCTTTCATATTTATCTCTCCCTCCTCCGTCTTCCTGTAGCACATTTAGTCTACTACCGCATAATTTCACAATGGAGAATTTCATAAGGATCATAGAATTCAGGACTGGAAGGTGCCATAGCAATCATCTACCCCTACTTCCTTATTTACAGATGAGAAAAATAAAGCCCAGAAAAGGCACGTGTCTCATCCTGGTCACACGGCTAATGACAAAGCAAGATCTAAAACCTAGGCCTTCTCATTCCAACTGTAACGTTTTTTCTGCTCTATTAAACTTCCTCTTGACTGCACTGTTGAATGGTACTCTGTAAGTGTTCTGAGTGTGTGTGTGTGTGTGTGTGTGTGTGTGTGTGTGTGTGTGTGTGTGTTTGGGCTTTCTCTGACTAGACCACAAGCTTTTGCAGGAGACAGCCTGGCTCCTTTACTCCCCTGACCATCACAGAGCCTAAGAGGAAGGAATGGAGCAGTGAGCTTTGGAGTCCAGGCAGAGGATCTTGCTTTCTAGGCGGGCCTTCGATGTGCACGAGCTAGCTATGTCAATGAATGCTAGTTGATGGACTGCTTGAGCTCCATACTCCTTAATAACAGACAAGAGCCTGGAGAAGAATTTCTAGAGTCCTGAGGACACATCAGATCCACCTTCAAACCATCATTCCTTCCAGCCCAGTGAAAGACAGCTAGCCTTCTCTGGATCAGTGATACTAACAATGAAAACAATATACAGCATTTATATAGCTCTTCAGTATTTGCAGCACACGTGGCATCTCTTGAAAGTCTTCATCTGTAAAACAAGAGGAAGAGATTAGATATTCCCTCGCATCCCTTCCAGCTCTGAAATTCTGTGAATTCATTTTGTGAGCTTTAAACAGCATGAACTTAAAGATCTGTTCCTCTCCCGGGGGGAAGAGAAAAATGATTTAGAGGGAAGTGAGGGGCAGCTAGGTGACACGGTGGATAAAGCACTGGAGACAGGCCTGGAGTCAGGAAGACCTGACTTCAAATCCAGCCTCAGATACTTACTAACTGCATGACACTCCAGAAGTCACTTAGCCTTGTTTGCCTCAGTTCCTCGAGCAAACAGCAAACCAATCCAGTACCTTTGCAAAGAAAACCCCAAAAAGAATCACGAAGAGTTGACCACGGTTAACAGCAACGAGAGTTGAACTATTCTCCAAATGACCAGCGAAGCAGCATAGTGAGACAAATGGGTGGGTTCGTGGGTAGAACACTGGACTTGAGGAATCAGGAAGACCTAGAATTCAAAGACTGTCTCTGACACTTGCAGGTTGTTTGACCCCAGGCAAGTCACTTAACTGCTGGAGGCCTCAGTTTCCTCATCTGTAACATGGAAATCATAGCAATATCTACTTCTCAGTGAACATCGAATGAGATGATTTATGTAAGGCACCTTACAAGCCTTAAAGCACAAGATAAATGTTAGCTATTATTATTATTTAAAACAGGCCTCTTCTTTTCAGACCTGACTGGATGTTTGCAATCCCTCGGCCAGCACCATTTGTGCGACAGCAAGATCGGATTCTTTTGCCAGGAAATAATGAAAGGCCATACTTCTTCCCTTGAATCAAGTTGTTATTGTCGGGATGCATTATTAATGACCAGGGCTGCAATCATTTATAATACGGTCATCACAAAAGCAGCTGTTACCATTTACACATAGTTCTCTGCGAGTATGTTATTAAGGTAATATTTTACCATGCATGGGACTGGCTCAGGGCTGCATGCCTAATGCATGGCTTCAACATATCCCCTACTCCCTTCTTAAAAGTAATCACTCCTTTCCCTTCTTCAAAGAGAAGCTACCCGCCAGGGAAGGGGAAAAGAGAACAGAAGAAGAAAACAGGAAACCATGAAAAATGGAACTGCAGACATAAATTAATTTTTTTCCCTTATCTTTTCTTCTTCTTCCTCTTTTTCTTTCTTCTCTCTCTCTCTCTCTCTCTCTCTCTCTCTCTCTCTCTCTCTCTCTCTGGAATGAGAAAGAAAAATGCAGAAAGCCTTAGGACTCTCATAACTTTCCCATTTTTATTTAAAAATAAACTTGCCATCGCGGCTGTCACTGCTCCTGTGCATGGAGAGAGTTCCAGCCCCCACAGCCCAATATTTATATGATAGAAAGTAAATGTTCTAAAGTGAAAAAATAAATCACATTAGAGTCCCATAGAAGAAGCAGAGATCTTGCCAAAAAAAAGATGATTGTGGGAACACAACCCAAAGTTCTGACCCACAGCAGCACCCTGCAGTGCCCTCCAAGACCCAAGATGCCAGAGGTCAGGAGGATGGGACTTGAAGAGAATAGAGACAAAGAAGGCGTGTGCATGACCGATCACTCAGGTGAATTTAGTGCATCCTGTCTACCTGACAGGGGAGCCTGATGAGTTAGAGGTATGAAAAGAAGAGGCATCAGAATCCTTCCTGTGTCTGTGGACTCTTCCAGTCTATTTATGTAGAAAAAGTGAGTAGAAAATGATGCCTCAGCAGCAACTATCTATCAGATAGTTTCCATCTCCTTCTCCTTCTCCTCTTCTCCTCCTCTCAAGATTCAGTCCTCCTGACTGAGCTTCTTTGTCTTTGTTAGCTGGGATGCTAACACTCCGAAGCAAAGATTGGCTGGCAATGCTGGACACCTCCAAGGCTTCCAGCCAACAGCTGAAAGAAGAATCATCCTTTTCACTAAGAGGGGAAAGAGAAGGAAAATTCTGGAGGGGCTACTTAGTAATGGTCTTCAAGGCTGATTATTTCATATTGGATGAAGAGTTTTCATATGGCATATGGTGACGACTTCTATAAATGGCTCATTGGCCTAGAGACTTGATTATTACTTAGGGTGGGAAAGGTCCCAGCTTCAAGCCCCAAGTGAACCTCTGTGTATTCTTTTCAAATACTGTAAGAACAGTCTTACAGAAAGAACTCTAGAGATATGAATGGTATAGAAAAGATTCTTGTCTGGTCACAGGCTAGAGCCAGGGGTGGGGAACCTTAGGTCTCGAGGCCACATGTGGCCTTCTAGGTCCTTGAGTGAGGCTTTTTGACTGAATCCAAATTTTACTGAACAAATCCTTTTATTAAGGGGATTTGTACTGTGAAGTTGGGATTCAGTCGAAGGGCTGCACTTGAGGACCTAGAGGGTCACATGTGACCTCAAGGCCACAGGCTCCCCACCTGACTCAGACTAAATTACTTCTGAGGTCCTTCCCAATTCTGAGATTTTATTACTCTGTGTACTGGGCTATAGGGTCTGTTCTGTCACCTATGGGATCCGAGGCAAGTTACTTTATATCTCTGATGTCTTCCTTTTCCCTAGAATGAGTGATTAGATTCCATGATCTCTAAGGAACACATCCAACTGCAACCTTCACAAGTCTTCTTCCTACTGAAGGCAAACAAATGAGGAGTCAATTAAAACTCTAGCAAGAGAAAGTATAGTCAGATCCAAGGAATACCTTCCCAGCAGTAAATGTTAGGAAATGCTAGAACAGGATCCTGAGGGAGATAGTAAAATTTTTATTCCTTGAACATATTCAAGACCAAACACAGTCCCGTCTTGTCTAGAACAGTTTTGATATGTTCTTACCTCAAGGGACAAACTGGACTGATTTCTATGTAGACCCTCCTTCAGCCTGCAACAAGATATACATCTGCCTCATTCTCAAACAGGCTCTGTGTCCTCCATTAACTAGGCCACCCAGTAAAAAGTAGAGGAAATACAGAAAAACATTCCGCCAGTGCCAAGAATGACCAGGATTACAGTGCCATGCCCAGCCCCAGGGTCAGTAATGGGGAGGTATTAGTCATCTCTCTCTTCAGACCCGGGCTCCATTATTTTTGCCGGAAATGTGAGAACAGCTCCCACTAATAACATGTGGAATCACTTCCAACTATTTGCCTTTCAAGTCAGCCTCCTCAGGTCGGGTGACATATCTCGTTTAACAGGGGGTGCCATTAGAGGGAAGATTTAACGTGCGGCTAAAAGCATTTGTAGCGGGAGCTGTGGGTGGGTTCCTTTTTAAGCTTCTCCCAGTGCTATTGGGTTTTGTTCTCTTCTGAAGGAGGTCGGTGATTAACTCTCCCCTGCCCAGAGCCTCCTCTGGCATGGGAAGGGCTGGCATGTTGTTGCAGTAGAGATCACCTTCCCCTCCCCACTTCATACCTTGTCCCCACTAGTCAACACCTGCTTCATCTGAAGCTTGGGTCCAAGGGAATAAACAGTGATTCAGTTCAATTCGATTGAATCCAACACAACTGCATTAGGCTGACTGATGGGAGAAAGAGTGAAAACTCTACTAATTCCATTTCCATTCACTGGGTCCCAGACCATGATTCACATCCTGCTCAACCATCTAGTAGTGCACCAAAGTTTACCTAGTAGAAGCTTCTTGGCATGTGCCCCAATTCCATATAACTCAGGAACTAAGAATGTAAATTTAGAAGAGCCACCCTCCCTGATGATGAGCAAGACTGGCTGGGGTTCAGTTGTGGCAATCTATTACTCTGTGACTTTGCTCACAATTCCTGGGACTACCTAAATCTCCCCTCCCCAGGCTACCCCACTTCTCTAAGTGTTGTATCTCCCCATTAGAATGGAAGCTCCTTGAGGGCAGGAACTGTCTCACTTTTGTATTTGTATCACCAGCCAGGAACAGAGGCAGGATGGGGATGGGGACTGGATCTATGATTCCGCTGACATCGGCAGCATGAGGAGATTCACTCTCCCAAGTCCAAGTCAATACCTTCTTTGCATCTTAGAGTGGGAGTGAGAGCACTGATGGTTTAAGTGACTTGCTACAACTCGGGATTAAAAATGATCATCATAATAAGCTGCTAAAATAAAATATAAAAAAATGAGTAAGCAAAGGAAAAAGAACTGAACAATGATAGCTACTCTGATGTAAAAGAAAATCTGGGTTCATGTTCAGAGGAAGATAGTAAGGTTAAAAAAAAGCCACTCCTGCCCCCAGAGAGTAACATCAAATGGTCACAAGCCCAAAAAAGTTCTTGGAAGAACTTAAAAAAGAAATTCAAAAATCAAATAAGAGAGATCAGGGAAAAAAATAAGGAATCCAAGCAAATTATGAAAAGAAAGTTAATCCATTGGAGAAATAGGGTCAACCCAACCAGTATGTGTTGAAGTTGGGACTTGAACCCAAGTCTTTCTGGCGGTAAGACCAGTTGTCTATCCATTAAGGTACATATTAGGTACTTTAAAAAGTTCACTGATTGGCTGATCTTGATTGATTTCCTAGGTTCCACAGACGTAAAAACAATACAATCCCTACCCTCATAGAACTTACCCTCTACTGGTGGGCATGTGCAACATGAGCAATGGCCCCAAACACTTTGCTTAGCCTTTCGGTGGGCTTGGCTTCAAACCTACACTTGGTGAGCTGGAATTTCCCAAATACTCCGTTTGGGCACTTAATCAGAATAACTATAGCCTCAAAGGCAGAACCACAGAACTTTCAGCCAAAAGTATTACGTGCCCGATTTCTTCACCAGTCTGTGTGCTATGCCTGGTACTCTGTCCCCATACCAGAGGCAGGCTCAGGAGGGTAAGCGGAGTGATCATAGACTGGTTTTCACCTTGTGGATAAAATACTCAGGAGAAAATCAGCCCATTTTTAAAGCCCTCCACTTGACTCTCAGCCTGGAAGGCTACTTTTTCACCCAGCCTTGCTGCATCTTCCCCACCAAGTCTAAATTCAAAAAGGCAACTTTATCAATGAGTTTTTGAAAGGTCATGACAAGACTCCTTTCCACCCCTTTTCTGGCCAGGTCTTCCTCGATAGAATCACCACTAGCCCCAGGATGGAGATAATGAAATGGCTGGAAAGAATTGAATCAGAGCCCTTTCTAGGCAGCTAGTTAATGTAGCCAATAGAGTTGAATTTGGAGTCAGAAAGACCCGAGTGTGAATCCTGCCTCAGACAGTCACTAGCTGGATGACCCTGGGCTAGTCACTACCATGACCTTGGCCTCAGTTTTCTCTTCTGTCAAATGGGGATAGTGATAGCACCTACATTCCTGAGCTATTCTGAGGATCAAATAAGATAACATTTGTAAGGTGCTTTGTTTACAAAGCGCTTTACAAAATTCTTGCAACTTATTATTTCTGGACAGGCCTATAGCTGCCAAGGGGGCCCAGTAACTTGGATCTGCTAGGAAAATTCTGGACCAGGGGTGGGGAACCTTTAGCCTCGAGGCCACACGTGGCCTTTTAGGTCCTTGGGTTCAACCTTTTGACTGAGTCCAAGTTTTACAACACGAATCCTTTTATTAAGCGGATTTGTTCTATGAAGTTTGGAT
Source organism: Trichosurus vulpecula (assembly GCF_011100635.1). Classification (NCBI taxonomy): domain Eukaryota; kingdom Metazoa; phylum Chordata; class Mammalia; order Diprotodontia; family Phalangeridae; genus Trichosurus; species Trichosurus vulpecula. The sequence continues at coordinate 128,855,624 of NC_050574.1, forward strand.
TCAGTCAAAGAGCTGTACTTGAGGGCCTAGAGGGCCTCATGTGGCCTCCAGAGCACAGGTTCTCCACCCCCGATCTGGACTGGGCCAACTTCTGGGGTCCCTTCAACCCTCATGTGGCCCTCCCTTGCTAATGGTCACAGATCAAAGACAGCATCCTTGAACCCTGTGCTCTGAGTCCTCAAGTGTTTAGTTCTGTCTCTACCGAACTAATCCAATTCAATTCAGCAAATATGAAGTGCCTTTTATACATGAGAGCATATTAAGAACTAAAGATACAAGACAGAAAGAAAATAGTCCCTGAAACCCCAAAGAGCTGAGAATCTACTGAAAGGAGAAGTCAAGCCACCAGGCTAGTCAACACCATTATCCTTCTGTTTCTTAATAGACCCAACTCACTTGCTAAGAGCCAGGTTGGCAAGGCAAAGTATCCCTAGAGGCCATTATGCCAGGGTAAAGAAAGAAGATGGTGTTATTCCCCTGCTCCCACCTACACCTGAGCCTCCTTACCCATACAAATAGGGGGTATGTATATAGTGTTTTGAGATTTACAGAGCACTTTCCAAGCATTAATCTCATTTGATCCCCATAACAAGCATCCCCATAACATTTTCCATGGTCCCCGGAGCTGGCAAATTTAGTGGGCAGGATTTGAACCAGATCTCTACTGACTTCCAGACCATTGCTTTTTCCATTAGGCCACACCACACACAGAACCAATCTGGTCTGTAAAATTTGGATTCATCCAAAAGGCCACACTTAAGGATTTAGAAGGCCACGTGTGGTCTTAAGGCTGCAGGCTCTGCACCCCTAGACCACGCTGTTTCTAAAAACAAAACCCTTTTCGTACCATCACCCCACAAATTAGGCAGTATAAGTATTATTATTTTATAGATGAAGGAACTGAGAGATTCCATGATTTACCCAAAGTCACAAAGAAAGAGCCAGGATGTACACTCAGATCTCCTAACCCCAAATCCAGAAGTCTTTCGGTGGTAGTTCTCACGGCTGGTGACATCAGGAACAAGAAAGAGATGGAATGGAGGAGGGAGACACCTGAGAACCAATTCCAGACTGTGGAGGGAGGAGAAGAGTGCAAGAAGAAAATATCAGTGTCCTCTGAGAAGATGGGAGAACCTACTGCTCTAGGCTGCTGAGGCTGTGGGAAAAGAGGGTAAAGTGAGGAGGCAGCTCTGCCCACAGGGGCTGGGCTATGTACAAAAGCTTTCCTGGAAGATTTCCATCCAGATCGGGTATCTAGGACTGGTGGATGAGATGCTGCCAGCACCAGCTGACCTCACCAATCCCCACACAGTCAACAAACAGTACAAACAAGAGATTGAAGACTGACTTTCTCTTTCTCTCTCTGTCTCCCCCCTCCCCCCTTTGGAAAAAGCCTTCTAAACAAAACTCGTTTATAAGGGGTTAATCACCAGCTCCTAAGGAGAGGACAGGGTCTTAACTGAAGTGTTAAGCTGGGGAGTGGGTTGAGAGCTGAAGAGGAGACATGCTGCTGCCTGGCTGAGATTAGTTTGGCAACCACTCCAAAGAGCAGCCCTTCAATCGCCCTATTTGTCTGAGCCCTCAGAAGCCCCTGCTGCCCGCCAGGCTAATGGGTGGTGAGCAGTTGGGGCCGTGGCCTCTGTCTGCAGCTGGCTGATGGTATGCTACTTTGAAGGCAGGCTGGGAATATGGCTTCCCCAGATGCATGATAGGGCAAGGATGTTTAAACTCATCCCCCTAGTTCCTACCCCTGTCTACTAATGTACATAGGGGCACTAAAGAGAATCACAGAATCTGAGTGTGAAGGAATCTCAGAAGCCATATTGGAACAAGACTCTCATCTGTAACATACCCAACAAGTGATCAGCCATCATTTGTGTGGAGACCTTCCATAATGGGTTCACTACTACCTGCCTCCTCAGGCCAGTCACTGGATTTGGGGACAGCTTCAATTTTTAGGAAGTCTTCCCTTGTAACACAGCTTAATTTGCTTCTTTTCAATTTCTGCCCATTGCCCCTACATCTGTTTTATAGGGCCAGCTTATGGAATCTTTCACAACAGGGATGAAGGTATAGGTGGATGTGGGATGGTGAGAAGAGGTGATGGGCAGAATAAGGAAGGCTGAGGGAAGGGGCTAAGGAAAAGGAGTCATGTCCCATAGAGCTGAGCTGCAATGTGTTCTGAGTGGCAGAGGAGACAGGAGGAGTCTCATCAGAGGCTTCCCTAGACTGGAAGATCATACATGTATCCCTGCACCAAACCTCAAGGAGGAAAACCAGGTTGAAATGCACCATTGCTAATGAAAACGGATGGACTCGAGATTCACTGGGGCTCCAGAGATCTGAGGAGACAGTGGGCTGAGAGAATCAAACCCTGATGGGATGCCCCTGTGATCTCTTCCCCAAAGGTGCAGGCAAATCCTGTTTGCAGGGAGGAGGGGAGAAGGGTGTCTGGAGCAGTAAGAACAAAATTGAAATGCTGCTGGTGCACCCCTAAGGGGATAGTGTGGACAAAAGTGGGCCAGTGGGAGAGAGAGGGGAGGAGTGTGTGGAGGTGTACCTGTGCTCTTTGCAGCAGTCTCTGTGGATTTCAAAAGGCGGGAGAGAAAGAAGCAAAAAGAGAAAGGAGAAAAAGAAAGAAAGGTGAAGGAGAAAGAGAAGAGAGTGAGGTTGTTCTGTTCATTTCCAAATCAGCACGGGTTTCTGCTGGTGTTTCTAATCACCCAGCTGCAGCTCCAGCCGGCTCATGCCCTGCAACCGCTCCCCAGGACCTGTCAGCATCCTGACAGTGATTACCCCTCTGATGAGGGGAGCGGAGAGCCAGGCCACTGGACGGCTGCTCTCAGGGCTCAGCGCAAGCTCCTTCTGCCTCGGCCCCACCGGCTGCCTCCTGCAGTAATGAGGACTCGGCGGGATGGGCTTCTGTCTATTTTTATGCCTTTGCCTGGGAGTAAGTGGCTGGACTGTGGGGAGGGTGCTCTTCCCCATCCATCCACCCCATCCAGGCTGGGCCTGCCCAGACCCAGCCCTGTCCCCGCCCAGAGTAGGTTAGCCAGGATCCATGGAACTTGGCATGCCCCTCTTTTGGAAGCTTCTCCCTGCCACTCCCTAAGCCTCAGAGTTGGGAGCCCAGAGCTCCCCTGTCCCCCAGCCCTTCCCTCCCAAGTCCCGAGCTCCCTTTCTGCCATTGAACTCTTCACCTGGAAGAGCAAACAGCTGAGGGGAAACAAAAAAAAAATCCCTGAGACACCGCTCTTATAAGGGCTCCGGGAGGGATGCGGGGGAGACCTACAACTCCTATGACCAGATTCCTGAAGATGTCTCTAGCTGAACTTCCCAAGGGACCACATATTGCCTGCTAGGGCTGATAAGCTCCTCTCCTGGGGATCTACCAGTGCCCTTTCCCACGCCCACCTTGCCACCAATTCCCTGGAGGGAGCCATCAGTTCTGTGTCTGCAAACAAACCTCCTGAACCTTCTGAAGCCTCACCTAAAGCCCCCCTTACATCTACACTCTCACTCCCCTTCCAAACATCTGCCCCTTTCAGCTATGCACTCCCCTAGGCATCTCCTACCCTTAAGGTGGGCTGCTCCTCCCTTTCCGTAGCCAATGAGATCCCAAACAGGAAAAGAAAAATTGTTTCCCTCAGTATTGAGAGCTCCAGCATGGCTAACAGAATCTTCTGTGGTATTGGACTCAGGCCAAGGCCAACTCCATCCTGAGAAGGAGATTCCACACGAGTCCCCAGGGACCTACATTATCTTAGGCGCTATGTTACACTCAATGCCATTTACAACTCGTGTGACCTTGGGCGAGACTTCACCTTTCTAAACCTCAGTTTCTTCATCTGCAAAATGAGGGGGTTGGATTAAATAACTGCTGAGGTCTCCTCTGGCTCTAAATCTGTCATCCTAGGGCTGTATTCAGGCTCTCCTCCTCCAAAAAGACTTGAAAGCCTTTGCCAAAAATGAGCTCTCTCCTGAGTTTGGAGTGCTGAAGAGTCTCGAGCTAAAAGTCAAAAGACCTGATTCCAGACCTTGCCTCTAACTGACTCTATAACCTTGGACAAGTCACCACCTCCCCCTATCTGGGCCCCAAACTCCTCATCTGTGAAGTGATGGGGTTGGGTTAGAATGATCTGTAAGGACCCTTCCAGCTCTGATACTTTTATGATCCCAGCTCTGACAGTGTTTACTGTTCCTACCACACAACCTAGCATCTACAGCCTTGTTTCCTTTGTTAATTGCTCTAGGTACTTCATTTTCCCCAAAAGTCCCCCAAGATCTTTAAGTAATTATGATCTATCCCCACCCCACCCTCACAAAGAGCCTAGAATGGGGCAAAGAAAGAAGCGGGTGTTCTGCAAACTATTTGTCCAATTCAAAATAAGCCTATACTGACTACTATGTGCAAGGCACTGTGTTAAGTTCTGGTGATTCAGACATGAGGAAAAACAATCCCTGCCCTCAGAGAACTCACATTCCTTTGAAACGATTTATTGATTGACTCTGTCCCCAGGGAAAATATATGTTTCCAAACATGGGAAATTTTCTTTCTCCACAGCTTTCCTGGGTAAGGAGGAATCATGCATTGTGATGAGACGTGGAGGATCAAGATATTCCTTTTCTATCCTTTCTCTGTTTTTCCCGTCTCCTGGATCCCTGTAGGTTTGTGGGGCCAGCGCTTGTGTCTCTCGGCAACAGCAATCGGCTGTCGCTGGGCTGGAGCTTCACCCTATGCTGCGTTCATAAATTAATCTCCCGGGATTAGATTCTGTGTTTTAGTAACACTCCCGAGGCATTGTATTTACACATTAATAATAAAAGAAAAAAGCGAGACAAGTTCTGACAACTTTCAATAACATTCAGAAATAAAGTGTGAGGCGCAGAAGTGTCCAAAGTTAATTAAGACCGTTTGGTGCTGGCGGGGGCAGGGAAGGGGTGCTTGACTTCCTCCGACAGGTGCTATTTCTGAAACCCAATTTCCCTGTTTATAAAGTACCTGATGCCTTCAGGAAAGAAGAAATAAGAATGAGCCTGATGAGCTCAAACTTTCCTTTATTTTCCTTTGTAGCAACATTAGAAGAATTCCAATGTTTGTGGCAGATCTCCAACAAATTCCCTGTATGTGTATATAGGGTGATGGGGGAATCTATGGGATAGCGTGGCCGAAAATAGATGGCGATCAGGTGGAATCCCAGAGATCAAGCCTGAGCATTCTAAGCCCTTTCTCCTCTGAGCTCCCTCTCAACTCCCACCCATTATATTCACCCAAGGTCCTAACTAGAGGCAGAGAAGACAAGAAGACAAGAGGTGAGTCAGGGGTGAAAGTGGGAAAAGGTACTTCCTTTTAATCCCAGCCTCCCAATCACATGAAGATGACTACCAGGTGACACTCTGGAATCGTAGGTTTCTAATAATTGTTAGAAGGATTGAATGACCTTAAATGTCATCTGGGGCAAGTAGGTGGTGTAGTGCTGGCCCTGGAGTCAGGGAGATTCATCTTCCTGAGTTCAAATCTGGCCTCAGACACTTACTAACTGTGTGACCCTGGACAAGTCACTTAACCCTGTCTGCCTCAGTTTCCTCATCTGTAAAATGAGCTGGAGAAGGAAATGGCAAACCCCTCCAGTACCTCTGCCGAGAAAACCCCAAATGGGGTCATGAAGAGTCAGACATGACTGAAAATGAATGAACAAAAACAAAAATGTTATCCAGCCCAACCTCCACCCCTCGTAGCAGCCTACTCTCTAGCAGGGGTGGGAAATCTGTGGCCTCCAGACTCCAGCAGTCTAGAGCATCCTTAATAGGAGGTCATCAAGAAACCTCTGAGATGATCTAATCCAATCTTCTTCATTTGACAGATGAACAAACAAAGGGTTTCTGCAGGTCTGTGCCACTACAATAGTCACACATCATCTATTGCCCTAACCATGAAGCCAGGAAGGAAAAATCAGAGGTAAAGGAAAACCCCTACTGACCACAGGAAACAGGTGAAGAATTGACTTGATTTTACCCTCCATATCAAGGTAGGGAGGTTGTGATGAATAACCCCATCCCAATTATATGTACGTTAATATTGTACCTCCTTTGCTTACTGTAGGGCCAATACCACATCCTGTTTCACAGGTTGCCATGGCCATTCAAATTGTCAGCATGGTCAGCCTACTGTTAATAATTCTTCCATCCTTAGTTCAGCTTTCCATTTAGATTGTTGAAATGCTAAGATGTTTTAAATGAAGGAAATCGTAGAAGGAAAAATCAAAAGAATTGAGGGTATTTAGCCTGGAGAAGAAAAGCCTATAAAGGGGGAGGGAGGAGAGTGACAGATATCTTACACTATATGTAGGGCTACCCTGAGAAAGAGGAATTTGATTTTTTTCTCTATAATTCCAGATAGAAGAATAAATAAAGGCATATTTTCTAGATTGATGTAAGGGATAACTTGCTAACAATTAGGAAGTCCAAAATGAGTGCCATATTTTTTCAATAGACCATGATAAACTGGAATAGATTCTGAAGAGGGCAGCCAGGATAGTAAAAAGACTAGAGACCACGGGTGGGAAACCTGCAGACTCAAGGCCACATGTGGCCCTCTAGGTCCTCGGGTGCAGCCTTTTGACTTCACAGAACAAATCCCCTTAATAAAAGGCTTTGTTCTGTAAAACTTGGACTCCATCAAAAGGCTGAACCCAAGGACCTAGGGGGCCACATGTGGCCTCAAGGGTGCAGGTTCCCCACTGCTGCTAGAGATTATGTCAATTAGGGAAGTGTAGGAAATTCGATTTAGAGCTGGAAGGGACAGTAGCTGCCATCCAACCCCACCTCTTCATCTGGAATATGAGGAAACTGGGGTCATGAAAAGTTAAGTGACTTGCCCAAGGTCACACAAGTAGCAAGAGATGGAGGCAAGATTCTAACCCAAATTCTCTGAAGGCAAAGCCAGTGTTTTTCCCACTGTGCCCCCCTGCCTATTTAGCCTGCAGAAGAGAAGACTTAGGTGGAACATGATAGCTGTCTTCTAGTATTTAAAGGCCTGTCATGCAAAGGAAGAATTACACTCCTTCTGCCAAGCCCAGGAAGGCAGAACTAGGAGTGATGGATAGAAGTTGCACTGAGGCAGTTCCCGGCAAGGAAAACTTGTTAGTGACTAGTTCAGTGAGCCTCCTTGGAAGGCCATGGGTTCTCCATCACAGAAGATGTTCAAAAGAACACAAGTGACCACTTGCTGTGAATGTTGTAGACAAAGGTGTCAAACTGGTGGCCTTCAAGTAAAGTGGGAAACATTAAAATGTATTGGGAAGTGTTTAACAAAAATCAATAAAAATATAATACAATATGGATAATGTTGATTTGTGGTTTTCTAAGTCGATATGAGACCCACAGGGATCCTGTTTCTATTTGCCTAGAGAGGGATTCCTATTCATATAGGTTTTGAGGTTGGTGGCCTTTGTTCCTTCTAACTCTGAGAGACTGAGAAATTATATTCCTTCATATCCTTCAAGCAATCTATAGGCATTTGTCAGGCATGACTGAGAGGGCTCAAGCTAAGGCTGGAAGACCATTTATCAGGGGATGCTTGCTTTCATGTAAAAGTTTATCAACATCCCTTGATAAAATAATCCAGGTTCCCTCTACCCATCCATGTACTCCATTCTGATGATGATCTTGATATAAGTACAACCCAGTCCCCTTCCTAACACTTATAGATTTCCATAAATTGACTTTGCAAACACATTTACACGGAATAGAAGAGTTTAAATCGGAGCCACAGAGTGGTTTCCAAACAAAAAGCTCAGCTGCCCTTCTGCTCAAGAAGAAGCTACTCATTGGACTCACACACCCATTACCAGAACTCTCTGCTCTCTCCGAACCCTGTGTTTGCAGTGGGGCAGAAAGGAAATCCTGAATGGCAAGGAATACTTGAAAAATACTAAGAAGCAGCCAAAGCAGTCCATCCATTGAGTCGCAAAGAGGGCCATTAATGCTAAGCTACAGCCAGTGGAACACAGAAAACGGCATTAAAGGATTTACTTTTCGTGACCATAATTCACAGTTAATGTACATTTGATGTTTAATGTATGAACCACAGGTGACTTCAAACTTGCATGGCCTTTCCTAAATAGTGTTTTAATCTAAGTTTAAAAAAATAGAGGTTCATACACTTGGTCTGTCAGACAAGAGGGAGGGGAAAAAAAGGCAGAGGTAGGTGTGAGAATCCAATGTGGGAGCAGGCTTTTGTTCAGTCCTTTATTGAGGTTTTACCTCTAATCTCTCCCTTTTTGATGCAATTTAAGATTAAGGAAATGAAAGGCAAGGCTGACTGTGAACGGTTTTACAAACAGGACAGCCAAGGGGCCTTCAGAAGACAGTTTTGTAAAAGGCTTTGGACTGCAATCCTCAAAAAGGACAGAGGCTGGAAGGCTTGGCAACCCGGCCTCTGTGGGGTGTGTGTGTGTGTGTGTGTGTGTGTGTGTGTGTGTGTGTGTGTGTGTGTGTGTGTTGGCCAAGCCCAAGGCTGAGGAGAAGATGAAACTTATGTCTGCTTTCCAGGTAGAACTGATTTTCAGCTTTGAAATGGAGTGTTATGGTTTCCCCATAATACAAATAACAGACCAGTGTAAAACCCAAAAGGCCAGCTAGGGACCCAAGGTGAGATAAGGGGGTGACATGAAATAATGAAAAGAACTCTGGGACAGGAGTCAGGAGACCTTGGAAGTAATCTGCTGGTTGTATGGGAAGAGGCTACTGACCACCATCCGCAATTTTGTTTTTCTGCAAGAAATACAGAGTAGAATCAGAGAACCTAAGTTCAAATTCTGACCCTGCCACTTTCCTCCATATGAGGCAATTAGGTGACAAAGTTGTTGTGTTTGTCCTTCGTTTTTGAAGAGGACCATGGCATCAGGGAAATGATGACATGACCTGCAGTTGACTTTGATTTGAGTGAGGGAGGGCTGTGCAAGGTCACCAGCCTCACTTTCTCCTCCAGAGCCATCTGGGTCCAATGACCAGGTATCCATCAGGTTGACTGGAGATGACCCCCAGTGGCAAAGTAGATAGAGCAATGGACTTGGAGTCAGGAAAACCTGAGTTCAAATCCTATCTCAGACACTTACTAGCTGTCTGACCTTGGGCAAGTCCCTTAACCTCTGTTTGTCTAAATTCCCTCAACTATAAAATGGGAATAATGATAGCATCTATGCCATAGGGTTATGAGGATAAAATGAGATAATATTGGAAGAGCCCTTGGCATAGTGCCTGACACATAGTAAGTGCCATATAAACGCTAGCTCTTGTTATCATCATTATATGTGACTTCAGTTTTCACACCTATAAAGTGAGTGTGTTGACATAAATAGCCCCTAAGGTCCCTTCTAGATCCTGTAAAACTAAGCAAGTCACTGATTAGCAGATGCCTGCATAGATCATTGCACATTAACATAATGGAGCATTACAATGCTACAAGAATATGAAGGATACAGAGAAGCCTGGGAAGATGATACATGAACTGATGCAAAGTAAAGTATGAGGAGTCAGAAAGGCAATATGCAAAGTGATTTCAAAAATGGAAACTGAAAAGAAGAAACCCTAAAACTAGACATGGTTTAATTGTAATGATCCACCCCAGCCTGAAGAAAAAGAGAAAATATATTTTCCTTTTTTGCAGGGAAAACTATGGATATGAAACGTTGCATGCATTTACCGTTAGATTCTGTGTTGGCTACTTTTACTGAACAGCTCTTATGCCTGTCTTTATTTTTCATTAGAAGAGATAGCTTAGTAAAAAGGGTTATGTTTGGAAATTAAGGCAATACAAAAAAACAAGAGTTTTTAAAAGAAATAGAAACCCAGGTCTTATATCTCACTATTCATAAAATATGGAGTTTGGAATTGTTGATTCCTAAGGTCCCTCTAATTTTTAGTATATTGTGACAGTGAATATAATGCCAACTAAATACCTAAATACTGAGGGACAGACAAATTAAGGGACTACCCATCCTCCTCTACCAGAGTGATTGTAAATAGTAACTGATTCTCTTTTGGCCAGCAACCCTGAGGGTCTTCCCCTCCCAGTTTGATTTTTTTTTTAATTAAAGGCACCATCCCTTGACTCATTTCTTAAAGAAGCTCGTTGAATATTCATTGAATAGGCATTTCCTCACTCTAAGTGAGAACCTGAAAAGACCTTAGCCTAAAATGGCCAGGGTCTCCCGTTGCATCCTGGACCAACTCCAATCATCCTGAAGAATATCTGGCCACTTGACCCAGATGGCTCTGGAGGAGAAAGTGAGGCTGGTGACCTTGCACAGCCCCCCCCCCCCCCCGCCACTTAAATCCAATTCACTTGCATGTCATGGCATCATCTCCCTGACATCATGGTCCTCTTCGAGAATGAAGGACAAATACAACCTTTTCCAAGATGGATGCAAGCCAACATTGTAGGGGGACCCAGGAGGAATTCATCCTCTAACATAGATGTCAATAATATATAAAAGAACATACAGATCACTGTATGACCCAAAAGAATGAAGAGAAAATGATGAGATAGTGGGGAAAGTGCTGGATTTAAGGATCAAAAGATCTAGCCGTGAATCTTTATTCTGACACTTTCTGCCATGTCACCTTGCACAAATCCTCATTTGCAAAATGAATGTTAGACTAGGGGATCTTCTAGCTCTAAATCCTAGGATTCTAGGAAATGAGGAAACTAGGAAGCATGATGGGTAAAGCTTTGCAATGGAATCAGAAGGTCCGAGCTACAGTCTCAGCTCTGCTACATTTGGCGTGACCTTGAGCAAATCAATTTGCTGTCTAGAGTCTCATGTGACATGGCACAGTCTTGGGTATGTGGACCGGGTAACCCCTGAAGGTCCCCTCCAATTCTGATATTCCATGACTGTTTTCATTATGTTGCAAATGAGGTAACTGGGACTCAGAGAAGTTGTCACTTGCTCATTGCATCGCCGTTTATCTAGCTAGTGAAGTAGCCAAGCTAAGACGTGAACCTAGTTCTTCAGTCTCTGTGTCACCCACTGCTCTTTTCACCGCATCAGGCTGACTCTTAAAGGAAATCCTTGCTAGGGGCACAGTGAGTCATCCCCTGCCTTCTTGCCTTCTGTATTTATGAGGTGTAGAGCCAGATTAAATCCCAGACTGCTACAAGGATCCAACACACCCTTCCGAGTCTCTAGGTCCAGTCTTTTACTAGATGTACCCCAAATCCCACTTTTTATTGGTCAAAGACCATAAAACAAAAACTCTCCACAGATAGCTTCTCTTTGTCATTTCCGCCATCCAGAATGATCTCCTTCTGCCTAAACCTGATCAGTCACTGAAGACCAGCTAGGCGTTGCAGTGGATTGACTGTTACACCTAGAGTAGAAGGCTGTTGTTCTTGTTTAGCTGACAAGTCAGGACTGACTCTTCCTGACCCCATTTGGGATCTTCTTGGCAAAGGTATGGGAGTGGTTTGCCATTTCCTTCTCCAGCTCATTTGACAGGTGAGGAAACTGAGGCAGAAGGGGTTAAGTGACTTGCCCAGGGTCATAAAGCTAGTAAGTGTCTGAAGAACCTCAGTTTAAATCCTGCCTCAGATGCTTACTAGCTGTATGACCCTAGGTAAGTCGCCCCATCTGCCTCAGTTTCTTCATCTAGACAATGGGTATAATAATAATACCTACACCCCCCCCCAGGGTTATTGTGAAGATAAAATGAAATGATTTTGTAAAATACCTTTTTAAAGAGCTATATAAATGGTAACTTCTTGTTGTCGTTGTTACCAATTAGGGCAAAATTGCAAAACCAATAAATCCTTTTTATTAAACAAAGTTAGGACAAAAGTAAAACAGGACAAATTCAACAAGGAAAGAAAACAAGGTGTTCAGAATTTGGGTTATGATGAGGTTGACATGAGGCATCTGGGTGGTGCCGTGGATAGAACACTGGCCCTGGAGTCAGGAAGACTCATCTTCCCGAGTTCAAATCTGACCTCAGACTGACTAGCTGTGTGACCCTGGACAAGTCACTTCACCCTGTCTGCCTCAGTTTCTTCAACTGTAAAATGAGCTGGAGAAGGACATGGCAAACCACTCCAGGAGCTTTGTCAAGAAAATCCCAAATGGGGTCACCAAGAGTCAGATATTTCTGAAAAAATGACTGAACCTGTCACAGTTCACATATCAAAATATGTCTCTGGTAATCCTATGCCTCCTCCACCATCCCATTCTCCACAACTTTTTCTTTCTCCATAGTTTTAAAATGGGGCAATGCAGCTCTCTCCCTTTCTCCAGCATCTCAAAGGGAGTTGATTGTCCCATCCCTGCCACCTCCTCTGTGATTAAGACGTAATTGTTTTTCTCATCCTTTCGATGGGAGACATAATTTAAAGGACTCTCTCTTTCTCTCACACACATAGACCCTCCAACCTGCCATTGTGAATGGTTACTTCTTACTTCAATGGGTCTATGATCTCCTCCATGACCTGATGCAGATTAAAATCCATGACTGCCCTTCTGATCCTGTACTATTCTTGTCCATGTCTTTCCAAAACTTAGCTGTTTCTATAGGAAACTTTGAGTTCAAAGGATTTCCCTGACCATTCCACTTGACTCGGTAGCTACTCAATCAAAATCCACAGTCTTCTGAGCAGCTTCCTCACAGTAGGTTAAGGCTCTTGATTATTTATTCTATTAAATGCCAATTCCTTAGCACAGGCTTTCAGGTCCTTGAACCAATTGGCCTGACTCTCTTCAACATTGTTATTAATGACTTGGTTGAAGGCATAGATGACACGCTGATCAGATTTATGACTATCACAGAGCTGGGAGCAATAGCTAGCAGATTCGATAAGAAACCACAGATCCGAAAGACTCTTTTCAGGTTAGAGCAACAGACTTAACTGAATAATATGAAATGTGGGAGGGATAACTATAAAGATATCTTCCACAACTTCCTCCTCTGATGTCTCATCATGGAATGGAGGTGGCCCTGGGTTGCCAAAGGATATTTAAGTGGAATGCAAGCTCTGGTATGTTCTATAATGCTGGATAGACTTCAAGAGTGATCCTCACAATGGACTAAGGATCCATCAACAGTAGTAGATTCATCATTGGTGATGAACCCTTTGGTCATGAAAACCCATTAAAAAAAAGAGAACATTCAAAATTACCCGTTTTGCTTCTGCAATAAGTGACAGAGTAGTAGAAACAGGGGCCAAGGGATTTAAAAATTGTTTTTAGGCCACCTACAATATTAATTAAGCAATCGGTACTTTGGCATGGAGCAGCTAGGTGGCACAGTGGATAGAGAATCAGACCTAGAGTTGGGAAGGCCTGAATTCAAATCTGCCCTTAGATACTTACTGGCTGTGAGACCCTGGGCAAGTCACTTAATCCTGTCTTCCTCAGTTTCATTATCTGTAAAATGAGCTGGAGAAGGAAATGGCAAACCACTCCAGTATCTTTGCCAAGAAAATCCCAAACAGGGATTTGAAGAGTAAGATGTGACTGAAATGTGACTAAATAGCACTTTAAGTGTGAATTTTTGCCCAGTGACCAACAAGCAAAGACCCTACTAGAACAGGAGTCCTTAACCCTTTTGTATGTCATGGACCCATTTCCAGTTTGGGGAAACCTAGGAGACCTCTTCTAAGAATAATGGTTTTTAATGCACAAAATAAAATATACAGTATTACAAAGGAAACCAATTACATAGAAATACAGCATGTATATATATATATATATATATATATATATATACACACACACACACACACACACACACACACACACACACATACATATATACACATATATACATATATATGCATACACATTTTGAAGTTCACTACTCCCAGGTTAAAGTCCCTTGTTCTAAACTGATAATAATATTTTGATTCTCTCATGGTACATTAAGAACCCCCTAAGGACTCAACCTAAATCCTGTGAACTTGTCCTTAAAATATTTTAATAACTATATTTAAATAGAATTGATTTTTCCTTTGTTATCCTTTGTGTTTTATGTTATGCATTTTACATCATTCTTCTGAGAAAAGGTCTCCAGGCTTCACATGACTACCAAAAAACGACATAGAAGAGGTTAAGGTTTCTAGATATTCCTGAAATAAGAAGACAGAAGGTATTTGCAACTAAAGGTATGGTCCATAGGTTTTTCCTGCAGAAGCAAATAATGAAATTAGCCATGTTTGTTTGCTTGTGCTTCTAAAGGGCAAAATAACACCATTTCCTGGTATGTGTGGTTATCTGGTATAATTTAATAACTGTGCTCATGAAAAGCATTTGCAAAATAGACTACCATGAAATAATAGCAGCTTTAGTGTATGTGTTTTATAGTCGTATCTGACTCTCTGTGACCTCATCTGGGTTTTCTTGGCAAAGACCCTGGAGTGGTTTGCCATCTCTTTTTCTAGCTCATTTTACAGATGAACAAACTCAGGCAGGCAGGGTTAAGTGACTTGCCCAGAGTCTCACAGCCAGGAAGTGTCTGAGGCAGGATTAGAACTCAGGTCTTCCTGACTCCAGGTCTGGCCTTCTCTCCACTGTGCCACCTAGCTGCCCCCTAATTGCAGCTTAAACACCAACATATTCCAGATGATGATGAGGCAGAGAAATTACTCAAAAAATTCAATGCAATCCTCCAGATTAAATCAACAAACAAACATTTAAGTACCTGCTATAAAATAATGGCAACTAGGCGAGTGCTGTGGATAAAGCACCAGCCCTGGTGTCAGGAGGACCTGAGTTAAAATCCATCCTCAGACACATACTAGCTGTGTGACCCTGGGCAAGTCACTTAACCCTGTTTGCCTCAGTTTCCTCTTGTGTAAAATGAACTGGAGAAGAAAATGGCAAACCACTCTAGTATCTTTGCCAAGAAAATCCCAAATAGGGTCCCAAAGAGTTGGACACAAATGAAAGGACTCAACAGTGACAAGAAATGACATAAAGATAAAAATTAAACAATTCCTGCCCTCAGGGAGTTTATCGATCAAATCAACATATATTTTAATATTTGGTGACATCATTGCAAAGGTGAACAGAGAGAGCCACAAAATACATTGTAAAATTTGCTTCAGGTGTCAAAAGCTTAAACTGTACGGAAGTCTTATAACTACATATTATAAATACATTTTCTTTTTCTAAAAAAAAAAGTTAAGAAGTGCTAGAAATGGTAAGCAAAAAATAACACCACGAAAAATGAAGTCAATTATATTTTAACAGGCAAGGAATGACTGGCTATCAACGTGGGAGTAATTTCCAAATCAGCCATCTGTGTACAGTCAGACCACTAGCTTGTTAGGGCAAAGAGCAAAATCAATACCGACCTAGAAGAAAGAATAAAAATGCGAAGAAATGATGGCGTTCAGCTAAGGCAGCTTCAACCTGACCTATTTAAACAGAATCTTGACACACACAAAAAAGGTGGGGGGAGATAAAAGAACACACATGAACACAAACCATTACAATTTCCTAGAGAAGTTGAATAGATGTAAATCAATTGCCACAATGAGGAGACCAAAAGAGCCTAGAAACCACCTTAGTCAGCAATGATTTGATCCCCTTACCAAGTGGAAAGATATGACAGGCAAGGGAAACACTGATTTAGAAGATAAACATGTTCACAAAATATGATGGAAGAGGATGGTGGAGGATTTTGATACACTGAAAGAGTATTTAAAGATGCAACTGGAGGGAAGACAACATATAGACTAAATGGAAAAGATCCATAATAAAGATTTTTATAACCAACTTTTCTCCATTAATTATAGTGGAGACATCACAGTTGGACTCCAGTGTCCTTGCTGTGCTACGTGAGAGTAGACATCACAAGAAAGAAAATTAAGAGAGGCTGGACTAAGCCAAGTATACACAGAAAAAGCTTGTGATGGAAGTGACACAATTTTCATTACATTGAGCGATTGGTTTTCAAGATATCTTTAAAAAGAAAGGATACCAAAGGACTGGGGAAAAAAATCTCTAGCCTTAGTTTTATCTCAAAAGTATAAAGAAATCATTATTAGTAATTACTGTCCTGAATGCCTTTGTTCCTAAATTTTTTTAAAAATATTGTGGGAATAACTTACACATAGATTGAGGACTTATATGACAATGGTATTAGAAGAGAGCAGGAAGACTTTGGAAAATTGTATTCTACGCAATTTATAAATTATAAACAGCTATATTACACAATATATAAATTATACACAGTTGCACAATTGATAAAAAGACATAAAAGAATGCAAGATCCCACTATACTTACTGATCATCCCAATCATCGCTTGACAGACACTGCTCTCTCCAAAGTCATTAAGTCAACAAGCATTTATTCAGTGCCTAGCATGTGCCAGGCTGTATGCCAAGTGCTGGGGTTACACAGAAAGGCAAAACAGTATCAGCTTTCAAAAAGTTTATGATCAAATAGGGGAGAGAACATGCAAACAACTAGGTACAAACAAGCTATATAAAAGATAAATAGGAGATGATCTCAGAGGAAGGGCCCTAGCATTAAGGCAGACCAGAAAAGTCTTCTTGCCTTTTAGATTTTAGCTGAGATTTGAGGGAAGCTGGGAGGCAGAGACAAGGAGGCAGAGAATTCCAGGCTTTCAGGATAGCTATTGAAAATGCTTGCAACTGGGAGATAGAATGTATTGTGCAAGGAATAAGAAGAAGGCCAGTGTCACTCTATAGAGGAGTAAGGTGTAAGAAGACTAGAAAGAGAGGAGGGGGACAATTTATAAAGGTGTCTGAAAGCCAAAAGATTTCCAATGATCTCTTAATCGCCAAATCTAATTACCTTGTTTCAGTCCTTCTTTTTGCCCTCCCTGTTGCTTTTGAGATTATTCACTAGCCTCTCTTTAGTACTTTCTACTCTCTGGGTTTTATGACCCCTTGTGCTTTCTTAATTCTCTTCCTATTTTTCTGTCTACTGATCAACCTTTTTTACTGGATCATTATCTAAGGCCTAGCCCCTAATTGTAGGTATACCCCAAGGCTCTATCTTAGGCACACTTCTCCCTCTACCTCTCTCTCTGGGTGACTTCATCAGTGCCGTGGTCTCGATGATCATCTTCAAACAGACAACGCCAAGATCTACATATCTAGCCTTTTCCTTTTTACTCAGCTCTAGTCTTACCTCAAAATTTCCTATTGGATATTTCTAGCTGTATGTCCCAGAGGCATCGCAAAACTCAACATCGCCAAAACAAAATTCATTATCTTTCCTCCTAAACCCAACTTTCTTGCTAACTTTCCTATTTATACTAAGGATGACCAGTTACCCAGGTTTGACACCTCTAAGTCATCCTTATCTCTTCATTCTCTTTCATCCTGTATCAAATTAATTCACAAGTTGAGTCGATTCTGGTTGGTTAGTTTTTGTCCTTAGTTCTCAAAGAGGACCAAAATGATAACACTATGTTAAAGTCAATTCTATGTGCCTCCATGACATTCCACCACATCCATCCCTTTCTTTTCACTCACACCACAACCATTAGAGTTCAGACACTTATCACCTGCCTGGACAGGTGCAATAACCTCCTAACTGGAGCTTATTTTCCCATCGATTTTGTACACACAGGTGGAAGAGTGTATCACAGGCTTTAGGGAAAATATTTTGTAGCAACTGATTTTATTATACCACCTTACTAAATATGCCTATCTAAAACTAATTAAATCCGGTTAACTAATTGATATCAGGCCTTCCAAAAGGTGATAAAGGGGTATGAGATGGGAACAAAAAGATTACAACTGATTACTTGAAAAGAATTATGCAAGAAAAGCAATGTAAAGCGTGTAATCAGAGGGATATATGACCAGTAAAGAATGCAGGACAGTCATGAGGTCAGAACAAACAATAATTAACAACAGATTGTTCCCATGGTTTCTAGATCAAGGGATCTAAAGGAAGATTCTCATTATATTTTGTTCTCCTTCTAATGGAGCATTTAGAGGAGGACATGGACAAGAGTCACACTGGATAGTCAGGCATAGATGGATTACTGTACTCTTGGGGGATAGAGACACATCGGTGAGATTGTAGCTCCAAAGTATCAAAATAAATATACGGTTCTATACGTGTTCAAAATTTTCATGTGACAAGTTCAGGAGGGGGTAGCCACAGCTAGCCAACAGTTCATATGAAAAAGATGTGAGGGTTTTAGTGATCTGCAAGTTTAACACAACTTGGTAGGCAAAAAAAAAAAAAAAAAAAAAACAACCTTGGGAATAGAAACTTCAGAAGCAGTAAAAGGCTAGTAGAAAGATCACTCCAGAACAAAAGAGATAATCATCCCAGGGATCATCTCCAGTCCTGATCTATATCTTGCCATTGGACCCAGATGGCTCCAGAGGAGAAAGTGAGACTGGTGACTTTGCACAGCCCTCCCTCACTTAAATCTAATTCACCTGCAAGTCATGGTATCACCTTCCTAATTTCATGGTCCTCTTTGAGAACAAAGGACAAACAAAAACAATCATCCCACTGGTCTCTGCCCTGGTCATGCCACTTTGGGGGTAGTTTGTTCATTTCTGGGCTGCAAGCACATTGGTATGCTTGAAGGCATCCAGGGAAGAGTAGACCAGGATGATGAGGGAATAGAAGACCATGCCATACAAAGATCATTCTGAACAATTGGAAATATTTTTCCTGGAGATGGGAAAATCTGAATGAATAGGAAAACTGTCTTCAAGAATTTGAGCAGGTAGTATGTGGGAGAAGATAGTGATCTCTAGCTCTCATTAAATTTTCTTTGGCCCCCTTGGTCTTCTTTTTTGCCTTTCTCCCACCCTACTTTGTATCCTGTTTATTTCTGTATGTGTGAGAATAGAAGCTATATAGTTTTTCATAAAAAGGCATTTAATAAACATTTGCTGCTTTATTTCACTTTACTTCAGTGACTTCCAAACGTTATATGGTAGTGATTCCATTTTTGAAAACGCCCCCACTTTTCATAAAACAATTTACATAAATAACTTTCTTAAATCCCATTTTATTCAAGTGAAAATGTTATATCACATACATCTTAAATAGGAAAAATAATGGAACAGACATTTATTGATTAATAAAATCCATTTGGGGGAAGCTAGGTGGTACAGTGTATAGAGCACCAGGCCTAGAATTAAGAAGACTCATCTTCCTGAATTTGAATCTGGCTGCGTGACCCTAGGCAAGTCACTGTACCCTGTTTGCCTCAGTTTCCTCATCTATAAAATGAGCTGGAGAAGAAAATGGCAAACCATTCCAGTATCTTTGCCAAGAAAACATGGGATCGTGACCAGTTGGACATGACTAAAACAAATGAACAATAAAATCCATTTTAACTTTTAGATTTGTAACTTAAAAACAATAATCATAATATAATTGTGAAGGAATTGTGAGTATAATTGTGTGAGTAATGAGATACCAAGAAGAAGCTAAAGTACTCAAAAAATCATGAGTCAGGCAATTTATTACTCACTGGCATATAAAAGTACGCGGTTCTCTCAACTTTCGGACCCGTGGGCTTACAACGACAATGCTTAGAGACACAGCAGGCTGATACCCCAATCAAGCCCACATCTCCTGGGTCTCTACCCTTATATCTAATTATTGTGGCTGGGCTTGATTCACAGGTATGAGTGGGAGGGGTACCTTAGAAGTAGTTAATCTGTGTGACTGATCTAGAATTAGCTCCCCCCAACCTCACCAACCACAATGGATACTGAGACTAGCAAAGTTTGCTAGCTTCTAGTTTGCTAACCTTGCATTCTTATCTCTAAATGAAGCTGACCAAGTCAATTATTGGGTGTACAAGAACTTCTTGGTATAGAGGATAGTCAATCAGTGGTCAAATATGGAGTTACTTCTCTTGGCTAGGCCCTAGCAAGGAGTTATTTCTCACAGTTGATGTTAATGGGTTTCATAGGCTTATTTTTTTAGTACAAATTTTCACAAAACATGTTGTATTGATGATATTTCTATTCGTAATTCTTTTTTCAAAGACTAATAAAGATCGATATTTTCTCTTTAATAACAACTAACCCTATTTCACACAAGTGAGATATTACAAGTATTAGCAAAATTTGTATTGCTGTGTTTAATAACCCAGAGAACTATTTATTCACCTATAACCAAAACATAATAATGTTTTCAGGTTAAAATATTTATTTCAATTAACTATTCTTGTTCAGATGGAGTAAGACCAAATTGCCATATTTGTCCTCAGCAAATGTGTTCCTTATTCATTCATATTTAGAAATATATGGGTCTTTAAAATAAAATGAGAATTGCTTCTGTAGACCCATCAATGATTAATAAGTAGCTCTCTGTTCTATTTCATTTACAAGTCAGGCACTTTTAAAATTTGGATACAAATGGAAAAAATTAGTTTAGAGGTATATCATTCATAACCAACTTTTTCATGAATGCAATCATGTTATCTTTCTGGATCAGCATACAAAGTTGAGTACCTTGCTTTGAGTTAGAGTACTCAACTTTTTTTAATCTGCCAAATATGTAAGTTTCATGAGAAATTGTTTTATAAAAGGAATTGGCTTGATCTTCATTATTTTAACTAATAAAAATGGCAATTTCTTTTTTTCAGATCAAAATCCCTTTGAAATATTTTGGCATGAGAAAGCTAGTGTGTTTTACAACATAGAAGTGCCCCGTGGTCTGCTACCCTACTGTCACACAAATTGTGCAAAGAGCCTTCCTTTAAATGAACTGTTTTTACAAAGCTAATTATTCTTGCTAAAACTTTAAAAAAAACAGCATGTAAGCTCCTCACTTGCATTTCTTGACACAAGTGTTGGTCTATGAAGCATGCAATGCATTAAAATTACATAAGGCATTATTTTTAACTAATAGTTATAATCCTGAATTTCATCCTGATGTCAACTGAGCTCTGTCAGAGCAGAGTCCAATATAAATTTCCCACATTATATAATTTTCATTAAAAAATGCATGAATTATGTTGAAAATTTATCTTTTCTAACAGCATAAAGAATATAAAGAAATACTTCTCTAACATCAGTTTAAACAATATATTGTATATATGTAAACAAATGAGCATCTTTTGTCATATATGTTGCTTCATCCCCTTGAAATGCCAAATAAAAAGATTTTAGTTTCTCAGAGTATTGATCACAAAGCCCTCGGATCTCTAGACAAGTTCTCCTTTTTACTATATCATCTGCAACTGGAACCATGTGAAGTAGTTTTGTATATGATTCACCAAACATGAAAATGTTTGTTTTTGTTTACTAAAAAAAAAAATCTAATTTTCCCTGGAAAAAATTCTCTTATCTTGCCAATGTATTGTGGACAGAAACTTTCAAGATGTTTCAATTTATTAAGTTCTGTGCTAAAGCATTAAAAAAAAAAAAGCAAACCCAGTATTCTTTTATCTATATCAAGGACAGGACCCATGACCCCAATGACAAATATAATGTATAGTATTTTCTGAATTTTGGCTTTTTACTTTGTGCTTTTGTATTTCTACTATTGAAACAATCTTTCTTATTTTTCTTATATTAGTGTTAGTAGCTCTGGTGGATTTTCTTTCCCATAACAAAAGAGTATTAATTCTCTTTTTAAAAATGTTACACAATTAAATTAAAATTTATTTGCTAAAAATTTCAAACTATAATCTATAGGTACTCATTCTTGATTTCTTGTCATTCTTAAATTGTTTCCATTTTTTTAGTGTTGCAGGGTCTTTTTAAAAGATGAACATAATATATATACATACATATATAAACTTATATTTTATATATTTATATATAATTGTATAGAATGATGAATATACATTCACATGTAGCATGGGAATATATACAACATGTTATATATATGTATATATTTGTACTTAATCACATTATAAACTATAGCAAATAGTATGGTAGTTTTAACTTCTAGAAAAAAAATTGCTCATACACTTTACATTTAACTTCAGCAAGCATCACAGTGGCATGACTCTTGTGAGTCACGATCCCGTATCTACTGATAGTGACAGTAGGGAATTGAACCTGCATCACCATTCAAAATGGATTAACTCCCATTTGAACTAATTTATACATACCATATAAAATAATCACACTGCCAAATTCACAGAGAGCTGGGCTAACTTTGCCAGCTTAGTCTTGCCTTTTTTGCTGTTGACTTTGATTTTAACTTTGTTTTTGTTGAAAAAGTGGGTGTATTTCTGAGAGAGTAGTAATCGAAAAATATCCAATCATTGTGACTGTGGCACTGGGGAGTGGAGGAGTGGGAGACACCTCACAGTTTAGAAAACTCTTCACTTGGTCCCAGAATGAGAAATGAGAGTCAATGGGCTGAAGTTGCAAGGGGGTAAACGTAGTCTAAATGTAGGCAAATCCAATCCAATCCAAACAACTTCCTAACAATTACAGCTGTCCAGCAAAGGGCTACCTCAGAAGCATTGAATAAGTTCCACACCAGTGAGGTATCTTCAAGTGAAGGCAGGATGACCAATGATTATTATATTGAGGTAGGGATTCCTACTCAGGTATAGGTTTGACTAGATAAACTCTTAAGTTCCTGTTAATTCTTTTTACTCTTTATTGCTGCTCTCTCTAGCCTTTTTGCAGTCAGGTTATGCAGTAATTGGAGCATCTGCCCTAGAGTAAGGAAGACTCATCTTCCTGCGTTCAAATCCAGCCTTGGACACTTCCTAGCTGTGGGACCCAGTGCAAGTCACTTAACTCTGTTTGCCTCAGTTTCCCTATCTGTAAAATGACCTGGAGAAGGAAATGGCATACCACACCAGTATCTTTGCCAAGAAAACCCCAAATCAGGTCATGAAGAGTTGAACTTGACTGAAACAACAGAACAATAACAAGCCTTTTTGCTTGCTTAAGTCTAATCCTTCCTACTAAGTCACACCTCCCACGGGGAATGCCATCACCATTCTTTTCATGAAAGCCTTCAAAACCCAAAGGTCTACTGTATCAGTAAGGCACAATATCAATAGTGACCATGAATATGCCTGTATAGTTCTGTATCACAGAATATAAGAGACTCTTCATATAGAAAGCAGAAGTAAAACATTTATTCAAACACCAGAGGATCAAATCACAAAACCAATAACTCCAATTCAACATAGCAGCAATTATATCCCAAAACCGGTAAGTCCACTTCATCATAACAGCAAAGAACTTAAGACACAATATCACAGCAGGGAGCCAAGCCATCCCATATCCTTCCCCTCTGTTGGGGCCTTCCCGTAAACACTCACCCACAAATCCTAGATGTCTGCTTACTTGTGTCCTCTCCTCCCCCAGTTCTGAGACAGGGTATGTATATTAAGGGTGTGGGTCTTCCTACAAACAAGCCTCTCCTACTCAAGCTTCCCTTAACTAGCTCCACCTGAGACCTATTAATGAGATTAATGGGCAGAGAAGATCTTTAATTACATTAACACCACATCTACCTCCAGAAAACATAACATCTAGTCTCCCAAAACACAGTATTCCACAATTCCATATCTCAAAACCCCTCTCTACCATCCACCAGTCTCTCTTTTGCTCTAATCTCTGAGAAGGAAGTTGCCTTTCTCCTTGCTAAAGCCAACTCCTATTTGTGCTTCTCTTGTCTCTTCCAAGAGCTTGTCTCATTGATCATTTACCCCCTTTCTCTCTCATCTTTCTCTACTCTCTTCCTTCCTTGCTGCCTGAAAACACAGCTAGGTATCCTTTTTTTCCTTAGAAAACTTTTACTTTGCCTTGCTATCCCCTCAAGCGATCATCCTAAATCTCTTTCCCTTTCACTGCCAAATGCCTAGAAATAGTCATCTACTGGAATTGCTTCCATTTCCTCACCTCCTACTCACTTCTCTTTGGGCTTCTGACCATACCACTTGATTGATTTTTTTCTCTCCAAGATTACCAACAATCTCTTGTCAAATTCAATGGCCTTTTCTCAGTCTTTATCCTTCTTGATGTCTCAGCAGATTTTAACTCTTCTGAGTTTGTTCTCTCTCTCTCTCTCTCTCTCTCTCTCTCTCTCTCTCTCTCTCTCTCTCTCTCTCTCTTCCTCCCTCCCTTCCTCCCCTCTTGGCCCCCATTGATCCAATTATTAGAGGCTCTATACAGATGAATCCCAAATCTCTATGTTCAGCTTCAAGCTCTTTGTTGAGCTACAGTCCCACATCCCCATCTGACTTTTGGATATCTCTGCCTAGATGCTCTAGAAGCATCACAAACTCGACATATCTAAAATGGAATTCATGAGGTCCCTACATGAACCTTTTATGACCCCCTCCCTTCCCCTGCTCTTCCAAGCTTCCCTGTTTCTGATGAAGTCACCGTCACCCTTCTAGCTATCCAGGAGTTATTCTTAACTCATCATTCTCCCCTTAGCCCCTCTTTCCCACTAAACATTGCTATGTCTCATTATTTTTTTCTCCACCAGATCTTACAAATCCTTCTCTCTCCTGCCATACATACAACCTCCACCCTAGTTTAGGGTTTTAGCACCTGTCACCCGGTCAATACAATAGCCTCTTAATTGTTCTCCCTGCTTCCAGTCTTCCACTTTCTCCCATCCATCATTACCCAGCTGCCAAAATAATCTCCAAAAAGCCAAGGCATGACAATGTCAGATCCCCTGTCCAAGAAGTAGCCTCTATTGCCTTTAAGATAAAATACAACCTCCTCAACTTGGTCAAAGTTTGGCAACAGCCTGCCTTTCCAGACTTATTTCATAGTACTTCTTTTCACGTCATCTGCATTCCAGTCAAACAAGCCTACTTGCTGTTCACTGATTGGCAGTCCATTTTCAGACTCTACCTTGGCACAGGTTGTCCATTCCTCCTAGAATGCATTTTCTCTTTACCTCTATCACTTGGCCTCCTTAGCTTCCTTCAAATCTCCCCTTAGTTGCCACATCCAAGGGCAGGGCTGGAGAACCTGTGCCCTCAAGGCTACATATGACCCTCTAGGTCCTCAAATGTGGCCCTTTGACTGAATCCAAATCCACATCCCCTTGTTCTGTGAAGTTTGGATTTAGTCAAAGGGTCACACTTGAGGACCTACAGGGCCTCGAGGCCACAGGTTCCCCACCCTTGTCCTAGGGGAAGCCCTTCCTACTGTCCCTAGTTCTGTTTTCTTTCCTTCCGTGCATTATCATGTATCTACTTGTCTGTTTCCACGTTGTATTCCACTGGAAACATTCAAGGCCTTCCTGAGTGATTTTGTTTTTCTTTTATATTTGTCTCCCCTTTAAGGTAGAAACATTTCTTATTAGACAAAAACAAAGTTAGTCCTGAGTCCTAAGTTAGTTCAAGAGAACTAATCTTGAAAAAAAACCAAATTCTTCTACACGAAGGTGATGATAAACAGATGCCTCTCATCTCGACAAATGAAAGGTCACCCACAGACAGTACAGAGTAATTATTAAATAACTTCTCCCATTTGTTCAGGATCAGTAGCGACCTCATTACCTGGATCCGGAGACAATATCTCTGTGTCCTGGGCACAGTTCCAAAAAGGTCATTAATAACAGGAGAGTCCCAAAATTTGCAGGAGAAGAAAGACATGTCTCTAATTAATGGAAGTAAAGTGTTCCACCTCAGCCATTGAAATCGACAGTTTGTATCGGAAGCAACATAGTTTGAGTTTCCTTTACTTCTCATTTTGCAGCCACTTGACAAATAGGAGGCAGACCAAGACAGCCCCTTCAGAGGCAGACAGGGTTCTTTCTGTCACAGGCAGAAAACAAGAGGGCCTTGAGGGACTTTGTGCATTTTTGTTCCCAAAGCCCTAGATCAGGGATTGAGTGAAGACTGAGGACCCAATGTTTCTTATTCCCAGGCTTGTTCTCTTAAACCAGATTACCAAGGAGTTAAAATCACTGAAGATAAAGAATAACCAGAAGTGGGCAACCAAAGTGATCAACTGGCTTGTCTTAATCATCTCTTATATGTCAGGCTCTGTGCTACATAAGCAGTGGTGAGACAAAAGCAAAAAGAGTCCCTGTTCTCACAGTCTAATAGAGGAAGTGATGAGTAAGTAACTATGTTCAAACAAGACATACACAGGATATCTCAGAGAGAAGATGTTGGCGTTAAGGGTGATTGGCTTTTTGTAAAAGATGGGATTTTAGCTGGGTCCTGAAGGAAGTCAGGGGACCATGATATGCAAATGATGAGGAAGAGCAATCCAGGAATGGGGAACAGCCAGTGAAGATTTACAGAGTCAAGAGAAGGGGTGAGTATATTACTGGAGGAATAGAAAAGAGGCCAATGTCAATAGATTACATAGAAGGTGGAGGGGAATAAGGTGTAAGAAGACTGGAAATGTAGGAAAGTGTCAGGTTATTAAAGGCTTTGAAAATCAGAGGAGTGTATATTTGAGCTGGAGTTTACTGAAAACAGGCTTGATGTGAGCAGACCTAGGAAGATCACTTTGACAGCTAAGTAGAAGGTAGATTCGAATGGAGAAGGCCTTGAGACAGGGAGACTAACCAGCAGACTATGGAAATAGTCCAGGTGTAAGGTGATAAAGGCCTTCACCAGGGAGTTTGTAATGTCAAAGGAAAAAAGTAGGGGTAGGCGGCATATACCATGGATGTTATGAAGGTAGAAATGACAAGAGCTGACTATTAATCAGATATGGGGGAGGGAAGAAAGGAGGGAGAAGAGTGAAGGTGAGGAATGGAGGATGACATCTTGTTTGTGAGCCTGCATGACTGAAAAGATGGTGGTACCCTCCACAGCAATAAGGAAGTTATGAAAAGTGAAAGGTTTGGGGGCAATGGTAATGAGCTCGGTGTTGTACATGTCAAGTTTAAGATAAGTATAGAACAGGAGCAGCTAGATGGCACAGTGGATAGAGTGCCTGGTCCGAAGTCAGGAAGACTCATCTTTCTGAGTTCAAATCTGGCCTCAGACACTTACTAGCTATATGAGCCTGGGCCAGTCACTGAACCCTGTTTGCCTCAGTTTCTTCATCTGTAAAATGAGCTGGAGAAGGAAACAGCAAACCGTTCCAGTATCTTTGCCAAGAAAACCCCAA
Source organism: Trichosurus vulpecula (assembly GCF_011100635.1). Lineage (NCBI taxonomy): Eukaryota > Metazoa > Chordata > Mammalia > Diprotodontia > Phalangeridae > Trichosurus > Trichosurus vulpecula. The sequence continues at coordinate 128,882,656 of NC_050574.1, forward strand.
ATGGGGTCATGAAGAGTCAGACATGCCTGAAACAACTGAGCAACAACAAAAATCTATAGGACATCTAGTTCAATTTGTCTAGTAGACAGTTGGAGATATGATGCTGGAAGCTGGAAGATAAGTTAGAGCTAGACAAATAGATCAGACAGTCATCTATATTGAGATAATAATTGGGAGTTGATGTGACCACCAAGTAAAATAGGTTAGAGGGAAGAGAGAAAAGAGCTCAGGCTTAAGCCATGAGAACCTTATGTTAGTAAGCATGACCTAGATGTAGATCCAGCATGAGACAGAGAAGGAGCAGTCATACAGGTAAGAGGAGGACCAGGAGAGAACAATGTCACTGAAAACCTAGAGAGAAGAGAATATCAAAAAGAGAAGCCTGATGAACAGTGCAGAAAAGAAGTCAAGAAGGGAGAAGTTTGAGAAAAGGCCAGTAGATTTGGTGGTTAGTAAATCTAGAAAGAGCAGTTATGTTGAATGATCGAATAGTGACCAGACTGCAGAGATTTAAAAGGAGAGTGAGAGGAAAGGAAGTAGAGGTACCTACTGTAGACAGGCTTCTCTCTTCTGCAAAAGAAGGAGAGATATGAGATAATAGCTAGTGGTGATGGAGTAAGTGAGAGTTGTTTGGAGGATGATGTAGGGCCTGAAGACCATGCCATATGAGGATCAGTTGAAAGAAATGGGGTTGCTTAGCCCGAAGGGTATGTGATAGCTGTTTTTGAGTATAGGAAATGTTGTCAAATGGAAAAGGGCTGAATCTCATTCTGCTAGGCTCCCAGAGGGAAGAATTATAAGCATGGGGTGGAACTGATAGGGAAGCAGATATCAGTTTAATCTACAGGAAAGTTTCCTAATAATTAGAACTGCCTAAAAATGAAATAGGCTGCCTTAAGAGGTAGCTAATTCCTTATCCCTGGTGGTCTGCAAGTGCAGACTGGATGATCACTTGTCAATGATAGTATAGATGGAATTCACGCTTTGGGTGAGGATCAGATGAGATGACATCTTTTCCAACACTGAATTTCCATCATCACCAACAGAAAACTCAGACACCATTTTCCCCAATTCACCTGTAGCTCATTCCAAGCCCTGATATTTCATTCTTCTCAGAAAGGAAGGTCTGTGAGAGGGATAATATACTCCTGGTGTTTGAAAGACAAGAGCAAGGGAGGAGAACCTGTGAACTTGAGGCTACAAGTTCCCCACCCCTGGACAAGGGGATCATAGAATCTCAGAGTCCGGAGGGACCTGACAAGTCAACTAGTCTAACTTCCTGAAATAATGTCTCCAATAAGAAGTCTATTGCTTAGACAGCCTATATGCTTAGGCACCATACAACCCCATAGAAACCAAGGATAAAGTGGAATGATAGACTCAAGATGCTGAATTGTTATACATGGCCAGTGCGGGGATCTGATTTTGCTTGAATATGCTTATTTGTTATAATGTTTTTGGTTTTTTTTTCTTTTTTAACGAGGGTTTGAATTTATTACATTATACTTTTTAAAAAGCAAGTTCTACACAACAAAGATTCACAGTTTCACACATAATTCTCTTTTTCTGTTCTACTTTTATATGGAAATGTTTGGTTCTTGGTTATTTGTTAAGTGTATAATAAGAAAGAAAATTAACTTTTTAAAAAATTGTTTATTCCATTTTTAGGCAGCCCAATAGTTTTTGGATGTTCTTTCTATTGAGTCAAAATCTTCTTCCTGAAAATTTATTCTTTGGTCCTTATGCTACCCTCTGAGACCACACAGAATAATTCTTCCTAATTGTTCTTCTACAGAAACTTCTTCAAACATTGGAAGATAGCTATCATATTGCCCCAAAGCAGTAATTTCTCCAGGCTAAGTATCCCCATGTTTCTTCATTCAGTCCCCATATGATATAATCTCAAGGACCTTTACCATCTTGAAGGCCCTTCAATGGACATTCTCAGCAAGTTGAACTACACGCTCTGAGGTTCCATTGAGTGCGTAGACTGTGACTTTATGTCCCACTTCAAGCTAAACAGCCCCAGGTCCTCTAGTCATATAAGAGGGATTTGAGTTCCCTCACCATTACATCCCCCTGGTCATACCACTCCAGTTAGTCGATGTCATTCCTAAAAGCTGATGCTAAGGTCTAAACACGATACTCTAGGCATACTCAAATCAGAACAGAACACATCTACTTAAGTTCTTTTGTCTGCTTTAACACAATCAATAGATTGAATCAGTTACTCGTCAATTCATATTTAGTAAAGATTTATTTTCCATCTAGTACTGTCTGCTCCCCCACTTTTGAGCTAAGGAAAGCCTCTCCAAAGCATCCATCCCTCTTGCTCTCCTTTCTTCTTCCTCTTCACCTCCCTCCGCATGTTTTCCCAAAGCCCCAAATGGAAACCATACAAAGAAATATGGCCAGGGTTGGAGACTGAGGGGTAAGGGGCAGGGAGATGTCATTCTTCCTTTTATTCTTCTCCTCATCTTCCTGGACTTTTGCCCCATCCTTCCCCTAAACCCAAACATGCTGGAGGGACATGTGAGCTTCAGGTCTGAAGACCTAACTCCAAATGGAAAACCTATGTCTCCTTTAGAAAGGAGTTACTTGGGGTCAGGGAGCATCCTTCAGGAGTGAGCCATTAATCCCCCATCCCCCAAGAAAATATGAAGGAACACCAGGCAATCAACCTCAGGGTCATTAACGTGAATGAATCTAATTCATCTAATTAAGCTTCTAACTTCCCATTTCCACCCTATCTCAGCTCTAGCTTGGACCCCCATGCTCGGGGGGGGGGGGGGACAGGCAATGATCCGGGGTGGCCCCCAAATGTGTCTGATAATTAAATCAATTTCTGCCCTCACTGATTTTTTTCCCCATTACTTTCTCCTATTACCGGAGATGCAAACAATAAATAATTTAATAACCTGGGCTGAGTGGATTCTGGTTCCAAAACAAAGTGTTTTAATTCTCCTGTGTGCCTGCTTTCAGCATTACTGTAATTCCATTTCCCTTCACTTGACTGGGCCTTTTGCTGCTTTTTAGGCTTCTCGTATTTCTCCCCAAGTTTTCCCCATGGAGCTCTGACAGCTGCATTATAACAGGGCTGGGCAACCAGCATGACATCACTCACTCCGCGGAATCAGCGGCAGCAGCGGAGTCATTAGCCTAACAATCTGCCCTCCGTCTTGATTGTGTTTGAAATCTGTCCGTGTGGCTGCAGGCAGATCCAAAGAAGGCACCTGCTCTCCCTCTCTCCCCCTCCCTTCTTCCTTTCTCTCCTCCTTCCCTCCATTCCTCCCTATCCCTCCCTCCCTTCCTTGAATCTCCTCCCCTATCTCAAGCAGATGTGCCTTGGGAAAGGGGGTCTCAGGGGAGCAGAACTAGATGAGGGGAGAAAAGCAAACAGCCTCCTGGCTATAATTTGTTGCCTTTCCTTCATCTTGGGTGAAGACAGCTGTGGCCTCCCTGCCTTTACTAAGTGCCCCTCAAAAAGAGATTTGGTCCTGCTACCTTTCAGAGGACAATTGAGCCAGTCACGGAAAAACCCAAAGAAACTAGCCACAAAATGTGCCCACCCACCCTCTCCATCCCTCACACCCCTACCATATACCCGCCCCAAGTCATTCCCAAGAATCAAAATTTGCTGATGTTCGAGTTTGGTGCCTTTTCCTGAAACCAAGAGAGGGCCAGGGAGCAGCAGCTGCCGGATTGGAGCAGGGGGGAAAGAAACGCACCAGTGAAGCTTTCATTTAAATAAAGAGCAGAATAGCATTGTGCTCCATTGATTACAATTTTTTTTTCTGAATGTTGTGACATTTGCAGGAAGGCTAATTTATTCAAGCATGGAAATCTTTAAAAACTTAATTAAGTTATTTCTGTGATTTTCCATGCCTTATTGTTTCGAGTTCACATTTACTTTCATCCTTGTTAATAAAAAAAAGGGGGGTGGGGGCCAGTAGAGTGGGGAGAGAAAAAGAAAGCAAGAAATATCTCTCCAAACTCCCAGTGTCACTTCTGGAAGCTCAGGGCCCCTGGCTGAGGTCTCACAGGACAAGAATAAAGAAGAGAGGTCAGCTGATTAGGACTCCCACTGAAGGACAGTGGAGGTGTGTTTGTGGTCCTGTTTCAGGAGGTAACTCCTCACCTGGCACCTTCAGACCTTCAAGAAACCTTCCCTGATGATCCCTATGTGATGCAGCCTCAGTGTCTGATGCTGGCAAGCACTCTCACATCGAGTTTGATACAAAATGCACTTCCTTCCTCCCCACCACCTCCTAAATCCCCTAGCTTCCTTCCAAACACATCTGGGGCCTGCCTCCTATAAGAGGTTTTTCTTGATTCCTCCAGTCATTAATATTCCATCTTTCCTGATATTACTTCACATGTGCTTTGTATTTACTTGGTAAGTGTCATATTCCCACCCCCACCCTCATTAGCATGTAAGATCCTAAAGGGTAGGCACTGCTTCGTTTCAGCCTTTTCTGTCCTTAATACCATGCCTACCACAATACCTTGCACAGAGATGATGCTGAAGAAATGTGCACTGCTGAAGTGAATGAAGGCTTAGGTATCGATGTCTTCTTCTTATAGAGTGATGCCAGAAATCCTTCTCTTCCTTTCCTCCCCTAAAAGCAAACTTGTGACATTATCTAATAGGATGCCTGGAAGGCTTTGTGGGTGGCCCAAGAGAGAGGGAAAGGCAGCAGCAGGTAGGAAGGTGGGTAGAGAAGGAGGTAATGCTGGAATTCACACAGACAGCTCTCAAAGATTTTTGTTTATAGCTCTCAAGCACTTATCACATTCTACCCAATATTATGGTTATCTATGTCTCTATCTACATTTCCCCTCGCAGATGTCCCCATGCCTTCCCTCACTGGCTGGCAACTGATTGGAACCATTCCAGCAGGGTCCCTACTCAGATTAGATTAGAATCTTAGAACTGGACAGCCTCATTGGCTTGAGTTCCTGTCCCTCTGGTCATCCTCTGAGGGCTGTGGGTTCACAGATTTGATTTTCCCATAACTCAGCAGTCAAGGGGATAATGCCGCCATTCTCAATTCTCAGATCTCATCTCAAAGCCTTAACCTGGAGCTGCTTCACAGAGGAGATCCACACCCTCCAGGCTGCTTCTAGAGCCTTATTCTAAGCCTCATTGGACCATTTGGAAGCAGTGACCAGCCCCACCCTAACTCCATCAGCTGGCTCTCTGTTTTGGCTAAAACATCAGACTTACTTCCCTGGGGCCAGAACCCTGGCCATCTGTATTCCAGTGACATTTGCACGTATTATTTTTAAGTCATTAGTCTCTGCCTGATATTGTGAGTCAAGAACTTTAATAAGAGAAATTTATGGCTTGTCTCCTCCAATCAACACAATAATTCATGGCTGTGTTGAATGTGCCACACTAATGGATATTGCTTTCAACTGGGTGTTAGGCTTTTTCTTCAAATTCATTACCCAAAGAGTTCTTCCTGATCTATTAGCAGAAGTCAGAGCTGTTTCTTTCACCCTTGTGCCATCTCCTAATGCCATGGGGTCTCCAAGTGTGGTCCTCAAGGGGCCTCCAGGTGGTTTTCAGGCCAATCAAAATTGAAAGTAACACAAAAGTGTCTCTTTTTTAAAAATGCATTTTCCACAGCTGATCAGAATCTACATTAAAAAGGCCTAAAAATGAACATTTTTGAAATGTGGTCACAGTCATGGTTTTTTACCCAGGCAAAAGCTTCCCCTGGTTTCTCTAGGGTTTTTTTGGAGGAGCAAGTGGGAGGAGGCAGGTAAAAGATTGAGTGGGAGCCCTTTGGACCCAGCCATGGGGTTCATAGACTGAAAACATTTGAAGATCTCTTGTAATTAAGTAAACTTTATTTTATTTAAAAAAAATAAAGAAGCTGAGAACCAGAGACATGAAAAAACTTGCACAGATTCACATTAGCTATTAAAGAACAAAGCTATGATTTGAACCTACGCCTTCTGACTCCATGTCCAATAATCTTTCAACTGTATGAACCAAACTGCAGATTGGGGGTTGGGGAATGGGCTACAATAACTTAAGGACATTGATTCCTGGTCTGTTTCAGTAGGCTTGCTACTTACTACCTGTGTGACCTTGGATGAGTAACTTAGCCTCTAAAATCCTTTCTACTTCTTATCTAATTCTTTTTGCTGCTTTCCTGGATTTTATCATCTCCAGAAACTCATTGTTCCGCAAGATGACATCAACTCTGAAACTTACACCCCCTAAGATCCTTTCCCATTCTGGCAACCGCCATGTCCCCCCATCCTCCCCTTTTCAGCTTCTTTTTCATGTTCTGGTGGCCCCATTAGATTGCAAACTCCTTAAGGACAGGGACTGTCATGCCTTTCCTTGTAATCTCAGAGCCTGCGACAGAATAGGTGCTTAATAGATGTTCACTGACTGAATCTCTTACTCTGAAATGATAATAATAATACCTTCATATGGTACTTACTATGTGCCAGGCACTATGCTAAGTGTTTTACAATTATCTCATCTGATTTGTAATGTGATTCTATGATTCTAGACAGCAATTCTCTAATTCTGATCATTCTGATTATTATAGGTCTTCATTAAATGTCTAATAATATAAAAACATTGTATAGGGAGAATGACATTGATCCAGAGTCTGTCCTCTAGGCTTAGCATCTAAGATTTCGAAATTCCTCTCCTTCCCTCCTCCTCCAGGGAAGAAGTTTTCGCAGCCTCCCTGGGAGACAAAAGTCTCAGGAAACTGGCAAAACGGAAGCTCCCTGGAGTATTTTCCCTGCTAATCAACTTTCTGAAGCCGCCACCCAAGGGATTGGTAAGAGTGTCTTCTCCAAAGACCACACCCTGGGGACTTGTTATTCTCTTCAGTACCCAGTATCCCATGGATGGTGTACACATTCAATCACCCATTTAGACTTGAAACATGACTTTGCAGCAGGGTGAGGATATTTCTGAGCATAAACTCTACACAGGTTGGTAAGCTACAGATTTCATTGTTCAAGACCAGCTTGTTTCACTTTCTTTGACTGCTGTTTGCTAATTCATTTGGTTTGGTTTGGTTATAGCCAAAAAGCTTGTGATAAGATTTCCCACCCCCCCCAAAAAAGATTTTTTTATAGGTCTTGTTTATATTTGTTAAATATCAAAATGTTCTGAAACTAATAATCACTGATATTTGTATAGCATTTTTAGGGTTGGCAAAATACTTTACATACATTACCTCATTTGATCTTCACAACAATCAGATGAGGTTAAGTGAAATCTACGATCTCATCAATGTGGTTGAGGGGAGGAAGCAAGGGTGAATGAATGCATGAATGAAAAAATCAGATATTAGTCACTTACTTTGTGCCAAGTACAGTGCTAAATGCTGAAAATAAATAGAAAAACAGACACGCATATATTAAGTGCCTACTATGTGCCAAAAACTGTGATAAGTACTTTACAAATATTTCATGTGATCTTTACAACTCTTAAAGGTAAATGCCATTACTATTCCCATTTTACAGTTAAGGAAACTGAGGCAGAGGTTAAATGGCTTGCCTAGTCAGTTATAAGGCAGGACTTAAATTCAAATCTTCCTGACTCTTGGCACAGGAGTCTATCCACTGCAGTTAGGGTAATAAATTAAGCATGGCTGGGGTCTGCCTGAAACAGTAGGATAGGTGAGGCAGTCACTAGTTTGGAAAGCAAGGCCCCAAGGCAGAAGTTTTGGAGATTGAAGGGTTGAGACAGAGTGTCTTGGGAAAAAAAAAAATATTTTGTTGGTTTTTTTATACATCAGTGTCATTCCCCTTCCATGACCCTTAAAATTTATTATTAAGTAAAAAAAATCAACATATCAAGCATTTCTGATAGTGTATACCTCCCTACATTAATTAGAGGTCTTTCATTATTGGTTACTTTTACATTGCTGTGATTATATAATTTATAAAATGTATGATTTATAAATTCTTAGAAATTGTTCTTGTTCCTACTCAGTTTATTCTGCATCAGTTCATACAAGTCTTCCAAAGTTTCTCTGAATTCTTCATAGTCATCTTTTCTTAGAACACAGTAATAGTCCATTACACTAATGCACCACAATTTGCTTAGCCACTCATTGACACTGATATTGACAAGCTATTTCCTCTCCTACCTACTGAACCCCCATCATCTACTCAGTTTCAGTCCTAGGTCATTCCTTTAACCCTGATCTTAGAGTGAATCAGTCTTTCCTTGCTGGGACACACCCTTTGGTAAAAGAGTCAAAACAACTCTCTCTGCCACTGTCTCAACCCCGACTCCATGTTTCTGATTTCCACAGTATTCTACAAAGTGCCTCTTTAAGCAGCATCTCTTCTGGACCCTCTCTTCCTCACTTGTTAATTTCATCCTTTTAACCTTCCCACCACATCCACTTAAGCTAAAGCCATCTTGGGACACAAGGGAGCCATAGTCTTAACGTCTCAAATCTCTAGGGCTTGTCGTCAGGTCTGAGTAGTCATAGAATCAGGGAAATTGCAGAGCTGGAAGAAATTAATAATGACTAATTAATGACTCCTCAATTCTGCACTTCCAATCATCTCAACATCATTTTCCATTCTATTCTTCCCTTTTCATCACCAAAGAAGATATGACCATTCTCCCTATGAATACTAAATCCCTCTACTTATGTATTTGATCCCATCCTGTCTCTTCCATGAATTTATCCCTGTATCACCTCCTCTATCCCCATAATTGTCAAATTCTCTAGGATAAAATATTTACTCCTCTGTTTGACATTTAAAGCATTTCATCAGCTGGTTCCAGTCCTGTATTTCCAGGCAGGTTGCTCACTGCTATACTTTACACATGCTACATTACAGCCAATCTGGCACATATGCTTTAGCACATCTCCTATCTCTGGACCTTTGGACAAACTATTCCCATGCCTGGAATGCTCTCCTTTCTCATCTCTGCTTCTTGGAGCCCCCATTTCCCTTGAAGCCTGATTTTGAGTGTGACCGTCTATAAGAAGTCTTTCATGATTTCCTTAGGTATTTATTGCTTTTCCTCCCAATTCAAAATCACTTTGCATTTACTTATCTGCATAGATGTTGTGCCCTCCCAGGAAAACCTAAACTTTTTGAAGGCAAGCAGTTATCTATTTATTTTGTTCTTGTATCCCCAGTGCTAACCATAGTGCCTGAAACATGGGAGGCATATAATAAATGCTTATTGGATTACAAATGAATTTAATTTTATTCTTCAAAAAGTGGCTAGAGGAGCTAGGGGAAATGCTGTTCTGGGCCTGTTTCTAACCAACAAAAAGGAACTAGTTCCTAAACCTAGAACCTTAGGTACAAATGGACTTCATAGCTTAGAACGGATGCCAGAGAAGAAAATAGAAGCTGGTAAGAGTCTGATGTACAGCCTAGATCTGGGGAGAGGAGATTTCAAGAGGGTCAGGGAAAGGATAAAGAGGATCTCATGGACTACAATTCTACAAGGTAAGTCAGTCCAAGAGGGATGAGAAACTCTCAAGAATGAAATTCTGAAGACACAAGAAGAAGTTATTCTGATGAAGAGGAAAGGGGGCAGCTGTCTAAGGAGACCAGTGTGGCTCCACAGGGAAATCATCGACCAACTCAGATTTTTTTAAAGACAAGTATAGAAGATAGCAAGGGCAGGTAACAGAGGATGAATACAAAAGAGATGCCTAGTGCTGTAAGAATAGTGTCATGAGTGCTAAAACCCAAAATGAATGGAGGTTGGTGATGAATGCTAAGGACAAAAAAAGGAGGGGAGCACTTTTTTAGGTATGCTGGAGGTAAGACAAAGAACAGGATAGGGATAGAACTGCCACTCAGAGTGAATAGCAAGATGATAATGGGCAATGGTGGGAAGATAGAACTGCTTAACTTTTGTTTTACATCTCTTTCAAATCTTTGGACTAGGAAGAATAGCACAAAAATTATTATCAGGATAAATAAAGAGATGGAAAAAGGTCTTTTCCTACCCTCAAAGAGCTCAAGACCCCAGGACCAGATGAATTATGCCCTATTCTACTGAAAGGGTAGATGTGGTTGCTGAGCCACTGTAGTGATCATAGAAGGACCATGGAGAACCCAGAACTAGAAGAGGATCATGGGATATTGGGTTTCAAGTTTGGAGGGACCTTCAAAGTCATTTATTCTAATACCCTGATTTTATAGATGAGGAAACAGAGTGAAGAAATTATATGCCCACAGTCAAACAAGAAATAAGGGACCAGAATTGGAAGCTTCTCTGTCCTCTAGTAGTAAATCTAGCACTCAATCCACTATGCCACAGTCCACTGTACCCAGAGTTCCTTTCTCTTATCAAAGCCAAGCACTTTAGAGCATGGTTTTCCCTACTCTTGTAGTATAGAAGGTCTGTGCAAGGATGATGAGGTGGGAAACACAAGGAGCATTTTCTCATGCATGGGATTTATCCTTCTCTAGGTTTGTGAACTCCATGAGAGTAAGAATTATGATTTATTTCATTTCATCTTTGAATCACTCCTGATGCCAAGGACAATGCTTTGACCAGCAAACAAAATGAAGCATGTTCAGAAAAGGGCAACCTAAGTGATGAGAAAACTAGAGACCATAGCACATAGTCATTAGTTTAAGAAACTAGGAATATTCAGCTTGGAAAAGAGAAAACAGAGTTTGTGGGACACAGTCATTCTTTTAGAGTCTTTAATAGGCTCTCATGCAGAAGAGAAATTAGATTTGGGCTTCAGAGGATAGAGATAGGAACAATGGGTGTGAGATAAAGAGAAGCAGGCTTCAGATCAATGTCAGGGAAAGCTCCCTAACTGTTATGACTTTGTGTGACTGCTATTGAAGAAGTGATTCTTCACCAAGTATGAGCTGGACTAGAGCAAGATAGACTGGGAGATCTCTTCTAACTCTGCACATTTCCAAGTTCAGATGTACCAATTCTCACCTTCAGATGAATCTCCTCTACAATTTAACTCCCCTATGACACAGTATAACTCTAATACAATACAATTCCAATACAATACAACACAATATAATAATTGGACAATTGGTTATTCATTTTCTATTTGAACAGACAAGGAACTCACCACCTCCCTAAGTAGCTAGTTCTGGTTTTGGACAGCTCCAGTTGCTAAATTGTCTTTATGTTGAACTGAAATATGAGTCCTTATAATGACTACCTAATCCTGTCCTCTAGTGCCAAGCTAGGTTCTCTTCCACGTGAGAGCATTTGAAATATTTGCAAAGAAGTATTATGTGTCCCAACCCACCAACTCCACAATCTTCTCTTCTCTGGGGCCAAAATCCCCAGTTCCTTCAACAGCCCTTTCACCATCCCAGTTACTTTCTTCTGGACTTGGTCCAGTTCGTCAATGTTCTTGGAAAATGAGGTGCTCAGAACAGAACAGAGCACAGTATTCCAAATGTGACTTATAGACGCGATTGTTTGTGGAAAGTGTTTCAGACTCAGGTAATCTTCACTGATGAGAGAGGCAATGTAGGATTAACTTGAACAATTCAAAATAAGAAGCATTTATTAAGAATCTACTACAGAGCCAGACACTACATTAGACAGTGGTGATATGAAGCCAAAAATAAAATATCCCCTGCCCTCAAGGAGTTTACATTCTATCAGGGGAGAATATATATATATATATATATATATATATATATATATATATATATATATACCTATAAGTTGATTTAAAAATGCAAACTATATAAAAGATAAAGGTAGGAGGTGAGGAGGAAACAGCATCTGTCCTCATATAGGTGATGGCATTTAAGGAATTTAATACTAAGTGGTGATGGTTAAGAGGAAAGAAATGTCATCTAGGCATGGTGGACAGCCTATGCAAAGTCTCAGAGATGGGAGATTGAATGTCTTGTGTGAGGAATAGTAAATAAGCAAGTATGGCTAGATTAGACAGTGCTTGAAGGGAAGTAATATGTAATAAGTCTGGAAAGATAGGTTGGAAATAAATTGTGAGGGATTTAAATACCAAACAGAAGAACTTGTCTTTAATCCTAGAGGCAATGCAAAGGAAGGGCAGAGCTATTAAACATATATAAATGCTACAGGAAATGGATTTCTATGCATTTATGAAAAGGAGTTGAGTTTTGAGCCAAAACACCTACCCCAAACCTCTAGCTAGTCAGTGAAAAATGAACAATGCTAAATTGGCTCCTCCAGATTTCTAATCCAGGATCAGTCTGAGCACCATGAATGTGTCTGCCATCTTTGGCCTAGGCAGGGCAGGGAGCATAACTTCTCATCTCAATGAGACTTCCCATCACATTCCTCTTCCCAGGCTTTTTCTTCCCAGGATCCCTTCCATGAACTCTGGCTTTGCCTGCACAACCCCACATGGTTATTACAGTATGCCCTATGCCCATGGCATCTCTCCCTCACCCAGGGGAAATGTCGCAAAAACCACAGGTGTAAGCCAAACCATTTAAAAGACAATCCCCAACTGATCACACCAAAAATGTACCCACAAAATTCCAAAGGCTTCCCAGGTCTTCACTCAACTGTGAGTGGTTCAGATTGGGGGCAAAAGGGCTGATCTTCTTCTCCCTCTTAAGGATTGGTCAGATCAAAGAGCCTCAGGAAATCTCAGGCAGACAGCACCCACCACAAAAAGATGCCCTGTTCTCCTTAGACTCCTTCCAGACAAGCTGGCAATGATTCAGAGGGCCCTGCTTCCCCCTACCCATTTTGGATCAGAGTTTACTTGAAGCACTAGAAATTTGCCCTGATCCCAAGGAATCCAGAAGCTCAACAAAGAGCACCATAGGTATGAACCTCTCTGCAAGCCCCTCCCTCCTGCAGTTCAAGGATGGCAGTCAATCCCCTAGGACTTAACTTAAAAGCTAGTATTTAAAATAAAATCCTATTCTTGTCTCTCTCATGTTTTTCCAGCAGAGTTGCAGGTTGGCCCTAAAGATTCCCTACACTCAGCATTGTGGGCATTATGGTAGGAGAATCTTAGGAGGACACAGGAGGGAGGAATCTGAATTCAGACTCTGAGGAATAGAAGGAAGGAAAGGACTGAAAGGATTTGCTAAGCAAAATTCATTGAATGGGCACTAGTCATGTTTCCAGGTCTCCCAGAGATTCCTTAAGAGCATTATCTTCCCTGTCAGATAATGTCCAACTCAAGGAACATCTAAGAATCAGAAAGGATCTCAGAAGTCATCTCTCCTGACAGCTAGATGAAGGAGGATTCCCTCTAAAATATCCTCCATAGACTCAAGATACAGCATGAGACATATGTTTCTGGACATGGCCAGTTTGGGAATCTGTCTTTGCTTGACTTTGCATATTTAGAAGGGTTCAGGTTTTTTTTCTTTTTATTGAATGGGGAGGTGAGAAGAATGTAGGAAGGAGAGAAAATAAATGTTTGTTGAAATACAATAAGTGATCTTCTATCTATAAGATAAGCTAGACCCACTGGGAAAGCAGAGAGAACAGCCTCACTATTCTTCTAGCCATGGTATAGAGATCCAATAAACATTGTGGGATATGCTATAGTAGAAAAAGTACTGTATCTTGGAGTCAGCAGTCCTGGGTTCAAGTCCTTTCAGTCTCAGTCTTCTTCTCCATAAAATGACCACAGTAATACTTGTACCTACTTATTTTACAGGGTTGTTGTGAGAAAGTCCTAAAAAAATCCTAAAACACTGTAGAAATAAGGGTTTATTATAAATAGTCAAATAATCCTCCACTAAAGTCCTCTCATTGTTTTGCTGATTCTTTTTTGGTTTTATAACAGTTTTTTCCTAATAATTCAATTTAACAAACACTTATTAAGCACCTACTATGTGCCAGGCACAGTGCTAAGCACTGGGGATAAAAAAAGAGTTATAGTCCCTGCCATCAAGAAGTTTTCAATCTAATTGGGAAGAAAACATGCAAATAAATATATACAAAGCAAGCTGTATGCAGGATAAATAGGAAATAATTAAAAGAGAGAAAGCGCTAGAATTAAGAGGGGTTAGGGAGGGCTTCCTGTAGGGGGTGGGATTTCAATTGGAACTTAAAGGAAGTCAGCGAAGTCAGTAGTCAGAGTGGAGGAAGGAGAGCATTACAAGCATGGGTGACAGCCAAAGAAAATGCCCAAAGCTGAGAAATAGACTGTCTTGTTTGTGGAATAGCCAGGAGGCCTGTGTCTCTGATTAAAGAGGACCTTTGGGGGAGTGTAAGAAGACTGGAAAGGTAGGAGGAGGCTGGGTTATGAAGGGCTTTGAATGCCAAACAGAGCATTTTGTATTTGCTCCTGGAAGCAACAGAAAGCCACTGGAGTTTATTAAGTGGGGTGGAAGGAAATGGGGGAGAGGTGATATAACATAATCAGACCTGCGTTTTGGGGGAAATCACCTTAGCGGCTAAAGGGAAAATGGATTTGTGTGGGGAGAGACTTGAAGCAGCCAGACCCACCAGGGGGGCTGTTGAGCAATGGTCTAGGCACAATCACATGGAACACCATCTTGAAACAAAGACAGCTGAGCAAAATCAGCTGAAAAAATGATTGCACCTGATGCCGTATGGACCTTTCTAATCCACCTGTACCTCTTCACACACCTTCTTGCTGATAGGGAAGAAATGTGTTTCATCACTTGTTCTCCTCAACAAAGACTGGTCTTCACAATTAATCTGAGCTCAGTTGACTTTGGGTGTCATTTTCATTTCCATTATTTTTGAAGTACAAATTGTTTTCCAGGTTCTGTTTACTTCACTCTGCTCAAGTTCCTACAAGTCTTCTCATGTTTCCTCAAATTCCTCGTATTTTCCCATTCTTGTGGGCCAATAACATCTCACTATATTTATGTACCAAAATGTACCATCCATTCCCCTATTAATGAGCATCCACTTTGTTTCCAGTTTTATGCTAACACACACACACAGAGTGATGCTACGTAATGTACACAGGAAGTAGAAACCGTCTGAACTCTTGGGGACATGAGGGTGGGGGAGTGGTGGAGATTTTATGTCCAGAAGTCAAATAACATCCTTTTCTGATGCCTCATTGTGCCATGAAGAATGTAAGCTCTTCCAGACCCTCAGAGAGCTGGAAAGGTTTCAGGTACAATCCGGTGATGGACCATGGACATCCAAGGGACCCAGGGCCAGCCTAGATAAGCTCAGAAAGGCTCCCCAATTTACCTAATGGGTTGTAGGGTAATGGATGTTGGGAGCCCAGCATCCCTTGAAGTCCATCTACTAAGTTACTGGGGAGAGGGTCTTGATTTTCATGCCTTGGAAGGAGTACCCACCATGATGAAATCACAGACTATTAAAAAAAGAACATTGCATACAGTAACAGCAATATTATTCACAGAATAATTGTCAAAGACAAAATCATTCTGAGTGTTATAAATACTCAAATCAATCATAAAGGACCTATAAAGGAAAATGCTATCTGCCTCCAGAGAAAGAACTGATAGATAGAAGTATTCCTAGTATGGTTTTACATATGTTTACGTATATTTTACAAATCTGTGTCAGACAGTGGCTTTTTCTGGTGCAGGGTGAGAAGGAAAAGGGGGAGAGAATTTAGAACTTAAAATGTAACAAAAATAAATATTTTTTTAAAAGGACCTGTGATTTCATTGGTGTAGGGTACTGTGAGGAAGTATCCTCTAATGATGTAGATGGGTAACTGCTCTTAAATATATAATCTTAAAGTTACCTGGGCCACTGAGAGATTAAGTGATTTGCGCAGGATCATACAGTCAGTGTGTGTCAGGTGGAATTTGAACCCAGATCTTCCTGAATGAGGCTGGCTCTTGATCTCCTCTCTCACAATTCCTTAATGAGTTATTGTTAAAGCAAGACTGAGAAGCTCTCCATAGTGGCAGAACTTTCCAAGGCTCTAACCACAGTTCCTTCTGCCTTCCTAGAAAAGGAGAGGTTACATGTAGGCCTCCCAGAAAAACCCCACATTGCTTTATGAAAAAGCCCCGCCTGCCATAGACACTTGGCTCGGCATAAGAAAGAACATCACTCCAAGAGCTGCTGGCCATTTTTCACCCTGAGGGTGGCTTGCTCTAACTCCCTTATCTCTACCTTGTCACTGCCAGCACCCTGATCAGGCAGAGGAAGATGCATGGCTGGATAGAGTCACAAAGCATCCGTTCTTATCACAGTGGTGGCTGCCAGCCTGCTGGGAGCCATTGGAGCTCGAAGGACTTGAGACCTTGGCCTCCTCCTGGCTCAGCTTCCAAAGCACCTCTCCAACCCCCACCCCACCCTCTACCCCTAGGCAAAGCCCCCAGAGTCCAGAAACCAGCACCAAACCCAGAGGCTCAATAGAGCTCATAAGAAGCTGGCCCTGAAATGTCCCTATCTAAGAAGAGAGGAGGTCAGGTCCCAGAACCCTGGGGACCCCCAGGCTCAAAGCTGGCCCAGCTGTGGCTGGAAGCAGAGCCAGGTGATGCCCTCCCTCCAGCTAATCTCTGGCTGCATTTGTATTCCTGTGCTGCCTGCTGGACTGTGCATATGGAATACATTTGCTTTGGGTGTCTCGCCATTAATGTTTTCATTTCTGTTTAGCATCAGGGGTTTTGCACATCGCTGGCCTTCCAGAGCACCAGACTCTCCTTTCTTTCCGCTCCCTTTGTTCACTCATTTCCAGATCAGCCAGGGAAGAATTACAGGGCAGGGACTCAGGGAGGGGCTTTTCATGCTGCGTTCAACTCTATTTGATTTTGTCGAAGAGGGTCAAGAGGACCCGACAAAACACCACCACCCATCCAACACAAATTCAGGTTCCCACACTACCTCCTCCCCAGCACCTGTGACTGCCTGTGGAAACATATCAGGTAGATGGGAAAAAAGAACAAGAAAGTATTCTTTCTTGTTATTCAGTCATTTCTGACTCTTCATGACCCCATTTGAGGTTTTCTTGGCAGAGATACTGCAGTGGTTTGCCTTCTCCAGATCATTTTACAGACAAGGAAACTGAGGCCAGCAGTGTTAAGTGACTTGCCCAGGGTCACACAGCTAGGAAGTGTCTGAGGTTAGATTTGAACTCAGGAAGATGAGTCTTCCTGACTCCAGGCTCAGTGCTGTATCGACTGGCTACCTAGCTTTAGGCCTTACAATAATAGGGAAGAAGATGGGGAGATGGGGGCAGGAGACAGCTCTTCCTCAGAGCCACTCAAGGGGTCTGGATTGACCTTTTACTTCAGAGCTCTCAGATTTCACTGCTCTCTTCACTAATCCCCAACCCAGCTTTGCTACTTAGGTTCAGAGATCTGATGCACCTGAACCCTGATTCCTTGTCCCCTTTCTTCTGTATCAGGGTACTCAGTTCCAATACGTACTTCCTCCTTTTCCTTCTAACCTTACTTCTATACGTTACAGACCACACAAAGATTGTGTTTTTTTAGGATTTATATAAAAGTGAAAAAACTATACCAATTCAGAAATGATGTACATGGGTGAGTGTCTTTCACAGAAAATCACTCTATGATTTCCCATGGTCCCATGGCTAGGCCAGAGTCAAAAGACTGCCTTACCAAAAATAATTGCCTTACCAAGGTCCCTGTGCTGTTCATGGAATCCTCCCCATTTTGGGGAGTGGGATGGCAGCTAAAGCTAAGGAATTCCTACACAGGTAGAGATCAGAAATAAAGTTCAAACCATTAATGTCCAATGCAATAAGCATTTATTAATCAGCTAATATGTACAAGACACAGAGATACAAAGAAAAAGCAAAACTCAGAGACCCTCCTCTCAAGAGGCTCCCATTGTGCTGGTCAAGATCAACAACCAGGCAAAAAAAAAATCTGTGGAGATTGGCCAGAATTGGGAGGTAAGGAACCAAGGTCAAAACCAAGAAGCTATTCACAGCAGAGTCTAAAAGGGGAGTTAGGGAGGTATGAGGTCTCGATTTTGAGCTGTAAGAATTCGATACCAGGCAAGAAACAGGGTGTCCAGCCAGACAAAATCATCTCATTTTTTCACACTCAGTCAATCAGGGGGTTCCTGTGGGATTCTACAGTGGGCTTTGACCAGTCAGCCCTGGCTTCCAGTATTTTCTGAAGTCCCTTCATCTAGAAACCACTGATCCCCTCATTGTTCTCCCTGGCAACAACAAATCACCAGACAATGACCTAGTCCCAGACCAAGAAGCACATAAGTTTTTTAACCTAATTCTTAATTGAAGTGTTTCAGTTCTATGATCAGATGATCACAGACCAGAAGACTTACCATCACTGTACAGTTCTCCCTGTAGTGGCTAGAACAATGGTTCTGAAGGCAGGAAAAATTGGGTTTGAATCATAACTCAGACACCTAACTAACTGTGTGACCCTAGACAAGCTACAGAATCTCAACCTCAGTTTCCTCATCTGTAAAATACAGGTAATACATGTGGCACTTACCTCACAGTGTTGTTGCAAGGAACAAATGACTTAAAATGTACAAAGTGTTTTACAAATCTGAAAATGATATATAAATGTTTATTATTATTATTAATTATATTATCCCACTCCACAACCCCTCTCCAGGTTTTGGGATTTGCCCACCTAAGCTCTCTGAATCAAGCTCATTAGGAAAGGCTTCATGGTACAGTAGATATTGGGTTGACCCCTGAATGAGGAAGTCCTAGGTTCAAATCCCTTTTCTGACACACAATGGCTTTGCAATTCTGGGGATGTCATTTAATCTCTCAGCAACTCTCCAATATAATCTTTCAGAGCAGTTGCCTGGCTGCATTGGTAGAGGGCATTTCCTCATTAAGAGTTCCTGATACCAATGCTATCACAGGTCCTATGCAAAAATAAAACAAAACAAGACAAAAGCCAGTTGACCTTTAGTCAGCGATGAAGCCTTCTGTCTGAAGGGCCAGCTTTCAGTGTTCCATAATTCAGCTCTCTAATTCTTGTACTAACTTCCCTCTTTCTATCCTTTCCTCCACTTTGGGCAGAGAAGGCAATTTGTTGTTGCTACTGTTGCTGGTTTTTCATCAAAAATTTTGCCACTTGTCTCAAAACTCAGAATGCTTCCACCCAACATAAAGATCAGGCCCAGAGCATACAGTCAACAATTTCTTCTTTAACTGAGATTGGCTCAAATCCAATCTTTTCTCCTTTGTGAGTTTCCCAAGAACCATTTCTCTCTTCAGTGTGATTTCCACAGCCCCTATCCTAGAAGGCCAGGATGTTCCAAGTAGACAATCCCCAATGTTGTTGCTACTAGATTCATTAATGAAGGCACTGAGTCCTAGGACTCTAGACCCTGCTGCTCAACTATTGAGTCAAGTCAACAAGTATTTACTACATCCTTACTATGTACCAAAGCACTTTGCGAAGTGCTAGAGATGTAAAGAAATGCAAAAATAGACCCTGCCCTCAAGGCCCTCATACTCCAAGTGGAGAGACAACATGTAAATGACTAGGTACATACCAGCTATAACCAGAATATATCCAGAATATACCCAGATAATATGAGAGAAGGATGCATTAGCAGCTGGGGGAACCAAGAAAGGATTACTGAATAAGATGGGATTTGAGGTGAGTCCTGAAGAAAGCCAAGGAAACTAAAGGGTAGAGGTGAGGGAGCAGGGCATTCCAGGCTTGGGGTATAACCAGTGCAGAGGCAGAGTTGGGAAATGGGTTGTAGTGTTGAGTAGCAGCAAGCAGCCCAGTGTAGTTGGAACAGAGTTTGTAAGAGGGGAGGAAAGTATGAGAAGAGTGGAAAGGTGGGGAGGGGCCAGGCTATGAAGAGCTTTAAATGCCATAGAACTTTTTCTTTAATCCTGTAGGTAATAAAGGAGTAACTAGAGTTGGGGGTAAGGGGGTGAAGCAGTCAGATGTGTACTCACAGGGGTTCTTAAATTTGGGTTCATAATCTTGTATGTAGATAAATAGGTAGATGGATGGATGGATGGATGATGAATGGATGGATTGACGGATGGATGGATGGATGGATGGTTAAAGATGGAGATATGTCTATCTATCTATCTATCTATCTATCTATCTATCTATCTATCTGTCTATCTGTCTGTCTGTCTCTCTATCCATACACATATATACACACATTGATAACTATATTTCAACATAATAGATTTCCTTTGTAAGTCTATGCATTTCATTTTATTTAAAAACATGATCTTGGGCATGGGTCCATGGTTTCACCAGGCTGTCAAAGGGTCTACAACACCCTTAATCTTTAACAAGGGTTAAGAAACTCTCCATCATTTTAGCAGCTAAGCATAGGATGGATTGGAATGGGAAGAGCCTTGAGGCAAGGAGACCAATCAGGAGGTTATTGCAATATAAGCAAGAGGTGATGAGAGCCTGAAATAGAGTCATGGCTGTGTGAGGATGAAGACAAGGGGGCCCATACAAGAGATGTTCTGAAGATAGAAACAACAGGATTTAGCAATTGGGAAAGGGCTGAGGTAGGGGAAGATAAGCATTTATATAGCACCTATTATGCATGAGGCACCATGTTAAGTGCCTTTTTTTAACAAATATTATCTCACTTGATCCATTATCCTACATAGCCACCAGACAGACAACTGAGTTTCCTCCCACAAACCCTGTACATCCTAGGAGCCTTTTCATAAGTCTCCAGTTAGTGAGTTTTCCTCCTGTCTATTAGGTCACAGCAGATTGATTCCTCTCACTTTACTGTGGTTTACAATTTGCAGTTCCTGACCCTTCCATTTTCCCCTGGTACAGGAGCCATGTTTCTGCAATACCAACAAACCAATGGCAGGAGATGAGAACAGGTAGCAAGCTTCAGATCCTCCCTGGCGCCCTCAGCAGGATGCTAGCCCTTTCACCTTTGCTTCCTCCCCATCCCATATCTTTCGTGCTGCTTCTGCCTCACAGATCTTTTTAAGTCCTACCTATAGGGCCCTCAGAGGAGGGATGGAGCAAGGCTAGAATCAGAGGTAATTTATGAATTAGGGCCTTTTAACTCCAGCCAAGCTGAAGAGTAAGAAGGGACACTGTTAAGGGTATGCCCAACTAGAGATTTTATTCCACATCCTCAATCTAAGGCCAGGTAGGCTGGCAGTTTTGAGTTTGGCTGATTTGGTTGGGTTTCAAGTGAACTCATCAAGTTGTATGGCTGTTTAATGATCCCAGTTCCCATAAGATCTTAGATTTTGAAATGGAAAAGGCTGTAGAGGCCATCCTTAGAATATACTCAGTTTGGCCAGATGGTGGGAAGACCTGCTACCACCAAGGGCACCCTTCCTCCCTTACTTTCTCCCTTTGAATATTCATATACAGTATCCCCTCTTCCTGCCAATGGCACCCAAGATCCATCTTTGCCATTTGACTGCTCATATGGTTTCAATGAAATGGGAGTCACCTACATCATTTGATTAGTGAGGTGGAGAACCAGCAGGCATCTTGCCTCTATACCCTGCAGACCCCTTATTAGTGTCATCTGATGTCTTGATGTTGCCTAAGGACCCTGGGCCTTCCCATCCACCCCACCCTTGCACCCTTGGGACTTCTGGCATTTTCCATATGCCTTGAAGTTGACCTTTATTTTATGTGTTTCCTCCTCCAATTAAAAAGTGTTTTCCTTGAGGGCAGAAAGGCTCCCTTTTTCTATTTGTATACCCAGAACTTAGTACTTAATGCTTAATTAATTAAGTACTTAATTAATGCTTTTTAACCATTCACCCATCTAGTCCAACTCCCTCATTATACAGATTAGGAACTGAAGCCAAGGGAGCTTAAGCGATTTGGCCAAGATTGTTGTTTGTCCATCGCCTTGAAGAGGGCCCAGACATCAGGGAGGTGATGCCATGACTTGTAAGTGAATTGGATTTAAGTGAGGCAGGGCTGTGCAAAGTCACCAGTCCCACTTTCTCCTCCAGAGCCATCTGGGCCCAGTGACCAGATATTCATCAGGAGGACTGGAGATGGCCCAGGATGCAATGGGAGACCCTGGCTCTTTTAGGCTAAGGTTTTTCACTTCTCCTGGCCAAGATTAGACAGGTAGTAAATGACAGAAGTGGGATTTGAATACAAGGACTCTGACTCCACATACAGTATTCTTCTCCCTGTATGACACCCATGTACTTCTGAGTTTTACTGTGGGGGAAGTCACTTCTCTTAAAAACAAATGTTGGCCCAAAGCTTCCTCCAGAACTCATCAGCAGGCAGAAAGGAAGGCATCTATGTCAGCCATATCAAATCCAAGTTCATTATTTTGACCTTCACTCCCTCATTCCATTTATAACCCCTTCCTTGATACCCCTTCTCTAATTTAATTTACCTAATTTGGAAAGGTTGCATTGAATAATGAAAGGAGGTGGGGATTTGGACTCAGAAGATCTGGGTACAAATTTTGGTTCTTCCAGTTGCTAAATATATGGTCTTCCATGAATCACTTAGCCTCACTTTCCTCACCTTTAAAATGATGGGGTTATATCTCTAAGGTCTCTTCTAGCACATAAGCCTATGATTTCTGCCTAACAAATTTGCTCTTTTTCCTCTGCTCAAGCAGACACACACACACAGACACACACCCACATCAATTCATTGCCTCTATGTCAATCATTTCCTCTCTTCACTCTCCCTCTTCACCACTTCAGTTTCTCTTTTCCTTTAAAACTCAGCTCAAACCCACGTCTTCCAGGAGCATTCTCTAAGAAACTCTCTCACTCAGCTCATTCCCTTACGTCTGCCGTTTGCACCATAGTCCTTGGTGTATAGTATATTAACCAGCTCTCATTGGTATGTTTCTTTGTAAGTGTCCCCAAGCCTCTTTCACGCACGTATGTCCCCAACTAAATTGCAGAATTCTTTGAGAACAGCAACTGGTCTGTCCTTGGATCCTGCTACTGTGTCACTCTGGGTATGAGCTCAAACGCTCCCAATAAGGATATTAAAAATGGCATGCACTACAGAATTTCCAAGGCACTCTTCATGATATATCTCATCAGGTTCTCATGAGCTGGTCCTGTGAGCTAGGCAGTCTATGATGCCTAACAGCGTATGATGCCTCCCATTTTACAGATGAGACAAAGAGGTTAAGTGATGTTATTGATTCTGATTGACTCTTGCCCAGGGTTTTCAAAGGACCAAATTTAAATATGGTTTCCCCACACCATTAGTTTAATTTTTAGTTCTCAAGAGACTTGGGGGAGTCACTAAAGGGAAAATTTAGTAGAAAGATCAATAGATTTTGGAGGTCTCAGGTTCAAATCCTGGCTCTGCAATTTACTATCTATATGACTTTGAGAAAGTCACTTCCTGTCTCTGGGTCAGGCCAGTAAAATGAGGGGATTTGGGCCAGACCTAAAATCCACCATCAATTTAATTTCTCTCCTACTATCATCTCTGAATCTTTGCACTGGCTGTCCCTAAACCCCCAGTTAGAATCCCTGGCTTCCTTTAAGACTCAGCTCTAATACTATCTGCTTCAGGGAGGCCTTTCCTCCTCCCCTCAGCTACTAGGTTTTTTCACTTCTAAAATCACTTTCCATTTATTCTGGTTATCTCAATTAATTACACATCTCTTCCATTAGAATGTAAGCTCCTTGAGGGCAGAGATTATTTTTGCTTTCCAAAATCTTTATTACTATGTGCCTAGCACATAGCAGGGGCTTAATAAATGCTTGTGGCAATGCCCACTTGGTCCCTGTGAGTCCCCTAGATGGGGCAGTCCTGTTGATGCTAACTGGTCACTGCGAGTAGAGAGGGTAGGCATTCTAGACAAGCTGCGGAAAGGTTTCTGTCCCCTCTCCCTTGAAACTCTCCCCCAGTGCTCTCTTCCTTGGCACTTCAAGCATAGTGGAGGGGATTTCCTCCCCCTCCCCTTCCCAGTTGGGGCAGCTTGGTGGTAAAGTATATAGAGCATGGGGCAGAAAGACCAGAGTTCAAATGTGACCTCAAACACTTACTAGCTATATGACCCTGGGCAAGTCATTTAACCACTGGCTAAAAACTGGAGAAGGAAATGGCAAACCATTCCAGGATCTTTATTAAGGAAAACCCCATGAACAGTTGGTCCACAGGGTCACAAAGAGTTAGACAAGACTGAACAACAACGCCTTCCAAGTAGCAATAGCACCTTGCTTGGAAAACTCTAGACAATGGAAATTACCTTATCCTAGCCTAGGTGAACCAGAGAGTAAGTCCCAGGCTGCCTTCTGCTTTCTATTTTCTTTCCTGAGCACAAGCCAGTGACCAGCAATCCTAATAAATGAATGTTTTCCAGGCTTGGCAGCTGCCTCATGAATCTCAGAGGTCCTCAGTCTGCTTCCAGTTGCCTGGCAGGAGAAAGTCTCCATTATAGCTTGCGATCAGAGGACAAGATTTCTAGCACCTAAATCATCTTATAACTGAAGGACTGAAGTGAGCCATCACCAGAATGGCCAGGGGTTCTAGATCTTGAGCTGGAAAGGACCTTAGAGCCAAGAGAGCCCATGCCCCTGCCCCACACACACACACACACACACACACTCCTAATTTTATAATTAGGGAAACTGAGGACTAGCCAGGTTAAATGACTTGCCTGGGTCTCATAGGTACTGAGCATATGAGACAGGATATGAACCCAGGTCCTCTGAAAAGGTTCTTTGCGCTCATATGCTGCCTCAGAACCTTTAGAGTTGCTTGGGCAGTAAACATCTGAGGTGAATGTGAAACATTTGCTCAGCAGTCCAACTAAGTCCCTTTAACTTTGGGGATATAGAATGAGGGAAATGGGCTAAGTGGGTGTTTTATGTTCCTGTATTTGTTAATATGCACCTGTGAGTCTTTTGTGCCTTAAGGACTTTCTATGTTACACAGATATCCTCTACCTGTTACCTCTATTATACATTGGGTACATTTTCTAGAAGGGACTCTGTTGCTCCCATTTTGGAGAGGCCCTAGACATGTATCATACCTAAGCTTTGTTTGAGAGATTTCTCTGGAGTTTTATTCCTGAGTAGAGAAAAAGAAAGAAAAAGAAAAGCCTGATTTTTCTGCCCCCTTTTGGGGTCAGTCCTCCCTCTCTCTCTTTTAAAATTAATTGGGTTACATATGAGCCTAGAGCTGGAGCCCCTTACAGGAGCGCCAAGTCACATGAGTATAATGTTCATTTTACTAACACCAGGAAATGAAGTTTCAGTGAGGTGGCTTGGTTGGTTGCTTGGTTGGTTCTTGTCTTTCATTCTCTAAAAGGATCAAAATGACATAACTATGTTAGAGTCAAGTTACAGTGTATCCGACTGTGGCTGATCAAACCAATAAGAGTTCAGAAGTCTCTACCGTAGGTTAGGCACAAGTAGACCACATGAACATTTGGAATGGATTCTCTAAATTTGCACGTCTTGTGTTTCTTTTGAGCCACTTCAATTCTGCTTTACTCATAGTGCACAGTACCTTCTCTGATGAGGGCATGTCATGCTGGGTAGTCCAGCATGGTGGTCAGTTCCAAAGTTCTTAAAAGAGAGTGTTCTTGAGAGTACTCTTGTATCGCTTCTTCTGACCTCCATGTGAGTGCTTGCTTTGGGTGAGTTCTCCATAAAACAGTCTTGGGTAAGCACATGTTTGGCATTTGAATTACATGGCCAGTCCATTGGAGTTGTGCCCTCTGTAGCAGAGTTTTAATGCTTGCCAGTTTAGTTCAAGACAGGACCTCAGTGTCCGGTACCTTATCCTGCCAGGTAATCTTCAGAATCTTCCTAAGACAATTCAAATGGAAGCAATTCAATTTCCTGTCATGGCACTGGTAGGCTGTCCAGGTTTCACAGGCATACAACAATGAGGTCAGCACCACAGCTCTGTAGACCTTCAATTTGGTAGTCAGTCTAATCCCTCTTCTCTCCCAAACTTTCCTTTGGAGATTCCCAAACACTGAGCTAGCTCTGGCAACATATGCACCAACCTCATTATCAGTGTGTATATCCCTGGAAAGTATACTACCAAGGTAAGTGAACTTATCCACAGTATTCAAAACTTCTCCATTTGCTGTAACCAATAGATCCACGTATGACTGGTGTGGTGTTGGCTGGTGAAGCACCTGTGTTTTCTTGATATTAATTGTTAGGCCAAAATTAGCATAAGCAGCAGAGAATCAATCCATAGTTTGTTGCATCTCAGCTTCACAGGCTGCATTGAGTACACAATCATCTGCAAACAAAAAACCATGCACTAACTCTCCCTCCACTTTAGTCTTGGCTTGTAGCCTTTTCAAATTAAATAATTTGACATCAGTGCAGTAGCTGACCTCAATGCCATGTTTGTCCTCATTGAAAGCATCTAACAAAATAACTGAAAGCATCATGCTAAAAAGCATGGGAGCAAGCACACAGCCTTGTTTCACTCCACTGGTGACTGGGAAAGCATTAGAGCATTGTCTACTATCCAGAATCCAAGCGTGCCATCATGAAATTGATGTACAATACTGATGAACTTCTCCAGGCAATCAAATTTTGACATAATTTTCCATAAGCCTTCATGACCGACAGTATCAAAGGCCCTGGTCAGATCAATGAATGTTGTGTATAGACATCTGTTCGCTCCTGGCATTTCTCCTGAAGTTGTCAGGCAGCAAACACTGTATCGACCATTCCTCAATCCTTTCTGAAGTCACACTGGCTCTCAAGTAGATGACTATCTTCCAGATGAAAGATCAGCTTATTAAGAATCTTGCCAGCAATGACTAAGAGAAAGACTCTCCTTCAATTGTTACAGGACAATCTATTTCCTTTACCTTTATGGAGATGGACAAAGGAGGCATTCTTGAACTCCTGGTGTATAACCTCCTCTTGCCATATAACCCAGAAAATTTCAGTCAGCTTTTGTATGAGCAATAGATACCCCACCTTGTAAATCTCAGCTGGAATAGAATCAGCACCAGATGCTTTGCCACAGGAGAGGAGCCTAATGGCATTCAAAACCTATTCTTCAGATGGAAATTTGACTAGAGAGGGATTGACTTCAACTTGAGGTAACTGGTCAGTGGTTTCAGCATTGATTGATGATGGTCTGTTGAGAACACTATGGAAGTGTTCAGCTCAACTCTCCAGAATCATGTCCTTATCACTAATCAATTTGGCTCCATCAGCACTGAGTAGTTGAGATACACCAAAGGTATTTGGATCATAAATAGCACTCTAATCTGTTGACATTTATTTTTCTGGTAGTCATCTTGCCCTGTGGTCACCACTTTTGTTGAATGCAAATATTTAGCTTGGTGAAGATAAGTCTATGATCAGTCCAGCATTCTGCACCACACATTGCCTTCATCACTCTCACATCTTATCTGTCTCTTCTCCTTACAATGGCATAGTTTATGAAATGCCCATGTTTGCTACAAGGGTGCATTCATGAAGTTTTATTGCATTTAAGTAAATGGAAGACAATGTTGGTGATGAGAAGGTCATGAGATGCACAAATCTTCAGTCGTAAGTGACCATTGCTCTTTCTATTTCTGACTCCATTCCTCCCAAGGACTCCCTGCCATGTCTCATAGTCTGTGTCCACTCTACCATTTAAGTCACCCAGAATTAAAAACTTGTCCTCTTTTGGCACATTGATGATGAGGGTCTCCAGGTCTTTATAAAATTTTTCTTTGACTTTGTCAGGGTTTGTCATGGTGGGAGCACAGACACTGATGATAGTGGCATGATGTATTCCTGCAAGTGTCTTGAGCCTGCATTGTCATGAGCCTGTCATTCACTCCTTTTGATAGACAACAGCTTGCTGACTAGATTAGTTTTGATTGTAAAACCTACACCAGTTTCACAGTGCTCCCCTTCACTGCAGCGATTCTAGAAAAGCATGTATCCAGCTGAAACTTCAGTAAGTGGGCCTTCATTTGCCAGCCTTGTTTCACTCAGTACTGCTCTTTGGATATGATACTTGCTGAGTTCTCTCGCAATAAGAGCTGTTTGTTTTTCAGCTCTACTGGATTTTATGTTGTCTATAAGTGTGTACACATCCCATGTACCAGTGGTGAGTGGAATCATCTTTGCCAAAGATTTTGTACATTTTTTGTGTGTTTCAACCACAGGATGGGATCCCCATCTGCCATGATAATATGGCCAGAATTGGGTAAGCAGACAATTTTTAGGGCACCTTTTCTAGCCCCTTCCTCACATCAGGAGGTGAGCAGTGTGATCCTTAAAAGCTGCTCAGATACCCAGGGGGCTGCCTAATCCCATTGCTGCTTCCAGTGAGAAGATGACCCTATGGCCTGGGCTGCCTATGTGCAGGGCTGTGACTACAGCTCCCAGTGTACATATACCTGCTCCTTTGTCATTTGCCTGTCTCTACAGGACTTTGAGATAGGGAAAAACAGTAAAATGGTATGGGTGATGTCTTTTGATGCATGCACAAATTGTATTTAAGTGAGGCAGAGTTGCAAGAAGTCGTTGGCCTCACTTTCTCTTCCATAATCATTGCAGTCCAGTGGCAGGACAGAGTCAAGATGACTGGTGATGGCTTGAGATGCAGTGGATGACCTTGGCATCTTCAATGTCTAACCAACCTCTAAGCGCTCCACAGTGCCTGCTTCAGCTGCCTTCATGGACGTTGGAAAAAAATATTTTCATCAGTCCATTCCACCAGGGTAAGTCTTCAGATGCTTTGGGGTAGACGCCTCCCTAACTCTCTAACTCACCAATGGGTTTGAGATCCCTCAGTTACCCTCAACCCGATTTAACCTGTCTGCCAAGACAGTCTACCAGTGTGGCCACTGAACATGCTACAACTTTTTGGAGCCCCAGGTGAGAGTTAGGTGGAACACGTGGACACCAAATGTGGAAAGCAGCTCTGAAAATGGCTCAGCAGCCCTCCCACCAGAGATACTGATCTCCCCTGAACACACCTTAGACCAGTGAGGTGGCTTACCTAGAGCCACATAGCCAGAGTAACCCTCACCATCCAGGCCCTCCCTTATCCCCACCCCACCCCCAACCATTGCCTGAATGCCAGGTATGCTATATCTCACTCCTCTTCCAGGGATCTCCAGACCCTTAAGAAGGTTTTGAGGGGAAGGGTATCTAGACTCTCTGCAGATGGTTCCAGCCTCCACCTATGTTGTTCCTTCAATTGTAAGGAGCTGTCCCCTACAGTCTAGCTCCAATAGCCATTAACAGTCAAATAAGCTTTTAAACAGAAATATTTATTTTAAAAAGTATAATCACAAATATAAAAACTTATCCCCAACTCATGGGAAGCATAATCCCCTACCTTTGCATCACTTCAGTCTCTGGAGAGGGGAAAGGTATTAGGGTCAGATCTTAGCTCCATTCCTATGGAGCAGAGACTCACTTCCAAATCCAACATTCCCCTAGGGTTTCAGGCTCAAATACCCCAACTTCTCCTAGCTTAGCTCTCTAAGTATAAGGCATGATACCATGCCACTGAGTAAGTATCCATTCCTCTCCACCTTCAAAGATTTTCAGTTCCCTTTTGAGTATTGCCTTCCCCCATTAGAACGCAAACTCCAGGAAGCTGAGGACTGTCTTTCTATTGTGCTAGTATTTGTATCCCCCAGAGCTTAGCACAGTGCTTGGCCCATGCTTAATAAGTGGCTGTTGTCTTGCTTTGTTGCCCTTATCCCCTGACTCAAAACACTTGGGAGATTGGTTGGTTGGCCATTGTCCTTCATTCTTGAAGAGGACTAAAATGACCTCGCTGTGTTGGAGTCAGGGTACAGTGCGTCTGACTGAGCTTGGAAGGCTCTACCACAGGGCGGGCACAAATAGCCCGTATGAACATTTCAAGTAGAGACGGCTCTAAATGGACAGCGCCGTTGATCAGGCTTCTCTTTTTGATATTCTCTTCTCTCTAGGTTTCCAGTGACATTGTTCTCTCCTGGTCCTCCTCTTAGCTGTATGACTGCTCCTTCTCTGTCTCATGCTGGATGTACATTTAGGTCATGCTTACTAACATGAAGTTCTCATGACTTAAGCCTGAGTTCTTTTCTCTTAAACTACTTATTTCACAAAGGTGTTGCAAGGATCAAATGAGAATTATATAAACCTTAAAGGGTAATATAAATGTCAGTTATTATTCCAAATCTTCCACTTACCACCTGTGTGACTCTAAGACTCTTAACCTCTCTGGGCTTCAGTTTCCTCATATATAAAATTGGAAGAGGGGGTGGACTAATTAAGCTCTGAGACTTCTCCCATCTCTAAATCTATGATCTCCGTGGTCACTAATGCCCTAGTACCCAGTGTTCTCAAAAAGACAAGCCATGCTCCTCGTCTCTGCACCTGCTGAGGAAGGAAAAGATGAAAGGGAATAAAGCAAAAACAAATTCCCCGACCCCCTTTAAAACCTGGTAAACCATCCCTTGCTGTGAAGCAGGTGAGACCAAAACTTCCAGAATGGAAGCCTCAGGTGCCAATTGAGCCTTTCCCTTTAAAGGTCTCCCGCCAAAGGCAAAAACATTTTAACAGTCCCAGGTGAAAGGTAATCCAGAAAAAGACTCCTGTTCCCAAGCCTTCCAAGGCTGAGAGCAGAGAAAACAAATGCAAAGTAAAGGGCAGGTGGGAGAAGCAGGGGGACTATGGGCCTGAGCCCTAAAGAAGGCTGGCAGGAAGGAGAGGATTACCCCACATCTTTGGGTCAGAGGAGAGAGTCACAGGAGAGGGATTGTACTCAAAGATCCTTCAGGCTTTCCAATTCCACTTGGCTCCCAAGGGAAGATGAGAAGGTGGCCCCTTCCCAGGCTCTTCTGCTCTCCCACGGGCCTGAGAAGGCAGAACACCAAAGGTGAGGCAAGCAGGCAGCCAGATTCTGGGCCCAACACTCTCACTTCCCAGCATCCCCTGCACATCAGCAGCCTGCCCCAACTATACCTTGAAAACTGCTACAACAAAGAGATCAATATACTCAATGTGCTGTAATGTCAGTGGAAAGAACAAGAAGCAGCAACATGGTGAAGCTGTTAAAATGCTGGACCCAGGTTCAAATCCTATCTCTTAAACTTTCCTAGCTATGTGACCATAACCAAGTCACTTAACCTCTCAGAGGCTGCCTCTGTACAATGAGGAAATTTAGAACCAGTAACGTCAAGGTCTCTTCCTGCTCTACATCTACAATGCTTTGATTCTTTTTTTTTAATTGGCAATAAATGCTGTATAATTATGACTAAGCTTGATCCAGAAAAAGAGACATGAGAAAGTACTTTCTGCCCTTCTCTGTAGAAGTGGGGGCCTATGGACATGGAGCCCTGTGGGAATTGATGGATTTCTTGGTTACTTTTCCTAAGCTGGGGTTTTTTTCTGCTCTTTTCCTTTTATTCTTTGTTCTAAGAGATGCCTTTCTGGGTGGATGTGGAGAGATATATTAGCAGATGAAACCGATTAAAAATAAAAGATATTAAAATAAAACATTTTTCAATAAATAATATTTTTTTTCTATAAAATTTTTACTTTCACCCTCCCCAAAGCCCACATAACACAGGATTTAGGAGACTGGCATGCTAGTTTTAGTCTACCACCAACTCACTTTGTTACTTTGGGCATCTCGATTTCCCTCCCCGGGCTCCAGATTCTTCATCTGGCAGATGAGGAGGTGAGACGAAAAAAAAAATCTCCAAGATCCCTTCCAGCTGGAGCAAACTGTGATCAAATTCTGTCCCTGTCCCTTACTGATCTGGCCCAGGTCAGCTGGGCAACTAGAGCACCGGGCTCAGAATCAGAACGACTAATCTTCCTGAGTTCAAATCTGGCCTCAGACACTTATGTGACCCTGGATAAGTCACTTAACCTTATTTGCCAAAGTTCCTCATCTGTAAAATGAGCTAAAGAAGGAAATGGCAAACCACTCTAGCATCTTTGCCAAGAAAACCCCAAGTGGGGTCATGAAGAGTCAGATACAACTGAACACAGTAACAACAACACAACAGATCATTACATCTCTCAGGGCTTGCAATCCCTCACCTGTGAAATGGGGCAGTTGGAGAAATCTTCAAGATGTCTTTCAGCTCTAATCATAGTATTCCAGGATTGTCCCCTCATTCTGCTCAAAATCTCAACCTACAGTAACTATATTCAAAGTATATCACAGGTAGAGAAAAACAGTAGCTAGAGAGATGTTGCAGAATACATTAAACTTCCTACAACCTGACTCCCTTTGGCACGTCACCCAGTGCTGATTTTCTAGGCTGCCTCAAATCCATCATGGGATAAAGAACTGGAATCTTCGGATAAGGAAACTGAGGCCCAGAGTAAGTGAGTAAATTCCAATAACCTTTCCTCTGCTCTCCTTAGGTTGCCAGTGTTGGAGGTGGCTTTGTTCTCAAACTACAGGAAGGCAGAGTAGGGCAGTACCCCCACCTTCCAGCACCTAGAATACTACACGTTCTCTCTATCCTTGTTCTGTTACCTCCTTTTTCTTCCCTCTACTGCCAACCCCAAATTGCATACAAACAAATCTAAGCTTAGCTAGGACCCTAGGGTCTTTTTTTTCACTTGGGGTGCCCAAATGTCAAACTTTTTAACCTAAATGAGAAGCATTGTGATATAGTGGATAGAGGGGAACATGCTTGAAGTCAAAGACAATGGAATCAAGAAGAGTTCTGGCATCAGGAGAACCTGGGTTCAAAACCCATTTCTGATGCTTACTACCTGGGTGGTAGATGCTTTAATGATTTAAGCTTCCCAGCTCCCTCAATTGTAACACAAGGGGTTTGGAGTAGATGACCTCTGAAGTTCCTTCCATCCCTAACTATAATCCAGTGTCTCAAAGCTGTCTCTGACACATAGTAGCTGGATTTTTGTTGTTACTCAGTCATTTTTCAGTCATGTCCAGCTCTTCATGACCTGATTTGGGGTTTTCTTAGCAAAGATATTGAAGTGGTTTGCCATTTCCTTCTCCAGCTCATTTTATAAACGATGAAACTGAGATAAACAGTTAAGTGACTTGCCCAGGGTCATACAACTAGTAAGTATCTGAGGCCAGATTTGAACTCAGGAAGATGAGTCTTCCTGACTCCAGGCCTGGTACTCTATCTACTTCACTACCTAGCTGCCCGATAGCTGGGTGACCATGGGCAAATCACTTAACCCCTTTATTCTCATAGGAGTTTCTACACTACCAATCCTCCTCTCCCTGTTCCCTGTCTCCAAAAAAAAATGCTAACCTTTAAGAAATCCTACCACTTTTTAAAAATAGATAATAGCAGCTCATATTTCTAAAGCCCCAAGGGGGGGGAGAAGAAATAGTCACTAAGTGCCTACTATGTGCCAAATACCGTGCTAAGCACTTTAGAAATATCGTCTCATTTAATAAGGTTTACCAAATGCTTTCTAATTTCTTCACAACCACCCCTAGGGTAAATATTACCAGTATTGTTACTATTCCCATTTTAATGGGAAAATTTAAGAGAACTTAAGCATCTTGCCCAGGGGCTCATAGCTAGTTAAGCATCAGAGTCAAGATTCAAACCTAGCTTCCCCAGCGCGCGCGCCCACACACACACACGATGCCTCTTAACCAAGAAGGAGATTACAAGACATAGGAAGAGGAGAGAGCCCTGAGAGCTTCTCTGTGGGGAGGGGGTGTTGCTAAGAAAGAGTCCTTGAGCATTTGAAAGGAGCTGTTTAGGACTAGTCTCTAATAATCACTGTTATTATTATCATAGGCCATAAGCAGCCTAATAACAAAAGTATCATCATTAGCCCGAGATGGGCTGCTCACCAGTTTCCATCCAGCATCCCCCTCTCTCCATCCTTCCCTGTACCCAAAGAAGCTCTCCACTATCTCCTCAGTCTCCAGCTTCACTAGGGCACTTTTTTTTTTCCAAGGGACCAATTTTCTCCCTTGCCTTCTGTCTGCCACAGATATATTTGATGAGACCTTCCTTTTTAGGCGAAAGCTTCCTGGCAATTCATCATGCCATATTCCTCCGAGCAGCTCTGATGACTCTGCCTGCCTCTGCTCAGTTTCTTGGATCTCCCTCATTCTCCCTGGGCCAGATTGTTTATATTCTTTAAAGACCTTTTGCATAATGCTAGTGCTAATATTTACATCCCTGCTTAACTGCACTGGTCTCAGCTGCCCTGGGTATTCTGTTACCCCTGCTTAGACCCAAGCAAGATGGATCTTGATCGCAGTCTCTCCTTACTAACTTGGTAGCTGTTTCCCATTCGCTCGGCTTTGTCCTTAGTCAAGCTAAGAGATTGGGGTATTTTCCCAGCCTTTAGTTTTCCCTGGTTACCCACTTCAGTCTCATTTATCTCCTGAGAGAGATGACAAGTCAGAGTCCTGATATTCTTCTCCCTCGGCAGGGTGTGAAAGAGAGAGAAGCTTCCACCTTCAGACTCCTCTGTGACCCTTCATTCATTCATTCAACATACATTTATCAAGCATATACTACATGCCAGCCTCTGTACTAGGCACTGGAGATACAAAGACAAATTTGAACTGAATGTCCTTTGAGCACCTCAGATCCAACAGATGTCCAAATAGAACTCATCATCTTTCTCCAGACCCCCCATTCTTCTGAATTTCCTTGTTTCTGTTCCAAGCACCTAGGTTTAGAACCTTGGTGTTATCATCAAACACTCACAATAGCTAGATAGATGATAGATAGATAGATAAATAGATAGATGGATGGATAGATGGATAGGTAACATCTATATAGTGCTTTAAGGTTTGCAAAGCACTTTACAAATATTATCTCTTTTTATACTCACAACAAACTTGGGAGGTAGATGCTATTATTATCCTAATTTTACAGATGGGGAAACTGTGGCACAGAGTGGCTAAGTAATTTGCCCAGGGTCACATAGCTAGTAAATAAATGTCTAAGGCCTTCATCCCACATAGCCAGTCAATCAGTGGCCAAATCATGTTGTTTCTTTCTTCACAACATCTCTGGTGCCCACCCCTTCTCTTTGCCCACACAACTCAAGGAGCTCCCTGCAAGTACCAAAGTGATTTTCCCCCATAGGCAGATCTGACAATGTCATTCTCCTACTCAGACTCTAAAGGGGCTCTATTATTACCTCTAAAACCAAATATAAACTTCTCCATTTGACATTTACAGACCTTCCCAGCCTGGTCCCAACCTACCTTTCCAGTTTTGTGACATATCACTCCCCTTCACGCACACTTGGGCCAGCCAGATTAGCCTCGCTGTTAATCACACACATCACTCCATCTCCAGCCTTTTCTCAGGCTGTCTCCCAGGCCTGGAATGCGCTCCCTCCTCTCCTCTACCCTTAGCATCCCTCATTTCCTTCGAGAATCAACTTGTTCACCTCCGTGAACTTCTGGATTGATCACCCCCAGTCTTTGATAATTCTCCCCACAAATTACCTTAACCTTTTGGGCACCAAAGTGGAGAGAGGGCTGAATCTGGAATAAGCAAGATCTGGGTTCAAATCCTCCTTTAGACAGTTACTAGCTGTGAAACCCTAGACAAGTCACTGATGTCACTCAGCCTCAGTTTCCTCCATCTGTAAAATGGGGATAATAATGGCACCTATTTCACAAAGTTGT
This sequence comes from Trichosurus vulpecula, assembly GCF_011100635.1. Taxonomy (NCBI): domain Eukaryota; kingdom Metazoa; phylum Chordata; class Mammalia; order Diprotodontia; family Phalangeridae; genus Trichosurus; species Trichosurus vulpecula. The sequence goes on from NC_050574.1 coordinate 128,918,080, forward strand.
GGTGAGCCTAAAGCAAAATAACATAAGTGAAGGATTTGGCAAATATGAAAGTATCCCATAAGCACTTGCTGGTATTATTTATTTTGTCTTTACTTACTTACCTACACACATACCTACTTTACATACATACCCACATACCCTCTGTCTCCCCCGTCCAAGACAATCTCTTCCAGGGCAAGGTCTTTCACTGTTGTCCTCATTCCCCCAGTGCCTAATTTAGTAACTGGCACATAATAGATGCTTAATAAAACTTTATTTTAACTAATTGACAGTCCCTGTCTTCAAGGAGTTTGTTTTCTGGGGCGGGGGTGGGGGGTGGTGTAGACATTTACAAAAACAAGTAAATACAAAATCTGACCCTGGACAAGTCACGCCAACACTCTCAGAATCCACTTTCTCACCTATAAATACATAGAAATGAATAATGATAGCATCCACTTCCCAGGATTGTCGAGAGGATCAAATAAGATAATATATGTAATGCACTTGGCAGAACCTAAAGGGCTCGATAGCTATTGTTGTTATGAAAATAGCCCCATCTGTAAAATGGGGGTAATCATAGCACCTCCTTCACAGGGCTATTGAAAGAATCAAAGAGGTAATTACCGAAAACCTTTGCAAACCTCAACACCCATATAAATGTCAGCGTTATTTCTGGGGCTCAAGGCCAAGGCTGCCATTACTGCCTTTTAACTTTTCACTGGAGAGCTCAGAAAATCCTGCAGAAAGCAAAACACCTGGAGGAATATCCTTTCTCCTCTGGAGTTTTTGCAAACTTATTATCCCAATCAATATCTGAGTAATTACAATCCCCTGTGATCAAAGGGGGGTGTTTTTCCCTTTCTTTTGGCCTCTTTACAGGCCTCTCTTATCTGGAAAAAGATTTCTTAATCTACTTTCCCTAAATGCCCTGAAGGGCTACGTGCCACAGAGGCCCAAGAATTCCCTGATTGCTTTTATTCTCCTTAACTGCAACCTGACCTAGCTACGCTAGCTGGAGTCTGCTATTTGGCAGAGGCCTCCAGAGAGCCGCTCCTGGAAGAGGGGAGTTGGTGCTAGGTCCTGCCCCGCCAAGTCAAGCTGGCTTCAGCTTTTCACCTCCATTCTCACCTCTCCTTTGGTTGTTGGTAGGCTGAGAAGTCAGAGCTGAGGGTTGAGGAAGAGAGAAGCAGGAAGGAGGGGGTGGATTTGCTTTTCGCTTATTTTTCATTGAAGCGACTTTGTCTAGAAATCACAAAGCTAGAGGTAACTTCCAGGAGGTCATCCTATCTCTACCTCCACACAAGACTGTTCCCATTCCCCCACTCGGAGAGGTGACCAGCTTCCTAGTTTTGTATCCCCTACTCTGTTATGAAGAACTCCAGCCTCCCTCTAACACCCAAGTAACAAGCGTTTCCTTAAGTGGGTCAGGTTGGCTCTCTATGGATGTGCATATGTATGGGGGTGGGGGACAGCATCATGTGACTCAGGCCTGATCCCACCAGTGGGAAGGAGAGGAGAGAAGGAGAGACTGCCACGCTAGGCGTGGTGGGGCAGCCAATAAGCCACGGCACCAATAAGGGCCTGATATATGATTTAGAGACCAGATCCTCTCTGACTTTCAATGATTTAAAAGGTTTCTGCGCTCTAGCAACCTAATTACCCCAAAGATTTCCGTTAAGTCTTCTCAGCTTCATTTCTGAAGAGGCCCTTCCAAGAATGCCACTGGGTTAGAGTCATTACCCCGCCGCTGGCCGCCAGCAGGGCTGTTTATTGTATTTTTATGAGGGGAATGCTGCGCCGTCTAATACATTTCTGAGGAAGGGCTCAGTAGAAAGGGCTCCCAGAACAGCAGCTGCCAACTGAAGATGAGCAAAACAAGCCTTGCTTCATGTACACATGCATGCATGAATGCCTGAGTGTGGAGAAGTATGTGCATGCGTGTCAACATTTAGTAAGTGGGCAATCCAGATAATCAGAGTCTTGCAGATTCCAAAGTGGATTCCAGGGGGGGTCATCTCGTCCAACCCCCTGCCTCCAGGCAGATTTGCTCTAAAATTACCCCCAGGCAGATGGAGGTTTTAAAAGTGTTTTTATATCACCAGGGAAGGAGATTTCATACTGCTTATGATAGTCTCTTCCAAGGTTTAACATCTCTCCCATCAGGCAGTTCATCTGGATTGACTCGTAGACTGCTTCTAGTGTAAGGGACCTTGGAGATCACCTAATCTTACCCTCTTGTTTTACAAGTAAAGAAACTTGGGTCCAGTGGGCTGTATGTTGATGATTTAAAATATGCAAAGCACTTTACATACATTATCTAATTTAATCCTCACAACCACTTCACAACAGCTTGGATGGTTGTTAGGATTAAGTGAGATAATGTATGTAAAGGGCTTTGCAAACTTAAAATTATCCTCCAGCTCATTGGACCTCAGTAAAAGTGACCTGGCCAAAGTCCCAAAGCTCGAGTGACTAAGGTGGGATTGGAATTCAGATCTTCCTGAAGTTTAAATGACTTCCCTAAGTTGTTGTTGTTTAGTTGTCACATCCAACTCTTCATGACCCCTTTTGGGGGTTTTCTTGGCAAAGATCCCGGAGTGGTTTTCCATGTCTTTCTCCAGTTCATCTTACAGATGAGGAAACTGGGCAAACAAGGTTAAGTGACTCATCCAGGATCACACAGTAGAAAGAGGCTGGATTTGACCAGGTCTTTCTGACTCCAGCCCTAGTGTTCTATCCACTACACCATCTAGCTGCTCTTAGCCAAGGTTATACACCGAGTCAATGACAAAGCCTAGACATCTGTAAAATGAGCTGGAGAAGGAAATGGCAAACCACTCTGGTATCTTTGCCAACAAAACCCCAAATAGGGTCATGAAGAGTCAGACATGATTGAAAAATGGCTGAAAAGATCCAAACCAAGGTCTCTTCCCTCCCAGCTCAGTGCTCTTTCCCTAACATATACTACCCCTATTCAATACAGTTAGAGGCAATATACTCTCTACTGCTAATTGAAAGGTATGGAGAATCAAAACCAAAGGATTTAGAAATGGGAGAGGGCAGAACGGACCGGAATCCCCTGTGTGCATATCTTGGCCGGATCTTCAAAGATATAGTGCAAAAGTGGATCGTTCCTTTCTGTATAACATCATCCCCTTTCACTGAAATATAAAGCTTCCATTCTGCCTTTAGCTTGAGCACTATGGTAGGTGGCTCAGGTGATCTCACCAACGTCCAAGATCCCTCCATGGACCTGAGGGTACTTCAGGAATCATAGGGAATTATGTTAGAACAGAAAGAAATCTTAGAGATCATTCAGGCCAACATCTTTTTCACACAAATAAAGAAACTGAGGCTCAGAGAAACTACCTAACTTGCTCAAGTCTTCACACAGTTAACCAGTGGCCCCAGCTAGGAATAATCGATTAAAGCTGGGACTCTGCCCACAGCCTCTGGTTCTTTCCATTACAGAATATTATATATGTAGCACATATTGGGAGGCCTGAGCTTCTTTCCAATACTTAGCTTGGCTTAGATGTTTAAAAATTTAGTTCACTTCCTCCTCCATATTCTCAATTCCCTTATTTTTCACTCCCTCCACACTCCACACCCCCACACCCATCAGAAAGCAAAAGAGGTTAAGCCTTAAGCTAATCCTAGTCATAATGCTAAACTGAAACAAAGGAAGGTCTAGTGATCATAATCGAAAGAGGAATCTCCTCCCCTGGGAAAGCTCAGATGAAGTTCTGCAAAGAGGCAGGCATATAGACAAAGTGAACTCCTCTTCAAGCATCCTGAGGAGCTTTATAAAACCCTTATTATTCTGTTTTCTTTATGGGATGAAAGAGGGATGAGTAGGGCTGAAGGAGATAAGTTATTTTTTTTACTTTATTTTATATTTATTATTTTTCCTACTGTAGACTTGGGCGACCAAATCTGGTTTCTGGTGTCTCAGGTAGAAACGTGAACATCTGGACCCCTCGCTGAGTCCAGACTTCAAAGTCTTGGAGTTTTGCCTTGATTCCTGACTCTCTACCCACCCCACCAGCCAAAACTCACTCACTCTCACTCTCTCTCTCTCTCTTCTCTGTCTCTCTGTTCTCTATCTCTGTCTCTATTTCTCTCTGTCTCTCTCTGTCTCTGTCCCTCCCTCCCCCCCTTTTTCTCTCTTTCCCTCTCCCTCTTCCCCTCTCCCTCCCATACTAGGCTACAAGGAACCAGAGAAAAGATCCAGAGATCTAATGAGGGGCTGTCTGTGCCTGGGAGCAGGGGGAATTGGAGGCATTTCTCCTTGGCGTGCAGGGTCCTCTGTCACTTCATTATAGCCAGAGAAAGGATCAATGAAAGCTGGCTATTGATCAGGTACTCTACCGTTCAAGCCAAGCAACTGGCAGTCATTTCTCAGGAGCCTAGATTGCATCTCTGCATCTCCCCACTCTCTCACCTCTCCCAGACTCCATATGAGGGGAGAGCTGCTGCTTCTGTCAGGAGAGCCCTGCATAAATGCTCACTGCCCAAGGGATCCAGGCCCAGGATTATTAAGCTATGTCCTCAGTTCCTGCAGTGACTAGAGAAGAGAGCAAGATGGCCAGATTTCAAACCAGCCCTCCTCCTCCTCTACCACCACCATCACCACCACCACCACCATCCTTTCTCCTCTAGTTCCCTCTCCACCTGCTTCTATCATTCCTTAGCTTAACCAAAGACAATGGATCCTGGCTTTCTCATTAACTGACTGGATGAATGACCTTGGGCAAGTCCCTTCACTTGTCTGGGCCTCAGTTTCTTCATATGTAAACTGAGGCATTTAGACCCAAGAACTTCAAGGTCCCCTCTAGCTCTGAATAACATTCTATAAAATAGAGGGAGAGGATATTTGTGGATGGCTTAGTCCACTGAAGGGTATATCTGGTAAAGTAAGCTTTTATTCTGGTTTTCCTCTTCCCGTGACAAAAGAAAGCCTTTTTCCTCTTGCACCCTACCCCCTCCAATTCCCTCATCTGCACTCCTGGGAGGTCTTTAGCTGAGGAGTAAGGTTGAAGGAGGGGCTTTTTGTTCCTGGGCCTTAAAGGACCACAGCTAACACCTAAGCAACTAGGTGGTGAAGTAGATAGAGTGCCAGGCCTGGAGGCAGGAAGGCTCATTTTCCTGAGTTCAAATCTGGCTTCAGACACTTCCTAGTTGTGTGACCCCGGGCAAGTCACTTGACCTTGTTTGCCTCAGTTTCCTCATCTGTAAAATGAGCCAGAGAAGGAAATGGTAAACCACTCCAGTATCTTTGCCAAAAATGGGGTCACGAAGAGTCAGACATGACTGAACAGGAGCAAAGCATCCCACACAGATCCTTTTCTCCTCCTAGGCAAAGCCACTCCATTCTTCAGGCTCAAGTTTTATGACCTGAATTCAAATCTCACTTGTCACTGATCTCTCTAGACCACAGTTAAAAATGAGGGGTTTGGCTTTGATGACCTCCAGTCCCTTCCAGCTCTGGATGGATGACTCCATGATCTTCCGTAAGCCTTCCCAGACACATCCGCCCTAGGAAACTCTCCTACTTCTCTGAAGTTATCAGAGTGCTTATCATTTGTACCTGGTGTACTTTGTAATAATAACTTGCATTTACAAGGTGCTTTAAAAAGCACTTTTCTCACAACCACCTTGTGATTTAAGGGGTATGAGTGGTCTGGTTCCCGTTTTACAAATGAGGAAACACATATTGGGGGAGGTTATGTGACTCACCCTGGTCACACAGGCCATAGCGGTCAAGCTTTAAACTCACGTCTCCTGACTTTGACTCCAAAATTACTTGCGTGATACCATGCTGCTTGTCAATAAAGCACAATTGAAGCTTTAAACTGTACTAAGACTTTTGGGACACATAATAGTTCATTTGTGGCTATCATCATTGCCATTCACCTAGGCACTTAATCATAAAGCAATTAATTTATAGTGTTCTTTGTCTTATTTTTCCCAATAGCCTAGATTCGCAGAATCACAGACTGTTACCTCAGAGATCAGTTAGTCCAAGCCCCTCGATACAGGTGGGGAAACTGAGTCCCAGAGAGGCTGAGGACAGAACCCATGTGTTCTACCGTTTTAGTTCCCAAAGCCACCTCCAAAGATAGACATTGAATTGAATTCACCTGTAATATTGTTTACAAATGTGCTGCTCTGATACCTGCTCTAGACTCTCAAAGTTCCAGGAAATACTTGGGAAAGGTGGATGGTGTAGTGGGGGCAGGGGGAGGGGAGACATAGTAAGAGGCTCTGAGAGGGACTAAAATGATGCTTAAAGAATGAACAGCATCTGGACAAGAAAAGGATGGAGCAGAGGAGAAGAATCAAGGAAGAACAACTTCATAGGGAGCTAATGGAGGAGGAAAACACTTTGCTTTAAAAAATATTGATTAGTAAGTAAATAAAGGATGTTAATTATTGACTCAATGTTAATACAGGAGGTCTCCAGTAAAATGCCATGTGGCTCTGTGCCTTATTTTTTTTCAAATCATGGACTAGGTTGAATATATAGTTGGCAGACTCATCAAATAGGCAAATGAGAAATATGCAAATTTAGAAAGGTAGTAAACATAATGGATGACCAAATCAAGATTCAAACATATCTCTATAGGCTAAAATTCTGGCCTAAAATCAAAATGAAATCTTAAAAGATAAGTATAAAGACAACTTTTGATTCAAAAACTCAATAGTTTAAGTATGAGATAGAGTGTTCTACTCAGAAGTTCATGTGTAAAGGATCTTGGGATTTTGGTTGACTACAGCTTTACTCTGGGCCCACAGTGTAATGAGGCTGCTAAAAATAAAAACTAACATAATCTTGGACTGCATTAGGAGAAATGTATTGCCCAAATCAAAGAAAATATTAATGCCACTGCAGTCTACTCTGGTCAGACTATAGTTGAATTCTTTTCTTCAGTCCTAGCAGAAATACATGCAGCATGTCTCAAAACTCTTAGTGAAGTTTTATGCCTTCGTGGATTAAAACTGCACTAAGACTTTTGGGACATGATGTATAACATTCCCTGGTCCAGACCCGCAATTCATTGGTTTGGGAAATCCCCTTCATAGATCAACAGCTTACCTACATCTTACAGTCTTAGGGAAGGCTAAGTGACTTGCCTATTGTCAAAAAATCAGTGTGTGTCAGAAGCAAGATTAGGACCCAGTTCTTCCCAACTATAAAGCCTGCTTTCTAACCTCTATATACTATTCTGTCTCTCCTACATATATTACATTTTTAAATAATTGAAAATAACAAATTTCACAAAGGTAGCCAGCTTGGCAAAAACAAGTCACACAAGGCAGTATTTCAGGTCCTGGAGAATTAAAGCAGGGATGATGTGATAGCTCTTCATTTTCTTTTCTGACATAGACCAAGGGAATATTGTGGACATAATATATCCATATTTTAGCAAGGCCCATTTAACCAAGTCCATCATAACATTTTGGACATAACAGAGAGTCGTAGACTTGTCAACAATCCATTAGTTTCAGGAGATTGAATGGATCAATGTCGGTCTAGATGGAAGTCTAGTAGCCTTCAACAGGGCTCTCTATTTGGCCCTGTTCTGTTCCATATGTTTTATTTCTAATTTGAATGAGCGTGATGCAGTGTAAAGAGCACAGGATTTTGTATCAGAGCACAGGAATTTCAATTCCATCTCCATTATTCCCTAGCTATATGACCTTAGGCAAGTTCCTTACTCCTAGGCCTTGGTTTCCTCCTCTGTAAAATGGGGGGGGGGAGAGTTGGAATTGATCTCTAAGGCCCCTTCAAATTTTTATCCTATGAATCTGTGATTAAACACAGTCAAGAGCGATAGCGAACAGACTGGGATGATAAATATAGGGTACAAAATGTTCTGATTAGATTATAATAAAGGGTCAAATGAAATAAGATGAAATTTAAAATGAATAAATGTAAAGTTCTCTTTGGTTCAAAAACTCAACAGTGTAAGTTCAGGATGGGAGGGAGTAAATACCCCAAATAAGTAAGGAGATAGTATAAAAGCACTTCAGTTGTCCTTGATGATTTAAGTCACTTGGACTGGATGAATTGCAGGTATAGGTGCTAAAAGAACCAGCAAATGCAACTACTAAGCTATTGTACGTGCTATTTGAAAGAACATGGGACCTAGGAGAAGTGCCATAAGACTGGAGAAGAACAACTGTTATCCCAATTTCCCAAAAAGGAAAGAGAATAGAGTCTGCAAACTATAGGCCAGTGGTCTTGAGTTTGAATAATGAAGAATTTCTAGAAAAGATCTTTGAAGTTGTGGTTAAGTGAACATTTGTGTAGGAAGCAGTTACAAAAAGCCAACATGGCTTCAGTCATGTCAGACTGCTGTATTTGCTCTTTTCACAGGGTTATTGCACTGGTAGATCAGGAGAAGGTGGCAGATAGAGACAGTTAGATAACCAAACTCAAAGAACAGTGGTTAAGTGTTCAAGGTCAACTTGGCAAGGGGTCAGTCTCCAGTGGAGTGCCCCAGGGATCTGTGCTTGCCCCTGAGATCCTTAATATTTTATTAGTGACTTGGATAAAGGCATAGGTGGCATGCACATCACATTTGCAAGTGATAGAAAGTTAAAAAGATTAGCTTTTCAATACACCCTGGATGACAAAGGCAGGATCTAGATAAGAACTTGACAAAGTAAATTATTGAGCTGAATCTAATAAAATGAAATGTAACAGGGAGAAATATAAAGTCTTATGCTGTAGTTTGAAAATCAACTCCACAAGTACAGGATGGAAGGGGTAGAGCCAGCATGGTGGAATAGAAGCAACAGCCCAGCCAAACTCTCCCAACATTCCTCTCCAAGCAACTTTAAAATGATGCATCAAATTGAACTCTGGAGTGGTATAGCCAACAAAAGTTCAAAGTGAGACATTTTTCCAGCCCCAGAAACTTAGGAGTTCAATGGGAGAAGTCTGTGACATTGAGGCAAGGGCAGGCCTGAAGCATATGCTGCAGCAACACCAGCTGTGGGCTATGCAGGCAGCCATGGGAGCAGCAGTCATAGCTTTGGGAGCTCTCAGCTCAGTGACAGTAAGGGGAGAAGGGAGGGGAGTCAAACAACTGATCAAAAAGAGATTACGGGGAACTCTGAACTGACACTGGGTATAGGATCGGGTGCTTTTTGTCAGCCTTATTGCCCATTTGTGGTTCTGAGTCCCATTTCCAAGATAGAGGGATGATGGGTCACAAGGGAAGAGGGACTGTAGTCACAGTTATAGGGCAGAGAGGAGCACTAGCCCTTGTGGGTGAAGGAGAATGGTAGATTTGGTTACAGTTCCAGGACCAACAAGAGTGTGCTTGTGGCTTCAGGGGAACAAGGGTTAAGACTAGAGCACAAACCAGGAGAGAAGTGACCACATTTTTCCCCTCATAACACCACCTTGGAAGCACCAAAAACTTATAGATCCCCAGAAAGAGCTCTGAAAATAGCCTGAAGTTTGGGATAGTGCCTCTCCCCCCCTGGGTGATCAGAGTCCAACTTAAACATAAAGTTCAAAGTCAAGAAATAGGCTGGAAAAATTCCCAAATAACAAGCAAAAAGAACACAACCATAAAAGGCTACTATTGTGACAGGAAAGATCAAGACACAAACTCAGAAGTCAATAACATGAAAACACATACAAGCAAAGCCTGAAAGAAAAAAAATGAAAACTGGACACAACCCCAACAAGAATTCCTGGAGGAGTTAAAGAGATATGTAGTAGAGAAAAAAAAATGGGGGAGGGTGATAAACAGCTCGATGGAAAGAAACACAAAAAATACTGAAGAAAATAACACTTTAAAAAACAGACTTGGCCAAATGCTTAAAAAAGGGAAAAAATTTTACCAACGAAAATGACCCCTTAAAAAGCAGAATTGGCCAAATGTAAAAAGAGGTACAAAAATTCACCAAAGAAAATAAAAATTAGAATTGGGCAAGTGGAAGCTAAAGACTCTGTGAGACATCATGAAACAATAAAACAAAGCTGAAACAATGAAAAAATAGAAGAAAATGTGAAATATCTCATTGAAAAAAACAACTGACTTGGGAAATAGATCAATGAGAGATAATTTAAGAATTATTGGAATACCTGAAAGTCATGATTTTTAAAAAAAAAGTCTAGACACCACATTTCAAGAAATTATAAAGTAAAATTGCACTGATATCTTAGATGCAGAGGGTAAAATAGAAATCCAAAAAAAGAAACCTGCCTATCACCTTCTAAAAGAAATCCCAAAATTTCATAGCCAAATTCCACAGCTCCCAGACTAAGGACAAAATATTGCAAGTAGTCAGGAAGAAACCATTCAAATATTGTGAAGCTACAGTCAAGATCACACAAGATTTAGCACCTTCACCATTAAAAGATCAGAGAGCTTAAAATAGGATATTCTGGAAGGCAGAGGAGCTAGGATTATAACAAGAATAACCTACCTAGCAAAACTTAACATAATCTTTTGAGGGGGAAATGAATATTTAATGAAATAGAGGACTTTCAAGCATTCCTGATGAAAAGACTAGAGCCAGATAGAAAATTTGACATTCAAACACAAGACTCAAAAAAAGCATTAAAAAGATAAATAGGAAAGGGAAATCACAAAGGACTCAATAAGGTTTAACTGTTTACATTCCTATCTGGGAAGATGATACATGTAACTCCTAAGATTTTTATCATTATTAGGGAAGTTAGAAGGAGTCTACATAGACAGAGGGCCTGAATATGAGTGAATTATATTGGAATGATCTAAAAAAAATGAAAGGGTGAGAAAGAAGGAAGCACTGAGAGAAGGGGGAAAGGAAAGGTAGAATGTGGAGAATTATGTCACATAAAAGAGGCACACAAGGAAAAGATTCTACAGTAAAGGGGAAAACAGGGTGGGGGTTCAGGGCAAAGCTTGAACCCCACTCTCATCAGAATTGGTTCAAAGAAAGAAAAATATAGATACACACAACACACACACACAATGCATACACTCAGTTGAGTATAGAAATATATCTTACCCAACAAAGTAGTAGGGAAAGAAGAAGATAAGAGAAAGGAGAGAGGGGTGGTAAAAGGAAAGGTGGATTCAGGGAGGTAGTGAGCAGAAGCAAAACGGACCTTTGAGAACAGACAAAGTAAAAAATAGAAAGAGAAGGATAAACAAGAAAAAATAGGGTGGAAGGAAATACACTGTTAGCAAGCATAGCTGTGAATGTGAATGGGATGAACTCACCCATAAGATGGAAATGGGTAGAAGAATGGATTAGAAATCAGAATCCAACAATATATTGTTTATAAGAAACACATTTAAAACAGTTACACACAGAGCTAAAATAATGGGTTGGAGCAGAATTTACTATGCTTCAGCTGAGGTTAAAAAAAAAACACAGGTAGCAAATATGATCTCAGAGAAAGCAAAAGCCAAAATAGACCTAATAAAAAGAGATAATTAAGGTAACTACATTTTGTTAAAAGGTACCATAGACAATGAAGTACTGTCAAAATTTTTATAGTAAGTTTCTCTGATAATGGCCTCATTTCTCAAATATATAGGGAAATGAGTCAAATTTATAAAAAATAAGAACCATTATCTACTTGATAAATGGTCAAAGGATATGAACAGGCAATTTTCAGAAGAAGAAATCAAAGCTATCTATAGTCATATGGAAAAATGTTCTACATCATTATTGATTAGAGAAATGCAAATTAAAATAACTCCAAGTTACCACCCCATATCTATCATATTGGCTGACATGACATAAAAGGAAAATGACAAATACTGGAGGAGATGTGGAAGAATAGGGACGCTAATGTAATGTTGGTGGAACCATTCTCGAGAACAATTTGGAACTATGCCCAAAGGACTACCACTACTAGTACCTTAAGGAGAAAAGAACCTATATGCATAAAATACATATAGAAGCACTTTTTGTGAAGGCAAAGAATTGGAAATTGAGGACATGGCTATCAATTGGTGAATGGATAAATAAGTTTTAGAATATGATTGTGATGGAATACTATCATGGCATAAGAAATGATGAAGAGGATGGTTTCAGGACAACCTGGGAAGACCCATATGAATTGATGCAGAATGAAGTGAGCAAAACCAGATCATTGTACATAGTAGCAACAAATATTGAAATGATGATCAACTGTGAAAGATTTAGCTACTTTGATTGATACAATGATCCAAGATAATTCCAAAGGACTCATGATGAAAAATGCCATCCACCTCCAGAGAGAGAACTGATTAGCTCTAAATGAAGATTGAAGTATAATTTTTTCACTTTATTTTTCTTGCTTTTTTGTGACATGGCTAATATAGAAATATATTTTACATGATTTCACATGTATCATTGATATCATATTGATTGTCTTTTCAACGGGTGGGGGAAGAACTGGAGGGAGGGAAAAGATTTGGAACTCGAAAAAATTTTTAAAGGATGTTTAATATAAATAAATGATTTTTACAGGATGGAATAGGCAGGCACAGGGAGTTGACAGTTGGTTTGAAAAATATATGAAGATTTTAGTGGACAGTGAGTCAGAAGCACAATGTGGCAATCAAAACAACTAATGTGATCTTGGGCTTCACTGAGGCAAAGTATCTGGAGATAAGTAAGTGATATCTTGGTCAGACCACATCTAGAGCACTATTCTGGTTGCCCTGCTTGAATACTTTCCATCTTAATCAACATCTTTCTTGAATTATGCCATCCAGACCTGAGAGCTCTGAACTAGAAAAGAATACAGTTCGATAGTTCAAAATTTATTGAACGACCAAACTCAAGGAGCTAATGCTTTGAGGATAACTTGGCAATCAGAATGTTGAAGGGTATTGAGTATATGTTAAATAAAGGTAGGTTGAAGGAATTGGGAATGTTTTCACTGGAGGAGAGAATAGTCAGAGGGGGTTGGATGGGGGTAGGGAGTCTGATAGCTCTTCTGTCTGATTTGGACCCAGAGGGTAGAAACAGGAATAATAAGTAAAAGAGAAAAAATAGAGCTTATTGTAAGGGAAAAAAAATCTAATATTTAAAGTCATCCAAAAGTGAAATAGGGGCAGGTAGGTAGTGCAGTGGATAGAGTGCCAGGCCTAGGAGTCAGGAAGACTCTTCCTAAGTTCAAATCTGACCTCAGACACTTACTAGCTGTGTGACCCTGGACAAGTCACTTAACCCTGTTTGCCCCTCAGTTCCTTCACCTGTAAAATGAGCTGGAGAAGGAAATGGCAAACCACTCCAATGTCTTTGCCAAGAAAACCCAAAATGGGGTCATGAAGAGTTGGACATGACTAAAAAATGACTCAACAACAACAAAAGTGGAATAGCCTGCTTCAGGAGGCTGTGGGTACCATCTCATTGGAGGTCTCCAAGCAGAAGCTGTATGACCACCTATCAGGTAGGTTATAATGGGCATTCCTTTCAGTTATGAGTTGGACTAAATGGCTGCCAGGATCCCTTCCAATCCTAAAATTCTAAGATTGATGCAATGACACAGAAGCCAAAAAATGTAATTAAAATGTCCAAAATTAAAGGCGGAAGGAAGAGGGTGGCCCATGGGGCCATTAGACTCTGCTCTGGTCAGACCACAATATGAAGTGTGTTCAGTTCTAGGTACCATCGACAAACCAAGGATGCTGTCAAGTTGGAGTGTGTCCAGAGGATGGTTACCAGGATGATCCAGGGAATGAAAACTATGCAATATGAGAAGTGATAAAGAAACCAAGGCTATGTAGCCTGTAGAAGACAAGACTTGGGGGAGACACATTATCTGTTTTCCTATATTTGGAGGGCTGTTGTGTGGAAGAGAGATTAGGTTGTTTTACTTGGCACCGGGGAGCAGAACTAAGAGCAAAGGTGGAAACTGCAGGGGCCAACTTCAATTTCATATAAGAAAAAAGTTCCCAACAATCAGAGTTGTCCAGAAGTGGAATAGAGTACTTTGGGAGATGGTTGGTTTCCCATAGGGATATGCTGGCACCAACTCAGACTAGTTAGTTAAATTTTCAGTGTAAGCATTTAGACTCCAGAAACCAACAAATGCTACAAATCAGGACTTGATTTACAATTTTGTTCTTCATCCAGACTTAAGAAAGTGATTGAAAAAAATGTCAATGATGCATATTAAACTTAAAAAGTATGTTGTATGTACTTTTTTTCTTTTGGAGAGCCAGTTGTTAAACAATAATGAGTACGCCCCTGCCTCCCCATCACTGGAAGCCTCATAGCAGAGGCTATATGACCATTTGGAGATATTGTAAAAATGAATTCCTATGTAAGCATGGATTGGACTTTACTGATTTTCTGTGATTTAAAAAAAAATTTTTTGAAGTGTTATATAAGGATGCTGCATTTTCTTCAGAAAGACTGTATCTCAATAGAAAAAAACTATCTAATAAGTTAGCCAACAAGAGATTTGGCTCCCCTATGATGTAGTGATCTTCCTATCACTGTGGGTATTCAAAAAGAGGCTGGTTGAGAATGTAACAAAAATAATTCCTCCACTGATGGGAAGATGTACTGGTGACCACTGACAAGTCCTTTCTAACTCTAAGATGCTGTGATTCTAAATGCACTGATGAAAATTATTAAACTCATGGAATCAATAATGCTGAAGACCTTAAAAATTATCTAGTGCACCCCCTATACCCATTTTACAGTAGGGAAAACAAGTTCAGAGAGGTGACATGATTTTCTAAAGGTCACATAGCTTATTCATGACAAAGCCAGCATTGGAGCCCTGCTTTCCTGACTCCAAGCCAGAGTCCCTTCCATTACATTATAGAATGGACAGCACCCCACTCGCCCGCCAAAAAAAAAAGCCACCTCCCTAATCATGACTCTAAGGACAGACCGCCAGACTGGCCTTGAATTGCCATGGGAGAGCGAGCATCCTGCCCTCCAGAACACAGGCCTGTTTAGAGGACATACCTGGTCCCTTGGCTGCTACTTTTCATACCCATCTGCCACACTGGCACATCGCCCCCCTGCAAAGGGCCCCCAACTTTTCCTTTGATATGGATGGTCTGCAGCCTTCTCAGACCACCTCCCCTTCAGGACACCCTTATCTGACAGTGTACACGGCACACCCTGGGCACTTCGAATGCCCACAGTGACCTCACCACTGGGCCCCAGCCTACCCTAGAGTATTAGGGAGTGGGATATGGAAGGGCAGGGAACCGGTGGGTCCAGAGGCTGCCAACTGAACAGGTTGTACCACATTGATCACTCTGTGGAGCCAAGACCACCCAAGGAAAAGCCAAATGGGCTTTTGGAAGAAAGGCCCAGAACATAAGTGATGATGCCAGTACCAAGGGCATTAGTCACATAGGACTGGGTATTGCATAGAGCTTGGGTCCCTTAGGAGGGTACCAGGCTGAGACACAGATTCCTTGGGGACCAGAAGAAGATATCAGGAAACCTGACTTTCCCCCAATGAGTGAAGTTAATTTCATTGGATTTAGAGCTGGAAGGAACCTTGAACACTTCTGTCCTTATCTGACAGGTGAGAAAATGTAGAACCAAAGATTTTAAGTCATTTGCCCAGGGTCACACAGGTAATAAAGAGGAAAGCCACATTCAAACCCAGGTCATTTGATTCTAAATCCAAAGCTCTTTTCTCTCCATCAAGCTGTCTCCCTTTAATTCTGTCTTTAGTGAGGATGGGTCAGCCTTCTTTATTTACATTAGGTAGGTGAAACTGGGGCATTTGTGCCAGTCACATGAACATGTATGTCTGAATGCAAGTTGTCTTCTTCAATCATATCTGTGTGTGTGTTGATCTCTGTGTCTATATATGTATATATCTATATATATATATATATATGCATGCATGAATGTGTCTGTATGTGATGCTATAGTATGAGTTGGTAGAAGTGCTAGATTTGGGAACAGAATCGGTCTGTCAAGCAACATTTATAAGTGCCTACTATGCACCAGGCATAGTGGGATAACTAGGTGGTGCAGTGGATAGAGTGCCAGGTCTGAAGTCAGGAAGACTCATCTTCCTGAGTTCAAATCTGGCCCCAGATGCTTACTAGCTGTGTGACCCTGGACAAGTCATTTGCCTCAGTTTCCTCATCTGGAAAATGAGCTGGAGAAGGAAATGGCAAACCACTCCGGTATCTTTGCCAAGAAAACCCTAAATGGGGTCACAAAGAGTCACATCTGACTGAAAACGACCGAACAATAAATGCACCAGGCACTGAGGATACACATATGAAACTGAGTCAATCCCTATCCTAAAGGAACTTAATTTCTGCTATTATGGAAATATAACATCAACCCAGATAAGGACATGCAGGCCAGATCCAAATAAATACATGGTCAAGGGGAGTGGGCACTGACAGCTGGTGATCCTAAGAAAAGTCCCTTGAAGGAGGTGCCACCTGAAGTGTACTTTGAAGGGAGCAAGGGATTCTGAAAGGCACAAGAAAAAAGTAGATCATGCCTACACAGGGGAGCTGAGGGGGTGGGGGGACCCAGACAATGCAAAGAAATATTAAGTGGGTGATGAAATGCCGTGTACAGGGAACAGAAAGGAGGCCAATTTGCCTGGAGAAGAGGGTTCAAACTGCAGCTCTATCATTTACTGGCTCTGGGACAATGGGCAAATCATGTAACCTCTAAGCCTCCATTTTCTCCTCTGTAAGAATTGGATTAAATAATTTCTAAGGTCCTTTCCAACTCTGACATTTGGTGATTCTATCTTGTATAGATATGTAGGAAGATGTTTGTGTGTGTACATGCATATTCCTATATGTGTCTGAGTATATGTGCATGCATGTCCGTTTATGTGAGTGTGTGTGTGCTATATGAGTGCCTGTGTGTTGCAGTAATTGCATATTGCTGATGCAGCAAAAGCCCATGGAGGCTGGGCAGCTAATCCAATCATTCATGCTTCCCTTGTTCCCACTCTTGGATCTGATAGATAAAAACACCCAGGCAAATGACCAGTTTCATGGACTGTTTCCTCTTTTGTCAATACAAGGAATTGTGAGCTGTCATCTTGTCCCTCCTCTCCAGAGAGAGAATTCAAATATTTATGACCAGCTTTTATAACACTAATTGTATTTCTAATTGTTTTCCCTCTCAGCAACATTACTTCTCTCAACCCAGGGTGAGGCTGGGCAGTTCTGGGGTTTATGAAGAGTGTTCTGTCAAAAACAAGATGCAGAAGGGGACTCACAGGAGGCACTTGCCCTCCTTGTTCTTTCTACTTGTCCCCGATGCAGAGGCTTGGGCTGGAAGCCAAGGACCAGAGCTACGTGTCAGACGTGCCTGCTACAGAAGGAGAGATTTGGCCCTCCTGAGCCAAGGTAGGAGAGCATCCCTCCTCTCCCAGAAATCAGCAAGATGTGGGAAGGGTCAAGGACAGCTCCGTAAGTTGGGTGCCTCTGGACCTCAGTGAAACATAAAACCTTTCTGCCTGTTCCTTCATCTGGCAAATCTGTATCTCCCTTTCTCCCTCCTCTTTTGACCTCATCCCCACCCCAGACGCTCCCCTTACGTTCATCATAGCAAACTTTGATGCAAAAGGACTGATGGCATTCTTTTTTTTAACAGTAATTTTGGATTTTCAGATGGAGACTTTATATTGGTAAGTTGGAGGATCAGCATAGGTTGGGGAGACTAGGAAGGAGAAGCTTGGGAACTCCCCAAGCGTGCCCCACCCCATCCCCCCAGCCAAAACAAGGGGGTTAGATCAGATCATCTCTAAAGTTCCTCCCACCACTGCTACTCTGTGAATCTATACTTGCAACATTAATGGTACATTCAGACTGGTTCTCCACATTGAACAAGGCATGGTGCAAAAATGGACTCCATTCCCTGTTTAAAAGGGAGTTCACACTTGGCTTCTCCTTTGGGGGCAGGTTAGGAATCAATCAGGAAAGTGAGGAAAAGGAAAAATTGATATCCCACATGAATCCTTAGAAAGCTTCCCTAGTGTGATATCACCCCAAGTTCCCATCCACAGACATCAATAATAATTATGCTAATTTTTACCAGACCTGGGGTTTCACTGGTGGTGGGAATTCCTAGTAAGGCAACTCTTTTGGCAGTGCAAAGCAATACCTGCTCTGCAAGTTAGAGTCTTAAAGAGTTGCTGGGGGGGGGGGAACTGAGCCCCCCATCTCATCCCCTACATTTCAGATACAGTACTTGAACTCAAATCTTCCTGATTATGAGACCTGTTCTCTATCTACCTGATAGACTATCCTGTGTTTCATATACAAAAGAAAGAAAGAATTAGTAACAAGATAGAATCTGTCCCTAGAAACTGAGTCTGTGTTCTCTTTGGATATGAGAAATGATCAGTTCCAGCCCCAGCCCGAAGTCAGCCTCTAACCCCTAAGCATCAGATCGCTATGAAAATCAGGCTAATGAATATAAGGTCTCTGTCCAGAAAGAAAGGGAAGAGTCCCATGAACTGAGCTTCACCAAGGGCCTGAGTGGCTAAAAATGGGGAAAGTCACTAAATTCTTCAGCCTTGCATTTCACACCTCAGATATACCTTCTGTCCTTAGGAACCTTCCCTCTAATTGGAAGGTAAAGGGTTCCTCCTAGAATCTCCATTTAAGGAGGGGACTCAGAGGAGCCATTGCTTTATTTCCTATTATGTTTTACTCCTTTGGACTTTTTCCATCAGCATCCTAAGCTGGATACCTTTTTCCTCCACACACCTTTGTAACTTCCTTTTATATGTTGTCTTCTCCGTTAGAATAGAAGCTTCTTGAGGGTAAGGGTTATCTTTGTTTTCATTTGTTCATCTTTGTATTCCTGGCTAGGCATGTTGCTGTTGTTCAGTCATGGGGTCAAGTCTGACTCTTTGTGACCCCATTTGGGGTTTTCTTAGCAAAGATACTGGAGTGGTTTGCCATTTCCTTCTTTCCCTCATTTTACAGATGAAGAAACCGAGGCAAACAGGGTTCAGTGACTTGACCAGGGTCACACAGGCAATATATGTCTGAGGCCAGACTTGCACTCAGGAAGATGAATGAGTCTTCCTGACTTCGGACCAGGCACTCTATCCACTGTGCCACCTAAACCCTTATAAATGCTTGCTAACTGACTAAGATGACCCTGGTGGAGGGAATCCATGGTCAAGAACAGGTTGGGCTTAATGGCCTCTGATGTTGTTTCCAACTCTGTGATTCTTTAATACCATAAAAGTTACAACTGACATATATAGGAAGTCTAGAAGAATCACACCTCCCATATTATTCCTTGTTCAGTGTCCCTGTACCTAATGTGGACTGTATTCAAAAGAGGAGGGCAGCAGATTCCAAATGAGTTGATAGCTATACATGTGCCTGAGATGGGGCAGATGTGGAATCTCCCAGTACAACTCCACCAGCTTCACCTGCCAAGAGTCCGTAGGGAGGAATCCACCGTACTTGTTAGCTGTGCTGCTCCCCATAGAGTCTTAGATCAAGTCGCTCTCCAGGTAGAAGAAAGTTTTTAGGAGATCTTTGTGAATGACAGCTTCCAGGAAGTGGTGGGCTCTGTTCTCACCACAGAACAAGTCAGGGCCTACCCTCTGAACGTGAGGCTGGGCTCTCCTTCCAAAGCAGAGGTAGGCTACCTGGAACAGCCTTGAGTTTCACAAGGTGGGGGCTGCTGGCAGCCACCCTGATGGAGTGTGAGGGGGGCAATTCTTCTATTGATTTAAATGCTGCTGTTTCTATTCTCTTTCCCTCAGGAGTTAACTAGAGTTCTTTTAACATTGATCAGCTCTATCTGGTTTCCTAATGGAGTAAACACAGAGCCCCTTGGATATTGACTGGAATTTAACAAATATACCCCTTAAAAGACCCAAATCTGCTCTGGACCACAGCCCTTGCAGGCACAGAGGCCCCTTCTGCCTTTACTCCGAACAAACACTGCCCAGTGACTTTCCCTTGGGTGGCTCCAGGCTCTCGGAGCAGCACCAAGTGGAACCCATGAATCAATAGAACCTGTTTCCAGTTTTTCTTCTTTAATTTTGAGGCAGGAGTGATTAATTTAGGCCTCACTGAGGCAGGGGACAGCTATATGCTGCTGATAGTAAGTCACAAAAGGGATCAAGTTTTTGGCAGCCTCGTGCTGTTCCTCCCCTCCCCCTCCCTTACCTCTATTACCTAACCTACCCCATCTTTGACTTCCAATGTCCTCTTTTTTTCTTTAATTGGCCTAAGCCAGGGCTGATTGTCTTCTAAGGTTCCTTATACTGGGGCTCTCATCCCTAGAGTAGATGCAATTCTGTCATTCCCGTTGATTCCGCTCTGGAGCATTCTGGACTCTGGCAAATGCTAGCCTCTTCCTCCAGTATAGTGCTAATCCTGTGAGCTGCTCAGCTCCATCCACCTGCCCTCTTTGATCCCTGGGCCGCCTTCCTGCTTCCTCCAGTGCTGTGCAATCCCCGCAGCTGATCTTGCTGCAGGCCCTATCACCATGACCTCCACTCTCCTCTCCAAAGACAACCAAAGTGGGGTTGGGGAGGCCAGGGGCTGGCGTCAATCAGGTGAGCTCCCAGAGCAAGGTGGTCTCTGCTCTTGGCACAGTAGCCTTTTATCTCCCCCACAGGGAAATTCCAGGTTAGGTGACAGGGCCAAAGCTCTGACCTCCTCAGCTCTCTGAAACCAATCTTTTCTTCATTACATTTTTGAGTTGCAGTTGTTCCCTCTTTCCTCTCAGAATAGCAATAACACACCAAAAAAAATCATGAAAAAATTCCTTCTGAAGTGGACTGGGACGACTGTCTGACTTGAATCATTTATGAAATGCAATTAGTCTGGGGAAGAGTTCCCATTCCTGGTGTGAGGCAGCGGCTGTGGGCCCCTTCCACACTCCAAATTAGGCCACCTCAAAGCCCCCACCCTAAATTCAGTTTTGACCAAAAGGAGTCCAGGACCTTAACCTCCCTTAGAAGTCTGTGAGTCCACTAAGGGGCCCACGCTCTGAGGATCAAAGGCAGGCACTCACTGCTGGGGAAGAGGGGACAGCAACTTGCCTATTTTCCCAGGACCAGATGTGCATTCTCCAGCTGACTCCACCTGGGCTCCATATCTCCACTTTCCCTAGTAATAATCGCTTCCCCCACCCCACAGCTTCCCCCCAAAGCAGCTCAATCCCTTTATTGAGCAGAGCTATAAATTTCATAGAGGCTGGCCCTGGGAGTTGGCAATTACCTTCTCCGGAGGCTCCCCCTGGACTGACTCCTCAGCTCACTTCTTCCCAATACAAGAGGCTCTTTCATAAGCGAGGAGGGTTGGGTGATGGGTTACAAATGGCTCCGTACAGCCTGAGTCGTCCCCCACCCCCATGGACATAGATATAATGTATAACAAGCCAGCAGCAGTCACAGGAGCAAACGCTTCAGTTAGCTGCCTCCCCTGTCTTCAGATGCTCGTAACTTTGAAGGAGACTTCTCCAGCTGACTGCTTCCCTCCACCCCACCCCCAAGTTCTGGCCTCCACCCAAAGGAGAGTTGGGGAAAGAATGGAAAAGAATAAATAGATGCAGCTAGATGGCCGATTTTGACAGTGACAGTGCATGGGGAGGGAGCTGGGGAGGAGGGCTGGAGGCAGGACCTTTTCCATTTTAAGGTGAGGGATAGTGGGGAGGGAGGGGAAGAAATTGCTACATTTTCTAATATCAAGTAACTAGAAAACATCTGAACCTTAAAACTACAAACTTCAATCAAAGTCACTCTTACAGAGGAAGTGGTTTTCAAAGGCCAAGAAAGAAAAGCTGGCACACGCGCACACACACACACACACACACACACACACACACACACACACACACACGGTAAAGAATTAACCAGTTTCTGCAATAGGGTAGAGGAGAAAGAATGTGAGATTTAGAGTTGAGGGACCTGGGTTTGGATCCCAGATATCCTACTCAGGAGCACAGATGATGGAAGAGACCTTTGAGGTCACCTGGTTCAATCCCACCCTTTTACCGAGGAGAAAACAGAGGCATTAAGTAACATGTCCAAGATGGTGCCCTGGATTTGAACCAAGATTCTCTGACTCTAGAACCTTCTCCCTTTCCAAGGTGCTGAAAGCCGTCCTGACATGCTAGTGTGACCTTGCACAAATGACAACCTCTGTGGGCCTCAGTTTCCTATCCTGAAAAATGAGGGAGTTTAACTAGATAGCCATCAAGGCCATCTTTCCAGAGCTAAATTAATGATTCAACCTATGATCTTATGATTAGATTACAAAGTATTGTTTTTGGAAGACAATGTTTCAGAAAAACAAAGGCTACATTCTCAGATGGTCAGAGATTGAGGACTACTGTCTCTATGCAGGCTAACTTAAATTTTCTCAGTATTGTCATGAGGATCAAATCTGTAAAACCGTCTCCTACCTCTTTCCCTTCTCTCCTCACCCTTTGGAAAGTTCTTACACTAACAGAGAGGTGATTAGAAAAGAAGCCTTAACTAGTGCAACGAGGCCACCCACAACACACACACATACACACCATAGCAGCATTCACTCCTCTTTCCCATTCACACAGCTGTCATCAGACAGGCCAGCGATGGAGGGGAGCAGAGCGGTCTCTTCCTGAGGGGCAGGCAGGCACCCATACCACCAGGATTGACTGGTAGCCTCCAGAGAGAGAGAGGACTTCTGCAGTAGGGAAAAGGGAGCTGGGCTCCTATGACTGTCAAGCCACTGAACTCATTTAAACCAAAAACATAAATGTATTTATTCCCTGAAAGACTCGATACACTCTAGCACTCCTGCCAACTTGTTTTGCAACTTTGTACACAGTGGATCAATGTGTGCATTTCAGGCCCTTGTAAATTACCAGATGAAGACCTCATTGAAGAGGTCGAGAAGGCGGGACCAGTTGCTCCTACTCCTGCTTTTCTGCCCAACCATTCCTTCCTCCTAGAAATTATTTCTTTTTTCTCTTCAGTCAATTGTCACTGAGGCTTTAAAGCTGGGAGTATGGTCTTTCAACTACAATGCCTCTCTCATCATATTTAATTGCAGATATGGAAGGCCAAGCATAGAAATTAACTTTGAAAGAGGCATGTGATGGGTACCGATTTGTTAACATCCTTTCACATAGAGGAAATTCATTCTCATCAAGGTTCTGTAGGAAGGTCCTATATGAATATAGTATTAGGACCTGGGTTTGCCTTGGCCCACAAAAATGCCTTTTAGTCTACTGCAGATGCAAGGAACCACGCATGGCAGGACAAACCATCAAGTATTGTCATTCATGGCTGCATGAACTACTTTCTACAAGGAGGAATTCTAGCTCTGGGCCAGGAATAACCCTAGACAATACAGAGTTAAGATAATTGCCACGGGTGCAGGTTCTGATAGCCTCATTCTGAGCGATGAGTCATGGAGGTGGCCAATAGTGATACAAAGTAGACAAGAGACTCATAGACATAGAATTAATTCAAGAACTCTGGAGACTAAGGCACAGCCTCTTCCTACTTCCCCATACTATCTCACACACACACACACACACACACACACACACACACACACACATACATACATACATACATACATACATTGCCCTCGATTTTTATTTTTGGAGAGGTGGAGGTGGGGTGTGAATCTGAGAAAATAGATGAACAAAAGATACTTCTCCACACCACACCTTTGAACACATCCTCTTAGATGGTATGTGTACTCCCCTAACATGGAACAGTAGTATCCCAATCTATCCAAGGAATGGAATTGTGACAAGTAAAGGAAGAAACCATGTAAGTTGTATCTTTTGATAAAATGAGGCCAGGAGTAAGGAACAATCTTTCCTCCAAGCTAAGAAGAAACTAAAGACTCGAAAGGAAGCATAGTGTAGTGGTTAAAATATAGGACTTAGAGGAAAAAGGTCTGGGTTCCAGATTTAACTAGCTGTGTGACTTTGTGGGACTATTTCATCATCTGTAAAATGAATAATTTAGATGCTCTCTGAGACGTCTACAACGTCTAAAATTCTGAGTCTGTCACCCTCTGCCCCAGAAAACATTTGTTAGCAATATGAGTAATAGAAGGAAATGGTCTTAAATTGCAATGGGATGGATTTATGTTGGAACCGAGGAAGATCTTTCTGTCATTGGTCACCACCACTAGAGACAATTGTCAAAGAATATGGACTCCCCTACACTGGAGAGTTGAAGACCGAAAGAAATTCTTAGCCACTTACGACAGTATCAGCAGTACCAAGCCGTATTCAGGGAACTGGATAAGGTAACCTCCAGAGGGGCTCATGATTGTACGCTCTTCTGAATCCTCCCAGCTTGGAATGTCTCTGCAGTGGTGTAGAGTCATTTGTATAACACACAGGATTCCTCCAGACTCCAAATTTATTGCCAAGTTTCTCATCATCTCTCACCTGTTCAGGTACTCTGCCCCTCCTCCTCACTTGCCATGTTTCAGCCAAGAAAAGACATCACTCAGCTGTACAATCTACCTGGAGCAGGCCCAAGATAGCACACCTGTTCAGAGATTACCTGGGTATATTCTGGGTTAAAAGTTCCCAGACTCTCAAATCCTGTGGTGATGCTGTAGTGTGTGTGTGTGTGTGTGTGTGCATATGTGTGTGTGTGTGCGCGTGTGTATGCAGGGCATGGGGAGAGAGGATTTAGAAAGACTATAAGGAACTAACGACCCAGCCCAATTCTTTTCATTCTGATTATAGCAGTGGCGTCTCCAGTCCCAACTCTACCTCTAAGCCTAATCTGCTTCCATGGTTTTCATAAAATTATTTTGCAGGTTATTCCTTAGAGTCTTCATGATATTTTTAAAAAAGAAAGAAAAGAGCAGAAAGATTGGTCAGCAAACTGCTCTCTCTCCATCCACAATGGTGCTCTATGAATGCTTCCTTTCTCTACTTATTTGGGCTATCATCTTACCCCTCTCACCTCCAGCCCTCAGAGAGATAGGGACCCCCAGGCCTCCTAGCCCTTAGCTTACACTGGGGTGTGGGGATGTAGCACTTCTAAACACTTTGCCTCACAACCCCCTGCAGAGTGCAGCTTCCCCTCCCTCTACCATAAAATGGCCCAGCTGCCTTGCCCAGTATTGTCGTCCTGCTCATAAGCCAGGTCACTGGGCATGTAGTCTATACCAGGTGTTACACATGTACCTGTCAACTGAGCCACTCTCCCTTCTCCCCTCTCTCCAGCTCCTACCTGAAGCTGGAAGTGTCCAGGCAGGGCATAGAGAAAAATGACAGGCATATCTGTATGCAACCTCCAAATCCAGTGCAACGTTTGATCCTCATCCAAGTTGTCAGAGAAGCTTTCTTGCATGATGAAGACTGAATACGATATCATGCAATATCTGGTGGTTGTTTTTAGGTTTTAAACATTGGTGAGCCCTACTTGGGAAATCTTCACCTTCCTGATAGCTCAAAGTTGGCAAGTGTGAGCTTCAAGGGGGTAAGCCAGGTTATACATACAGCCTGGCTGGCTCCATGAGCTGCTGAGCATGTCAAAATATTTCTGAACTCCAAGAGCATATTGGGCTAGGACTAGCTTTTATGGGGCTTTTCTGCCTCATCTGGAAGGAATCCCAGGTGTATCTTCTCTCACTGATCAAATGACTTCTGATCCCAAGCCTGTCTTACCCTGGAGCAACTTGCTATGTTTGAGTAAGGCCTGCTCATGCTTTGGAAACGGCCACCTTTCTTTCCCTCCTCTCCCCTTGCCTCTGGCCCCTCTGAAGCTAGATGCCCCCCTCCTCCCTGTGTGTGGGCCCAGTGGCAGATTAGATTACATTCGAATAAGCAATATTCACTTGGCTCTCAAAACCTCTCGTAAATCCCTTGAGCTGCTCTCCTGGAGAAGTATAATATTTCCCTTCCACCCCGACTCCTACCCCCTTCCTTCTGCTGCTGTTTCAGAGGGAAAAAAATCTTGCCAAGGATATAAATGTGAGTGGGTGACTATATTTAAAACAATGCCACCAAAATAAAGCCTCAAATGGAGAAGAATCAAATCCCTGGGAGCAGTTAGGTGATGAACAATGAATGAAGCTACTTGAAGGGTTCACATACAGGTTCTTTCCATCTTGCTTCTCTGACAACTGGGCAGAGGAAGAGGACTGGTTACTCTTCGTGGCTTCTTGCCCAGCCACCAGCTTGACTGTGTTGAGCAACCACCAAGGATGAAGTTCCATTCTGAAGGGGAAAACAAAACAAAACAAAAAAATGTTTTAATGACTCAAAACACTTTGTAAGAACTTTTTTTTGTTTTGCTTCAGTTCAGAGAAATACCCTGAATGACACTAGCCCTTGGTAAAACTTGTGAAATAAACAAAATTTGTATTCAGTGTCCTTGTATCTACAATTTACAGAGACCTCCATCCTTCTATCCACTCCTCTCCTGCCTGTGCTTTTCACTTATTCCAGGTACCATGCTTCATCT
The DNA here is from genome assembly GCF_011100635.1 of Trichosurus vulpecula. Taxonomy (NCBI): domain Eukaryota; kingdom Metazoa; phylum Chordata; class Mammalia; order Diprotodontia; family Phalangeridae; genus Trichosurus; species Trichosurus vulpecula. Next base: position 128,944,451 of record NC_050574.1, read on the forward strand.
GCAGGCTCACCCTGGAACATCCTTCTACTATATTGGTCCCTTTCTCCCACTCATAAGTTCCTCCTGGGGTCTCCATTTCATGGAGGGCCCATGCAAGGCAACCTTCATTCTCTTCCATACCTGTGCTTCTGACTTTTGCTGGATATCAGGTACCTTCCCCTCACTACCCCTCCAGATTTCCAGTTCATTTTGTGTTGTTTTCTCCCATTAGATTGTATACTCCTTGAGAGCAGGGAATATCTTTTTTTATTGTATCTGTATCTCCAGTGCTTAGCATAGTGCCTAGTACATAATAAACACTTAAAAATGCTTATTGCCTTGTCTTGCCATCATGCAGGTTGATTCTGGCTACCCAGAGTCTCCTGCTATGGAACCAACCAGACCTTTCCTATGATCAATGGGTTAGAAAGTGGAGGAGGGGGATAATAGATTCAGAGCTGTATGGAATCATGGAGGTCCTTTAGCCCAACCTCTTTCATTTTATCAAGAATTTTAAGCCCAGAGATGCCAAGAGACTTGCCCAAGGCCACAAAGGTAGAAAGTAGCAGAGTTAAGATCTGAACCCAGGTTCACTGATTCCAAATCTAGTGTTCTTTCCACTGTACCATGTGATCTGCTAGATTATTATTAGGTTTTCTTCCAGTCCCAGATCAATGAACTTGTGTTCCATGCTGCAGGCAGAATTTTCCTCAATCACTGAGCTCTGTCTCTCTCTGTCTCTCTGTCTGTCTCTCAATCTCTCTCTCTCTCTCTCTCTCATAATTTACATATTATCGCTCACATTTCCTCTGGTGAGGCAAATATAATAAACTAATTTATATTGAGGTGTTAATGGCTGATAATGACTCAATAATATGCCTCCCTGAGAACATTAAATGATGCGAAATCAAAAGAACCACTAAGATGGACTTTTCAGGTATTGTTGGCAGCCCCAGGGAAAGGGAGAGGTCACCTGAGCCACAGGGCCTCCCAAATAGTGCTACATGGGTAATTAATTGCCCACTCTGCCTCTTTAAAGGACCAACCCTTGTCCTGTGTTTTCTCCCAGGGGGTGGAGGAGGGTGAGTTTCTCCTTAGTCCAAGAAAAAATATTTGAAAATTGTTTGACACAACTTGCCATCTATGAAGTGAAAGCCTAGCTGATGATAAGGGGATCCCCAACACATAAAAAATGAGGACATTTTTAGGGCTTCTCACAGGAGGGAAAGAAGAAAATGGTAGGCAAGAGCCCACTCCCCTAGTCTGGAAATCAGAGGACCTGGGTTTGAATTCTTGACCTGCTTCTGCTAATGACCTATCTGTGTGTGACTTTGGATAGGTTACTTCAATCATCTGGGCCTCAATTTCTTTCTCTATAACAGAAAGGATTGGATTGGATAATCTCTAAAAGGCACAGTAAATAGAGCTGTGGCCCTAGACTCAGGAAAACCTGAGTTCGAATGTAGCCTCAGACACTTACCAGCTGTGTCACCCCATGGAAGTTTCCCCAATTGTAAATGGAGAATAATATTAGCACCTACCTCACAAGATTGTTGTGAGGTTCACATGAGATAATATTTGTAAATACTAGTAGTGTGTAATGCTTGTTTCTTTCCTTTCCCAGATCAAAATCTATGAAATAAAAGAAGGCAAATTTCCTGTTTCAAGTCACATTCAGGCTGCTGATTTTCTCCACTATGGGATCTCTAGGACTGGAGTGAGTTTGATACACCAATACTAATATCCAAGAATTCCCTACAGGCTCTGACAAACCCACAGCCAAGCTGGGTCCCTCCCTCATTGTACATTTGTCATACGAGCCTCTGTGGAGGGGAAGAGGATTCCTTGGGCTGGAATCCCATGTAGGAAATAGAATTAGACGAAGTATTCTCACAACTGGCAGATAAATGTGACTGAAAATTCTAATCTGCTGCCTTTGCAGGTACTGGTATGCTCTACCCACTGGGCATCTACCCTGTCTCACTTGTTTAAAGGAAGGAGTGTGTTAATAGGGAAGTCACTGATCAATTTGCTAAGACCTTTTAACCAATCTGACAAGATTATTGGGGTAGGGAGGGATGTTTACAGGAAATAGATTTTGTTTTAAAAGTATCTGAAGGCTACCTCCCCATGGAATGTAAGCATGTTTACTGCCCCCTTGCAGATGGGACACTGGGAACTCCTAAAGATTCACTAATAAGACAAAGGTATAGATCTTGTTCAAGAAACCATCATTTTATATGGCCTATAAAATTATACGTTGACCTTTTTCTCTCTCCCTCCCTTTTCTTCTTCTTTTCTTCCTCTCCCTCTCCTCTCCTATTCCCCAACAATTTCCTCCTCTCAGGAGCAGTTAGTGTTGAATTGTATGTGTAGCAGAAGCACATGGCAGAGGCTTTGGGGAAGCCTTAGGTCCTAGTTCAGAGACAGTGTTTAAGATCCTCAATTCCTGAATGGAAGAGGTAGAATTTTTAATTCCCTAGACAGCATGATCTCAGAATCTAATCTTCCACCCAGAAAAGGGATATTTTCTGGGCAGCTGTCAGTCTATCAATAAGCATTCATTGTGCACCTTCTATCTGCCAGGGAACCCCAAATTTAAGAGTCACCAAGTTTGAGAGTTTGGAGATCAGACCAAAAGAGAAAAGAGGATTTCTTATTGTACTATGTCCCTTTGTGAAAGAAGAGCGTCCTCTGCTTAATTCCTGGAGTGCCATACCTAGAGAAAAAAGGCAGTGACTTACTCTGTGATAGGAAGGAGACTGCTCATGCAAAAACTCCTAACATTTACCTTCTGGTAGAAGACTAAACCATAAGGTGGTATTACAAGTCTTAAGTAAAATAGAGTTGTAGAAAAGGACTAACTAGAATATTAAAGAGTTGCCCTAATGTACAGCTCCTTCCCCTAAAGTTCAGAATCCCAAAATCTGAGAACTAGAAGGCACATTACAGGCTACCAATAGGCATTTACTGGTTCCTGTGATTCCTCTAATCTTTTTGCATTTTCTGTGCTAAGAAATAGAGGCTGTCCCATAATCTTGTTACCATGAATGCTTGTGCAGGACCTATTACCCATATTTTGGGAAAACTAAATAAGAGCTATAAGCATACTAGGAAATTTTCCTGAAGTAACTTGGGTACAGGGAACATAGCATAGAGGACTGAGAACTAGCCTTGGAATCAGGAAGACTCAGGTTCAAATCCTGCCCCTGACATATGTTGGCTATGTGATCCTGAGTCAGCTTACCTGTATTGGTAGAATGAGTTTCCTATATCAATGAGCTCCCTATATCAATGAAATCACAAGCCCAGTCCTTATCCTTAACTCCAGGTAGAGGGAATGAACCAAAAAGAAAACTGAGCCTGTTGGAGTCAACTGCCAGTATGAAACCCAGGTGATGTAGCCCAGAGTCTTGGTGGGTGGAGCCTGGAACATAGACAAGTATACCTGCCAAAACAGGGAATCTCTCTCTCCCCATTCAGCCACAAATGCTATCATTATTCATAATGTTTATCCTTTCTTTTCAATTCCCACTCTAGAATTAAAGTCTCAAAGTTGAAAAAAGCTAGTTGAAAGTCACCTAAATCAACTTTGACCTAAAGCTTGAATCCCTTCTATCATATCTTATCCAGCTCCCAAATAAACACCTACAGTGATGAGGAATTCACTCATAAGACATTCCATCATTGGACAGCTTGATATTTGGATTTCATCTCTATTTAGAGTCAAAATCCATATCCCTATATCTTCTACCCTTTGATCCTGATTCTACCCTGGGTAGTAAGAAGAACAAAGAGCAATCCTTCTTCAACATTTCAGCCACTAAAATATTTGTTCTATAAAGTAATATTCTAAAGTTACATAAAGTAAAATAGTTCCCCTAAGTATTATTAACAATATTACTATTATTAATAATGAATGTTAATTATAATTAATAATATCCAGCTTTATATCTTATTAATTTCTTCAATCATTTCTTACATAACATTTCTCATATAAATCGACTCACCATTGTACATATATATACACATATATATATGTATATATATATATATATACACATACACAGATGGGTGGGAACGATACATCCCACATTCTAGCCAAATTGGCCTGCTATATATCTCTATAAATAACATTCCCTCTCCTGTCTCTCTACCTTTGTCCATATTGTCACCCATGTGTGGAAAGTATTCCATCTTCACCTTTGCTTCTTAGAAACTCTAGCCTCCTTCAAGATTCAATTTATATGCCTCCTCCTACATGAGGTCTTTGCTGGTTCCTTCTACCTTTTCCTTTTTTTCTTTGCATATATTTTATATTTATATATCTATGTATATCTTGAGTCCTTTCTCTCCCACTTTGCCCCTCCTACAAATATAATGTATTCTCCTCGAAAGAAGAAACTATCATTTTAGTCTCTGTGTTTCTACCTCCTAGTACAAAATATGCTTAATAAATGATTGTTGAATAAATAACCTCCCCACCAAAACACACACACACACAGACACACACACAGACATAGACACACACAGACACAGACACACACACACACACACACACACACACACACACACACACACACACACACACTGGGAACTATACTTCTGTTAACATATTCCAAGATCTCGTTAGCTTTTTTTGGCAACAACACTACACGCTCATCATCAGCTTGGCTCATGTGATTGCCTGGACCCTTTCCCATGGCCCGTGACTTGGTGGATCAGTGCTACCACTTCAAAAGGAATCAAAATAAGACCAGTCCTCATGGAAACAATTGGCCAATTGCCCTTCCATGCTCCGACCAAGTGACTTGACTCTGACACTCTTGCATTTGTTCCTTAGTTTGTTTTTGTTGTTGTTGTAGTTGTTGGTTGTGGTGGTGGTGGATTTTTATTCATTTGTTTTTCACTCTTTTTAATTCTGGCTTTGATCCTACCCTGCTCCCAGACCACCAACCTTTAGTAACTTGATCTTACACTTCCTGACCTAATGCTTTCGAATCTGACTGCTTGTTCTTCCTGGTACTGACCTCTGAAGTGTTTCTTTTAGTTTGTTGACATGGTTGTTTCCTTCTGGATCCTATTCTTGGCCCCTCCTTTATCTTAGAATGTAACTGTTTCTGCACCCTTACTTGGTCTGGGTTTCCTTTGCCCCAGCAGATGATCTGGGTATTTTATCAGGAGCTCACTACTTGTTTCTAAATCTTGGCTACCAAACTCACATCTTGCAGCACATCTCCCACTCTTCATGGTCTTCTAAAACCACCAAGAGCAGTGTAGCAAGTTCACAAGTTATTTCACTACCCTGAATTATAATTTGTCCAGTCTATTTCAGTCCATCATTTCTACAGCTGGATTTTTTATAATTCTCCCAAGTAGTCTCCCTGACATCAGACTCCATTCCTCCAATTTATCCAGCGTATGCTGACACCTTTTACCATGCTACTTTGAGACTCAAAAATCTTCCATAGTTCCCTATTATCTATGGGACAAAATCCAAAGACCCTTTACAATTTCTTCTCTAAATTTCCAACCTCTTAGAAAAATGTATCAAGCATTTATTTTTTTTTCTTTCTCTTACATCCCTCCCTTCCTAAGATGGATGTAAGGAAAGGAGAGTAAAAAGAAAAGGAAAGAAAAAAGAGAGGAGAGGAAAGGAGGGGAGGGGAGGGAATGAAAAAAGGGAATAGAGACAAGGAAAGAGAGAGGGGAAAAAAGCACTGTCATGCTATTTTTTATAGCACAATAGTATTCCATTACATTCATATGCCATAATTTGTTCAGTCATTCCTCAATGGATGGACATCCCCTTAGTGTTTACTTGCCACCACAAAAAGAACTGCTATAAATGTTTTTGTACAAGCAGGACCTTTTCCTATCTATTTGTTCTCTTTGGGGTCATAGACCTAGTAGTATTACTGGGTAGAAGGGCATGCACAGCTTAGTAACTTTGGGGGCATAATTCCTAATTGTTTTCCACAATTATTAGACCATTTTACAGCTCCTCCAACAATGCATTAATGTAACTGTTTTCCCAAATCCCTGTCATAATTTTCCATTTTCTTTTTTTTGTCAGCTTTGCCAATCAAATGAGTGTGAGGTGGAACCTCAGTGTTGCTTTAAATGGCATTTCTATTAATATTATTGATTCCAATATTTTTTTCAGATGGCTGTAAATCACTTGGATACTTTGGTACTCCTTTGAAAACTGCTTATTCATGTTCTTAGACCATTTATCAATTAGGGAATGGTTCTTATTTGTATAAATTTGAATCAGCTCCCTCTTGGAAATAAGACCTTTAGCAGAGAACTCATGCTTGCTGTACAAAGATTTTTTTCCTCAGTTAACTTTTTCCCTTTTAAATCTTAGCTTTACTAGATTTGTTTGTGTGAAAAAAAACTTTTAAGTTTTACATAAGCCAAACTGTCTATTTTATCTTCTGTGATCTTCTCTATCCCTTGTTTGGTCATTTATAGAGCTGGAAGGTAATTTCTTCTTTGTTCCTCTAGTCAATTTATAATGTGACCTATTGTATCTAGGTCGGTGTTGTCGGTGATGTTCCAAACCTACTTTCTGCCATACCAATGCCAGTTTTCCCAAAAGTATCTATCAGATAGTGAGTCCTTACCCTGGTATCTTGATTTTATCAAACACCAGACAACTAGATTCATTTGTTTCTGCTATGTGTTATGTTGTTCATCTGATTCATCATTGTTCCACTCATCAATCATTCTGTTTTTTTTAGCCAATACTAAATTGTTTGAGAATTGTTTTACAGTATTATTTAAGATTTAGTGCTGCTTAGCCACTTCTGTTTCCACTTATTTTATTATTTCCCTTGAAATTCTTGACCTTATGTGCATCCAAATGAATTTCATTAATATTTTTTCCAGTTTTATAAAGTAATTCTTTGCTAGTTTAGCTTGATTGTTATGGCACTGTATAAATGAGTTAATTTAGGTAGTATCAGCTTTATTTTATTGATTCAGCCTACCTATGAGCAATTAATATTTTACCAATTATTTAGTTCTATTTCCTTAAAAAATGTCTTGTAGTTATATTCATATAGTTTTTATGTGCATCATGGTAGGCAGATTCCCAAGTATTTTATGCATTCTATGGTTATTTTAAATGGAATTTCTCTATCTCTTCTTGTTGGGTTTCACTAGTATTACACAAAATGATGATGATTTGTGTGCATTTATTTAATATCATGTAACTCTGATGAAGTTATTAATAGCTTCAATTAATTTTTGGTTTTTGTAAATTTTAGTTGAAGATAGGTGGCACAATGGAGAGATTCCCAGGCATAGAGTCTGGAGTACTTGAATTCCAATATGGCTTCAAGAATTTACTAGCTCTGTGACCCTAGGCAAATCTGTTTGCCTCAGTTTCTTCATCTGTAAAATTGGGATAATAACAGCACTTACCTCCCAGGGTTATTGTGAGGCTTAAATGAAATAATAATTATAAAATATCTTAGCACAAAGCCTCACACATAGTAAATGTCATATAAACATTATTATTATTATTAGTTGACTCCCTAGGGTTTTCTAAGTATATCATCTTGTCATCTACAAAAAGCAATAATCAATATTAAGAGGACAAGAAATAGAAAATTTAAGCAACTTGGTCTTAGAAAAAGAAATTGAACAAGTCATACATGAACTCCCAAAGAAAAAAATCCTAGGACCAGATGAATTCACAAGTTAATTCTATCAAATATTCAAAAAACAATTAATTCCTATATTATATAAACTATATGCAAAAATAGCAGAAGGCAAAGAATTGGAAATTGAGGAGATGCCTATCAATCAGGAATAGCTGAACAAGTTGTAATATATGAATGTAATTGAATACTCTTATTCTATAAGAAAAGGTGAGCAGGTGGATTTCAGAAAAACCTGGAAAGACTTGCATGAACTGATGCTGAATGAAGTGAGCAGAACCAGGAGAACATTGTAAACAGTAACAACTTTGAGTGACAGCTAACATTGTTAGATTTAGTTCTTCTGAGCAATGCAATGATCTAAGACAATTCCAAAAGACTCATGATGGAAAATGCTATCCATATCCAGAGAAAGAACTATGGAGTCTGAATGCAGATCAAAGCATGTTATTTTCTCTTTTATTTTGTTTTTTTCTTTCTCATGGTTTTCCTTTTTGTTCTATTCTTCTTTAACAACATGACTAATGTTTGACATGAAATATGTTTAGTATGATTGTATGTGTATAGCCTATATCAGATTGCATGCTGTCTTGCAGGGGGAGGACTGGGAGGGGGGAAATTTAGAACTCAAAATCTTATAAAAGTGAATGTTGAAAACCAAAAATAAATAAATGAATATGGAAAAAGGAGAACTACTCCCAAATTTCTCCTATATTTGTACTAGGAATTCAGGGTTGGTTTAATATTCAGAAAACCACAAATATAATTTACCACAAAAATAAGAACAAACAACAAAAGTCTTATGGTAATTTCAACTGATTAAGAAAAGAACCTTTGACAAAATATAACCATTTGATAAAATACAACAAGAAACATAAAAATACTAGAAAACATAAGAATAAATATGGTTTTTCCCTTAACATGGTAAATAGTATTTATCTAAAAACAAGAGTCAACATTTCATGTAATGGGAATAAACTAAAGTCATTTCTAATAAGAAGAGGGATGAAGCAAAGATCTTTATTTTCTTTTTTTATTTGATAAAATTTATTTAGCATTTTATTTTTCTCCAATTACATGTAAAAACCATTTTTAACATTCATTTTTAAAACTTTGAGTTCCAAATTCTCTCCCTTCCTCCCTCCCCAACCCCCTCACTGAGAAGCGAAGAAATTCAATATAGGTTATACATGTATAGTCATGCAAAACATATTTCCATATTACTCATGTTGCAAAAGAAAATATAGGCCCCAAAAAAACCTCAAGAAAAAAAAAGAAAGTTTAAAAAGTATGCTTCAGTCTGTATTCAGATACCATCAGTTCTTCCTCTGTGGACAGATAGCATTTTTCATCATATGTCCTTCAGAATTGTCTTGAATCACTGTATTGCTGAGAATAGCTTAGTCATTCACAACGAATCATCTTACAGTATTGCTCTTATGCTGTATGCAATACATTTCACTTTGTATCAGCTCATGTTCCCAGGTTTTTCTGAGAGCATCCTCTTCATCATTTCTTATAGCACAATAGTATTCCATTGCCCTCCAGAATATCATATTCTAAGCCCTCTGATCCTTTAATGTAGAAGCTGCTAAATCTTCTGTTGTCCTTACAGTGACACCATGATACATGAATTGTTTCTTTCCAGCTGCTTGCAATACTTTTTCCTTGACCTGGGAGCTCTGGAATTTGACTATATTATTCCTGGGAGTTTTCATTTTGGAATCTCTTTCAGGAGGTGATCAGTGGATCCTTTCCACTGATCGACATTTTTGATCATGGCCTTCAGATAGCCCAATAATTTTCAAATTATCTCTCCTAGATCTATTTTCCAGGTCAGTTGTTTTTCCAATGAGGTATTTCACATTGTCTTCTATTTTTTCATTCTTTTCACCTTGTTTTATTGTTTCTTGAATTCTCATGAAGTCATTGGTTTCCATTGGCTCAATTCTATTTTTAAGGTATTATTTTCTTCAGTGAGTTTTTGTACCTCCTTTTCCATTTGGCCAATTCTACTTTTTAAGTAGTTTTTTTTTTCTTCAGTGAATTTTTGTGCCTCTTTTTCATTTGGCCATTTCTGCTTTTTAAGGCATTCTTCTCCTCACTGGCTTTTGGTACCTCTTTTACCACTTGGCCTAGTCTGTTTTTTAAGGTGTTATTTTCTTCAGTATTATGTGTATGTGTCCCCTTTACTAAGCTGTTGACTTGTGTTTCATAATTTTCTTGCATCACTCTCATTTCTCTTCCCAATATTTACTCTACCTCTCTTACTTGATTTTCAAAATCCTTTTTGAGTTCTTCCATGGCCTGAAACCAATTCCTATTTTTCTCAGAGGCTTTGGATGTAGGAGCTCTGACTTTGTTCTCTTGTTAAGTGTGTGTTTTGACCTTCTTTGTCACCACAGTAACTTTCTGTGGTCAGAATTTTTCTGTTGTTTGTTCATTTCCCCAGCCTATTTCTTGACTTTTAACTCTTTCTTAAAGTAGGGCTCTGCTTCCAAGGTGGAGGGCTCACCATCCCAAGCTTCAGGGGTTTTGTACAACTCTTTTCAGAGATACTTCTAGGGACCTGTAAGTTTTCAGTTTTTCTAAGGTGGTATGATCTCAGGAGAGGTATGTTTACTACTCGCCTGGCCTGTGCTCTGGTCTGTAAATGACCACAAGCACCGAAAGTGTGAGGGGGGTCTCTACTTCACTGTAGCTGCAAGCTCTGGTATGCTAGTGCTCCTCCTCACCCTGTGACTGCCACCTAGGACTGCAACCTGGATCCAAATATGGGCAAAGCAACAGAGTCCTGCCCTTGGTGCCAGCAAAGAAACCCCTATAATCTCCTTCTGACCAGTTGTCCAACCCCTTTACTGTCTGTGGGCTGAAAGCTCTGGAAACAGGTGTTGCCACTGCTGATTCAGTGGCTCCCAAGGCCTGCTCCTGGTTTGCTGGGGCTGGGTCTGTGCTGGCACATCCTGTGCTAGACTGTGCCCCACTCTCATCTGGGTACAACAGACCTTTCCTGCTGACCTTCTAAGTTGTCTTTGGCTGAAAATTATTACACACCATCCTTTTGCAGGTTCTGCCACTCCAGGAATTGTTTTATGGCATTATTTAGAGGTATGTGGAGGGGTTTGGGGGAGAGCACATTCTAGTTGCTGCCTTTTTCTCCACCATCTTCAAGGTTCTTCATTTTCAACACTTCTGTTTAACATAGTGATAGAAAGTGGCTCAGTGGATAGAGCACTGAGCTTGGAGTCAGAAAGACTCATCTTCCTGAGTTTAGATCCAGCCTCAGACACTTAATTAGCTGTGTGACCCTAGGCAAGTCACTTAACTCTATTTGCCTCAGTTTCCTCATCTATAAAATAAGCTGGAGAAGGAAATAGCAAACCACTCTAGTATTTTTTTCCAAGAAAACCCTAAATGGGGCCGCAAAGAGTCAGACATGGCTGAAAAACAATGGAACAAGAACAAAGAAATGCTAGTTATAGCAATAAGACAAGAAAGAGTTATTGCAGGAGTAACCAAAGATAAGGAAGAAACTAATTTCTAACTTCTCATTTTTCTCCTATATAAATGTTCCACTCCTGCCAGACTAGTCTATTTACTGTCCCCTATATCAAGTGCATATAGATCTAGAATATCTTAGAATTTGTCCTTCTCTCTGCCTATCAAGATTTCATCCAAACATCAACAAACTCAAGTCCCGCCTTTTTCCTAAAGCTTCTGCTCACTGCTGTAGCCTTCAGTGATTTCTCTTTCCTATAATACTGAATTCATTTGGTATGTGGCCTTACAATGCCTTATTTTATCTTATATTGCTGTCCTATATTGTTATTTAACAATACCTCGTAAGCTTCTTAAGGACAGGTACTACATATTATCTGTCTCTGTATCTGTCTCTGTATTGTCCACCATGCCTAAAAGCCACCTTGCTGAATGACTAGAATTGAAGTTAGCAAGGTTTGAATCTTTCCAATGATACTTATCAATGACGTGGGCAAGTCACAACCTTTATTGAGAATAAATTTCTCCATCTGTAAAATGGGGATAACATAATACTTACTCCACAGGGTTGTTATGGGGATCAAATGATAAAATATTCTTTGCAAACCATAAAGCATTATATAAATTTAGGTTGTTAAATTGACACAATAGGCTTTTCATAAAAATAATTCATGAATGAACAGTCTGTATAAAGTAATACTTCTTGGTAAGATGGTGAAATTCTTTGCTCCAGTGGGCAATAAAAGGACTAATATTGCAGTGGAAAGGATTTTAGATAGATATTAGAAAGAACTTCTGGAGGGTGAAGTAAGAGGGAGAGAATTCAGAACTGAAAATAAAATAAGTGATTTTTTTTAAATAGAAAGAACTTTTGGTATCTAAGGAGGTTTCGTATTTCTTCCTTTGGAGATAATTTATAGGATTTGAAGCTAGAAGGGACTTCAGAAATTATCTAGTTTGGCACCCCACCCCAACTCCCCTTCCCCTGCCCCCTGCCTTTTTCTTTTGTTTTTTAACAGTTAAGGACACTGAATGGCTTGCCCAGGGTCACAAAGACACAACAGAGCCAGGATTCTAATCCAGGTTTGTTGATATTAAATTCATTGTCCTTTCCACTACATCATAGTTGATTTAAGGGAAGCTACATTTTCATTTGTTCGGCTGAGTTAGGGATAGTCTTGTCTATGGTACCTCATAGTGCTAAGCACATAACAGACATTCAATAAATATTTGGCTTGAATTGAATAGGGGCAGAAAGGTGGAAAGAATGACCATTTAGCTCCACTATTCCCACACTTCCAAATCAGGAGACTATTGTAAGAGTTGGCACTTTCCTGATTCATGGAGATGGGGCTTTTTGCATTAGTATTAGCAAGCTCACAAAATCTAAATTCAAATTCAAACAACCCTGAGATACCACCTCACACACTTCATACTGACAAAGATGCTAAAAGATGGAAACACTCATTGTTGGAGGAAATGATGAGCTCTAAAGCAGTTCAACCATTCTGGAAAATAATTTGGAGTTAAGGAAGAAAAGCTACTAAATAGAACTATGCAAGAAAAGTTACTAAATGGTTCAGCCCTCTCACCTAGATTAGGTTACAAAGATTGTATTTCAAGGTCACTATCACCACTTACAAAAAGACTCATATGCACCACAATGTTCATAGCAGCACTATTTGTGATAACAAAAAAACTGGAAACAAAATAAGTGCCCATTGACTGAGGACTGGCTAAATAGATTATGGTATATGAATGAAATGGAATATTACAGCTCCGGAGGGGTGCATCGTGGGTGGGAGCAGGCTGGAACATATCAACAGCAAAAAATTACTGAGGATAAATGCTATAAAAGATAATTGCAGGAGATAAATGGCCAAAAAAGGGAGTTCTATTATCCAGTGAGAATAGAAAGTAGCTGATGGACAGTTTACTTGCTCCACTGCTATCCACACAATGCCAAGAGTTAAAAAGGAAGCCCCTCCCCTTTGTAATGTGGAAACCATGAATGATTTATGGTAGGATACAGACAATAGTAGCACAGGATGAGAAAAAAGATGTGAACTGGATGTAACTGGCATCGATGGAGGGAGTACCCATAGTTTTGAGATTACAGAGCCATCAAAATACTAAAGTAAGAAACTGAGACTACGAAAAAAAACAGAGAAACATGGAATGTAGAATAAAGATGGTGGAATCCAAAGAAAAATACACAATGACTGAAACGAGGTAAATAAATCAATATGGAGAGGCAACTAAACTCTGATCAATTACATTGGTCAATGTCAGAACCATATGATCAAAGTCAAAGTTTATATAGTTCTTCCTGTTAACAATAGTATCTGTCTCTGTCTCTGTGTCTTTTTCTGTCTCTCTCTTCAGTGTCTCTGTTTCTCTGTGTCTCTCTGTCTGTGTCTCTGTTTGTATCTCTGTGTCTCTGTCTTTCTCTCTGTCTCTCTCTCTCTGTGTCTCTGTCTCTGTCTCTGTCTCTCTCTCTCTCTCTCTCTCTCTCTCTCTCTTTCTCTCTCTCTCTCTCTCTCCCCAGAGAACATACTTGTAAAGAGGTTTGTTTGAATGTATGTTGGGAATATTTCATGGGGTCAAAACAAAATGTATAAAACATTTTTAAATGGCAAGCTTTTTACTATTTCCTTTACCAATAGCTTGGTTTTACCATTTTAAAATGCTAGTACCAAGGGTTTTGCACCCAGTGACTGACTCTTTGTGAAATATTCTCAAATGTCCATCAATTAGTTATACACCTGCCGCTGTAAGTTTCCTGGCACATGGCATGTTGAGGATGAGTTGCCATAACCACAAAGCTGTTGAGTTTGCTAATCAAGAATACATACCAAAGCTTCCCCCACAAATGCACCCATAGGCACATCCTTAGTCAGCAGGATTCCTTGGCTTCCCTAATCTCTAGGACAATTGCTTGTGCAGGTCTTTGAGTTCAAAAGGAATTTCACTTCCAATGCCCCCACCTACATGAATTTCAAAGAAAAATTTCCTTATGCTGATCCTCATCCTCCCTGCTGCCTGAGGAAAGAGAAGGTAGCCAAGCTCTCTGGCATCTCCCAGGGCAGCCAGCAAGTGTCCTAATTCAGAAGCCCAGGCAGAGAAGAAGACTTCAGTTTGAGTCATTGGAGCTTGAGGCCTCACCCCAGGGCTGCTGAATAGAGAAGGCCAATAAAAATCATGCCAGCCTTCATTCCCCACGCCCTCCAAAAAAAATAGAAGCAAGAATACCAGACACCCTGGAGTTAGTGACAAAATTCTAGGTTCCAAAGCAAAGCAGAATGCCTGGATGACCCAGATTTAGAATCCAAAGTAAGCCATGTGTGCTGTTCAGAAGAGCATCAGTACTAGAATAGCCTTACATACTCATTACCATATCTAGGTACTCTCCACACACCCTCGATAAAATTAACCAGAGGGCTTGGTTCTATTACACAGCCAATAAGCATTGGCCATTAGATGCCATCTTAGATCCACAGGATGAATTCTTTCTAGAATTCAGTGCCAGGGAAAATTGGTCTGTCTATGACGAATGTGTGTGTTTTCTTTGGTAAGACAGTGAGAACTATATAACCCAAATGGCTTCCTTTTTCCCTTGAGCTGCCAGGAACTAAACTGCCTCACTGCAGCAATAAACTCTACCCAGGTGAATGATTTATCTATTTCTCTCTAGCTTTTAACTTTATTTTAGAGCTAATCAAGGAAAGCTTTCGGGAAGAGGCGTTAGCCTTATCCGCAAAGCTGTGATAGCTATAAAAACTGCATTTAAGACAAAAAACTTTTGATTACCCTGAAACAGTAAGTGTGACTTATTTTCTCAGCTCAGATAAATATTTAATTATCAAAAGTAATGAAGCCTTAAAAAAAACCTTTTCTGCATCTGAATCACATGGAAGAGTTTTATTGCAACTCTCCTGGAAGTGAATGGCAGCCTGGTGTGGCATCTTCTAAGTGACATCCCTATAATTAGAAGGAATTGTCTTTTCATACCACTAATCTGAACTAGCTAATTACTCAATGAATATTTAGCTCCTTTCATAGGCAAACATTAAGTGACAAATGCAGGCCTCCCAGAATGCCTAATTCAACTCTGGGGGGAAAAAAAGCCCTGCAAACCCAAATGCTGTTTTCAGGGCATCCCTGGGCCAAGTCTTTAGCTCCACTTCTATGGAAGGCTCCAGTTTTCCATAATTCCTTGACTAAGATTTTGATAAAACATCGATTAAAAGCCCACTATGTGCTATGTGCCTCATCTGCCTGGAATAAAACACACATACAGGAGAATAGCAGGAAACATGGGTTGGTTATAGAAGACCTTAGGTCAGGCATGTTGGCTTCATTCCATAAGCAATGAGGAACCACTGAAGGCTCTCAGTGGAGGGGTGACATGATCATAGTAAAGCATAGTAAAGGTCATCAATGTAGAGGATAGACTAGAGGGAGAATAGGTAGCTTAAGTTAAGCAAGAAGAGGTGAAGGCCAACACGAGGATGGTTAGGTCATGAAGGAAGAAAAGGGGGGCTTCGTGCAACGAATATGACAGAAATAAAAACCAGAGGAATTGCCAACCAATTGGATGGACAGGATGATGAAGATCCAAAGGTGATTCCAAGGTTCAGAGGCGGAGACACTAGCAGGGAGGATGGGAAAGGGATAAGCATTTATATAGTGCCTACTGTGTGCCAGGGGCAGCGAGGTGAGGCAATGGATAGAGTGCTGGGCCTGGAGCCAGGAAGACCAGAGTTCAAATTTGGCCTTAGATGCTTATTAGCTGGGTGACCTTGGGCAAGTCACTTAACCCTCTTTGCCTCAGTTTCCTCTGCTGTCAAGTGAGTTGGAAAAGGAAATGGCAAACAACTCCAGCATCTTTGCCAAGAAAACTCCAAATGGGGTCATGAAGACAGATACAACTGAAAATGATTGAACAACAAAATATGTGTCAGGGGCAGCTAGTAGATAGAGAGCCGGGCCTGCAGTCAGGAAGACTCCTCTTCCTGAGTCCATATCTGGCCTCAGACACTTATCAGCTGTGTGACCCTGGGCAAGTCACTTAACTCTGCCTCAGTTTCCTCATCTGTAAAAGGAGCTGGAGAAGGAAATGGAAAACCACTCCAGACTCTTTGCCAAGGAAACCCCCAACGGGATCATGGAGTCAGACACAGCTGAAAAAAGTGACTAAAACATTAGGCCTTAGGCCAAGCACTTCACAACCATGATCTCATTCGACCCTCACCACAACCCTGTGAGGTAGGTGCTTATTACCCCATTTTACAGGATAAGGATAAATTGGGGTTAAGTGACTTGTCCAGGGTCACACAACTAGTAAATATTTGAGAATAGATTTGAACTCAGGTCTTTCTGACCCTAGGCCCGGCTGTGCTACCCAGGTGCCTCTCAACAGAGATGAGAGGTGGGGAAGAAGAAATGAAGGAATAGGAGTGAGGGGAAGGAGACATTTGATGAAAAAGCTGCTTAGTATGCCTCATGTCACATCATTGCAGATGACTGTTGAGCTGCCTCATTCAAGCTGGCCTTGATGACTTGTGGAGGTCTAATGGGCAGGCAGAGGCACTGGATCTAAGCTTAGTCCCCAATAGACAATGCTTCCTTTCTAAAATGACAGGTGTCATGGGCCAAAGGAGAAACATAATTTTCACATGATCTTAAGGGTTCTCCATCTCCCCTGAAAAGAAAGGGACAAAGAGTTCAATTTTAAGTGGAGAGATTTAGGTTAGACATTAGGAAGAACTTACCAGTGATAAGAGAGTCAGTTGCTGGGGCAGGTTACCAATTTCTTTAAAAACAAAAGTTCAGCTGCCTGGACTGTCTGAATAGAATGTGAAGGCAGGAGTCTGGATGAGATGACAGCTCAAAACCCCAAACCAGTCTTTGATTTTGTTCTGTAAGTCAGAGCCTCTTAAGAATCTTTTCTAACTGGCTCCTTAGTCTGAGCTCTAGACTTCTGTTTGCTAAGTTCTTTCTTGTTCTCTCTCTCTTTCTTTCTTTCTTTCTTTTTTTTGTGAAAGATCTCTTTTTCCCCTCCTATTTGGGGGTAATGAATAGGCAGCTTGTCAGCATAATCACATCCCTCCTACACTCACAGCATCTCAGAGTCGGAAGATGTTGAAGGTGACCTCCCAGTCCTCTAAACCCCAGCCCAGCCTTCCCTTTCCAAAGAGGTATGGCTGCTTCCCCTTTCACGACTCACAGCTTTCTGCTTTATTCTTCCAGAACTGGGGGTGGAGAAAAGGGAAGGGGGGAAGGGTGTGGGCAGCAGGAGAAGGGTGGGATATCTTCATCTGGGCTGGAAATACAGCTCAGGTCTAAAATTTCACCCATATCCACTCACTTCTGCTTAGGACTATAAGTTTGTTGTTTAGTCCTTTCAGTGGTGTCTGACTTGTCGTGACCCCATTTGGGGTTTTCTTGGCAAAGATATGGAATGGTTTACCATTTCCTTCTCTAGCTCATTTTGTAGATGAGGAAGCTGAGGCAAACAGGGTGAAGTGACTTGAAGAGGGTCACACAGCTAATAAGTATCTGAAGTTCTATTTGAACTCCAGTCTAACTCCAAAGCTCTATTCATTGTGCCACCTGCCTGGGTCATATGTGGGTCATATACACTGAGACCCAGGCTGTTAGCCCAGGCTGTCCTTTGGCACCCTTCAGGTCCAAATTCACTCTCCTCTACCCAGTGGTTCTCTTCTCCAAGTATCTTATGTTTACCAGCTCCAGTCAGATCCCTCACCAAGGATTTCTCAGTCTGTGACTTCTTTGGGGGTCTTAAAGCTTCATCTAAGATCCTGTATCATCTCTGTGATCCCAACCAGGCCCTGACAGAGAGCATTGTTATGGCAACAGGGTTTTTACTCAGGCCTCCTTTTCCAGTGGCTTTGCTGACACACGCTCCTTCATCCTTACCACACACTCCTTCATCCTTACCACACACCTGGGAGGTACAGGTGATCCTCTTTGGGAAAGTCTGATTCTGAGAGATTACTGACCTGCCCAAATTCAAACAGCCAGTAGTAAGTAAATAAGAACCTGGAGCCCAGAACCGTCGCCACAGAGTATGCATTCTAACTTATAGGTTCTAAGATAGCCTGAGTCGAACCAGGAGAATTATGGGAAGTTTTTCTCTGGCCCCTGGCCAAGCCGTTCCCCCTACCTTCCCTCTCACTCATCGCAGCAGCCACGCCTGAACTAATTCCATCCAATTCTACTTTTAAAAAGAAAACCCAGGAAATAATTACTCCAGTCAGACATTATTTACTTAAGTAATTCTTTACTCAAACGTCTTTAGGCTTTATTTTACTAATACTACATAATTACGTAATTGTGTAATTAGGAAGAAATTAAATGACAAATGTTTGCTGAGAACAAATGGAAAAAATAGATCCTTTCTTTTCCTAAGTGCTCCCAGTTCAGTACACAAGATCTCCTCCTCCCCCAGCCTACTCTCCTTCCTCCCCACTTCCATCCCCCTTAGTTCCTCATGCACCCTTGGTGGGGATGATGGTGGGTGGCCCTACCTGGGCAGGTAACTGCAGGTGGAACCATTTGAAACCTTCTGTTCCTCCCCTGAGGCAGGAAAACAAAATCTTGTCAGAGCTCACCCAACCTGACTATATCCAAAAGCCTCCCCTGTGGGTGGCACAGGGTGTAGGAGTCAAATCTCCTCCTAATTTCCTGTGCAATTATGACTGGCTTCATCTCCTGTTGAATAAAAGTCTCTTCAGCGGGCTTTCCATAGCTTACATCCCAAAAGAAGTCCTAAAATGAGATAATATTTGTGAAGCACTCCGCACAGTTTCTGGCATCTAGTAAGTGCTTAATAAATGCTTGTTTTCTTCTCTTTTCCTAAAATATTAAGAGCAATTAACCCTAAGGATTGTCTCTCAGACTCTGTTTCAAGTGCTATACACATGCTATGGATGTATCATTATAGTGATGGTTCTGGTGGTGATTGTATCTGCATAAATGAAGGCTGATTCTTCACTCAGTGTCATGCCCCTGAAGAAGAGGGGAGGGGAGAGAGGGATGAGGGGAAGGAGAAAATAGTCCTAGGATCAATGTTGAACTGAGGTTGTCATAGAAGGAAGGTTCATCCTAAAGTCATATATCTGGCACTGGAAAGGACTTCAAAGGTCATCTGATCTAACCTGATCATTTTACAGATAAGAAAACTGAAGCTATGAAAGAACTGACTCACCCAAGGTCATATAGGTAGTTGAAAAAGTTGAGAATTAACCTACAATGCACTCCAACAAGCGCTCCTCAAATCATTGAGCGGTACAATGCACTGTGCCCGGTTGCTAGAAATACTGAGGCAAGAAATGAAAATCCAAACCTTTCATTTATAGATGGGTAAACTGAGGCACAAAGCCATGGAGTGAATTGCTCAGGATCACACAACTAATAAAGCGTCTAAGGGGGATTGAGCCTGGCACCAAGAACAGCACCCTATCTGCTACGATAAAGCCCAGGGCTGAGTAGAAGGGAAGGGGTGCCTTTCCACAAATTTGTATTCCCATTTTTCATCCTCCAAGTCCCAGAATATCAGGAGGCTATCGAAGTCAGTGGAGCTTCAGGAAGATGATTCAATCAGTCAAGTGTAGCTATTAAGCAGCTGCCTTATGACAGATGCCATGCTGGGGTAGGGGAGTATTATTGGGAAATGTCGTCAGTGTAAACATTATAATAAGAAGCATCAATAAAAACATCTTTGAAGACACCACGCTGGGCGCTGTAGGGGACTCAGAGAAGTTCAACAATAGCTAACGTGAATATGGCCCTTTACGTGCTGTACATTATCTCATTTAATCCTCATGGTGCACAGAGGAAGGCGCTACAAATATCATTGCCCCCAGTTTATAAGTGAAGAAACTGAGGAGTCTATAGCAAACCATTGGCAGTCAAGGAGCACATAAGTGACACAGACACGATCCCAACATGAGTCCAGCACCATTGTGACTGTTATTAATCATCCAGTTGTTTCGGTTGTGTCCGACTTTTCATGACCCCATTTGGGGTTTTCTTGCCAGAGATACTGGAGTGGTTTTGCCATTTCCTTCTCCAGATCATTTGACAGATGAGGAAACTGAGGCAAACAGGGTGAAGTGACTCGCCCAGGGTCACACAGCTAGTAAGTGTCTGAGACCAGATCTGAATTCAGGAAGATGGACTTCAAACCCAGCACTCTGTGCACTGCACCACCTAGCTGCCGATTTTGACTATATAAGGCCTCTTTTACTATATGACCAGGCCAGGAAATTCTCACTTCTAAACTAGCCTACTTCCTGTTTCCTGTGTGAGACATTCCATGCCTGGAACACACTACCTCCTCCCATCTACTTCTTAGAAACCCTAACTTCCTTCAGTCTCAACTCACCTCTTACTGATTTTTCCTCGCCCCAGTGGTTAGTGCTTTTCCCCTTACCCCTAAAATCACTTTAAACATATGGAATGTCCCAAAAATCTTAGTGCAGTTTTAATCCATTAAAGGAGTGGTTAGCTTTTGTCTTTACCTTGTACATAGTGGGTGTTTAAATGCTTACTGATTGATTGAATGAATAAATGAATGAACGAATGAAAAGGGAAGCCAGCAACTGTTGAAAGAGGAGTATTCAATACCCCTACCTCAATAATTACAGAGGGCCCATACTTCTCAAATTCTTTTGTGAACCAGGCCCAGACATTTCTATTGAATCTATCAATCAATCATAGTCATTAAACTAAGTATGAACGACCTAGTTAATCAGTTTGTAAAGAGTGAAAGTCTTTGGATAAAATGATACCACATAGGAAGTATGTCGGGCAGCTAGGTGGTACAGTGAATAGAGCAGCAGGCCTGGAGTCAGGAAGACTCATCTTTCTGAGTTCAAATCCAGTCTCAGACACTTATTAACAGTGTGATCCTGGCCAAGTCACTTAACCCTCTTTGCCTCAGTTTCCTCATCCATCAAATGAGCTGGAGAAGGAAACGGTGAACCACTCCAATATCTTTGCCAAGAAAACCCCAAATGGGGTCATGAAGAGTTGGACATGTCTGAAAAATGACTAAACAAGAAGAAGGAAGTGTATTGGGATTGGCTGAGACATGGTCACACCCCATAGAGCTTATATAAAAATGAAAAGCTGTTGTGGAATAGGGGATTCAAATGTCTGGCCAACTTAGAGAAGAAAGCAGCCTAGCTAGGCCTTAGGGAGGGAGTCACTTGAGAGAGAGGAGGAGGAGAGCATCTATCCTGCTCCATCCCTTTTGACCTTAGGATGGCTGGCTGAGCTTTGAAGGTCAGAAGATTTTGGACTTCCCATGGTCATCCTAACAGTGTCCCTGGAACAGCTGCATTGGCAGCTAAGTACAAATTAGATACACTAAGGAAAGGCAGCTCTAGGATAGCACAAGTATTCCAATAGAAACCTAAACTATACCTAAAGGGGCCTACAAAGGGGAGAGAGGCACTTCCAGAAACTATGAATTTCACCATCGTTATATCACATCCTCTAAACCTGATCCCACTTTCCCCTGGGTGCTATATGTACTTGTGGGATGCTTTATACCAAGTGCTGTTATGATACCACTTTAGTAAATACCAGCTTCTAAAAGCTAATTAAGTCTGCCTGGCTAATTGATATCAATTGATAATCAATAGGGGAAGCATGTAGGCAGGGGCTCGTGAGTTAAATCTCCTAGGAAAAACATTCCCCTAGAACTCTGAGTGGAGAAGTTATAGCTGATCTCTGGGGATTTAACCAGCCAGTGCCAGTGGAGATGAGCTACAATGTCTTCAAAGTTCTAATACAAGCCCAGTCTGTTCACTCTCCCAGCAGCTCCTTATTGTAGAATTCTAGGTAGCTATCCCCCATGAATGGCAGATAATTAGGAGTAGCAACCTTAACAGTAGCCAGCATAACCCTGGTCCTTAGCCTACTTTATCCCTACAGGAAAAGGAAGTTCCAAAAATCAGATTTGGAGTATAGCTGTGAGAATTTGTGTATGGGGGTTAGGGGAGGAGAAGCCACTGGTAAAGGGAGTGATCTTTGTTGGCCTCGCTCTTGTCTCCTGAATGTAATCCAGCACTACTTCATATGTTTGGTAGGGCACACTGTGGCCAGTCAATACCAATCAATACATGAACTGCATCTTTGAATACAAGCACTTTCTCACAAGTTGCCCCCTTCCCCTCTTCCCAGTGCCTTGGTGGAAACTCTATCCCATTTGCACTCAACAACTCCAGGCTTCCTTTATAATCTTTAGATTTTTGCCTCTGCCCAGAACCTGGCTGGGAGCTGATGCTATTAATGATCGGTTTGCAATTAACATGGTCTCCCTCCTCTTCCAGCCTTAATAAGGACAGGGACAAGCCTGAGCCCAAGCAGCCGCTTTCCATCCTCCACCACTTTGTTTGTTATCCTTAAAGATTATTATTAGAAGAGCCTCGGAGCTAGTCACCTCCCCAGTGGTCACCCGCTCCTCTCAGTTCCTTGCTCTTGACTTCTGAGCCTGACCTGGCTTCCCAGAGCTTTCAGCCTGCCTGCTGGTGACTCCTGCAGGGAGAGCAGAGGTGAGCCCACTTGGGTGGAATATGGAGGACTGTCTCCCTGAGGAGGGTGACCTCTGCCCTAGTCCCTTAAGGAGAAAGACTAAGGGGAGGGAGGAGGGAGACTTTGGAGAAATAGGAGGCTGCAGCCCCGCAAAAGTTAGCATGGGTTAGGAGTCCTGTTAGACAACATTCAGAGGAAAATAAAATAAAGGCTCAGAAATGAGATGGAGAAAGAAATGTGGAAGTACTATTTAACTAAGGAAAGTAAAGGCTGACTTATCATAGGATCAGAAATTTTGAGCCAAAAAAGCTCTTCGATGCCATTAAATATATCTTCTTTACTTCACAGGTGGAGAAACTGAGGCACAGAGAGGTTAAGTGATTTGGCTAGGATCACACAGTTAGTAAGTGTTTGAAATGAGATTTGAATCCTCCATGCAATCTTCCCATAAATGAAGGATCATGGGATTTAGAATTTGAAGGGACTATAAATATTAAATTAGCCAACCCCCTCACTGGGAGCTAGGTGGCACAGACTTAGAGTCAGAGGGACTCATCTTCCTGAGTTCAAATGTAGCCTCAGATGTTTAATAATATGTGTGGCCTTGGGCAAACCACTTAACCCTGTTTTCCTCAGTTTCCTCATCTATCAAATGACCTAGAGAAGGAAATGGCAAAACACTCTAGCATCCTTGCTAAGAAGTTCTCAAAGGGTCACAAAGATTCAGACACAACTGAACAACAACAAAAACCTTCATTTTACCAACTGAGGCCCAAGATTTGAAATTATTTGCCCCAGGATCACGCACACACAATTCCAAGATTCAGTTCATCTGTTGACTCCAAATCCTGGGCACTTTCCACAGAACCATACTGGTTTTGGAGATTCACCTTTCCCTTCCTTCCTTCCTTCCTTCCATCCTTCCTTCCTTCCTTCCTTCCTTCCTTCCTTCCTTCCTTCCTTCCTTCAGACTAGACAAGAGAAAGGTTTAAATTACAATGGAAAGGATCCAAGCTACCACAAAGGAGGAACTTAGTCACAAGGTGGATGATCTATTCTAGATAATAACTTTCCTTGGATACAGTCTAATAGAAAGCAAGGGAGGATCATATTTATCTGAAGTAGGTTAAATAAAACCAGATTAACCTTTTAAGAAGTCACACACAAACACATCCATGGCTAATAAACAAGTTGTTGTACACAAATGCAATTCATTATTACTGCAATTACAAAGAACATGGTGAACATAGAAAAACATGGGGAGACTTATATGAACTGATTCAAAGTGAAAGTAAGCAGAACCAGGAAAATGACACAGGGAGTAACCACAACAACACAGACGGAAAGAACAAAATAAACTCAATGCTGTGAAACTATAATGACCAAGCTTGGCCCCAAAGAAGATATATGAAAAGGGGCTTCCATCCCTTCTTTCATCAGCTATGAATGCAGAACACAGACTATAATGTCATTCTTAGCTAGATGTGTTGGTTAGTTTTTGTTCTTTGTTATAAGGCATTTCTCTCTAGGAAGGGGAGAGATACATAAGAAAATGTAAGTGACATAAAAACAAAAGATAATAAATGTTTTAAAACAGAACAACAAACAAAAGTTATGCTCCTCCTCAATGGTTACCCATTACCCAAAAGATCAAGTGCAGCTCCTTAGCTTGGCATTCAGGGCTATTGGTAATCTGGCCATCCTTTTCCTCTACCATTTCCTCTATCCTTTCCTCCATCCAATCTCCAGCCCCTCCTAAATACTTTCTTCTTCCTTCCTAGCATTCAAACTCCCGCCCGTCTCTCAACACCCATCTCAAATTCTCTCTCCTGCACAAGCCTTTCCTCACCAAATCCCACCTAGATGTGACTTTTGTAACACTGACTTGTTCCTACCCTTCATACAGTATGATATTTAGAGTCGACCTTATATTACTAATTATTTGTATATTTGTTGTCTCCAGGTCCCTGCAATCTGGTTGGGAAGATAATATACATGAAAAATGTCAAGTGCTATACAAATAGAAGGTGTTATAGTTTCATCATATCTAAATTACTTGCTTGATTTTGGCCAAGTGGACTGTTCTGGAGTGCCACGAAAAAGAAAGTGATTTGGACAATGTGAAATTGCAATATCTTACATTGGTTTAGCACTTTACACTTTATAATGAGTTTTGAGATCGATCCAACCCAGGCTTCTGAAAGGGGGCAAGGCTTGAGCTGTGATGAGGTAAGGGATAATGCCAGTGTGTTTTCCCCCTTTGGAAGGCCTCCATTTCATTCTATTCCTCCTACTTAATACCTGTATAACCTTAGGCCAGTCACTTAAACTCTCTGGGCTTCAGCTTCCTTAACTGTAAAATGAGGGAATTGAAGGAGACTTCTGAGATCCCTCCCAACTCCAGGTGTACGATCCTATTATCTGAGTCTAACTGCATTGTATGCCTTGTTTTTGTCCCTTTGCTAAATCAAACCCCACTAGCCTCCAGGAAGTTCGCGCACACACGCACGCACACCCCAAAGATACTCTCCCACCACCAACATTCCCCATCTCTAAATCTGGGACATCCCTGAAGTCACAAGATGATAGATCCAGGTCCAGATGAAACCTCAGAGACAATCTAGTCTAATCCCCTAATTTTTACAGATGATGAAAGTTTGAGGTCCAGAGAGATTAAAGGACCAGCCGAAGGTCACACAGGAAGTAAGTGTTAAGAGGCAAGATTTGAACCTGGGTCCTGTGACTTCAGAACCAGTGTTCTAGGAATAGTGCTCTTCCCACAGAACCGGTATACTAACTCCCTTCCCTAGAAGCCAGAAAGCATATCTCCTTTCACAAGCTGGAAAGGGCAAATTATGGGCTGATTCCTTTCCCTCATTGCCTTTTCCTCTTTCCTTGATCTGCCTAATGCTGCCCCAGAAAACAGAGGTGGATGCTTGACACTTTTGGCCCCCAGAGAGCAGAGGTGGATGCTTGACACTCTTGGCCCCCAGAGAACAGAGGTGGATGCTTGACACTCTTGGCCCCCAGAGAA
Source organism: Trichosurus vulpecula (assembly GCF_011100635.1). Classification (NCBI taxonomy): domain Eukaryota; kingdom Metazoa; phylum Chordata; class Mammalia; order Diprotodontia; family Phalangeridae; genus Trichosurus; species Trichosurus vulpecula. Next base: position 128,970,200 of record NC_050574.1, read on the forward strand.
CAGAGGTGGATGCTTGACACTCTTGGCCCCCAGAGAGCAGAGGTGGATGCTTGACACTCTTGGCCCCCAGAGAGCAGAGGTGGGTGCTTGATACTCTTGGCCCCCAGAGAGCAGAGGTGGATGCTTGACACTCTTGGCCCCCAGAGAGCAGAGGTGGATGCTTGACACTCGGCCCCCAGAGAGCAGAGGTGGGTGCTTGATACTCTTGGCCCCTTGAGAACAGAGCTTGGCATTCCTCCTGGTTAATATCATCTTATTGAAGTCAAAACTGCACTCCTCTCTCACCCCAGAAATTCTCTTGTCCAAGGAACTTGTTGCAATATTACTTCATTGATGCTCCACATCAGGGAGATGGTGGTGGTGGGAGCCCTAGGGACAAGGGAATGGGAGATGTGTGCATCAGGCCGGACCAGGAGATCTGGCCAGTTAACTGAAGGCCACTGCACAGCCTGGCCCTCTCCCCAGGGAGCCCACCTGGTGCTAATTGTTTGTTGCTCTGTGAGCGGATGCAGCTTCTCCACCAACATCCTCCCGGTCCAGATGCTGCCATCAGAGAGAAGGAGTCCTGTCAGGGGGAGCTGGCCTGAGGTCTGGCTCTCGCCTGTCAGTCTTGACATCTTCAGTGGATAATGGAACGCAGGGATGTGAGAGGCAGAGCAGGTGCATGCTAATGAGGAGATCAATTTTAATTATGATTTTAATTAAACACCCAATCCATGAGGAAATATGACAAGAACTAGGCTGGGGCTGTGCAACCTAAAAGGGCTGGGGGATGAGGGAAGGCGGAGGGGGGAGTCAGGAAAGAAAAGGCAAAGTACAGAAAGAAAACTATAGCTTCTTCAGGATTTTCAAGAAATTAAATGCAAGGCTGATGGGAAACAAAGAAGGAAACTAACCTGAGGAAGGACCTTGTGTGAAACACAAATAACCATCCCTATGTATGTTCATATATAGGTAATAGCTTATTTCCAAAATGTTGGCAGAAATAGAATTTTATTTGTCCTCATACCACCCCCAATCCAGTATCTGAAAGAAGGAAATCTCCCCATTGTACAGATGGGGTAACTGAGGCCCAAGTTAAAGTGGGAGGATGAGGTGACTTGCCCAGTTTTCACACAGCAAACCAGAAAAGAGCCAGGACTAGAACCCAAATGCTCTTATCTGCAAACCTATGCTCTTACCTCTAGATATTAGAATCATAAAGAAAAATTCAAGAACCCTCAAAAATATATTCAAGGTGGTAACGATGGGGGAGAAAATTTCTCTCTACAAAGCTCTAACAACCCATAGTCTGATGTATGTATTGACTGGAAAGGTACCATGGCAGGCGGATACAATGCTGAGCTGAGTCATAAAAGGCCTGGATTCAAATCTCAACTCTGCCACTTCCTGACTCTGCGACCCTGGGCAAGGCAAGTCACTGAGTGACAATCCACTCCCTAGGATCTATCCTAGGCCGTATACCATCTCCTCCTGCTTGCCTCCTGCTTGAAATGGTCCTTCTCTTCTCAGCTTCTCCTTGAAGCCCTAGATTCCTTCCTGTCTCAGCTGTAGTGCTCCTCCTAAATGAGGTCTTTTCTAAACACCTCCCCCCAACTGTTAATATCCCCAGTCTCTCACCCTGAAAAATTATTTATTCTTTCATTTTATATATAATTTATATATTATATATTATAAATATTTCATAAATTGTTTACATATATGTATATATACATATATACATAGTATATACATATATATACCTAGGTATAACATATATATATATACTCTATATATAGTACCTATTTATCTCTACATGTTTTCTACAGTCTAAATAGAAGCTCACTGAGGGCAGGGAATATTTCCTTTTTGTCTTTATATCCCCATTACCTAATATAGTCAGCATCTGGCATATAGTTTATTGAATGTTTGTTGAATCAAATTAAATCTACTCCATCATAAACATTTGTCTCAGTGGAGGGAGTTGCCATGCGGGAAATCACAGGTCCTTTTAATATGTTGAGGGGGCAGCCTTAACCAGAAATGGTTAGCTCTGTTGCAGAGCACCCCTGACCTCTTGCACAAGTGACCTTGATACCTGTAGGATTTTCTTCCTGAGATAGGTATATCAATCAATCAACGACCATTTATAGGCACCTACTACGTCAGGCACTTTGCTAAGCACTGGGGCATCATACATGAAATAGCCAACCTCTTTCTGTCTATTGTTCAGTGGGGTCATTCTTAGGGATGTCAAGACATGGAACAGAGGACGCCCCTGGCCAGACAAGAGAAGCTATGCTGGGGAGAGGTGGAGGCAAGCTCTAAAAAAAGCCCTTTCCATTCCACCAGCTTTCCATCTCCATTGACAGGGAATGATGCTTCTGCCTCTCTTTGGGCTTCAGCAACGCCCTAGCAGGCAGGAGCCATCTGGCTGGTCCCCTCGATGAAAAGAGAGGCCACTCTCCCCTGGTATTCGGAAGTTCAGGTCTTGTCGCTAGCATGGACCAAGAAGCTGAGATTGGCAATGGTGGCAGAAGTTAATGGGGATTAGATGCACATGTTCCATGGTCAGTAGGAACACAGCTGCTCCTGGTTGTTTCCTAAGTGCCCTTCCCCACCCCCTTATTCCACCCCAGCAGACTCTCTCTCCCAGGTGCTTCAGAGAATATGGATCTGGTTATTTCTCCCCGTTGCATGCGATGACTGACATCAGAAAAATTTATGGAAACATCCATATGAGGTTATTGTCCATGTGTCCAATGAGGTTATTGGTGGAGGTGAAGGCAGAAGCTTCAATACCAGCTTACCCCAACCACAGTCTCATTGGATTCATTCTCACAGCCAACCTACATGAAGTCGTCTGACCTTTCTCTCCTCCTTCGATGTTACTACCACTACTACTGCTACTACTACTACTACTACTACCACTACTACTACTGCTACTACTACTAACAATTATATAGTGCTTAATATGTGCCAGGCACTGTGCTGTGTTTTTATTATAATCTCACCATCGTTATCAATATTATCAATATTTGTTATTATCAATAATTATCTTATTTGAACCTCACAATAACCCTTCAAGGTAGGTGCTATTGTCATTCTCATTTTACAGATGGGAAAACCAAGGCAAACAAAGGTTAAGTGACTTGTCCAGGGTCACACAACTAATAATTAGCTGAGGCTGAATTTGAACTCCGATCTTCCTGACTCCAAGCCCAGTGCTCTATCCACTGTGCTACCTAGAGACACAGAGTGCTGCAGCTGGAAGAAACCTTCGAGGCCATTTAGTCTGATCCTCTCATTTTTTTATAGTGAGGAAACACAGACCCAAAGAGGGAAAGTGATTTTTTTTTCCAACCTCAGGTGGCTAGTTAATGGCAAAGCCAGAACAAGAACCCAGATTTCCTACCTCCTCTTCAAATGTTCTTCCCATCAGGCCCCAGCTGCCCACTGTTTCATTTTCACTGCTAGCCAGAGGCCAGGAGGGATGTGTGGCCGCCTATCAGTCGCTCCCTACAGCCGGAATCCAGTGCCTGTTTCTCACTGCTAACATACCATTCAGGATCTGAAAATGGCAGCAGCAAGAGAATATGGAGCTGGAATATCACACAATACGCAGATCAAAACATCATAGATTTAGACATGGAAAGGACCTGAGAGGACATCTAGTCCAATGGTCTACACATTTTTCAACTGTATATCCCTTATCAGCAAAAAAAATATAATTTTGTATCCCATATGTAGTTATTGAATTATAAATTATCTACAAGCACTGCTGTGCTGATTATGTGCATTATAAACACTAACACAAAACTAGACATTTTTAGAAGGATGAGATAAAGATGAAACAATATTTGATCTTACAGTTAATAGGGAGCCATTGCAGTTTACTGAGCAGGGGAATGACACAGTCATACCTGTACTTTAGAAACATGACTTTGGCAGGTATGTGGAGATTGAAGAAGGAAGAGATTTGTGGCAGGGAGACAAAAGAGAAGCATTAGTCCAGGCAACAGGTGATGGATGCCTGAACTTGGTTAATGGCCATATAAATAGAGAGAAAGGGAAGAATATGAGAGATATGAAATAGAAACAATAAGATTTGGCAACTGATTGGATGTATTATATGACAGATGGTTAGGAGTCAAAGAAGACAGTGAAGTTGTATCAGTTTGGGAAAATGGAAAGATGACTGTCTCAACAGTTAATTGGGAAGTTTGAAAAAGGGTGGATTTAGGAGGAAAGATGATGTAACGATATCTGTGAGACAGATCATAAACCATTCTTGTCTTCACATCCTATTCGATTCACTCTGTCCTACCCAAAATGAAAAGTGGAGAGGTAGAGCCCTTCCTCACCGGTCATTACCCACTCTGAGGAAGCTGCTACAATTGTGTGGTGGTCTGGGTAACAGAGGGCATTGGTGGAATTTTCCCAGTGGTCCCTGGAAGGTTGCTACTACGAGCGCCTGAAAACCTAGACAAGCCGGGTCATAATGGGAGCTTCACAAAGTGGGGGCAGAGAGAATGTGGAGTGTTTAGTATAAGGACAGGTGTGGCTGTATTGAAGACAAGCTCTATGATTAGCTATTGAATGGAGGGTGGGATGTCTTCCCGTCCTCCAATTGCTTGATCACCCATCTCCTGGATTCAGTTCCTGACTTCCTAGGGAAAAGTCCAGCCCCTTTGAGGGTCATTTATTTAATCTCATCCCCTAATTTTACAAAATATAAACCCGAGATACAAGGGGCAAATGACTCGTCCAAGGTCACACAGTTACATAATAAGGTAATATTTGAAACAAGGTCCTCTCTTTCTAGATCCTATGCCCTTTCCATGACATTGCATTGATTCCCAAAAAAAGTTCCCCGTCACCCCACCTCAGAGCCCTGTTTTTGGCTGGGTTCCAATCTTCATGCTTCTAGGTGTTTGTGCTGCTTAATTGAGGCTGACACATTAGGGTAGACAAGCATCCTAACCTTCTTAAGTTTGCCTGGCCCTGGATGAAGGGAAGGACTTTGGGAACCTGCGCTTTCTCCTTTTGTTGCATCCTGTCCTTTTTACTTCCACCCTGAGCTGGGCTGGTTTTCAAAGCTCACAATCTCACCAAAGGGGAAGTGAGACCAGTCACCTTTGACACACACTCTCTTCTGATCCTCCAGCCCTCGTGGACAGCTAGGGAGTCAGGAGCTAAGGAAGCCAGAAGTAGGGTCTGTGGGTGTCCAAGGAGGGAAGGGGGGAGCCAGAATTCTGCCTAGACTGGGAACTCCTCTGCTTTCCTGCTTGCCCAATCATGTTAACCAGAACAAAGGAAAATGGAAAAGATGGTCTGTTAATAGGGAGAGGAGGGAAAATGGGGTAAAGGGAGGCTCTGAAGGGAGGGAGGATGTGAAGCCAGGGAGGGTTTAAGGAAGGGACAACATGGGTAACCTTGGAAAGTCTCGTTAGGGAAAGAATTTATTTGCCAGAGGGCCAATGAGATGATTTCTTCATTCCCAGGCTTGTTTTCAATTATTCCTCATTCTCTTTTCTCAAAGATCTTTTCCAGAGAGAAGAGATAGTAGCCACCGACAAGCAGGCCTCTGATTTCAGGTAACATGTCTGAGTGACAGCTGCCTGGCCTGGACCACCTAAGGCAGAACTGGGAATTCCTTTCACCTAAAGAAAAAAAATAACTTGAAGTTAGGAGAGGTACAGTAGTACAGAGGATAGACCAACTACAGATGGAGTCACAGCAAGAGATGAGCCAGTTCAGGTCTTGTCCCACAGGGGTCAGGGGAAAGGTGGACCCTGGGAGAGGACACCAGGGCAACCGGACCCTCTGCTTTTTCCTATTACCTATAGGATAGAGAAAGGAGAAGGGCCCCAAAAGCCCCTTTCTTGGTGTGACTGCATCCACAGTTGGTCTGGAAGCAGTGATGCTACACAAGAAGTGTTATGGGGTGAGGCATGGGAGCAGGGCTGCCATAAGGAGGAAGTGCACACTGCCCCGACTTCTCCACCCCACCCCCCCTCCCGCCCCCCACAGATATCAACTTCCTCAGGTAAAAGCTCCGTTTACCACTGGATAGTTCTAACTCTGACCTAAGGCTTTCTGGTGCTGAAGTAAGAAACCATGGCATTTCTAGGTTGGCATTGCCAACCGTCCCACCTCTCCTTCACGCCTTCCTTTCAGCTCATTTTACAAGTATTTACCTTTTGCCTAATGCCATTTTCCCACCAAGGGCCTCCCTCCTTCCCTGCTTACTTATAAAATATCCACTACCACCCTTCCTAGTGTGGCTGGCATAGAGTAGGTACTTTATAAGTATTTGTTGATTCAGTGCTTCTTCTAATTCTAATTGCAGGAAAGAAAGAAGGAAGGAAACAAGCATTTATTAAGTGCCTACTCTATGCCAAGCACTTTACAAGTATTATCTCATTCGATCCTCACAACAACCCGTGAGGTAGGTGCTATTGTAATCTCCATTTTACCGTGGAGGAAACTGAAGCAGACAAAGGTTAAGTGACTTGCCCAGGGTCATGCAGCTAGTAATTGTCTGAGGCTGGATTTGAGCTCAGGTCTTCCTAACTCCAGGCCCCTGGCTTCTAGCTACTGTACCACCGAGCTGCCACACTACACCTAGTGTGGACCGTGAACTTCTGAAGCCAAAAGGGCAATGCCAGGACTAGGGTGGAGTGAGGAAGGGAACAGGAATGGACCTTTTACCTTCAGCCAAATTCTTACCTGTATTTTGATCATTTTTTGCCTCCATTCAATTTCTTTCAAGTGAAATCAATAAGCATTTATTAAGCACCTACTATGTGTATGCACTGCTCTAGGTTTACTGATGGGAATGACAACAGCTCACATTTCCATAGACCTTTAAGGTTTACAAAGCACATCGTGGATCATCTTTCTTTTATAGATGGAGAAAATGCTGTTCCTCGCCTAAGGTCACACATCTAGTAAGTGTTAAAGTTAGGATTCCAGCCCAGGTGTTCTTTTTTTCTTTTGTTTTTTTAGTTTGGAGGAGGGATGGCAAGGCAATCGGGGTTGTGACTTGCCCAAGGTCACACAGCTAGTAAATGTGTCAAGTGTCTGAGATCAAATTTGAACTCAGGTCCTCCTGACCCCAGGGCCAGTGCTGTATTCACTCCAGGTGTTCTTACCCCCAATCCAATGCTGAGATGGCTCTACCATGAAGCCCCTCATTTCCAGACCCATGTAGCTATCTTGTGATGTTAAAGCTCATTTGTCAATGCTGTTAAACACCAGGGATTCCCGGAGGTAAGGGAAGCCAGGACAGGCGCTGAGCACCACAAGAACAGGCCAGAGGCCACCACAACCTTCCAGATGTTTCCGCAGTCCCTTCTTCCCAGTTACCTTTCTCCAGGCAAGAGGCAGTCAGTGGAGGTGCCCCAGTCATTCCATATCTCCAGGGCGCTGCATTCCAAGCCAACCAGCTCAATGTTATTTTAAACCTCACACCCACACAGTGGAGTGTCTAGGAAGGGGAGCGCCAGAAGAGAGAGGCAAGGATTTCAGCCTGACAGCTGAGGGGACCCACATCTCTCTCTTGACTCTGCACAAACATGTTTCTCCTCCTCCCTCTGAGACTTCTGCCCACAGCCCAGAGAATTCATTGTTTTTCAGCCGCAATTAAAGAGTGTGCTGAGCCTGCCTAGGGCTTCATTAGTCCTGATAACAATTCGGATTGTTCCAGGGCCTTCTTGCCAAAGTTCAGAGTGTATCAGGTAGACAGAGCTGATGCATTTGTCTCACCCTTTGGAGGCTGTGGGCGGGGCTGGAGGCAGCTTTATAGTCACCAGAAATGAGGCCCAGAGGGGTTAAGGACAATTAACCCAGCCAGCTGGAGGCTGGAACTCAGATCTCCTGAATCTTTGTTTTTCTCAGACTAGTCAAATCAAGATATTCAGTCTATATAGATATACATGCACACACATATGTGTGTATACATACATATCTGTATGTGTGTGTATACATATGTGTGTATATATCTCTAGATAGATAGATAGATAGATAGATGGATAGATGATAGATTTCTTTGAACACCAACTATGTGCAGGGCCCTCTGAGTTTAATAGAGAAGTATAAGACATACTCCTGGCTCTCAGAGAGTTTATATTCTACTTAGGGAAATGACACCAACTGAAAAAAAAAGCCCTAAAATTATAAGGCAACCTACTAGAATAACAACAGCTCATATCTATGTAGGGTTTTAAGAAAGGGCTCTTCTAGGGAAGCAGTGTACTGTCAAGCAAAGGTGTCAGACAGGGGACCTGCCAGCAGCATGGCGCCTCCAACGCTCCCAGTGTCAGCCGAACCAGTTTAAAATGTAATTGGGAACTATTTAACAAAGTAAATAAAATACAATAAAACATAGATAATATTATATTTTAAAACTAAGCCAATATGTGGCTATGGGAATTCTTATATAGGGATCAGGGACCCTTGTTTCTATTTGAGTTTGATACCATTAGGGTAGCGAATAGAAAGATGATCTTGGAGACAAGAGCTGATTTCAATGTCTTAGCACTTTAGACAACTCTTTTAAGACTGTATTTCCAGGGCATAGTGGGGATAGAGTACTGGGCTTGGAATCAGGAAGGCTCCTCTCCCTGAATTCAAATCTGGCCTCAGACACTTATGAGCTGTGTGACCCTGGGCAAGTCATTTAACGAGGTTTTCCTCAATTTCCTCATCTGTCAAATGAGCTGGAGAAAAAAAATGGCAAACCACTCCAATATCTTTGCCAAGAAAACTCCAGATAGGGTCATGAAGAATCGGACATGACTGAAACAACCAAGCAACAAAGACTATACATTGCAGAGAATATGCTGACCTGCTTCAGTGGAGAGTTTTCCCCTAAAAGAGAGTTCCCTAAAATAATAAAATAGCAGGTCTAACTTCTATCCCTTGATTAGGATCCTAGGTTTAGAGCTAAAATAGACTAGTCTAATTCCATCAATTTTTGGACAAGGAAATCGAGGCCTAGGGGTACTAAATGTCAGAAGTGCGGTTTAAACCAGAACATGACTCCAATATCGGGACTCTCTGCACTGAACACTGCCTCTTCACAATAAGACTGGAAGGCAGGAAGCACAATGGTCATTACCATTATTTTGTAGCTGAGGAAACCAAGGCTGTGGAACCCCAAAGTGATTTCCCCAGGACACAGGACTGTAAATAAGCAGGATTTGCATCCAGGTTTCCTAAATCCAATCACCAGTATTCTCTATACCAGAGGTGTGAAACTCAAGGCCTTTCCCTAGGGTAGCCCAAACCAGATTAAAATGGAAATTGGGAAATGTCTAACAAAACAAGGAAAAATACAATACAACCTAGTTAATGTTAATTTGTGCTTTTCTAAGTCAAAATGGGGCTGAAGAGATCTTTTTATTTGAATTTGAAACTACTGCTCTATGTCAGACTTCTTCTTGGCTAAATGAGTGACCAAGGCTCTAAAAGCTATTTCAGTTTTATAAAAGGAGAAGTCATTGGGTTTTGAAAGCTTTATGGGAGAGTTGAGACTTAATCTGGGCTTTGAATGGTGAGTAAGATTCAGGTTGTCTGGAAGTGTGAACAACTATGAGAGAATGCACCAAGTTGGGATTAAAGGGATAGTGAGTAGACAACTTGGAGAGAAAGGTGCGTGTAAAAAAGCAGAAGATAAATCTGGAAGGGCTGATTTGGTACCAGATTATAGAGATCCTTGAGTGCCTAGCTATAATCATATCCTAGATATATTTGAATGTATGTGTGTGTAGTGTGTGTGTATATGTGTATACGTGTATTTGCTAATCTGTATACAAATTATTTCCTAACCCCACCCCAATAGATATAAGCTTCTTGAAGGCAGAGACTGTTTTGTTTTCATTTTTTTTTATCTACCTAACACAGTAACTTACACATAGTAGGGCCAGAGGATTCAGGGACCATAGATATAGAGCTAGAAGGAAGCTTAGAATTCATCGAGTCTCACTCCTTCACATTTTACAGATGGAGAAATTGAGGCACAGAGAATTTAAGTAACCTGACCGAGTCACACAGCTAGTAAATGTCCAAGGCAGAATTTAAACCCATGCAGTGCCCTGTTCTGTATGCCATGAGCACTTTGTGAATTATCATTGGATTCAATTGTTAAATTTTATCCTGCATTGCCTCCCATATGAAAGCAATTTCCTGGGCTTTCTTGGGAGGTGGCTGAGCTTGGGTTGCAGTTGACTTGTATGGTTTCCCCAGTTGTTATCAGGATATCTCTTATTGAGAAATAGTTTCGGGTTACCCCGAAATGGATACTCTGGGGAAAAGTGGAACCAGACCCTTGGTCAGAGTCCAGTTGAGCTACAGGATTGCCACAATCACACACTTGTAGAATGGAGAGTCTCCAGGCATGCATCTTCTGAGATTTTGTTCCCATCCCCACCATCCTGTTCTCCTTGCTGCTATCTTGGCTTTTAGAAATAGAGGGTCTCTCAGTCACCCCAATCTTAGTCTTTACAGAGTTCAGCGCTTGGGTCTAAAATGAACTTTTTAGTCATTTCATATGAGATATATTTCAAAACTCTCCCTCCCTTCTCCTTACTAGGTTTTCCCCATTCTTCACATTCCATCTCCCTGAATTCATGCCTTGCAAAGGTATTTATTCCCTCTTTTCCTTGAAATGCCTGGCTTCCTTAAAGGCCATGTTGTCTCCTACACAAGGCATTTATCCATCCCCCTACCCCACTGTTAGTACTTTCTCTCTCCTGAAATTGCTCTGTATTTACTTTGTAGATTTTTTATTTATTTATCTGACTGCATGTGGATAGAGTGCTAAGCTTGAAGTCAGGAAGACTTGGGTTTAAATGTGACTTCTGACACAATGTGATCCTCGGCAAGTCATTTAATTTCTCTGAGTCTGTTTCCTCATCTGTAAAATCAGGGTATTAGAACAGGTGGCCTCTGAAGTCTTTACCCCTTTATTTTCGTTGCTCTACATTCATTTCCTGGTGATTTTCTGCCTGTTCGTGGAGGAAATCTGGAGACCCTGGACGTTTCCGACCTATTCCAACATCTTCCCAGAATGCCCTTTTTCAGCTTCTTAATATTTATTTAATTAAACAATCCTCCTCCCATCTTCTACCTCCGCATTCCCAAACTACATCTTAAATGAATTGGTAAATTTATATATACCAGGCTTGGGTTTTATGAGTTTCTGGTTCTTTTAATAATTTGTGATACCCAAAGGAAGGCCTCTAGCATATTGGAGAGATTCTCTCCTAGGGATCTATAAAGAAACTTGGAAGGAATAACACAGGATGAGAAAAGTATGGGTGGGGTGGTGAGCAGCACCCTTAGAGGGAGCAGCCATACTTAAGAGAGCATAGATCCATTGAAGTATGGAGACCAGTTGATTTACCACCTTCCCCCCTTGGTATAACCAAATTGGAATGTTCTTCCTGCTCCTTATTTCTCTGAAGAAGAATGTTCCTTCTGCCTGGAGCCCCAGAACCTCTCTCTAAACTCTGCTTGTGAGGTTCCCACTCATTCTTTGAATCCCAGCACATATGTAACCTGCTCCATGAAGCTTTCTCTGATCATCCTACTGGTATGTGAATTCTCTCTCTCTCTCTAGGATAACTCATCGTACCTCCCTTATTGGCCTTTCCTACTCTACCTTTTATTAATGATAATTATTATTATAGCTAATATTCTTATGGAGCTTTAAGGTTTGCAAAATCCTTTATTTGTGTGTAGAATTTTATAATAATTATGAGAAATATTGGTAGACACTTATCTCCCCTAGTATATGTTACATAATCTACTATGTAATAGTGTACTACATACTACTTATCATAGTATATAGCATAGACTATACAATATAGTGTAAGATCTGTGAAGGCAAATTGCATACATCCTTTCTTCTTAGACTTAAAGTTGAAATGGATCTTCAAGTTCATCTAGCCCAACCTTCTTATTTTACAATTGAGGAAACTGAGGAAGGGAGAGGTTGGGTAATTTGCCCAAGGTCACAGAGTAAGTGGCAGAGACACCTGAATCCAGTTTCTCTGACTCCAAATCCAGCACCCCCTGTCATGCTTTCCTGTTACCCATGGTTTCAAGGTCAGTGCTTTGGACCTTGTAGAGGGATGTGTGTGGGCAATGAATATTGAACAAATGGATAAATAAGCATTCTTAGCCATTTGGCCTGGAGTTGACTGACGCAGGATTAGCTCCTGGTCTGACAGCCATGTTCAGATGCTGAATCTCTTACTTTAAAGCTTCTTTAGTCTCCAAGTAACAGCCAAAGATGCTGGAGGAATTATGGAGAAGGACTCAATAAGAGTGAGATATACCATTGAACATTAACATTTGGATGTGTATTTAAAATAGATTGTCCTAGGGAGAGCAACCAGGATAATAAAAGTATCACAGGCCCTGTCATGGGAGGAAGGGTTACAAGAACTGATGATCCTTAGCTTAAAAAAGGAGAGGGATAAAGCGTACGCTAAATTTTGTTGGGATAGTCCTTCTCATGAGGAAACTCCTCATCGGTGTGAGGTAAAGCTTCCTAACAATTAAAGCTTCATCAGAGGCTTTTGTTACAGGTTATTAGAGTTAATGGAGCCTTACAGATCCTTCAGTACTAACCTTTCATTTTACAGGTGAAGAAACTGAGGCCAAAGAGGGGAAGTGACTTATCCAAGGTAACAGAATTAGTATGCGGAGAACAGTAGACAGAGCACTCTATGTATAATAAACAAAATCAAATCAAATAAAAAATCCACGTGGACTGTTCAGTTGGTGCTTCCTACTAAGTTTTTAGCAGAGGGTAAGAAAGGTCAGGGAGCAAGATATTGAGGTTACTCTGGAGCTTCCTTCAAAGCTCAGTTCATGTGCTCCTTCCCAAGAGACTATAACACCCTTTTCCCTCCCTGGTTCCATCCGCATCAAATTCAATCTTCTTGAGGATGGGACTATTTTTTTTTTTTTGCTTTTGTATCATGGGGTCTAAGACCCAGCACACAATAAGTACTCCAAAAATGCTTGTTGGATCAGATCGAGGAAATGACCACCTAAAAATGTAATAGCCCAGAGAGAGTGAGCTCCCCACCCTTGGATTTGTTCCAACAATGGCCAAATGACTATTAGTCAAGGATGTTGTTGAGGGAATATATCTATCAGTCAGGGAGTTGGACTAGACAGCCTCTAGGAAGCCCTTCATGGTCTTAGACTCCATGATTTATAAGGTATTCTAGTTTTTGCTTCAGTATGTAATCTTTGTTAATTAGTTAGGATAAATATGTGTTTAGCAACATAGATAACTTGCATCCTCTTTGTTTAGTTTCTTAGTGTGTATACTCCAAGGTCACTGGCAGCCCTCTTGAGGGGAGTGTTGGTCATGCCCCCTGGATAATGGAGCAGGATCACCGGTTGAGGGCTGTCGGGCATCAGGATTCCTAAGCTGCCTGACCATAGAGGACGGCCTCTCTCACACATCCTCTGCAGTCTCACTCCAGTGGTCGCTCTCAACACTCAGGCTCTTAGGACCTGAGGCTCTTATTCCTCAGTTGAGCACCTGGGTCCTATAGAAAACATCTGCCCCAGGCAGAACAGGGCTGAAAATTATATTTTCATGGGACGTCAAACCTCCTCTTCCACCTTAAATGAAAGGTATTATTTCCGATAGAAGAATGTCACACTTCACCACCAAAATTCTGCCTCTTCGGCGAAAAAAAAAAAAAGAATTTCGCTGCACGGCTGGCAGCTCTCCACCCAAGGCCAATCTTGGGAAATTTACCAGGCCTCACTCAAATCATGAATGCTCAAAATGTCCACCTTTGTATAAGTAGGATAGCAGTAATGGGGGACATGGGCTGAGGACACCTCTCTCGTTCTCCTTGGGGACATTTTCTACGGATCTCTCCAATAAATAAGCATGTAAATAAATAATAAATAAATCTCAACTTCCTAAACCTCCCAGTCTCTCCTTCTGTAATAGATGATATCCTTCCAGCTTCTTCTTTGGTATGTGTAAAAATACATCCTTCTCAGCTGCCAACAAGATATCAGTCCCTCATCTCTGAGGGATTCATGCTGGAGGCTGAGCCTGCTTTCTGATTCACCCACACCGAACCTGCCCTGGCATAAAAGCTTCGTAGAGTTGCTAGGGAAGGCAGGGGAAAGGAGTCAGGCAGGGAGTGAATTCTAATAAAAGGCAGCCAGTTTACACTTTTTAATGAGACAGAAGGGGCTGGGAAGAGACACACACAGAAAGAGCTGCTCCCTATGTCCCTTGGGTTTCCTCTTGTGTCAGTGTGTGTGTGTGTGTGTGTGTGTGTGTGTGGCCTAGGGGCTGATCAGACTCCCACTTCTGAAAACTCCCAGAGCAACAGCTGGCAACTCACCTTGCCAGCAATGCTGTGCTTGGGCCTATGGCTGGTGAGACCAAGAGTGCCCTGATCTGAGGGATGGAGGTGTGACTCAGCTTTGCTGGACTGTCCTTAAGACACTTGTTTCCAAACAGGAATGTAAGCTTTATCAAGGACATGACCACAGTGACGAGCTCTATCACCAAGCTTTTATTAAGTGTTTACTATGTGCCAGGCCCTATGCTAAGACCTTCAGATACCAAGAAAAACCCTACAAAATGATCACTTCCCTAAAGATGCTCACATTCTAGTGGGTAAAATGGCATGCAAATAACTTTGTGCAAACAAAATATATACAGAATAAATGGGAGGTGATTTCAGAGGGGAGCAGCTGGAAGGACTGGGAGAGGCCTCTTGCAGAGGTGGCATTTTAGCTAAGCCTTGAAGGATGCCAGGGAATCCAGTAGGCTCAGGTAACTTGTGTCTCCTGGGAGCACAGAGGCTCAGTCCAAATACCAACTTTTTCAATTCACTCAGGTACCATCATAGGTCTTGGTCAGATGTAACACGGTGTTCTGAACACAAGAAGGGGAATGGGGGGAGGTGGTTCTAGGTGGATGCAGATACTGTCTACAGATATCAAGCCAGATGTTGGATGCAGGCCTACAATGTATCCCCTCAGACCTAGCATACCACTGGCACAACAGTCTGCAGGTTGGCTGGATTGGAAGGCAGGCTAGAAATTGGCAATCTTCTCTCTCCAGATAGGGAGAAAAGAAAGTGAGGAAAAGCATGCTCTTAGACTAGAACTTTCTCCACTAGGCAGGCCTAGGAAAGATTCCCTCTAGCCCCATTCTCTTGCATGACCCAGGGCTGTATGCAAACATTTGCTTTGATTTGTAAAATGATCCATATAATTAGGAAAAAGAGTTAAATAAAGGGACTGATTTCAGAGAGCAGGCTCTTAATGACACTAATACCTGACAAAAGGGGCCGTTATGATGGGCTAATGGGCCTTGCCTGGCGTTCAGCTCTCTCAGGACACAATCCAACACACTCAATTATCTCCTAATCAGGGCCATTTTGTCAGAGGTTATTGCCCTGAAGTATCAATTATGAGAACATTATTAATACTTTATGGAGAAACCACTTGCATGAAAGTGTTAAACTTATGGGGCATGCCCTTCACCCACCCCTACACAGGCCCCCAAGACATAGCTTCTTCTTATACCAATTTAGCCACCCTAGTCAGTGCCCTGCATGGGTCATGGTTCTCTGTGGAAGGGACCCTGGACTATTGTGCTCCTCTCAGCCCTTTCCCAGGCAACTAAGACAACCATTTGACTATTCCAGATCTCCATCTCTGTTTTGCCAGGTCACATTAGTATCTTTGCTCTAAGTTACACCATTACTAACTTGGGGTCCAGGAAGGAGCTGGGGAGTCTCTCTGTCTCTCCTCTCTCTCTCTCTCTGGGGAGTCTCTCTGTCTCTCCTCTCTCTCTCTCTGTCTCTCCTCTCTCTCTCTCTCTCTCTCTCTCTCTCTCTCTCTCTCTCTCTCTCTCTCTCTCCCTTCCTCTCTCCCTCCCTCTCTCAAAGGTGGTCAATAGCAAAGGTCCTTTGAGGGATACTCGGATACTCATAGCACAATAGATTAGTTCCTGATACTCATGGGAACCTATCCATTTCATGTTGGATCCCTGGGAAACTTTCCTCCAGGAATGAATTCCCAGGGTGTTTAGAGGTTGCCAATGATCTTAGAGGGCAATTGGACCTTTACTCAGTGACCTGTGAGGTGACCTATCATTTTCCAAGTGAGGGAGGATACAGTAGTGACCCAAATCCTTAGAAGTCTAAACTGTGATGACTCCATAAGTTGTCCACCAAAAAGAAGATTCTCATGGTTGATTAAGATTCCTGAGAGGGAAACATAATCTGCATGGAAGGAAGGCAAGGAAAACTATCCTTGCTACTTCTTCCATCCTGTGTTAACCATGTGAGAGACAGATAGACATAGGTAGATAGATAGATAGATAGATAGATAGATAGATAGATAGATAGATAGACAGACAGATAGATAGATAGATAGATAGATAGATGAAGTAGGTAGATACATACATACATACATGTATACATACATACATAGATACATACATAGATAGATATATACATACATACATAGATACATACATATATAAATACACACATAGATACATACATAGATAGATACATATGTACATACATACATAGACAGATAGATAATATAAAGAGAAATAGATAAATGTATGATAGAGGATAGATATGTTGATGGACAAATAGATGATGGACATATATATGAATAGATAGATGATAGAGGATAGATAAGATGATAGTTGAATAAATAGATGATGGATAGATAGATAATAATTGGATAAATATATAGATGGCAGATAGATGGATAGATAATAGAGGAAAGAGAGAGAGAAGAGAGGAGCAGGGTGGGGAGGGAGAACAGGAGAGAGACAGAGACAGAGATAAATCTGGCAATGGACAACTATCATATCCTATAATTTCTACTGAGGGAAAAAAAGGTGAAGATAACAAAGTCTGGAGAAAAGAAAGCTAAAGAAGAGTATAAACAGGTGCCTTCAAAAACCTGCCGTGAAGAAGGTGGTGAGCAGCGATTGCACACCACCATCTTGCCTTACCAGTGCTTTGTTTTCCCCAGAATTTAAACCTCTCAAGGGCAGTTCTTGATTTGGGAGGTTGTTCTTGATTTTGTCTTTGTATCCTTAGGCTTAACAGTACCTGCCCTAGTAGCAGGTACTTAATAAATACTTATTGCATTGCTTAATTTAGTCTCTCTACTGTGTTTATAATGAATCATTAGGTAACATATAGGTCTTACATTCTAGACTCTAAGTTCCATGAGGGTAAAGGGTCCAAGTCTTACCTGAACATTGTATCTCTCCCAACGATGAGCAGAGTGCACATGCAAGCTACTTTAACCGTTTAATAAATGTTTGTTGAATTGGGTTTGTTAAATTTCCACAGAGGACAGACCTTGGGTCAGAAAATGGGTTTGAACTGTAACTGAAAGGCTTTAGGCAAGATGCACTGACTGTGAGTGTGATTAAACATTGAGGCAGGCTCTGCAGTCTCCCTCCCTGGAGATCCGAAGCAGCCAGCCCTTCTGCTTGTGACTTGCTTGAGATCTCTTGCCCAGAGACAGTGGGAAGGATGGGATGACCTTTAGAGATTTCCTGCCAGTCCGTGTTCCAGAGAGATGTTCACCAAGAGGAGAGAAGGGGGCCTTTGCTGTCAAACACCGTGTCTGTGCATTGTTGCTAGCAGAGTCTGGCCCAGGACTCATGCTGAGAAGTGTGAGTTAAGGGATCTGAGGTGCTAAGAATCCACCCTCCCCGTTCCTCAATTATGGCTTATAATTGTGCTATTTGGTGCCTGGGTAATTAGTGTTTGTGTTAAGCAGCTACGGGGTTAAGTGCTACAGGGGGTGTGATCTGGGCTGACTGAGTCTGTGCGACAGAGTGGGGGTGGTTGCCTAGCAACAACACCTGTAGCACATTAAACAACCATTCAGCTCTGTCATCTCAGAGCTGGGGCTTTGGTGGGGGGGGAGGGAGAGGGAGGAGGCAGATTGTAGAGAAGTTGGATGATGGAAATGAGACAGAGGTGGGGGAGAATATTTTTGAGTCCTTCTCATAGATCTATTCTTCTTGGTGGAATATGGGTGGAAGGCAAAGGCATCTTTGGATACAGGCTGAGGGTGGCTTGCCCTCAAGGACTGGCCTTACCATATCATATGATGCTGGCCCTAGTAGTCTCAGGAAATACAGACAGAGCCCTTTGTCCTTCACTCTAATAGCATCCCTACTCTTCCCTACCAACCTGGACACTCCCTTGGCTAGGAGCATGGAGGTGAGTTGGTTGGACCTATTATGATGCTTTTTCATATTGAGGGTGGGGTAGCCATCTACTTTAGAAATCTTTTTAAGATCATCGATCCAAAGCTAGAAGGAATCTCAGAGACTGTCTAGTCCCAAGACCCTCACTTTACAGATGAAGAATCAGACTGGTTAAGCGATTTGCCCATGCTCACACGCTAAGCATCAGAGGTGAAATTTAAACCTAGGTCATCTGTCTCTAAAGCCAGTACTTTCCCTATTGTGTCGAGCTGCTGACTTACTTTTGAGAAGAAACCTATATAGAACTCAAGTAATGACTATGTGCTCTTATTCTTACACTCAACACACAGAACACACTCAAGTACAAGTCCCATTAGCCACCCCCTTCCACCCACACAACTCACTCCTGTCCCTGACTCATTTGGAATAAGACTAGGAAGAAGGGAAGATTTTTCCTCCATGATAATTCCAGGCATTAATCCATCAATTGCTGTTTTTATGGGATATAGACAGAAATTACCTGACTTTTCCTCCAAAGTCCCAAAGTGCCTCTGAACTGAGACAGAGGAGTAGAATCCAAAATATTGTATAATGAATAGAATCCTAAGCAAACAAGGGCCTCAAGAGAATGAAGATTCTAGTCCTGGGATGACTATCTATTAATTATAGAACAACTTAAATTCTCTGAAACTCAGCTTCTTAGGCCTGGAAAATGGGGACAGTGTAAACTGCCCTGCCTTCCTCACAGATGGGTTTATAGGGATCAAATGAGATAATGATGTAAAAGTGATTTTAAAAATGACCATGGTCTCTATAACATGTAAGGTGGTATTATCATAGAATTTTAGCACTGCAAAGTAGTTTTGAGATTATCTGATCCAGCTGCTGCATTGTAGAGATACTGAAGCCCAGAGAAATCAAGTGAATTACTGGGATTACAAAGATAGTTAGTTAATGGCAGGAAAACACCAATATACCTCTTCTTTTGGAAGAAGACTGTGCTGTGTGTTAATTTGCCTAAATGGTAGGGGAGAAGAGATGCAGTGTGGGTGCGTTGCTGGGTAACTCAGAGATCAAGTAGCTAGAGGAAGGGGCTTGTTTCAGCCTATTATAGATTCACTGGTTCAAACCCAGCCCTGGGCCAGTGATATTCGTAATCACCAGTTTTAGAATTCAGAGAGAACCTGATTTCAAAAGGTTTTTTTTCCTCTTAACTATTGTCCATGGAGTGTTTAACCACAAGATTGCACACTGAGGATTCATCTTCCCGTTTTTGCAAAGGGAAGACTGAAGTACAGAGACAACAAAGTCTTGCCGACAATGCCGCTGTAAGTTCGTAAACACAAATTTCCGGCTTCCACCTTCCACTCGCTCCCACTGAACTCTACTGAAAACTAGACTGAGTTTCTGGTTAAGCTGAAGACTAATATGATTGATTTTCGGGTTTGGGGGCAGTGTTGGCCTGTTGGCCCAGGCACAGGGCAAACAAGCCTGCTGGTTTCATTCTGTTTCTGTCCCTAGTCATTATCCTTCTTTAGGAAAAAAAAAGTAAAACAAATAAGGGAACCAGTCCTCCTGTCCCCAGCTACATCCTTGGTTAACCAAGAAATCCTTATTCTTCCTCTCCTGCTCCCAAGACAAAAGCAAATAAACTCAGATTCTATACACCCTAAGCTCCATTCAGCCCTGCTGGCCCAACTTGCAAGAGGAATCCATCAGCCAAGAATACATTGAAAAGGAGAATTGGGGTGAGGGGTGCTTTTTACTCCTCACAATTTTGGGTTTAGTGTCACTAGAGCACCCACCATGACATCATGGATCTACCTTTAGGAGTCTCTCTCTCTCCCTCCCTCCTGTCTCCTTCTCTCCCTGTCTCTCTCTCTCTCTCTCTCTCTCTCTTTTTCTCTCTCTCTCCCTCTCTATCTCTCTCCTCTCCTCTGCTCTCCTTCTCTCTCTCTCTCCCTCTCTCTCTCCCTCTCTGTCTCTCCCTTCTCTCTCTCTCTCTCTCTCTCTCTCTCCCCTTCCACTCCCCCTTCCTCTGGTTTCCCCTTCCTGTGTTGTGCAGTTATTTTCATGTTCTGGGTTATATTTAACTCAAGTCATAATATTTAAGACATTGGAAGAGTGTTGTTTCACCAAGGAAGGCATTTGAATATTCTCTGTTCCAGAGAATTCCAGGGGCCCCAGGAAGCGGGTGTGAGGCAGTTGCCTCTGATTTGTCTGACACCTCCTGTCCATGTGACCTCCGTTAGAGGATGGCTGAGGCATTGAGGGTGTAGCCCGAAGAAACATGTAGAAAGCAGCAAGGAGGAGAAGTAGATGTGGTATCAGCAGAAATCTTGTGCTTCCTCAATTCAGGTGGCATATTACCCATTCATCTCAGAATGAGTGGATCTCTTACTGGCTGTATACAGATTCAGGCATCCTAATTCTACCTCTTAGCACCAGACCCAACCTAAGAAGGATTCAGAGATGGACAGCCACCTGGTCTGCATGTTTGCTTCTTGATTAAAAGGGAGCCAAATCCTTGACCTTAAGCTTTAGTATAAGTATGACTACTCCCAAATACCCCCACCCAAGCAATATTTCCCTAAAAAGTCTCTTCCTACAACAAGCACAACATAGAATTACAGAATATTAGAACTGAAGGAGAACCTAGAGACCATCTAGTAGATCACCATATACATATAGATTACAAAACTGAGGTACAGAAATGTGAAGGAAAAAAAACATGCCTTAGATCATACCACTATTAATAGACCCATAACTCAAACCCAGGACCTCTGATTCTAAGCCCAGCCCTCTTTCTATTACAACACATTTGGAGGGGATAAGAAGTAATGTAATTTTAAAGTCTAGGCCTCAAGAAAATTTTCCAAAAGGACTGTTTGTCCTTCCCTAATTGCAAGATAAACCAATTTTCAGTGGAGTAGGACCAAGGGTATGCTGATAAATGTTTAATAAGTAGCTCTCCAAGGGGGGAAAATATACCCACCACACTTTTAAGTTTAATATACATCATTAGCATTTTCTCCATCACTTTCTTAAATCTAGACAATCAACAAAACAATAAATCCAGCCCTTATGTGTTGCATTAGTCAGTTTCTGAGATGTAAAGGCTCTACTCAAAATTTAACAATTGGCTCTCTTAAGAATAGTTTGAGCTGTCTCCAGTGTACTGCCAAGTGGGTCCCAGTTCTTATACGGACCGCCATTTCTCCCTTACAATTCATCAAGTTTGGGGGAAGAATTTACACCATCAGTTGTGACCCTCCCGGGCTATGAGTAGATGTCATGAGAGGGCGAGTAGCATTTCTGTCTTGTTTCTGATTGTCTTAACAGGAACAAATCTCTGAGAGTTGGGAGAGAAGAGATACCACACAGAGATACCACTGTGTCAAAAGTTTTCTAAAGGAGGGCCTGCAGCTGAGCAGATGTGACTTGCCTTCATTGATAGCAAGCCAAACAGGCTTTTGAGCATGAAGACAATAGTGGGAACAGGAAGGTGGCCTGTGGAGGGCCCTGCCAGCCAAATGAATCTTAAGGAGCAGCAGGAAGGGACAGGGCACTGACCCACATTTGTAAGTGCTCTTTCCATCTCTAGCCAGAGCTGTTAAGCACTAAGACCCAGTATTTCGTTTCACATTCATGGGAATTGACATATGGTATAATTTTTTTTTAATCCTCCAAGTTCCCTAGGCAGCTTTGACGTGAATATTAATACTAACATAATTTCATGATGATTAGAGAACACAATTAGGGGCTATTAATAATGACACAAATAATGACATTTAAGGCCTCATTTTAATTTGAGTAATATTCTGTCTGGTGGTATTTAAACAGCTCTGTCTAGCACAATTAGCACATTGCTGGGGCGAAGTCACTGCTCATAGTATCAATCAGTCCCACCTCACCAACCCACCCCCATGAAAAGGGAGATGGGCTGGCAGAGCATCACCTAAAACCGCAGAGGAAACCAAAGGGAACAGGCATGGACAGGTCTTCCCTTCACATGGCATCATCCCAGCAGGTGCTATTTCCTTCATGTATCAGGTCTGGGATGTGGCTTTCATTAAGGGCTCATAACTGGAACCTTGCTGCTAGGATGTAGCTGGTCCCATGAGTATTGATAAAATCCAAGATGGAAGGGACCTGAGAAGTCTGGGTTCTCCTAAGTAGGGATGGCAAAATAGAAAGCATTGACCTCAGGGTCATCAAGGAGCCTGAGTTCAAGCACTACTTCTGCAGTTATTACCTGTGAGACCCTAGCCAAGTTATTTCCCCCTTCTGGGACTCTGTTGTTGTTGTTCAGTTGTTTCAGTCATGTCCGACTCTCTGTGACCCCGTTTGGGGTTTTCTTGGCAAAGATACTGGACTGATTTGCCATTTCCTTCTCCAGCTCATTTGACAGATGAGGAAACTGAGACAAAAAGAATTAAGTGACCTTCCCAGGGCCCCACAGCTAGTTAGTGTCTGAGGCTGGATTGGAATTCAGGTCCTCCTGATTCCAGCCTGATGTTCTATCCACTGTGCCACCTAGCTGTCCTGGGGCCTCAGTTTCCTTAGCTTTAAAATGAAGAGATTGGACAAGATAATTTCTCTTCTCTAACCTTCTGTGGGTCCATGCTACAAGTCATCCATGAGCTGAGATGAGGGAATCTCAGTGAGGGACCCAATTCTTAAGCTTCTGTCAGCAGACATCTGCCTTCCATCTGATAAGATTGTGCTGTTGATAATGTCAGCACTGACTCATCATCATCAGTAGGATATGTTCATGAAATCGTTACTCCAGTAGTGGCCAGTGGTTCAACATGGAGCCATCCACATCTCTTGTCTAGTTGATGTTGTGACCATCGTCAATTGTGACCAATCACTTATGGATATCTGATTTAGAGTTAAAATCTTTGGAAGCTACATCGTCTACTGGGACTGAACCCACCCATTAAGCTGATGTTCTTACTCACGCAGTTAACCAATCAGAGATGGATATTACACACTCTTGTCTCACTTGGGCATTGTGGAATTGTATCCCCTTTCATTAATAATACCTTAATTAAATGGCAGAGCATAGACTGTCAGAGCCCTGGCTTCCACACTCCTAATCTGTTCCTATGTTGTTTGTCCTTAGAACTCAAAGAAGACCCATGATGTTGTGATGTTGGGGTCAAGGTACAGTGTGTCTGATTGTGGCTGATCAGACCAATATGAACCCAGAAGACTCTACCACAGGTTGGACAAGAGTAGTCCATTTGAACAGTTGAGAGGGAGATGTCTCTAAATTTGCACATCTTCCATTTCTTTTGTGCTATTGCAATTCTGGTTTGCTCATGGAGCACAGCACCTTCTTTAATGTTTAATATCCAGCCATGCTGGATTGTCCTGTGTCATTGTCTCTCAAACAATACTACAGTTCTTCAGAGAGATCTTGAAAGTGTCCTTGTACTACTTCTTCTGACCTCCATGGGAGCACTTTCATACTTTGGCATTCAAACAACATGGCCAGACCATTGGAGTTGCGTTCTCTGCAGGAGACTTTGAATGCTTGGCAGTTCAGCTCAAGAGAGGACTGCATCCAATACCTTTCCTTGCCAGATAATCTTCAGAATCTTCCTCAGACAATTCAAATGGGAGTGGTTTAATTTTCTGGCATGGCGCTGGTAGACTGTCCAGGTTTCACTGGCATGCAACAAGGAAATCAGTACAACGGCTCTGTAGACCCTCAGTTTGGTAGGCAGCCTTATACAACTTCTCTCCCACACATTCTTTCGGAGTCTCCCAGATTCTGAGCTGGCTCTGGCAATGTGTGCATTGACCTTATCATCTAGGTGTACCTCCCTAGAAAGTATACTGAACTTATCCACAGCCTTCAATATTTCTCCATTTACTGTAACTGATGGTTCCACATATGGTACTGCTGCCTATGTATAACAAGAAGGAATTGGTTGTTGTTTGTTTTAATGCAACAAATTTCTCAACAGTAAGGATTGTTAAATAGTAGAAGAGGTGATAAAGGAGACAGGAAGAATTCAGGGGATGCCCATCTGTCTTGGAGGATCAGCAGGGGGAACAGCTAAGGCAATCTATTGAGATCCGCTCCTTAGGAGCCCGTGAGCTTAACAGATTGAGAGATGGAAGACCACTGCGCAAAGGCAAAAACCAAAAGTCCATCAGTTGCCTGGTGTAGGAGCCTGGACCCCCTGGCATGTACAGTGCTGAGCATGACCTAGGACAAGGTTGGCAGGCAGCCAGCCACCGCTCAGGCCTGCAGAGCATTGGCAGAGGGCAGTCTGGGCTGCTGGGGCCCAGGCAGGGTCTGTGAGCAGCGGGGGAGGTTAAGTGGAACTTTTCTGGGTAATTGACTCTGTCTGCCCACAATACCCCCTGCTGAGCCCAGGCAGGCCTGGGCCTGACACTCGGCAGACTGTCTGGAGTCCTCTCTGCGGAGGCAGAGTGCTTGGTTTACGGCAGGCTGGTAATTTTGTTATAAGACTCGCCCCCTCAGCTGCAAGCCTCCTTTTGTCTGAATCCACGATGCAGAAGCTCAGGGAGCTGCATGGTTTTGAGCAGAGAGGCTTCTGCAGAAGCAAGGGCAGCCCAAGGGGAAGGCCAGGGAAGACTGCCGGTGGTGAGAGCCTGAGGCTTTAGTCCAGGCTGAGTCTCCAGGCCAGGGGGACAAGGCCTTCTCCAAGTTCTGGCTGGCGGTCCAGGCTCCTTCTATCCCCTAGGGATTCCTTCAGGCATCCTGAGGCACACTAGGGCATGCTATCTTGTGCAACCTGCATTTCTAAGGCCGATCAGAAGGCCCCCACGGGGAGGGATCACACATCGAGCAATGCTCACCAAAAGAACTCTCCAGGAAATCTCCCTATCCTGGTCGCAGAACACCAAAGGGCTTGTTTCCCAACTTTCTCCACCTAGTACTATTTCACACACACACACACACAGATGCATGCACAGGGTATATACGTCAGATAAACCTACACATGCATGTATAATATATACATGTTATATAATAAATGTGTATACACATAAACACACATATGTGTATATACACAGAGACACATGCATATATAGTTACATAACACATACAAATATACCTGTATATATACATATATGTATATATAAATGTGTATTGTAGATACGTATGCATGCATATAAAATATGCAAATCCTTTTTCATATGTGCATATGTACACAGGTTTATATTTTTGTGTGTGCCCATGCACATGTATACGCATATATGTATGTGTGTGTATATACATATATGCACACACACACACTACACACAGAAGCTGGGTAAAGGAAACTACCAGGTGAAGATACTCCTTCTATGAAAGCAGGTTGGCAATTGCTTTGTAACTTAAAATCTTGGAGCAGGCCTGTACAACACACAGGCACCTGCAGCCCACCAAAGGCTTTTGGGCAGCCTGTGAAAAATATAGAGCATGTAAAAGAAAGTAAAGAAGTCACGAGTGCTTTGTCCACACCCTGATTAACCTGCCTTCCACTAGTCACTGTCGTGCCTGTCACGTAACTTGGCAGGTGGATTGCCACTGTTTGTCACACGACCCTCAGCAACCAGCCATCGTCAATCTGTCTCTAGTCTGAGAGGAGCAACTTCATGATAAATAAAAATCTTAAGTAATAAGTGTAATTAATTAATATGAATTGAAATTTCCCCTTTTAAAATATGTTTTATTTGCAAAATAGTTTAATCATTAACTATACCTTTACTTGGAAAGTGAACCACTAAAAAACCTATCTGTGGCGTGAGGAAGTTCAGCTTATTTTAATTTTGGCCCCTTCTTCCTGGCAAGTTTTGCAGGTCTGCTCAGAGAGGTTCCCAGAGCACTGAGTGGATCACACAGTGTCAGGGGTAGGATATGAATCCTGGCCAGCTCTCTCTCTATCCACTACTCTGATTGTTGGTATGGATGCATATGTGTGTGTGTGTGTGTGTGTGTGTGTGTGTGTGATACATACATATTCAGGTCTTCCTGACTCCAGGCCTGACACTCTATCTCCACTGTGCTGCCTAGCTGCTATGTATGTATGTGTGTGTATGTATCATGCATGTATATTGTGTGTACATAAATACATGTGTGTATGCATGTGCATATATGTGTACGTATACATGCACGTATGCATATACACACACAGGGGTGTATTGTGTATCTCCCCTAAATAGCACAGTGGATAGAGTGTCAGGAAGACATGACTTCAAATCTGGCCTCAGACACTTACTAGATGGGTGACGCTGGGCAAGTCATTTCACCCTGTTTTCCTCAGTTTCCTCATCTGTAAAATGAGCTGGAGAAGGAAATGGCAAACGGCTCCTGTTTCTCTGCCAAGAAAACCCCAAATGAGGTCACAAAAAGTTGGATATAACTAAAACAATTTAACAACTACATGTATGTGCATAAAATATGTACATGCATGTCATATGCACATGTATGAACTTGTCTGTGTGCATGTTTACATATAGATCCATAATTGTTATTTCATTAATGTATTTGATCTGCAAGCTATACTTTTCTGTTTTCTTTTCTTTCTTTCTTTCTTTTTTTTTTTGGTATAGGAAATTCACAGAGAGGAAACTCCCTTTCTCAGTATAGATCTTGCAGCTGTTCCGCATTTAGAGAGCTGCCTGGGGCAATGAGACATAGAGTGACTCCCTCAGGGTCAAATAGCCAGTGCCTAAGTCAAAGGCAAAATTTGTACCCAGGCCTTCTTGGCTCTGAGTCTATCCAAAATGCCACACTGTCTCTACAAATGTCACACAGCTAGATAAATGTCAGTCATGATCATCATCTGTGTAATCCCAGCATTGCTGCTTTTCTCTGAGACTTGGTTTCCCAATTTGTAAAGCGAGGGCATTGTACTGAATGGTTTCTGAGATCCCTTCTGAGTGTAAATCCTAGGGACAACTTACCAAGTGACGACCATCGAGGTCAAACTCCTCAGAGAACCAAAGGACTCTTTTCATGTCGTTCTTATTCCTAACAATCTGATCAGACCAGGGTCAGAGAAACGTGGATGAGTAGCCTCCTTCTCCTGCAGTGGAATGGCATTTCCAGTGAAAACCTGGAAGTCGGGGTTCTCTAGCCTGCCCAAAGTGGAGTTTGCTGATAAGAAAGTCAAAACAACAAATGGAAATGTCACTCAATCATTCCTTCGGCTTTCTTTCTTCCCGTTTGGCCGTCCCTTCTGATCATATAATGAGAAATTCCTTCTATCCAAATATTGTTTGAATTTCAGATACAAAATTTCCCCTGGGGGTGACCACATGAAAAAGGAAACCTGCTTTGCTACATAAGACCTCTGTGCAGTTGTTGGAGTGAATGACCACAGGAAGAAAGTTGTTTTTTTTTATTGATTTTCCTAATTTAATAGAGGTACATGGAGGCAAAGGGATATCTTCCCCATGAGGGTTTTCTTAATTTCTTTAATAATTATTTTTCAATTACCAAGCATTTATTTTTTTCTTCCTCCTACCTCTCCCAACACACAAGAAAAAAGAGAGAGAGACAGACAGAGAAAGAGAGGAAGGAAGGAAGGGAGGGAGAAAGGAAGGAAGGAAGCCAGGAAAAGAGGGAAGGAAGGAGAAAGGAAGGAAAGGGAAGGAGAAAGGAAGGAAAGGGAAGGACTCATGTCATTTAAGCACATTCAGTTAAAACAATTGCCATGTTGGCCATATCCAAAAATGAATTTCTTATTCTTTGTGTTAGTCTATTATCTCTCTGTCATGAAGTAAGCAGCCTTTTTCTTCATCAGTCCTCTGGAATCCTGGTTGGTTATTAAGTTGATCAGAGTCTTTCAGACTTGTTCATATAATAGTACAACATAAATTGTTCTACTGGTTCTGCTTGCTTCACCCTACATCAGTTCATGCAAGTCTTCCCTGGTTTCTCTGAAACTGTCTCTTCATTTCTTATAGCATAATAGTATTCCACTGCATTTGTATATAATCATTTTTTCAGTCATCCTGCCAACTGTTAGGCATCCTCTTAGTGTCTAATTCTTTGCCACCACAAAAAAGTTGCTACAAATATTTCTGTATGTGTTGGAACTTTTCTTCTTTCTTTGATTTCTTTGAGTTATTGGCCTAGTGGTATTGCTGGGTTAGAGGGCATCTGCTGTTTAGTAATCTTTGGAGCATTGTTCCAAATTGCTTCCCAGAATGGCTATACCAATTCACAGCTCTACCAACAGTGCCCTGAGGTGCCTCTTTTCCCAAATCTCCCCACAACTTATTATTTATCTTTTTTCATCAGCTTTACCAATCTTATGGGTGTGAGGTAGGGCATCAGAGTTGCTTTAATTTGCATTTTTCTTATTATTGGCAATTTGGGACATTTTTTCAAATGACTGTGGAGGGCTTGGGGTTTCTTCCCTTGAGGATTGCCTCTTTATATCCCTACACCATTTATCAATTGGGGAATAGCTCTTATTCTTATAAATTTGAATCACTTCCTTATGTATCTTGGGGTAAACTTTAACAGAAACACTTGCTGTAAAGATTCCCCCCACCCACCCAGTTAACTGTTTTCCTTCTAATCTTAGCTATTTTTGATTTGTTTTTGCAAAAACTTTTAAAGTTTATCTAATTAAAATTGTCCGTTTTATCTTCTGTGATCCTTACTATCAAGTGTTGATTTACTTTCAATGAACTATATCTCAAGAAAGGGTAAAAAAATAAGAAAAGCTTTTTTAAACATAGTGGGCAAAAAGACAAACTTACCCCCATGAATAACCTTTCTATTGATTAGCCTAGTAACTCACAACATGTATTAATGTCTAAGGATAGGCATTAAATGACTGCCACTTAATTTTAAAGTATTAAATGTTAATGAATAAATGAAAGATGACTCTTTGGATACTCTAGGGGATCCAGCATCTATCTGGGTACCAACAGATAATCAAAGGCCAGCTCAGGCATTGATGTAGTAGAGAAACCAAAGAATCTTGGATTTAAAAGGAACCTCAGAGCACAGCCCAGGGGTGAAGCCTACAAAGAATATCTCAAGCATACCATTGGGGGAGAGATGGGGAACACTTTCATCTTTTTTTTTTACCCAGGAAAAAAATAGCTAGTTACCTGGTTGCCACAAGGCCATCTAATCTAACTCATTAAATAACAGAAATTCTCTCTACAACAAACCTGACATGCAGTAGAGTATAAGTTCCTTGAAGAGAGGGACTGTTTCAATTTTATCTTTTTTATCCCCAGAACACTTAACACAGTATCTTGCCTGTAATGTTTAATACAGGCAGCTAGGTGGCAAAGTGGATAGAGCACTGGACCTGGATGGAGTCAGGAAGACTCATCTTCCTGAATTCAAATCCAGCTTCAGACGCTTACTATCTGTGTGACCTTGGGCACATCACTTAACCCTGTTTGCCTCAGTTTCTTCATCCATAAACTAAGTGCTGGAGCAGGAAATGGCAAAGCACTCCAGTATCTTTGCCAAGAAAACCCTGAATGGGGTCAGGAAGAGTCAGATATGACTGAGAAACAACTGAACAATACCTGTGTTTGTAATATGTAAAATATCTGTGATTTGGTCATCATAGAGAACTCTCAGTGTGGAAATTTTACCCACAAATACAGATCACAAAGCATCTGTGCACAGTCTTTGGTATATAGTAAGTGTTTAATAAATGCTTGTTAATTGATCTATGACTTAGTAGATGAATCCTAGCTAACCCTAGAGAGTCGTCTGAAACATATAAAGGTGAAGCAACTTCCTAGTGAGTGTCAGAGGAAAGATTCAAACCTATGTCTTCTGAACCCAATGTGTTAGTCCCTACCCAAGCTGCCTTCATATCTTGTAATTAGTAAAGACTAAATTGATGTTTGATGAATTGAATAAATGTGTGTATGAGTCACAGTCTCTGCTTAAAACTTCTCATGAGAGGGAACCTACTACCTCCTGAGGCAACCAATTTCCCTTTGGGATAGCTTTAATTCTTGGGGAATTTTTCTTTACTGTATTTTCCTTTCTTTATGTTATTTCACTAGCACTGTGATTTCATTGGTGAGAGAGCTTCAGGAGAGAAACTCCCTCTCACCAGTGGAGATCAGCACCCTCTCTGCCTTTATAGTCTTAGAGTGTTACCTAGAGCACCAAGGAATAAAATTATTTGCCCAGTGCAGGGAAACTGTAGTGTCTCCCTCCACCTCCTACCTACCGCTTGAGTTCTGCCTTCTTGGCCAAGCAAAACATGGTTTCTTCTCAAATGCTTGGAGGCAGGTATCATGTCTGCCTTAAATCTTTTCATCTCCAGACTAAAATATTCTGCTTTCCTTCTACCTACCCTCCTTTGTAATGAAGAGAGAAAAGGAAAAAAAAAGGAGGTCAGTGCAATAAAAACAGAAGAAAATCGTCACTGAGGTAGCCTCTGGGGTCAGCTAGAAGTTTATTTGATTGTAAATTACACTGGTTCTAGATTTGATTGTAAACAGATTGAGAGAAGCTAATCTAGCTAGGACTAGAAGCCAAGCCCCCCGTAGGGTGCAGTGAATGGGATAAGTGGAGCACAGATTTAGAGTAGGAAGGAACCTCAGAGGATATCTAATCCAACCCCTCCATTTTATAGATGAAGAAACTGAGGTTCAGAGAGGTGAGATGATTTGTTCAGGATCACAAAGACAAATTGTCAGAGTTAGAATTTGAACTCGAGTTCTCTGAGGATAAAGGTGGGATAATTGTTTATTTTGGGTACTAAGATTTGTTGAGGGGGAGAGTATGTCGCGGTCTATTATCAAAAATGTATTATTTATATTATTTTATGTTATGTTACATATATTGATATTATAGTAATCTGTTATCTAAAAAGTTTTTTAGGTTAAACTCATAATTTTATTGATATAGGGAAGCTTTGATGAGGAAACTCCACAAGCATAGGGTACAATTTAAATTTTTATATAATTGCCTGAGGCACAGAGAGATTAAATATTTGCCCAAGCTCACAAAATCAATTATAGGTCCATGGTCAATTTGAACCCAATTCTTCTTAATTCTTAGACCCTCTCTATCCACTACCAGTGCCCAATGTGTTTTTTTGGGGGGGAGGGGAGGGTTGTTCTACAAATCTGCTTCAACAAAAACAAGAAAAACAAATGTGTTATGAATCCCCAGAGCAATTTAATATATTACTCATGACATTCTGTAATTATTTACTGCTTAAGGTGCCATTAAAGACTTTTTAGTGCTAACTCTTTAGACTATTGTCTTGAGCCACATACCCCTAGGGGTTCGCCACCCGCTAAATAGGAACCACTGCACTATACCACACTGTCTTTCCAAAAGAAGTCTATATGGGAGGAAAAGAAAAGGCATTCTTCCTGAGACGGTAGCCACAGGAGGAAAGGTATAGCTTCCAAACCGAAGTCCATTGGTCTGGGACTCTCCCCATGGGTGCGGATGAATACCATGCCCTGCCCTTGGTGAGGGTAGGAGTTGTCAGCAAGCCAGAGAGCTCCAGCCTTCTCCAGTCCCCTTTGGGACTCTTGAACCCTTTGGGGCTCTTTAAGCTTCAAGTCACTTCAGGACTCTTTAAGCAACAAATCATTCTGGGTGTTTCTGGTTTCAAGTTTCTAGGGAGAAAATGGAAGAGGCCAGCCCCACTTCAGGTTGCAGAAGGAACAGACTCTGGGAAGATATGAGAGGAGCCGGCATTTCTATCATGTCCCTATTCCCAGCTTGCTATGCTAGAGACTTTGGGGAGTTCCCCCTTGGGTAAGATCTAGGACTCTCTTAATTGAGTAGAGTTACCTTGCTCCCAATGGGAGAGCTCCTTCACTCTACATTATCCAGGCTATATTCTCCTATGATTTCTACTTTGCTATGATTTGAATAAATGGGTTTCTTTACTATTTGCTATGTGTGTTCATCGTGGAATTGCTGTTAGATAGGGAAGGGGTCAAGCCTGGCATATAAAGCTTGGGATTTCCCTTCCTCCCAATAATGATGACAAAAATGATTAGAAGTTGGATCAAACTCCTAATTCATATCCCCTAAACTAATAATATTTAAGGAAGCAGATAAATATAATTCTAGCCTGGTAGTCCCACTGTCTGAGGAAAGCTGCTTCCTTTCCTGTAAGAAATATGTCTCCCTTGGAGAAGGATGGTGGGGTGGGGGGTGGCGGGGGTTGGGAGGGGGAGAGAAGAGGCTAGAGATGTCAATTCTGCCTCCCTTTGAGGCACACAATGACAAGCCTCTTCTTATACACCTAAGCCTCTTTACACCTGATGTGTGTGTATGTGTATGTGTGTCTGTGTGTGTGTGTGTGTGTGTGTGTGTGTGTGTGTGTGTGTGTACACACATAATAAGGCACTGGATCTAGCCCTGGTTCAGATCCTGATACAGACACTTAACATGCTGTGTGACCTCTGGGCAATTCACCTAACAATCTCTCTGTACCTCAGATTCCCTCTCTATAAAATGAGGGGGTGGGCTCAGTGACCTCAAAGGTCTCTTCAGGCTTTAAGTCCATGATCCTATAAAGGAAAATCCCCCAGCTTTAGGGCAACAAGAGTAGCAAAGACAAGCAACCTGCTATGCCACCGGTAGGTCCTTTAGAAGGATTCTAGTATTTAGAAGGAACTTTGGAGGTCATCCAGTTACCACCCCACCCCCCGGCCACCCCTTCCCAAATCCAATCCTCATTTCATATATAAGACAATTGGGACCCAGAGAGGTGTTCAGAGTGAGTGGTGGAGTCAGGATTGACACGTGGATCTGACCCCAGTTCCTGCACTTTCCAAGGCACTGTGGTAACTGCCCAGCTCTCTAGATTCTATTATTTCATAGATATGAAAATCTGGCAGGGCTGTGGGATGGGGGTGGGAGATGTTATGGTATTCTGTGCAAACCTCGAAATCGGGCTCTGGGAGAAAATGAAATCATTCCGCCCATTCCACCCACTGGTCCCTTTGTGATACCCTTTCCCAGGGTTACAGTCCTATTACCCAAACAATAGCTACAGTGTTAACTCAAAAATAACACATTTTGTTGGTTTGCATGCTGTTCTGCCTGGTGTATGCACATCGCTCGGGTCTGCTCAGATTCTCCTCTGAACCTGCTCCCCTCCCAAGTGCTGGGCTGGGCTCGCCCCAGAAACCTTCAGGTTCGGTTCTGCCAGGCTGCAGCCAGGCCTGGAGCACAGCTCTAGCCCCTTGCCAAAAGGCGAGAGAGCAGACCCTGGGGCTTCCCAGCAGAGTGAGTCAGCTGCCTAAGTGCTCAGCCTTGCTCATGAAAGGTCCCCCTCTTCCTCTCTTTTCAGTCCTGTGCTCTAATTTATCCTCCCCTTTGATAACCAACTCCAAACACATTCAGCTGATGCTGGGCCATCAGCCACACAAAGGCCCTGTGCTCTCTCGGCTGAATGCAGCACTTCACTCTTGGGGGGACTTCTATAGAAGGCAAAATCCACCAAACAAGCTATTACACTTGAATCAGACAATGCTGGAGGTTATGCGGGGAGACCAGCGCTAATGACTCAGCTCACAGTGGGCTTCTGGGCTCTGCGGCTTGACAGCAGCCCAGGAGAGCAACCTGCTGCCCTTCCCAGGCTCTCTGCCGTAGCCATCTTCTCCTGCCCTCTTACTAGTAAGCTGACCCTCTTTGTCTGCCCAGCCTCTGACTCACCGGGGCCTCCCACCCCGTCGACTTCGGGGCCAAATCCTGCTCTTTCTCTCGATTCCAGGCTTTGGGGTCTCCAGCCTGTTCCTTCATGAGTGAACAAGAGAAGGCTCTGACAGGATCCACCAAAGAAGAGATTTTGTGGCCGGCTCTCTCCCCTCCAGCATGAGAGAAGAAAGGAACTGAGAAGAAAGGGGAGATGATGCCCGAAAGGCAGAAGCCGGGACTCCCACAATACTATGTACAGTGTGGTATGGGGAAAAGAGACCCTCAGACTGGAATCAGGTGATCAAGGTCCTAGTCCTGGTTCTGTACCTTTACAATGTGACAAAAAAAATTGTCTTAGTGATGTCCTTTTTAACATGGCTAGCATTTCTCAATACAGTTATCCCTTCCACACCGTGGGAGTTAGAGGCTCAGTGCCCCCACGCTGCATAAAATTTTTTTGGCCCGACCTTCATACCAGAGAAGAAATCTGAATTTTTTCTTTGTCTTTTATGGGGTATTTTACAGTACCTTAATGTAAAATTTGGGTTGAGTATTTGGTCATAGGCTCTGTGTTGTCTACTAGTCATTGCATATTGTCTTCAATATGCCTACTCACAATATACCGAAACCTTCAATGGGGAAAATCACAAGGTGGAAAGGATAACTGTACCTTCCCCATCTTCCAGTTAAACCCCCTCTTATAGCAAAGACATACAGTTAAGCAAACCAAACTTACCATTTCTGACAGCATGTGCCTCATCCTGCACCTGTAGTCTGCCATCTCTCAGCACAAGGAGAGAGTTAGGATTCACAATGGGAACTCTGGAGCAAGATTGACCATTGGATTATCTGAGTCTTTTTGTTTTGTTTTGTTTTTTTGTTTTTTTGCTTTTCGGCAGGGCAATTGGGGTTAAGTGACTTGCCCAAGGTCACACAGCCAGTACATGTGTCAAGTGTCTGAGGCTGGCTTTGAACTCAGGTCCTCCTGACTCCAGAGCCGGTGCTCTACTCACTGCACCACCTAGCTGAGTCTTACTGTCGATTAGTGTTATCTTCCTTGATGTGGTTGTGGCCATCCTGTATTATGTTCTCTTGGTTCTGCTTACTTTGTCCTACATACATTTGTGCCCAAGTATTTCTCCATTCCTTGCATTCATCATTTTTCACAATACAATGATATTGCTTTATGTTTACTATACTTTTACTAGCTATAGGTATCCAAGGTGTTTCCAAGATTTTGCTACTCAAAAAAGTGTTGCTATCAATATTTTAGCATATGCACTTTATAAATTTTAAAGCCCTATGTAAATTTCAGTCATTTCTGCCCTATCTGACTCTTCATGACCCCATTTGGAGTTTTCTTGGCAAATATATTACAGTGGTTTACCATTTCCTTCTCCAGCTCACTTTTTACAGAAGAAAAACTGAGACCAACAGGGTTAAGTGACTTGCCCAGGGGCCCACAGCTAGTGTTTGAGGCCAGATTTAACTCAGGAAAATGAGGCTTCCTGACTTTAGGCCCAACACTCTATCTACTGCCACATCTAGCTGCCCATACCAAAACAAACAAAAATAATCTTATCTTAAAACACCAAATCTTTATCAATCTTAAAGCACTAAATAAATGCTGCCTGTTATTGTTATAGCTAATGTTATAATGACAGCATTTATATGGCCATTAGAGATTTGTCAAGCACTTTACTTGTGTTATCTCATTTGATTCTCACAGCAATCCTGTGAAAGAGGTGCTATTATTATCCCCATTTACAGGTAGGGAAACTGAGGCTGAGAGAAATTAAGTGACCTACCAAGGTCACACAGCCAGAAAGTGTCTAATGCAGGATTTAAATTCAGGTCTTCCTGACTCCAAGCCCAATGTTCTATCTACTGCACCTCTTAGCTGCCTTCAATATTAATAATAATGATTAATAATATAATGTTATAATATGACACGATATGGTTTACTATTCTATATTTGTAATATTAATCATAATAATAAGTATGACAGGCAATTATATAATATTAATATTATATATAATTATTACAGACAATCTTCACCTTTGACAATCTTGGAGTATATACTTAATACTGATAATTCTGGGGTGGCTGTATGACCTTTACCAAGTCACTTTTTGGTATTTCAGTTTCCTCATCTGTCGTTTTAGGGAAATAATACTGTTCAACCCACCTCCCAGGGTTGCCAGGAGAATCAAACCAGATCACTGATTAGAAAGCCATCACAAAGAAACCTGTATTGTAGTCCCTGATCTATCTATCAAGAATTTTCTGTGTGACCTTGGACTAGTGGCTTAACCATTGTCAGCCTCACTTTCCTCACCTACAAAATGAGGAAGCAGTTTGAACTTCTTATATTCTGTGATATAAAGTGTTTGTAAAGCACTGTACAAGAGCTGGGTTTGGTGATTATAGAAATTGCCCCTTCTGCCTCTGCTTTTCTTTATTCAATGAGGTCTCCCGGCCTTTCCAACCCTCCAATCTCAACTCTGACCAGCAAATGCTAGTTTGGAACTAAATAAAAGAACCAGTGGGAAGGGTGTGTGCTGGAGCCACCGAGCTTCTCTTTCTCAGAGCCTATGCTCACATCCTTGGCTTCCCGGAGTGCCTCGGTCCTGTGGGCCTTTGCCCTGGAGAGCCCCCTGAGGCAGCCCCAATATAGTCATCCTGAAAACCTCTGTGTGTTTGCCTCACCCGATAGCCCTGTCTGTGGCTGAGGATGCCTGAGCTCAACGAGATGTGGGCAGCTGAACAAAAAGAGAAATTAGCGGGGAGGAATGGAGGGAGGAGGAGGGGAAAATCCCATAGCTGGTTTTGGCCAGGAAAGTGCTCTCTATCCCACGGCTTAGAATGCGAACCACATGGCGTCCAGAGCAGCCCAGCTGCACCGAGCAATTCAAAGATTGCCTTGTTGGACTACAACGTGCCAATTTTTCAAATCTAGAGCCATTTTCAGTATTACAGTCTGTGCAGCCTAAGCCGGGAGAATTTTCTTCTGGGAGGGAAAATTGATTCCGAGGTTACCATTAACCCCCATTAACACAGCACGCCCTTTCCAAAACTGTTCTGGGGAGCTGAGAGGGCCTGGGGAAGCTGTATAGACCCAGGGTGAGACCAGTACCTAAACTTTAGCAGTGCTAACAGCCAAAGTCCATTAGCCCCATGTCTCAGGAAGAGCCCGAGAATGAGTGAGATGGAGAGAGGGAGAGGAAGAGGGAGAGGAACGAAAAAGAGGGATAAGGAGGTAGTAAATGCATGGAGGATGTGGAGTTTGTTTTCCAAGGAATTCCTAGGCTTTGGAAGTTTGCCCACATACATTGCTTAAATTATGTGGCTTGGGAGTTTTGTATTCGATGGACAGCAGAGGCTGTGGTCTGCAGAAATTCTCGTTCTGACCTGCAACCCTTAACCTGGGCTGCCCATTTCATGACCCGTGCTGAACAGACCCTGGGTCAAGAAGCGTCCTCCAGGAGCTAGTGTGGAGGACCGCCAAGCCCGTCTCATGCACCATAGCCCAAGCCAGCAGAAGGTTCAATTCTCTGAAGGCCTAGGGCTAAGGGGCAGCCAATTTCATCAGCTCCAGGACCCCTATATAGAAAATTACTCCTCAGCTCCCAAGGCAGGGGTCTGGTAGCCCTGGTTACCAGGCTGCCTGCCTCTAACTTCCTCTATCGAACTGGTTGCATAGATCAGGGCAGCTGCTGCAGCTGAGAAAGAAAAGGGGGAGGGGAGTGGGGGAAAGGGGCACTAGAAAGAGAGAAAGTGATTGTGGGAAGGAAGGAGAGTGGCAACCTAGAATGGTAGAGAAGAGGGAAACAGTTTTTACTGACATCGGTCTCAAAAAAAAATCCACAAAGCCAACCCTTTTCACAGTTTAATAATTTTAAAGAGTCCATGACAAAGAAGGGGAGAAATGGGTCCTTTATAACTGGCATGAGTCCAATCCTGAGAAACAACTTCTTCCTCCACCTTGTTTCCCAGGTCCAGAATCTCGCTCCTCCATCCTTGTAACCCACTGGGAAGCCGATAAATGAACCAGTCCTAGCTTTATATCATCATTATTCCTATTATTCTATTATAATTATCATAGGAATAACAGGATTTTAGAACCAGAAGGAACATTGCACTCTGCAAAAGACCTACTCTGAGGTTTCGTCATGACATGCTGGTGATATAGGGGTTCAAGAAGTCTCTTCTTTATGAAGCAGCGGGGCAGTACAGTAGATAGAATGCTGGGCCTGGAGTCAGGAAAACCTGAGTTCAACTCTGGCCTCGGATACTTACCAAATGTGTGATCATGGACAAGTCTCAATGTCTCTCTGCCCCAGTTTTGTCAATTGTAAGATGGGGATAATGATAGCACCTACCTCCCAGGGTTACTGTTAGGATCAAGTGAAACAATATTTGTAAATCTCTTAGCCCAGTTCCTGGCATATTTTAGGTGATTACTAAATATTTCCTTCCCTTCCTTCTTTCCTTCCTTCCTTCCTCTCTCCTTCCCTTCCTTCCTTCTTTCCTTCATTCCCTTCCTTCCTTCCTTCTTTCTTTCCTTCCCTCTTTCCCTTCCTTCTTTCCTTTCTTTATTTCTTTTCTTCCTTCCCTTCCTTTCTTCTTGCCTTCCTCTTTTTTTTCCTTCTTTTCCATACCAACGGAACCCAAGTTCCGTCAGGTTCCACTAAATTTGAAAGCCTTTTTACAACAGTACTCATACCAGATTGTATCTTCTTTGCAAGGAATAGCCAAATACAAAGGAGTTCATTCCCAGAACATTGGCCACTTGGTAAAGAATTTCCCTTTACTGACAAAGATTGCAACCCAACCTATACAATTCTTGCTCATTTTGCCTCATAAGTTTGCCTCAGGAAGTCCAGCCAATGTGCTAGAAGCCTTCCTTGCTTTCTTTGGACAGTGGTTGGATACCGGCAGAGCACAAGAGCTGTACATATGTTATTCCTCATTCTTGCCACGGGAAAAGCCCGTCTTACTTTTCAACCATACATTTCCCTGATGCTATCCTTTACTTTAGTTCTTCTTTGTAGTTCTTTATTTATAGTATATCACAAGGAAAAGAAATGGGTATTTACATAGCACCTACTATGTGCCAGCACCTACTATTTGCTAAGCACTTGTTCACATAGACACAGAGTGCATGAGGCTGGATTTGAACTTAGATATTCCTTGACTCCAGGCCCAGCTCCCTATCAATTATGGTGCCTGGCTGCCACAAACTGCTCACTCCCAATATACACCTTTCCATTGAATTCTGTGTGACACTAGGTTTTCATTTTGGTGGCTGTAGTGTTCCATGACTCACAATCACACAACACTATTGGAATGAATGCTAACACTAAAAAAGCGGGCCTTAGTTTCTGGGAGAGTTTTGGAATTAACAAAGGAATTCTGTGATTTCCTGAAGGCAATGTAGGCCACTCTCCTATTTCTGTTTATTTCTGGAATCAGGAAGATACTTTGTGCCCAGATATAGATATAGATACAGATAAGGATCTCCATCATATATATGATGGATAAGCATGGGTTGTCCATTCAACTATATATTATTATTTATAACTGTATATTATTATTTTTATCCACTTGATTTTTCTCGCTTGGACAATTAGACCAAATTCATCTGAGTCCTTTGGGTAGTTAGGTGATACAGTGGATAGAGTGCTGGGTCTGGAGTTAGGAAGACTCATTTTCCTGAGTACAAATCTGGTCCCAGAATCTTACTAGCTGAGTGACCCTGGGCAAACCGCTTCACCCTGTTTGCCTCAGTTTCCTCATCTGTCAAATGAGCCGGAGAAGGAAATGGCAAACCATTCCAGAGTCTTTGCCAAGAAAACCCCACATGGGATCATGGAGAGTTGGACATGACTAAAAAGGACTGAACAACAATATCTGAGTCCTTACAGATCTCTTCTAGGAGATTCTGAAGTGTCTGGGGTTTGATATAGCCAGCTTCATGACTTCTGCAAACTAGGATATCTGGAAGAAACTCACCATCTGTAGAGACTCCCTCTTCAACTTGAACTCTGCAAGGGATCTACTCTGTGACATCAGTGACATTACTCTGACAAGAGCCTCTCATAAATATTTATGCCTCTCCTAATATTTATCATCAGATACTTTCAAACAAGCTTATATCTATTGTTACATCTTTCAAGGGATCTTGAATAATTTTTGATGTATGAATGGAAGAAACCCTGTTAAAAGAGCTTTTAACTCTACTGAATCAAACGCTTAAAAAAAATCAACAAACAGACACAACGAGATCTTACGTTCTCCACATCATTCAGTCAATCATGTGATGGTAAAGATGTGGTCTAATTTGTAATAATTCTTTTTGTTTATTTCCTACTAGTATCCCTACTGAGGATTCCCTCAAAGTCTGTATTGATGGTTCTCATAAAAATCTTATAGAATTTTTAAAAATTTTATCTTATTTTTTTGTTACATTTTAAGTTCCAAACTGTCTGTCTGTCTCCCTCCCCGACCTGCACTGGAGAAGGCCACCATTTGACACTGATATTTGTTGTCACTGAGTCACTTCAGACATGTCTGACTCTCCATCACCCCATTTGGGATTTTCTTGGCAAAGATACTGGAGTGGTTTGCCGTTTCCTTCTCTAGCTCATTTGACAAATGAGGAGACTGAGACAATTTAGTGGAACCTGATGGAACTTGTATTCCATTGGTATGGAAAGGAAGGAAAGAAGAAAGGAAGGGAAGGAAATGACTCGCCCAGGATCACACAGGTTGTGTTTGTCCTTCATTTTCGAAGAG
This sequence comes from Trichosurus vulpecula, assembly GCF_011100635.1. Lineage (NCBI taxonomy): Eukaryota > Metazoa > Chordata > Mammalia > Diprotodontia > Phalangeridae > Trichosurus > Trichosurus vulpecula. The sequence goes on from NC_050574.1 coordinate 129,010,879, forward strand.
GACCATGACATCATGGAAATGATGACATGACTTGCAGTGGACTTTGATTTGGAGTGAGGGAGTAAGTGTCGGAGGCCTGATTTGAACTCATGGAGTGGAATCTTCCTGATTCCAAGCCCGGTGCTCTATTCATTGCTCCACCTAGCTGCCCCACTGACACAGACAAATGTATATGTAAAACCATATTGTGTATACTTCTATTTATCAGTTATTTCTCTGCAGGTGAATAGTATCTTCCTTCACTATTGTTTGGAGTTAAAAATCTAATATAATCAGGCCTATTGAGTAATAGGTGATGTTTAGGGGGTTTAGTGGACAGAGTACTGGAAGACCTATGTTTGAGTCCTCCCTCAGGCACTTACTATCTAGGTGATTCTGGACAAGTCACTTAACCTTTCTCAACCTCAGCTCCCTCATCTTTAAAATGAGGACAAGAATAGCACCTATCTCACAATATTCTTATGAGGATCAAACGATTTCTTTTAGATAGATATAAAAATACAGGTGTAACATATATGTCTATATTTACATCTATTTTAACAACAGCAATATATATGTGTATGTATGTATATAAAACTCTGCAAACCTTAAAGCATTATATAAATGCTAGCTATTATTAATAGTAATAAAGTCCAGGGCTGATATTCCCCCATGCTTTTGGTATCTTCCTCTCTTCTAGATACCTAGTGGTTCAATGTCTCCATATCTTTACTAGATACCTCCAGCACAGAACGTCTCCATGTACATCTGATTCAGCTGCTTTTCTCATCTTTGTTCTCTTTAGTGTTGTTCATACAACCTCTACAAACACCTGCAGAATGATGTTAGAGTTCAAGGCTGGAGCCTCTATTACTCTATGGAAGCGATGTTTCATTATTAAAATGTGTGATATAAACGTGAAAATGTTTGCTACAAAAATCTTTGTAGATCTTTTCCATTTTCTCTTGTTTATTGGCCCTCTTGTGTTTCCATTGTTAAAATGTCCTTGGGATGACTTCACTTAATTGGTTATCTTTACAGACTTCCTTTAAACTGGATCTGCCCTCCATTGGTTCTCTCTATTTCATGAGATGATACTTCTCATAATCTTTCATCATATGTCTCTATAAAACTTTATAATTGAATTTGTAGTCTAAAGACCAACATTGCATTCCACGGCTCTATCTCTCCCTTTGGCAAGTAAATTATAGTTTCTGACTAAGGTGTTTTTTAAGTTTCTTTTGATCTCCTGGTTATGGCAATTTATTTTTATCAGTAAAACCTCTGTGTGAAGTCTGTGTCTGTGTTCTTTCTGTAGTCCTTATCTTATTTTTCATCAGCAGCAACTTGTTTGAAGCAGTTAGGATTGAGTTTTAATTGCATATCATATATTTTCCTCATTTTTATTCTTTTTTTCTAGCTTTGTACTAATTTTCATCTTTGCTCATACAAGTAGATGGTCTGACTGTACATAGACAGCTGATATAGGAATGACTCCCACATCAGTAATGAGACACTTCCCGTCTGTTAAGATGCAATCAACTTCATTTTTCAATATGTTATTTGGAGCTCACCATGTCCAGCACCTACTGATTCCTTTCTTAAAGAAAATATTCATGATACAGAGGCAGGAGGCTTAAGTGTCTTTTGGTCTCTTTCATTCCTCATTCATTATCTGTATTTTTCAATATATTTCTCACCATCCTCACCTATTCCCACCTTGGCATTGAAGTCGCTAAATGTCAAAAGTACATGTTAATTTAATTTGGGGGGCCTTCTTGAGCACTTTATAGAATTTCTTTACCACTTCATCTGTTGCAACTGATAGTTGGTCTATAAGATGCAATTATTTTCATGGTGGTCTTTTTGCAAATACTTATCACGAGTGCTGCAATATGAGATAACCAAATTTCCCATGAAATTATGTTTCTTGTTGCCTTTGGTGCATAATAAAACCAACTCTGCCATCCCTTTTATTTGCCTCTCCAAGGAGAATCTGTGAGCGTCCTTCCATTTAACTGCAACTTTAGTTTTTTGAGAGTGAGAATGTCAATAAATCAACTAGCATTTATTAATTGTCTATTATGTGCCAAGTATTATGTTTGGGAGATACAAATACAAAGACTCAAGCTCTCAAAGCTTACACTCTAATGGGAGATGCAAAGTGTTTGTATAATTATATATAGAATAAGAATAAAGCAAAATAAATAGAAGGCAGTTAAATGCAAAGTAGTTAGAGAGGACACTAGCAGTTGGGGAGATCAGGACTGGCTTCACATAGAAGGTGATACGTGAGATGCGTCTTGAAAGAAGATTCTGTGGCAAAAGTGATACGATTCAATTCCTCCATTAGTACGATTGGACAAAGATCTTACACATAGAGTAGCAATGTCCAAATTAAAGTCTCTAGGCAATCTACAAACAGTGTGAATCTTAGTATCCCCTGTCCTTTGGTGGGAGTGGGGGAGAGTTTGCCTCTGTTAGAAGTTCACAATAAGGTCTCAGGGTTATTTTGTTGTTTTCTTGGTTTCATGGCCAAGGAGCTCATCACTAAGCGTACAGCCTAGCTCTCCATCCTTTGCTGGGCCAGTCCTCAGAAAGCTCACCCAGTCTGTTGCTTATACCATACTTGGAGTCTTTCCATCACAGTCAAACTTGTCAGGACGAGTGTTCCACTAGAATTACTTTCAAGAATCTAGGATCCTCTTTACACCATGATGAGAAATGAGAGTGATATTTTTGTGGAGGCAGGAAAACATAGACTGACTACTGGTCCGCTACAGTGACGGTGGCAAAGCGGGGGACAAAGGATGCTAAAAGTCATCCAGTTCTTGGAATATGTGCAAATTGTTGATATAGTCTTTGTCCAATAGCCAATGAGTTGATTTTGAAAAACTGAAATTAAATGGAATATGTATTTTCAGATACAGAGTAGAAAAGAAAAAGAAGATCATACATGAAACTGCAGGTCTTCATTATGTACAGCTTAGTTTTTAAGTATACTTGTTGTTCAGTCATTTTGCACTTGTGTCTGACTCTTCCTGACCATATTAGGGATAATCCCTAATTTCTTATCTCAAACAGATAGTCAAGCAAAACAAATTCCCACACTGAGTCCAAAAATTTATGTCTCATTCTGCATTTTGAGTCCATCGGCTCTCTGATAAGAGGTGAGTAGCAAACTTTATTATCAGGCCTCTTTAATTGTGGTTGGTCATTGTATTGATCAGGGTTCTCAAGTTTTTCAGAATTGTTTTTCTTTATAATGTTGTTGTTAGAGTATAAATTGTTCTCCCGGTTCTGCTCATTTTACTTTGCATCAGTTCATACAGGTCTTCCAGGGCTCTCTGAAACTATCTATTTCATTATTTCTTATGGCCCAATAATATTCCATTACATTTCTATACCCTACTTCATTTAACTATTATCCAATAAATGAGCATCCTTTTAGTTTCCAGTTCTTTTCTACTACAAAAACAACTGCTATGGTCTAAGTGGGTCAAAGAATAATCACAATTTAGTGCCTTTGGTGGCATAGCGCCAAATTGCTTTCCAGAACGGGTAGACCAATTTACAGCTCTATAAACAATGTATTAGTGTGCCTATTTCCCTGAAGACCCTCCAACAATTGCCATTTTCCTTTTTTGTAATCTTTGCCAGTCTGGTGGGTATAGAATGGAATCCTAGGGTTTCTTTAATTTGCATTTCTCTAATTTTTAGAAATCTGTAGAATTTTTTTCATATATTTTTGATACCTCAGATTTCTTCCTTTGAAAACTGCCTATTCATATCCTTTGACTATTTATCTATTGGGGAATGGCTTTTTGGACAATTACTTTGGGCCTTGCTTCTCAATGCCCAAAGTGCTTTATGAGGAAGTAGCAGTGGCACTCCAGAAGATAAAGTTAGAAGGAATGGCTCTTCCTGGCTACATATGTGTGTGTGTGTGTGTGTGTGTGTGTATACATATGAAAGAAATCAGTTCTTGAAGCAAATTGTTTTAGAGGAGTTTTAGTACTGATTTTCAACAAATGTTAAAGAAGGAAAAATTCAGAAAGAATGGGAAAAGATGAACGATGGTATTTTAGCAGCCACCAGCACCCCTGCCCCCCAAAAAATAACTAAGAAAACATCAGTTTCTCATCTTCACAAAATTTTTATGAGAATGGTCTATTTACTTGTTGTGGATATGTTTGGTGAAAATATGAGCAAGTGTCAGATAGACTATCACAAGAGATTATTCAAAATAGACTACAACTTCAAAGCTTAAGGCTGAATTAAAGGTATAGAATTACATAATTTTAGCATTCAAAGTAAATTCAGCAGACTAACCATCACTCAAAAGGAATTGCAATTGTGATATATATAAAACAAATATATGTAACACATGTTATATGTATCATACCATAATATGTGGAATGCAAATCACAATATATTATAATATATAATACAAATTATAATACTATTATTATAACATAACATTGTAACATTAAATATGGAATACAAATTACAATATAATTATAACAAGTAATACCAATATTATGACATATGTAATACATACACATATAATGCACATATATGTATATTATATGTGTGTGTATGTCCACAAACAATAAATATTTTTTATTAAAGTGTCCTCCAGCCTATGACTGAACACCTTGAATGAGGGAGAATCCACTTCCTCCTGAAGTAAGCCATCCTACTTTTGGACAGCTCTAAAGGTTAAGGAATTTTTCCTAAAATCAGACCTAAATTTGCCTCTTTGCAACTTCTGCTCAATGCTCCTGGTATTTTTTTCTCTGGGGACAAAACAAATCAAATTCTCCCTGGTACATTTCTCTTCCACATGACAGCTCTTCAAATACTTGACCATAACTATCACATTCTGCCTTCTGAGTCTTTGCTTGTCCTTAGTTTCAACAGATCCTCATGTGTCATTGGCCCAAGGCCCTTTATCAACCTGGTCACTCTCCTCCCTATGTTCTCCAGCCTCTTAATGTTCTTTCTAACCTGTAGTGTCCAGGACTGAACATGATACTCCAGATGGTATCTGATGGGGACAGAGCACAGAAGTACCAAGTGCCTCCTTATTCCTGGGAGTCACATTATCTGTTGTGGCTACCACATCATATTGCTAATTCATACTGAGCTTGCAGTCTACTAAAACTCTCATATCTTTTCAAACCATCTTCTTATACTTCTGAAGCTGATCTTTTGAATTTATGTAAAACTTTACATTTCCCCCTTAATGAATCTCAATTTATTACATTCACTCCAATGCTTTTGTTTGGAAAAATCTTTTAGGATCCTAATTCTGCCATCCAGTATTCTACCTATCTCTCTCAGATTTGTGTCCCGTGCAAATTTGTTAAGTATGTTAACTATCTTTTTATTCAAGTCATTAATAAAAATACTGATAGCCTAGAACCAAACACAATACCTCTGTATCTGTTGTTTGTTCCACCAACCAAGGATTTACGAAGAACTTTCTATATGCCTGGCACCATGCTTGGCATGGTAGTATTTGAGCTGATTCTTAAAGGAAAAAAAGGGATTCTAAGAAGTAGAGGTAAACCTAGAAGTACATTAACAGGCAAAGGGGATAACAAATGTAAAGTCATGGAGACAGAAATCAGAGTACTAAATTTAAAAGTGATAAGAGGAGACAGCTAGGTGGCACAGTGGATAGAGCACCAGCCCTGGAGTCAGGAGGATCTGAGTTAAAATTAGCCTCAGACATTTATTTACTAGTTGTGTGATCCTGGGCAAGTCACTTAACCCCATTGCCTCCCAAAAAAAAAGAGTGATAAGAAGGTCAGTTTGTCAGGACCATAGAGCACAATATGGGGGAAAATGTATGATAAAACTGGAAGGGTAGGTTGAAGCCAGGTTGTGAAGGGTTTAAAATGCCAAAGGAGTTTACATTTGTCTCTCTAGGCAATAGGGAGACAGTAGAATCTATTGAGTAGGGGAGTGACATGGACGAGCCTGCACTTCAGGAAAATCATTTTGACTGTGAAGATGATGGATTGGTGAAGAGAAGGCTTGAGGCAAGGAGGCCAATTAGGAGACTATCATCATAGGCTTTGTGAGATGTGATAAGAGTCTGAATTTGGGTGGTAGTTGTGTGAATATAAATAGGGGATTCGATATGGAATATGCTGTGGAGATAGAAACAATAAATTTTGGCAACTAAATGGATATGTTTGAGAACGAGTGAGGAATAATGCTGAATCTGAAAAACTACAAGAATCGTGGTGCCCGGGAAAGAAATAGAGAAGTTCAGAAGAGAGCTGGGTTTGTGAGGGGTGGGGTAGGTTAGATAATATAAATTTGTTATCTACCCTCCCCCCTCCGCCACTATGTTTGGAGCAATATACTTGAAATACCTCAAACACCTCAAATCCAGTTTGAAATGTCTAAAAGGCACTTGGCAATTTGGAATTGGAGCTCAGGAGAGTTACTGGGACTAGATATAGAGATCTGGGAGCTATCTGCATAGCGGTGAGAATTGAACCCATGGACGTAATGTCAATAAAAGTTCTTCTTATCCAACTGAGCATTCACACACACACACACACACACACACACACACAATCACACACAATCACACAGACACAAACACACCACTATCACCAGTAATGAGGTGGTAAATAAAGTGAGAGAGATTAGAGAAGAAAAAAGGCCAACATTAGGACATTAAAATTTTTTACCGTGGCCCTTTTTGAGTCTGGTGAAGCCTTTTGGATCCTTTCTCAGAATGGTGTTTTTGAATAATTGAAGGCATTGTTAAATTTCAGTTAAAGTAATGCTAATGTAAATTTTAAAAAAAGAAGAAGTAATTGTTTTCCCATCCAAGTTCTTGGACGCCACAAAATCAACCCATGGACCCCCAAATTAAAAACCCCTGCCTTAAAGGCTCTTTTCAATAAAGATGTCTCTCACACATACATTAAACTCATACTGCCTGTTGCCTCATAAATTCCATGGAGGTTAATGGAGGCAGGAACAGCTTATAGGACCCTCCAGCTGACAGGGTGTGAGCAAGCCTGCCACCCCATAAATTCCATGGAGGCTAATAAGGGCAGCAGTAGCAGGAAGAGCTTTCTAGCTGACAGGTTTGGGCAAGTTGGGAGAATAAGGCTGCGTAATGCTCACCCAGGCTTAAAGTTTTCATGGGCCTAAGTAATTTGGGGGTATGACCGCTCTATTTATTTTCTTTTCTTAACTTGACCCTTCATCTAGCTATCAGCCCTGAGCTTTTACAGGTTACCTCTCATCAGTAACTTCCTCAGGGATTTTGTGATTTTCTGGTTTTGGCCTTGCTTCTCTTTTGAACACTGTCTCATGACTCTGGCTTTTTGAACTAATCCATGGGATCAGGGGATATCTGTCAACATCATGTTATTCTGTTTTCCCTCCATATAACAACAATGTTGCTACTTGCTGCTACTGTGGCTGTGTAAGGCCAATAACATCAGCACACAGGAAGGCTACTAGCACAGGTTCTTTGATCTGTTTTTCTAAGGAAAGCAACTTTAAGGAGTTAACAATCTTACTTTAATTAAACATACATATATCATTCACTTAGTTCAAGGGGAAAAGTCAGCACCCTGAACTTCAGAGAAAACACAACAGAAATTATAAGCAGAAATTATATAAACAGAGCAAAATAACACAAATCAACAGACTCCTAGCCATCTGACCAAGACATTAAATACATAGTTATCAGAAAGAGAAGCACCAACATCTGGGTTTTTCAAAGCTTGGTGGGGCTTCTTAATGGCTACCCAGAGTCTCATCTGGTCAAATCACATGACACTCTTCCAGTGAGTGAGCCCCAAACACAATGCTAACCTCGGAGCATATATACACTTTTTCAGAGTCAGAGGGTGTCACAGCCATGTGAGTCAAACTCATGTGACCTAGGCTTTCCTGTGACTTAAGCAGGTCATCAAAGACTCCTGATTCAAAGACTCTTGATTGAAAGAAAGGCAGGACTCAATCAAAGGCACTCTATCCCCTTAGTACTGAGAAGCACTCAATCGAAAAACAGCAAAAAGTCCCACCCTGCTTGCTATTCCACTCCATCCATTTGTGCTGGGATTCCTCTGTTTCTTTTCTTTATCTGCTGCTAGAGGCAGGAATGACTCAATACACACCATGGACCCTACCTAACCATAATCCTTGCTCAACCACAACCAGGGCCCAACTTCATATAAAATACAACTATTATATATGCAAGATTCCATTTCAGAGACAACCCAGGGAGAATCTTTCCAAAGATCTGCTGAATATCACTGTTAAGTGAGGCATAAAATGGAAGCTATATTACGACATTAATTGATTTCAATTCCATGAAGGATTTATTTCACCAAGTCCAAATAGAAAAGGGACTCTCAAATAATAATGAGGGTCTCCATTTGCTCCTCTTTTATTGCTTTGAGCTACAGGGTCTTCATGATGAAACCTACAACCACCAAAAAAAAAAGACCAGCTACCCATCCAAACTGGAAATTAAAAGTGGATGAGAAATGGATATTGTCTCAGTTCTTACATATAGTTAGACAGATAATCCCTTGAGTTAGTTCTATCAAGAAATATACATAGGACAGGAGCTGAAGAATTATAATGAGTTGCACCTGCCATTGAACAAGAGAAAGAAGAGGTCAGAGGTCAGATTGTATTGGATTGTTGAAATTGTTCAGTGCTCAATGATTCTCTGATACAAAGTCTATTTATTTAACACCAATATTTTTCTGGTGATGTAATATGGCTATGAATCATGGACCACCATGATTTTAGAAGAATCAAAATTAATGTGGAATATAAGCATGCTGGAGCATATTGCTAATAAATGATTAGCATGAAAAATAACATAAAAGGACAAGATTGTCAAGAGTTCAAGATGTAAAAAATGAATGTCCTGTTGTTCCATGCTCATTCCCTCCATCTTTATTGGAATTCCCCTATTTCTTTTCCATATCTGCTGTTAGATGCCAAATTGCAAAGGACTTCAGAGGGACTGAAAAAGTAGAGGTGTTCATCATGTGCCAAAAGCAAAGGATAACATTGGAGCCCAATCGTTGCATTAGTAAGGATTGCACCGTAATTTTGTTGGCATAGGGAACTCCCAATGAGGCATCTCCCCTTGCCAATGCTTCAACACATGCTCAGCAACTTGGAATGTTGGAGAGTGACCTGGGGCACTAGTCCAGGGTAATATAACCAGTATGTGTCAGAGTAAAAATTTGAACTCAGGTCTTCCTGACTCTGAGGCTGACTCTCTATCAACTACACCCCATTGCCAAAGTATTGTACTACTGGGATCTATGAAACATTCAAAGAACTAAACAAAGAACTAAACTAATGAGTTGGGTAGATCCACCATGGAGGATTTATGGCAAGAGAAGTTATAGATGGTTTGTAATCTATCTTGAAACATCAGGATCAATGGAATGAAAGATTTTTTTAAGGTATCTGAATAAAATGGTAATAGAAACCATTTCATCCATCACCGCCCATTTCACAGAGGAGGAAATAGAGGCCCAGAGACATCAAATGTCTTGCTCAAAGTCACACAATTAGTGATAGGGCTGGGATCTGAGCCCAGGTCTCCAGTTCTTTATCTGGTACACCTTCAATGGCATCAGCACTGCTTCTCCTTCATCCCTTCTGAGAAAGAAATAAGTGTAAACTTTCCAGCTGTATATTTTTCCCATCTGGAGGGAACCGGTAAGGTAGACAGGGAGAGCAGACATGTCCTGTTCCAGAAGCGAAAGGACCCTCTCAAGACTAGGAGAAGTGTATATGTTTGGGGGGAAATGGAGAACAGGAAAGGAAGAAGAGCTGATTACTTCTTGTTGCCCCAGCAAAAGCTGGGAAGTTGACCCGATAAGACACCTGGTGATCTATCAGAGGGGGGATGCGTGTTCGGCTAAGTGCTGATGGGACGTCCCTGTCAACACAATGTTCCGCCTGGCCGGGCCTTCATATATAAAGATATTTAATGAATTAGTTAATTAATGAGAGGAGTTTGATTGATAGATCATATGGCGCTCTCAGCAGGGTGAGTCTGACCCCCGGATATTGCCGCTGCGGCTCCAATCCGTCCTCTTCATTGGTCTGGAGAGCTCGGTGGCTCGGCCAATTTGCATGCATTTAATGTAGCTCTTTAATAGGATGTAATGTTAGTGAAAGCCAAAAGCACAGCAGCTGTAACTTAAAAGACAGCACCATTACTGCAAGCCTTATAATTAGGGTAAGAGGGAGACTCGGTCTGCCATATGTTAAGCTCTTTTGAGGTTAATAGCTCTGTAAGATTTTTGCAATTTAAAAAAATTACACTTGAAGGATGATGACAAGGCACATCAATGAGGCTTCTCCATATGGGAGGGAGGGGATAGGAGGATCCCATATCCCCCATCCCTCTGGGATGATGCCCAATATGGTGGGGTACTACCCCTCTTATTCAGCTTCTCATTCTTCTCTTCCACTCCCCACTAGTGCCTCATCTCTTTCCCACCTGTCTCCAGGCCCATTAATACAGTCTTATTATTACAGTGATACTCTCTCAGCTTCGCCTCTTGCAGTCCCCAGTTTGCCTGACTCTCCCTACAGATTTCTCTTTCCCCAGTCCCCAAGACCCAGCTGAAGGCAACGTGCCCACGTAGTCTGGGAGAATCACCATGTGTGCTTACCTTGCAAGGTCCCAGGCAACTTCCTAGCAATTATGGGTCCCCACAGGTTACCTGGTGCTGATTACACAGCCGGGCCCCAAATCAGGGAATGCTCAGCAGGCATGGGAGTGGGGAAGAGGAGGAAGTCACCTGGAATCTGCTTGGTAATTACCTGGCATCAGTCCATGGGCTGACTGGCTGTTCTGTGCCATAGCCCAGCAGGAATGGGGGAGAAATCTCAGAACAAACCTCATCTGTGATTTGAGTCTTGGGGTGACCTGATAAAGGTTCACTCCATGGCTCCCTGGGGCCCTAACCTCCAACCCTCAACTGTGACTTAAGCTTCTCCCCTCCAGATGAAGAAGTCTAATGGATGAGCCCAGCTGCGACTTCCTAGCTTCTCGAATCATTTTTCCTGGGTGTCACTCCTCATTCTCTAGTCTGTCCGATTGGAGAGGCGGGACCAGAGAGCTGCAGTCCACATAAGCTATACTCCTGACAATCAGTGCTCGGGCAGAGGAGCTGAGGCTGGCTACCCCAACCCTCCCTCCCTCTCCTTCTCTCTCCCTACCTCCAGTTCCCCATGGAATGCGTGGGTGTCTGGCCAAATTCCTGATGACAGACACTGTAGACAAAACAACAACAGGAACCATCTCCCAAACCCACCCACCTCCCCCCATTCTTAAAAAAAAAAGCTCTTGTTAAAAGGAAATTACAGGAGCGATAAAATTACTGCTAATTGCATAATTATCTTATTATCCCTGGCACCAAAAATACATGAGATTCTCTCTTGCAATCTCCCTTCCCCCCTTTCACCCTCCCCCGCCCCAAACTGTGCAAAGAATTTTCAGTAAGGCCACTGTTAGGAGATGCAGATCGCTTACCCCATGTGTCCTAGGGAGGCTGGGAAGGAAAGGAGAGCTGTAGGAGGGCACCCAAAGGGGCATGCATAGGGAAGGTACAGGGAGATGAAGGAAGTAAGCCAGAGAATGGGAGCGTAGAAATGGAGAGCAGGGTAAGAGAGACATGGGAGGGGACCAGAGAGGATGGAGGACTAGGTAATTTCATAAATTCATAAAACTTAGAGTGGGTAACTCTCCCGGCATAGTCCCATGCTGAATTTGGCATCAGCAGGTCCTGGGTTCAAATCCCTCTTCTGACACCAGCTAAGTAAATCATTTAACTTTCACATGCCTCAAGAATTTACTTAGGGCTTAGCAAGTAAATCATGGATTAGTTGCAATCTGCCATGATGAAAGGAGTTCTCCATGGAGGTTAGGGACACAAATTAGAGCTAAGAGGGAGCTCAAGAACTACCTAGAACACTGGACCACCATTCTGAAGAAGAGCTCGGACTGGCTATCCCTTATTCTCTGGGCCACCATGTCTTCACACGGACTCCTCCCCACTCTGCTTCCTCTTCCTGCTTTTCAGCTCCCTTTTAATGGATTGTCTTCTCCTGTTTGAATGTAAGCTCCTTGAGGGAAGGGACTGTCTTTCTTTTTTGCTTCTATTAATATCCCCAGCACTTAGCACAATGAATGTTGCATAGAAACCCTTGATAAATCCTCCTTGACTGACAGTTGGCTAATGAGTCTCACAAATCTTCAGTGACTTATCCAAGTTCACACACCTAGTAATAGTGGTTGGAGGAGACACTAGCACCCAGATCTCCATATTGCCAACCACACTGTTAATATTGTATGTCCCACTCAGGGGCTGTAGCAAGAGACTTTTAGTTTTGTGTTCAACGTGTCACCTTGGGAGTGATCATTGTTTTTGGAACCAGATTAGTTGAGAGGAACAGCTACTGATGAGATTTCTCTGCATGGATTCAACAAGCATGTGTTTGGGGCCACTACCTTAGTTCAGACCCCTGCCATTTCTTACTCTTACTATTGTGGTCACTTCCTAACTAGCCTCCCTGCCTCTAGTCTCTTCCCTCTTAATCCATCCTCCACGCAGCTGACAAAATGATATTCCTAAAGGGCAGGTCTGACCCATGTCACTCACCTACTCAAAAACCTTCAGTAGCTCACTAATGACTTTTGAACAAACTGCAAATTCTTCTGATTAGTATTTTAAACCCTCCAGGGTTCAACTCCTTATAAGAGGTCATTCCTGATCCCCCTCAGGTGTTAGTGCTTACCCTCTCCAAAATTACTTTGTAATTATTTTGCATATATTTTGCATTTAGTCACCCCATGTATACATCATTCCCTGCCCCCGCCCTTCCGTGAATTCTTTGATGGCAGGGATTGCTTCACTGGCAGCTAGGTGACCCAGGCAGATAGAGCTCTGGGCCCACAGTCAGGAAAACCTGTGTTCAAATTCAGCCTCAGATTCTGACTAGCTGTGTGACCTCCCTCAGCCTGTTTCCTCCTCTGTAAAGGCCAAGGTCATCCACTGCAAACTGGGCCACAGCCAGTTGCCTTTTTTTTGCATTGCCCCTGGACTTTGATGATGCTTGTTGGAGGAGAGAGTGAGGCTCATGACTTTCTGTGGCTCTGCCTCGAGGAAATCAACTGCTGAGCAGGTAAAGACGTCACCCTAGTGACTTGCTTGGTCCTCTTCCCGAATGAAGGACAAAGAACAACAACAAAACAGGAATAACAATAGCACCTACCTCCCAGGGTTGTTGTGAGGATCAAATGAAATAATATTTGCAAAGTGTTTAGCACAATGCCTGGAATGTGAACACCTACTGATTCTACTACGAATTTTTAAATTTTTTAAAAAATTCTTAATTAAGTGGTTTTTTTAGATTTTTTTTTGATTCTGCTATTTAGAAGCTTTGTGTGACCCTGGGCAATTCCTTCCCTTTTCTGAGACTCAGTTTCCTCCTCAATCAGGGACTCATGACCTGGGGTTTATGAACACGTACTTTTAAAAAATGTTTTGATAACTATACTTTGCTATAACTGGTTTCCTTTGTAATTCTATGCATTTTATGCATTTAAAAAATATTATTCTGAGAAGAGGTCCATAGGCTTCAAGAAACTCCCAAAATGATCCATGATACCGGATAAACTAAGAGCCCCTAGTCTGGATAACTTCTAAAGTGTCTTCCAGCTCTAGATCCCAGGGGCAAATATGAGTAGTAGAAAATAATAAATGATAAATGGGTCAGAGAAATATAGAGAAGGTGTTGTGTGAGGCTCAAGATGGGAAAGATCATTACTGACTGACGGATAATGATCTGCCCCTAAATGGGATGCTGAATGAATCACCACTTCAGATATTCTTTCCAGTGGATTACAGCCGTGTTGTGTGGAGCTATTTTCCCATGGAAATGAGCTTTGCTCGACATAGCAGGCTAAAATATCACCTTCGGGTCATAGAAGAGACCGGCTAGTTACTAAGAAAAAGTATAAGAAAGAAAGATCAGTGCTTAGCGAAAGGGTGTGAGCACCCAGCCTTCTCTCCTTGCCCCAGGGTCATCCATGAATCCCAACAGGTCTTCTAGGTGCCATGAACTAGATCTGTCCTTTCCCCCCAACCCCCACTTACCTTACAGAGATTGAATAAGGGCTTGATTAGTCAGAAATATGAGTGAGGCATCGTTCCCATTTCTTGAGATTGGTCTCTGAAGCCAAGCTCCCTACCCTACCTCCCCCACCAAGGGATCCTGCTGAGTGTAGACCCACTTAGGACTTTGGGAGGCTCGTTGGCAGTCAGTCCCTCCCCAGCATAATCACCACCCTATACCGATCCCCCATGGAGCTTCAGCGGCTGCTGTGAAATTGCCATCTCCAGATCAATAGCACGACAATTACTGGGCCCTTGGCTTCGACCTGCAAGTGGCAGGTCTCCCTGGTACAACTCCTCCCACCCTCCTGGAGGGAGAACACATTAAAAAACGTAGCATCTTCTCATCTGGAGGTAACCTGGCCTCCTATAGTAACTGGGGTGGATGCAGGAAAGGTGAAAAGTAGCCCAGGAAAGGTCTAATACTGCTAGAGAATCCCAGAACTGAGATCTGGAGACTACACATGGTACCTGCTACAGGACCAGGTAGGATATGGAAAGACCCAGTGGGGTGGGATTTGAAGCAAAGAAAAGGAGAGGGGAGATATGCCTAGGAGTGCTTTGGGGAGGATTGAATCACACTGAGGATCCTCTACCCTGACTCTGTGGGCTTCCTTTAATCCCACCGAGAAGTTAATTAAAACCAGGCAAACAAATGCTCTTCCTCAATCACCCCCCACCCCATGACCCCAGGACCCTAAAGGGTCAAACTCGGGTCAAACTCTGGTCAAGCGCGTTATTGGTGACTAAGGAGGGACAAGACCAGAAGTGTGAAAATGGGCTCCTTCACCTTCTGTCCTAGGAGAGAAGTTCCAGAAACGGCCGTAAATTGAAAAGAGGTTCAACTTTTCCCAGATCCTAATGCCCAATGGGCCACTCTGACCCTGGTCAGAAGTCCTTTTTTCAGCTCCTACCCAGCCTCAGACCTCTTCCTTCCCATTCCTACTTGGGCTGAGTACAGCTCCACAAGGAACAACTACTTTCTGTTCAACTAACTGTATGTGGTTTCATTTCTACCAGAGCCTTAACTAGTACAGGGTGAGTGGGGCTTTGCTTCTACTTCCATTGGTGACAGCTAGTCTTGGTGCTGGACCAACCCACATCACCATGCAATATAACTGCCCCAGGCAGCCACTCCAAGGTCCTGTTGCTATGGTTCCCCTTTTCCTGTGGTCTGTTTTTTCCTTCTCAATTCACCATAGCAGTAGGGATCAGACTCTCTGAGGAATGAGCCACCCCTCCCCAGTATGATGTATTTGCAGTCAGACTGTCCTCTGTATTTCTATTGCCCCTGCCTGCCCCCCATCAACTCTTTTTGCCTGAGGTGAAAGAATTCCTAGTTATAGCTCTGATTCTCACCCACCCAGGAGCAGAAATCAATAATGTTTAAATTACTCTTAGAAAAAAAAACATGGACTCTCAGGTCCTCCCTTCCAAAGGGAGAGGGCCTTATACAGGAAGGAAGGAAGGAAGGAAGGAAGGAAGGAAGGAAGGAAGGAAGGAAGGGAGGGAGGGAGGAAGGGAGGAAGGAAGGAAGGGAGGGAGGAAGGAAGGAAGGAAGGAAGGAAGGAAGGAAGGAAGGAAGGAAGGAAGGAAGGAAGGAAGGGAGGGAGGGAGGAAGGGAGGGAGGAAGGAAGGCAGGGAGGAAGGAAGGAAGGAAGGCAGGGAGGAAGGAAGGAAGGGAGGGAGGAAGGAAGGGAGGGAGGAAGGAAGGGAGGGAGGAAAGAAGGAAGGAAGGAAGGGAGGGAGGAAGGAAGGGAGGAAGGAAGGAAGGAAGGAAGGAAGGAAGGAAGGAAGGAAGGAAGGAAGGGAGGGAGGAAGGGAGGAAGGAAGGGAGGGAGGAAGGAAGGCAGGAAGGCAGGGAGGAAGGAAGGAAGGAAGGCAGGGAGGAAGGAAGGAAGGGAGGGAGGAAGGAAGGGAGGGAGGAAGGAAGGAAGGAAGGAAGGAAGGAAGCAAGGAAGCAAGGAAGGAAGGAAGGAAAGAAGGAAGGAAGGAAGGGAGGAAGGAAGGGAGGAAGGGAGGGAGGGAGGAAGGAAGGAAGGAAGGAAGGGAGGAAGGAAGGGAGGAGGAAGGAAGGAAGGAAGGAAGGAAGGAAGGAAGGAAGGAAGGAAGGAAGGAAGGAAGGGAGGGAGGGAGGAAGGGAGGGAGGGAAGAAGGAAGGAGAAAGGTAAATAACGACACAGCCAAGGAGAAATGGGGAAAACCCAGGTAGGAGAAGGGGTTTCAGCAGCTGGACCACCTGAGAGAACATCTTCTATTGCAAATTATTTGAAGGGGTGCAGGGGAATCTGAAGCCTCAAGGCCACATGTGGCCTCCCACCCTGAAGGAAGTTGAGTTTGACAGCTGCAGAAAACAGATACATTCTTCGAGGTCACATCTTCAGGGCTAGGAGATGAGGAAGGAAGGGAGAGGGAGCTTTGAGAATTGTAGCTGTAGTTTGTCCTACGTTCTCAGACTGGACCAATGACATAAGACAGGTGATGTCTTGACTTGCAAGTTCACTTGTAGTGTTCTAAGCCTTCAGAAACTGCTCCCTGGTCAGAGCCATGGGAGCTTGCTGTATGATGGAGAAAGTTCTAGACTTGGAGTCAAGAGCTGTGGTTCTCACTAGCTATTCAAGTATTGGGGAGGTGGGGCTGGAGAATGTGGCACAGGTGAAGGCCTCAATGCTCTCATTTTAAAAATGAGGAAACTGAGGCCCCAGCAAGTGACTTGCCCAAGGTCACACAGGTAGTATGAAAGGCAGGATTTGAATCTGGGTTTTCTGACTCCAAAGGCAGTGCTCTCTCCCCTGCACTGCATAGCTGAGTTTGAATCTTGACTCTACTTTCCTTTGTTCAGTCATGTCTGACCCCTCATGACCCCATTTGGGGTTTTCTTCACGAAGATACTGCAGTGGTTTACCATTTCCTTCTCCAGTTCATTTGACAGAGGGGGAAACTGAGGCAAACAGGGTCACACAGCTAGTCAGTATCTGAGGATAGATTTGAACTCAAGAAGATGAGTCTTCCTGATTCCAGGTCCAGTGCTCTATCCACTGAACCACCTAGCTGCCCCCTCCCTGACTGCTGTTTACCACGAATATGATGACTGTGGGCAAGTCATTCAACTTCTATAAATGTATAAAATGAGAAGGTTGAATTAAATGACCTTGAAAGTTCTTCCAGCCCTATATCAATTATCTTGTGAACTTCAAAATACTTTAGAAATGTAAGCTATAATAAGAATAATATTGTCCTATCTCAGAGGTCCAGACAGGCCTGATCCATTTTCAGCTTTTCAGTCCTCTAGGCATCACAGAAAAGTGCAGATAAAATGAAAACAAAAGTGTCTCCTCAAGAAAGGAAAACAATCTGATTTTTTAAAAATTTAATATAAATGCCTGTCTGGTCTTTTTCTGTGCAAATTCAACTATTACTTTAATACTTCCAGGATCAGTGATTTCACTGATGTGTGATCTCCCTCTGCCAGAGCAGATCCAAACCCCTCAGTAACTTAGTAGATGGTCTCAAAGGTCCTTATGGACCCAAAATCCCCCCTACCCACAGCCAACTCTGTGGTGAGACTCTCCAGACTTAGCTGGCCTGGTCCTTGGACAGCATTGCTACAGTCCTCTTCTGGGCCATAGGCGAAGCCTGTCCAGCTGCCAAGGCTAGTGATCCTTCCACTAATGTGGTGTAGCAAGCCCCCCAAGTCCATGCCCCCCTCACAACAAGGGTCCTGAAAAGGTGGTAAATATTTCAGTGTGGGGAGTGCACCGGTTATTGAGGAAAAATGTAGCTATCCTGTGATGACATTGTCCTCATCGATCTTGGCAAAACTCTTGCAGTGAGAGGTCTTTTACCTGCTAAATCTGACATCCCTTAGCCAACTCAATTTCTTCTTCTCCTACATCATCTCTTGTCTTCTTATTCTTTCTCTGCCTTCTTCCTTCTTCCAGGCAGGTCCAAGCTACCTTGCCTAACCACGAGAAGGCAGAGAAGGCAGCCAAGGCCACTTTGTAGAGTGGCCCACTCCAAGGGGCATGACCCACCTTCCCCAAATGCCCCAGGAAGGCCTCTCATTCTCATCTGCCACTTGCCATCGGACCCCCAAGCCCAGAGTCCTACTTACGGCACACCGGTGTCATTCACATTGCATGCACTGGTCCCCGGGATGGTAGGCCCATAAAACCTTATAGCTACTTTATTATGTACTCTTAGTTTTTACAGGCCTGTTGGGCACCTGAGGCTGGTGAACCACAAAACAGCCAGGGCAGGTGGGCTGGACTCGAACAGCTGAAAAACAGATGCCATACGAGGTTTCTCTGAGAACTCACCATCAAGGCTGCCTGTGTCTGGACAATAACAATGACCACCACAACCATAACGACAGCTAGCTAGTCAAGGTTTACAAAGCATCTTACAAATATTTCATGTGAGTCTCACAAGGACCTCGGGAGGCTGATGTTATCATCATTGCCTTTCACAGATGAAGAAGGCTGAGGGAGGATCACACCCAGGATCACACAGCTAGTGGAGCGTCTGAGGCTGTATTTGAACCCAGGTCTTCATGCCTCCAGGTCTAATGTTCCATCTGTTTCACCACCTACCTGACTCCAGGGAAATTACAAGAATCAAATTTCCTCTAGCCATCCTGCACACAAAATTCGAGTTTCCTAGGAAGGCTGCATAGGTCTTCGGCACATGTAGGTTGTCAGACAGGAAGTTGTACCCAGGCAGAGCTTTGCCATCCGAGAGCCCCTTTCGGAGGGGTGGGGGTGTCCTCTCCAGTGGCGTCCATTTCCATCCAGCAGCTATGATCCTTCCCCTCCCACCCCACCCTACAGGGCATCCCCTGAATAGAAGGCTCCCCAAACAGTCTGGCAAGTAACATCCTTTTGTGACTCCACAGAAGACAAAGTTTGGAGGGGGGCGTTGCTTCTTGGTCTCTCTTCTGTATCTCTCCCATCAGGTCCTCCGCATGCTCAGTCAGAAGCTGAAAGCCTCCAAACTCTACTAGCTAAAGTGATGGAATCTCGGGCTAATAATGATAGCTCATGGATGTTTACCATTTTAGAGTTTTTCTAAATGCTTTCATCTTTATTATCTCATTTCATTTGATCTTCACAACAGCCCTGTGAGATAGGAAAGGCAGGTACTAATATCCTTACGGTTTACATGGGGATAGTGAGACTCAGAGGTAAAGTGAATTTTCTAAAGTCATAAAGAAAATGAATACAACAGAGTCTAGATTTGAACCTGACTCTTTTACCTCTAAGATAAGATGTCTTTCCACTACACCTTGATGTGTCTAATTGCTAAGTTACAAATAATCATTCACTCAGTTCAGGTGGGAACAAGGGTACACGCACATCAGGCCTGCGAGTGTAAGACCAGACGTATACTTTCATCAGTGCAGGGAAGTCCCTCAATAAATACAGACCAAAGTTTCTACATCTAGAGTTGGATGGAACCACAGAAGTGATCTAGTCCAGCTTTCCCATTTTACAGATAGAGAAATTGAGGCTCATGGAAGTTAAGCTACTTTACCGGACTTATACAGGCATCAAGCATCAGAGGTAGGAGTTGAATCCAGGCCCTCTCTCTCTATAGGCATCTAAGTGGTACAGTGTACAGAGCACCAGGCCTGAAGTCAGGAAGACCTGAGTTCAAACATTCAGTGCCTCAGACACTTACTAGCGGTGTGACCCTGGGCAAGTCACTTAACCCTGTTTGCCTATTTCCTCATCTGTCAAATGAGCTGGAGAAAGGAAATGGCAAATCACTCCAGTATCTTTGCCAAGAAAACCCCAAATGGGCTCACGAAGAGTTGGACACAACTGAACAGCAACCACCACCACCAACAAACTTCACACTCTAGAACCAGCACTCTTTCTGCAATACCATTTGACAGCTTGTAGTAGTGTTTCAAGGAACTGAGAATCTCAGGGTCACTTAGAGTAAGTCACTATACAGCAGAGGCCACAGTCTCTCCCAGTCCCAAGGCCAGCTTTCAGTCACCATGCTTCTGCCTCAAGTCTCAGACAAGGCTGACTCTTTCAGCTGCCTCGGTTACGGAGGAAGCAAGGCCCTGTACATCTATTTGGGCTTTAGGTCCATCCCAAGGTCTCAGGTCAAAACAATTATCTTTTCATTTGGAGGAACTAAGGGACCAGAACTCAAATGTATTCTAAATCAGCAATTTTCAAAATCATTTAATTCTTATTAAAAAAATAGAAAGTAGTTCAAGGGAAACAACTAGATATGGAGAAGTATCCTCTATCTAATTAAAAAAAAACTGATAGGAAAACTGGTAAGAAGTTTGGCAGAAATTAGATTCAGACCAACTTTTTATACAATATACCGTAATAGGTTCCCAGAGGATGTGTGACCTGAATATAAAAGTTCAAAACATAAAAAACGTAAAGGAGAATAGAAGGTCTAGAGATGATCATAAAAACAAAATAGGCAAATAACAGACAAAATAAAAAATAAAGATGCATTCTTTCCCATCCAAGTTCCTGGACACATTGAAATCTATCCGTAGAGCCCTTGGGGATCTGTGGACCCCAGATTAAGAACTCTTAGATGTTAGTGGATTGTGTCAGAAGAATTGTACGGGCTTACAATAGAGAAGGGATGACAATATTTGAAGAAACAGACAACAGTTGTTTTTTTTTCCCTACCCTGAACTAGAAGAGTCCCTGCCCGTGAAAACCACATCTTCCTTTAGGTTAAATCAATCCAGTTCGATTCAATAATTATTTATTAATCTCTTGTACAAGTACTAGGGATAAAAATGTGAAAAACAACACAATCCCTGGCCTCAAAGGGCTTGTAGTCTAAACAGAAAAGATTTACAACCTGTATGGAAATAAGAATGCAACAAAGCAGAATGAGGGAGAAAAGGAAAGACACAAGGACTCTCAGGAAACTCAAGAAGGAAGTGATAGAAAGCAGCTTCACGGAGGAGGTGATATCTTAGTTGGGTCTTAAAGAAAAAGGAGTTTCAAACAAGTAGAAAAGAAGATAGGGATGCATGCCTGGTCACACAGGACAAGGAAGTCAGCCTAGCTGAAACGTATGCCAAGAAAGTCAAATGACCACCATCACCTTGGCCACCACCTTCCCTCAGACTTTGATGGAGATACCCCAGGACCCTGAATCTATGAGTCTTGAGAATAGCGATGCTTCCCTCATCCTGGGAAGCGACTCCTCTGGAGAGATGCAACCTGGCCATTGGCTCTGCAGGTGCTGCATCTGCATCAATTGAAGACCTAGAAAAGAAAGTTCTTGCCACCAAAGTCCTTGGCACTGCCAAATCTTTCAACATCAGAAACTGATAAAATTTTGTCAATGGAAATGACACTAAATAAGAAACATTAGCATTTGCTTTGTGGCTACACCCTAAGGACAATGGGACTTTTCCAATTGACTTGCAACTTAAAATCTTCCATTTGTATTGTCTCTGCCATCGGATTGTGAGTTCCTTGATTGCAGGGATTCCTTTCTTTTCTATTTGCATTCCCAACACTTAGCACCAGGCTTTGGATGTAGTAAGCACTTAATAAGTGCTTTATGTATTTATTCATTCATTCCAAGCATGGGGAATAACGTGTGTAAAAAACAAAAGGACAGTTCCACATGCAACTCATGTATATTCCATTGAGTTTTACTGAGGGATATGGGTTATCACCAACCAGATCTTGTATGAATAGGAGTGCAGGGACTGTGAAAGGTAGCAAGGTTTCTTTGAGTGCTTCCAGATAAGAGGCACATCCCAAGCCTATAGAGTTCTGGTTCTTCTGACAGCTTTTTGCATGTCCATACAAACATCAGTGGCCATGTAAGGGTTGCAGGATATGTTTTTGGCAGCAATGAAACTTGAGACTGGATGCCTCTTGCTTATTTAGAGAAAGATTTCTGCTTTTGACATTACTCGTTACCAGTAGGGCCCCTGATCTTCAAGTGTTATTGAAGATTTAAAAATGCTAATTGGCCAGGGTGCACATGCTTGAGCTAATGGACTGTCTTTTAAGCACTCATGATCGGTCTTTGAAGCAACTCAACTTGGCAAACATCCAAGAACCTCATCAGCCTCAGATGTAGGTGCCTGTTGTCTAGGGAGAAACCCATGATGGGCTGGTTCTCATAATTAACCTAAGAATGATATATAGTCAGTCGCATGGGGAGGTAGCCGTTAATACAGGATGGAGCATCTACTCAGTTTGAAAATGAAAAAATAGCCTGAAAATGACCTTGGCAGAAGCTATTGGTGTCTTAGAAGGGGGGGAGGGCGTCAAAGGGTCTAAGCCTTTTGTAAAAGTTAAAATGAGAGAAAAGATCATTTTCCGTTTTGACATACAAATTTACGAGGATATCAATGGTTATGTTTTGAAGGAAACATGGAAGCAAAAGTGAGGGTACTGAAGCACACCGAATGTAACAGTTTCTTCAGCTTGTGTGGGGAGCCTCCCCAAATCAGAGCGTTTCTAGCAGTTCCAAGAACATTACCAAAAACAAAAACAACGACAACCATACTGGCTCTGTCTGTCATTTAGCCTAACTTATGTTCATACATCAGCAATGCCTGGAAACTGGAGGTGAATCATAGCAGCCACAACAAGGCACTGGCTAATGAAAAAGGTCAACCAGGACCTGTGTGGTCAGATTTGTGCATTAGGAAGATTATTTTGGCAGCTGTGTGAAGGACAGGTTGGGAAGAGGAGAGTATAAAAGCAGAGAGACCAGTTAAGGGATTAATAAAATGCAACAATTGCATATGTGTGTATATATGATAGAAATGCTAACAAAATACAATTGTCTATGTGTTCATGCATATATGCTAATAAAATGTAACAATTATATGTGTGTATCTATAACAATTATATGTGTATACACATATATATACAACTGTTTTATTAGCCTCATAACTGCTCTCTCTGCTTCCATCTTCTCTTTCCAATCCGTCCTTCAGACAATTGCCAAAATCAGATAGGTAGATGATATAGATTATTAGATCTATGTAGATATTCAGCTATAACTATATTTGTATAGATTCCAATCTATATATGTCCATACCTATGTAGTATCTCTATAAGTATATATAGATAAGATCTAACAACATTCATATAGATCTATCTATATCCACAGATATCTATAGATAGAGCTACATATCTCTATTTTAGATATATATATGATGTGGATATATTTATGGTATTATAGGTATGTATAAATATATGTGAATATAGATATATATCTACATACATGAATGCAGATATATCCATATAGATGGCCTATCTGTAGGTAGATAGATAGATAGATAGATAGATAGATAGATAGATAGATAGATAGATAGATAGATAGAATAATGGATAAATCCCTAGACTTGGAGTCTGGAGAGACCTGAATTCAAATTGCGTTTCAGATATTTACTAACTGTGTGACCCTAACCAAGTCACTTAAGCACTTCAAACAATCGGGTCAATAAACATTTGTTAAGCACTTACTATGTGCCAGACACTGTGCAAAATGCCAGGGATACAAAAAGAGACAAAAGATAGTCTCTGTCTTCAAGGAGCTTAGATTCTAATGAGGGAGACAACAAGCAAATAAATATAAAGCACACTGTATACAAGATAAATATGAAATAATTAACAGAGGGGGTGGGAATTGGTTGGGAAAAGTTTCCTGTAGAAGATGGGTTTTTATTTGAGATTTAAAGGAAGCCAAAAAGGTCAGTAGTCAGCATGGAGTAGGGAAAGCATTCCAGGCATGAGGGACAACCAGAGAAAACACCTGGAAATGAGAGATGGAGTGTCTTGCTCAGAAAAAAGCTAGGAAGCTGGTATGACTGCATAAAAGAGAATGTAAGAGAGGAATAAGGTGTAACAAGACTAGAAAGGTGGGACTAGGCCAGATTATGAAGGGCTTTGAATGCCAAACAGAGGATTTTGTATTTGATCATGGAAGTGATAGGGAGCCATTGGAGTTTATCGAGTGAAGTGGGGAGATGGCATGGTCACACCTGCACTTTAGAAAAATCACTTTAGTGGCTGAATAGAGGATGGAATGAAGTGGAGAGTGACTTGAGGCAGGCAGACCCAACAGCAGGCTATTGCACTAGTCAAGGCATGAGGTGATAAGAGTCTTCACCAGAGTGGTAGCAGTATCAGAGAAGAAAAGGGGATGTATTGGAGAGATGCTGCAAAGGTGAAATTGACAAGCCTTGGCAGTGGCTTGGATATGGGGGATGAGAGATAGTGAGAAATCCAAGATGACTTTCAGGTTGTGAGCCTGTAAGGTTAATGGGATATGAATATCTTCCCTGCCCATTAATAGGCCTCACATGGAGCCCTTTAAGGGAAGCTTGCTTAGGGAAGGCTTGCTTGTAGGAGGCTTTCACACCATTTGTCACACTGAGTCACAAGGGTTGTGATGCCTTCTGGCTCTGAGAAATAGGCTCTGAGAAGTGTGTATACACATACATACACACACACACACACACACACACACACACTGAGTTGATATTTTTCTTTGGGGGCTTGCTTATAAGGAGGACCTTGTGATTCCTTGGCTGAGACTCAGACTAGCTGTATGTTCAGCCACCACCCCGCCCCTGCTCACATGTAAAGGTTCTCGATTCAGTGGTGTATGTTAAGTATGTAGCAATATTGCTTTGATTCAGGCAGTTAAGAGCCCTGTCTGTTGGTGTAATTTCTCTGGTTATATTTTCTCTGACTTTTCCACTGACCTAGTGAATGTAATTAAAGAAGATTATTGACCCCTTTAAAGTTGCTTTCCTTTAAAAGCAGATTAAAGAACCTGTGCTAGCAGGCCATCCTGGGTATGCTAGGGTGCTTGCTGCTACAGAGCCTGAGGTAGGTACCAGGAAGATGGTGTTGCTCTATACAGTAACAGAAGGTAGAAGTTTTAGGAGGAAAGATAATGAGCTTCATTTTGAATATGCTGAGTTTGCTGGACATCCAGCTCGAGATGTCTGAAAGGCAGGTAGAGATGAAAGACTGGAGGTTAGCAGAGAGGTTGGGGAAAGATAGGTAGATTCGAGAATTGTTAGCATAGAGATGGTAATTAAACCTCTGAGAGCTGATGAGGTCACTAAGTGAAGAAAAGAGCCTAGAGGACAGAAAAGGGCCTAGGACAGAACCCTGAGGGACACCTGTGTTAGTGGGTGTGATCTGGAGGAAGATCCAGAAAATGAGACAGAGAAGGAGTGGTCAGATAGGTAGGAGGAGAACTAGAAGAGAACAATATAGTGAAAACCTAGAGAGAAGAAAGTATCAAGGAAGAGAGAGTGATCAACAGTGTCAAAGACAGCAGAGAGGTCAAAGAATTACCTCATCTTTAAAATGAGGATATTATCTATCTCCCAGGGTTATTGTGAGGACCAAATAAATAATATAGATGTGGTATTTTGCTAACCATAAAGAATTATCTAAAGGTCAGTTATTATTATGGTTATTATTATTATTATTAAGCAAGGATGAAGGCCTGAACCAGGGTCGGAGGTGTGGGAATGTAGGGGAGAAGGAAAGGAAAGTTGAGTTAGTATGAAGGGAGAATGAACAGGAGGCCAAGTAACAGAATCCAAGAATTTCTGGACTGGAAGGGACCACAGTGGCTTCCCACGTCCACATCCTGTAGTCTCCTCACCGTGGCCCCATTCTGACCTCCACCCAGGGGCTTGCTGAAGCTAGCTCCTATTGACTCACAAGCACCAATTGCTATCATCTTCGATGGGAGCAACTATACCTCAGAAATTGGCAAAGGCCATGTTTGACTTGCTGTTTTTGTTGATAGTCCAGGCCTAAGAAAGTGAAGAAGAAAACATTAACAACGTAGATTAAACTAAAAAGTACGCTGTGAATACGAATTTTAAGAGAGTTGGTTGTTAAACATTTACTAGTATACCCCTGCCTCCATCCCACCAGCAAATTGTACTCTACCCCTGAGTCCTCCTGACTCTGATGGATGATACCTTTGCCTTATCTGTCTAGTAATCAGGCCTTTCCCGCCTTTCCAGTATCCTCAAGGGCAGAATGTTTGTATCCCCCTTATATAGCTCAGTGTCCGGCACTTAGTAAGTACTTAATAAATGTTTACCTATCTATCTAGACCCATACTTAAACAAGGTTTCCTAATCTAAACAAGCATTTATTAAGCACTTACTGTATGCCTCTGCTAAAGCACTTGACAGATATCTCGTTTTACCTTTGCAGTAACCCTAGAAAGTAGATGCTATCATTATCCCCATTTTATAGTTGAGGAAACTGAGGCAGACGAGGATAAGTAACTTACCTAGGGTCACACCGCTATTAAGTACCTGAGGCTACATTTGAACTCAGGTCTTTCCGACTCTAGGCCCATTTATCTTGTCATCCAGCCAATACTTGAATTCCTTCAATGAGCGGAAACTCACTGCATCCTAAGGAAACTCATTCCACCTTTGGACAGCTCTGCTTATTAGAGTTTTTCTTACCTCAAACCTACGTTTGCTTATTTGCAGCTGTTGTCTATTACCCCTGGTTCAGCCTTTGGGGCCAAAGAGAACAAGATGAGGAGTATTTTTTTCCATATGACAGCCCTCTCTTCAAGTACTCACACATAGCTATCATCCCCTCCCCCAGCCCCACCCCCAGGCTTCTCTTCCCTGGAGTAAACATTCCCAGTTCCTTCAACTATACCTCTCATAACATGAACTCAAGGCCTTTCACCAATTCCAATTGCTCTGCTTTGGATGCTCCTCAGCCTATCAATGTCCTCCCTAAAATGTGGTCTCAGAAATGAAGAACTGATCCTGTCTCTCTCTGTCCAAAGCAGTGAGCCATAGCACTATTATCACCCCTTTTTCCCCTGGGAGCTGTGTGTTCTTTAACCAGCCTTCTCGAGACAGTGGCATTCTAGTAAATGTTTAACAACGGGCTCTCTGAAGATGCACCAACGCACTTTAAAGTTTAATCTGCAGCATTAACAATTTCTCCATCACTTCCTTAAGTCTAAACAACGAACAAAACAATAAATCAAGCCCTGATTTGTTGCATTTCCTGATTTCTGAGGTATAAAAGCTTACATTGGAAATTTAACAGTTGGCCATCATAGGCCTACATGAGCTGATTCCAGCATACCCATGCCCCAAGATCACATTAGCAGGGCTTGTTGCAATATCAGGGAGGAGATGTTAAAGGAGAGGAAAGAATCAAGTTCTAGGATTTAGAATCTAAAGCTAAATGTGCACTGAGAGTCAGCATCACGCCTAGGGAAGATTCTTGATCCTACGACTACAATACATTATTTAACTTAACATAAGCTTAAGCTCATACACATAATGATTAAGGATTACAAAGTATTTTACGCATCTCATCTTACTAGCACCTCCCTGTCAGGGATCTAGCCTGTATAACCATATAGACCTGTCTGCTTCCTATGCACAGCCTGAGGCTGGCCTGATCTCAATTTGAAGAGCAAGAGGCATAGACATTTTGGAAGGCTACCTTATCTACCTTTCTGTTGTTAAGAAGGTCCACATGTAAGGTATCCCATACAATTATTTCTACCATAATTTGACTTCCTCTCCCACAAGGATCCCACAGCCTCCCCTAGTCACTTGTTTTCATATTTAACATCTCGGAAAATTATATTGCAAAAGAAAAAAAGATTAAGGCTTGCAACCACGAATAACTTACCCAGCAAGAATGAGTGTAATCCTATAGGGAAAAAAATAATGCAATAAAAGACTGTCAAGCATTTCTGATGAAAAGACCAGAGCTGAGTAGAAACTTTGAAATGCAAACGTAAGTGTCAGGACAAACAAATACATTTGAGCTATTGGAAGGGGCTAAACAGTGTTGACATACTAACATCCTAATAGGAGAAGACAAGACAGCTGTCCTCTCAGAATTCTGTATTTAATTGTAACAGGGGGAGTCTAATATAGATAGAGTGGATAGACAGTGGATGGTTTTGTTTTATTCTGATTGCATTAGAGAGTAAAGAAAAGGGAGGGAAAAGGAATACATTAGAAAAGAATGGAAGAATAATAGGTGGAACTTAGTATTTCTCATAAATAAGAAGAACATATAAGCATGGAGTAAAGGGTGGAGGGAGTGGACCCTCCCACCTGAACCAGACAAAGGAGGGTTGAACACACATAGAAAAAGTTGAGTTTAGAAATTCATTAAGTTCGACAAGGAAACAGGCGGGGACAAGGATGGGGAAAGAAGGATTTACAAAGGAATGGAGAACTGAGGAGGGAATATCATAAGCAAAACAAACCATTAAATCAAAGGGTAGACTCCGATTGGGAGATTAAAAGAAAACTATATGTAAGAGTCAGTGATCAGGGTTTGGGTTGGAAGATTAAAAGAGGAGCAGTGAAGTAAAAACACACCACTTCAATTATAGATCATTGGTGGAGATCATTTTCCTTCTTTTTCACCATCTTATTCTTTGTGAAGAATGGGAAAAGCATACGAGGATGTGGTGGAGGAAAGTGCACAATTAGTCATCGTAACTTTTAAAATGAATGGAATGAATTTACCTGTAAAATGGAAGAGCACAGCAGAATGGACGAGAAGGCAGAATTCAACAATATGTGGTATATAAGAAAAATATTTGAAATGTAAAGATTCATATACATTTAAAGAATGAGAATAAAGCACAATTTATTATCCTTTAAACTAATAAAAAAGCAGGTATAGCATTGATAATCTCAGGCAATGAAAATAGACAAGGTTAAAAGAGATAAATAAGGAAACAACATTACTCTTAAAGCGCCCTACAGAATGAAATAATATCAACATATATAAGTACACACACACACAGGAGACAATATCTAAGGAATAATCCTAAAGGAAAAATAAATCAAATTAACAGGGAGAAAATGCAGTAAAATAGTTGGTGACCTCAATATATCCCTTTTAGACCTCAACACATTTAACAAAAAGATAAATTGGAAAGAAGTTAAGAACTCAAAGAGAATGTTTTTAAAAATAACTCTGATAAATATTTGATGATTACTGAATGGCAATAGTATAATACATATCCTCAACATTGCTGTGGTACATTTACAAAACTTGACCATATATTAGGACATAAACACCTAATAAACAAGTGCAGAAATATTAAACACACCCATTACTGACCACATTGCAATGAAAAATTATAATAAATGGTCTTTGAAGAAAGAATACTAACTTGCAATTAAATTAAATAATTTACTCCAAAAGAACTGGTACATCAAATACTATATTGTAGAACGAAGAGAAAGTTTCATCAAAGAAAATGACAACAATGAGATGATATATCAAAACATTTTGGATAAAGCCAAAGCAGCTCATGGAAGAATTTGTACATCCAAAGAGGAGGGAGAGATTTTTTTTGTTCACAGATGATTGTGCGCTCAATGCAGCTTCTGAAGCTGAAATACAACAAAGTATGGATTGATTCTCTGCTATTTGTGCTAATTTTGGCCTAACAGCTAACACCAAGAAAACACAGGTGCTCCACCAGTCAGCACCACACCATCCATATGTGGAACCATTGCTTACAGCAAATGAAGAAGTTTTGAATACTGTGGACTAAACACTTACCTTGGCAGTATAACTTTACAGGGATATACACATTGATAATGAGGCTGACACAGACATTGCCAGAGTTAGTTCAGTGTTTGGGAGGCTCCAAAGGAAAATGTGGGAAAGAAGTATTAGAATAACTACCAGACTGAAGGTCTACAGAGACGTGGTGCTGACCTCATTGTTGTATGCCTATAAAACCTGGACAGTCTACCAGCACCATGCCAGGAAACTGAATCGCTTCCATCGAATTGTCTTAAGATTCTGAAGATCACCTGGCAGGAAAGGCACCAGACACTGAGGTCCTTTCTCGAACTAAACTGCCAAGCATTCAGACTCTATTGCAGAGAATGCAACTCTGATGGGCAGGCCATGTTGTTCAAATGCCAAAGTACACTTGCCTAAAAGACAAAAGTGGAGAATTCACACAAGGCAAGAGCTTACATGGTGGTCAAAAGAAGCCATATAAGGACACTCTCAAGGTCACTTTGACGAGCTTTGAAATTGATTTCATGACATGGGAGATGCTGGCAAAGGACCACCCAGCATGCCATACCTGCATTAAAGAAGGCACTGTGCTCTATGAGCAAAGCAGAATTGAAGTAGCTCAAAAGAAACATGAGATGGGCAAATTTAGAGAATCCAGCCCAAAGGTTCACATGGACTATTAGTGCCCAATCTGTGGTAGAGCATGCCAAGCTCTTATTGGTCTGATCAGCCACAATTGATCACAGTGTAACTTGACTCTATTATAGTGACATCATTTTGGTCCTCTTAAAGAATGAAGAACAGCAACCAAACAACAACCAGCTACATCTCCTAACAGAAGAGAGAAGAAACAGATCGATGGATCCATGGAATTCTTTTCAAATATTTACTGATTTATTTATTTTTAGTTTTCAACATTCACTTTTATAAGATTTTGAGTTTTAAATTTTCTCCCTCTCCTTCCTCTCTCTCCTCTCCAAGACAGGGTGAAATCTGATATAGGCTATACCTGTACAATCACATTAGACATATTTCCACATTAGTCATGTTATAAAGGAGAATTACAACCAAGGGAAAAAATCATGAGAAAAAAAAAACCAACAACAAAAAAAGAGAGAAAGAGAAAATAGTCTGCTTTGATCTGCCTTCAGATTCCATAGTTCTTTTTCTGGATGCGGATAGCATTTTCTATCATGAGTCTTTTGGAACTGTCTTAGATCATGTGCATGAAATTTTAAAAGAAAAACTAGAAAAGTAACAAATCAAGAACTCAGATAAACACCAGAATGGAAATTCTGAAAATCAAAAGAGACAGTAACAAAATTTAGGACAAAAAACTGACCCTCAAATGAATAGTGAATTTATAAGTAAAATTAAGAGCTGGGGGGGTCTTGAAGGGGGAAATTAATAAAATAGATAAACTATAAATTAATCTGATTCTTTCACAGAGATAGGAAAATCAAATTGCCAACATCAAAAATGAAAAAGGAGAATTCACAACAAATGAAGAGAGAGAGAATTTTTAAAAACTGTTTTCTATATTGTATGCCAACAGAGCTAATAAATGAAATGTATGGCTTCTTACAAATGTATAAAATACCAAGATTAATATTATAAGGAAAAAAATGGGATAGAGTCTGGAATAGAAACTAGACCTGTCATTTTATCAGTATAGGGAACTCCTAGATATGAAAATTCTCTTTACCAATATCTCTAACAAATACCAACACAAAAATATTGAACAAAATATCAGCAAAGAGGCTACATTATCATATTAAAGGACCATACACTATGATTAGATTTAATTTATGCCAGAAATAGAGTGTTGGTTCAACATTAAGTAAAGTATCGACACAATAGGTCACATAAATAGCTATAAAAATCCTATTATTTTATCAATAGGTGCAAAAAAAGCTTTAGGAAAAAATACAAGAATTTCTATATTCAAAAAATTGAAAATATAGGAATATGTGGACCTTTCTTTAATACAGTAAGCAGTATTTATCTAAAATCAAGGCCCAGCGTTATTATAATGGGGATAAGCTACATATCTTTCTAATAAGATCAGGGGTGAAGCAAGGATATCTATTATCACCACTGCTATTATATATAGTGCTAGAAATTCTACCAAGAGGAAAAGGACAAGAAAAAGAAATTGAGGGAATAAGGATGGGCAAAAGGGAAGCATAATTAACATATTTTTTACAAATGATATGATGGTCCAAATTGATATACATTATTCTCTTGAGACAACTCCTCTTTTTCTTCCTTATTAGTATTGTTCATTCTTGAAAACTTCCTATTCTTCCTGGGCTGACTTCCTGTATAGAATTTTGGTCCATCAGATTCCACCTACCTTCTTCTGAAAGCACTGAAATCTGCTTTCCGAAAATTTAGGTTGCAAAAAGATGATGCCCAGATTTCCTGTCCTCTTTCACAAACTCTAAGAAACTGTAGTCACTCTCCACCAAAAAAGTTTACTGTAATTTCCAGCCCAGCAACCAGTTTTTCTCTGTTGGTGACAATCAGTAACAAAATAAAATGTCTCTTTGTTGGTTCTATCACCTTTTGAAGGATAGAATTATCATTCAGGCAAGTTAAGAAATTATTATCTGCTGCTCTTTGAGCAGAGAGAGTACTCCAGCAGATGCTTGGATAATATATCATGTCTCTGTGCATGGTTTATGATTTTTCCCCTGACTCATCTATATCTTCTTTCTGTCTAGGTGGTCTCTGGTATGCCTCAGTGACAAAATCACTTCTATTCTTCCTCCATTGATTTTTACCCCAATGTTCACCATTTTTTCCTCATTCTGGTTCCTAAATCTCCTCATATCTCACAAAAGAATATCTTCTTAATATATTCCTTTTAAAAAAATCTGGTTTATTTTGCTAAGTTACCTAGCTGTGTCATATCTCAGTCACAGGTTTCATCTCATCCATTTTCCATGTTATCTAAGAAGCAGAGTTAAAATCTCTAGTTCCTCTTGATTGTTGCCTAAACTTTAGACATTTTTGTATAGATATTCAAGGCCAAGGGTTTTACTATTGATTCCTTTATTGGATTTTGTCCTTGTATACTTCTGGGTGTCTCAACTGCTATTCTTCCTGCATTATAGCTATTCTTTTTAGTATCTAAATTGGTTAGTTATCCTTAAGCAGTTCCCTCCCCTGCCTTTTAGTTTGACACCTCCTGTAGAATTTTAGTGTGTGGGATCCTTTCAATTCTTCCTCTGAACTCTTTGAAATCTGTTCACCCAAATTCTTCAGTATATATCATACTATGCTCAGTTTTACTCTACTCAGTCATAAATTCTAAGATGCTGTGTTCATCTTCCCCCAAGGTTCCTATAATTTCTACCTTCTGAAACTGGCTCTTTCTGGTAGATAAGAATTAGATCGATAGTAGCAGTTCCATTCATTGGTTTCTCTATTCTTTTAAAAAATATTTTATCAATACCTTTTGTTTTTACATAACAGTTATTTTAAGATATACCTCTCTTTTGTAAAAGAAAAGAATAAGATTTATGCACAACAAATATATTTGGCGCATCGGCTAGTATATATAGCTTTCTACTCCTATGGTCCTTCACCTCTCCAACAAAAGAGGAAAAGAGATTTATTTTGTTTTACTGGTTTGATTCACTCTGCACACTTTCATATAACTCTTCCTATATTTCTCTGAATCCTTCAAATTAATTTCTTACAATACAATTTGTTTTTTTACATTTACATGCCACAATTTAAGCTGTTCCCCTAATCATTGGCACTACTTTGTTTTGGTTCTCTGCTATTATTAGAGCTACTACTATGAATATTTTGGCATATAAGGAATTTTCTTTTTGGATTTGACCACCTGTTTTCCATGACCAAAAAATTCATTACTGAATTGGTCAGCCTATTGAATAGTCTAGGTTGGTCCTAAGAAAGAAGATTTAACCTGTTACTAGGACTATCGTCAGAGTCTTTACAACATGGTAGAGCTTAGGTTCCTTTGGAATAGCCTTCAAGAACTCAGGGCCACCTTCTAGACATAATAAGTATCAGAGTATTTCTTTGAGTTGGATGGATATGCCAAGAGAACTCATCTGTCAATACGGTACACCTATTTTGAACAGACAGTGCAAATAGACAATGAACTACGCCCAGAAATGAGCATAGGATCAGAGCTTCTCCCTGAAGGAAAAATAAGGCCCATTTTTTAAGCATCAGAATTCTTCTGGTGATGCCGTAAGGCTATGATAAAAAAAAATGCTACAGCCTCCAAGGAACTGAAATTAAGGATCACCCAGAGAGCAATGGTGAGGTACCTGATAGGTAAGGTGAGGTACCCATGACAAGTAAAAAAATCAAGTAAGAATAGGAATGCTGAGGATATCAACAGAAAAAAAAAGATGGATTGGAAATATAGGGAAAGTAAGGGATAATGGTGGACAGCATGGGCATCTACAGAATGTCAATAGAATCAGGAGAAGGTTCCCAGCCTGTTAGAATGGTACCTGTTGTGGTAGATTTATGGGAGGGCATGGATGAACTCTACATAGGATAGGCTGGCATGGAGAGCTGTATCATTGGAGAGAACTCCTGAATCAATGAGATCACATATCCATGGGCACATTGGAATGCCAATTTTAGGATCCCTCAATGCCCAGCTTTTAATCTATTTCTGAGACTCTTGATCTATTTCCTCTTTCCGTCCTGGGCAAATTCCCAGCTATGGTCAGTTGGAAGAGCGTCTGAGGCAAGGCATGGATGAGTTGGTGCTACTTAATTTGGTGTCAAGGTAGGATGGGAAGAAGAAGGTATGCAGGAATTAGATATTATTTATCTTGTTTTGCTACTATTTCTCTTGTTTTCTCCCTTTCAAGCATAGGCCTCAATTTTCTCATCTGTAAAATGAGGGGGTTGAACTAGATCTCTAAGGTTCTTTCTAAAACTAACATTTGATAATTGTATGGACTCCAAGATCACAAGGGAAATGCCTGGAAACCCTCCATAAGCCCCTCCTAGTGGCATAACACCATCCCATGCTGCCTCAGTGTGGTTTTTAGTTTATCCCGTATACTTTGTATGCCTGTGCGAAGTTCTCTACCTTCCCTTTTTCCCAAGACTAAACGAAAGTCTCAACTAGTATCTGCCCCAAAGAAAGAAGAGAAGATCCATACAACCTAGAGTAGACCAGCTCTCACTTAGTTCTGGTGGTTGCCCAGGTACCTTGACATGCAGAACTTTTGACCTTTGACTGCTGAGTTGCTAAGAAGGAGCACACAGGGACTGGTTTGATCAGCTTTGACCAATGTCTCAAGGTACAGTTGTTATTTACGCAGCAGTATTTAGAAAGTGTTGCATGGCATTATTTTTCTTCATTGATTTAGATATATGTTGATGTGATTGATCAATATAAACCATATACATTGATGGGTTTGCTTATTTTGCCAGATTCTGATAATAAACCTATCTTGCATGTGTAGAGTGCTTTATAATATGTTTTCCCAGATATTCTCTCCCTTGATACTCCAAACAATCCTTTGACATAAATAGGGAAGGTTTGTTTTTTAAACTATTTTTATTATAGAGATGAGACAGCTGAGATTCAAAATGGTAAGGTGACCTGTTCAAAGTCATATAGTGAATAAGTAATAGAGTTTGGGTTGGAACCCTAGTCTTCTAAAAACCAATTCTAAAGCTCTTTCCATGACATCAAAGTAGCTCTCCCTGGCAATACTTAGGAACAAAGTGGTAAAGGAATTCCCTTTCCCCAGCCTCTGATCAAGGCCTCAGCAGCTTCAACCATTGTGATCCTGATGTGAGAAGACATGAAGCCTTCCTTCCATCACTGCCAGTAAGAGCAGGAAACCTTTCTATCCCAAGGCACCAGTGTCAAGGAAGGACAAGGGGAGGGCATGGCTCCTCAGCATGAAAGAAGGAAACAGGATACTTTGGAAGAGGGTACTTCAAAGGGGGACTGGACATGAGAAATATTTGGCACCTGGTGTGTTTCTCCTGGGAAGGTCTGAGCCTGAGAAGTTCACGAACCCTGGAAACCTCATCATAGAAGAGGCAGCCCATTAATCCAGAGCTGCCAAGAGAAGTTCCTTGTTCGGGAGGGTTGGGAGCAGATTGAATCAGTGACAGGGCCCATCATTCTTTTGAAATAGAAGGAGCTGCGGCAGCAGAATGATGTCCCTCTCCAGTCAGCAGCTGTGAGTATCTGATGCCTTGGGGTGGGGAAGGAAGGTCTGGAAGGCCTTCACACAGCCCAAAGGAAAGTTTCAGGTTGTGTCTCCAATATTTAGCGTTTTTCCAAATGTCCCTTCTCGACCATTTGCAGATTGATTGAACTTCTTGGGTAGGACAGTTTCTTAAGATCTTTGGGAATTATATTTAATTCTAGCCTAGGCACATAAGATATGGCATTAGAAAACATGGACTCGCTCTGCATCTATAGCTAAAATGCAAAATCACCTTGGGCTTCTTCTCTATAAGCTTCAGTTTTTCAATCTGTAAAATGGGAAGATTTGCTCCTTTCCCTATCCTCCTCCTAGGGTCGTCTAATCTCATTGCTGGGAGGGAGTTCAGAGATGGTCAAGTCTAACCCACTCCACCAATGAAGAAACAAATCCCACAAGAACAAATGAGCTGCCCGAGGTCATACTGCTACTTACTGGAAGAATTCAGATCTCCCAATTTCTGGCTCACAAAAATATGCTAAAAAGGAATAGGAAAGAGATCTATTTTAAAAAGCAGAATTTTCAGTTTTCTGCAAGAAAAGGGCTTTAAAAACCAGTGTATTATTATCCCCACTTGAGAACCCACTGGACTTCATGGCCACATCCCAGGCACTAGGGCTGATGAGACTCTGTCTCCCACAAAATAGCCTGAGGGAAGTGTTTGAAACAGAACCCTCTCTGTTATCACAGAGCAGTTATTAAGCATCCACAATGTGTCACAGAAGCCAAGGTCCCTGCCCTGCAGATACAGTCATCCTAAAAAAGGAAGCAGGCAGATACACTTAAAAGAAACCATTCCACCTAGCAGATACTGAAAGTGCTTCTAACACCCAGATCCTACACTAAGGACTCTTAAAACAATGCAAACACTCAGCATGCTTGACTGGAGCCTCCTCTGGCAAACTACCTCTTCTGCTCAGGGGGAGAGAGAGCTTGGGACTCCAGGTGGAAATGTGACTTACTTCCTTCACTCTTTCCTGCCTGTGCCAGGTGGGAAGCTGGTCTCACTCACTGCAGCCTCGCTTCCCCTCAGTCCTGCCGTCCCTCCTTCCCTCCCCTCCTTTCCAGGAAGTGAAGCTTGTTTGGTATTCATACCATGTTGTCCTTGCCTGTCTCGATTCTGCGAAGTCTTGACTTGACCTCTCTCTGTATCTCTCAGTTGCCTTGGGGGAGAGGGGAGTGGAAGGGGAGAAAGGAAGGGAAGGAGGAGGAAGGGAGAGAGTGAAGATCTTAGCATTTACCTAATTAGTGGTAATTAGGAGGCAGGGCCTGGATGCTCTCCTCACAGCTGCTCCAAAGGACAGAGAAACAGCTCAGAGAGTTGCCGCCTAAGTGGGCATTGGAAACACTTTGGGCGAGAGCCATCACCTGCCTTTCATCTCTTTTGACTCCCCCACCAAGGATCAGATGGTTTTATCCTTTTCTTCACAACTGTTTCTACAAGATTCCCTTAGTGTGATCTGCTGTGAAACATGGAGGAATGGGGACAGATGGGTCCACGCTATGCTTACACCCAGAGAGCCATTAACATTACTCAACATAACTTAGACCGGATATGTATATACCTCTATTCTCAAGATTCTAGTATAGGTCT
The DNA here is from genome assembly GCF_011100635.1 of Trichosurus vulpecula. Lineage (NCBI taxonomy): Eukaryota > Metazoa > Chordata > Mammalia > Diprotodontia > Phalangeridae > Trichosurus > Trichosurus vulpecula. Next base: position 129,048,449 of record NC_050574.1, read on the forward strand.
AGTCCCTATGGCAAGTCTCAAGCTCAGCACTTGGGGTTGAGGGTATGAGGGGTGGGGGGAAGGGAAGAGAAGAGGCAGAGCATGTTGTGCTACTCTCAGTTCCTGGCATGGTTCCTAAGGGTTTTCCTCCTATACCTGGGAGACAGACTTAGCCTGGTAGAAAAAGCATGAAAATAGTCAGTCATGGGATCAAGGGCCTATTCCTAGATCCAGTGATTTGAGGTAACTCCCTGGATTTCATTATCTAATGTGAATCTTGAGAGAGTACTAATCCCTGAAGAGTAGAAATGAAGAGCTGTAATAGAAAACTTGTGGCTAAAAGGAACCTTAAAAGGTCACTCCTTTTTTTCCTCCTACTTCTACTCACCATCCTAAGCAGAGCCAGGAGGAGAGGTCATTCTTAAAGGGAATGTGGCCTGGCCAGCACCCACTTTAAAGAGCCAGCTGTTTGATATTGACTATCCTATCAATGCTTATTAATGTTTCTGATTAACCTCTATGGAGATCTGTTATCTCTGTGCCAGGGAATATACTATTAATTCCCATCTGTGTTGGATTACTTACAGTTAGTTGTTGGTACTTTTCCATAGTCTCACAACACATCTTAATCAGATGGTGAGTGGGTTTAATTAGCCGAAGTATAGGTTTTATTTTTTTTATTCATATAACTACTTAATCTAATGGAAGCCCATTATCTATGGCTTCTTTCCCATGCATAATTATTGCCGTTCATAATTGATGGTGCATCAGGGGTTGTGGCTGCAATATGGCAGCTGGAACACAATGTCGCCTCTCCACAGAATGAAGGTTGGAGAAAATGAGTTGTCAGTAAGACACTGGATGCATCGTTTTCATAGAGATGAGCTCCTATGTGAAAATTGCTGGCTGCCAGGTTCCTGCCAAAAAGAAAGAAACATGACTCTTGGCTGGATGACCTCTGCACGTTGCTTGCTGCAAAAGGCCTTTCAGGAGTCCTAGGGCTTAAGTGAAAATCAAGAACAGCTGGAACAGACAGCTATCTGTCCATCCATTGTCCCTCTAGAGCAGAGACTATGCCTTTCCTTGTTCTGCCTCCCCTTTCCCACAGGTCTGGGTTCAGTGCCATAAACCCATGGACATTCAGGATACACAAATTTAACTTCAGCACCTTGAACTATGACTTTGACGTGGGACAGAAAAATAGGGAATGAGAAAATATATATCGAAGAAATTATAGATGACTTCCTTGCTAGAAATAAGACTGAGGGTTTCCCTGTAGAGTATTGGGTTCCATGTTCAGATATTGTCACATGCCCTACAGAAGACACCAGTTGTTCCCATTAGGAACCATACACTTAGCCTAGATGAAATAGAATGACAAGAGTTCAGTGTGACTGCAAGGGATGGTGTGGATTTCCAAAGAGAGAGAAAAACAAAGTGAGTCCTAGCTATCTGAGTTTAGAAGAGGCAGGAAGGAAGATAGGATGACCTCAGGGGGTCAAAAGTATTTCGTGAGTCTACCACTCCCTCTATTGTATCTGATTTTTTTTCTCTCAATCCAGCTTGATTGAAGACCTTCCCAACTGAAACTGGTTGGGAGGGAAAGATGACAGAAGAATCAATCTCTCTCATAGAACCTGAATGATCCAGGATTGATATGGAAGATCCCAGAAAGTAAGGAAAGCTTTACTTCACAAACTTTGGCCAAATATCAGAGCATCTTGGGTCAAAGAGGACCATGAGGGACTCATGATGGAGCAGTGGACAGAATGCTGGATTTGGAGTCTTGGCTCTGCCCCTTATTACCCCGATGACCATCAATCAACACACTTTTTCTTTCCACATCTCTGTTTTTTCATCTGTAAAATGTGGATGTTAGACTAGGTGATCTCTTAGATGCTTTCTAGCTCTAAATTGATGATCCTATAACCCTGTTTTCCATCAGAGAGGTTGAGAATTTCAAAGGGTGTGCTATACCTCATGTTTCTGACCAAGGCTGTCTCCCACAACCCCTTGCCTCCAGCTCCCTCCTGTCCCATTTGCTCCAGTCAAAGGGAATCTACATAGCTGGGATCAAAGACTTAGTCCCCCTCCTGCTTGTCTCTTCCTATTAAAATGATGGCATCAGGGAAACCAGGCCATGGGAAGAGAAGATGCAAAGGCTAGCCAGTCAAGCTATCTCCTCCGGAAGAGTCCCAGCTCCAGGAGTTTGGAGCAGCAGGACAAATATATCAGAGACTTACCCTCCTGGCCATCAGGCTGTACGGGACTAGGGCTGTTGTGCTTGTGGTTTTTCCTTCCTTCCAGTTTTGCACAAATGTTTGCACAGAGGCTTCTGTGTCTGACCCACAGTCAGCAGCAGACAGGAGCCACGGATTCCTCTTGCAGCATTTTACAGGGTGACGGATCAGATAATGTACACTTAGCGAGTGCACAAATAATGTGAATCAGGGTTGGCATAGTGCAGTGAGGTGTAAAAAAAGCAATTTGAATTGTTCTAGGGAAATGCCAGAGACTCTCTGACACACGTACTTGCCAGAATGCTGGCCCCATACACCTTGGTGGTGCTGAGCTCTGAGTTCTGGCCAGAATGGCAACAAAGCGGGCAGCCAAAAGTGCCACTGAAGAAGAAGACTTCTCCAGAAAGTGTGGGGGAGGGGGTCTACTTAGCATCCGTGCAGAAGAAGAAAGACCAGGTGAAGGCTTGGTGAAGGCTTGATCGGTGGCTCTATTTGGCATCTTGGGAAGAATGGTTTGGTCCCTTGTTGTCTTAGGAGGTCTCAGTTCCCAGTTCTCTTGGATATATATCCTTTGACTATGTCCATGCATGACTTTTCATGTTGGCATTTGAACACATACATGCCTGGGGTTATGAAATTACTGGGCCTTCCAGAGATTGTCTGTCTCCCTTCCTTCAGGCAGAGAGGCCCCTGCATTCACCCAATGTTTTGGTCTCCTCTTAGCCATCTCCAGAAGATTCTACATCCTGCCTTAGTTACGGCTTCACCCTACCCCCTCACTGCCTGGAAGTTCTCCTCATCATACCTAAATCCTTTAGGGGGGCTTCTGCTTGCATTTATTAGGGTGCATTCAAACAAGCCTGACTGTGAGGAAAACATGGGTACATGTGTGTATGTCTATGTGTACGTGTGCATGTGCGTGTGCGTGTGCGTGTGTGTGTGTGTGTGTGTGTGTGTTTCCAGTTAGTGGGCATATTCCTGCACACACCCCTCCATCCCAAGTTGAGGGGGGTGGAGGGGAGACAGGGAGGATGTTCCGAGCCACCCCAGCTTCCGGTCTCTGCAAAGCCTCTGTCTTCCTGATGACACTCTGCGAGTTGACAGAGCTAACCCTCCTCCTTCTATCCCTCTCCCTTCTGCCTCTGCCCTCTCACCTTCTCCACAGATTCTTCCATACTGTCTGTAGAGTTCTCCTCAAGAGTAGATAAGTTACTCACAGACTGGACAACCTGACATAAAGCTTCTGAAGCCTCTACCCCTTCCCCCTCCAACCCTCACTCCACTCCACGTCCCTTTTCTTCGGAAAATCGGATCTAAACACACACGAGACATTGGGCAAACAGGGTTCATATTGTTTCTCATTTAGAATGAGAGTAATCTAGAAACCTCATTCCATTTAGCCTCCTGGCTGTGGGTAGGGGTGGGGGTGGGCATACAGGGAGGAAGAGAGATGGGTCGGCACCTAGGGCTCAGCACCTGGGTATTTTACTAGGCCTGAGTTACTCAGGGACATGGTAAAGAAGCACTTTACTGTTCCAAATGAAAGCTGATTACTGGGGGTAGGAGAGTTTTCTGAGCATTTGGGAAGCAGAGAGGTTTCAGGATAATGGATGGCCAGCCTGCAGCCTGACTGCCTGCATTACTGACCTCAGTGGGCCAGGATGATAACCCAGAACAGATTAAGAATCTAAACAAAGGGGAAGACAGTGCAGTCCTGGGGACTAGACAGTCTGCTGGGGGACTGGCTGAGACCACCAGATTTTTTCCCAGGAAATCTGGGGACTCATTTTCATGTTGTCTTCGCATAAATTTGCGTGTTGATTTGCATGAATTTGCATTTTGCCTTCAAAACACCCTAAGTCTTAGAATATAAAATAAAATAAAATTAATTAATTACTACAATGGACAGCAAGTGTATTCATACCCAGGGCTCAGGGCTCTTGGAAGATTAGGGGTCAATAGAGGGCTTCATAAGGCCCCTAGGAGCTATTTTCCTGTACCATCAGGATCTGAGGATGTGGTATAGCCAGGGACCAAGGGATCAATATTATCCTCTTCAAGAACAATCAAAAAAAGTTCATGGTTATATAGGATTTTACAAAGTACTTATCACACAACATCCCTAGAGATAAATAGCATACTGCAAGTATTACTGTCCCCATTTTATTGACTAGAACATTGAGGTCCCGCCAGGTTAGGTATGGCTACAGTGAAATCACTACTAAGCATCTAGGATTCAAACCTAGGCTTCCCTTGCCTTTTTGATACTACCCCGTGCTGCCACCCAGGATTATCTGTCAGATTAAGCAAAAGCTGACCTTTGGATTCCCCAAATGGAGCTGGTGAGAGACTTGGCAGGAGCCAATTAAGTACAGGTGAGTGGGAAGTAGGGATATTGAGAAATAACCCCTTGATTATCCTCTAATAAGAGATGGTCTGAATCACATAACTTAACTAAATCTGATGGAAGGAGAGAGTCCTGGAACAGCCTCCAGAGGGTACCTGCAGAGTACCAGGATACAGGGGTGAAGGAGCTGATAATCCTCAGGATGGAAGTAAGTACAGTCTTGCAAAACCATCTGGAGGGTCAAGACAGAGAACATGGGTGGAGGCTGATTGAATCTAAATTTTTTGGAGCCTAGAAACATGAATATGTTTGCTATTTTTAACAGCCCATAGACCTTCTGAAACTATGCCCAAAGAAGATGGCACCAGCCTGGTGCATGAGGGGCATCCTTTGGAGACAGCATGGCCCTGAAAGCTTCATTTGGGTGAAAGTGAACCACAGATATCTGTGCCCATAACCCTCAGCAGTAGGAAGTTACATCTCAAGTCTAACCTCAATATTGCCTACTGCAATTTAATTTTGTTCCTTCTAATGCTCCTACCCCTAGAGACTATGAAGAACAGTGTGTCCTCGTTCACCATGCTCTATCCAACAAATCCCTTTTTTTCTGCCTCTGCACCCATGTTCCTGGGGAGAAAAAAAGGGTAGCTGATAGAAAGGGATAAGAAAATGGAAGGAGAAAGAGTAAGAAATAGAAAGGAGAGAAATCAGAGAGGGTCCAGTGTGAGAAATCAGCAGCTTCTCCTCAGTATGCACCACCAGAAATCTGAACTCAGAAAATAATGCCCAGAAAGAAGCCAAACCCCTGCTTGGATAAGGAGGTGAGGGGGTTATCTGGATGCTTGCACAAGCTTCCTCAGGCAAGGTGGAAGAGGTCACCTAATCAGAGACACTGGAGAAGATGGGGATTAGATGCTGCTCCCTAGCCTCTGGGGATCAAGTTGAGATAGGGGAGCACCCAAACGGAGGCAGCTGAGAACACAGGTTACTTCAGGGGATTAGGGACCATGTCATTCTTAGCCTTCAGACACAGAGGAAGATGAATCTAAAAAAAAAATCTCAGTTAAAGGAGGCTGGAAAATGCCAGATATTTTCCAATGTGCTCAAGACTTCCTTTTTCCCCTGCCTTCTTTTTCTTCTTGTCTCCCTGGTTTCAAGTGAAGATAAGAAGTATCCTTCCCCCACTCCCAAAAAGAAAGGGGGCAGGATATCTGAAGAGGTAACTGGATGCCCATTAGCTCTATAAAAAGTGTTTATTGGAAGTAATTGGCCTTAAGGATAAGCAGAATCTGGGTGATGTCCAATCAGTAGTTTTTTCCCAACTTAGGCAACCTGCCCCCGTCCAGAAAGGACTAAAGGGACATTGGATGGAGAGGAGTCTTTAACTAGGAAAATTTAAGACAAAAGATCTCAATCTGGGACACTTGGAAGGAAAGGGGGAAGTGACTGAGAGGTGGGGGAGGAAAGAAGAAGGAATTGGGAGGGGGTTCTGTAAAATGTGATATTAAATGAATAGTATGTAAATGAATGCAAAAATCATATGCAAATGAGTATGGGATTTATTTTTTTAGTCAACCACTCAGACTGTTTGGCAAAATCGCAGTGCGAGGCGTACCTGCCACAAGTTGGTGGCATTATCTCTTTGAACAGTAGCCAATGCCTGGGTGAGGAAAAAGTGTTCTTCCTTTCTTGAGCTGGTCCTTTGCCCTTTCCCACTTTCCTCCTCCATCAATGCCACTCCATCCCACACACCCCTGTACCCCACTTTCCTGGGACAGCTGCCAGGCAATGAAGTCTTTCTTTCTAGGCTTACAAAGAAGACAGCTGGCCCATGTCAGTCTCCTGCTGAGGTGACCCCCTCACTTCTAGGTTTATCTCTACTTCTGTTTATGTTGACCAAGGACCTTTCTGGACCCCTAGGGATGAACATTTGCCATTCTCCTGACCTCACTTGTCAAATATATCCCCCTAGCCTGCTGTTACCTTTTACCAAATGGTAGCAAAAATAAATAAAAATAAATCAGATAGAGACTGCCTCCTACTTTGACCACATACAACTTCCTCGAGAGTAAGGCGTAATAGCTGTTTCTCAGCCTTGCGCGTGGTGAGTCTTGGGATGGAAAGAAACGCTGCCTGGATGGTTCATTGTTCCTTTGCCTAGGTAGTTGGTAGCCTCTTTTATTTTTTTTTTGAAAATGCCAAAGAAAGAATTAATAACAATCACTGATCTCTCATTCCAAACTTCATCAACCCCACCATTTCCATTATGGGAAGGTTCTTATCTGAATCTAACCTAAATCTCTCATGCTATAATTTTTAGCACATCATTTTCTATTTTGTCCTTATTGAAGACAGAGAAAGACTGGACCCTTTCTGGCCATATAAAATGGGCATAGGGAATTGGGAAGTATACCCTAGGCAGACAAGGAATTAAAAAGCTTCAAAAATATGCTTCACTTCTTCAATGACTCTATGTCCTCCCTGGTTGAGTATTCCCTCCATCAGTGCATACTGCAACTTATCCATGCCCTCTCATCTGATATGATTATTACCCAAGAGTTTCCATATATTTTCAAGGCATGGGATGACTTCTTCAGTACTATTACTAATGTAATGCTTACTACACATTGCAACTGATTTCCTTCTCTCTAAGACCAGCCCATCTTATTAAACACCTTTAGGGATTTCCTCTATACAACTTAGAATCCTGTATTTAAAGCTGAAAGGGACCTGAGAGATCATTTTGTCCAGGAGTTCTTAACCTGGGGTCCACAAACTTAAAATAGATAGATAGATATAGTTATAGATGGATAGTTACATTGCAATATAATCGGTTTCCTTTGTAACCCTATGTATTTTATTTTATGCATTTAAAGCTATTATTCTGAGAAGGGCTTCATAGGCTTTACCAGACTGCCAAAGGTACACAAAAAGGGTTAAGAACCCCTGCTTTAGTCAAACCCCTTCATTTCACAGATAAGGCAACTGAGGCCCATAGTGGTGAAGGGGTCTCCCAACACCACACAGAGAGCAGATGGCAGAGCTAGGATTCAAACTCAGGTCCCCTGACTCCAACTCCAGTACTCTTGGCACTGCACCCCAGGTCTGTTTGCAAGTCCTCATTGTTGATATACTATTTCCTGTTTATACCCACCATGAGGCTTCTCATTTGCTCTTTGGAGAGCCTTCTAAGAGTATGAGATGATGATTCCTAACCATTTAGAATCAATAGAAGAATATCGGTGAAGGAAAAGAAAAGAGGCTTTTGAGGCAGCTGGTGATACAATGGGCTAAAATGCTGTGTCTAGAGTCCATTCAAATCCAGCCTCAGACACTTACTAGCTGTATGATCTTGGGCAAGTCACTCAACTTCTGTCTACCTCAGTTTTCTCAACTGTGAAATGGAGATAACAGCACCTACTTTGCAGGGTTGTGGTGAGGACCAAATAAGACAATATTTATAAAGCACTTAACACAGTTCCTGGCCCATAGTAGGCACCATTTAAATTCTTATTCTTTTCCCTTTCCTTTTTATAGCGGTGAGCACCTTGATATCACTGAAAGCACTATAAAACCCACGTGCAATTTCTGCCTAATTATCCCCTCAGTTCTGGGCCCAACTCATTGTACACTGATAGTGCCCGTTCAAGAAACTTGTTGAGGACTGGCTAATTCAACGCGTTATTTATTGAATCCTACATCATAACTTGTACAATGTGTATTCTTCATCCACTTGATTTTTGTGGTGTGGATGGCTAGGCCTGTCTTATTTGAGTGACCATGAATGTCACTGGGGGGATCCTTTGGTGTTCTAGGACTCAATACATTCAATTCAATGTCATCCACCAGCAAAAGTGTATAGAGAATCTTGCCATTTGCATTTTTCACAGGACACCCTTAACGACACTGGCTTATATCATCGGAAACATTATGCCACCCTGTTTTATGCTGCACTGATACTGATATTCAGAGAATAGCTGAACAAAGCTATCTGGATGTTTCCATGTTGATCACAGAATCTGGTATGATCTTAATGTATGCATGGAATAAGCACAGCCCTTATTAGTAGAGAATTGCTAAGGTTTTGTTTTGCTCTGCTAAGTTAAATGCTTTTTGTAATCAACAAAAACTGTGGGGTGTTACATTATCTTCAACCTTTAGTCATTTGGATAACTATGAAGATGTGATCTGCTATATAAAATCACACTGAAGTCAAGTCAAATCAAAAGCATTTATTAAGCACCTACTATGTGGCAGACACTGTACTTAGCACTGGAAAAGACCCGCCTATTTCCTTTTCATGTTTTCCACAATGTAAGTGCATAGATTGTTTTGATCATTTTCTAGAGATCAGAAAATAAGCATATGAATCAGTAGCTGCTGATGTTGTCAGGGTTACCTTGTTTTTTTTATAACAATACTTTCCATGATCATTTCTCATTCCTTTTAGAATTTTCTTCTCTATCTTGAATATCAGTCCCTGGTTGCCTTTAAATTTGTGTCAATTATAATATAGATTCCTTCTGTGAATACTTGGTTAGGTCCTGCCAGATTTCCCAATTTTATCTTTTTAAATTCCATTTCCATTTCCTCACATAGCACATCTAGCATTGAGGTGGCAGAGTCCAAATGTGGCATTTCCACTATCATTGATTAGAATTAGAGGCAATGTAGTATAAAGAGTACTAGACATTGCTAGGCAACACAGGTTCCAGGGCCAGTTTTGACATTTAATAGCTGTATGTCCACGGGAGAGCCAGTGGCCTCCTCTGTAAAATGGGCATAATGCCTGTCCTTCCCAGGTTGTTGTGAGAAAAGTGCTCTGTAAAACATTAAAGGGTTATATAGATGTGGCCTATTATTAGTAGGAGAACAGATCATTGCAGAAATCCTGGCAGATCTGTTTAGTTTTATTTCTATTTTTTGACCTTCTAGTTTCATCTATAAATATTCTCAAGATGCACTAGTTTAGCTCATCCTCACGCCAAGCTTTCTATAAGCTTGTTAACTCCACTGCCTTTCAGTGTTGTTGCTTTGGCTTTTTTTTTAATGTGATACTGTCAACAATCTTTCATCTTCCTCTGGAATGCTTTGCACACGAGCTTGTTCTCTAACTCAGTGTGGTCCTTGGTTGCCATGTTTTTCCACTTGTCAAGGACTCCAAGCACATGCTGGCCGAGGGAGTTTATGGGCTTTTTGGTTCTCTTGGCATCAGATAACTTTTTCTAAGCGATCGTCAGAGTCAGACTCAGTGTCATTTATCTATTTCCCATTTTTCTAGAGTCAACATCTTGTTTAAATAGGTTGAAGCTGTTGAAATCATAAGCAATCTCATCTTCTCATCTTGATCCTTTCCTCTAATTTGGTGTTGATTTCAACAGGCTAGTTATTCTAACTAGTCAATTTTCTGATTACTCATAGACAGCTGATTCGGAAATGACTCCCAGTTTGTTACCAATCACTTCCTTTTCGTGACGTTGCTTAGTGCCCTTCTTATCTAGTCCCTTCCAACTTTGTTCCTGAAGACATGATTTGTGATATTGAGGTGTGAGGCTTCTGAGGCTTCTACAAGCATTGGGTCCTTTTCATTTCTTCATCCTGGACTGTATTTTTCCAATATGCTTTTTCATTTGTGCTTCCATTCGTATCAAAGTTATTGAATATAGACAGGCATGGTGGTGGTTGCTGTTCAGTTATTTCTGTGGTGTCCGATTCTTTGCAACCCCCTTTGGAGTTTTCTTGACCAAGACACTGGAGTGGTTTGCCATTTCCTTCTCCAGCTCATTTTACAGATGAGGAAACTGAGGCAAACAGGGTTAAGTGACTTGCCCAGGGTCATATAGCTAGTAAGTGTCTGAGGCCAGATTTGAACTCAGTAAGATGAGTCTTCCTGACTGCAGGCCTGGCACTCTATCTGCTGTGCCACCTACCTCCTTAAGACATGGTGGCACACCCCTCTAATCCTTGCTGACAGGGAGATGGAAGAGCTCAGGAATTTTGAGATTGGGTGTCCACAGTAAGTCTAACACCTGGCCCAGGTTAAAATGGAGCAGAGCAAAGCTCCACTGCTATCAGTAACGTGACTGGGACCATGAGTGTCTGCTGTACTTCTAGCCTAGGCAAGAAAGAGACGCCTTGTCTCAAAATGCTGCAGAATATTGAGGTGCTTGTTGACAGATTTTATATAATTTAACTACTTCACCTTCTGCACCAGACGTTGTTAAATAACCTTCATGATGGCCTATTTGCTTGTCCTCTTCTTCAGCACTGCAAAGTGTGGTGACGGAGTATCTCATGAAATTCTCTTTTTGGTGCCTTTTAGTATGCAATCAAACTAATTTCACCAGTCCCTTTATTTGCTTTTATTGGGAGAACCTGAGAGACATCCTTCAGTTTAGCTGCAACTCTTTTTAATGAATTCTGGTTTCATTTATGGTGAAGATATCACTATAGTTGTGGTTCAGTCCCTATAACATTTTATCATATCCTTACTTTCCCCTTCCCTCCAGTAAAACTCAAGTAGGGATACTTGAAATGTATCCCCAGCACCTTGCCTAGCACATAGTAAACACTCAATAAATGTCTGTTGAATTGAATGGAATTAAATTGGCCATTGAACTAGGATCTTGCATTAACAGCAACAACAGTTAAATTGTTTATAGACAGCATAAAAGCCGTGTGTCTCTTAGCACCCTTTGCCCCTTTTCCCACCATCACTGCTGCAGTAAAAGGGGACAACTCGGGAATGAGGGTCATTTTGTATTTTTATTTGCTTGAGGGGGTGCCACATAACTTCAAGTGAATAATGCCCTACTTGCTTTTTCCTTCAGCACCACTAAAAAGCATTAGATTATATGTGGGACTGGGTGTCTAGAGCCCTTAGAATGTCTCCTGGCCTTCCCATGGAAGAATGGCCAATAAATGAATCTCAGGGAAGCGATTCAATTTCTTTATTCTTTAGTTTTGTGTTTTTAAACAGGGGCTCAGGTTCATTTTTTTAAGTTGCTGTTTTAAAAGTCACTTTTAAGGTGCTGGTGGGAAGCAGAATCATTGTCGGTGAGTGATAGATTCTTACAAGCTAAAAGGCACCTTGAGAGGTTATCTGGTTAAAAATATCAGAGAGTCAACCTACCAAGATATATTCAAGTCATATAAATAAAATTACAAAACATCCTTTACAGAAATACAAGAAGACAAATAATTGGAGGAATATTTGTCAGATAGAGAATCAGACTAGATAAACAAAAATCAGAAACCATTAAACTCAGTAGTCCAGGGTTCAATAGAACAAACACACAAATTACTTGAGGAAAGGATCTTTATTTGACAAGAACTGCTAGGAAAACTGGAAAGTAGCTGGGTAGGAAATTGATTTAGACTAGCATCTTACACCATATATCACAACAAATCCCAAATAGATACACAACCTAAGTATCTGTAGAATAAAAAAACAAACTAGAAGAGGATGAAAGACAATACATTTTGTAACAATAGTTAGAGAGAGAAAATAGATGATTTCAACTACATAAATTTTTTTTAAAAAAACTTTTGCAATAAAATTGATGTAATGCAGATAAAAATAGAAATTGATTTTAGGGAGGGGGGAATCTTTATATCAAATATCTCTCATAAAAATCTGATATCCGGGTTTATGGTAAATTAACATAAACATATAAAACCAAGAGCCTTTCTGCCAATAGATAAGTACTCAAATGATAGGAACAATTTTCAAAAGAAGAATTATAAATTATCAATAATCAAATGAAGTATTGCCCCAGATCACTAACAATATGAGAAATGAATTAAAACAACCCTGAGGTTTTTCCTCACACCAAGAAATTGGCAAGGATAGGAAAAGAGAGAAATAATCAATGTTGGAGTGGCTACAGAAAGATAAGCACGCTGATAGCATTATTAGTGGCACTGTGAATTGATCCAGCCATGCTGAAAAACATTTTGGAATTATGTGAAAATAGTGACAATTCATACCTTTCAACTCTGATATCTCACAACTAGACATATAGTCCAAGGGGAACAAAGGCAGAAAGTTCTTTTATATATCAAAATATTTGTATCAGCACTCTTTGGGGAGGGAGCAAAAAACTGAAACAAAAGGAGGATCCATCAATTGGGGAATGGCTAAAAAAATGGGTATATGCAGTACTATTGTACCATAAGAAACTAAAAATGAAGACTTCAAAGGAACATGGAAAGATTTGAGCGAACTAAGGCAGAATAAGGTTGTATGCAAAAGTTGTATGTATATAGGTTCAAGGCATTGTGTTAAATGCTTCAAATATTCACTCATTTAATCCTCACAACAACCCTGTGAGGTAAGTGCTTTTATTATCCCCATTTTCCATTTGAGGAAATTGAGGCAAACAGAAGTTAAATAACTTGTCCAGGGTCACGCAGCTAACAAATGTCTGAGGTCACATTTGAACTCAGGTCTTTCTGACTCCAAACCCAGAGTTCTATCCACTACACTATCAGCTGCCTCTCTACACAGTGGCCACAGTAACAGAAATGAAAAGAACCCTAAAATCAAACTTAATACTATATAATTATAATGACTGGTCTTGGTCCTGGTGAAGAAATGAGGAAATATACTGTTCTCTATTTCTTTTTGTTTGTTTGTTTGTTTTTTTGTTTTTGCAGGGGTGAATGCAGGGCAATTGGGGTTAAGTGACTTGCCCAAGGTCACACAGCTAGTACTTGTGTCAAGTGTCTGAGGCTGGATTTGCACTCAGGTCCTCCTGACTTCAGGGCCGGTGCTCTACTCACTGCACCACCTAGCTGCCCCTCTGTTCTCTATATCTAAGAGAGTTTTGTGACCATGGGTGTGAAATGTTGCATATACTCTCAGAAAGAGTCACAATGAGAGCTAGATTTTCTTAACTGTATTTTTTTTAAACAAGGGAAAGCTGTCTAGATGGTAAAAGGGGGAAGAGGCGGTATATTAGGAAATTAATGTTATAAAAACAAAAGCTCTCCATCAAACTTTAAAAAATAAAAGAGATCATCTCTTCTAGTTGGATTCAAGTAGACGTACACATTCACCCGTAGTCATCCACCCATTCATTTATCAAACATTCAGCCAGTACCCACTGGCGAGCAAGAGACAACATGGTGTAGTAGATAGAACTGACCTCAAAGCTAGGAAAACCTGGGTTCAAGCCCACCATCTGATACCTACCGGCTGAATGACCCTGGGCTAGTCACTTAACCTCTCAGGGTTCTAGGCAATTCTCTAAGACTAAGTTTCAGAGGTGCTGACCAGCACTGGAGTTTCCTCATTCGAAAATCACTTTTGCCAATGAAATTACAAGTTCAGTCCAATAAAGCCCTGGGGCTTTGGGGCACAGTCTCTAAAACATATAGATGATTGCGATGTATGATAAAAAGGAAAGAGCACTGACTTGGTAGAAAGACCTAGTTCAAGTGCTGGCTCTGACACTTACTAATTATGTTACCTAGGACATCGCTTAGCTTCTATAGATCTCAGTTTTTTCATCCACAAAATGGACGTGATAACATTCATATGAACCCATAGGGTTGTAAGGAGGAAAGTGTTATAAAAATGTGAGCAAATGATAGCTCTGTAGGGATCCTTATTTCTTCAGCTCTTTCAGTAGCCTGACAGTCAGGAAGTTCTCCAGTGTGCATATCTAAACTCTTTCTTACTGGAATTTAAATCTATTTCCTCCTGTTTGGTTCTCTTTGGATATTCCGGTTATTGAAATTCTGAGTCTTTTCTCTGCAGCTTGCCAAGGGCTGGAGCCCACCCCGTCCACAGCCGGGCTTCTCCCTGAATAGAAGGCAGAAGAGGCCAGTGGTGGAGAAATAAGCCACAGAAGCCCTCTGGCAGGATCACAGACGGAGCTGTAGCCCCCTCCCTGTCTCCGCTAGCTTCAGTTTGGAGTGACTCACAAATCCAACTTCAGGCGTTCTCGCTTTTCCTCCTTTGATATAACAGTTCCCGGAGAGTACAGGAAGGAGGCTGGGAAAGTGGTAGGATGTTAAAGGGATACATGTAGGCTGATGACTGCCTTAATCAGGGAAATTTAGGCGCCTGAGTGGGCTGCTTTTCAAGTAAACAGCTGAATGTCTTCAGAAAGCCTTTAGCAGGCTTAATCATGGGCTAAGCATGGGATAAGGAAAAACCGTGCCCTTCAGAAGCCCACAGACTAACAATGAGCCTTTTTCAGGCTAGGACCAAATTCAGCAACCCAAGACAGGTCAATTCCCACAGACTAGCTCTATCGGAGCCAGTCAATAACAAGCACTTATTAAGCACCTACTATGTGCCAGACATTGTACTAAGTGCTGAAGAGGCAAAAACAGTCCTTAACCTAAAGAGATCGCAGTCTAATATGGGGGGACAACATGAAAATAGCTGTGTACAAACAAGATCTACACAGAGTTAACTGGAGAGACTTTCAGGGGTAAGGCCCTAGCATTAAGAGGGACTGGAAAGGCCTCTTGTAGAAGGTGGGATTTTAGCTCAGAACTGGAGAAACCCAGGAAAATTAGGAGGTGAAAGTGAGAAGGAAAAGAATTTCAAGCAAGTTATTTCATATTGTGTGAGTTCCTATCCAGAGCACTTAGTAAATGCACATTTGCCTCCAGAGAATGTACTTCCTGGCCATATTCTGTATCTAGGATGCAGTGGGATCACAGTTTAAGGTAGAGAGTGAAGTCCAAGACCCTATCATTCATCAAACATTTATTATTCAAGGTGCTGAGGGGCAGACAAAGTTGAATAAGATGTGGTCCCCGCACTCAGGGCATCTACATGAAGACTGGCACACAAAGAACATGGGAAAGGTACACAGTACTATTAGAACTCTGAACTGGGAAGGCTTTCTTTGTAGTGGAGGTAATACTTCAGCTGGGCCTTGAAGGATGGGAAAGTTTTCAAGAGCTATAGATGCCGGAAGACCCCAGACATAGGGAACAGAATGAATGAAGTCATGGAGGCCACCCAGTTTGGTCAGTTTTGTAAAGGCACTGGGCATGGGTAGGGGAGTCATGTGAGCCAAGGATGCTGAGCTCTTTCCACTCTCCCAAGGGGTCACACTTTGCCTTGGTTCGAGTGCTCTTCTTGTCTCTCCTGGCCCTTTTTGAGGCCTCTTCGGCCAAGGAAAGTTTCCTGGAGAGCTGGACATGATACCCAAGATAAGTGTGAGGGCAGGCAACATTGTCAGCCTATGTTACTTGAGTAGAGTTCTCTTTAAGCTGAGGGCTGCTATGATTATGCCTGGCCTGGAAGCAACCCTGTTCTTTATAAGGAAGCCTGTGACAATGGGGACCCGTCTCTCTAGGAGCCAAGTTGCTTCATAGAAGAGACAGCTAGTTAGAGGGTGGACAGTATTTTTAAACGCATGAATGTGCTGAATAATTAAGGAAAACTTTTGTTTTCATGGCAAAATTTCCTCCAAATGCTGCACTAAGCAGGGTGCGGTATTCACCAGAGACAACTGTTGGCAGGACAATGAAATCCTGTTGCTTGCAGTCTGGGAAATTCAGAACAGAACTTTATGTAATCTCAGGTCACATATGGCTTGTGCCCTGAAGATGGTCATTACTATTTGAGGGCTGGCCCATGGAAGGCAACAGGTGTCAGAGCAGAGTCTTATGAAGATCATTCATTGATTGAGTCCCCTGCTTCCTGCTGAAACCATTCGCAGTCTACTGGCCCTTCCTCTCTCCCTTCTGCTTACGTAAAAGTCACCCATCCTTGAAGATTTCATTCAACTCACTTCTTCCCTGAGGTCTCCAGTCCACATTGATTTCTCTCTGTCAAATTCTACAGTTCCTGTTATCTGTGTCGCTCTTTTCATCCCTCCTTTTGCCACATATGAATATATACTGCCCTATATAGCCAGTGATTTATCTGCATGTTTTAGACTGTAATATCCTCAAGACCAGAGACTATGTCTCACATCTCATTTTTGTCCCTTCAAATATAGCAGGGATCATAGCATCATGTCATCTAATCCAATCCCACCATCTCACAGATGGGACATACAGGATTATTCTTCTAGAGCTGGGAAAGACCAAAAGGCTCATCTAGTCCAACCCTCTTATCAAAATTTTTAAAAAATTTTTGTTGTTCTCTCTTCAACAAATATCACCAAACATGAGTATTTTCCTATATGAGGACTGGGATCATTGAGTCAATAAATGAAATCACTACACCCCACTTAAAGTAAATGTCAAGATGCTACACTCTGATGCTTTATCTAGGTGAGACTACCTCTCTATTAAATCAATCTATCATAGCGTTTAGAGTAAGTGCAAAAAAAGTCGTTGACCAATTTAGATGTCTCTCAAAGCCATTGTATGAAATGTAGTGAGGTTGTACAGGAAACATACTCAAATTGGTTGAAGAAACTTGGTCATGCCCTGTGTGTTGGCTAGAAGTTAGTAGAACAGTTCAGAAGCCAAAGATTCAGGCATCTGCTAACTTAGAGTTAAAGCCAGGGAAAAACCTCATGACCTTTGAACTTTTTCACTGGCATCCTAGCAGCATCCCTGGGACAACAATGACTGATAGTAGTGTTGGCACTGGGAAGCTGAGGACAGACCAGATGTGATGAGGAACCCAAAAGAAAGGCTATATAATACTGAAACAGAACATTTTGAGGACTCCAGCCAAAGGACTTTCAGGAGTCATGAGTTACCTTCTTTCAGTCAATCAATCGGTATTTATTAAGTGCCTACTATGTGTCAGGTATTGTGCTAAACGCTAATGCCACAAAAAGAGGGAAAAAACAGTTCCTGTCCACAAAGAGCTTCTAGTCTAATGGATCTTTGCCTCATGTGCTCCAAGTTTAAGTCCACTTTCCTCTGGACTTTGTATAGACTTATGGAAGAGGGTATTGCAGACTTTGAGGGGTTTGATTTGTACCCACTATGGCATGGTAGTAAATAACCACTTTCAAAAGCTAATTACATGTGGTTGGCTACTGATGATCACTGAGGGAAACATACTGATCAGGGGCTCATAAGCTCTAGCATTAAAAAGACACCTTCGCCCTCCCAGGGTTATCCTTACCTCCCTACATGTAGATAGTAGGCATCTTCTGGGGACTCAACCTGCCAGTGCGGGCGGGGGTGGATAAAGTAGCTCTAAAGCCCATGTTGTATGTATGTGTTCAGAAGAATGATAAAAAAGGATTATGCATGAAACCACAAATCTCTTACGTACAGCATGCATTTTTAAAGAATATAACAAATTCAACTTGTTAATTTCAAAGCTCTCCTTCTTCTCTGTCTCCTTCTGAACCTCCTTCTGTTCTCTTCTGCACATTTTTAATGCTACAGTGACCCTCTTGCTTTCTTCCTTTTCTTCTTTTTTTGGTATCCAGATTGATATTTCCCCCTCTCCCTCCCAAATTGCTCCCCCCATTTAAAAAAAAAGACTATAAGAAATATAATCGGTCAAAACAAATTCACCCATTGGCCATGTCCCAAAATCCATACGTCCATTTCTGGGGGTCCTGTGGTCCCCGCCTCTCTTTCAGGTCCAACATCTTCATTTTACAGATAAGGAAGATGAGATCCAGAGGAGTGACTTTGCTCAAGGCAATAAAGATAGTAAATGTCTGCGGAAGGGTTTGAATCCAAGTCTTCTTTCCACTTTACCTCATGAATTAATATCTGTCAAACGAACGAATGACTGAGTGAACAGAAAGTGCCTGATATTTGAAAGAATGACATTATTCCAAGAATATTGTTGCTTATTCTGTGTTTAAAGATCTTATGGGTGGCATATTTATGAAGAGCCCATCCTAGCTATTTCCAGACCACTCCACTTTATGACTGTTTTACAGATGAAGACACTAAGGCACCAGAAATGGAAAGTGTCTGAGTCAAAATCACATGGCAGAGGAGCAGTAGAATGGAGATGACAACACCCAACTGGAGTTAACCACAAAACGGGCTGCTTTGTTAGATTATAAATAAATAACCCACCAAGGGACAGGAAGAGAGAAAGAACCTGAGGCTATCTGCGACAGTTCAAGCTACCAGAACAGCAGGATTTTTCTCATTCCACACTCCAACCCAACTCCCATCCCCCAACAAACCATTCATTTCTAGAGGCCAGGTAAGGCAGAGTCAGGGAATATGCTGCTGGGTAGATGAGTATCATAATTCAAGTCCTCTCTAAAGGAGCCTAAAGCTTGGGAAGGGAATAAAGAATTGGCATCCTTGATTCTGCTCTCTTTATATACACTCTGAAATGGCATCTCCAGAGGAGGCCATGAGGTGTGGCCATCGTGAAACAAGGTAGGGAATGACTAACCATTAAAAGAGGGGAAGTTTTACGCATCTATTAAAACTTAAAAGGAAGCAAAGATGGACACCTCAACACAATGAGTAGTATTTATTATATAGGCTTTCTTGACATGGAAATTAATTGCTGTATATTTTGAATCCTCTCTTACATTCTGCTGTGCACATGGCAATGATTTTTTTCTTTTCTTATTTTGTATTTGTTTACAACATTTCTTTTTCTTTTCTTATTGTGTATTTAAGTTTTAGTATTTAAGTCTAAAATAAATTTTAAAATAAAAAAACCTTAAAATTGCACTAAAACTCTTGGGAATATATATTCATATGTGTGTGTGCACGCACATACACACAGACGTATACCACTATATACATATACACTATATATGCATATATAGTCCCCAAAATCTTAGTAGTTGTATGTATGATATATATAATGTTTGTATGTGTTTATATATAATCTGATAGATATATGATATATATGTTATATGTGACATACACATATATAATTATATAGATATATATTTAGAGTTGAAAGGTAACACAGAGCACCTAATCCAACTCCCTTATTTTCCTGACAGCCAGAGAGGTTAAATGATTTGTCCATGGTCACAGATGGAACAAGTAGGATATGAACTCAGATTGTTTAACTCCAAGCCTGATTTCATATACAGTGCTTGCTTCATTGTGGTTTGGAGGCGATCCCGGGTTCTCAAATGCTATACAAGTACAAACTCTGACAGATCATACTTCCTAAGCTAGAAAGTCTTTAGGGAGCCGCCTTGGAGTTCACTAGAAGGATTACTGTAGGGATCAATTTTTTTTTCAGCCACAGTGATTCACAAAGATCCCTTCTTCTACTAAGGTATGGAGGAACTGTGGTCTCTGACAATGGGAAGAGCACCCACTTGAATGAAATTACAGATCATGGAGGTGTGGGTAGATTGAGCACACTCACCCCCCTTTCCTTATACCCAAAATTATAGGCATGACAAATGGGTTATTAATTACACAGCTGCCTTATTCATCACGGAAAGGGAGGGGGTGTTTCTGTGGTTTTCTTTTTAAATTCTTTATGTATTTGGAGCAAATTTTTGCATTAAAAATTACTCGAGTCCAAATTATTTACCAAATACAGTCATTCTTTTTTAAGACAATGTTAGACTTAGAACCCTCTTGCTCACCAGCACACTGGATAGAGTAATTGGTGGCAATTAGTGATGATTTTGTCATCCCTCTCAGTATCTGGCTTCAGCAGCCATGAAAAACACGACTCTCCTTCTCTTTCCCAGCAGGGAACCTGAGATGCTGTATATCATGTGGTCCCTTTAGGGATGGAGGAGGGGGCTCATCTCCTTCTTTGTTATATCATAGAATGTTAAAGGGAGACAAATTTCTCAATTTACAGGTGAGGAGACTGAGGCCCAGAGAGAATCAGTTAATCAATGAATCAACCAGGATTTGTTAAGCACCTACAGTGTGCCAGGCACTGTGCTATAGGTACTGGGGATACAAAACAAAAAACAGAACAGTCCCTGCCTTCAAGAAATCTACTATCTAGTCAGGATAGATGACACATGCTTATCTAGGTACGAGCAAGGTCATTTGGATTGGGCAGAGGACACTAACGGCTGGGGGGAGTCAGGAAAGGCTTCCTGGATCAGTTGGTACTTGAGCTCAGCTTGGAAAGAAACAAAGAACTCTACATTCCAGATCTGGGGGTCAACCAGTGCCCAAGGCGCCAGGGCAGAAAATGGATGTTACTTCCAGAGAAAGAACTACGGAGTCTGAATGCAGATCGGAGCATATTATTTCTCTTTCTTTTTTTCCTTTCTCCTGGTTTTTCCCTTTTGTTCTGATTCTTCTTTCACAGCATGGCTAATGTGGAAATATGTTTAATATGATTGCATATGTGTAACCTGTATTAGATCTTGGGGAGGGAGGAGGAGAGGAAGTGGGAAAAATTTAGAACTCAGAATCTTACAAAAGTGAATGTTAAAAACTAAAAATTAATTAACTAAAAAAATTTTTTAAAAGGAAGAAAGAAAATGGATGTGATATACCTAGCGTCAGCCAGGGACTTATAGGGATGGACTAGGTCTCCTGACCCAGACCAGTATTCTTTCCATTTTAGCACTTAGTCATTCACTCTAGGCTAGGGTAGCCCTCTGAAAAATATAAATTGAATGGGCAGTTTATCTTCACTGTCCAGGCATTCTCCCTTTGGCACTCTCCCTTTAACTACTGCCCCCTATACCTTCTTCCCCAGCACATGATGTATTTAATGGCAAGATCACCGGACTTGGAGTCAGGAAGCTGGATCAGAGACCCAATCTTGCCCTTTTTTACTAACTCTGCGTGTATATGTGTGTGTGACCTTGAGCAAGTAACTTGTCTGAGTCTCAGTTTCCTCTCCTATAAAATAAGAGAGGTTGGATTAGATGATGTCCAAGGCCTTCTCTAGCTTGACATAACTTGCCCCTCCCCCCCACTCCCTTCATGCCATCTTGTGGTTGCCCAAGTCAATTAATTCAATTAATTAAGCATCTGCTATGTGTTAGGCACTGGAGATAAAAAAAACAAAACAAAACCACAAATTGAAATAGTCCCCATCCTCAACCAACTTACATTCTACTCGGGAGAGGCAAGAGGGAACCCACATATACACATATTAGCAAATATAAATTATATGCAAAGTAAATATAAAGTAACTGGGGGGGGGCATGAATAACTGGGAGGGTCAGGGGAGACTTTATGTAGGGGTAGGGTAGTAGAAGGGAGCTATGAATCATAGGAGGCAGATGGGAGGATGGCTTGGGGAGTGGCCTGTACTCCTTGGAGAGCCAGAAATGGAATGTATACAGGAACAGGCTGGTTTGAGCAAAGAATGGACAAAGGGAAAGTAATGTGAAATCAGTCTGGAAAGATAAGTTGGAGACAAGACTTTGAAAGCTAAACAAAGATTTTTTTTTCCTCTTATCCTCAGGTAATACGTAACCTTAGAAGCTTCTAGACTTCTAGAAGGGGGGGGAGGGGTGCCACATTGATATGATCAAACTAGTGCTTTAGGAAAATCAATTTGATTGATTAGAGAGGGGAATGGGTAGAGGCTGGGAGACCAATAAGGAGGCTTTTGCAATAGTCCAGGTGAGAGGTGACCCAGACTCTGCAAAGAAATGTTCCAGGCTCAGGATCTTTCAAGATTCCCTCCCATCAAATCTTACTTTCAGAACTTTGAGTTCTGCTGACAGGTAGCTCATCTGATAAGCTAATCCTAGCTCATGAGATAATATGCAATCTCTTGTAGATAGTAGCATTTGTATTTTCACTGGAGACTTCCAGAGACAATGGTCTTAAAAAAGCAAAGGGTTCAATGATGGGAATTTCAGGGGCTGCAGGAGAGAAGTGGAGGCAGCCTCTAGAGATAGGTAGGTCTTTTACAACCCTCCAACTATATAAGAAGGACGTGGTATAGTTTACCTATTTTGGGGAGTCAGCCCTGCCCCAGATCTTTGAAAAGCTGTGCACTGCCTTGCAGAGTCTCAACACCCCAGCAGCTTCTAAGAATTTTGCAATAGAAACTCAAAATTCAGATTATATCCATCTTTATCCTTAAATGGGCAATCTTTATCCTTAATGAACAAGGACAACCAGGAGGATACTTTTTACCAAATGGGGCTGCATATGCCCTTGAGAAAATACCAGCCCCCACCAGAAAATCCCATGAAACAGCTGACAGTAAGCTTCGTTTTCTCCAGCCCTATGTCAGAAAGGTTAGCCCCAAAGTCTATAGAATGGAGATGCTCCTTTATATAAAATACTGCCTAAATCCAGAAAATGCTAACACAACCCCACTGATCATGCCTCTTCATAGCCTGAAGCCCCTGGCCCTTCCTGGGCCTAGTAGAGAACCTCTCCCTTATCTCATTCCTTTTTGAGGCCCTGGCCTCCTGAGGGCTCCTGTTAAAACTGTATAAATATATTATTTCACTAGCCTGGATTAATTTGTCAGACAAGCTATCTGTTGGCAGAATTCTGAAAGGCAGTTTTGATGGGAAGAAATCTTGGGATGTCCTGAGCCTGGACACCCCCCAAAAAAAAAAACCCAAAAGACCCTGACAGATGGAGGTATGGCTTCTTTCCTGTGCAGCGACTAAAATGGCCCTTGGTTTTTCTGCCACCACAAGAGGAGGCAAAGCCTTTATTGAGATGTTTGGAGGACATCTGTGGGAGGAGAGAGGCTGCATGGATGCATCTCTCCCTAGCCCAGTGGTTCTCACACTTTTCCCTGCTGTGGCCTCTCCTGTTCTCCCACCCCTCCCCCATCATTCCTCTACTTAAAAAGGACCTCACAGTTCCTTCTGTGGGTGACATCAGAAAACAGTCACTCTCAAATCTTTGCTGTGGTTTTCATCTTATCACTGACAAGGGATTTTAAGAGACTAAGAGGAAAACTAGAAGTCAATGAGTAGGAGGAGAGGTGCTTTGCTAGACCAGTGGAGGATACAAGAGAAGCATAAAACAGGGTCATGGACCTCCAGAAGCATACAATCTATCAGAGTTGATAGAGTTTCTCTCTCTCTCTCTCACTCACACTCTCTCTCTCTCTCTCTCTCTCCCCCTCTCTCCCTCTTCCTCCTTCCCTCTCTCTGCCTCCTTCTCTCTCCCTCCCTCTCTGTCTCCGTCTCTATGTCTCTCTTCCCCCCTACACACACACACACACACACACACACACACACACACATCTCTGTCTGTCTCTCTCTCTTTCTGTCTCTGTCTCTGTGTCTCTCTATTCCCTCCCTACACACACACACACACACACACACACACACACAACACATACACACACATTTACCTTTCCTGTTTAATTCTTACTAAACCTTGAAAACCCAACTTAAAGACCACCATTGTCTCTCTCCATCTCCCTCTCTGTTTCCTTTCCCCTCTCCATCTCCCTCTCTCTCTCCTCTCTGTCTCTCTCTCTCTTCCACTTTTTCTTTTCTCTCTCCTCCTCCCTATCTTTTCCTTTCCCCCTCTCTCTTTCTCTGCTTCTTCTCCCCTTTTTCTTCTCTCTCTTCTCTACCATCTCTCTCTTTCCCTTTCCCTCTCCATCTCTCTCTGCCTCTGTCTCTGTCTCTCTGTCTCTCTCTGTCACACACACACAGACACACACAGACACAGACACACACAGCTGGGTTCAAATACTGACTCTGCTTACTTACCACCTGAAAACTTGGAGAAACTCAATTCATAATTTTCCCCACCAAGGACAGTAAAACTGCCACACCTGGGCTCTAGCATTACAGTCCAAGATAAGCTTATAGAAAAGGTAAAAATGGCACTAAAGAGAATAAAAATGGGAAAAGCAGCCAGGTTGTCCAAGTGAGGACAACACAATTGTGAGGGCACTGAAGGATGGATTTCTCAAGGTATCTGAAAGCAAGGAAAACCTCAAGAAAACATCTCAGACTTTATTAATGCAAATTTTTTAAAAAGTGATTGAGAAAACAGCAGCAACTATTAAACTATATGCCTACTTTCTCATTTTTATAAAAATTCTTATGAGAAACACCTACATATAAAAACCAAGGGTTTCCTCAGGGAGTGTATTCATTCTCTCAATAAAAGAACAGATTTTTGCAAATAGACCACATTTTTACTACCATACAATTGGCTGGATCTTGTAGAGACTAAAAGACCTTGCTATGCTTATTGTTTGTTGATTTTTTTTTAATCATTTGAATTACTAGAGCAAAACATTGCCTTAAAGGCTATCTTCCAACAAGGTGTTTCCCATCCATACATCAATTTCCTTCAAGATTCCTTGAAGGATAAAACAACAGAGAAAACTTTGTTCGATGACCCTCTGACCATAAAAATCAATCCAGGCATAAAAAAGGGAGCCATATGCTCACCTAAATATTTAATTAGCACTTTGATGAAAGAGAGCCAGTGCATAATCCAAGCAGAACAGGGATTCCATAGGCATAGTGAGGTCTTTTAGATACTCTTGTTTATAGGTGAAATTGTACTGGTTGCATCAAACCCCAGAACATTGCAAAGCCATCTGGAAGAAGAGTTTAAGTCAAAGAAGTTTGACATAACTATCCACACAGGAAAAACTAAGTGGAAGAAAAATGTGTATTGGCAAGATTATGGCAAGTGGATAGATGGACTACCTACACAGCTGTATATATTAAAGAAATAATTGGTTAGACTCAAAATGAAATAGGAGGAGAACAGACTGGCTTGTGTTAGGGAGATTGCAAAGCTCCTGTAATGACCTCGATTTTCTGGAAATGAAGGCATATTTTTAAGACCTGCATCCTATGGGTTGTGCAATATGGCTGCAAAACAGTGAACACGACAGTCTCCAAAAACCCAAAGATTATTGTCATACATGTCTAAAACGCATGACATAAACAATCACATAGAATGGACAGGCATGGATGAGTTGTTCAAGGGCACATCCAAATTAATGAGCACATGGGTCCACTGTTGCATTTGAATATTTGAGTACTAATCTGTAGTAAAATGTAAGTTGGGGAACACAGTTATTCAAGGGCCATCAGTTGAAGACTATATGGAGGAGGGGGACCTTGAGAAAGGAGCGCTTATGGGGATAAGGACAGAAGTGAAGGGGATCAGGAAGAATTGAAATAGTTGGCTCTCCTTATCCAGGCTGCCAGTAGTGTCGCACAATCAGTCAACGAATATTTACTTATTTATTAAGAAATATTATATATTAAATATATAAATAATCCATTAAATAAATATAATAAATATTAAGTGCCTGCTGTGTGCCCAGCACTGTACATATGCCATTAGAGAACCGAAGAAGACTAAGAGGTAGTCCCTGTTCTCAGGGAGCTTACCCTCTAAATCCTACAATCCTGCAGTTTAGAAATGGTAGGTCATATACTTCCTCTCACCACTTTGGTTCTTAAAGACACTGTGTCTTCCACGATCCCTGTGTCTCTCTGACCTGCATTGCTCCTGAATAGACATGAAGTCCTAATTAATTAACTGACTTTCATGGACTACAGCAGCAATCTCCAAAGTGGGGGCCATGGCCTGACTCTGAGGAGTGTGTAATCAACCAATCAGAGGGTGAGAAAGTGGGTCACATCCCATCACACTTCCCCTCCCCCATAGCGCCATCTACCCTAAGTCCCCAGGGTCCTTACAGCCTGGTACCTACATTTGTGGAGGAGCCACACAGCTGCAATGATCCTTCATTCTAACACCACTCTGATTTGTACCTTCCCTTCCCTTCCCTATTCAAGTTCCCACCTTTTCTTTTTTTGAGACAGGAGTTAGCCCCTAGGGGCTACTACAACCTAATCACTATTGAGATACTCATAGCATTTGGAAAATTCTCCCTATCCCCTCTTCTAATAAACCCATCCTCCCCCACCTCCCACCCCCAGGTCCCCTCTCCCACATATCTAATCAGTTGCTGAATCATGTCATTTCTTCCTCCATAACGTCTCTCGTGTCTTTCCCTTTCTCTTTCACTCATGCAGCCACCACCCTAGTTCAGTCCCTCATCCCCTCTCATCTGCACTATTGAAATAGCCCCTAATTAGTCTCTCTGCCTCAATTTTCTCCCCACCCCAATCCATCTACCATACGGCTGTCAAAATGATTTTCCTAAAGCACAGGTCTGACCTTGTTACTTCTTTGCTCAATAAAATCCTGTGGCTTCCCATTGACTCTGGGATCAAATATTATTTCATCTTTATATCATCCTTTAAAAATGTCTATTTTTATATAAGTTTTATAATGTATATAATTATTACTACAATAGGACATGTAGATAATTTACAAATAAGTAAATATATGTATGTATTGGGGGCTTGTGCTCAAAAGTTATTTGATGGATAGGGGACATGATCAAAAAAAGTTTGGAGACTACTGGTCCAGATGATCTTTGAGGTCCCTTCTAGTTCAAATGCTCTTTGATCTATAACATTGGTAGAATAATGACTGACTTCTAAAGGCCTCTTTGCCAAGACCAGAACATGTTCCTTTTAACTCGGTGTCTTCCTCCATAATTGGCTTTCTCCCCTAGGCCTGGATTACAAATCCTCATTGAGCAGTGAATCCTGAGATAGGAGAAAATAGAGTGGGATAGAGAGGAAGCAGACAGCCAAAATACCAGGCAACTTTGCCCATACTGAGACCACCAGGGGCCAGAGGGTCCCCAAGAATTTTGAGTTTCTGATATCTGAGACCTGCCAGTTAATCCTAGATTCCTCTTCCTCCTTGTCTTTTTTTTCCTTTTAATCAAATACTTCAAAGTGTCACCCAGAGTTGGGAGCTGTAAATTCCCTGCTCGCTGGTTTTCATGAGAAGAAACTAAAAAACGTTTCTTTTTGAGACTGCATCTACTTATCCTAACCGATTTTCTTAGCTGAGGTGGCTTGAAGCTCAAAGGAGGGCTCAGGGCCTGATGAAATTCAGATGTGAGGCTGCAGACAGACTTCAGCACCAACAGGAGAATGTGAAGAGGGTGGCTTGGCAAGTCTAGGTCCTGGGTAACAGGAGAAGGAAAAAGATCAAGGCCAAATGAGGAAAAGAGAAGAGCGAGGGTAAGAGGAAAATTGAAAAACAAAAGTGAAGAGAGAGAGAGAGAGAGAGAGAGAAGCAGAGAGAAGCAGAGAGGGAATTTTTATTTTTTAAAGTAGAAAAAATAAACAGACTTTTTTAACTGACTGGAAAGTTTCTACCACTGAAGGCAGATGATGAAAGAGACAGTGAGGAATTATTAGGACAGAAGATAAGGAAGCAACAGAGATAGGAAATAATTATTTTGTATCTGTCTTTATAAATGAAAATGAAGGGCATTAACTTAAATAGGATTTAGATTTTCAGGGACTGAAGGGAATGAATTAGGAAATGTTCTGATAACGTAGGAAATGGTTATTAAAAGGTCAGGGGGCTCTTGAAACTGACAAGGCTTCCTGGACCAGATAAAAGGCTTCCAAGCTATATAAGGAGCCCGGGGAGGGATGGGCCCTGGGGGCTCTGATGGGTACCACTTGTGTAGGATAATTCAGTTTAGGATTGAGGGCTCCATGACCAAAACTGATTGACCTCCTGGCCTAACTTGGAAAGCAGTAACAGAACTAGGCGGGTGTGGGCAACACAGCTGAACCCAGCCTAACATTGCAAGGCATATAGAGGCAGTTTTCAGCTCAGTTCCACCCCCTCACCATGATCATACCCCCTCAACTATTTGGTGAGAATGTGGGAGGTGTTAATAAAAGGACACTTTCTTTATTGCTGGTGGAAATTGGATGTTATCACCATGTGTGTGATGCCAGAGCTGGATTGGGGTGGGGGGGGGATTATAAAAATATAAGAAGTTTAGCATTTACAGTTTCTTAGGAAGGCAGCATCACCTGGGTCCATAGAGAAGTGAGGAGAGAGGTCTTGGCACTCAGGAGCACTCTGATGCTGGAACTGGGTGGGAAAAATAAGAAGATGTGTCCACTTTCAAAAGAGAAGGAATATGGGGTTGCAAGCTCTGGTAGGTCAGAATATTCACATGCACATGCGCACGCGCCTACGCCCCTCTTCCTTCTCTATCCTTAGGATGAGCTTTCTCTAAAAGGAGACATAGCTGACCCTGGGATCTAATTGGCCCCAGCTTCCCCTATGTGGTCTCCTGATCACCTCAAATCCCAGCCGAGAGGTTTCTGGGCCCTTCAGACTTGGTGAATTTCTGAATATCATGTGAGTTCTCATCATTTATCCTGCTCCCATGAGCAGACCCATTTCTATGTGGAGACAAAGTGGATGGATCTAAAGAAACCAAGTGTCACCATGTCCATGATGCGTATTCCGGCTGTGTTAGGGTAACGTGAGCCTCTCTTTGTTAACTGTTCGATGACTTTTGAGTGCTTTGCTTTCAGTGTGGAACTTGACCTAAGAAGGCTGGTGTTGGAGCTGCCTCTGCAGAAGGCAGGGACTTTATGAGTGTCTCTGGAGGCAATATGGTGGTTAGCTCCATGATAAGGCTTGGCCTGGTTAAATGGCGATGAAATAATTAATGAATGAACAAATGGAAAAAGCATGTATTAAGTACTTGCTACGTACCAAACACTCTGCTGAGAGCTGGGGATACAGACAGAAAAACCAAGAGCTGCTCCCCATTCTCAAGGAACTCACACTTTATTTGAAAGACAACATATTGAAAAAAAATTTGACTGTAGGATAAATAGAAAAGCCCAGAAGTCATAATATAGCAATGGTGAGATGGAAAGAGAAAGCCCAAAGGTTCTCAAGTGACATAAGTAGTTAAGAAGCAGGGGTGGGGCGGGCGAGGGGAGGTAGTGGTGTCAGAGGGGCAGTGGTGTTAAACTCTAATAGAAATGTCACCATTAAACCATGTAGAAGGATCCCTGAGGGCTGTATGTATGCATATTGACTTGGTTTTAAAATGTGTTATCTATATTTTATTATATTTTCATTTATTTTGTTAAATATTTCACAGTTACATTTTAATCAGATTCTAGCTGCATTCAAGAGTGTTGGGACAGCATGCCTGGGCCACATCTTTGACACCTCTACTGTAGGACCTAGTGGCAGACCTGGAAGACCTTAGGATGCAACAGCAGGGCAGGTGGTAAGGCCTCGTGGTCATTCATCTCAGCAGAAGGAATAGTATTGTTGACTCCCATCTCATCCAAGACATATGAGCAGTCAAGCAGCCAGAGACAAGGGGGAAGAAAAAGGGCTAGTGGGATGGCTGTGACATTTCCTTTTAGGGTAATATTTCCCTCTAGGATAGTATTTCCAGGCTGATGACTTGTCTACTAGCACGGCAAGTTAGCACAGTGCCTGGCACACAGTAGGTACTTAATGTTTGGTTGGTTGTTGTCTTTCATTATCAAAGAGGATCAAAATGACCTCACTGTGTTAGAGTCCGTGGCCAATCAGACCAATGTGAGCTCGGAAGACCGTACCACAGGTTGGGCAGAGAGTCCACACGAATATTTGGATGGGAGATGTCTCTAAATGCGTGCACCTCACATTTCTTTTGAGCTACTGTGATTCTGCTTTGCTCACAGAGCACACATTCTCTAATGTGGGCACGCCATGTTGGGCGGTCTTGTGCCAGTGTCTCCCATGTCACACAATCAATGCCAAAGTTCTTCAGAGAGATGTTGAGAGTGTCTCTGTATCGCTTCTTCTGACCGCCATGTGAACACTCACCTTGTAAAAGAGTATTTTAGGCAAACATGTTTGGCATTCAAATGCTGTGGCCAGCCCATCAGAGTTGTGCTGTCTGAAGCAGAGTTTGAATGCTTGGAAGTTTAGTTCGAGTAAGAACCTCAATGTCCGGTACCTTATCCTGCCAGGTGATCTTTAGAATCTTCCTAAGACAATTCAAATGGAAGTGATTCAGTTTCCTGGCACGGCGCTGGCACACTGTCCAGGTTTCACAGGCATACAACAGTGAGGTCAGCAGACCTTCAGTAAACCTTCAGTTTGGTAGGCAGTCTAATACCTCTTCTCTCCCACACTACTTCAGAGCCTCCCAAACACTGAGCTAGCTCTGGCAATGCGGGTGTCAACCTCATTATTTATGTGTATAGCCCTGGAAAGTATTAATTAATGTTTATTGACTAATTGATCGTGCAATGCCATGCACACAATAGGAGCATAATAGATGCAGAAAACTGAGAATTGTTGTTTCTATAGTCTGTAAATTTATTCTGTCTTATTTTATATTCTTTCTCTCAGTTGCCTTGGTTGCCAATTAAGTCATCAGAGCATCATTCTCTCCTTTGATACTGCTGCCACTCTAGTGCAGGCCCTCATCACCTCAAACATGAATTATTACAATAGCCTGCTGGAGGGTCTGTCTTCCTCAAGTCTCTCCTCATTTCAATTCATCCTCCATTCAGCCACTAAAGCGATTTTACTAAAATGCAGGTCTGATCATGTCCCCCACTCCCACCCCCACCCCACTAAATAAACTCCAGTGGCTCCCTATTGCCTCCAGGAGCAAATACAAAACGCTCAGTTTGGCCTTCAAAGCCCTTCGTAATCTAGCCCCTTCCTACCTTTCTGGTCTTTTTACACCTTACTCTCCAACACAAATTCTTTGATCCAGTAACTTTGGCCTCCTGGCTATTCCACAAACAAGATACTCCATCTCTTGGCTCCAGGCATTTTCTCTGGCTATTCCCCATGCCTGGAATGCTCTCTTTCCCTCGTTACAATTACTGACTTCCCTGGCTTTCTTTAAGTCACAACTAAAATCTCACCTACAGGAAGCCTTCCCTAACCCTTCTTAATTCTAGTGCCTTCCCTCTGTTAATTATTTCCTATTTGTCTTGTATGTAGCTTGCTGTGTATATCTTTGTTTGTATGTGGTCTCCCCCATTAGATTATAGGCTCCTTGAGGGCAGGGACTGTCTTTTGCCTCCTTTTGCATCCCAAGCACTTAGCACAGTACCTGGCACACAAATGTTTACTGATTTATTGACCATAGAATCATAGGCTCTGGAGTTTGAAGGGATTGTAGTGTCCAGTTACCTCTGAAGATGAGTAGTCTGGGCCCCATAGCCATCAAGTAATTTGCCCAAGGTCACCCCAGTACTAAATAACAGAGATATTTTCAAACTCACGTGTTCTGACTCCAAATCCAGTGCTCTTCCCTTCCTTTGGGGAAAAAAATCCAACCTCTATTTTGAGGATGAAACAGGGTGTTTATAGCAAGGCTGGATTCTCAGGGGAAGTGTAGGAGTTTCCAAGAGGTCAAGAAAGGACTAGTAGCAGCTATAAGGAGACAGAAGACACTATCCCGGTACCCAGTGGGGTACAACCCATTCATTAGTCTTGCAAGGCCTCTGAATCTGGAGTCCACAAAGTTAAAAGATATATACATTTTAATCATTGTATTTGAATATAATTGGTTTCCTTTGTAATCCTATATATTTTATTTTCTGCATGTAAAAATATTAATGGTAAAAGGGGTCTATCACACACATGCACACATACACACACATACACACACACACACACACACACACACACACACACACACAGGTTAAGAACCCTTGCAGTAGAAAAAACAATGAAAAAAATCTCCTTCACTCCTCAGTTTCAAGTATTCCTATAAAGCCTGTTCTCTTCTTGCTGGAAGTCATTTCTTTGCAGGAGGGGAGATGGCATTCTGGCCATCTGAGCTGGCGGTTCCCAAGGTGGAATGGACATAACAACCGGATTGTTCTCAAGATGTGTAATGACCATTTACACCTCTACTGGGATAAAGACACACTACCTTTAACAACACTGTCTTCCCAAACACAGCCCAAAGCCCTAAACAGAATCAAAATTATATACTTGACAGGCCCTTCTTTAAGATCATCTTGTCTCCTTTCCTGATTCCCAGCAGGATTGCACCAAATGTAGATCAGAGGGCTAGGAGTCTCTCCTTTTTAAAGTCTCCAGGGAATAGTCTTCTTGACCTTCCTTGGTAATGTACTATGGGATTTCACATCCCTCAAAGTAAGAAGCTCTTAATATCTGGTCTTAATTCTTTCCAGTGAAGATCTGAGTTCAAGCTCTGACCTGACTCTCCCACTGGGCAGCTGTGTGACCTTGGACAAATCACTTTTTATGTCATGACCTCATCTTCCTCATCTATAAAATGCGAAGTATTGATTACATGACCTCTAAGGCTTCTCCCAATGCTAAAGGCCTATAATCCATCTGTTTTAATCCACTCCCTCTCATTTCTCCCCAGGAGAGACTGAGAACAGTAGGTCCCACCCACTAGCACATTTTCCCACAATGGATATAAAGAATGGCACATTTTGTTCTCCTTGACTCCTCTCCAGTCCTGCCCCATCACCTGCACATGCCAGGGTAGCCTATTAGGGTGGAAAGCTTGGCAGCAAATGGAAGCAGCTTCTCCAGGCTGACCATTCTGAAGGTTCAGACAGAAGAGAACAATAGATTCAGTTGAGAAGAGAGGGCAGGCACGGTTTCCCTTTACCTGAGCCTCCCTGTTACCCTATGGCAGTATTGAATTTGGTAGATACTTTGGTACCTCTGTCTCTGCATCCTTCAGGGATACTATAAACATCAGATACACTTCCTGGGAAGAAAGCTCTCACACAAGGTAACCTCTGCAGGTGTTTAAGCTTTGTCTATCCCTGAGGTAATCTTGGGGCTTCTTCTTTGGACTCACTGAAAGCTCTCTGTTGACAGAATCAGATAATCAGCTAATACCCCAAGTCTGTCATAGTCTGGGGCTATACAAGTGATATATAACAATGCCATCAGACAGGTTTCTAAGAGTCTCAGGAAGCTTATTGCCTCTCTGAGTGTGTCTACCTGTGGGTAATTGTAGCAAATGCATGTCCATGAGGGAGGACTAAGTGATGTGTCTGTGTAATCCTCCAGGTAAAATCCCTCCCTGGCTCCATCAAAGGTGGCACACTCATAGCTACCCCTCACCATGGTTAGCTTTTCTCTGGCACTTGGAGAAATCAGCTCATCTGCCACATCTCAGTGAGACGAATCAGGCTTACCAGCTCTAAAGAGAGTGACCTTGAGTGTTCACAGAGACAGCAGTAAGTGCTGCAGGAGTGCCCAACTTCCTCCATTTCAGGGAGCCCAGAATAAGTGCTGGCCCCTCCCCAACCAAGCTAGCACAAAGTTACTGGCTACCTCACCTAAAGCAAGAGATAGCCAGATTCAAATGCAAAGTCATTGTAAAGAAGCCCAGGCCATTTCTCCTGCTGACTGGTCACCCTGGAAAGGAGGAAGGAGAAGGAATAACGGAAGAATAATAAGCAAGGAAAACTACTTGGTGGACTGACAAATTCACATTTGTTTATTTGCAAAAGTAGTATGGCATGTCTGGGCATTGGGGTCAAGATGGCCTGGATTCATATGCAACCTCAGATACTTACTGGGAGTGTTATGCAACCCCTCAGTGCCTGTTTCCACATCAATAAAATGAAGGAGTTGGACTCCATGGCCTCCAAGATCCCTTCCACTTCTAAATCTATGATCCCATTATCCCAGTAGATCAGACTGCCTAAGAATAATACTTGTGATGTTAGGGAACATGCATTGTACTGGAAGTCTGGAAATTTGGGCTCTAGTCCCACTAACTGTTACTTGACTTGAACCAATCACTTTGTTCTTCTGTTCCTTGATTTCCTCACATATAAAATGAGAAGATTGAACTAAGTGGTCCATAAGATCCCTAATTGGCTAAGGTGCTACTGCAGAAAATTTCTCTCTTCAGAAATGGCTACCTGCTTATTTGTAGCTGGCTTTATGTTTACCACTACTCTGGGTTAGCATGTAAGCAATCACCATTTTAAAACTAGGAGGGAGCTCAGAGGTCATCTAGTCCCACCTCTTTGTTACAGATGGGGAAACTGAGGCTGAGATACATGAAGTGCCTTGCCTGACATCATACAGGCAAAAGGGAAGAGGGCTGAGATTTGAATCTAGCTCCTCTAATTCCAGGTCTAGTGTGTGCTTTCTCCACTGTACTATGCTGCATCT
This sequence comes from Trichosurus vulpecula, assembly GCF_011100635.1. Lineage (NCBI taxonomy): Eukaryota > Metazoa > Chordata > Mammalia > Diprotodontia > Phalangeridae > Trichosurus > Trichosurus vulpecula. Next base: position 129,082,859 of record NC_050574.1, read on the forward strand.
TCAAGGACAAATATCCTTTCCATTCTTCCAAGAAGGAAGGAAATAAGCATTTATTAAGCACCAACTATGTGCCAGTCTGTGGTAAGTGCTTTACAAATATTATCTCATTTGGCCCTCACAACAAGGAGGTAGGTACCATTATTATCCCTCATTTTATGGCTGAGGAAAATGAGACAGAGGTTAAATGATGACTTGCCCAGGATCACACAGCTAGGAAGTGTCTGAGGTCAAATTTGAACCCAAGTCACCCTAACTCCAGGCCCAGCACTCACTCCACTGTGCCATCTGGTGGACAAGAGCAGGAGGTGGGATATTTAGGTAGCAAAAGCAAGGAGTAGTAGATGGATAAACCAAATGTTGCACTGGTAGTGGCAAAAATATTGAAAAGAACCAAAGAAAGGACTCTGGGGGCCTTGGGTGGATCCTCTGACAAGTCAGTCAGTGCATCAGACAACAAATATTTATTAAGGACTTTTCAGGCACAATGCTAAGTGTAGAGATACAAAGAAAGGCAACAACAACATGACCCCTGCCCTCAAGGAGCTTTCATTCCAATGGGAGAGATAACATAAATAACTAGATACACACAGAGACTTTCCAGGCATAAGGAAGGTAATCTGAGTAGGGAAGACACCAGTAGCCTGAGACACTGAGGAAGGCCTCTTGTAGAAGGTGGCATTTGAGATGAGTCTTGGAAAAACCCAAGGGAACAAAGAGGTAGAGGTGAGGGAACAAAGCATTCCAGGCTTGGGGAACAACTCAAGCAAATGCACGGAAATCAGGAGACAAAGCTCCATGTTTGAGGAACAGAAAGTAGGCCATTATAGATGGTAGAGTGCATGGAGGGGAGGGAAGAATAAGAAGACTGCAAAGGTCAAAGGGCCTGGGTTATGAAGAGTTGTAAATGTCAAAAGGGGGGTTCATATTTGATCCTGGAGGGAGGTAGTAGGGAGCCACAGGAGCTCTTTGATCAGGGAGCCTGGAGGAGTGGTGATGGGGTCAGACCCATGTTTTAAAAATTACTTTGGCAGCTGAGTGGAGAATCCACTGGAGGAGAGAGAGAACGAAGGCAGAGAGACCACTTAAGGACCGTTACAATAGCTCAGGTAAAAGACAAGGGCCTGAATTCGGTTTTTTGATGTGTGGATGATAGCTATAGGAGAGATGACAAGATGTAGAGATAGATGGGCTATATGGGGTGAGTGAGAATGAGGAATTAAGGGTGATACTGAGCTTGTGAGAATGGTGATGCCCTTACCAGTAACAAGGAAGTTAGAGAGAAGTGATGATTTGGAGAGAAGATAATGAGTTCTGTGTTAGATAAGAAGCCTACAGGACATCTCATTCAAAATGTCCAAAAGGCATTTGGTGAGACTGGAACTTAGATGAGAGGTTGGAGTTTGATATATAGATCTGGGAATCATCTGTGGGGAGATGATAATTTAACCTATGGGAACTGATGAAATCACCAAGTGAGTCATGTACCCCTTTGACAATCTGGCCAAGTCTGTAAACATTTTCTCAGAGCGATATACTTAAATATATAATATAAAGTACCTAGGATTACAAAGGAAACCAATTACATTGAAATCACTATCAAAATGTTTTTCAAACAAGGTCACAGACTAGGTTAAGATCTACAGGTATAGAGGGTAAAGAGAAGAAAACCCAAGAAAGAATCTTAGGAAACACCCATAATTGGTGGACAGGTTGTTGCTCATTTGTTTCAGTCATGACAGACTCTTCACCTTTTGGGGTTTTCTTGGCAAAGATACTGGAGTGGTTTGCCATTTCCTCCTTGAGGAAACTGAGGCAAACTTGCCCAGGCTTACACAGCTAGTAAATGTCTGAGGCTAGATTTGAACTTGAATCTTCTTGACTCCAGGCCAGCCGCTCTATCCACTGTGCCACCTAGATGCCTTAGTGAACACGACCTGAATGTAAAACCAGTGAGGGAAACTGAGAGGAGCAATGAGACAGGTAGGAGAAGACTCAGGAGAGAGTATGATGAAAACTAAGAGAGGAGAGAATATTTGGGAGAAAAGGGTGATCAATGAAGTCAAAGACTGCAGAGAGATCAAGGATGAGGATCAAGAAAAGTCTATTAGATTTGGCAGTTAAGACATAATTGGTGCCTTTAGAAAGTTCAGTATAGGTTGAATGATGATGTCAGAAGCCAGATCTCAGAGGATTAAAAAGTGAGGTGAGAGGAAATAGAGGCATGGAGTGCAGACAGCCTTCTCAAAGGCTGGAGTGGAGGGTTGGCGGGGAGGGGCACATGGGATGATAACCAGCAAGGGTAGTAGGATCAAGTGAAGGATGGGGAGATCTGGGCATGTTTGTAAGCAGCAAAGAAGCAATCAGTAGATAAGGAGAAATTGAAAAGTAGGGAGAGAGTGATGATGATAGATGGGATAATCTTCTGGAGATACAGGCTGGAGGGGGATGGAGAGTGCATGTGGAGGATAACGAGAAGGGCCATCTCTTCATTCAAGATTGGAGTGAAGGGGATAATGAGGAAAGATGTCCGGATGATGGTAAGAGAGGAGAAAAGGTTGCCCTCAGTGAATGACCTCAATTTTTTTGTTGAGTTTTGAGGTGAGGTTCTCAACTAAACCTCTAGGGAAAAGGGGTGCTATGTGAGGCTTGAGGAGAGGTGATGTGGCTAACGGGATAGCAAATCAATTAGGGAGGAACAGAATGTTTGCCTTGCTGCAGCGAGGGTCCAGTTGAGTTTAGAAAACATAAATTTGTAGTGAACCCAATTATCAGGGTTTCATGATTTCCTCCAGTTCTATTCAATGGCACCTTAATAGGAGCAAAGGAAGAAGACAGTAGAGATAATCTACAGTTGAGGTTTGGTGAGATGTGATTAGAGATAGAAAAAGGGGGCAAGAGATTTGAGGGTGGAGGTTAATACCAAGTTGAGTTCAGTAAAGAACAAGAGTATAGCAAGTGCATGAGGTGATGACGTAGGAAAAAACAGAGGACTGGGGGGAATGGAGATCAAGGTGACATGATTTGGAGTCAAGGTCATAAGGAAAGAACTTGATAAAGATTTTAATCAGAGAAAGAAGATTTATTGAAAGTCAAGAACGAGGATCAAAACAAGGACAAGAATGCAGAGCAGCCTTTTAATCTGCACCAGTGGAGAAAGCAGCCAAACTGATGAGTCATGGATCCATTGCTTCGTAATCTTTATTTAGTTGATCCTCATAACCACCCAATGAGTTAGACAAGCCAGGTATCATTGATACCATTTTATAAATACAGAAACTAAAATCCAGTGGGTAAATTGACTTAACCAAGCTAGTACTTGGCAGACAGGATTTGAACCCCGGTCTCTTTAACTGGCACTCTTTCCTTTGGGCCATGATGGCCTTCAAGACGAGCCCATTTAAAAAACACATACATAAACAAAACCCGGATTCCATGAAAATGACATCAAGTGACTGGCTCAGGAGCCAGTCAGAAATCAAGAATGCATTGTAACCCACTCCTTTGCTCATCCTATTATACAGCCAATAAATATTTATTAAGTACCTATTATGTGCCCGGCACTACACTAAGCTCTGGGGATACAAAAAAAAGTCAAAAGATAGACCCTGTCCTTGAGGAGTTTGTAATCTAATGAGGAGAGACCTGAAGAATACAAATACACACAAGCAAGCTATGGACAGGATAAATAGGAAGTAAATAAGAGAGGGAAAACACCAGAATTAAGAGTGATAATAGTTTCGGAACCGTCTCCAGTTGTCTTGATCGATATCCGGCCACTGGACCCAGATGGCTCTGGAAAAGAAAGTGAGGCTGGTGACCTTGCACAGCCCTCCCTCACTTAAATCCAGTTCATTTGCAAGTCATGGCATCATCTTCCTTATTTCCTGGTCCTCATCAAGAAGGAAGGATAGACCACAACTGCACTATAGTTTCACTCCCACCTGCCTGCATCAGCAGTGCCTGAGAATCACTGGGACCAGGGGACTATGCACAAAACCATTTCTAGAGCTGAGGAGAGAGTGGTGTCACAGCACAAAATGTTCAAAGCCAAGAGGATTCAGGACTCCACCAAAAATCAACTGAGGGTATAGGAGGATGCCAGGTTTAGTTTCAGGAAGATCCAAATGTGCATCACGTCTTTGATTTTCCCTTCTATTTCTAGTTGAACCAATCTCTATAGGCACTGATCCCGAGGACTTTGGCAAGCTCTGGGTGGTCTGCTGCTAAATTGGCTGTTCTTGATAGTGAATGAAAAGAGGAGGGGAATTGAGGGGAGGGGGTAGAGAGAGAGAGAGAGATAAGTTGAGGGGAGGGGATTGAGGAAGATGAAAGAGGGAGATGAGAGAAGGAAAATCTTTTGCTGAACTGCTCTTGTACCGTCTGCATGTTCCCAGAGAACTTGGCAAGGTTTTGTTCCAAGAGAACTTTGCTGGTCTTCTCACTGGGTGGCTGTCACAGTCTGAACTCTCTCATCCCAAAGGAAGGCAGAAGTAGAGTTGCAATGGGGAGGGGCTTGCTACTGACATGATGGAAGACAGAAAGTAGGGCCCACGAAAGTGCATGCCTGCCTGCCAAGGGGAAAGAGAACGTGTGGCTCTCAGATGGAGTGGAAGGCAGACTCACATGCCTAGCCCAGCATGACTCAAAAATCCAGAGGCACTGCAAATAGAGAGAAACAGGAAGGTTTTCAAAGTACAGTAACATAGGCAGCTTCTATCCCAGCTGTGTGACTTCAAACATATGGTCATGAACGTTGGAGATTACTTCTTTTGAGGTGAGAGGATGGGCACAGGCATCAGGCACAGGTAGGTATCTTTGTGGTGGTAGAGAAAGGGAAACAAAGTAGATGTCCATTGATTAGGGAATGAATAAACAAATTGTGGTACCTGACTAAAATGGAATTTTACTGTGCTGTAAGCAATGATGAACATGATGAAAACAGAGAAGAATGGGAAGACTTAGATGAACTGATGCAAAGTAAAACAAATAGATCCAGGAAAACAATGTACACAATGAAATGGAAAGATTGAAAATGGATCTTACAAAATCACAAAGAACAAAGCTTAGCCTCACCATTCCTTTGGGGCAGGGGGTACCTTGGATGTAGAACATTTGGAATAACGTCAATTTTTTTCAACATACTAATCCATTTTGCAGCATTTTTCCCTCTTTTTCTTAAAAAAAATCCTTTGTTAGAAGGGATAATTCTCCAGAAGAGGGGCGGCGATATAGGAGGAAGATTGGATGATATAAAAACAAAAGATAGCAAGAAGAAACTACTAGAAAGAAAGAAATGCTACTAGTTTTAAAATTTTTGACATTTTTATTTAAAGCTTTGAGTTCCAAATTCTATCCTTTCCTCACTCTCTCCCCTCCTCCCTCCCTGAGATGATAAGCAATCAGGTATGGATTATACATGTATGGTTATATAAAATATTTCTATATTAGTCATTTTGTACAAGAAGACTCAAATAAAAGGGAAAATGAAAGAAAGTGAAAAATAGTATGCTTTAATCTATATTCAATCAATACCAGTTCTTTCTCTGGAGGTGGATAGTATGTTTCATCATTAGTCCTTTGGGATTGTCTTAGACCATTGCATTGCTAGGAACAGCTAAGTCATTCACAATTCTTCATCGAACAATATTGCTGTTACTGCATACAATTTCTCCTGGTTCTATTCACTTCACTTTGCATCAGTTCATGTGAGTCTTTCCAAGGTTTTCTAAAATCATCTTGCCGGTCATTTCTTACAGCACAATAATATTCCATTATAATCATATACCACAGCTTGTTTAGCCATTCCCAAATTGATGGGCATCCCTTCTGTTTCCAGTTCTTAGCCACCACAAAAAAAAAGCTGTTATAAATAAAGAAATGCCACTATCTCACCAAAGTGGGATATCTGTGCCTGACATTCAAGGTTCCTTAAAATGCCACCCTCTACTCTCTGATCTCTTGTTTCAACAATCCGGCTAGTAGCTTCTGTGGGGGTGTAAGATCCACCCACAGCCAGCACCCAGAAAGCTGCCAACAGCACAGGTTCTTTTGATCTGCTTAACTAAGGAAAGCAAGTTGAAGGGGTTGACAAGTTTACTTTAATCCAGCATACAGACAGCATTCACTTAGTTCAGGGGAAAAAACCAGCATCCTGAACTTCAGAATAAAATACAAACAAATTACAAATATCAACAGATAGACCCAATACAATTCATAGTTACCAACATCTAGGTTCAGCCCTGGAGCTCAGAACAAGGACTGGCCCAGAGTCACGTGCCACCACTGCTGCGGCAAAGAGCTCCAAAGAACAAGACAGCCAACCCCTGGTTTTTATATCTTTTTCATCGTCAGGGGTGAGTCACACATGTGACTCACCCACGTGAGCTAGAATCGTCACAAAGAGGCAGACTTAAACCCATGTGGTCTAAAAGCCTCTGCTCTCCCAGACATGTAAACTAGGCCCTCCCTGGAGTTAGCCCCACCTTGGGCCCCACCTTAGTTGCCAATCCACACCCACTAAGGTTTTACACCTAATAGGGGTTTGGGCCTGGGACTTAGCACCTAGTAAGGCTCAATGAATTACTCAAAGGAAACAAAAGCCAAACTATTCAAGGGCACTTGTTGAACTAAGTGCTAAGAAGCCCATTTTTGCTTACCAGCACATCTCTAAGCTCCAATCAAATTGTATTTTCCCAAAACACAAACAGCATTTTCTAACTCCCCTGCCTTTGTGCATTCTATTTTCTATGGCTAGAATGTTGACTTTCTCCCTGCTTCACCTGCTGAATTCCTACCTATCCCTTAAAACCAAACTCAAATGACACTGCCTCCATGAAGCCTTCCCTCATTTCCATTAGTAAAGGCCATTTTACTTCAGACTTCACACAGCACTTTGGTGCCACTTTAATACACTACCATGTAAAGTTGTGTATGGTCATTACACATCATCTTCCTCTGCTGGACTGTAAGCTCTAAGATGACAGGGACTTTACCTTTTCCAAATTTTTCATCTCCCTCATTGCATAGCACAGGGCTTTATGCCCACCACGTGCTTGATAGGTATTTTTCAAATGCATAAATGATTGGACTATAAAATACAATATTGATATGAACTGTTAATTTTATTTGAAACCATTAAGATGCCCTGAGGGGGTGGGGGTAGGAATGTGAGGATGTCCATTGGTGGGGTCAGGATGTCAGATGAAGGGAAGAAAGGAAATAAGTAGCAGAGAACTTGAAACTTCACCAGCATGACCTTGGGGGTGGGTGGAGGGAGGCTGGTGCTAACAGGGTTGCTCTGAGCTCAGTCCTAGAGAAGACAGGCTTTGACAGTCACCACTGCAAGTATTCCCAGTCGTCTCCTTCTTAAGAATCAGTATCTCGAGTGAGCACAACAGAATAAAGAGCCATGAGCTTTGTTTTTTGGGGGGCATCCAACCGGAGCAGGCAGAGATGATTTTAATGAGACGTAATAATATTCTATCAGTACCATGAGCTATATAGACTGAGCCCACTGAGGGAACCTGCTCAACCTCCGAAATGATCAGACCTGTCAAAATATGATCATTTTGTTCCTTATTATAAATGAAAAGAAGATATGATTGAAGTGTCATCTTTTGGGTGTGTGAGCAGGATTCCCATAAATCAATCATCCAAAATAAACTCTTTGGAGTGATTTGACTACACATACAATAGAAACAATTTCTTTAAACAAAGCATAAAAGTATTACTATATCTCTCCAACATCAAAACAACTTTCAACATGCATTTTTGGGTTCCTGAGGTATTTTTTTTTAAATCATTTTTATGGTTCTGCATCTAACAGAAGTCAGTGCCAAGTACACATCTCCTCCTCATGCCCACACCTGGTTGGTTCCCTGTCCAGCACTCATACCGAAAATGAGGGGCAAGGGGGGGGTGCAGCCCAGGGGAGCTGGGAGTAAAGAGCGGGGAGAGGTCTGAGTGTCAGGCTGCTGCAGGGCCCTCTGTAGGTGTGACTAACAAGCATTTCCACGGCTATTTCCATTGTATAAATAAGGCACGGAGTTTTCTCTCCCTCTGAGGTAGCTAGAGCTGCTGAGCCAAGCCGTCAAAGCATGCCTTTCACCTCCAGACTATGCAATATGGCTTGCCTTTGATGTTCTCAGTTTAATTTATCCCAGGGAACTAGACTGTCTGTTGACAATCTGGGGGGAGATTGTCACCGAGTTTGGGCCTGTCACACAAACTCCCCTGTGACTCCCAACTACCTGCCTCTCTAGAAGAAGACGCTTTCCAAGTGGCGGGGGAGGGGGGATTGGAGTCCTCCACAAAGTGGGAATTGTCTGTCCATCAGCTCTTCGGTCTCCCTCTGTCCTCACTTCCCCCACTTTCCAGCTATTCCAGGGCACTTTCTTACAAAGCTCCGATCTGTCCGCATTTTAACAACCTTGTACCTCAGTCGAGATGGAGTCTGAAAAGTTTAATATCATGTCAAATGAGAGAGCCAATAAAACTTGACATTATTAATATGATGTCAAGGGTTTTTCCAACTGCTTGGGGAAAAAACATTGTGTCCCATTAAGCACAGTTCCTTGCACTGCGAAATATTAAGTGACTTTTCAATGACTACCAGCTGGAACTATTAGTTTTACTTCCTAAATGTTGATGCCGCCGATTCTGAGAGGCCAGTTGAGAACCTTTTATGAAGATGTTAGATGAGCCCATGCAATCAGAAAGGCTTTTAGGTTTCCCAGGGATCCCTCTTTAAGTGGGGCTGTGTATGGAAATGGGGATATGAATTATTAAATGATTTAAATACATTCAGCTGGAGTGAGCCTGAACCTGCTCCCTCCTTTTGTCCACTTATCCCTGAAGGGCTGAAAATGTCCCCCAGGAAATTCCCAGTTGACCACAGAGGGAAAGAAAAATGAGTATGGGCCTTGGAGTGAGGTACAGACTCTTCCCTCTTTCTCCCCTTTGGCAGCTGGGCTAAAGAGGCTAGTGAATGCCAGTGTCTCCAGGGTGACCCCACAAGGGTGTGAGTGCTGGCAGCTGTTATCCACCTTGGGAGGCCCTGGAACTACTGGAAGGAAATTGCCTGGGAGCCATGGGGGAGGAGGGAGGAAGGGGGACTCTCCATCTCTCTTGGCCAGCTCAGCTGTTGCTTTACTGCACGTGGCTTTCCCTGACAAATTCCCTACCCAGGAAGAGGTCAGGACTTAAAATAAGCTGGTGTGACTCATGTCTGAGCTATGAGATGCCTTGCACAAGCTCTGGCTTTTCAGGAATGTGCAGCTGGGGCAGCTGAAAGGAAGGCTTCCAAGTCACCAAACTGAATTTCCAAAGAGTTTAGAAGGGTTGGTAGAGACTTACTAAAATCATTTCATCTCTCACCCTCCTTCAAAGCTGTACCTCAACCAGCATTTTTCCTGTTATTCAGCATTTGCTTGGGCTCAATAATCTAGAGCCAGATGGGAACTTACTGGTCATCTAGTCCAGCCCTCTTATTTTACAGGTAAGGAAACTGAGGCCCCCAAAAAAGGGGTTGGATTGGATCTGCAGGTTCTTAACCTGGGCGGGGGTGGGGGGGGTGGTCCATGAACGTGGATGGTGAAAAATAATCTTTATTTCAATATAATTGGTTTCCTTTGTAATCATTTGCATTTCACTTTATACATTTAAAAATCTTATTCTGGTCCATAAGTTTCATGAGACTGCTGAAGAGGTTCACGACACCAAAAGAAATTAAGAACTCCTGGATTAGATGGTATCTGAGGACCCTTGCAGCTGTAGTCCTAAGGTCAGTATCACAGTTGGATATGGGACTCAGGTCCATGACTCCTAGGGGTCCCTTCAGACTCCTCCAAACACCCCTCCATGTGCACAAACCCCATGGGTCGGGACAATGCAATGTCTAGGCCTGATCACCCCCTCCTCCCTTCGCTTTGAGGGCAGATGCCTGTGTTTTCATTTCTAGGAGCCAAGAAAGTCGGCTGCAGATAAAGAAAGGCAGCTGAAGGCCTTCTGCTTATTTATTTAAGCCTGTGGTATTTATTAGAGGGTCTTGTTCTTTCCAGGAGATCAAAGGAAGAACCTGGGCAGGGAATAGACCTTTCCTTCATTAGCCTCTGTGATGTTCTGTTTTATATCCTGCCCTTTGTCCCTGCCCTTTGGGAGCCATCTGGGATGACCCCACGACCGGCAGATGGAGGCTTGCTTGCTCTTCTTATATTTCGCTGAAAGGTTGGTATGGAGTTTGGGGAGGGAAGAGACACATTCTTTGGGGTGCCAATGAGGTCATTTAATATGAGCTAAGAACTAGCAATGTTTCTGGGGGATTGATGACCCAATGTCCTTTTCTATTGGGATATAGGATCTAGAGCTAGAGGGGTTCTTAGAGATCACCTAGTCCAACCCCCCTCAATTTATAGAGGAGGACACCAAAGCACCAAGAAGTTAGGGGACACATCCAAGGTCACAAAGTTGGCAAGCTGTACCACCATACGGAACTCCAGTCTTCTGACCACAAAGCCGGTGCTCTTCCCACTAGTCCATAGTCTCACCACACATGGTCAAAGCACTGACTCTGGAGTCAGGGGAAGCAGGTTCAGATCCCGACTCTTGTGCTTACTAGATGTAACCCTGGGCAAGTTATGCAAGTTCCTTGGGCCTCAGTTTCCTCATCTGAAAAATGAGGAGGAGTTGTACTAAGCAGCTTCTCAAATCCCTTCCATCTCTAAAACGATGAAGCTGGGATTTTCTCTTGCTAAGTGCCAGAAATTGGAATGATTAAATGTAGAGAAGAAAAGGATAAGTGGCAACTTCACCATCCTCAAGTGGATTCGGAGATATTTTATAAGTCACGGGGAACAGCTTTTCTTTGTCCACAGCAGCACGAGGCGAAAGAAAGCAAACTGACATTACTGAGGGAGGGGTATGGTTCTCTCTCAGAAATTTCTCCTGGCTGAAAAAGGCAGTCAGATCCAAGAAGAGATGACAGCGATTCATCTCGAGAAGCTTCTGCTCTTGGGCTTTGATTTCTGAGGCTGCACACGGCCCCCAGGCTAGCCTCTCCGATCCTCAGTCATTTCCTTTTACCAGCAGGGTGATCCAGGGTGGTTCAAAGGACGGTGGATGTCTTCCAGGGTGATGAAGGCTGTCCTTCCACTAGCCCGAGGAGGTAGGAGAGGGTTAAAGGAACCTTGCACATTAGAACTAAGCATGTCCTCAATGCTGTAAACCTAGATTGGGGTGTAAGCTTACATTTTTGTAATCCTATGTATTTTTTATCTTATACGTTTAAAAACACGATTCTGATAAGGGGTCCATAGGTTTCACCAGACTGCCAAAAGGGGAGTCCATGGCACAAAAAAAGGCTAAGAAGTCCTGGTGTAGACTGAGGAAGGCCCCCAAACCAGGGACCAAGTATTCTAGTCCTTTCTGTGACCTTAAGCCACTCATTGTTTCCCTGAGGGCTACAGGCTCTTCATCTATAAAGTGGTGATAATAGCATCTGCAGTACCCATCTCATCTAAGGCTGCTGAGATGCGCAGATAAGATGACAGATGTGATGCCACCTTGAAGGGTAGAAGGGATTATACAAATGTGGGAGATTATTATTCCTCAGGCGGGGAAGTCACACTAGAAGGTCCCTTCCAATGCTAAGGTGCTACGATTCTATGAACAAACATATTTTTTTTCCCCAACAAATTTGGCATAAACTATTTCTCCCCTGTGAGCAGGGTGTAGGAATAGATCAGGACAGGTAAGGAATTCTTTATTTACTTCAGCTTAAGACTAACATTGTCCCAGCTCCTCCTTTGTGTGCATCAAGAAGTCTCAGAATGATCTGTTTCATTGGGGTCACGTGGAGCTCAGACCTGGGTAAGGAATTATTCATAGGCATCCATCTGGGATCTCAGGGTTGAAGGCTGCATGGAAACTGGGACCCCAGGAGGGCCCTGAGACTGGACTTCCCCCCTCTGGAGTTGCCCAAAGCCAGCTGGCTACAGGTCCAGACATCAGGGCCTTTCTCCAGAGAGGGAGGAAGGGAATTGTTTCTCATTCCTTCTCACTGCCAATCAACCTTCCCTCACCTTTCTGCTTTAATGTCTTAATCAAGTGGCAGATAAGAGGAACTGATCCATGGAAAGGACAGGAGGACCAGCAAGCTTTGCAGTGCCCACTGCTCCTATCATGTCCCTATTGTCACCCAAGCTGCCACTCCACTGGAGGAGGAAGGGGGAGGGAAGGTGGGGGGGGGGGAGAGAGAGAGAGAGAGAGAGAGAGAAAGGAGGAAGAGCAGGGGGGAGGGAGGGACAGAGACAAATGGGGGAAGGGAGGGAGGGAGAGAGAGAAAGAGAGAGAGAAGAGAGAGACAGAGAGAGACAGAGAGAGACAGAGAGAGAGAAGGGGGGAGAGATGGAGAGAGACAGACAGACTGGGGAGACAGAAAAAGAAAGAGAAAAAGGCAAGAGAGATTTTGTACCCTTAAGCCTCCTCTGCTGCAGTTCAAAAGCCCAATCTTTACTGAAAATAAATTTAAAGGAGAATTTTTGATGTATATTATGGTCTCTGGTGGTAGAAGAGAGCGCTGCCGGCGGTATATGGAGTTATGCAAAGCCAAAGTGGGATTACTTAAAAGTGTCTGTAGCGCTTTGATTAACTGGTGTGTATTTTATTTTTTATATGACACAATCACAGGCCTACATTGATAATATCTTTCTATTATTGTTTGACATGTAGAGCTCCCTCCTTCCTGTAGCCTAGAACTGGGCTTTTTTCAAGGTTGGAGAGAGGGGCAGGGGATCAAGGTGATCCCCAAAAATGAAGAAGAAAAGACCTGCTGGAAATATATTTTTAAAAAAGCAATTTTCAAATGAGTCCTGAAGCCCCTCGTTTCAAGCCAAGATCTAGGCAGTCAGAGATGGTTATTGGAGGAGTTAGTGGAAGAAAGGGCTAGGAAGGCCTTCAGAGGCAGGACATCACTTTGGCAAAGAAAGTGAGTAGTGATACCTCTTAGAACAAAGACCTATTTAGGAAAAAAAAATCACCTTTTCCTTGACTATGGAATTAGATTCCAGTTTCTTCAACAGTGATTCAGGGGCATCTATCTATAAGTAAAAGGAGAGGGGCAGTAGAGATGCCACCTTAGAGATAGGCTTCTCTAGGCCCCTGTCATCTGGGCCATATCACTGGCAAAGACCATTCCAATAAAGACAAAGAATCATCCATTCCCATTCCCCCCACCCCAAGTATGCATAAAGCATGAGGCCCAGCATGCCATCACTCCTCATCCAAGCTCTATGCTCACCTTTGCCCCAAACCACAGCCTTTCCCAATGGAAAAGGGAGGGAATGAAAGAATACTTTGATAAGGAATAGCAGGAAGAAAATCTGTTTCTTAGAGTGCATCCCCATATCTTCACCTCTGATAATGAAGTTTCTGCCAATGAAGACTATTGCTGGAATGCACTCTCTTTGGACAACTGGTGCTGCAGTGGAAAGCACACTGGGCTTGAAGTCCAGAAGATCTGAGTTCAACTATGACTCAGACACTTACTATCTGTGTGACCTTGGGCGAATCGTTTAACCTCTGTTTGCTTCAGTTTCCTCAACTGTAAAATGGAGAGATTAATAACACCTACCTCCTAGAATTGTGAGGATCAAATGAAATAATATTTATGAAGTGCTTAGCACATGGCCTGGAACATAGCAGGCACTATAAAAATGTTAGCTATAAATCGTTATTTATTTATTTGTTTATTTATTGGTTTGTTTGTTTATATTTGTAGTTTTCAACATTCACTTCCATAAGATTTTGAGTTCTAAATTTTCTAAATTTTGAGTTCTAAATTCCCCAAGACAGCATGCAATCTGATGTAAATTTATAATTATTATCTTTGATAATAGAGGCAGAACATTCTGCCATTTGTCTATTACTCATGTACCCCACCTGACCAGTCTCCCTACATACATACACACACACATACCTTTTTCTTTTTGCTACAGGCACAATAATTAATAATCAAATGCACTACTGCTTTAAGAGAGGGTATGTCAATTGACCTCTTTATAGCTCAACTTGGGAAACAACATGGAAACACATCAGTCAGTCAGTCTATACAACTATATATAGAGAATATATGCTGTAATTCTGGGGTAAGGGGAAAATATTAATCACTGCAACAATCAGAAAAGACTTCCTGTAGGAATGTAACTAGGGATTCTTCAAGGCAAAGGTAAGAAGATGCAAACAGCATCCCAGGGCTGGAGGACAGCACCCACAAAGATACAGAGGTGGAATGTCGTATATAGGGAACATCAGCAAAGCCAATTTGATCAGAATGTAGAGCTCTTGAAGGAGAATGAAATACATTGTTTGGAAAGATTTATTACGAGGTAGGAAGGTTTTAAGTAGTGACAATTTTAGCAGGTTTGTGTTGGCTAAATACGTTTTGCTGCTGTGTTTTAGGCAAACAAACAAACAACTTATCTGTCTTCCTGAAGAGAGGTTGGAATCAGATTTTGGAGGGAGGAATTTTCATTTTATCTTAGAAGAAATAGGGAGCCATTGAAACTCCTTGAGCCAGGAAAAGATATGGTCAGGTCTATACTTCAAGAAAATTAATCTGGAAGCTCAGTGGAAGATAGATTGGATCCAGTTAGGATGCTATTACAGTAGCTCCTCAGGTAAAAAAGGCCTGGAGTAGGCTGGGAGTGTTAGGAGTGGCAAAAAGGAGATGAATTCGAGATATGAGTAGATACAGAAGCAACAAGACTTGGCAAGTCAATGAATATGGTGGGGTGAGGGACAATGAAAAGTGGGGGATTACAATAAGATGGTGAACTATGGCGGCTGGAAGGATGGTGGTGCCCTCCACAGAAACAAAGATGTTGGGGGAAGGGAATGGTTCCTAAGAGGACACAGCTCTTCCTTTGTCTAACCTATCATGTCTGCTGAGTTTAAACTTTAATTCCTTTTGTTCTCTCCTTGGGTGAGATGGCTACAGATTTCTTCTTGTTAAGCTAGGGAAAGGTTAGGAGTTCAAGTGGCATGTACAGAGCAGATGGGCATCTTTAAGGCAATCTCAAAACCACCTATCCCCTGTCCTTGCTTACCTCCCCACAGCTCTTGCTTTTCTCCAAAGACCATATTTTCAGGCCTCTGGAGTTCTAAATGTGGAGTAATGATGGGCCAGACTGGAAATAGTCCAGCATGCTTCTGCATGAATCATAACTGCCCTGTGGCCCATTATGCAAGGCAGGGTGACTAGAGAGGCCATGGCCTTAAGCCCTAAAGTCCCTCGATTATTTAGTGCCCTTGCCTTCTTCACCTCATTTGGTTCAATGCCCGGCCCCATAGACCAGACTCTTTTCTTTCTCCTCACCCCATGGCAGGGTGAGCAAAGCTCTCTATAGATGCCATTTCCCAGAGAAGAGGCTCCTGGGCTGTTGAAGAGCGGATGGTGAAACCATCAGCCAGTCATTAAGAGCATTTCTTTAAGCTCCCACGCACAGAGTTCTGTAGAAAAGAGATAGAAGACGTAGCCCCTTCTGTGAAGACTTAACTTATGCCACTGGATTTGGAATCAATAAACCTACTCTGAGTCCAGACTATGCCACTCACCAGATTAGGACTTTTAGAAAGTCCTAGATTCTCTAGGTATCAAATTTTTCCTCTATGAAGTTAAAGAATTAGACTAGACCATGAAATCATAGATCTATAGCTGGAAGAAACCATACAGGTCATCAAGGCTAGCCTCTTCATTTTAGGTTAAGAAAACCAGAGCCCAGAAAAGTTAAATGACTTGCCACGGGTCAATCAGCTACTAAATGTCTGTGGTGGGATACAAACCCAGGGCTTCCTTGGAACATTGGACTGTCTGGTGCAATGTTCTGAAACGCTTTCCAATTTTAGTCAGGAGATCTGAGTTCTGGCCATGACTTAGTCATTTTTCACTTACGTGACTCAAGACACATGACTCCCCTCTCTGGATTTTAGTGGACTAACAATCCATCAACCAATAAGCATTTATTAAGTGCTTACTATGTGCCAGAAACTATGTTAAGGTCTGATGATGCAAAAAAAAAAAAAAAGTTTAAAAAAAGTCTTGCTATCAAGAAGTTTAAATTCTAATGTTGGGTAGACAGTATGTAAATAACTACGTACACACAAAATGTATACAGAGCAGATCAGGAAGATGATGCCTTGACTTGCAAGTGAATTGGATTTAAGTGAGACAGGGCTGTGCAAGGTCACCAGCCTCACTCTCTCCCCAAGAGTCATCTGGTTCCAGTGGCAAGATATTAAGCTAAGGTCTTTCTCAGGTCTCAGTATGTCTGAGGCAACGCCCATTCAGTGATAGAGACTAGGTAAGAAATAAGGCAAAAAATGGCCTTTTACCTAGTCAAAAAAAGAAAAAAATCAATCTGTAAGGGGAAAACCCTCAGGGTTTCTGGCCCAAACAGAAACAATTGCTATTTACACTCACCAAGCCATCAAAACCCAAACAATAACCAAGTGAGGCTTGGCTTGGGACCTATTTTTGGTCAGTCAGTGAGAGCCAGAGTGATTTGGGCTTAAGTTTCATTGAATCCCAATGGATTTTATCAAAGCCTGGTTTCCCAATGCTGTATTTCAAGAAATCATAAATGAAACTACATGGGGCAAAAGAGTTAATTGCCCCAGTTTTTTTTTTTAATGATAGAATAAATAAGTAAGGAAGAGGAAAGAAAAAAGAAATCTAGCCTATAAACCCCAAGATATCTTGTGATAAAACCTCACAATCAAAATTTGTATTCCTTTGGGCAGAGCACCCACAGGTAAGGGTATGATCCCCTATGTGATCAGAGGGAGAGGAGGGAGGGGAAGGAGGGAAGGAGGGAGGAAGAGAGAGAGAGAAGAAAGGAAGGAAGGAAGGAAGGAAGAGAGGGAGAGAGAGAGAGAGAGAGAGGAAGGGCTGCTATTTACATTCGCTTTGAGCCATCAAAACCCAAACAATGACCAAGTGAGGCTACCGTTGGCCAATCAGTGAGAACCAGAGTAATTTGGGTCTGAGGCGTGGTCATTTGAATCCCAACAAGCTTTATCAAAGCCTGGGTTTCCAGTGTTGGATCTTAAGAAATCCTGAGTCAATCAGGGCCCAATGACCAACTGGAGTCTGGCCTAGGACCTATTGTTGGCCAATCAGTGAGAGGCTGAGTAATTTCGGTTTAAGTCATGGAACTGTTTCTGTTTTGGCCAGAAACCCTGAGGGTCTTCCCCTCCCAGTTTGATTTTTTTTTTTTGGACTACGTTAAAGATACCATTCTTTGCCTCATTTCTTTACCTAACCTTAATCACTAAATGGGCTTTGCCTCAGTCAAACTGAGATCAGTTAAAGACCTACCTTAGCTTTAAAAGGCAAGGTCTCCCACTGTATCTGGGGTCATCTCCAGTCATCCTGATGTGTATCTGGCTACTGGACCCTGATGGCTCCAAAGGAGAAAGTGAGGCTGGTGACTTTGCACCGTCTTCCCTCACTTAAATCCAATTCATCTGCATGTCATGGCATCGTGTCCCTGATGTCATGGCCTTCTTAGAGAACAAAGGACAAACAACAAAAGAAATCCTAAATGAGGCTACATGGGGTAAAACAGTTCATTCTCCCAGTATTTTTTTTAAATGATATGATAAATAAGGAAGGAAGAGAAAAAAAATCTATCCTGTAAACCCCAAGATATCTTGCAAGGTTTTAGCAATCATAACTTACATTCCTTTGGGAGGAGCACCCAGAGGTAAGGGTATGATTCTCTTCCTCCCTTCCTCCTCTCCCTCAGTCCACATAAATGGAAGGTAATCTTGGAGGGAAGGCACTAACAGCTGTGTGACTGTGAACAGCCTCTTGCAGAAGCCAGCCAAATTAATGGGGAGGTGAAGAGGGAGAGTATTCCAAGCATGGGAGATAGCAGGTCACAGAGACAGGAGATGGAGTGTCAGATATGAGGAAAAACGAGTCTACTAGTACGTTTGGGTTAAGAACGGTTTGAGGAGAGTAATGTATATAGTAGGATTAGAAAGATAGGAAGGGGCCAGGATATCAGAGGAGTCTATTTGGTCCTAGAGGTAATAGGAAGCTATTGGAGCTTACCAAGTAAGAGAATAACACAGTCAAACCTTGTTGTTTGTTGGAGTCATTTCAGTTGTGTCTGACTCAAAGATACTATAGAGGTTTGCCATTTCCTTCTCCAGCTCATTTGATGAATGAGAAAACTGAGGCAAACAGGGTTAAGTGACTTGCCCAGGATCACACAGCTAGTAATTATCTGAGGCCAAATTTGAACTTAGGTCCTCCAGACTCCAAACCTAGCATTCTATCCACTGTGCCACCTAGCAGCCGGTCAAACCTACATTTTAGCAAAAATTACTTTGGCAACAATACAGAGGATGAATGTGAGTAGAAAGAGACCTGGGGCAGGAAAACCTATTATTAGAGTACTATAATAACTCAGATGATGGCCTGAATTGGGGTGGTAGCTGTGTGAGTGGGGAGAAGGAGATATATGTGAGAGAGATTATGGAAAAAAAGAAATTGCGAGATTTGACAACTGACTAGATTTGTATGACCAGAGAAAACGAGGAGTCAAAGGTGACACCGAGTGGCAAACCTGGGTGACTGGAAGGATTGTGGTATCCTTGACGATAATAAGGAAGTTCAGAGAAAGGGTAGATTTGGGGGTAAAGATCATGATTCTGCTTTGGATCTGCTGAGTTTGTTAACTGTTGGATATTCCATGGGATATCCAGTTCAAACTGTCCAACAGGCAGTTGGTGATGCAGGACTGGATTCCAAGTTCTCTTTCAGCTCTTCTATTCTGCGTCTGTTACCTCATTTTATCTTTACATCTGTGAAGTGAGGATGGATCATTCCATTTTATTCAATCCATTTTATAAATAGGGAAAAGTAAGACTCATACAGGTTCAGCTACTTATCTATGGTTGTGTAGCAAGAGAGCAGCAGGACCCACACTAAAACCCAGATATTTTGTTTCTCTGTCCAATTCTCAGCAATCTGCTTCAATTCTTAATTTTCCTGAGAATGGTAGTTATGTTTACACATTTATTTGAGGGCTTTCCCCACTTTTTCAGGGGCAGGGAAAGTGGAAGGTAGAAGGGGTTGCCAATTCAGCTCTTTGTAGAATGAAGCCCAATATCTGCTCTGACGATTTTGAGGCTGACTCTGAGCCCAGTTAGGTACATGGAAATCTTCCTCAGTGTTCCAGCTGAGCCATGAGTCATCCCTGGTGATTCAAAGGTGGAAAGTCTGTCAAAGGAGTCTCAAGACAGGACTGATGTATCTAAGTGTCTCTCTCTGAGCTCTTTATTGGAAGTGGCACCGAGGGAATTGGGGGCCAGTCAATGGACAAAAAGGACTACTACAGGTTTGCAAAGACTCAGGTGACTCTTGAGTCATGAGTCACACACTCCTGGGACACCTCAAGGAGATCTTCTATAGGCTTCTCTGGATTAGAGCTGAAAAGGGGGAATCTGGAATTCATGTCAGCATTAACACTTTCTTTTCCTTTCTTTCCCTTTGGTCTTGTTACTCCTTAAAGAGATACCCATGCTCTAATCCAAGTTAGTAGAGGAGGTCCACCTAAAGGATCCTCGAGCTGCAGGTATAGAGCCAATTGGACAAATGCCATCTTTCCCTGAGGGCTGATTTCGTTTTGTTTTATCACACCTGCAGCTTCAATGGTTTAGGGAACTACCAGTGAGAAACTTCCTGTGCTAGAGCAAATCAGCACCTTCTCTACAACTAATGGTCTTAAAGCATTACCTGGGGAACTGAAAGATTAAGTAATTTGCCCAATATCACTTAGTCCTTCCAGGTCAGAAGTGATACAAAGCCAAATCTTCTCGATTTCTGAGGTCGGCTCTCTGTCCATTCCACATTTTGGTTCCCATGAGGGCCAGCTGGTAGAATGAATGCATTGAATTCTTAAAGTCAAAATACCTTGAATCCCCAAGGGTGTCAGGAAGCATGAATTCCAGTCCTAGCTCTTCCATTAACTAGCTCAATAATCTTGGCTACGTCCACCAATTTCTCTGAGCTTTCCCTGTAAACATGACTACCTCTAAAATTTCTTCTAGCTCTTATGTTCCACAGATCTATGATTCACATTTCAATGAATCTGTAATCTCACTGATGTACGTACTCTTTCCAATGATATCAATTGCAACCCAGCCATGCCCCCTCCTTCTGGGTAACTTGTGTCCATTTTCTCCCATAAATCCTCTACAGGGGATCCACCCAACCTGTTTGGAACTTCCCTTTTGTTCTATTGTCTTTTCATGGATGCCGATGCAAGCACAATGACTATCTATTGGTTATCCCTTGCTCTTACCACCTGTATAGGACACCTCCTTTTTCTGGTCAGTCCAGAATTGTTTTTAATTATAATATGCTTTATCGGATGGATGGATGATTATATGAGGTGTCCCAAAGGTCCCAGTGCAGTTTTAAGCTTTAAGAGCTAATAGTTTTCTAAGGTAAGACTATCAGTCCTGATTATTCCACCCAGAATAGCTGGGAGGTGAGAAGTATTTGCCACTGCCCATAATGCTCTAGTTTTTTTTTTTGCACATAGAAAGTTCAGCACTTAGCCATGATGTAGCCAGAGTATGGCTTTGGTCAGCAGAAAGAAGAGCCTCTAAACTCCCCAGCTTAAGTTCTCATAATTACAGAATAGCACTATTACTCACATTTATATAGAGACAACAAGGTGTTATGTCCCATCTCCAACTGCTTTTCAAACATCTCATGTTGGATGTAGAGCAGACCTCTTAAATTCAATAAGTCCAAAACTGAACACATTATCTTTCCCCCTAAAGCCTCCTTCTTTTCAAACTTCCTAAGGGACTACCACCCTCCCAGTCCCTCAAGATCTCACCCTGGGCTTCATCCTCAACACCTTACTATCTCTCACCACCCCCCCCCCATATCCAAACCATTGCCAAGGCCTATTGATTTCACCTTTGCAACATCTTTCAAATATGATGCCTTCTCTTCTCTGATACTGCCACCATCTTGGGGCAGACCCTCATCACCTCACACTTGAACTATTGCATTAGCTTCCTGTTGGTTTACCTGTCACAAGTCTTTCCCCATTTTGGTCTATCCTTCACTTAGCTGTCAAAGTGAACTTTCTTAAAGTACAGGTTTGACTCTATCACCCCCACACTCAATGAACTCCAGTGGCTCCCTATCACCTCCAGGATCAAATACAAAATCCTCTGTTTGGCATCCAAAGCCCTTCATAACCTAACCCTCTCCCTGTCTTTTCAGTCTTCATACACCTTATACCCTCTCACCCCCATGTACCTTT
Organism: Trichosurus vulpecula; assembly: GCF_011100635.1. Lineage (NCBI taxonomy): Eukaryota > Metazoa > Chordata > Mammalia > Diprotodontia > Phalangeridae > Trichosurus > Trichosurus vulpecula. The sequence continues at coordinate 129,104,209 of NC_050574.1, forward strand.
GTGCATGTATCCAGTGACATCGGCTTCCTTCCACGAACAAGGCATTCCATCTCTCAGTTCCAGGCATTTTTTCTGCCTTCTGGGGGCTCTGTCTTTGAGTCTGGGGATCTGGAAGAACCTGGCCATTGTCTAATGTTGTCTTCCACCAGAAAGGGATCACAGAATCATAGATTTAGAGCTTAAAGGGATCTTAGCGGTCAATCCAATTTAGAGGGCTAGTCTAACCCTCTCATCTTATAGATAAGTAAACTGAGGCCCAGTAAGGTTAAGTGCACTTTCTCTGACTGTCTCCCATTCCTGGAATGGTGTCCCTCCTCGTCTACACCTCTTGGCTTCCCCGGCTTCCTTCAAATCGCAACTAAAATCCCATCTTCTACAGCAAGTCTTCCCTAAGCCCTCTTAATTCCAGTGCCTTCCCTCTATTAGTTATTTCCAATTTATCCTGCATATAGCTTGGTTTATTGTTTCTTTCATTAGTTTTTAACTTCTCCGAGGGTAGGAACTGTCTTTGTTTTGGTCTGGTTTTTTTGTATACCCAGTGCTTAAGACGGTGCCTGGCACACAGTAGGCACTTAACGAATGTTTATTGACTAACTGAATGACTGGGACTTTGATGGCAGAGTCAGAAGCTCTAGGCTCACATCTTGGCTTCAGCACACCCTAGGGCTAGAACCACAAGGAATTCCATGAATCTCCATTTCCTCAACAATGTCTGCAATCTAACTTAGAGGATTGTTACAAGGAAAACCCTTTACACACTTCTCAACTTCAGTAGAGAAATGTGGATAGTCATTACAGGTGCATTTTTACAGTTTATTTTTATTATTTATTAAATCTACAGTTTACAATTAACAGTTTACAAAAAAGGATTTCTTCATGATGGCTTATGAAGGTCGGTAGGGCGAATATTATTCTTGTGTTAAAAGATGAAGGAAACTGAAATGGATCAAAGTTAAGTGACTTGCCTACGGTCACACAGCTATTAAAAAGGATCTTAATGGGGCAGCTAGGTGGTGCAGTGAATACAGCACCAGCCCTGAAGTCAGGAGGACCTGAATTCAAATCTGGCCTCAGACACTTGACACTTACTGGCTGTGTGACCTAAGGCAAGTCACTTAACCCCAATTGCTTTGCCTTCCCCACTCCAAAAAAAGAAAAAAAAAGCAAAGGGTCTTAAGCTGAGGCCTTCTGATCTGGTCCCAAGGAAGGTGCCTGTCCACTCCACCAAGTAGATAACAATGGCTTTTCTTCCCACCAATGCTAAGGAGCTGATATTTCTGATTTCAAAAGGAGGATTGAGTCTGTGATTCATTGACACTTAGCAGCTCTGAAAATAAAAAACAAGTATGGGAATCAAATTGATAAATAACCTGTAGGCAATATGGGCCAGTGGAAAGATTTATAGGCAGTATGACCTTAGAATCAGGGAATTGGGTTCAAATTTCCAGTGTCATTTACTGCCTCATAACTGTAGTAAAAGCACTTAACCCTTCCAGTCCTCAGTTTACTCATCTATAACATGAGAGGGTTGGACTAACCTCTAAGTTGGACTGACTGCTAAGATCCCTTTCAGCTCTACATCTCTGACTCTGTGATCCTTTCTGTACTTCCCCTGTCCTGTGCCAGGGTGGAAGACATGGTAGAAGAGAACATTCAATATTGGCCAGGTTCTTCCAACTCCCCAGACGCAAAGACAGAGCCCCCACAAGTCAGTCTCATTTCTGGTTTCCCCACTTCTCTTTTAAGGCTGTCCAATGCTGGCTGACAGGCAAGAGGCTTGGAGCAGGCTCTGAGGGGACTGGAGATTCAGTGGATGGTTTGGCCATCTTTGAAGAATCATGTGGACCTGGATAAAGTCACCGGTGTTTATTTGGGTGGCGGGCTGCTATTTAAAATCGTGCTTTGTTTCTGAAAATGAGACAGCTGGGGCTGCATTTGGTGGATAAAGACATTTTGTTGAACTTTCAAAATGGGGTATTATTTTCCATTTACACTTATTTCACGGAGAATTGTAAGAAGATGAGATTGTAGATGTGTCTGTGATATGCAGTAATGAGTGATGGATCTTTGAAGGTAAAAATATCTCTAGGATATTTCTTTTTTTCTCTCTCTCTCCTCCTGGCCTCAGGTTGGGTAGTGGAGTTTTTTTTTTTTATGAGTTGTTGTGTTTGTTTTTGTTTTTAATATCAGAATGGAGAGTGTCTCTGGTGGGAACACAAAATATTCTCTTCTCTTTGTCTTAATAAACGTTCGAAGAAATGAAATAATATTAAAAATTCTCCCAAGGGGCAAGAACATCAAATGCTACAGGGGGGAAAGCACTCCCAAACTCCCTGAACTGTTAGGTGACAGAAGGAAGGTGAGCACACAGAGATGGGATACTTACAGGAGCAGACAAAGAAACTGTTCCTGCTGGGTCACTCACCCTAAGGCAAAAGGAAATTGAGCGCGGAAAGGGAGCAAAGAGGAAACATTTACTTGCCAATGGGGGAAAGAGGAGAGCAGAACAAAAAAGGAGACCAGAAACCAAGTTGCTCTCCAAGCCTTTTTATTCCAGATGGCACACTTGCTGTTCTGGAAACTGGCATCGCTTTGGGGTGTACATCTCTGAGAAGTCTCACTTGCCATCTTCTCACCCCATTGTTCTCTTCCTCTGAAAATTACTTTGGACAGAAATCAGAAAAGGAGAGAGGGGAGGAGGGGGAAATGTTCAGTCTGATTCTCCACTTTCAGGAGAAAAGCACAAAGATCAAGGGTCTGGAAACAGCATAATCATAACTGACTTTGATAAAGCTGGGTGGTTATGAAGCTCTTCATAGCCATCCTCTGAAAAAGACATTGCAAGTATTACTGTATCCATTTTACAGATTAGGAAACTGAGGTTCCTAGAAGTGACAGGACTAATCCAAGATCATCTATTTGGTAAGTGGTAGACCTGGGATTTAAACCCAAACATACTATGGCACCGGCTCTCCTCTGAGTCTTCCAACCTCTTCATTCTCACAGGCCAAGGAGAACATTCCTAAATATCCATCTGTGTGTAAGGCATAGAGAGCATCAGGAGAAACATAGGCCTTGGCAGGGCCTATAGAGGATGCTTAGAATATCATTTCACCAGGTTGCTGACACATCTGAAAAGCAGCCATCATGGGTAAGCGAATGAAGTAGATACCATACAGCAGGGGCACCATTTTGAAAGAGGATGGACTATTTCCCTCTTTGTTGGGTCTACTTGAGTAGGACCCTCAGCCTACCATCCTTGCTAGTGCATTGTTAATGTATTTTTGCTTAATTTGAAGATCTTCCCATCCATTGATAGGCCCATGTGACCTGCTTAAATCACATAGAAGCCTAAGTCACATGTAGTGGGAGGAGCTTGCTGAACAGGTGAAGTAGGAAGGGTGAAGCAGAACTGAGAGGAAGTGAGGTCAGAGCAGTTGGAGCAATGGGAGAGAGGAAGCAGGCAAGGAGGCAGCTAGGATTGTGTGTGTTTATTTGTGGGAAGACTTTGAGTTGATCTCTGCAGTGATAGTGTATATTAACTTCCTTGTTGCTTTGTCGGTTTACTGGTGTTGGGATTTGGCTTTCTGCGTCTGAACAAATGTTCTGGTTCTGTCTTCTATGCGGAGGGTCTGTTATATTTCGTGATTCAGAACCACACAGGCATATTCATAGCAATAGCAGCTGCTGTGAATATTGCCTTAGCGATACAGCTGGTCAGTCACAATGCCATGCTCAAAGACCACCAGCCACCTTTAAGTGAGACGGGTATATCTATCTACTAGCTAATGAAATCAAATTTTAAGGAAAACCCTAGAACTTAGACATTCATAGGATCATAGTTTTGGAGATGGAAGGAAACTTACAGGTCATATAGTATAACCACCTCACTTTACAGCGGAGGAAACCGAGGGCAACAGAGATTAAGTCATTTGCTCCAGGTGACATGGGCCATGAGTAGCAGAGTAACATAACCCTAAGTTCAGCACTCTTTCCACTGTAACGTGATGTCTCTGAATTGCTGTTCTCTCCCAAACAGCCATCTTGGGAGACTATGCACTTATTCCAATGGTGCTGCCATTTTGGGAGACTATACTTTGGGAACTGCCTTCAGAGTATAGGACATGTTCTTCTGAACATCCTTGGTAAAGGCAAATCTTCTTCTGCAAAGGGTAGATTCGATTTCTTGAAAATAGCCCAGAGTCCTCTGGAGCCAAGCCTGGACAAGAGGTGCGGAACTAAGCTGTGTCACGGAGGTGAGCAATAAAGTTAATAATATTAGGCTTATTTTCTTGGGTAGGCTCCTCAGCCCTCTCTGCAGATAGTTCACAAAAGGGGAGCACCAAGGGTGTCTGGAGTAATTCAATGGCAGTATCACTGAGACAAGAGGGCAGCCTCCATAAGGGAACATTTTGAAGGATGGCATTCACCTAGAGATATATGATCTGGAATTCTTTGGCACTTTATTTCTTTCATTAGCATGGGCTCTATCTCAACTAATGCAGTTCACCCACCTTCTTACTTAGTGTTCTTCATACCCATGCAGTTCTGTGAACCTTCTGTAAAAGTCCCGCTTGTCTACCCTGGCACGGTTATTGAATGCTGGCTGCCTTACTTTATGGTCTCACTTTGTACGTATCTTCAGGCTGAGAATACAAGACCAGAGTCTCTGGAGCTTCTTAGAAAGATGGGCAGCAGACATTACAACGTGTCTGTGAACCCTGATGCCACCATTGTCAGAGCCCCAGGATCACCAGCATTGGCACCTGCATTAGCACGAGTTTCCAACTTTTTACTCATCAAAATTTGGAGGAACTGCCAAGCTGTGGGAGGCAATGATTTTGGGGTCTCCCCTGCATCATTGCTACTGATCACATCAGATAACTGAAAAAAATGTCACTTCGTTTCCACAAACACTTATTAAACACCTACTGTGTGCAAGGCACCACTCAGGGCTGGAAATGTGAAGATGAAAGAAGAAATAAGGCCAGTTCTCTAAGAGCTTACAATCTAGTAAGAAGGATAAAATGGTGATCCATAGAACTATGGTTCGAGTTAGAATGTGATGACCAAAGTGGGCATGTGTGTAGAAAGAATCCCTGTCCTATGGAGGACAAGATTCAGATTACAAAAGACCCAAAGCTCACTTCTGACTTTGGGAAGTAGCCCTCCCCAGGGTGAGACAGAAAAGGTCTCATGGAGGAGGTGACATCTGGGTTGGACCCTGATGGAAAGGCCAGTGACCTTGAAATGGCTGTGACAGAAGACTCATCATGGAACCCCTGAAGATCTAAGGCTATCTACTTAAACTCTACATGGCTTAGAGTGAGGAAGACCTGAGTTCAAATTCTGCCTCAAACACTTACGTACTTGTCTGATCCTGGGCCAGTCATTTAAACTCAGTTTCCTCATTTATAAAGTGAGAGGATTGAACTGAATGGCCTCTAAAATTCTTTCCAGCTCTAAATCTATGATCATATCTTTTCACAGTAGCAGGAAGGGATAAAGGATCTCTTCATCTAACAGAAGCATGCTTTATAGTCTCCACCCAAATTTGCAAAAGGGCTACCTGGCCACCAAGGCTGGCAGAGGTTTGAGTGTCCTTTGCCCATATCTCTTAGAAGAAGTAGTCTACCTTCCCCAACACTTGGGCCAAACAGAGGAAGACAAGCACACAGCTTGAAAACTGGAGAACAGAGGCCTTTTGATTCCATGAGGTGAAACTCCAGCCTGCCCCAGACTCTTTCTGCCAAAATATTTCTATATAAGTTCCTAATCCCCTTAGGGGTATATGTGGGAAATCATATATTTGGAGGGGAATGGGGGAAGGAGAATTAATAACCCTACATAGCTGGGATACACACCTTCCCAACTGTCTGTATATACTAAAAATGTTTGTGACCCCAGTCCAGAGAATTGAACTGAATAAAAAAGGATTTGGGTCAGTTAGATAGTGCAGCAGACAGAGTACCAGGCCTGAAGACAGGAAGACTCATCTTCTTGACTTCAAATCTGGCCTCAGACACTAACTGGTTTACCCTGGGAAAGTCACTTAACCCTGTTCGCCTCAGTTTCCTCATCTGTAAAATGAGTCAGAGAAGGAAATGGCAAACCACTCCAATATCTTTGCCAAGAAAACCCCAAATGGGGTCATGAAAAATTGGACACGACTGAAATGACTCAACAACCAAAAGAAAGATTTGTACTACGGTTCGATTTAGCGATTTCTATCTGGAGCCTGTCACATTAACCCTAAGCTTTGGGAGACATTCTCCAACGCTGTCAAATTCTAAAAGCTGGAGGAAGATTTGGGAAAGGGGGGAGAATCAATTATTGCACGGAGATGTGAAGGGTTGGACCTTTCCTGCTCAGGAAACTAAAAAGTCTGGAGAAGCAGCTGGGACCAGCTTGACCTTTCATTTGTTTGATGCCCTTGTAGGGGTTACTTGACTCCTCTGGGCCTCAGTTTTCTCACCTTTAAAATGGGGTTAATAATCCTGTTTTCATAAGGAAGATGTTGAAAGGACAAGCAGGATCATAGATGGGAAAGGACTTTGAGCTCCTCTGAACACATCTGATGTGTTATTAATTCTTTCTATAATTATCATCATTACCATTATTATTCAGTTCTCCAGGGGAGAAGTAGGGATGAGCTGAGATGAGTTTCAGTACACTATCTCTGAAGCATCATAGGATCACAGATTTAGGGCTGGAAGAAACCTTAAAAGTGTCTGATCTAGTCCAAGTCCCTCATGTTACCGAAGAGGAAACTGAGGCCTGCACCAGCGGAATCATTCGCTCAAGGTCACACAGGTAGGTCAGAATGCAGGGGATATTTGAACCCAGCTCCTCTGACTCCTGCTAGTCTCCTCCTTCCTCTACCTCCCCCCATTTTCCACCCATTTGTCAGAACCTAGCAGCCCACCCCCAACACCTGATCAAGCAGCTCCTCCTTCCTCCTCCATCCCACAATCTGCTTTTTTGCCAGGCCACCCGAGAAGTGTACCTCGGCAGCTCACCCCCACTCTGGAGTCGCCCTTGATTTAAGGCCACGGGGGGAAGTAATTAAACGTAATTGAGGCTGCGGCTTCTAAATGAAGACATACAGCAGCCTGGGCGGTAATTAATCACTGCTTTTCCCCGTGTACCGGAAACCAGCATTCGGTTCAGAACAAACTGGGCTTTTTATCTCCATGCACACAAGCCGCCTTCCAATTCCCCAAAAACCCTCACTGGGGCGCCTTCTCGACATTGCGCAATTACCTCCACCAATCCTCATTTTTCAGCCTCCTCACTACTTACTGTAGTTGTTTGGGGGAGCTCAGAGAGAGGCAGTGGAGGTACAGTGTTTCCTGCCCATCCCCCTCCTCAAATCTGCCCTCTGGAATATTAAAATAATAATAATAATTAAAGATAAGGAGTAAATTACCCCATTGGCAAATGTCAACCATCTCTGTTTCTCTCAACAGCTCTGTCTCTGGATTTTATGTGCTCCATGCTATTCTAAGCTGATAACATAGATAGTGCCTGGTTATGGCCTGCCTTCTCTCCCGGGGTGGGAAGGGATTACAGCTGTTTTAACGCTGGGAGTCATAGAGCTTGTAAAGAGCTTTATGCTCTGAAGAGGGAGAGAGTTACATAAGTCCATGGAGCTCCCGCTCCGCAGGACACTGAGCTCCAAGTGGCATTTAATTAAAGAGAGGATGATGGCACCTGTTGAAGATACTGTCACCGGACCCTGTCCTTGCCGGCTGATGTCCTACCAGCCTTTGCGCTAAAACGGAAATTAAGTGTGGTGTCATAGCCATTTAGGGCATTAGGAATGGAAGGAACCAGGGAGCTGGCTCTGAGTGCCAGCTCCTGGCCCCTTGCCCACCTTATTAACAAGGTGCAAACGAGGACCTGGGATGGGAGAGGGAAAGCAGCTGGAGGAAAAGAGTCTGTCTCAGCAGGCACAGATAGAAGGAGTGCAAGGAAGCACGGGGAAGCCACGTCCCAAATCACTGCCTTGGCAAGGAAGGAAATTGGCCAAAATATCGAGAGAGCATCTCCTTCACCTGTTAGGCCTTGTACAGAACACTTTCTCTCTCCAGAATCTCTGCCTGCCCCACAGGAGAGTTGCAGGGGGTAAAACGTAAGAGGCATTAGCATCTTTAGATACTCACCCACCATCAGCTGTTACTTGCCCAGGGCCAAGAGGCTGGTGGCTCTCTGCAAGTCTGCATTAAGACTGCCAAGGTCAGGGAATCCTGGACCCAGCTGGAATCTGACACTGTGGTTCCAGAGCTATTTGCTAAATAAAGAGCACAAGTCCCAGTCACGACGAATGGACTGAGCGCACTCTGGTGTTTTTTTCTTTCTTTTTTTCTTCTTTCCTCCACAGTCACCCTGACCTTTATTTCTGGCAGCTGTACTGGGTAGAGTGACTGACAAGGCTCTTCTCGGAAAATTTAAAAGTCAGACTTCGTGCAATTTAGCGAAGGCAAGAAATGTGGGGACTTGGTTCTGCTTCTCCTCCTCCCCTTCACCCTCCCCGCCCCCAGGCCTCATCCCCGCAGCGCAAAGGCAAGAACAATGGATGTGAATTTAGAGAGCTTGGACTCAAATCCCTCCGCTGCCTCTATGACCTTGGGCAAATCCCTTCCCCTCTCTGGGACTCAGTTTCCTTCTATGTAAAATGAGTATGTTGGCCTAGATGGCCTCAAAGGTCCTTTCCAGCTCTAAATTCTCACATTTCTCCCTCCTTGCTCATCCCGCGGACCCCCGCCGCCCATATACGTGCAAACTAGCCATCCTGCCCTTCCAAGCATCGGGGCTAAAAAGCCAGAGCTGTGACCGGGAGCCGGGGAATCTCCCCGCGGCGGTGGCGGCGGCGGCAGCAGCAGCAGCCGGCCGCACCTCCTCTTGCCTTGCCCTTCCTCTCCTTTCTTTGCCGGCGGCTGCTGCAGAGGTGAATTGGGACGCGGGGAAACGCCAGCTCCCTTTGGAAAGCGAAAAAAAAAAATAAAAAAGGCCCCGTTTTTCTGTCCTGTCAGGTCTATTTAAGTATTTAATGAGGTGAGATAGTACCAATAAATTTAACATGGCACAATAACTCTGATGATGTGGACCACAGACTAATAAGGCTCCATCCCAGGGACAGAAGAGTGATCTCGCCTTCACTAGATCTTATCGGGTTTGATTGCTTTGTTCAGATATTAAAAAGGTTGAGCAAGGACTTTCGGGCACTGCCACAAATCTGTACGTATCCTCCCGGCCGAGATAGATTGGAGCCTGGCGCTGGAATACAAGGCTGTTTATTTTAATTGACAATTGAGACCGAGGAGTGGGGATGCGGGGCTGGGAGTGGAAGGGGAGAGGGGACCGAGCGGCAAGGGTCGGGCTGGTCTCATTAGGGATGTGTGTGTCAGGCCCCGTTCTTTTTTCCCTTCTCCTCCATAGTCTTCAGGGCAGGACCCCTCACCCAGGCTGTCCAGGAGCCTGGCCAAAAGTCACTTGCTGTATTTAGCTCAGGGAAAGAGACTGAGCTCGGTGCCGACCCCTTGGCCTGAATGGTGCTCTTAGCCTTGCCCTCCGTGGGGTAGCTGCAGATGCTCCCATTTTTGCCATCTGGTTCTGTACAGCCCAATCTCCCACTTTCCTTTTATCTCCGGTCTGGTCTGTACTTACTAGGCGTGTCGGCTGGCAGATCTTACTAAGCTACCTGAGGGCAGGAACCCCATCTTCTACTTGTTCCACGTCCCAACCTCCATACCCTACAGGGATGGGCACGTAGGGGACAGGATCAGAATTTTGGACCTCAAGGGCACGAGATTGATCATCTAGTCTGGAGGTATCAAACTCAAATAGAAATAGATCCATTAAACCATATATAAGGATTCCTGTGGGTTGCATATTGACTTAGAAAACCACCCATTAATAGTGCCTATGTTCTTTGGTATTTTTGTTGTTGTTGTTGTTAAATATTTCCTGCTTACATTTTAATCTGGTTCAGGCTGAACTCAGGAGTTCAGTGTGTTTGACACCTCCCATCTAGTCCAACTTTCTCATTTTACAGATGAGGCAATGAGGACCAGAGAAGTGAATTGTCCAAGTGGCAGAACTCATATGTGAACCCAGGTCCTTTACAACCAAATCTAGTGCCTGAGTCAGAAAGGTTGTGTTCTAGTCCCAGCTTTGTAATGGGGAGGGGAGAGGGCCATTCCTGACTCTGGGCAGTTTTTCCTCTCCCTCTGCCTCAGTTTCCCTACTTGTGAAAGGGGGGTGATAATGCTCCCATTACCTAGTTTCACAGAACTGTTGTGAAAAGTGCTATGTAATCATAAAGGTGCACAAAAATGTGAGTCATCATTTTACAATGACCAGCATACATAAATTGGTACACCAATGAAAAATTCTTAGATGGTGATGCTGCTACTGTAGATGCAACTTATTTTCTCCTTCTTGATGGGGAAGTAGGTGAGAAGTCTGGTAAAAATTTCTATGGACTGTTATTCAATTGATTAACCATTTATTAATCAAGTATCATAGGTTGGGTCAGTGTGGCACGTTGAAAAGAGTCTAGGACTTGAAGCCAGGAAGCCAGGGTTCTGAGTGCCAGATTGCCAGCCTCTTGACTCTCACTCATCTCCCACCTCAAGGCAAAGAGCAAAAGTACTCTTTTCCTCTCTCTCTCTCTCTCTCTCTCCCTCTCCCTCTCCCTCTCCCTCTCCCTCTCCCTCTCCCTCTCCCTCTCCCTCTCTCTCTCTTTCTCTTTCTCTCTCATACACACGCACATACCAGCCTTTACCCTTCAAGTAGCCCTTGATGGTCATCTGGATCAAATTTCATCTTGATCTAAATGTCAAGGGCAAGACTATACATTGGAATCTGTCCTAGGCCAGCCTAGGGATGGCCCTTATCTTCCAACCCCTGAAAGGAAGAATTAAAGGAGTGGATGGAGTAGAGGAAAGCGAGCTAGATCTGAAGTCAAGTTTGGACCAAGCTTCAATCCCGGCTCTGTTACTGGTTATTTGTGGGTATGTAGTACAGGTTTCTAATTCCTTTGAGCCTCAGTATCCTCACTTGCACAATGAAAGGGGAGGACTAAACATCATTAGGGTTCCTGCCTCCTCTCAATTCTATAATCTCTTGGAAGGAGTGGTGAAAAGTGTCTTATCTCCTTTCTTGTTGGGTGATGCCATCCAGAATTGATGGAGCTTTGACCATCAATCTGTTGGAAGGAAACCTGGGTTCTAGTGCCATGGCTAGCACCAGTCACCTGTGTGAGCTTAGGTAATTTCTCCAATTTCTCTGGGTCAAAGTTGCCTATCTGCAAAATGATAGGAATGGGCTAGATGAGCTAAGCCATGATGTTGCGGAAACAATTATGCATATGGAATCTGAGGAACGGAGGATGAATCCTAGCTGTGTGACCTTGGACAAGTAATTTTTCTCATTTCACTGAGCCTCAGTTTCCCCATCTGTAAATGTGACTTGTTAGGATGGTAATTATTACCACAGTGGACTTGGGTAAGAGTTTTCCCCTAAGAATTTTCATTTAAAGGGCATCTAGGTGGTGCAGCGAGTAGAGCACCAGCCCTGGAGTAAGGAGAACCTGATTTCAAATCCAGCCTCAGACACGTGACACACATACTAGCTGTGTGACCTTGGGCAAGTCACTTAACCCCAGTTGTCCTGCCTTCCCCCCTCCAAAAAAAATTTAAAAAAAAAAAGAATTTTCATTTGAGAGTAGATCAGGGGAGTTCTTTAACAGTTCCTAAACATACTTAATTATCACATTTATGTAGAAACTTAAGGTTTGCAAAGTGAGTTTCTTACAACAACCCTATGAGGCAGGTAGTGCCATTATCCTCATTTTCCACATAAGGAAACTGAACCTTCAGGAGATTGTGTTTTGCCAGTGATAAAACAGCTACAATCCAAGACAAGATTCAAACCCAGGTCTCTTGACTTTAATTCCAATGTTCTACCTACTATCCCATCCTTCTTATTTGAAGAAATGGGACATTACAGGACATTTCCCACAGAAGACCCATACCTACAGACTTCTCTATTTCTGGATTTGGGGGCGGGGGCCCAAGAGGAAAAATGAGCATCTAAGCTGACCCACCTTGAGCAGGTAGAAAAGAAAGCTGAAAGGAATGAGTAAGGACATCAGGATTACACGGCTAACAGAAGACTAATACAGGACGTACTGTTTCAGAATCTGGTGACCAGTTGTTTGCAAAATCCACTAAGGATAAGAGAGCAAGCATTTAAATGCCAGCATGGGGAATTTGGATTAGACACCAAGAATCTCTTAATAGAAAGGAGTATTAAGCACCTCCAACGAAGGCTGTGGAATCTCCTTCTTTGGGGACATCCTCAGAATAAGAGAGATTCATTTGCCTGTGATTCCAAGATGATATTGCAGAATGGTCAATGTTGTCTGCAGCAACCCTACTTCCCTTTTCCCCTTAGAGGCCTTGCCACAACCTCTCCCTGAAGCCTTCACAGATGTTCAGTGTTGTAAGGCTTTTCCATATCTGTGATGTTTATTTATGGGAAAGCAACAGGACGATGGCGTGTGGGGAGTCATTAATAGAATAACTACAATAATAGCTAATGTTTACATAGTACTATGTGCCAGGCACCGTGCTAAGTGCTTTACAACTATCTCATTTGATCCTCACAACAACCCTGGGACGGAGGTGGTAGTATTATCCCCATTTTTTTTTCTTTTTTTTTAAAATGTTTATTTTATCTTTCAGGTATTCAGTATGTCAGCAATCCCTAGACATCACAATAAGACTTAACTTCCATTGATCTTTCATTTACAGGTTTTTTATGTATTTTTTCTTTTTTTATAATTCAGATTTTTTACTTTTAGTTTACAATGCTCAGTTCCACATAATTTTGAGTTCCAGATTTTCTTCCTCTCCCCAGCCCCCCTCCCTCCCCAACAAGGCATGGAATCCAATATATCTTCTCCATATAACTTCCCACTGGACTTATTTACATAATAGGCAAGTTATAAAGAAGAATTATGACCATCCCCATTTTACAGATGAGGAAACTGATAGCAGTTAAGTGACTTGCCCAGGGTCCCACAGCTAAGACGTATCTGAGGCTGGATTTGAATTCAGGTCTTCCTGACTCCAGCTCCAGTGCTCTATCCACTTTGTGGAGGAATTTTCATTCAACTCCAGAAAAATCATGTGGCCAGCCACTCAGCTGGAGGTCCGGAAACTCAGCACAGGCAGAAGTGGGACAGTTGTCAAGATGGATTGAACAGTGGTATAAAACAGCACCACCTCTCCTCCTCCCTTCTGGGTAGGGCTCCTGCATGCCTCTTCCAGCTCTCTCCCTCATGGTTTTGTTGGGAGACCAAGGAAGACAGCTGAGAGAGTGCTTCTGAGGACCTGACCACATGTGCTGGAGAAAGGCTGAGCATCCATTCCAAGTCACTAGAAGGGTAGTAAGTACAGTGGAAAGAGTGCTGAAGTTACAGAGGAGCTGGGCCTGAATCCAGGCTCTGCCTATTACCATGCATGGTGCTGGATGACTTAGCCTCTCTAGGCCTCAGTTTCCCCATCTGTAAAATGAGGGGGTTGGACTAGATCGGGGTGGGGAACCTCTGGACTAGATGATATCTAAGGTTCCTTCTGTCTTTAAATCTACAATCCAATGGTATAGATATAGTCCTGGCTCACATGAGAACCGACAAAATGAGCATTCCAGCCTGATGGTTCTAGAATTCTGTACCTTGCCAAGGACTTGGCAAGCCACAGCTGGCTTAACTGCACAGAGTACATGCATTTCCTCTGCACACCTGGAACAAACAGGATGCAAACAAGGGATATTTTCTCAGACATTTCCATGCAAGGGAGTTTCTACTTTAGGAAATCCTCCCTCCCTCCTGTAAGGCTCAGCTCAGAATCAACATCTGGCAAAGTCTGGAATTGTTTCTTCCTTCCAGCTTTATTTATTTTAGCCAAGATTTGGAGGAGGAAATCCTCATAGACATGTGACCTGTCCAAACTCTGATCTGGCTGGGGTTAGCATTGATCTTGGGGCCTTTCCTTCCCACCCCAGAGCCCCCCATCCTCCAACACATATAGCCAGGTCCTCAGAAGCACTCCCTGAACTGTCTTCCTTGATCCCCCAAGAAAAACACAAGGGATGGAGCTAGGATAGGTGTAAAGTGGTCAGATTCAGAAGAGAGGAGGGAAGTTGATTCTGTCTTATGCCACTGTTCAATCCATCTTGACAACTTCCCCATTTCTGCTTGTGCTGTTTCCTGAGCTCTCCCCTGGAGGGCTGGGAGCAGGACAAAATGGAAGGAGTTGAAGGAAAGAGGGGAAGGGCTAGAGAAGTGACAATCCAAAAACCCCTCAGGATGAGCTACCTCCCCATCTGTCACCCACCAACCAATCAAAATATGGAGACCTCTTCACTGCACACACCCTCAAAATACACACACACACACACACACACACACACACACACACACACATACCCCACAGCACTTTGGAAAAGCCAAAATCAAATTATCTTGATGGAAATCTTACTAGGCGAGTCAGAGCCCCAGAAATGTACAACTTCTACTCATTGGCAGACTCACTTTCATTCTCTCCCTCTCTCCCTTATCTCTCCCTCCCCCTTACCCCTCTTCCTTTCCCTCCTTTCTGCTCCTCTTCATCTCTTTCCTTTTCTTTCTTTGTCCCCTCCATCATCCTCTCTCCAAACCTTTCTTTTTCTTCCCTTCTCTCCCTCTGTCTTCTCCCTTCTTCCCTCCTTTCTTTCTTTTTATCTAATCCTTCTCTCCACTCCTTTTTTCTCTCTCTTCCTTCTCTCTCCTCTTTTCCTTCCCTCTTTTTTCTCTTTCCCCTCTCCTTTTCTCTCCCTTTCTTTTCTCTTCCTTCCCTCTTTTCCTTGCCCTTTTTTCTTCTCTCTTTCCTTTAAAAATGGGGCCAGCTACAGCTCTTTTTGTTTATCTGTTTGTGCTCCTCCATGTGCAGTGCCCAGGGACCTCCCCAGAATGGTTTATTATGGCTTTTCTATTTAGCTCCACTGCAGTATAACAGAGGTAATACAATCATGTCTCAGCTCCATATGGTCCAGGAGGCTGACAAGCAGAACAACCTTTGCTTTGTTTGTGTTTTACTTACGGTATTATGTAATACTGTGCAGGCTGCTTGTACTCACCTCCTCCCACAGGACCCTGGAGACCCAAGGGGACCCAGGGTTCCCTGGCAAACAGGTGAAAATGCTTTAGGACAAAGGGCAGGGCTCAGAGAGAGATCAACCCCAAGGACATTCAGGAAACCATAACCTGACTGCCAGCAACATCCTAGCCTAAAATTTTGGTGATGAGATATATATGTGTGTAATATGTGTGTGTGCATATGTGATATATATGTGCATATGCATATAAATATACATGTATGTATATGAGTGTGTATGTGCACCTATGTGTGTATACTTAAAAAGATTGTACCAAAAATTTTAGTGCAGTTTTGAGCTATTGAAGCTTATATATTTATATGCATAGATGGATGTATATGTATATATGCATGTACACACATGTATTTATATTAATCAATACTGCCCCCAAGAAACACTAAAGGAAGGGCCATCTATATTGTACAAATTACATCTCCCCACCCCCACCCCCACCCCCGCCCCCCAGACACCAGCCCCAGGAACAAGTATTTAAATGCAAGGTTGCTAGGAGACTTTAAGTCCATCACCAGAGACACACCCAGAAGTTGGCATAGATTCCTTAGACGTTGGAAACCATGGGCAAAACCTCCCCTTTAAAGATGGACCCCTCCAGCAACAGGAACCTTTCCCATACCTTTGTGGCTCTGAGAGCAGCAGAGGGGCAGCTCATTTGCTCTACGAGAAGGGAGTCATAGAATCCTAGGCTTCAGGGGTCAAAGAGTCCTTAGCAGTCATCCAGTCCATCCAGACTACTATTACACCCATTTTACGGATGAGGGAGCTGAGGCTCAGAGAAGCTAAAGGATTTTCCCACGGCCACACAGCTAGCAATCACAGAGCGTTAACTACACCAGGACCATCCCTAAGTGGATTCAGTAAAGAACCCACTAAGGGAAGTTACAATGTATGTTGTATCTCTCCCTTACTTCCACAAAATATTTTTATCCTAATGCAATGGAGTTTCTCCACTAAGGTCCTACTTTAATGCTAGGGGGATTAGGGTAGAAGTGATGCTGTGTTATGGGGAGCCGGATCACAAAGTCTAACAAGACCTAGGAAGAGGAAGGTGACTATGTGCTTATCCTCAAAGAGTTAGAAATGCTAAGAGCAGGAGAGGCTCATCAACAGATAGCTGGCCACTACAACTCACCACCATCTACTGAGGTATGAAGCATTGATGATCTGCAAATTCCCAAGGGAGGGCCCACACACAGTGGTGAGTCTTCGGAAGTACTGATGTAAGAGATCAGGTTAACATTCTGGAGAACAATTTGGAACTATGCCCAAAGTGCTGTAAAACTGCATACCCTTTGATCCAGCAATACCACTGGTAGGTCTATATCCCAAAGACATCCAAAAAAAAGGGGAAAGGACCTATTTGTACAAAAATATTTATAGCAGCTCTTCTTGTGATGGCTAAGAATTGGAAATTGAAGGGATGCCCTTCAATTGGAGAATGACTGAAAAAGCTGTGGTATATGATTGTGATGGAATATTATTGTGCTATAAGAATTGACAAGTAGGATGATCTCAGAAAAACCTGGAAAGGCTTTAATGAACTGATGCATAGTGAAGTAAACAGAACCAGGAGAACATTGTACACAGTAACAACAATGTTGTTCAATGAAGAATTGTGAATGACTTAGCTACTCTCAGCAATACAGTGATCCAAGACAATCCCAAAAGACTAATGATGAAGCATACCATCCACCTCTAGAGAAAGAACTGATATTGACTGAATACAAATAGAAGCATGCTATTTTTCACTTTCTTTTTTTTCTTTTAGTTGAATCTTCTTATGCAAAATGACTAATATGGAAATGTTTTACATGATTGCACATGTATAACCTATAATTATTGCTTGCCATATCAGGGAGGGGAGATGGAAGGGAGACAGGACAGGAGGGACGGAGGGAGGAATCAAATTTGGAACTCAAAACTTTAAATAGAAATGTTAAAAAAAAAAAGGAGATCAGGTTAAAACGAACATCAATGGCAGTCTTGAAGGGGAGGAAAAAGAAGGCCTAGGATCATAGATTTAGATGTAAATAGGAAAGTAGAAATCATCAAATGCAACCCTCTCATTTTACTAATGAGGAAGCTGAGGCTCAGACAGGTCAAGTAATCTGTCCAGAGTCACACAGCTACTTGAGGGGGGCATTCAGACCCAGACTTTTTGACTCCAATCCTGCGTTTTAAACATTGTACCATCCTGACTCTCAAAGTTGCCCAAGAACCGCTTGAGACAGAAAGCATAGAAAGAGAGCAGAAGGAGATAATCTTATCCTGTTGCTTCCCTCTTCCTCTCCCAAGTAATAGATAGACATACAGATATATGATATTATATACTTATATATATACACATATATATAATGTTTATATATACATATACACAAAATCCAATTGGTGTTAATTGGTAAATTGACATTGGGAAGATATCAACTTCCAACCAATAGTGGAAACTTGTGAAATCATATTGGGGAAAACAACTGATGGGGACCCATGAGTGACATTATTAGAAACCCCAAACCCTCGGAGTTGCCTCTAAAACTCCAAAGGAGCACTAGTCATTGCTTTGGGGACTCAACCTGACTGTACTGGGGTGGGGAACTTGGGGCCTTGAGGCCACATGTGGTTTTCTAGGTCCTTGGGTGCGGCCTTTTGACTGAGTCCAAGTTTTACAGTACAAATCCTTTTATTAAGGCGATTTGTTCTGTGAAGTTTGGACTTGGTCAGATGGCCACACTTGAGGACCTAGAGGGCCACACTGGGGGGCCTAGTGGCCCCAGGTTCCCTACTCCTAGACTATACAATGCAAGTTAGGGGCATGAGCCCACAGGTACTGCTACAATAGAATAGGTATGTTTGCACAAATGTGTGTATGTATGTATGTATGTATATATTTACAGCAGTTGTTTTCCCCCATATCACTTAACACATTTCCAATATAAGTTGGAAGTCGACATCTTCCCAATATCAATTAGCCTTTTAACCTCAATTGCTTTTGCAAAGAGATATCTATTTAGAAGGAATACCCCTAAAGCAGGGTCCCACTCTCCCCTCTACTACCCATTCAGGCACTGAAGATATGGACTCTGTCTCAAAGTAGTTGCTATGAAACACTCCCCTCCACCTGTACTCTGGGGATGGATGCTCCTGGCAATCCCGTTCTCAGTCTCCATCAAGGGGGTGTGGCATCCCTGAAGACTGAGTCATTTTCTTAGTCATCTGAGCTGATGTGAAGGGTCAGAGCTGAGATCTGAACCTGATTCTCCGACCCCAAAGCCAATGCTCTTTCCCCTATGCTACACTGAGAGTACAAGCTTTGGGCCATCTCCTACCCAACTAGATGCATCTTTGGTCATTCTCCATTCATACAGTCATTGAACCAAGGTATTTTGTGATGGAAGGGCACAGCAATTTGTGATACCCTCAGCACAGCACTGAGCACTGATCATTGCAGGGTAGTGAAGGAAAGGAATCCCCAATATGACAGCTGGGCATAGCATTCAGAGCAATCAGTCCACCTGCCACAAAGAAAAGTAAACACCATCCAACAACCCAGAGGGAGGGGGATGACAATGGACCCCTCTCTGAGACTCACAGGTCTCATTGTCACCCCCTCCATGGTGGCCTTTTTTCCCACCTCAGCTTCAGCCTGTGGTCCCAGAGCTATCTGCTAATCGGGGGTTAGGTGTTCTAGTCCTCCTGCTTCCCCTGAGTCAAGCACCATCCCTCCAGTCAGTCCCTCTGACTCAGCTCCCTCTCCTAACCCTGGACTCCCTGCATAACCATCCTCCTTCATTGGTTTGCATCATAAATGTGTAATGCCAGCCTAAGAAAAGCACCCAGCCCAGCCTGCTCTGCCTTGCATCCATAACAACCTTATCAAAGGGTTTTTTTCTGAGCACGAAGAACAGAGAGCCCTCCAGGTTTTGATTCATAGCAGGTGAAGGCTGGATGTGCTGAAAGCTGATTGAAATCAGCCAGGTCAACAAAATACAGCTGAGAGTGCACAATAATTGGGAGAGAAGCAGTGCTTCCTTGTTTTTCTTTTTGTTTTGTGATCCCCTGCACCTTCTAGCTCCCGCTTCTGAAGGGAAGTCTTTGTCTTACACACTTTATTGCATTGCTGGGTGGCTTCCTTTTACAAACTTGGGGCTTGGCTGACCTGCACTTTTCTCTCTCTTGGTCCAGAAGCCAAGAGTTCCTTTGATGCAGGAGGGTGGGGTAGAGCAGCAGAGATCCAGGAACAGCCCCTCACCCCACCCCAGCAGCCCCAGGCTCTCATTTCTAAAATAGCCCTCCTCTTCTTCCACTTCTTTCCAGTAGAATGGAGCTGCTGGTGCCTGCCCCCAACCGATTAATGCTGATGGGAGAGTTCTTTAGACTGAGGAAAATTGTAAGAGCTTCAAGGGTAGTGATTTCATCCAACCGGAATTTTACAGAACAACTAGCACCCTCTTCCCCCTCTTTCACCCCTGGTTTTCCTGATGGCTCTGAGGTGGGGGAGGAGCTATCAATGAGAATAGCCACTTGATTATCCAGAAATCTCCCACACCACTGGCATTGGGGGAAGAGACTTGATCCATCAAGATTCAGTACCCTATAGGAGGAAAGATCTTGAGCCCATTTCACAGATGCTATGTGGTAGAAAGAACAGTCCAGCAACTAGCATTTATTAAGAGCTTGATGTGTGCCCTGTGGATATAAAGAAAGGCTAGGACTTCACATTCTAATGTGAATTCTAATTCTAATGCAGGAAACAATATGTAAATAACTATGTACATAAAAGAGATATACATGGAAATGGAAAGAAATCCCTGAGGACAAGGGGGGAAGAGGGGAGGAATGATCTGTAAAAGTCTCTCCTGGATTTGGAAATCAGAAGACTTGGATTTGAATCCTAGCTGTGATATCTAGTAGCTGTGTGATTTTCGACTGGTCACTTCTCCCAGATCATCGTTCTACGCATTCTTCAAGTGTAAAGTAATGGGGTTATCCTACGTGACCTCCACAATTCCTTCTCCTTAGAAATCCTGTGGCCCAATTCCTCTAGAGCAGCGAGGCAGTGACTGCTCTGTATGTGATTCCAGAGCCTAAGAGAAAATGGTTCGTGTCCAGCAAAAATTTGAATTAAAAGTAAAATTAACAACCCCTCCCCACCAAAGCAGACTTAGTAGCTGTTTTAACTCCAACTGCTCTCTGGCATCTGATGACTTTTCATTCTCAATTGGGTAAAAAGCAGGTGAAAGGGTTACACTATCAATCACCAAAAATGGGTCAAGCACCAAGAGTATACCAGGCCTAGAGATACAAAGACAAAACAATGCCTGCCCTCAGGGAGCTTATGTTTTAGAGGCTAGAAAGTGTGTTCAGGACGTATTTATTAACTACCTTGGATTTTTGGTTTGGTCTGGGTTATGGATTCTCTGCTAAGCTGTATAAGAACCTTGGCCCCAGTATCCACAACTGTAAAAGCAAGGGCCACTCTCAGCTCTAACTTCAGGGGGTTTTGACCCATAAGGTCTGAGCCAATTGTAGACTCTCTAATACTGTGCCTCTTCCACCCTCTACAAAAAAAAAATCCACTGGAGTCCTCATCCCGTCTCTGAAATACTGCCCTAGTGACTCCAAAGGGGCTCCAATTTTTCTCTTGAGAGGAAAGCAGAGACAACTTCAATAATATAATGAGACTGCTCCATTACTGGGAACTTTCACCTCCTCCACAGCAGGTTGATAAGTGATTAGGCCAAGATGCCCATATAGTCAATAATAACCATTAGCCAAGTTCACTGCTCTTCCCTCCCCCCTCCTCCTACCTTGGAGAGCAGAGTGAAAGTATGTTTTGGAGCCAAGGTGAAGCAGGAGAATGTAAGGCTGTTGACAGGAATGCCTAGGCTTGGTTTTGGAAAGCAAAAATCTAGGTTCCACAAAACTTTCTATTCCAGGGCAACCTACAAGTACCTCTTAAGCTGAATGATTTAATTTGGGATTTCTGTTCTTTCTCAAATTCTAATCAGGGGAGGGAGGGGAGGCTTGACACCAGAAGCAAAGGACCAACAGCTCCAGCTCAGGGGACACAGCAGCCAGGCGAGACAAAGATGATCCCTATAGGCCCTTTGGGCAGCTCACTGGCACTGAGCTTGGCATCAAGAAGATTCATCTTCACCAGTTAAAATCCAACATCAGACACCAGCTGTGTGAACCTGAGCAAGTCGCTTAACCTTGTTTGCCTCAGTTTCTTTATGTGTACAATAAGCTGGAGAAGAAAATGGCAAACCATTCCAGTATTTTTGCCAAGAAAACCCCAAATGGGGTCACAAAGAGTCAGACATGACTGAAAAACAACACAACAGGTCCTTTGCCTCCTGCTATCAAGAAGCAGGCTGAGGAGGAGCCAGCAAAATCCAAAGTATAATGAGGGACTGCTGTGTAGTGTGTAGTGACCATCCATTCATCTGTACATCCCAGCAGTGTCAGAAATGACAGATGTGCCATTAATGTGGCATTCAGAGAAAAAAGTTTTATGCAGGGTTGAGCCAGAAAGGAGAAGGACTGAATGAGAGGGAACAAACAGGAAGTGAATATTTGAGTACTGGGGTGGAGCAGAAACTATCTGTTAAATCAGCTATAGGCACCATATGGAACTAGGACCCAAGTGCTAATGCTGTAGGATCCCAACTCAATATGTCTAAATCAGAATTCATCATCTTCCCCCCCAAAGCCTGCTCCCCTCGTTGGTTTCTATGCTGCTGTTCACTGTACTCCCCATTCTATGAGTCACTCCTGCTCATCCTCTCAGTCATTATTCATTCATCCCTCTTCCTCACCCACCACATCCACAGGATTATAGGATTTTAGTGCCAGAAGAGAACTTCAAAGCCATAGTCCCAACCCTTCATTTTTTAGATGAGAAAACACCCAGAGAAATGAAGGGACTTGGCCAAAATAAGTTCACAAGAAGCAGAGGTGAGATTTGAACCTGAGTCTGACTCCAAAGCCAGGGCTCTTTCCACACCACCATGCTCTCTGTAATCCCTTGCCAAGTCCTGCTCATTCTGCCATGGCAAAATTTCTTAAATTAGTACTGCCCTCTGCCCCTGCATTTTTCAGCTCCCAGTGCTATCACCCCAAGCATTCATTACTTCTTTCCTGGGCTTTATAGTAACCTTCTAATCAGTCTCCCCAGTTCCAGTTTCTCCTTACTCCAACTTGTATTATACTTCACTACTAAATTAATTTTCCCATTGCACAGTATTGATTATATCACTCCTCTGCTCAAAACACTTCCATGACTCCCCATTGCCTGCCTAATAAAGTCTAGACTACTTAATGTGGTATTCAAAACTCATCATAATCTAGTACCAATATATTTTTAGCCTAATATCACACTATACCTCCTCATATATTATATATTCTAGCCAAACTGCTCATATCCCATGTTTTCCTGCCTCTATACTTTGGTGCACACCATTCCTTACACCTGGAACGCCCTTCCCTCAACACAATCCTATTTATCCTCCAAGGTCCAGCACAAATAATAGCTCCTCTGTGATGCTTTCTTTGCTCATTCTAGCAGAATTGATCTCTCCCTCCTCCGAGTTCTTATAGCAATTTGTACCTCTCCTATACACTTGTCTTATGTTACGGCATTTTGTATTATAGGTATGTTTGTAAGTGTCTTCTCTCTCAAAAAAAAAAAAAACAACAACCAGGTCTTCTGTTTCTAAACACAGTATTCTTTCTACTGTGCCAAGCAGTCAGGCCAAGTAGTGTCCCATTAATCCCAAACCAGGAAAGGGGTCAGATGCCCAAGATTCAGATAAAATGTACTGGGAAGAAATTAATTATAACCATTTTTCATTGTTTCTCACTATGTTCCAGTAAGTACTGTTCGGGGAAGAGGAAAGGAGGCATCATTCGAAATCAAGTCACATCCAGTACTTGCATGCTCAAAGAGATACAAGGTGTCCCAAAAGTCTTACCTCAGTTGTAAGCCTTTCTAGACACCCTCTATATTTTCACTTTCTCGTTCAAGCCACTCCAGAACATTCGCTTACTATATATACCCACTCTTACTCTACGTACCTCTTCTGCTCAATCCCTAATCTCGTAGGAATGCCCATCCACTGCCCATTCTTACCACAAATGCTGCCTCTTATTCTAGCTCATAGTCACAGAAGTTGTCATTCATTCAATAATATTTATTAATATTCTAGGTACCGTGCTAAGGGGCCAAATGAGATCCTGGAGAGTCAACACCCACCACTGAAACAACTTAACAACAACAACCGTGCTAAGACAGTATACACCACCGTGAAGCTGCTTCCTGGTACTCCTAAATACTCGGCATGGAATTGCAATTACTTAAGGTGCCCAACTATTGCAATTAAAGTGACAACGTGACGACCAAGAAGGGAAGGAAATGTTCCTGAGCAAAGCAACGTCTCTGTCTCCCTCCCGGCTCAGTCCCGCAGCATCCCAAGCTCCTGACGCAGGCTGCCTCTTCTCTTTTCTCTTCATATTCTCTCAGATGACTCATTTGCCCTTAGTTTCAATAATCGCTTCCCTTTGGATGAGTCCCAAACCTGTATCTCCCCAGCCCTGACCTCTTTCCTTAACTCCAGTCCTGTATTTTCAGCTACAGGCTTGGAGGTTCTGCCCGGCCTCAGACTCAAATCACCTAAGTGCAAATTGACTATGAATCCCACCCACCCCTTCAAACCACAGCAGCAGCAGCAGCAGCAGCAGCAGCAGCAACAATAAAGCACGGCTCCCTGTACTGACTTCTCAGTGTTTGCCAATGGTCGAGTTATTCATTCTTCTACAGTTTGAAGCTGCTATGTTCTAGTCTCTATCAGCAGCCTTTTGAGAAATGGAATTTCCTCGGAGAAGGAACTAGCCACACAGGAATCCCCTAAGGCTCCATCATAGGCCCTCTTCTCTTTTCTCTTTTCTTCTCTTCTCTCAGTCAGTCAATAAATAAATGTGGAGGTGATTCCTATGTGGCTATTTCAGTCTCTGACACCTCAAGCTTTTCTCCTCTCCCATCCCCCTACTCCCTAACATATACATAGCTGCACACACCTGCACACACATACACACATTCATGTACATGCATGTGCACAGACTTACACACATGTATACTTGTATGCTACGAGTGCATGTGATACATATGTACATGTGTACCTATAGGAACGTACACACATGCATGCATGTACATGCATACAACACAGAAGCACGTGCATGTATACACACAGTACATACATACACAAGCACACCCATACACACACCACTCTGCTGATTCCATGGTGATTTCTTGACCTTGCATCCCCCAGATGTCCCTCTAGCTTTTTGCTACTGGTCTTGGTTCACAATTTCCTGCTTAGCCCTCCAGGGAGGTACCATTTCAATTGTATTTTAAAGGATGAGTAGAAATTAAACTGGTAAGGGATGGAGAGACATTTCAGAAATGCAGTGTGTATGAGCAAAGACTCTGAAGGAGGAAGCCTCAGGACATGGGGGAAGAGAAAGCAATCCTGTTTTTATCTAGAGCACATAGAGATGAGTAGTCTGACATAAACTGTAAGGGCAGAATAGTGCTAGACTGTGGAGGACCTTGAATGCCAAGCAAGGAAGTTTGAGTAGTGGCAGCTTTCCTACTCAGTAGGAAATATGGAACTATTTGGGAAGTTTGAGCAAAGGAATACTATGATTCATTCTTAAATCTACCCACCATGCCCCAACCTCTATGCTGACCTCCAATCTTGCATCTCCAACTGCCTTTCAGACATCTCAAACTAATGTCCAGTAAACACCTTAAACTCAATATGTCCAAAATGGAATTCATTATCTTCCTCCTTAAATCCTCACCCCCTCCTACCTTCCCTATTAACATAGAGGCAACATGATCCTCCCAGCCCCTCAGGCTCACAGCCTAGGAGTCATCCTGGATTCCCAACTATCTCTCACCCATCACCCCCCACATCCAAGCTGTTGCCAAGGCCTTTTGATTGCACCTTTGCAACCTTTCTCATATACACCCCCTTCTCTCTCCTCTGACACTGCCGCCACTCTGGTACAGGCTCTCATCACCTCACACCTGCACTATTGCAGTAACCTGATTGTGGGTCTGCCTGTATCGGGTCTCTCCCCACTCCAGTCCATCCTCCTTTCAGTCACCAAAGTGATTTTTCTAAAGTACAGGTCTGACCATATCACTCGCCTACTCAATAAACTCCAGTGGCTTCTATTGCCTCAAGGATCAAATACAAAATGCTCTATTCGGTATTCAAAGGCCTTCACAACCTAGCCCCCTCCTACCTTTCCAGTCAGTCTTCTTACCCCTTACTCCCAGACAGGTACTCTTTGATCCAGTGACACTGTCCCCCTGGCATTTCCACAAACAAGACACTCCATCTCAGCTCCAGGCATTCTCTCTAGCTGTGCCCCATGGCTGGAACATTCTCCCTCCTCCACTCTGTCTACTAACCTCCCTGTCTTCCTTTAAGTCCCAGCTAAAACCCACCTCCTACATGAAGCCTTCCCCAATCCCACTTAATTCTAGTGCCTTCCCTCTGTTAATTATTTTCTATTTATCCTGTATATAGCTTGCTGTGTATATATTTGTTTGTGTGTTGTCTCCCCAGTTAGGTTGTAATATCCTTGAGGGCAGGAATTATCTTTTGCTTCCTTTTGTATCCCCAGTGCTTAACACAGTCTCTGGCGCATAGTAGGCATCCAATAAATGTTTATTGATTGATTTGTTCCATGTGTAAAGAAATCCAGCAACATATGAAAAGACTAGTTGGAGGACAGTGAGGGGAGGCCTGTGAGGGTGTAGGACTAGGAAGATTTGTTTTAGGAGCTTATTGCAATTGTCTGGGCAGGTGATACTCAATATTAGTACTGGAGTGGGAGCGGGATGGAGAAGAGGGGGCAGATATAGGAGGTATTTCAGAAGTCAAATGGATAGGAAGGATAACTTCCTGCAGGTAAATGACTGGACTTAAGTGAGCGAGATAGCAACATCAAACCTGGGATACAGGGTGCATTGTAGTACCACTGATAGAAAAAAAGGAAATTCAAAGGAGGAGCAGGTTTGTTGGGGGAAAACAACAAGCTCATTTGGGGACACAATGAGTTTGAGGTGCTGATGGGATTTCTCCAGGTGGCAGGGTCCTACAGGTAACTGAACATATGAGTCTTTCCAGCTCTGTCACTTGCTTCATGAAGAAAAGCAAAATCTCAGAACTAGCAAGAGTTCAGCAGCCATCTAATACAACCCATAACTAAATAAGAATCCCCTTTAATTTATCTGAGAAGTGGTCAGCCAGATGTCTTTCTTTGAAGACCTCCAGTTATGGGAAATCAGCTTCCTCCCAAGACAGCTTACTTTTGGATAGTTCTCATTGTTAGGAAGATTTTCCTTATACTTACCCTAATTTTAACCTCTTTTCAAATTTCAGCTGTTGCTCCTAGTTCCATCCTTTGGGGTCAAGCAGAATAAGGCTACTTATTTTTTTCTTTAAAAAAGTTGTTAAATTAAACTTTTTCAATCAACAAAAATCCACCATCTTTCCCTCCCAATTCTCCCCCATCCCTAATTGATTTAAAAAAAAAATTATCTTACAGACATTTGTAATTGAGCCAAACAAATTTCCAAATTGGCCATGTCCAAAAAAAAAGCCTCATTCCGCATTCTGATTCCTTCACTTCTCTATAGGGAGGTGGACAGGCATGTTTCATCATGAGTCATCTAGAATCATGGTTGTTATGCTGATTGGTGTTCCTAAGTCTTTCAAAGTTGTTTGTCTTTATAATGTTGTTATTGTATAAATTGCTCTCCTGGTTCTGCTCACTTCACTCTGTATCAATTTGTACAAGGCTTCCCAGGTTTCTATGAAATCATCCTCTTGGTCATTTCTTAGAGCCCAACAGTTTTCCATCACATTTGTATAACTTGTTCAGTCATTCCTCTCCATTTCCAATTCTTTCCCACTGCAAATATTTTTGTATGTCCCTAGAGTTTGTTTTGCATAGAACAAATCTCTCCATTAATCTACTCTCCCTCTTATTCTCCCCTCTTCCTTCTCTCTCTGCCCTCGTTTCCCTTTATTGTAAAATGTATTTAGGTAGCCAGCTGTGTCTGTGTATTCTTCCCTCCTTCAACCAATTCAGATGACAAAGATGTCCAAGTGTCTCCTTCCTCCTGGTTTGTATACACTTCTATTTAGATACTCCAATTGAATGAGATAATTTTCCTTAACATTCCTCTCCCTTCACCCCTCTGCCCCCACCCAGTTTATTCCTCTTTCCTTCCCTTTCCATTCTTCTTTTAAAATCATCATAACAGAACCACTCTAAGGCCTTCTACTTAAATTCTATGATTCCTGATGACAGGGTTTAGAGAAAAAAAAAGTAGTCATCTCCCATGTTAGACTATAAAGTTTATCCTTGTTTAGTTCCTTATCATTGTTTACCCATATTTAGCTTTTTATTTTAAGGTTGGAATTTAGCTTCAGAATTAGGGATGAAACCAGGGCATCAGGAAGATCCTAGGTCTAGCCACCAGGAAGGTCCAGCTTCTAGTCATGTTTCAGGCTGAGCCTTTTTAACATGTAATCTCCCAGCCCAGCCTGTAGACCCACTTGGAACTTAGATTCAGAGTGAGCATGTGGTTGCCCCGATTCTTCAATATTCTTCGGTACCTTTTCCCCCACCTAATGGCTCTCCAAGGAGTCTAAGAGATGTGAGTTCCCTTGGTCAGAGCCCAGGGCATGCAGTTCCAGCAGGGCCTGGCTCAGGCCCTTCTACAGGGTCAAGCAGCCTCCACGGCATCCAGGCTGCTGCCCCTCTCATCTTGGGTAAGTAGTACTGCACAGCCTGAAGAAAAATGAGGGCCCCATACTGGTTTTAGAACTAAAGAAGGAGCTCACAATTTTCCTTCACTAGGTCATGGGAAAAGGGTCACATTCAAGGGAGGGCTACTTTATCCCCAGTAGAATGAAATCCCAAGTAGGAATAGGAGGACCATAAGGTAAAGAAGTTGACTAGGCAGTTGACAGATGCCTTAGCCTCTGGCTAAGGGTTTAGGAGGTGGAACTCATGGCACCAGAGGCAGAGGGCTGGTGATAAAGGAGGTGGCTGGTCCAGGAAGGAGACAGCAGAAAAGCAGCTTGGGGTGGTTGTTGCCCAGGGGATTGGCTGGCAGAAGAGCTAGTAGGTTAGAGAGGGGCTTCTGGGAAGGACCTCAGATCTGTTCTATCCAAACACTGTTGAGGCAAGAACCAAAGCCTTAGTGAACTGGTCTGAAGTCTCCTTCTTCCCTGTAATTGTCCCTGCAGATATTTGAAGATAGCTATCATGTCCACCAACGTCATCTCATCCTCCATTCCTTCAACCAATCATTATTCATTACTTCAACCTGCTCCATATTGATTGCCCTTCTCTGGACACTCTGTAGGTTTTCAGTGTATTTTACAAAATGCAACAGCCAGAACTGAACACAATTGTCCAGGTGTAAGACCGCACCTGCAACTATCAACCCTTAGTCCTGAACACTGTGTGCCTTAATGTAGCCAAAAAATGAAAATAAAAAGATGGCATTTGCTCTTTAGGCTACCATTTCATATTGTCGTTTTAAGTTTACTAAACCCTTTGATCTTTTTCTTCCAGATAACTGCTGTCTAATTGTACTTCTTTTATCTTGCCCTTATGGAGCTGATTTTTTTAAACTAAAGTCTGTCTATACTGTAAAACTTTTTATTTTATTTTTAGATTTGAATTCTCTCTCCCACCTCTTCCTCATCTCCCCTCCCCCACAATGGAGAAAGTAAAAACAAAACAAAATAAAACACAGATAAAATCAAGTAAAATAAATCCTTGTTTTGGCTGTGTTCCAAGTAATAATGATAAGCCTCA
Source organism: Trichosurus vulpecula (assembly GCF_011100635.1). Taxonomy (NCBI): domain Eukaryota; kingdom Metazoa; phylum Chordata; class Mammalia; order Diprotodontia; family Phalangeridae; genus Trichosurus; species Trichosurus vulpecula. The sequence continues at coordinate 129,133,342 of NC_050574.1, forward strand.
ATCTGCATTTTCTATCAGGGGGTGGGCAGCATGTTTCATCATGAATCCTCTGGAATCCTGACTAGTCATTGTATTGGTCAGAGTCATTACAATATTGTTATTGTATCAATTGTTCTCCTAGTACTTACTTCCTTTTGCATCACTTCATGAAAGTCTTCCCAGGTCTCTCTGAAACCATCCCCTACATCATTTTTTACCAACATAATAGTACTCCATCACGTTCTTCCACTGTGTCTTATTCAGTCATTTCCAGATTGATGGTTACCCCCTCACTTTCCAGTATTTTGCCACCACAAAAAGAGGTACTATAAATATTTTTGTGCGTAAGGGTTCTTTTTTCTTTCTTTCTTTGATCTCCTTGAGGTATAAACCTAGTGGCAGTATTGCTAGGTCAACAGATATACACACTTCAATACCTTTTTGGACATTGTTCCAAATTACCTTCCAGAATGCTTGGACCAGTTCACAGCTCAACCAACAGTGCATTAATGAACCTGTTTTCCCACAGACCCTCCAATATTTGTCATTTTCCCATTTTTGTCATCTTTGCTAATCTGATGGGTATGAAGTAGTACCTCAGAGTTGTTTTAATTTTCATTTCTCTTATTATTAGTGATTCAGAACATTTTTTCATAGTTTTAGCGTAGCTTGGATTTCTTCCTCTGAAAACTGCCTATTCATATCCCTTTATTATTTGTCAATTGAAAAATAAGCCTGCATTTATATCTGTTAAATGTCATCATACTAGATTCTTCCTAATGTTCTAGCATGTCAAAATCTTTTCAGATTCCAACTCTGCCACCCAATGTGTTAACAACATCCCTCTCGGAGTTTTTTGCAAATTCAATAAGCATGCCATCTATACCTTTGTGCCATCTGTGTGATTAATAAAAATGTTAAACAGCAAAGAGCCAAACACACACCCCTGGGGCACTTAGTCTGAGACTTCTTTCCAACATAACAATGAACCATTAGCAATTATTCTTCGTGTCTGACCATCCAAACCACTTCCAAATCTACCTAACTATACTATTGTCTCCCCTGCATCTCTTTCTCTTTTCCTCCAGGAAAGCATGAGAGACATTGTCAAATAATTTGGTAAAAACATAGATCAACCATAACCATAGCTTTCCTGATCTATCAATCTAGTAACCTAGTCAAAAGAGGAAAGAAGTTAGTCTGGTATGACCTGTTTGTTTTTGCTTCAATGTTTTCCCTATTTGCATTCCTTTTTGTTCTTCTTGTTGTTTCAATTTTAATTGTTTATTTTCAATTTAATGAACACCAAAAAAGAGAGAAAATTTCTATCTATGAAGTAGAACAGAAAAAAGAGAATTATGTTTGAAAACATGAATCCCTGTTGTGTGCATTTTGCTTTTTAAAAGGCACATAATAAATTCAACATATTACTTTCCCAACTGTCCTACTTGTTTGTGTCTCCCTGTGAACTTTCTTCAGTTTACTTCTGTGCATTTTTTACATTAAATTTTTTTTCAATTATCAAGCATTTTTTTCTCCTTTCCACTAAAGCAAAAACAAAGACAAACTTCATTGTACAAATAAACATAGTCAAACAAAACAAATTCCCATATAGACTGTGTCTGGCAATGTGCACATATTAGTCCAAAATTTCTCTGTTAACCAGGAGAACATGGTACACGGCAAAAGCAATATTGTACAATGAACCACTGGTAATGACTTAGCTATACAATACAAAGATCCAAGACAGTTCCAAAGGACTTATGATGAAAAATGCTATCTACCTCCAGAGAAAGAACTGATAGATTCTGAATACAGATCAAAGCATACTCTTTTTCACTTTTTGGGGTTGGTTTCTGGGGTTTTTTTGCTTTTTTGGCTTTTTTGAGTCTATATTTTCTCTCACAAGATGACTAATATGGAAATATGTTTTGCATGACTGCACATGTATAACCTATATCAAATTGTTTACCATCTCAGGGCAAGGGAAGAGGAGGGAGGAGAGAATTTGGAACTCAAAAATTTTTTAAATGAATATTAAAAGTTGCCTTTACATGTAATTTGAAAAAATAAAATATTATTTTTAAAAAGCTTCTCTGTCATGAGGTTGGTGGCATTCTTCATTATCAGCATTCTGGAATTATGGTTGATCATTGTGACTCAATCTTAAGCAGCATTTTGGACTTGGATTTAGGACTGTGCTATATAGGAACTGCAGTAAGCTATGAACCAAATCCCCACCCCTTTTCAGAGACTGGAGTGGTATTGAAGATGAGAAAAGTAGGGGAAGAGGGGAAATTATGCCTCTCGTGTCTTGTGGAGCGTTTTGTACATTTTTTTTGCTTTTGAAGTAAATATTACTTTGTAAGAACTAATCCAACTGTTAGTGGTTAGATAGAACTAGAGTCTATGGGACCCCTTCCTACAATTGAGGGAAAAAATATCAGTGGGATCTGGAGCCCAAACACTTCCAATCCTCCTAAAGATATAACAGAGAACCCTGAGTAAGATGTAACACACATGGCCCTTAGGCAGTGAGGGCCAGCGTAGCTACTGTTACATGAGCATAGTAAAAACAAATAAGTCTGCAGATTTCAAATGTCAAAAAAGTATGTCCAGTTCTGCCCTTTGAGTTCATCACCCTTTGTCAAAAGGTAGGTAGCAGCAGGCTTCCTCATCTGTCCTCTGGAGCCATGGTTGATTTGCATTGATTAGAGTTTTTGAGTCTTTCAAAGCTTTTTTTTTTATTTTATTACTGTCTAAAATGCTCTCCTAGGTTCTGTTCACTTCATTCTTCATCAGTTCATCCAAGTCTTCCCAGGTTTCTCTGAAACTGTCCTTTTCATGATTTCTTATGGAACAATAATATTCCATTACCGTCATGTACCACAATTTGTTCAGCATGACCCTTCTTTGTTTTTGGTTCTTTGCTACTACAAAAAGAGCTACTATAAATGTTTTTGTACTTATAGGTTCTTTCTGTGGTCTCTTTTGGATACAGGTTTAGTAATGGTATTAACAGGCCAAAGGGTACGCAGAATTTAATAATTTTTTAGGCGTAGTTCCAAATATCTTTCCATAATGGCTGGACCAGTTTACAGCTCCACTATCAGTATTCCTGTCATCCTGTAGCCCCTCTAACAAAAACTGTCATTTTCCTTTCTGTCATCTTTACCAATCTGCTATGTGTGAGGTAGAACCTAAAAGCTGCTTTAATTTGCATTTCTCTCATTCTCAGTGATTTGAAGGGCAGGACCTGCTTTTGAAGAAGTCATGTTTCTCTGTCATCACCATTTCCTCTTAATAATCTGTTCTAGAATTTTATCAAGCTCATGAGTCATTTAATTTCTCTTAGCCTCAATTGTTCACCTACCAAATGGAAAGAATGATAGACACGGAGACGTGGGTTTGAATCCTGACATAGGCTATGTGACTGTGGACAAGTCACTTGACCTTTCTGAGCATATCTCCTCACTTTAGAAACAGTGATACTACCTATCTCACCATATTATCTTAGGGGAAAAACTTTAAAGTGCTGGAGACTCTTGTTCCATGAGTCACCCAGGAGGAGGAAATGTGGATATATTTCAGTACATACCCTGGGAAGGAGTATAGCATCAGTATAAATGAGATCTCAGATCCACTGAAATACATGTGTACTTGTTATACATGTGGATACATGCAGTGCTATGTACATATACCCTCCTCCCAGCAGAATGTAAGCTGCTGATGTTTGGAATACCTTTGTTTTTGTATCTCAGCACAGAAAGGAGAGACTTGCACATAGTAGGTGCTTAATAAATGTTGTTGAATAAAAGGGCATCCCACACTGCATCTAGAACAATCCTGGACACATAATAGAACTCACTAAGTATTTGTGGAATGAATTAAATAGCATCTTGTTTTAGGGAGATAGATTTAGGGTTATAAGTTAAGAAGCCACTGAATCCAACCCCCTCATTTCACCAGACACAAGAAAAGAAACTCAGACCTAGAGAGATGAATTTAATAGGCCAAATAAGTGACAGAGGCAGGATTTGAACTCGGGTCCTCTGATTCTGGAGCCAGTGGTCCTTCCTTTCTTTTTACTTAACTGTTTGCTCTTTTATCTTGAGGACAAGAATAATAGGTTTACCCCACATTTCTTTTCCTCAAACATGGCACACCATCTCCTGACTCCACATATTTTCCCTGGCTATCACTCGTGCATGCCACACTCTCCTTCCTCATCACCACCCCCCCCCCTTCTCTGGCTTCCCTCAAGTCTCAGTTAAAGTCTCACTTACTGCCACAAGCCTTTCTCAGTCTTCCTTAATCTTTGTGCTTTCCTAGCTCTTTTTGTGGTGGCTAAGAATCGGAGATCGAAGGGATGCCCTTCAGCTGGGAAATGGCTGAACAAGCTGTGGTATATGATTGTAATGAAATATTACTGTGCTGTAAGAAATGACAAGCAGGCGCCACAAGGCAGCCCATGGCCCTGCCACTGCAGCCCCTGAGGTCCCCAAGGATGGAGCGACCCCAGCCCCACCACCCACCTTTCCTACTGGGCCCTACCTCCTGCCCCCAGAGCCTCCAGGTGATGGTGGAGATAAGGCTGCAGCGCCCAGTCCCACTGCTGGGGGCCCACCCGCTGCTCCTTGGGGGTTCGGGAGGCCTTACAGGAGGCGAGGGCAGTGGGGCTGTGGGGCCAGGGGCCCCAAATCCAGGAAAGACCTTCTGCTGTGGAATCTGCGGGCGGGGCCTTGGGCGTCGTGAGACACTGAAGCGCCACGAGCGGATCCACACGGGAGAGAAGCCCCACCAGTGCCCTGTGTGTGGGAAGCGCTTCCGAGAGTCCTTCCACCTGAGCAAGTACCATGTGGTGCACACACGAGAGCGGCCCTACAAGTGTGAGCTCTGTGGCAAGGTCTTTGGCTACCCGCAGAGCCTCACGCGCCATCGCCAAGTACACAGGCTGCAGCTGCCCTGTGCCCTGGCTGCCCCTGCTGGCCTTGCCCCAGCCTCTAGCCCCGGGGCCAATCAGGCCTCGGCCGCCACTGGGGCTGCCCCTCCTGAAGGCCTCAGCTATGCTTGCTCTGACTGTGGTGAGCACTTCCCCGACCTCTTCCACGTCATGAGCCACAAGGAGGCGCACATGGCCGAGAAGCCTTACGGCTGCGACGCCTGTGGCAAGGCTTTTGGCTTCATTGAGAATCTCATGTGGCACAAGCTGGTCCACCAAGCAGCCCCTGAGCGCCTCCTGCCTCCTCCGGCCCCTGATGGGCTGGGCCCAGACACCCCAGGCACTGGCCTGGACAATGGGCTGGCTGGGGAGGTGGGGGCAGCTGTAGCAGCCCTTGCGGCTGGGGCGGCGGGGGAAGAGGCAGGTGCGGGGGCTGGGGCAGGAGCAGGGCCTGGCTCTGGGGGCCCTGAGCGCTTTAGTTGTGCCACCTACGGCCAGAGCTTCAAGCACTTTCTGGGGCTGGTGACCCACAAATACGTGCACCTGGTGCGGCCAGCGCTGGGCTGCGGCCTGTGCGGCCAGAGCTTCGCTGGCGCCTACGACCTGCTCCTGCACCCCGCAGCCATCGCCAGAAACGCGGCTTCCGTTGCCCTGTGTGTGGCAAGCGCTTCTGCGAGGCAGCACTGCTGATGCACCACCAGCGCTGCCACACGGAGCAGCGGCCCTACCGTTGCGGCGTCTGTGGGCGTGGTTTCTTGCGCTCCTGGTACCTGCGGCAGCACCGTGTGGTGCACACGGGTGAGCGCGCCTTCAAGTGTGCCGTGTGCGCCAAGCGTTTTGCCCAGTCGTCCAGTCTGGCCGAACACCGCCGCTTGCATGCTGTGGCCAGGCCCCAGCGCTGCGGCGCATGTGGCAAGACCTTCCGCTACCGCTCCAACTTGGTGGAGCACCAACGGCTGCACCTGGGAGAGCGTGCCTACCGCTGTGAGCACTGCGGCAAAGCCTTCTTCCACCTGAGCTCAGTGCTGCGGCACCAGCGGGGCACGGCCCGAGCTGCGCTGCCCAGCCTGCCTCAAGGTCTTTAAAGACCCCGGCTACTTCCGCAAGCACCTGGCTGCTCACCAGGGCGGCCGGCCCTTCCGCTGCTCGGCCTGTGGGGAGGGTTTCTCCAACACGTACGGCCTTAAGAAGCACTGCTTGATCCACAAGGCCGAGAGGCCGGGGGTTGCCACTGCTGGGGCCAAGGAGTCCTGATGGGGATAGGCTAGAGGCGGTCAGCACCATGCTTCCTCCTGCTCCCAGGCTTCACCAAGAGTTTGGAAGGGGGCTCTCCATCTGCCAACCCCCCAACCCTTCTCCCAAAGCCTGGTAGGGGGGCTTCACTCCATAGGGATCTGGCCACTCCCATCATGAGGGATGGACTTTATCCTTCACTTCTCTCTCCCCTGCCTCCCCCACATCCTGGGAACTCTAGGACCCCCCTAACACCAGACTCCCTCTCCATCTGCCCCTTTGTTGTAATCCCCCCACTCCACCCCCCCATCCATGCTCAAACCTGTAGGAAATGAGGCTCATTCCCACCCACCCTGATCACCACCACCACCATCTTGGAATCTGGCTGGAATAGGGGAGGGGGAGGTTGGTTGGGAGAGACATGGGGTAGGGAGGCTCATTGCCGTTTGGATGTGTGGGGAGGGCGTGGGGTGGGGGTGGGGGGAAGATGCAGTTTGTACAGACAAAGTCGGGAATAAATATTATCCTTGTGGCATAGAAAAAAAAAAAGAAATGACAAGCAGGATGGTTTTAGAAAAACCTGGAAAGACTTACATGAACTGATGCAAAGTGAAGTGAGCAGAACCAAGAGAATGTCTACACAGAACAGCAACATTACACCATGAAGAATTGTGAATGACATAGCAATTCTCATGAGTACAATGATCCAAGACAATCCCAAAGGACTAATGATGAAGCATACAATCCACCTCCAGAAAAAGAAGGGATATTGATTGAATACAGACCGAAGCATGCTATATTTCACTTTCTTTCATTCTGTTCCTTTTATTCAAGTTTTCTTGTACAAAATGACTAATATAGAAATGTTTTACATGACTGTACATGCATGACCTATATCTGACTGCTTACCATTTCAGGGAAGGGGGAGGGGAGGGAGGGAAAAATAGTATTTGGAACTCAAAACAAAAAAAAATGTTAAAAAAAATTGTTTTAACATGTAATTGGGGAAAAAAATAAAATATTTTCAAAAAATCTTTGTGCCTTTCTTCTAGGACTACCCTCAGTTTATCCTGTATATGTTGTTTGTGTTGTCACCCCTATTAGACTGTGAACTTGAGATCGGGGGTAGTTTTTCACCTTTGTTTGTATCTCCAGCACTTAGCACAGCACCTAGCTTGTAGTAGGTGCTTATTAAATGCTAGTTGACTGATGTCTCTTATAATGCCTAAGCCAGTGCTATGCACAAAGAATGTGTTCAATAAATACTTAGAATCATGGGAATTAGAGCTGAAAGGGCCTTAGAGGCTATTAAGTCCTGCTTACTCATTCTACAAATAAGGAAACTGAGGGCTGAACAGCAATGAGAGATTAAACAAATAAGCACTAAGTAGCTCAGTTGGGATCCTAGATTTAACCCAGTGCCATGATATGCAGTACCCTTTCTCCATGGTTGCTTAATGGAATTGAAGAGCAGAGAGCCCAAAATGCCTATCAGCTAAACAAATTCACACCAACGTAAGTAATTGGAATAAAAAAAAATGGAGACACCCTGGATAACCCTTTCTGGGGACCTGTCTTGCAAGTGACAAGGTGGAATTCCAGTGTTGTCTTTATTGCCTAAGTACTTAAAAAAAATCACTTCCCATACTTTCTCTGAGCTTCTTTCAGAATTCAGATCTTCCTTCCCCAAATTCTGCTCTACCCACCCTCCCCAGTGCCAAGCCAGATCCTGTGCTCCCTAAGATTCTATATCCCTGAAGCACATGGTCAGATAGAGGAAAGAGACAGGAAGCCACTTGTAGAACGAATGCTGTCTCTGTTGTGACAAGAATAGAGACTTCCAATTAGGAAGAAAAAGATGACTTAAAAAAAAATCAGGGAACTATGCCAACCATAGACTAAGCTTCAAACTATCACACGAACACACACACACACACACACACACCGCCACGTCAAGAAGCAAGTTCAAAAATAGACGTAGGTTTTCATTAAAATGACTGAACAATAGTGACCTGATGCTTGTCCCATTAGTTATTGCAGTTGGATCAGCAACACTCTAACCTGACTCCCATATTTTTATTCTCTCCTCCTGGCCCTGCACATATTTGCAATCATGTGTCCTGTGGGGAAGGCTGGGGCCCTGGGAGGCTGCCAGAGCTAGCTCCTTCTCTCAGCAGCCATCAGGGTTTGTGGTGTGACCTCCCATAAATCCTCTGACCCACTAGGGCCCCAGTCAAGCCCAACTTGATAATTAGGTCAAAAAAGCAGGCACTTTGCTGACTACCAGCTGCTATCTCAAGGCTGGGCTTCCCCTGGGGATGGGAGCAGGAGAGCTGGAGCTAGGAATGTGGACTATAGGGCTAAGGGGGCGGGGAGAGGGTGGGAGGGTTAATTAATTGCATGAGGAACAAAACATCCCTGACAACCTGGAATTGTTATGGAGGGTGCATGCCAAGATACTCAGCCTTAAAATGACAGAATGGTACAGCTAGAATTGGACCTTAGAGAGCAGCCAGTTTCACCTCCTCATTTAACATAACAGGCAACCTAGTATAGGGGAGAAAACACTGACCTTGTATTGGAAGGCTTGGATTTGAGAACTGGTCCTACTACTCCGTAACAGTGTGAACCTGTGCAAATGGGTTACTCTTGATTTCCTCAACTCTAAAAAGGAAAAGTAATGTGGGTTCCCACCACAAACCTGGGACAGTTTCCCGAAGGACAATCCTGTATGCTGGTAAAGGGAGATTGGCCAATGAGAGCCCATTCACCAGTCCCTAAAAGCAGACGTGAGCCTGCTCCTAGTTCTATGTAACAGAGCACCTGGTTCTCACCTTTGAAGTATGCATGTACAGGCATTTTTTGACTCTTTTCCTATCTGATTACTGTGTGGCAAAGAGGGAACTTTTCTATATGCTGCCAGCCAAAAGACCCCTGTGCCCCACACTGTAGGGAGAAAGGAAAAAGTCATAGAATACCCAGGCATGCCAGGAGGCAGGCTTACCCAATGTCCAGGTGGGAGATGGCATCAGGCAGAGCACCATTCCACCTGCTCCTATGGCCAGGGCTCTCTTATCCACTTTAGACAGGGCTAAGGGAACAGAATTGTCCCTCAGGAAACTGCCCTAGGCCCAGGGCTCTGAGTGAGGTGACAGGGATAACTGAAGTGGTTAAGAGAGAATGAATGGAAAGTACTTTATTCCTTTCAATTCAATAAACATTTTGAAGTGCTTATTGAATATAGATCACTGAGTGAGGGCTGGGGAAAAATTATAAAGTTTAGGTAAGACAGGGCCCAGTGGAAGCAGAGTTAGAGTTAAGGAAGCCTGAGGTCTAACCCCACTTGAAATACCAGTCTTGTGACCCTGGGTAAGACACTTAACCTCTCTTGTTTCATCTGTAAAATGGGGGTGATGACTGTATAGCACTTAACTCACAGGGTTGTTGTAAGGCTCAAACACGATAATGTATGCAAACACTTTACAAGCCTGAGAGGTCTATGTGAATGTCAGCTGTCACTATCACTGTTGTCACCATTATCTTAAAACAAGATCGTGGCCTTTATAGAAATTAGAGTCTGGGGGTGTGGGGGATGGAGAATGAGACTTTTCTACATAGCAATAACACAAGTGATCTAGAAATATTAGTGCTTTTTTATATAGATGTGAAAACTGAGGCCCACAGATAGTGTGTATCAGAACTGGAGCTGGACTCCTAGATTCATAAATGTGGAGCTGGAAGGAACCCCAGAGTCCACCTTATCTGACTCCTTCACTGCAGAGATGAGGAAGCTGAGACCCAGAAAGATTAAGGAACTTGTCTAAGGCTGCACAGGTTGTAAATGGCGGATTCTGGACTTGAATCCAGGCCCTCCGATTGCAAATCCCTCATTCTTTCCACAGTCTCCTCACCCTCAGTTTAGCACACATTCCACTAAACAGCTCTGAGCTTTCATACCTTGGAGCTGGAAAGACTTGAAGTCTCCATGTCTTCTGCACATCCCTACAAACAGTGGGGGCTCCAAAAGCACTCGATGCCTCATTCACTTTTTGCTTTTAAGAAAATGAAACATGTGCTCTTTCCGTCTCTCTTTACACACACACACACACAGAATTTTACTCTGTGTCCTGACACTGTCTATAGGACCTTTCATTTATAGATGAGGAACTGAGGCTCACAGATGTCCTGCTCAAGGTGACACAGCTAGTTGTGGGCTACTAATCTCTTGGCTGGTGGGAATCCCAGGACTCTTTCCAGGCCTCTGTTATCTCTGAATTGGTCATTAGGTTCCTTTCCCAATTCTGTAATCCCATCCAGATGAAGAAACAGAGGCATAGAAAAACCAATTGATTTACCCAAAGTCCCACAGATAGTTAGGGGCAGAACAAGGACTTTAAAAACCATGTCTTCACTCTCGGTTCAATACTTTTTCCGCAATGCAAGTTAGGGTCTGTCACTCCACAGTGGGAACAGAGAGATAGATTTGCCCTCTCTCTCTCTTCCTGCCACCAGCCTTGATTGCTCTGGTTGGGGAATGGTAAAAGGGACTAAGGAGAGAGAGCTTTGTCTCAATACATCTCGCTCAATTCTGCCTAGAAAAGGGGCCTCTTTCCCCAGCAAGGCTTCATCCCCCTCCCTATCTGCCCTCCCTCAGACTGTTGGCTATTCCTTCTCCAAGAATGACCCCCACCCTTTCCTCTAGCATTCCCGTTATCTGCCTCATCTTCTCTCCTCCCCCAGGCCCTGCCTGTAAATTTCACATTTTAAACTGGTATTGATTTCCTTGCTAATGCCCCTTGCCAGGGTTGTACAACACACATACAGACAAAGCCAAACAAAACAAAAAGGGCTGATCAGCAGCTTCAGAAATGAATGAGCAAAAAAGGTGGGGGGGGAAGAGTAGGGGGTTGTTGTTGTTGTTTTAATTTAAAGGGGGGAGAAGGATGGGGAAGATCAATCGCACCCAAACAAAACCCAGTGATTTTTGCTCCTCTCAGGGTATCTCCCTGTCCCTGGCACTGAGCTCTTAGAGCACAGGTGGCCCTCACAGGTGGTGAGTTTTGAATGGGAATGGAAGACCCCAGAGAGCTGTTTTCTCATAAAAAAGAGTGTTTTGCCTTTTCCATCTTGTTACCTGAAATGAGAGAGAAAAGACTTCGGCTCTACGGTTACTCAGAATCTATGACTTTAAGCCTCCCCTGCCCTCTCTGTCTACCCAATTACCCTCCCTTCCTTCCCTTCCCCCTCCATAGCTCCCTTTTCCCTTGGCTAATAAGTAATCCTGAGAAGGTTTGCGTACTTTGCTTATTGTGTTTGGCTCAGGAAATATATTTTCTTTACCACCCCCAACCCCAGGCAAATGCTTTTGGAGTTCCATCTGTGAGACTGTGCACATGTAGCAATTGGGTTTAATCTCATTTTCTGAGTAACTGGAGGAAGCTAAAGGCCAGCAGGCATGAATAGCAGTCACTGAGATCCCTCTAGGGGAATGAAAACCCAAGGGTTAGAGGCCTAGTCATTTCTTTCCTTAAGCTCAGGAAACTTCTTTTTTCCTCTGTTCTCCTCTCTTCTCCCTTCTCTTTCTTCCCTCTCACATCATCTCTTCTTCTCCCTCCAACTTTCCTCTCCTCTTTTGTCCACTAGGCAGGACTAAAACCAGAGAAGTAATGATATCCAAACCCAGACCTATTAATAAGCCAAAGACATGTTATCTTTCCTTCACAATTATTAACTTCACTTTCAGGCCATGGCTACACCCCATAGAGTTTTTAGACAATTCTAACACATTCTGACTGCCATAATACAGTGTCCACTCATCTCTAGAGAACTTGGTAGTAAAGATGTACCTTCTAGAGCTAATTTCACACTGGAGGGTCAATCCAATCCACTCCATTTTTATAGAAATGGCTTTAGGGATAATTTTGATTATTTTAAATTAAAATTTTCTTGTATAAATAAAACCTCTGCAGCCAAGAATAGAAGGAATGCAGAAAATTGGTGGAAAATTTTCATAGACAATCTCTCAGAGAGAATGTGATTGGGTTGGAATATTGCTGTGGTGTAGGACATGATGAGCTGGTTAATTTAGAAAAACATAGGAAGACTTGGACCTATGAAGGAAGATGTTACCCACCTTCAGAGAAACAGATGACAAGTAGGAATAAGCATTGTATGGTCTTACATATATGTGTATGAATGTATATGTGTATGTGTTCATAGATGTATATGTATGTGTATATATTCACACATGTATACATGTGTGTATATATATACATATGTGTGTGTGCGAATGTAGCTTTCTTTGGGGAACGGAGGGAGGGGGCAAAATAAAGTAAAAAGTGCACAGCAGAGAACAAAAGAAAACCTACAAGGAAGTAAAGAAAAGCTGGACAGTTTTGAAAACAATGTGTAGTATGTATTATATAGGTTTTCTTAAAATGGAAATTTATTGTTTTACATTGAATTCTCTCTTATGTTCTACTGTGTACATAGCAATGTTTTGTTTTGGGTTTTTTGTTTGTTTTGTTTTGTTTTTTGCAGGGGGGAAGGCAGGGCAAGTGGGGTTAAGTGACTTGCCCAAGGTCACACAGCTAGTAAGTGTGTCAAATGTCTAAGGCCGGATGTGAACTCAGGTCCTCCTGACTCCAGGGCCGGTGCTCTACTCACTGCACCACCTAGCTGCCCCAGTTTTTTTTTTTCTTATTGTGTATTTAAGTTTAAAATAAACTTAAAAGTTTACCAAAAAAAAAAAGAAATGGCTATAGGATTTGGGGGTTCCAGCTAAAGGAGCCAATAGAGTTAGGTGCTGAGGTTGTGGGTTTGATAGTGGTAACTGTGGTTAGAATAGGAAGTCTTAGTCTAAGGGTACATCCTAGGAACTAGAGTATTGAGAAGTATTATCACAGGTTCTTTGTTTCAACCATTCCTTGGTCACTTCTTTTTTTCAATTCCTAGTGCTGAGCTTTCCTTGTGATCATGCTACAATAGGAAGAACTTGAGGCCTGACTGAATATGAGAGATCAAAGGACAGGTCAAAGATAAGACCAAGGTTATGGATGTGGGAGATAGGGCAAATGGCATCATCACAGACAGAAAGAGTAGATTCAGAAGGAGGGGCAGGTTTAAAGGAAAAAATAATGCTGTCTGTTTCAGGCAGCTTGCATTGTAGGTGCCAGTGGGGCACATCAGTAGAGATGTCCATGTAGTCAGGGAGGCAGGTCTGGAACTGAGAAGAGAGGTCAAGACTGGAGAGGGCAATTTTGGAGACAGTCACTTAGAAGTGGTATCTGAACTCGTGGGGAGCGAAGGAGATTGCCAAAGAAGATGGTCTACAGTGAGACCAGAAAAGGACTAAGGCAGAACCTTAGGCAACAATCACCTTAAGACATTGAGAAAAAGCTGAGGAACCAACCAAGGAGAGATAGTAGAGAGGTAGAAATAGGATCAGGAGGTGCTCCTCTTTCCAAGGAAAGAGGGAATATCCAGAAATGAAGGGCAGTTAATATGACCAAAGACTTCAGAGAAATCATAGAGGATGAGGACAAGGACAACAAGGGGCAGCTAGGTGGCACAGCAGATAGAGCATTGAGCCTGGAGTCAGGAAGGCCTGAGCTCAAATCCAGCCTCAGATACTCACTATCTGGGCAAGCTGCTTAGCCTCTATTTGCCTCAGTTTCCTAAACTGTAAAATGGGCATACCTGACTCCCACGGTTGTTATGAAGATCAAATGAGGTAATATTTGTAAGGCACGTAACACAATGCCTGGCACATAGGAGGGAATATACAAATGCTATCTCTTACTATTAGTAGGACTGGGGGAAAAAAGGCATTGAATTTAGTGATTGAGAGAGCACTGCTGAACTCAAATAGTTCAGCAGTGTGGTTGGGATGAAAGTCAGATTGTAAGAGATTGAGGGAAGGGTGTGTGACAAGCAAGCAGAGGCATTGAGGGTAAACAACTTTTTCATGAAATTTAGCATTGAATGGAGGGAGCAATAGTTAGAAGGGGTTGGAAGACCAAAGGAAGGCTCCCTTTTCTAGAACTGGGGAAAACTGTAGGCAGATTGGAAGGAGGAAGCAGAGAGGAAAAGAATGAAAATCTTTGACAAAAAGTTTTTTTAATAAATTAATTCAACAATAGAAAAGAAAATCTATGAAAGAAAAAGACTATTACAGAAGCAAGACCCAGAGGTGTTACAAAGTGTTGGGATCTGAGGCACAGGTTGAGAGATAGCAAGGAGTCAGAACACTTCTTCCTCTGGTAGAAGGAGATTGGGGTTGATGCTGAGAAGTTGTGAAAAGTATGGTTGAGGGAACTCTTACCGGCTAAATGAAGGAGGAGATTACATCATCAGCTGTGTGAGCAGCCAGAGTGGGTGAGATGGAGTCATGGAGCATGAGTTGATAAGTATGGAGTAGAAGGCTATTGAACAGCTGAGAGAGCCCAGATAAGGTCAGGCTATATAAATGTGTTGTGGGTGAAGTCAACTTAGTTTCATGATTTTCTAGAATGATGCACACAGCGAGGTGAGGAACAGAAATGCAGAAATTAGATAGCTGAGCATTTCTCTTCTGAGCTCCAGACCAGCATTTCCAGCTACCTACATGTCCCACTGGCACCTAAAAGTCAAGCTACCTAAAACAGAGAATACTATCTTTTCCTCTAAACTTACTCCTTCTTCTGAATTCCCTATTTCTGTCTATGGCACCACCATTCACCCCGTCTACCACATCAATAACCTTGGCCTCATTTTTGACTCATCTGTTTATCTCTCATATTCAATCAGGCTGCTCCAAAGTGTTCCCATTGTACTTTTTGCAGCATGATCACAGGGAAAACCCAGCCATAGGAATTAAAAGAGAGAGAGAGTGAGAGAGAGAGAGAGAGAGAGAGAGAGAGAGAGTGGGGGGGGGGGCAGGGAAATAGTTGAAACAAAAAAAGTATTTCTTAACATTCCAGGTCCTAGAAGGGACAAGATCATGGGTGCAAAAGATGCTAAGGTAGTAACTTATGAAATATTAAAAGGGCAATCCGTGGGGATCAAGGCCGGGTAATAAGGCAAACGAAGCCAGAGATGAGGAGATGGATTAGGACAATAGGAAGAATTCAAAGATCCGGAAGTCAAAATAGGAACAAAGAGAAGATTTAGGGTGGCAAATGAATGGGAGAGACAAAAGAGTAGGAGGTTATAATTGGAAAGTTTCAATTTCAAAATTCAGGTGGTTGGAATAGATGGATCGTGTGAATTTCAAAAAGAAAAAGAAATGGTAGTGAGCAGCAACAGGCCAGCCTCTCCTTATAGTCTTGTGAATCTAAAAGAGAGAAGGACTAGCTTCCAGTGCCTTATGGGTTTCAAGGAATGTGATGAGCTCAAGGGAAAAGCTGGGTTAGAGTTAATTCAATTCAATTCACCAAATATTTATGAAACAAAGGCTGTTTAAACATTTTTTCATCAGTTAAAGTACAGAGACAGAAGGAACATTGGTTGTAAAGTTTAAGGATGCTGGGAGTTTGTTGAGAATAGAGCAGAGCAGAGCAGAATGGTCTAAGAGCTGAATGAACCCAATTGAAGTAGGCCTAGGGAGAAGTCAGGGGGATCAGAATAGTCATAAGGATATGATAGGAGATAGTAGGGACATGAAAATTACATCTAAGGCAGGTGCATCAGAGACTGGTTAACCATCCTGGAAAGACAGAAGGTAGAGGCCAGTGACATGCTGCTAGTACGGGAAGGTGCTCATCAAGCCAACAGACCCTAAATAATAGAGGAACTTGAGGATCTGACCCACCCCAACGTTCAAAATGTTTCAGATGAGAGAGATATTGAAGAGTAATAGCAACAGTACAAGTACTGTTCAAATTATTTAGATGTGAGAAAAAAGGGAAGAATCAAAGATGATAAGATTTTAAACACAGAAGTCAGGGTAATGGTGATTGGTGGCAGGCATGGTAGAAATAAGTCATAAGTAGGAACAAGTTTGAGAAATTTTGAGCTGGAAGTGTCCAGGATAGCCAGATTCCCATTTATCAAGGATTGGTTTAGCCAGACTCCTGCCCCAAGAAGGACTTCAGTGGAACAAGGCCACCTCTAATGAGCTCCTCTGGGACAGGGGAGAGATGCTGGGATGGGGGGGGGGATCTTGGTGATATTAAAAAAAAAAACAAAAGATATCAATAAAAATTTATTAAAAAGAAATCACATACCCTACATGAATCGTTCCCATTCTTCACCTTCCACTAATGATTCTGCTCCTAAAACTTCACATGGCCCTTTTCTTTAAACCATTTCTAATAAGCTCTACCAACTCTAGGGTAAATCAACCAACAGACATTTATAAATGTCTACTACATGCCAAGCACCATGCTAAATAGTAGAGACACAAAGAGAAAACAATTAAATAGTCCTTGCCCTCAAGGAACTTACATTCTGTCAGAAGAGGTGATATGGACAATGCCTATAGATGTAATCATATGTAAAACAGACACAAAGAAAATATGATGTATTTGAGAGAAGGCACTGGCAACTGGGTAGATCAGCAAAAGCATCCCATAGGAGGTGGCATTTAAGAGCTTTGAAGTTTGGTACTTCGAAGAGCTTTGAAGACAACTAAGGGTTCTATGAGATGGAGGTGAGGAGGATATGCATTCCAGGCATGGGGCCACATGACCTGGAGGTGGAGGGTCCTGTGTGAGGAACAGCAAAAGAAGGAGCCCATGATTGCTTCAGCAATGCATTTCTATAACTGCCATTTAAGAGGGAATGCAAGTCCAGGTGACACTGACCCTGTTTCCAAATACAGTCACAGCCAGATTTTCATTTGCTCATGCAGAACTTATCCCAACAAACAGATCCCACCCAAGCCTGGCTTTCCTGGGATTCCAGAGAACCAAGTGAGCAAACTTCATTTTTGAACTAAGGCATCTTGAGCCAGTGGGACAGCTAGGTGATACAGAGGATAGAGCACTGAGCCTAGAGTCAAGAAGACTCATCTTCTTGAGTTCAAATCTAGCCTCAGACACTTCCTAGCTGTGAGACCCAGAGCAAATCATTACCCTGTCTGCCTCAGTTTCCTCATCTCTGCAAAATGAGCTAGAGAAGGAAATGGAGAACCACTCTAGGATCTTTGCCAAGAAAACCCCAATTAGGGTCATGAAGAGTCAGATAAGACTGAAATGGCTGAATAATAACAATATTTAGCCAGATGAAAGTTGGGATGCGGGGTTGACTACACCTAGCTAGTTGTCCAGATCCGCAAGAGTGGCTAAGGCCCATGAGGCAAATAGGCCTATGTGAGTAAATAAAACCTTTGGGAGTGACAATGTTTGTTATATTGGACCAATAGCATGATGTAATATATTGATATATTATTGTTATAGAATATGTGAATTCTATAATATATGAATATACTTATATGTAATTATATAGTTAAATGTTATATAAATAATATATAATAAATATATGAATGACTATATGTGTCATATCATATACAAAGTTATATAAATTAGACTGGCTTACTTATAGAATCATGAATTAATTATTTATAGGATCATTGAATAATTAAAGGAACCTTAGAGGACCTTATTTTTAAAATGAGGAAATGGTCCCAGAAAGGTTGTGACTTACCCAAAGTGACACAAAAAGTTTGTAATTAAGATAGGATTTGCACCAAGGTCCTCTGAGTCCAAATCCAGTGCTCTTTCTACCAAAGATCTACTCTCAAAGATCATAGATATAGAGATCAAAGGGACCCCAGAAATGACCTCTTTCAACCTCTTTCAGAAGCGTGAATCCTGTCTACAACAGCTAGAAGTAGTCAAGTAACTCAAGATTGAGAAACCAATTATTCAAAGAAATCCAGGCAAAAGGGAGGAAGACGTTTTAGGGAAAATGAGTTAAGGTTCAGTTTTTTTAGCAAAAGATGAGGACCAGAACACAGATACTTCCCAGGTAGTTAGAGGAAGGTAGCTTAGTCTCAATCTGGAATAAAAATAGACTGGAACTCAAGAAAGATAGATAACCTTCTAAGGTAGTCAGTAGAAGAAAACTCAACTTAAACTGGAAAGGGGAAAATCAAGACCAAAACGAGAGATCAGACTCTGGGCCTGGACAGAAGTATCCAGAATCAAGAGAACTCAGTAATAACTTTTTCAACTAGGCATTGTAGTTAATCCATTTGATCAAAAATTGCCTACCTACATATAGTCTGTAGCTTCATATATCTTCTTTATAACACCCTAAGGAATTTTTCCATCCAACTTGTACCTGAAATGTCCTATAGCAACTGTCTCTCCCTATTCCTTGAAAGAAGGGTTGTTGGTTGTTGTTCAGTTGTTTCAGTAGTATCTGACTCTGACCCCATTTGGGGTTTTCTTGGCAAAGATATTGAAGTGGTTTGTCTTTTCCTTCTCCAGCTCATTTTAGAGATGAGGAAACTGAGGCAAACAGGGTTAAGTGACTTACCCAGGATCCCACAGCTAGTAAGTGTCTGAGGCCAGATTTGAACTCAAGTCTTCGTGACTCCAGACCCAGCTTGGTGCTCTGTTCACTGTGCCACTTAGTTGCCCCTTATATATAGTAAGTGTGTAATAAATGATCTTCCACTCCATATTTTCTTGTCTATAATAAAGTCTTCTTCTTGCTCTCAGGAAGACTGAAATTCTTTTACTGCCCTGATGGTTGATAGTGAGAAAGAACACAGCAAACCAGGAGAACTGAAGATTGGGACGGAGCCATATCTAAAATCTTTTGTCCCTAGGGCAAATTAAGGTTGTAGTTGCCCTTGGAAATGGGCTAGCACATCCAGAAGCTGTAGCCTGTGTCTCCATGGCAGGGCTAATGGTCCCTGTCACACACTCCATCATCCCCTGCAGGTGGAGGTGAAGAGGGTGGGGTTGGGTCCCCAGGAGAGGGACACCTCAATGACAGGACCCTGGGGGTGGTGACCTGAGGTGGGGTCAGAGGGCCACTGTGAAGAGGAAGAGAGTTAGTATTTTCGCTTTGGCTATAGAGCTAGGAGAGAGAGCTCCGAGATGACATCACAAAAACGGAGTGTCCTGTACCCCCACAGAGCACTCTCGTGTTTAGGCCACCCCCACTACCCGACAGATGCCTCAACATCTTGACTGCTGCACAGATGCATAAAATGTGAGGAAAGTCAGGGGAACGAGAATCAGGGGTCATCCACACTCTTCATTAAAATCAGCCACCTGCTTATTTTGTAGTTTCCTTCTTCATTTTGCATGATGAAATTTCACAGCTTTTTAGATTCCTGGTGTTTGCTAGAGTGTTGGGGAGTAACTTTCTCCAGTTCACTTTTTTTTTCCCCTTTCCTTTTGTTCATTGTCTGTCCCAGCTCAGCTTGACGTCTTATCCAGAATGGGTCAGTGCCCAGAGGCGAAATTTGTAAACAAATAACTTTCACCCAACATGACAGCAGTATAGTACATTTCAAAAGGCCCAGGCATCAAAGGGGCAATGGGGGCTCTCTCCTCATCTCACTCATGGCAGAATGCATCCCCAGTCTTGGTGGCTGGAATGTGGAGATCCTGACAGAGGGATGCAGCTCAGGAGGGTTGGGATCTGGGTCCTTGGAGATGGGGGAAAAGAAAGAACACAAGGAATATCTCACTGGATAACAGCGATTTGAGGGAGGTGCTTGTGAGGATATATGAAACCATTTCTTCCTAGATGGTTTGGATCTAAAGACGGTTTGGGGTGTGTGTGTGCGTGTGCGTGTGAGTGTGTGTGTGGTTTCTTTCTCCTTTTCTTCCTTGTTCTTTTGCTCCCCATGAATCTTTTCTCCTGGGCACAGGGAGTCAGGGAAAACCAGAGAAATGTTATTTTCTTCTGTATTGTAGCAACTCCTGTTCCGATTAACCCCGCTGTTTTTAATCTGAAGCATTTGCAATTCCTGCAGCAGTTGGGTCCTCGGAATGCCAACCTCAGATTACATCTCCATGGTCTGCTGGGTGTATGTCAGGGCCGGAAAGGGGGCAGGGAGCAGCTTGAGGGGGAGAGAAGGAGGAGGCAGCCACACACAAAGGACTTTTGTGCCCTGGACTCTGTGTTAAACCAGGTACAATGTGAAATCAAAGATGAGATGTAAGGGGGAGGTTGTCCTGTGCCCCAGTGTGAAGAAAACACCCTGCTCTGAAGTTATTCTGACTCTGAGTACAATGTAATTTCTTCTTGGGCAGTACTCTGATAGCCTGGCCAGCAGGAGAGGCTGGAAGCCGTGCAAAACTGATAGTTGGACGACAAAATGAGGCTGAGAGCACTGCTCCAGATCCTAGGCTTAGGTTTCCCCAACTTTTATTTGGGGCACTGAGGACCCTGGCACCTTCACCACTTGACTCAGACCCAGCCTTCATCTAAAACTTTTCCAAGTTTGTGGTGTCCTGACAGGCTTTAGACCCTCTTTCTCTCAGTCTGTCTGTCTCTGTCTTTCTGTCTCTCTCTGTCTCTAATATTAAAAGGAACTGAGAAGCTAAAACTTTCTTCCTCTACTCCCAGAGTTGTCCAAAAGTAGAAAATTTGGGCTATAGCATATTCCCCCTCACCACATGTCTTCAAGCATAGGATGTATGACCCCCTTGTTAAGGATGTTATCAGTGGGTCTCCTATTCGGGTACAGGTTGGACTAGATGGTCTCTGAGGCCTATTCCAACTATTTAGTTGGATAAGTCTGGGATTCCCAAGTGTCTGAGTGTTCAAGAGGGCATCTAGATGATTCTGCTTCCTCTGGGTAAGTTTCTAGTCAAACTACCCAAGATATAAAATCGTTTGCTTCATTTAAAAAAAAAATCTTCAAAGAAGGAATCACTGTAGTATTCTCCAGCATCACATTACAGCATCAAACAACCTTGGCAAGTGGGGTTTTCTTCCAGGGGTTTAACCTCAATCCCTTATGTTGCAATTTGAGTCTATTTCTCCTTGTTCTGTGCTCAGAGGGAATCTTCACCTGTTAAACCAGGAGTTGTTTGTGTCTCATGCCAAAATCCTTTGCCCAAGAAACATCCAGACACTTTTGGCAGAGCCCAGAAATCTGAGGAGCTCAGAGAAACAGCCCAAACTGGAGGAGATCAACAGGGGTTGACTGTTCTGAGGTCATTCAGGCTGAGTAATTCAGGGAAGAATGAGGTGACAGGGTCAGGTAATTCCTGCAAAAGTAAGGTGCTTGCTTCGATTATCTAGGTCACTGAGTCCCCAGAGTCCTGGCCAGAAAAGTCTTCACTCCCTTGTTAAACAGCAAGAAAAGAAAAATAAGCAACTTGGTAGGTATTTCAGTTTCCTAGGCAGAAATAAAGGGAGAGATCTGGCTTGCTCATCCCAGAAGCCAAGCTCTTAGAAAAAGGTACTTAGTTCTGGGCTATCCCCCTGGTTTTTTAAACTAATTAATTAGTTTATTTATTTGTTTATTGAGTGATTGATTTGTAGCAAGGGAAGGACATGAAGCAATATAGAAATGGCTTAAAGAAAGAGGACAGTCCCTGACTCCTCTGTCTCCTGACCTCCGGCAACCTTTGCTTTTGATAAAAAACAGTTTCATTGTGGAGTAAGGCAATGTGGTACAGAGCTTCAGGAAAACTACCGATTGGGTGTGAGAAATCCACCATTTTTCTTAATTAACCATGGCACCTTGCCTATCATTGAAATAAATAGCAGGTGTGCCCTAAGGACACCACATGACAACTGCCATTCATCGCTGCTCTGAGAGGAAAGTGACACCATGAGGGACAGAACAGGAATAATTAAGAAAAATGGTAGTGGGCAGACTCAGCAACACCAACAGAGGGTAGATGCTGTCCCACTTGGTGTCCTTTGACAGGCAGCATCCTGCTTGAGGAAATGGCATATCCCAGGGGTTATTAGCTTGCCGTGGCATCGAGGATCAATCTCATCTGTAGGCAGAGTAGGTGGCCACCCTTGTGGCATGATCTGAGGGCTGCTGCCCCAAACCATCTCTCCCTATCTGTCAACGATGCCTGAAATCCTACCGCCAGTGCCCAATTCCAAGTCACCTAAGGGTTTCCAAGTCCTGTAGAATCTTCTTTTAAAATGTAAATGCCCCTGGAGAGGAGTAGCTTTGACCCATATCAGCTCACAATTTAGAAAGGAAGCTGTTGGTAGTGAAATGTGCACTAGGCTTAGAAGCCTTGTCTATGTCATCACCTTGTTGTGTGATCTTGGACAAATGAAGTCACCTCTCTAGATCTCAGTTCACTCATCCATAAAATAAGGGGTTTGGATTAGGTTATCTTAAAAAAATCCTCTCCACATTATACGATTAGGAAAGTCAAGAAGAAAGAGAAGTTAAGGAGAAAAAGAAGAAATTATATTCACGATAGGCAACTGAAAAGAAATAAGGAATTAGATAAAAAGGAAGAAGGGTTAGGAAAACATCACTTATTTCTTAGTTTTGTCCAGGGTTTACCCGGTGAGGGGGTCAACCAGACAAAGTCTCCAATCCAAGCTCTTGGAAACTAGGAGTAAGATCTGGGATGTGTGCCCTCAATTCTTTAATGTCTATAGAAAATATCTAAACAGCAAGAAAACAGCCCTTCCCCACCATCTGCAAAGAAAAAAGAAATCCAGACAGAGGGAGATAGTGGTCACCATGGTCACTGGTGCTAGGGATGGAAGTTTTATAACTAATAATAATAGAGAAATCAGAGTGACTGACGGACCTGTCTGAAAGGATAGTAAGCTCTCATTTGCTCATGTGGATTATCTACAGTAGGTTTTAAATCCTAGCTTAGTTTTACTCTCCCACCCTACCCCCATCCCCCTATCCCCACCCTGCCAACTTCTTGGGTATTGCACATCTACAGCGAGTGGTACGTACTTAGGGAATAAACACTAATCTTACTATCAGCTTAAACAAAACATAATTAGTTCAGGCCCTCATTACCTCTTCCCTGGACTATTTGCAACGGTCTCATCTGAGTTCTCTATACATTGCCCCCTACCATCCAGTCTCTTTCCCTTCCAAACTATGCTTCATACCTATGCTCAATGGTTCTTTCTTTCTGGCAAACATGGATGGTCATATCACTTCCCCTGCTCAAATATCTTCAGTGGAGCCACACTGCCCACCAAATAAAGGCCAGACTCCTTAACCTGATAGTCAGGAGCCCACCACAATCTGGTGTTGTCATACTTTCCTGGCATTATCTCTCCCACATTTATCCCACATTTCAGTAAAGCTGCCATAGGCACTATCCCCCAAACATTTCTCATACTTTCTTTGCTCCACGCCTTGGCTCACATTATTACCCATGCCTGGATCTTCCCTCCTATCTCTGTTTAGTAACTTCCTACTTCTCTGTCAAGCTCAAATGCCACTTCTTCTGTGAGGCCTTCCCTGATTCTTCAATGGGAAATGATTGCTCTTTCATATAATTTCATAGCACTAAACATTCTTCGAAGGCACTTATCAAATTCTAATTTGTATTACAGTTGTCGTCGTATATGCCTCGTCTTCCATGTACTAAATTGTAAGATCTCTCAGGCCTGAATCTCTTCCATCTGTGTATCATTGCCTTGGCTTCCAGAGCTAATACTCCTGCTCTCTGGGTCCAGGCCAGCACAAGCTAAAACAAGTGAGGAGAGGTAAGCTCCTATGCAGGGAGATGACAAAGTCTCTGCTGAACTGGGAAAGCTGGAATAGTGCTGTTGCACTACAAGGGCATCCCTGCTGAACAGAAGACAACTGCGGGGACCTTGTGGAATCACGTGACTCCTTCGAAGGCTTAGATAGCCAACTTCTGGTCCAGGAAAGATAGATTCTCTTTGCCTTCAGTATCCCTTTCCCCTAAACTTCAACTGCCTATTCATACTTCTTCTGGCAAAGATCCAGCACCTCCAGGAAGCTTTTCCTGATCCTTCCCTTAAAAATGAGAATATTCTCCCTCCTCTGAATTAATTTAATAAAATTCAACAAACATGAAGCTCATGCATTGTACAACACACTGTGCAAGGCTTTGGGGGAATATAGAGATATTAAACAGGACAATATTTCTGCCCTTGAGAAGTTTATAGTCTAGTGGGGAGATGACAGAGAATTAGAACATGATACACGACTAAAAGCAAAAAATGCCTCTACCCACCATAATAATAATAATAATAATAATAGCTAGTATTTATATAGTGCTTTAAGGTTTGCAAAGAGCTTACAAATATGATCTCATTTAATCCTCATAATAATCTTTGGAGGTAGGTGCAATTTCTATCCCTGTTTTACAGATGAGGAAACTATACACCACTGCCAGTGTAAACTTCCTAACGCAAAGCCTTCCTCACATCATATTTACACTAAAAAAGAAAAATTCCCAATGTATATTTGTTGCCTATTAGATAAAGTATAAACTTATCTTGGCATTCAAGGCCTTCCACAGTATGGTTTCCAGCTTTTTCTCACATTGTCGTTCTTTGAATAAGGGGAAGCATGGGGCAGCAAAAGGGTTCTTAATCTTTTCAGTGTCATGGACCCCTTCTCAGGATTAACAAGTAAACCAATTATATTGAAATACAGTTAAATATATTTTTTAAAAAACAAGTTCATGGACTTCAGGTTAAGAATCGCTGGCATAGTGGAAAGAGGGCTGGACTTGAAATCAGGGAGACCTGGTTTCAAATTCCTCCTCTGGCATTTCCTAGCTTTATGGCCAAGAGCAAATCACTCAACTGCAGTTTCCTCATATGTAATATGGGGATGATATTACCTGTCCTTGGACAGTTGCTTTGAAGCTCAGTGAGTTAGTGTATATAAAGCACTTTTAAATTTTAAAACACTTATAAATCTCAGCAATTGCACTTAATTCTCACCCTAGCCCTTTGTTCTCTTTATCCTTCCCTCCTTTCTTCTTATCTTCCTCCCTCCTTCCCTTTATTCTCCCACTCTATTTTCCTTCTTCCCTTTATTTCTCTCTCCTTTCCATTTTCCTCCTTTCTTCCTTCCTCCCTTTTCTTCAGCTATCACTTATGGCCAACTGAACTTTGCCAGCCTCAAAGGCCAAAAGATCATTTCTAATGAGTGAGGGCGGGCAGAAAGAACCCAGTGTGTCTGTATGTGTCTTTATTGGTCACAGTGGTTCATTTGTATGAATTTGCATTGTGAAGCTTGTTGTGCATCATTTGCTTTCTCTTTTCTTGTGCACTCTGTGAACTTGCCTCGCATATCTGTGGAGTGAGTGATTCAGGGCTTCTGAGAGCACTTTTTATGAAATTATTAACAGTGGGGCATTGTGTGAATAGAAGTTTTGGAAGGGAAGGGAAGGGAAGGGAAAGGGAAGGGAAGGAAAAGAAAGGAAGGGAATGGAATGGAGGAAAAGAAGAGGTAAGGACCTGCCCTCAAAAAGCTTACATTCTGTTGAAAGGAAATAATGCTCTAAGAATGTAAGTCAATTCAAAATACATAAAAGTACCAAGTAATGGGGGTGAGG
Source organism: Trichosurus vulpecula (assembly GCF_011100635.1). Taxonomy (NCBI): domain Eukaryota; kingdom Metazoa; phylum Chordata; class Mammalia; order Diprotodontia; family Phalangeridae; genus Trichosurus; species Trichosurus vulpecula. The sequence goes on from NC_050574.1 coordinate 129,158,941, forward strand.
GTAAAGCACTAACAACAGGGGGAATCAGCAAAGGTCCTCTATAGGAGGGGACGCTTGAGATGAACCTAAAGGGAGCTAAGAATCAAAGGAGCAAGGAGCTCAAGTAGAATGTGTACAAGAACCTGTCTAGCTACGTCCAAAGAGATTTACCACTGGGAAGTTGGTCTTCAGAGGATGCCCTTTTTTCAGACAAAGCAATCCCCACAACACACATACATGTACACACACATGCACATTTTAGTTTGACTACCTGGCTTGTCCCTGACTACGCCTGGCTGGATTTGGCTTGCTTTGCTTAACTCTATTTCTTGGTTATAAGGAGGGTTCTATGAGGGCGGTGGAAGGAGTCATTAAGAAGTGATTAGCCAGGTAAAGAAAAACCATCAGTGCACCACTTACTTTTTTTTTTAAAGGAAAATACTTCCACAGATAAAATCACACATTCTTGAAATCTTGAAATGAGTGGAAGTTATAGAAAGACAGAATTTAAAAATAGTAATAACTAGCATTTATAGAGTACTTAAGATGTACAAAGTGCTTTACAAATATTATCTCTCATTTTATCCTCACAACAGTCCTGTTATTATTATTATTATTATCCCCATTTCTCAGATGAGACAACTGAGGCAAAAAGAGGCTAAGTGACTTTCCCAGGGTTATACAGCTGGTAAGCTTCCGAGTCTTGATTTGAACTCGGGTCATCCTGACTCCAGGTCCAGCTCTCTATCCACCATACCACCTAGCTGCCTCTACGGTATGGACATACCTCATTTTATTGCACTCTGCTTTATTTTGCTTTACAGATACTGTGTGGTTTTTTTTGTTTTTTTTTTTTGTTGTTTTTTACAAACTGAAGGTTTGTGGCAGCCCTATGTGGAACAAATCTATTGGCACCATTTTTCCAATAGCATGTGCTCCCATCATGTCTCTGTGTCACATTTTAGTAATTCTTGCAATATTTCCAACTTTTTCATTATTATTATATCTGTTATGCTGATCTGTGATCAGTGATCTTTGGTGTTACTATTGTAATTATTTTGGGGCACCCTGAGATGCACCCTTGTAAGACAGCGAACTTAGTCGATAAATAAATGTGTGTTCTGACTGCTCCACCGACTAGCCATTCCCCCATTTCTCCCTCTCTTCAAACCTCCCTATTCCTTGAGACACAACAATATTGAAATTAGGCCGATCAATAACCATACAACGGCCTCTTAGTGTTCAAGTGAAAGGAAGACTTTATCTGGCAGACTTCACTGTTGTCTTATTTTGAGAAATTGCCACAGCCACCCGAACCTTCAGCAACCACTGCCCCGATCAGTTAGAAGTCATCAACATCAAGGCAAGACCCTCCACCAGCAAGATCACAACTCTCTGAAGGTCCAAATGATGGTTAGCATTTTTTTTAGCAATAAAATATTTTAAAGTTAAGCTATGTACATTTTTAAAGACATGATACTGTTTGTTACACACCTAAGACACTACGGTACAGTGTAAGCATCACTTTTATATGCACTGGGAAGCCAAAAAATTCATGCGACTCCCTTTATTGGGATGTTCACTTTGTTGCATTTTTTTCTAGAACTGAACCGCAATATCTCTGAGGTATGCCTATACTGACTCAACCGATGTGAAGAACTATGGAACTATTAGAGCTGCCCAACAATGAAATACTCTGCCTCATGAAGTGAAGAGTTCTTTGTTACTAAGAAGTCTTCACAAGGAAATTTGATCACTACCTGCACAGGATTTTATAGAGGGAATTCTTGCTATAGGTTGTTGTTTGTCTTTTGTTTTTAATGTGTTTATTTTTGGGGTTTGTTTGTTTCTGCAAGGCAGTTGGGGCTAAGTGACTTGCCCAGGTTGTCCTTTATTTTCAAAGAGGACCAATGACATCACAGGGTGATGACTCATGGGTAAGTGGATTTAAGTGAGGCAGAGTTGTGCAAAGTCATCGGTCTCACAATATTGCAGAGTCATTGGAGTCCAGTGGAAAGATAAAAGACAACTGGCAATGACCCAGGATGCAGTAGATGACCTTGGTATCTTCAATATCTAACCAAGCTCTAAGTGCTCCATGGTGCCTGTTTCAGGCGCCGTCATGGCCTTTGGAACAAATTGTTCTCATCTGCCCATTCCACTGGGGGAAGTCTCCACATGCTGGGGGTAGACGCTCCCTAACTTACTGATGGATTTGAGGCGTGTCGTTACCTTCAACCTAGTTTAGCTCATTTACTGAGACAGTTTTACCAGAGTGCAGCCACTGCACATGCTACAGCTTCTTGGAGCCACAGGTGAGAGCTGGGTGAAAGCTGGACACCAAAGGTGAATAAGCAGCCCTGAAAAGGGCTCAGCAGTCCCCACACCAGAGGTGCCAGTGCTCCTGGGACTTGCCATACACCTGCATGCTACAGGTAGAGGCAGCTGATTATCTCTAAGGCCCTTTCCACTTCTAAGACTTGATCACTCCATGAATATCCCATATATGTGCATTTGTCTGCTTTTTTACATAAGAGATATGTTCTCTTAGCCCCAGGGAATCTGGAGAAACCAAGTGTCACATGGGCACATTTCAACACAAGTCTGAGCTGGATGGTTGTGGGACTCCTGGCCCCGCCCCTGCCTTGACAGATGGTCTAACTGTAACCCAGAGATTAAGAGAAACAAGAAGCTTAGGATAACATCCTGAAGTGCAGCCCCCAGCTCAAGGTTAGCCCAGCTTTGGCCTGTTAATCCTGTGTGAACCTTTGCCCATGCAGTTGCCTCAGAGGACCTCTCTCTTCTACCTGACTATCTGTGATCCCCCAACTCAGTTCCCAGTCTGATGTTCAATATGATTTTTTCCATAGACCCTTGGAGGTATCATTGTGTAATGGAGTATGCCCTAAACTAAGCTTCAGAAAACCTGCTTTAAGTCTCCTCTATGTCACTAACTACGTAACTTTGAACAAATCACTTACTTTCTCTAAGCCATTTCCTCATCCAATTCAAATCAGCGAACATTTATTGAACAACCATTATGTACAGGGCACTGTGATAGGTGCTGGGGCTGCAGAGACAAAATTGACACCAACCCCCAGTGGGGTCGAAACCAATGAGTTTAAATTTCTACTGAGAAGATAACATGTATGCTACACTAAAAGCAGTGTGATATAATGCAAAGAGTAATAGATTTGGACCGAGGAGATGAGTGTTCAAATCCCAGCCCTACTCCCTATGTGACTTTGCACATGTTATTTAACCCTTGGGACTTCATTTCCTCATCTATAAAACGAAGGGTGGGGAGAGGGTACACGACCTCTAAGGTCCTTTCTTTCTCTAAATCCTATTATCTTTTCTTGGTTTTCTCACTCAGGACTCGGTTGATTTATGGGTGCAGGTCATCCCCTGGGCTGGGTAGAGAAATATCAAAGAGACAGATTAACAATCCTAATAGCACCATCCAGGGAAATACCAGCCCAGCACCAAGGCATGAGTCATGGAGAAGCTGCAAAATTGTGTATCCAAAGTTTGTATTTGGAAAATGTGCGTAAGTGTGCCATGCTTCATTTAGAAAATAAATAGGATGCCATATCCACATCCCTATAGCTATGGGTCTAGCACTTATTAAGCACCTTCTATGGTCCAGGCCCTGTGCTTGGGGTGGGGGAAGGCAAATGGGGGAGCAATATGAGGCCAGTTATGAAAAAGTAAGTAGAGCAACCCTGACCAGTGGAGTGGTGTGTGTGTGTGTGTGTGTGTGTGTGTGTGTGTGTATGTGTGTGTGTGATGGAAAGCAGGAATCTGAAAAACAAGAGATACAAGGGCTTACTGGCAGAATTTATTTCTCTGAGTGAGAGACAAGATTAAAGTCACCAGAAAACTGACTCCCTTCCCACATATACACATACACTCTTCCATATATTCATACACCCCTCTAGGCATATACCCATTCACACACACACTCCTATATACACACATCCATACCCCTCACAAGAATGCACACTCATACTTTGGATACACACTGTGAAGAATTTAGATTCTTGGTGAATTTGGGAGTGAGAATGACTGTCTGGGTGAATTAGCCTTTCAGGGGATGGGTTATTGTTTCTATAAAGTATTCTCTTGACTATAAGAATTTTTTTCTCTCCCCAGGCTAAAGCTAGGAGTCTAGTGAAGTGGTTAATGAGGGAAGCATGAGAATGTTTGGGCAGAACACTAAAGATGCTGTTTCAACAATCCAGCTAGCAGCTGCTGTGGGGTTGAAAGACCAGCACAAGCCCAACAACAAGAATGCTGCCAAAGCCCAGGTTCTTTTGATCTGCTTTACTAAGGAAAGCAATGTTAAGGGGTTGACAAGTTTACTTCAATTCAGCATACAAATACCATTCACTTAGTTCAGGGGAAAAAGCCAGCACCCTGAACTTCAGAGGAAATATGAACAAATTGCAAACAACAAACAGACCAAATACAATTCATAGTTACCAACATCTAGGTTCAGCCTGGGAGCTCATAACGAGGGCTGGCCCAGAGTCACTCGTGCCACCACTGCTGTGGTTAAGAGCTCCGAGAATGAGAAAGCCAACCCCTGGTTTTATATCTTTTTCAGGGTCAAGGGTGAGTCACACATGAGACTCACCCACGTGACCTAAAATTGTCACAAAGAGGTGACTTAAACCCACGTGGTCTAAAAGCCTCTGATGTCCCAAACATGTCACTCAAACTCATGTGTAAATTAGGCCCTCCCCTGACGCAAGGAGGTCACTAAGCACTCTCCATCTAATCAAGGAAACAAAGGCCAAACTCTTCAAAGGCGCTTGGTTGAACTGAGTGCTAAGAGCCCATTTTGTTTACCAACACAGATGCCCACAAAGAGAGGCCTTCCCATTATCTAGGGCATGGCCAGGGTAATATCTAATAGACTAAAACTCAAGAAGCTAGAATTGGGATGGCTTCCCAAACTAGCACAAAGATGCTCAAAAGAGGAAACCCGTTCATTGTTGGGTGGAGAGGAGGACAGGAGCTCAGGGTTGGGGTTTGGGTGTTTTGGCCATGATCATAGATTTATGTACAGCTGGAAGGGGACCTTAGGGACCTTCTACCCCAATTGCCCCATTTTTCAGATGACAAAAATGAAGTCCAGAGAGGATCATTCAACCACCATAGTAACAGCTATCACTTTAAGAATTTCAAAGTTCTTAACAAGCATGATCTCATTTTATCCTCACAACAACCCTAGGAGGTAGATTGTGATTGTTTTCCCTCTTTTGTACATGTGGAAAGTGAGGCTGATGTTTCCCAGGATCATACAGCTAGTAAATACCTTAGGCAGGATTCAAATTTAGATCTTTCTAACTCCAATAGTTCACCAATCATCTACCTGCCCAAGGCCAGGCTTTCAGTGGCAGAGCTGAAATTTTAACCAAGCTGGAACCTCTTGCCTGAAATCCAGTTTTGTCTTGTTTTTTCTGCTGTATCATGATGAGAACCTGAATGAAGGTCACAGAGCCACAACTGATCCATCTAAGAAAAAGAATACTAGCTTGTGTTTCTATGGTACTTTAGAGCGTACAGAACAATTTCCTTACAGACAGGAGGGTGAATAGGGCAAGAATTATTGTCTCCATCTTAAAGATCAGAAAACTGAGTTCCTACAATTAAGAGTAAATTCCAGAACTAGAAATCAAACCCAGGGCTCGTAACCCCAAATGCAGTGAACTTTCTAATATGCTGTGGTAACACAGCTGTCTCTCATTCCAAAGGATCTAGAGGTAAGCCTCCCACAGTGATGACCCATTAGAGAACTCAGCTTAAAAGCCATCAGGCACTCTAAGCTCAGTGAATGGGACAAATTGTGCCAAGCCTTTGAACAAGCTTAGAAGTAACTTGCCCCAACTACCTTTGTGACCTTGGTCACTTTTCCTCTCTTTACTTCAGTTTCCTGATCTGTAAAATATGGAAGTTAGATTAGATAGATTTAGAGGGCCATGGGTTTAGCTAGAAAGGTCCACCAGGGTTATCTAGTCTTGTCCTCTAACTTTATAAAGGCCAAGAGCTGAAAATGAGGCTCAGAGGCTTGCTCAGGGTCATATCGATAGCCAATGACAAAGCAGAAATTTGAACTCAGGACTTCAGAGTCGAAATCAGAGACTTTTTCCTTGTGTTTCTCTAAGGTTTTTTTTTTTTTTCTGTTTAAATCTCCTGGTCTATGATCCTGCCTTTGATGTGCCCAGGTATCAGTTTTGCTATCCCTCTCTTAGGCCTTGGTCCACTAGCTCAATGACTGGATTTTGCTGCACAGTTATCTACATGCCCCTTTGCCTCAAACCTTCTTGGATGCCATGTTGAGAAACTGACATTGCCCTCTGCCTTTTCTTTGGGCAGGCATTTCCTTTGCCTTGAACTCTGTTTTCCCATGTCTTCTGCTGACCACCTTGCCTGATGCCAAACCCATAGTATTGTGTTCCACAAAGTCTCATAAAGAGCTATGGAAGACTCTTGGCCATCCCATACTTCGAGTCTAGCTCTTCGCCCCTCCCAAGGGAAGAATTGGGTCAAATCCCTGTAAGAGTTGAGAGAGCTATGCAGCTTAGGACTAGTTTTAAGCATTAAGATTCCTTGTTATCCCTCCACATTTTTTTTCTGGATTTGTTGTTTGGCCTTAAATAAATACTCTTCAATATGTTGACTTTAATGGATGGAAGCCTCTTGTCAAGGAGGAGAAAGATAGCTGCTATGAACTAAAAGCATTATTTGGTGACAGTAAAGATTTATGGAACAAGCCTGGCAATGAGAGTGCAAGTTGCAACCCTGAGGGGCTTTTGTGGTCAGGATATTGATAGGTCAGGATATTGATAGGTCAGGATATTGATTTGGTCAGGATAGCATATGTGGAGGGTGTAGCAACAATCTGGCTAGCAGCTACTGTAGCTGTGTAAGACCAACAACAACTAGCACACAGAAGGCTGCCAACACAGGTTCTTTGATCTGCTTTTCTAAGGAAAGCAGCTTTAAGGGATTAACAATCTTAATTTAATTAAACATACCTATATCAATCACTTTGTTCAGGGGGAAAAGATCAGCCCCCTGAACTTCAAGGCAAATACAAACAAAAATTACAAACATCAACAGACAGACCTTGTCTGATTCAAGTCACAATTCATAGTTACCAGAGAAGCACCAACATCTATCTGGGTTACAAAGCCGGGGAGCAGTTACAGCTTGCCCAGAGTCTCAACACTCCTTCCATGAGTGTGCACCAAACAAAACATCTGGGTTTCTTCAAAGCCAGGGGACTCTTAACAATGGCTTGCCCAGAGTCACATGCCACTCTTTCAGTGTGTGAGAGCCCCAAAAGTCAAACACCAAGCTCAGGGATCTTATATACTCATCTCAGGGCCCTGGGGCACTTGAGTGCTGAGAAGCACTCGAACAAACAACAGGGTGTGGCAAAATTAATCCCTAGTACCACCATATACAAGTCAGTGACTCCTCATTATCTTAATGCTGAGAAACATTCCAAGACAAGATCCCACTTAATCTGCCCCATTCAAACAAAGGCCAGAATCATTAAAGGCACTTAAGAACAGCAAAAAGTCCCACCTTTATGACTGATACAGAGGGAAAGCCAGTCCCCAATGCATTCACCACTGCCCTGATATGATTTACCATGGAGAAAAGCGAGAGAGCTCCACAACTCAAGTAACTACAAAGGAAGCAAAAGGATGGGGCCTTCTCTGCACCTTGTGTCTTGCTAGAACTCCCAAACTACTCCAACTCACCTGTCCTTGTCCTCCACATTCCCATCTAGAATCTTTTGTTTTTGATGTTCCTTGTGACCTGGCATGCATTTCCGACACTGCTCACCCACTGCCAGTTGGACCTTCAATGCCATCACCCATCTTCTGGCTTGCCAGTCTTGTCTAGTGATTGTGACAATTGTACCCCCTCCCAGAGCAGGGATTTTCTTGCTTCATTACTATCTCTCCACCCCCAACCAGTGTTCCCCACATGGGTTGGAGAATGACCCATAGCCCCAGGAAGGAAACTGTGATTCCCAGCAGAGTCAAGGGCTACAATCTGCTCTTTGTGGCCTATGCCCTTAGGGAACCAGGGAAGGGAAGGTGCAGAAAAACATGAAACCAAGGGTTGCCGGCACTCAGGACATAGCCCCATCTCCCTATTAAACCCCACTGGGTTGAGATGGATTTTTTTCCCCTTATTTCTTTTTTGCTAATTGTGACAGGCCCCAGGGGGCCACAGCTAGGCAAGGGAGGGCAATGAGGTATGCAGTAAAAAAGGAGGGCAAAAAAGGGAGGGAGGCAGAAGAAACCCACATTTTATTCTTAGAAGGAGCCGTGTTTTGGTTTGGTTTTTTTTTTTCTTTTGGTTAGACAGTTTAGTGCCACCTCACCTTTCCCCTTCCCCAGGGGAGATAATCCTGAAAGAGTTTCCAGGTCAAAAACAACATAGGACAAGTGGAGAAAAAAATTCCCTTGTAGTGAGTTTCAATAGAACACTGGATTTCTCTTCTGAGTATTAGCCAACCTGATCTCATTCATCCTCCTATCTCCTGGATGACTCAGAGAGAAGCCAGATATTGTTCTCATTGTTTTAAAAAGGAGAAAAGAGGATGGTGGTCCGGAGAGGTCAAACTATTTGCCTGAGGTCACACAGTGCCATCAGTCAGATCTCAGAAGAGCAAACAGGCATTACTCCTAGTCCATCACATGTGCCCATCCTGTGACTCAGTGGGGAAGGAACTGGCTCCCCAGTCTCTTCTTGGGTCTGTGGTTCATGAGGAAATGATCTTCCTGGTCTGGAAGCAAGGATGTCTGTTCCTAGAGGCAGCAGAGAAAGGAAGGAGCAGAGAATAGAAAATGAAAACATGTGAGTTCTAGTGTCATCTCCAGAACGCCACCAGATGTCTTTTGTACAATGTGAGCATCAGACTCTTCTAATTCAAACACTCTATGATTCTAGAAACAAGATGGAAGGAACCTCCATGACCCGCCAATGATGCTACCCCTTCCCCATTTCATTGTCTTCCCTCGGAGTGGGCCATCTGGCTTATCTATTTCCAGTGCCCCTTTTTCCTCCCAAATGCTTACAATGAAGTTAACTGAGAGGATTCTTGCCACAGGGGACAGACTGTCCTTTCTCCCCCTGACAGAGCTTGTTGTGGTCATGAAGACTGCCCAGCCAAAGACCGGGAAACAGCAACTACTCCAATTATGTAAAATGTGATTAAAGGAAGTGTCATGGCCCTTCGCATGCTCCTTTCACTTAATTCTTCCCTTGCAACACTTGCTTGGGCTGACAAGCATAATAGATCTACTTGATACATCTTGTGCTAAAATAAAATGTCTAGTCAAAAGTGCTTAGAATCCCTCAAGTCTGGAGTTGGCTAATGATGTCATTACTCCGCAGGGCCTGGCGTTATTTTTAGGATGGCTATTTCCTCCCACATTAAGACTCATTAAGGTTTTTCCCCCCTCACTGTAGTACTCCTCCCCGTCCTGAACAATGGGAGTCACACACAGAGACAGGGCCAGTCTTGGGGAGAAGAGCTCCTAGCATGCCCTTTCTGACCAATGGGGTTCAGGACAAAGGCATTTGCAGCTACGGACAAGTTCAAGGAAGGGCTGATGGCTGGGCTATAGCCATTGGCTCTCCTCTGGTGGGTTTCACAGCTCCAGAACCGGTGATACTACTCTGACTCCAGCCAGGCAGTTCACGGGGCCTGGAGTCAGGAAGACTCATCTTCCTGAGTTCAAATCCAGCCTCAGACGAATCACTTAACCTTAGCTTCTTCATCTGTAAAATGAGCTGAAGGAGGAAGTCATGAAGAATAGGACACGACTGAAAAACAACTAACCCGTTTTGCAGGGTTTACCAATGTCTCTTCCTCAATCATTCACCCTGTGATATAGTGTAAAGAGAACTGGCAAGGCAGGAGACCTGGGTCCTAGGAATAAGAATGATAATAATAATTAATAATAGCTAACATTTATATAGTGCTTTTGAAGGTTTGCAAAATGCTTTTCCTGCGTTCTGTCATTCGAGTCTTGTGACAACCCTGCAAAGTAGGTGTTACTATTATCCCCATTTTACAGACGAGAAAACTGAGACTAAGGAAGGTTAGGCAACTTCCCCAGGCTCACACAGCTAGTAGGTGTCTGATGTCTTCTCATCTAAAATCAATACTCTATCCACCCTGTACCTACCACCTTGCTGAAATCTTACATGACCTTAGATAAGTCACATAACCCTACAATCTCAGCATTACCTAGCACAGTTCTTTGTACATATGAAAATAGGAGATGGCAGTATAGGTTCCTAGATCTTTTATAGCTTGGTATTGTGGGACCATCATGGCTTGCTTTGTGGAAGTTGTTTCACCCCAGAAGCCAGGTAAAACAGCATGTCTTACAGGCTGGTAAATTATTTGCAAGGCTATTTTTAACCTAATGATTTAGAGAAAGGGAAGCTATTAATAATAATGATGGTGTTAGCTCCCACTTATTTCATCTATGGTTACAAAAGGCTTTTCATATACATTATCTTCACATAGTGAGGTAGAATATTGGTATCCCCATTTTATAGAGGAGGAAACAACTTATTTGTCCATTCATTCAATAAACATTTACCAACAGACATTTCTCCCCTCTAGGCTTCCCTCCTGACTCTAGAGCCTTTCTCTACCATGCCACAGAAGCCTCTTCACCCTGGAAGTTCCCTTCATTCCTAAACTTCTCACCCTAGAAGTACTCACCACCCTGAGACCCCTTCCTGTCCATGCTGTCTTCTCTAACAGATTGCCTCCTCTGTTGTCCTCACTCTCTCATTATCTTCAATCACTGCTTGAGTAATGGCTACTTTCCTACTGCCTGCAAACATACCCATGTGTCCCCCATCATTTGATCCATCCATTCCCTGCAAACTGTCATCCCAAATTACTCTTGCTTCTTTGTGACTTAACTCCTTGAGAAGGTCACCTACAATAGATGTCTCTGCTTCCTCTCACCCCATTCTCTTCCTTATCTACAGTCTGACATCCACCCTCATTATTATTCAACTGAAACTGCTCCATCCCAAGTTACTAACAATCTCTTTAATTGCCGGATCTAATGGCTTTTTCTCAGTCTTTATCTTTCTTGAGATCTCTGAAACCTTTGGCATTAGGGATCACCCTCTTCTTGATAATAATCTCTTCACTCTAGGTTCTTGGGAAACTCCCTACTCTCTTCTGATTCTCCTCTGACATTATCACCACTCCTTCTAAATCCCCTTTGTTGGATGTTCATCCAGGTCGTGCTAATGGTGGATGTCCCTCAGGACTTTGCCCTGGGATCCCCTCCCTTCTCCCTCTATACTCCTTCCTTCACTCACCTCCCATGGATTCAGTTTTCATCTCTATACTGATGATTTTCAAATCTACTAATCTCTCCAGTGACCTCCAGTCTGGTCTCTTTAACAGCCTATTAGAAATCTCAGAATAGATGTCTTGTAGACATCTTAAAATCAACATATCCAAAATTAAACTCCCTGTCTTTCCCCCCAAAATGCTCTCCCCTTCCAAACTTCCCTATTACTATAGAGGGCATCACCATCCTTTCAGTCACCCAGGCTCATGACCTGGGTGTCATCCTTGACCCCTCAGTCTCTCTCTCTCATTCCCCACCACCCCATATTTAATGTTTTGCCGAAGTCTGTGAATTTTACCTTTATAACCTCTCTTGAACATGCTCCCTTCTCCCCTCTGACACTGCTACCATCCAGGCACAGGGCTTCATTACCTCACCCCTAGACTATTACAGTAACCCATTGATTGGTCTGCCTGCCATGAATCTTTTCATACTCTAGTACATCCTATGTGTTGTCAAAGTGATCTTCTTAAAGCACAAATTTGATTATGTCAATCCTCTACTCAAAAAACCCACTGGCTCCTTATGACCTAGCCAGGATCAAATATAAAATCTGTTGTTTGGCATTCAAGGCCCTTCATAACCCATCTCCACACCTTTCCAATCTTACACACACACATACACACACACACACACACACACACACACACACACACACACACACACACAGCCCAGGTATACCCTGTTCCTTGTACAAAACATTCCCATCCCGACTCCTGGCATTTTCACTGGCGGTCCTCATGCATGGAGTGCTTTCCATCTCTGTCTCCTGGTTTCCTGGGTTTTCTTCAAGTTCTAGCAAAAATCTTACCTTCTTCAGTACCCCACCTTGCCCAATACCTCTTGATCCCAGTGTCTTCTCTCTGAGAGCACCTTCAATTTATCCTGTATCTATTTTGTCTGCATATAGTTATTTGTTATATTTGCATATAGTCATTAGATTACAAGTTCTTCCAGAGTAAGGACTGTATTTTGCCTTTTTTTACATCCTCAGGGCTTAGCACAATACCTGACACATAGTAGGTGCTTAATAAATGTATATTTGACTGACTGACAAATTCCTCCCAGAACCTCTAACAAGCCAAATTTCCACCCTGGATCACTGCCACCATCTGCTACCTTCACTCCTACACATGTACTCCTGAATGAAGGAAGAGAAAATCATGCAACTGTTCTGATGGAGCCCACTACCAATTTATGTTACACAACCTCAACTGGGCCATCACAGTTGTGAGGTGATCCTTCTACACCTGCTTTATCAACTCACTATTCCACTCTTCACCGTGGCTGTTCCAACCCTTGCTTCTCAAACGCGCCAAGGTTCCTCCTCCTCCCACTCTCTCAGCCAAGAATCTTGCCTCATATTTTATAGGAAAACTTGGGTCCATTTGCCATGAGCTTCCTCTTCTCCCCTCTTCCTCATCTCCTATCACTCAGATGTCTTTTGTCATTTTCTCCTCCTTTGCCTGTCTCACATGATGAGATAGCCTTAATCCTTACCAAGGCTAACCCCTCTTACCTGCTCAAATGATCCCATTTCATCCTCTCTCCTCAAGGAGACTGTCCCCTCTGTCATCCCCACTCTGTCACTTATTTTCCTTAATAGTATTTTCTTTTTTTCCAATTACATGTAAAGATAGTTTTCAACATTCATTTTTGTAAAATTTTGAGTTCCAAATTTTTCTCCCTCCCTCCCCAAGACAGCATGTAATCTTATATAGGTTATACATGTACAATCATGTTAAACATATTTCCACATTAGTCATGTTGTGAAAGAAGAATCAGAACAAAAGAGGAAAACCACAAGAAAGAAAAAACAAAGTGAAAATAGTGTGCTTCGATCTGCATTCAGACTCTACGGTTCTTTCTCTGGGTGTGGATAGCATTTTCTATCAGGAGTCTTTTGGAATTGTCTTGGATCGTTGTATTGCTGAGAAGAGCTAAGTCTATCATAGTTAATCATCACACAATGCTGCTGTTGCTGTGTCACTTATTTTCAATCTCTCCCTCTCTACTGATTCATTTCCTACTGCCTATAAACATGCCCATGTCTCCCCTAACTTGAAAAAACTCTCACTTGATCCTCCCACCCCCGCTATTGTCCTCTATCTCTCCTGCTCTTTGTAGATAAACTCCTTGAAAAGGCTGTCTACAATAGGTGCTTCCACTTTCTCTCTTCTCACTCCCTTCTTAACTCCTTCCAATCCTATTTTAAGCCTTATCATTCCACTGAAATTGCCCTCTCCAAAGTTACCAATGACCTCTCAGTGGCCAAATCCAATGGCCTTTTCTCAATACTCTTCTTCCTTGACCTCTCTGCAACCTTTGATACTGGTCATCACTCTCAGTTCCTTGATACCCTCTTCTCTCTAGGTTTTCGAGGCACTACTCTCTCCTGGTTCTCCTCCTACCAATCTGACCACTTCTTCTCAGTCTTCTCTGATGGATCCTCATCCAGATTAAGCCCTCTAACCATGGGTATCCCTCAGAGTTCTGACTTGGGCACCCTTCTCTTCTCCTGGTACACTACTTTACTTGGTGATCTCATCAGCTCCCATGGATTTAAATGCTTCTCAAATCTACTTTTCCTGCCCCAACCTCTCTACTGACCTCCAGTCTCCCATCTCCAACTGCTTTTTAGAAATCTCTGAATGGATATCTAGTAGACATCTTAAACTAAACATTTCCAAAACTGGACTCATCATCTTTCCCTCTAAACATTTCCCCTTCCTCGCACCCCCAACCTTCCCTAGAGGACAACACCATCCTCCCAGGCCCTCAGGCTCATAACCTGAGAGTCGTCTTGGATTTCTCACTCTCTCTCATCATCGCACCCCACCCCACACCCCCATATACAAGCTGTTGCCAAAGCCTACCAATTTGATCTTTGCAACATTTCTCCAATACTCTCTCTTCTTTCTCTGACACTGCCGCCACTCTGATGCAAATCCTGGACTATTGCACCTGGACTACTACAATAGCCCGCCAGTGGGTCAGCCTGTCTCAGGTCTCTTCCCACTCCAATCCATCCTCCTTTCAGCCACCAAAGTAATTTTCCTAAAGCTCAGGTCTGATCTCATCACCCATCTACTCAATAAACTCCAGTGTCTTCCTATCACCTCCAGGAGTGAAAATAAAATCCTCCGTTATTCAAAACTCTAGTCCCCTCCTACCTTTCCAGTCTTTTTACACTTTAATCCCCACCATGTACTCTTCAATTCAGTGACCCTGGCCGCCTGACTATCCAATAAATAACACACTCCACCTCTGGTCTCTGGACATTTTCTCAGGCTGTCCCCCATTCCTGGAATGCTCTATCTATCCAACTCTAATCTTTCCTGTTTTCCTTTAAGACCTAACTAAAAATCCCATCTTTTACAGGATCCCTTTCTCAAAAAGTCCCCTTAATTCTGGGGCTTTTTTTCTGTTAATTATTTTCTGCTAGTAATTGTTTGTACATATTTGTTTCTTTGTCGTCTCCCTCGTTGGATTCTTAGCTCCTTGAAGGCAGAGACTATCTTTTGCCTCTTTTTGTATCCCCAAGGTTTTAACACAGTGTCTAGCACACAGTAGGCACTTAATACATGTTTGTTGATTTATTATTATTTTTAAGAAAAATGTCCAGGCCAGCCACGTCTTCATCCTCTACAGTCTCCCCTCCTGAAACTTTACACTTTCTCTAACATGCCCCCACCCAGGGAATCTTCTCCCTCCAACCTTTTTTCACTCCTTTTTATGTTTTGTCTTCCTTCCTCCATAAGATGTAAGTTCCCCGAGGGCAAGGATGTAATTTTCTGCTTGTATTTGTATTTCCAGTGCATAGTCAAGTGAGGAAGGGGATAGAAGGGAAGGGAAGAGATGAAGGGGATAAACATTTATGTAGCCCTTACTAAACTTCAAACACTGAACTAAGTGCTTTTTACAAATATTATCTCATCTGATCCTCACAACAACCCCACAAGCTAGGCATCTTCCCCCCTGTTTTACAGTTGAGGAAGCTGAGGCAAATGCTGGTTAAGTGACTGATATAGGATCACATAGCTAGTAAGTATCTGAGGTTGGATTTGAACTCAGGTCCTCCCGACTCTAGGCCCAGCATGCTATCCACTGCACCACCAGATGCTTCTTATGCACGGCACCCAGTAAGTGCTCAATTAATGCTTGTTGACTTATTAAGTACCTAGTTGTTCAGTCATTTCAGTCATGTCTGACTCTTCATGATACCACTTAAGATTTTCTTGGCAGAGATACTGGAGTGGTTTGCCATTTCCTTCTTCAGCTGATTTGACAGGTGAAGAATCAAGGCAAATCTGGTTAAGTGGCTTGCTTAGGTTCACACAGTTAGTGTCTGAGGTCAAATTTGAACTCAAGTCTTCCTGACTCCAGGCCAGGTGCTTTATCCACTGTGCTATCTAGATGCTCAGCAAGTCCTTAATAAATGCTTATTTCCTTCCTTAATATAAAGGTGAGTGTCAAAGAATCATAGTCTATTAGAGAGATAAATGACCTTGGAGGTCATCTAGTTATTCCCTGTAAAATGTTTCCTATTTAGCCCATGTATGGCTTGCTTTATATAGATTTGTCAGTGTGTAGTCTCCATTAGATGGCAAGTTGCTTATGGGCAGGGACTACCTTTTCCCTCTCTTGTGCCCCAAGGTTTAGCCCAGAGCCTGGCACCTACATTAGTCTCTTAACAAAAAGCTCATTGGTTCATTGATTCATTGATAGCCCAACCCTTTCATTTCACAAGAGGAAAGGGATGTGCACCAGGTCACACAGCTTATTTATTCCTTCTCTTTTAGACTCACCCCTCGATTTCTCGTAGGCCTAGGGTACTGAACAGGGGCCAATTTGCATGTCTTAAGGAATAGTAGTTTGCTATGACTCATCGGATTATAGGATCATAGGATTTAGAGCTGAAAGGCACCTTAAAGATTTTCTAATCCAACCCCCTCATTTTACAGCTGAGAGAAGGAGGCCCAGAAAGAAGTGACTTGCCTAACATTAAACAGGCAGTAAATAGAGTTAGAAATTCAAACCCAGAACGCTGGTGCTTTCCACCACACCACCTTCTCCTTCTCCTCCACCTTCTAATTCCACTGTACAGGCTGCCCTGGAGCCAGGCACCCCAGTTAGAATATTAATCAGACCACCCTACTTCTCCCATTCCTTCCCTTCTCGGCCATAGGCTAATTTGGGGTGGGTTTTATTGTTTGTTGTTGTTCAGCTTTCCCCATTTTGATGATTTGAATGTGAAAGATAAGAAAGGGAATCGGCCTGTGCCCTGCCCAAATCCCGGTAGACACACACTGAAAATTGTGTTCCTTCAGCCTGCCACACACCAAGCTGGTCACAACACTCTGCCCACAGCAGCATCACCTGCCCTAGAGTCAAAAGTAAAAATCAAACATGGGACGATAAAGGAGATGAAAAAGCCAATGCTGAAACCAGAGAGAGAAACCTGTCCTCTCACGAGGCGTCTGATGTGAAAAAGACGACAGACGAAAGGCGCCCTGCCAACAGCAGATTAATCTACGCGACACAGAGGTGGTCAGAATCCTCCTGTCTCCCAGAATAGGGTGCCCAGGAAGCCACACAATGAATGCTTCAGTCAACAAGATAGCAAGAACTCCGGCTGGCTTGGAGTCTATTGTTTATGGGCAACCTAGGGTTTTAGAATATGAAAAGATTCCTGAAATACTTTGTTGTCTCATTGTGCTTCGAGTCACCAAGCAGTTCCCCAAGCTGCAGTGTTACTCTCAGAATTCTCTGACTTTTGATTTGCAGACATGATTGTTCCTTCTGCTGACAATGGCAGGCCTGAAACCCAGGGGTCACCAGCCGTGGCCATCGACAGCCACCGGTAACCAGGCCTTAGGAGGAGCCGGCAAAGTGGAGGGCCGGCTGGGGCTGCCGACAGGCCCCAGTGGATTCCAGGCAGCTGGCCAGGGTGCTATGACTGTCAGTGATCCATGAGGTCACAAACGCATGAATCAACGTTGTGGGCAACAGTCTTTGCTGCCATAATATAGACGGTTCGTGTAGCATGTCACAGTCCGATGAGAAAGTGACTTGCCTTCTTTTTTATCCTGAGAGCTGAAGAAGCAGTCCGCCACAAAATGGAGACTAGATTTGAGAGGCTGGGACGCTCCCAGACTCCAACGCTAAAGGAAGGTGAGTTCTGGTCCCGGTACTCCTAGAAACAAGAAAGAACACTCTGACTAAGTTTCATGTAATTTTTTTCCCCTGGTCTCCACTTACATGACAGTTGCTCCCCAGGGAGACCCTCCATTTTCAAACAGTCCAGAAGCATGTGTGGGCCTGGAGACCTTATAACCTCAGATGAGAATGTCCTCAAGGACACTGCCAACTAGAAATTGGATGTTGCCTTGGACTCAACAGATAGCACAAACCTAACAAAATCAAACACTGCAGAGGGAGTAAGTGTGATGTTAACAGACAGTCCTCCATAATATATTTTTCATGAGCAAATGAGAGCTTATGAAATATATATTATGGAAGATGGTGTTAACATCACATTTATTTACTCTGCAGCATTTGATTTTCTTTGCATTATATTGTCTCCACGACTTAGGTTGTTATAGCTCTTGGTGCCTCCGATTTGGCTGCAATCCTCTCACTAATGCAATTGTGGCTCTGTTTTTTTCCTCTGTGTTTGAGGGATGGTTCAGAAAGAAAGCTTGGTATTTATAGCAGAGTGATAGAGGGATTGGGCACACACTCCACATCATGACCTCTACGCTATACACTCACCTAATCCTCTACCCTTCTTGCCGTACTGCTTTGGAATATGTCCTCTAGGACCTTCAATCCATCAACAAGCATTTATCAAGTGTCTACTGTATACCAGGCACCATACTCTAGAAGCTGAAGATAAAAATATAATAGTGGTTTGAGAATTTACTGGCATCTGGCATTCATAGTTCAGAAGGGCAAGTATTCACAAAAGTGAGAACGTTCCTGACCTCAAGGAATTTCTTCAACATGTGCCCTTCCTCCTTCCTTTACTTCTTTGTCTCTCATATTCATCATCTTAGCTCTATGGCTTTTGAATGACTTAAATCTACTCCCGCAGCTTTTCCCACTAACCTTCTCCACAGTCTTTGGTGTTTGTGGGTTGAGAAGTCTCGTAACTGCCGCAGCTCACTGAATCAGGGCGCTAGGGCCCCCTCCGCCCGGTTGCTGGTCTTGTTGGTCCCCACCGCTCAGGCTGGGCTCTGCTCCACTCCGTTCCCACCTCCCAGCTCCCAGCTCCCAGCTCCGTGTGGAATAGACCTCACCCAGAGACCATCCAGGCTGTCCTGGGTTGGAGCCCTGCTTCCCTCTGCTGTTCTGTGGGTTCTGCCGTTCTAGAATTGGTTCAGAGCCATTTTTTATAGGTTTTTGGAGGGACTCGGGTACGGAGCTCACTCTAGTCCGTGCTTACCAGCTGCCATCTTGGCTCCGCCCCCCTGAATGACTTAAATCTAAATACCCCGTCTTTTCTTCTGAGTTTTCTTCAGATAAGACCTTCCCAAACATTCTAAAGCCATCATTGTCATTACCCCCACCACCACCAAAATGCCTTCATTCCAGGCAATAAAAAGCAATACATACCAGTCTCAATTCTGTAGCAGATTGGAAATCGATACACTCCACATCATTCCAACCTAGTAGAAAAATGAAAGTCAATGTGGTGTAGTAGATAGAAAGCTAGCCTTGGCATCAGAAGGAACTTGATTTAAGCCCTACCTCTGACACATATTGGTTGTGTGACTCTGGACAAGTCATTTAATCTCTCAGCATCCCCTGGCAACTCTCTAAGACAGTAAATTTCAAAATGGTTGCCAATATAGATTGGTAGAAGGAGTTTCTTCACTGGGAGTTTTTCACACCAATGAAATCACCCCTTGCCACCCCTACCCCAAATATAGAAAATTTTCTGAGTTGTAGAATAAAGAATATAGAGCCAAAAGAATGATTTAAGCAATAATTAAAGCAATGCCAAAAAAGCCAGCATGCAGAGTCAACAAAATTCTGGTCAAACACAACAATTTATGTTAGTACCTTGTTAGATGGGGTAAAGGATACATCCTCATCTGTTTTTCAGGAAATGTGCCTCATTAGTGGCTTTATTTGGGTATCTCTTCAAAAGTATCTGTTGGGTCAAAATGAAATATTTCAACAATTTTTAAAAAAAAAGATACCAGAGTTCATTCATTTTGCTAACCAGTAATGATACATGGGGAAAAGGCAGGGTGGTAATTATATTATGCTTATTTGCAAAACTGTTTGAAAGACAAATATCATTCTCCCACTTCTAGAGCAGCCCTCCCCATATAGTGGGCATCACCTTGTGCTGGTGTGTGATTTTTTAATACTTATGTTCCATCATGATTGACAGCCTGACTGTTAGCTGTCTTGAAGATATGATGAAGTAGAGATTCTTCCCTATAGAGGCTTGGGCAAGGAGACAGCAAAGAGCCCAAGATCATCAATGTGGTAATATGGTAGGATAGCAACAATAGGCCAGAGATATTTCAGAATTGTCCTAATTTATCTGAGTTGTCCATATGCACTCTGGATGAATTCCTATTATAATGTCATATGAAAAAAGAGAGAGAGACACTAGGTCTCTCTCAGCTGCAGATCAGGCCTATTCCTATGTCATTCCTTCATTTAATTTAACAAGTAATCAATAGCTATGGAAATAGGTGGTAAGCTCCTTGAGGGCAGGACTTTTATTTAATACTATATCCTTCATAGTGCATTGCACGCAGACAGCATCATAGATTTAGAGCCAGAAGGAATTTTAGAGGTCATCTAATTCAACTCTTTCATTTCATAGCTAAGGAAACTATGACCCAACTTACTCAAGGTGAAACAAGTTATTAAATCACAAGTCAAACACAGGACCTCTAACACTAAAGCCAATGTTATTTCCATTGCACTCAATGAATACATTTATATTTGTGGTTGCTGGGCACCAGATTTCATCTTCTATAGGCTGAACGCTGGGCAGATTGATCCATTATTCCTTCCACCATGTTGGCCTCTGCTCAGAAGCAATAGCCACTGCCCACCCTGGAGATGAACGGTGTTTGGCACAGAGGATGGTGAAGTTGGAGTGACAACAGGACTAACAAAGATTAATTCATGTGTCTGATTAGAGTTAATTTCTTTGATTAAAGAACTCTCTGAGATGTACGGCACCAAATCCTGCCTGGGAATCTTTAAATGGCAGGGTGGCAATGAGGGGAGCCCCAGAAAGTTACACACTAGTAGCTCAGGAGCCTTTTGGGGGACCAGGTAAATTATGAATCAAATAAATAACCAGAACAAACACACAAGGGCAAGCAGCTCCGATAGATTTGTGCTTGTTTATTTATCTCCTTAGCAGAACTTCCTGGAAGAACCTTGTCTGAAACCATCCACTCTCCACGTTAGGGAAAATGGTTAAGTGAGGGTTCCACTTGGGGGGCAGAGAATGTCTGACTGGACAGCTGATAGTCTTATCTGAAGAGAATCAATGGCTAACACAGCATTATCACTGCCCATGCCAGTCAATAGAGCACTCCATCCAGGGATTAAATTCAGATCATCTGTGAGGAGACAGTGGCTGAACATCGGTAGGCCTGGACTCCAGGTCCCTGCAAGAGGGTGTGTTCCTGTCAGTAAGACAAATGGAGGAGAGAATTATCTGGCTAGAAAAAATTCACATTAAGAATGATGGCCCAGCTGGAAAGCAATTTGGAATTATGCTAAGAAAGTAACTAAAACGTCCATACCCTTTGATCCAGAAATCCCACCTCTAGGCTTATACCCCAAGGAAGTCAAAGGCAGAAAAGACTTCTATATTCCAAAATATCCATTGCAGCATTTTTTATAAGAGCAAAAAGCTGGAAACAAATTAGATGCCCGTCATTTGGGGGAAGGCTAAGCAAATTGAGGGACAAATAATAGAGTATTATGGCTGTACAAAAAAATGCTGAATATGAGGAATTTAGGGGTAGAAAGGGAGAAGACACGAACAATGCAAAGTGAAGTAAGCAAAATCAGGAAAACAACATACACAATCACACTGCTCCAAGAAGAAAGAAGAAGAAGAAGAAAAATGAAACTGAACGTTGTGTAATTAAAGGGGCCAAACTTGCCGTGGAACATGAGATAAGAAAACGGACCTCCTTCACTGCTTTGCAAATGTGTGGGACTTTGGGTGTGGAACATTTCATATAATGAATGACTCAATTTTGCCTAACTGGTGGTTAATTTTGCTGAATTGATTTTTTTTCTCTCTATTTTCAATTCTTTGTTACAAGGAATGGCTCTCCGGGTAGGAGAGGAAAGAGAGATATATTTGGAAATGAAGATGATGTAAAAATAAAAGATATCAATATTTTTTAAGTATCATGTCCCAACTTGGGCTTTGTGGTCAAAGAGAAAGCAAAGGATGCTTAATGCAACCTCGCTTCCTGGATCCAGTGGTTTCTACTGACCCTATCTTGAGCTTACTGGTCTTTGACTTTTCTTCTCAGGGAGCCTGCAAGGCTTCCTTCCCTGGCACAAAAATCCCTTCAGCGCAGACAACAGGAGGCAAGGAGAAGGAGAAGTGAGGAGTCGCAATGCCAGAGGGGATGGGGGAGCATGGAGGAGGAACAAGGTTCAGGAGGGACATCACCTGAACGGAACCAATGGCCATCCAGGCATTGTTTAACTTTGCACAGAGGAAAAGGAGGCCAGAGGCACACTGGCTCCCACCTCTCCCTCCCTGGGTGGCTCCCTCACCTTCTCTCTTTGGGCACCAAATGGCAATGCCCAGAGCCCCTCCCCTGCCAGGGTAGTGCAGACCGTAAAGCTGGAGTCAGCACACTGCTAATGGGGCTTTGAAAGTCTCTGCTTTATTAGGGCATCTCCGAAAGCAGATTTCAGCTGCAAATGCCTTCATTGCCTCCCTAGCAGAAATGGATAATGCGGGCTTTCTGTGATTCGCTCATCAAAAGGAGACTCTCAAAGCCCCATTAGCACCGTGCTGACTCGGGCTTTACATTCTGAAAGGGCAAAGTCCAGCCGAGTTTAAAGGCATCGAGCCTATTTGTCAACATGGGCGCAAGCAGCAGGCCCCTTCCTCACCCACCTCTGGCTCCCCAGAGATCTGTGTGGGTGTGCTCCATCTCCCCACAGGGGCTCTGCTGAGGACCTAAGCTACTGGCGTATCACAGCACATTCCTCTCACCTCCTGTCTCTCCTCCCATGCCCTGCTAGACTAATCCTGCCAAAGTATAAACCACCCTAAAGTCCCATATCTTCTAGTAGACGACAGAAAGGCAATATGCCAAGTTTTTGTTGTTAATCTGTCCAGATTCTTTCTGTAGAAAGCCTGTATGTGTTTCCATTGCTCACAAAGTATAGCCTAGGCCAGGGTTGGGGAACCTGCAACCTCGAGGCCACATGTGGCCCTCTAGGTCCTCGAGTTCTGCCCTTTGACTGAACCCAAACTTCACAGGACAAATCCCCTTAATAAAAAGATTTGTTTTGTAAAACTTGGATTCAGTCAAAAGGTCATACCCAAGGACCTATCGTGTCTCCTCCTTATTCTTCTCTTCTCAAGACTGTGAACATCCCTAGTTCCTTCTACCATTTCTTAATTTGTCAACATGTCTCTTAAAATGTGTTGCCCAGAATAAGTCAGTTCCATTCAACACTGATTAAGCACCTAACACATGCTAGAAATATAAAAGCAAAAATGAAACAGTACCTGTTCAAAAGAGCTATTCTAGACATGGTTAGTCCAATGTAGAGTCAGAAGATCATGTACATTAGGACTGAAAAGAGCTTTCAAAGTCATCTAATTTATCCTCCTAATTTTAGGAGGGCTCAGAGAGAAAGGGTCCTATCACAAGTTTGTGACAGAGATGAGACTAGATGAGACCCAGGCCCCCAGACAACCAGTCCACTGTCCATTCTGCTATGCCATTATTATTTGATAAGGAGATGACTTCCTGAGAATTGGAAACCACACTTCTCTTGACACAGGCCAGTACTGAGATTGGTCGTTTGTCTGTGCTTATGTTTCATGTGGGTGAAAAACAGCAAAGCAAGAGAAATAAAGCATCTCCATATGTCAGCCAAGAGCCATCCTGAGAGATGCTGAATGTTGCTGCTACTAGGTACCTCTCCTAACACTTTCATCTATTTCTCAGGCACTTTGCCCCTGCTACATCCACCCTAATTCGCTAATTAGTCATGGAAGTTATTTTGTATTTGACTAAAAGATGCACTTCTATCATTTTAGTTCACTGATGAGCTAAATAAGCAGATACATGTATGTATTATACAATACCATAGTGTTCTCTCTCTCTCTCTCTCTCTCTCTGTCCTCTCTCTGTCTCTCTGTCTCTCTCTCCACACACACACACACACACACACACACACACACACACACACACACATTTTCTCTAGGATACAGGTAAAGATAAGAAATTTAGAGCTAAAAGGCACCTTAGATGTAATCTGGTTCAACTTCACAATTTTACTGAAGTCTCAAGAAGTTTAGGTGACTTGCCCAAGGTAACACAGGTATGAGGGCAGAGGCTGGATTCAAACTCCAAAACCATCATGCTCTCTACTACACCAGACTACCTATTCATGTTATAATTACACTAGTCTCAGGGTTACAAGACCACCTATCCTAGCCTTCGACCTCTGTCACTCACTTGGCTGTTGTTGTTCAGTCCTGTCTGACTCCATGATCCCATTTGGGGTTTTCTTGGCTAAAATACTTGAGAAGTCTGCCATTTCCTTCTCCAGCTCATTTTACAAATGAGGAAACTGAGGTAAGTGAGTTGCCCAGGGTCACACAGCTAGTAAGTCTCTGAGACTGGATTTGAAGTCAATTCTTCTCAACTCCAGGCCAGGCGCTCTATCCACTGAGTCACCTACACCCCTCCCTCAATCGTAGTGCTGAAATTGGAGTTGGGAAAACCTGGGTTCAAATCCTACCTTAGATACTAGCTCTGTGCAATTCACTTAATCTCTCTGAGTCTCGGTTTCCTCTTTGATAATATGAGGCCTATCAAAGGATGTATCTCAGAGAGTTGCTGGAAGGATCAAATGAGACAAGAACTTAGCAAATCTTAAAGGATTAGATAAATGTGAATCATCAATGTTATATCACTGTATCCCGTGCAAACATGATGTGCCATTTAAAGACGTATTCAGATTTCACCTTTCTGTCCTGGGATCCCCAATTAGATAGCACAGGCTGGAGAAGATAGGAACTCTTATTTTTGTTTGTTTGTTTTTTGCATTTCCCAATAGGCAGGCAGACATACAGGGTAGAATGGGACACTGGAGGACTGTCAGTAGATAAAGGAACTTGGTGCCAAGATGTGTGTGGTCTTCCCCAAAGCTTTCAGCTGCGGTCTTTGAATAAGGTCGGGGCTTGGCCACAACAGCAGTGGGCTTAAGGAGCTGAAGCTGCTTCTGTGTGTGTTGTCAATCAATCAATCAGCAAGCATTTATTGTGAGCCAGATCATTTGTCAAAAGTCCATAGAACCTGTTTTCTAAAGGTGTCTCTCGGTTGACCACCTTGCTTTTGGTGTTTCCAGCACACCAAGCTGATTAATATCTATATATTCTTGTTGTAAGGGGAAGAACATAACCTCAGCAATGCTCACCAAGGGAAACAGATTCAGAACATGGAAACCAAGGGTTTGATCTAGAACTAGATAGAAAGAAGATGGTAAAAATGGGATTGAGCAGACTCAGACCATCTATAGTTAATGAGGATTTGGGACTTCTCATGATGAAGCAGCAAGACACACTTAGGGAGAGCCAGGAATCATGTGCTGGGCAAGTCACAACACCACTACCACTTTGACTAACCTCTCCCCTCTACCCTGATGATGATAAAAGCCAGGACCTTGAACCTAAGACCCTTGGGAAAAGCAATGCCTCAAAAACCACCAAACCTGCTTCCCATGTCTTCCAACCTAGCTCCCATTTCTCAGCATTACTGAGGTGCAAAACCATTGTGGAGAGGGAGACCGTGTTCCCCATCGCCATCAGCAACGATAGCTGACCAACTGTCACCAAAAGGCAGATAGGCCCAGGACCCACAGGAGTGGTTGTATCCTCCAGAACATTGGTCCTGCTTCCAATCCAGCCCTCCTTACAGCCCTCATTCGGGAAGGCAACTCCTGGTTGGAAGGGGCAGGCCATCCCCCACCAACTACCAACCAACTGGTACCCACTAGGCAGGCATGCCAACCTAGCTGAAGTGCCCTGGAGAACAAACAGGAGGCAGTATATGCCAGGCAAGTAAAAACAGCACCAACATCTTGACCACCATCTTCCCTTAGATACTGATGAAGACAGCCCAGGACTCTGAGCCCAAGAGCCTTGGGAATGACCCAGTGCCCTCAGCTACCACCCTGGGAAATAGCCCCTTTTGGAGAAGCAGCATATCAACTATTCCTAATGGGCTAAAGCTATAGCCACTGGAGATCTAGAAAGGTATTGTCTTGGTGGCAAAGTCCTTGGTGACAATCCACATCAGAAACTGATAGGATTTTATCAATGGTGATGGCATTAAAGAAGAGGCATTTTAAGGACAATGAGACCTTTCCATCTGGCTTGTACCTTCCATATGTGTTATCTCCCCTATTAGAACGGGAGCTCCCTGAGAATAGGGATGGTCTCACTTTTCTATTTGTAGCCCCACTGTTTAGCTCAGCTCTTTGCACATAGAAAGGACTTTAATCCTTTATTCATTCATTCATTCATTCATGATGGAAATAACAAGCCAGCGAGGATATTACTACAGTAAGGGAGGCAAGGTAATTGAGTCTATAGAGGCAGGAAAGCAGCAGACCTAATGAAATCATCAGCCTATCTCCCACTCTGAGAGTCCCTGAAAACAGGAAGACCCAGAATCTTATGTCATAGAATTTCAGAGTTGAAAGGCATCTATCAACCAGAAATTATTTAGTTCAACCCAACTCATTTTGTAAATGAGGATGAGGGAAATTATTTTTCTATTATATTAATAACCAATGATTGAATTAGGAGTAAGGCTTTTTCTCTTTATTTCCTCATTCAGGGACCAGCCTCTGTAGGTCATTCAGTTAGTCTCTGAAGAATAAGACTGATAGATGAGATTGCCCTAATCCTCTAGGAACACGTTCCTCGAACTTGGCTGGGGCCTTGTCCAACTAGACCTTACTTCTGTTTAGAGTGTAAACAGAATCTAATCTAGGTGAATTGTAGCCCCAAAGCATCAAGCCTATGCCCTTGCACCCCTCCATTGGAGTCTAGGGTAAACCAGCTCATGAAGGAGAAAACCAATGAGAGTGGTCTGGGTAGAGATGGATTCCTTTGTTCAGATTGCTGGAGGCAGCTGAGTCTCACGATCAAGCCACCTTCTCAGCAGGAGGAGCTGTAGACTTTTAGCCTACCTCCTCATTAATTGTTCAACAATCAGGGTTGATTTCCACCTATCAAGGCACCCCTCCCCCCCTTTTCTAAAAGTATATTAAGGCATTCAGTGTCTCCATTAGGTATCTTTGGTTTCCAAGAGAAAACACCAATGATCAATTTCTTGATCAGCTATCCTAGTTAATAAATTGATTATTGGTTACCCAGAAACTCTGTCTCTCTGGTTCTTCATTCATTGCAAGGACATTGAAGCCCAGAGAGGAGTGATTTGCCCAAAGTCACAGTAGTAGGAAGTAGCAAAGCTAGGGTTCATAGTGTTCTTCCCACCACACTATTCTGGACTAGTATCCCTAAGCTGGTCCTCATACTATGACTTCAAAATTCATTCTAATGGAAAGAGACTTCAAGAGAATCAGGTGAAATTTCTCCATGGCAACTCCAGGGGTTAGACATTCCTATTTGGCTTTTCTTATATATATGTGTTTGTGTTCTCCTAGGTTGCATATGTGTATGTAGATTTTGGGAAGCCTTGCTCGTTAGTCTGTGCTGAAAGCTGCCTGAGTTCTTATACACAGAAAACACCAAAAGGCTGGATGATCATGACTATGCCATAAGGTCATATGTAGCTTGTATGCATTCTGAGCCCTTCCTTATTCTCAGTCACGCCTCTGACAGAGGCCTCAAGACCCTGACAGATAGCTGCTTTCAGGTCCTCCCTGGAAATCATAGGCATGTGGAAAGTAACATGACACCTCTTGTCTACCCCAGGTGCCTACCCACACAGCCAGGGGAAAGGGAGGGAGCGTGACTGGTGAAGTAACCCAGCCCCTTGAGCCTTCTCTGGGCCTCTTCAGAACCTGTAGGATCATACTGTCCTATCAGCAGAGTCACCTGCTCCTGTCTGTGACTGGAGGTAAGAATATAGACTGTAACAAAGTCAGAGTAGTCATCTTTCAAGGTTAACAAGGACCTGCCAGGAGGTTCCAGCTTGGCTGTCAATAGCCGAATCAACAGGAACTTTCAGCAGCTTTCCCTGAGGACGGTTTCAGTCAATGGGGAGAGTAGAGCTGGGGTGGCCCCGTGTGGAGAAGAGCCAGCTGTTTGGTTTCTCAGAGTCAGCAGGGAATGCACTGGAGCAACAGCAGAAGTCAGAGAAAGAAGAAGGAGGTTGATGCTGTATCGCTCCATTTAGAGCAGACCAGAATACCTCCTGAAGGAGAATCCTTTTAGTGAGGGCACTTTTCGTATGGGGGAATTTCAGTCGTTTCCTCCTAAGGTTTTTTTTTCTCCGCCAATCTAACCTCGCTTTTTGGGGAAGCCATAAGGATACCCGGACCCCATTTTCAGATAGTTCAGGATTGTTTCAAACCTATAATGTAATTAGAAAGGCATCATGATACAGCAGAAAGAGCTCCAAATCTGAAGGCAGGAAATCTTGGGTTCAAATTCAGTCTCTGACACTTACTAGCTGTGTGACTAGGGATGTGAATGTTTGACAACTGCCTCTCTGGGGAAGGAAAAGTATATACTGACATACTTTTGAAGTTAATCTCTATTATGAACACTTTCTTGAGTCTAGAGTAGACAATCAACGAAACAATAAATCAAGCCCTGAATTGTAGCCTTAGCAGACTTCCAAGTTGTAAATGCTCACACTGAAAATTTAACAATCAACTCTCCAGAGCTAGTTCAAACTGGTTTCAGCATACTCCCGTGTGACTCTGGGCAATTCATATATAAATTCTGTACATATGTGTGTATGTCATTTGATAGAATGTAAGCTTCTTGAGGGCAAGGACTGTTTCATTTTTGCCTTTGCATCCCCAATGCCTTCAGCATAGTGCCTGGCACATAGTAGGCACTTGATAAATACTAGATGACTGATTGACTTCACTCCTCTGAAACCATACTTCAACTATGAAATGGGGACAGCAACAATACCTGCCTCACAGAGTAGTTTTAGGAATCAAATGAGATTCCTCATGTAAAATATATTGAAAACCAATACGAGCTATTATTATTATTCCATATTATCCCAAAGTGGGCCTCAATTTCCTCCTCTAAAAATGAGGGGTCTGGCCCAGATAATTTTTAAGGACCCTTCCCAGCTCTGCCATTCTCTTGTGATTGGCTAATTCGGTGTCCTTGGCTGTGCCCCACTGACCTCAGAGGGCTCTATTAAGGTTGCCCCAGGGACCCCATATCCAGGCCCAGGAAGTCTCAGGAATGTCACAGCATCTCTATACAATGAAGATCTGACTTACATACCTCTGCATGCCAACTTCCTAGGAATTCCCAAGCTAGCACGGCACTACTTGGTCCCTTTTCCGACGATCATTTTTTATTTCTGTTCTCTCTGTCCATCCTCATAGCCCACTCACACTGACACCACTTAGCATATGCTTGAGTAGCTTCTATTCAATTCAGCTCAGTTCTGTTCAGTTCAACAAACATTAAGCACCTACTAGTTACATGCCTGTCCTAAGTTCTGCAAATACAAACATAAAAATAAAATGGTTCCTGTCCTCAGCTTATATTCTAGTGGGGGTGAGGGGAACAACACATAAACAGATAAGTATAAAATAAATATAAAGTAATATGGGGGAGGGGGAGAAAAATACTAGAGATAGGGAGAGTGGAGGGGCATACTAAAAGACTAAAAGTAATAAAAAGAAGCGAATGTTTACAAGACCCTTAAAGGGTCACATTCCAAAAGAAGCCCTGAGGTGTGGGGATCTTGGGATGTTGACTGATCGGTTGGTAGATGGATCAATTGATAGCAGACAACTAGAAAGGCAGGCTACTGTGCCCTGTCATAGAAAAATATAGAAGATACCTACAGAGGCCGAAGTAGGAAGAACATTGAAAGTCCTGAGAGATCTTTGTTAGGTTTTTTATCCATGCCCCCTCCTCCCTCTCCTCTCACAGTTTGGAGAACACTGATATAAAATCTCTGAGGCCTTCACCCAACCTGTACAGTTTATACCGCAGGCTTTGAGTTCCCTACTCTGGTCACAGACCGGATAACCTTCCCATGGCAGGATTAACCATCCAATCTAAATTAGGCTGCACATGGGTTTATGGGACATCTGTCCCCTGGACTACAGGGATTTGAGATCCCTACTTAGCAAAGCTGCCTTGTCTTACTCACAGCTGCCCTTGCCTTCTGTCAGGGTTTCTTGGGAGGCTGTAGTCCTATGTCTAAGGGGACTGACCTCATCCTTTTGTGTCTTGGAGAACCAATGCTATGGTTCCTCTCAGTCATTCCATTAAGACCCAGATTGGATCCAGATGACCTGAGCAGGGTGGATCCTTCCCCTCCCCTGGCCACAACTCCACCGGTGTACTCCAAAGGGACAGCATCAGGGCTTTGGAAATGGGTATAGCTTATTCAATTATTTGTGATGCTCTGATATCTGATTCACAGGTTTCTGGAGGGTTGCAGAGAAGGGTGATATAGGCCTTGGCCAGGAGCTACTTCCCCCTCAGGAAGAGAGGATGTGGTGAGCATGAACTTTAAACTAGTTGAGGAGTGGAGGTATAGAAGGAATGCCATTGATTTATTTGGAATAGAGCAGTAGCTAAGGCTGGGGATAGGGGGACCCTAAGCAATCTATTATACTGTTCTTGAGCCTACCGTAGACTCAAGAATAACTAGGTACACCCTTTGGAAATGGTCACCACATCGAGTCCAAATGTCAACCAACCTGAGGCTTGAAAAACTCATAATAAGAAACTCAGCATTGACCAACAAGGGCAAATGACCTTCTCTATAGGGCTAAGAAATGAGGTCTCTGCCAGATGCCAGGGCAGGAAACCCAGAGTGACTGATGGTTCTGTGTTCAATGTTCATGCTGCTTTTCTGTAATCACAAAAGAAAACTGAGATACTGGTGCTACATGGTTTCCTCAGAGGTAGTCCAATCCCACCTTCTAGGCCTAGAGCTAGGGCCAAGAGGACCCTAGTGTACATTTCCTGTCTGGCTTTCCAGGGCAGCAGGACCCAAGCCTGCAAATGGGCTTCTCTGCCTAGGATCTCCCCAGATAGTCCCTTGCCTCTCAGCCTGCAGCTAGAAGTGCTCAGGGTCATTTTCTGGAATCTGAAAAATCTGGGAAGAGAGTAGATGCATCCTAAGCCCTATAGCCACCAGCTGGCTGGCAGGTGCTATCCTGAGAGAGAGGGGGAAAGCGGGTGGTCTGTAGTTGAGCAACAATCCATCATCCAAGAAAACCCCTTGGCAAGCTGCTGTGGTGGATTCACCAAAGCTAATGGATGTCTCAGAAAGAGCCCAGAGGCTTAGGTAGGGTTCAAGGTGAAAATTCCTGGCTCCCAAGGTGGTGTTGGTATAGAGCTGAAGATGGGGGAGGAAAGCCAATAGTTAGGCCACCAGCTGCTCTGTGAGTCTGGATGATAGACTGCCCTAGAACAGTCTCAGCTTTCCAAGTCCTTGGTTTCTGCCTCTAAGATGCAAGATGCACTAACAGTGTGTGTGTGTGTGTGTGTGTGTGTGTGTGTGTGTATGTGTACCCGTCTTTAGAGGGTAGCCCTTCTGTCCCTCCTTCCCTGAACGCTGTCCCCTAGACACACTAAGTGGTACTAAATAATGAAAAAGGGACACGCATTGCTGTCCTCCTCTTACCTCAAAGGAATGCTCTGGGAAAGAAGCTAATAATCCATGTAGCTCCCTGACCCCTTTAGAAGAGAAGCACAATAAAAACTAGAGGTGTTATTAGGGCCAGACTGCCTCTGTGTTGAGGCTGCCAAAGTGCGAGTCTTTCCCATCATTGCTGCAGGAAACAAGATGGTCTAAGCAGCTTTGGGTCTCAGGAAAGCCCCTGGTAGGGCTGAGGGGGTGGGAGTGGAATTGCCTGGGTGCCACAAAAGCGTGCCTTCAATTAATTGTTATGAAGTTTTTTGTTTGGGAGGTAGGGAATTGAAATATTCATCTTACACATCCAGTTAATTCTCTTCTCCTTCCCTAAAGAAAGAAGGTCCAGATTACAGAGGCTTCCCTCCATAATGAATCCCCCTGGGGTCTTACCTGCTTATCCTTTGGACCAATCAGAATTTTCAAGTAGGTTTGGAGGCTTTAGCTCAGTCCAGGAAAAACCTTTTGTGGCCTTGCCCTCTTTCCCACTTCCTACTTTGTTTTTCTGCTACATTTTCCCAAACAAGATCCTCCCTCCTTTTGTAACCGGAAGTCCTGAGAGCTCTTTGTCCAGGGACTAGAGAGAAAATATATATGGGATGCACATCTGCACTGCCTTGTTGATTAAAGGCCTTTGTGTGATGTGAAAAGTTTGGAGTCAGAAGACGTGAGTGCAAATCCCAGCTTGTTATTTATTTCCTATGTGAATTCGAACAAGTCACTTTCCTCTTCTTACCTGTTTCTTCATCTGTAAAATGAGGTGGAGGGGCATTCTAAGGTCTTTTTTAAAAACTCTAAAATCCTATGAACCCAAGAAGAGGAATCCGAAGGTCCCTTTGACTTCTGTGATTATCTTCTGCTCCAACTCAGCCCTCATTCTTTGATCCAAGAGAGCTGATACAGAAGGAACCTTTTCCCTGAAGAGTTAGACTTTGAGATCCTTGGGCCTAGGTTTACAAATGACAACCAAAGGCAGTGGGCCTTCCCTGCTGCTGCAAAGCCACTTGTTCATCAAAGGCCCCAGCAGTGAACATGAGTGGCTCAGCTGGGACTCTAGGAGCACTCAGAGAATTTGGCTACTGTCCCAAAAGAGACAGAAAAGGCTGAGAGAGCATGGAGAATCAGTCAGTGAAGGTTAAAAGGAAAGCAATGGCAGGGTTAAGGGGGAGGGAGAGAGAGAGAGAGAGAGAGAGAGAGAGAGAGAGAGAGAGAGAGAGAGAGAGAGAGAGAGAAGAGAGAAAGAGGAGAGAGAGGGAGGGAGGGAAAGATGGATAGAGAGAGATAGAGAAAGAAGAGAGAGAGAGAGAGGGACAGAGAGACAGGGGGAGGAGGGAGAGAGGGGGAGAAAGAGAGAGAGAGAGAGAGAGAGAGAGAGAGAGAGAGAGAGAGAGAGAGAGATTAGCAGTAGAGCATTGAGGATAGAGCAAGCAAATCTGAGTAAGTGGAAGCCTGAAGGCTGAGAATTTCTCTTCCTCTGCACTGAACCCCGGATCCATCCCATCCCTCTGGTAGAGAGCAGAATAGTTGCAATAGCTTTGTGCCCCAGTGAGGTTTGTAGGGGATAGGGATAAGAGAGTCATTTCAGTTAAATATTATACAGTTATTTTTGTTTTTGGTAGTGGTAGGATTGGGATAATGGGTTAACGACTACTCTTTTACATGCCTGAATTGCTCCCCCGAGAAGACACTGACCTAACCTGATTTTCCAAAATGCAAACATCCCTTATGTGAGCCAAGACCTGTGTGAACTGCACTACAATGACTAGAACCTTTTCCCTCCTTCAGCAGAAGTGGTAGCAGCATCCTTATCACCACCAACAACAATCAGGATTCACTTTCCACCCATATGTGAGCAGGGTTGCATGATACACAAACATGGTCTTACACTGGCCCGGAACTTACATTAGAAAAAAGCACTTATTTGTATTAAGGCGTCAAAGTTATGTCTAAGAAGACAGCATGATGTACAGAAAGGGTTCTTCCTGGGGTAGGCAAACTTTTTTTTTAAACAATTTTAATTCATTTTGACAACCATATTTCAATTTAATTAGTTTTTCCTTTGTAATCTTATGTATTCTATTTTATGCATTGAAAAACATTAGTCTGAGAAGGAGTTCATAGGCTCCCCAGACTCCTAAAATATGTGTATGTATGTTGGGGGGAGAGGGATGGGTGTGTCTTTGACACACACAAAAACATAATGATCCATTTGTATAGAAGAAAGTACACTGGCTTCAGTCGGAAAACCCAGGTTCAAATCCAGTTTTGTTATTGATTATCTATGCCAGCTTTGAGAAGTGCCTAAAGCTCTCTGACTACTGATTTTATCATTTATTAAATTGAGAGTGTGGAATATGGATTAGGATCTTGACCTCTAAGATACCATCTCAATAGAAATCCTACAATCCTTTGATTGTACCATCCAGTGTGTTGTTGTGTTTGTCCTTCATTCTCAAAGAGGACTGTAACATCAGGGAGATGATGATGCAGTTGACTTTGATTTGAGTGAGGGAGGGCTGTGCAAGGTCACCAGCCTCACTTTCTCCTCCAGAGCCATCTGGGTGCAGTGGCCGATATTCACCAGAATGACTGGATATGGCCCAGGATGCAATGGGAGAGCCTGCTCTTTTTAGGCTAAGGTCTTTTCATGATGTTGAAGTTCTGAGCTTACTGGAATTGAGGGAATGAAATACATGAGCTACTTGAGAGTAGGGAACAGTTGTGATATCACTGTCCTTTGTAGGGAGGGAGATTAGCTTTGTAGTATGGTGGAAAGAATACTGGCTTCAGAGGACCAGGTTCCAATCTTAACATGTTGACTCTCCCCCACTCTACATTAGAATGTAAGCTTCTTGGGGGGCAGGGACCGTTTTTGGCCTTTTTTTTGTATCTCCAGAGCTAAGCATAGTACCTCACACATAGTAGGTGCTTAATAAGTGCTTGTAGATTTGACTTAAACTTAAGCAAATCATTTATGCTCTCTTGACTTCAGTTCCCTCATCTGTAAAATGAGGGTCTTGGTCTGGATGTTCTATAGGGCCCTTTCAGTTCTAAATGTATGATCCTAAATAGGAAGGGATACTTCAGGGTGTCGTTCCATTTCTTGTCTGGTGGACAAGAAACTCCCCATGCCTTTTAGTGAAGCAACCCTTGCACAAGTTCATGTCTAAGACCAGAATGATGTTGGCTGGTAGACACATTAGTTACAGTTTCCATAGGGAAGGGAGCCAAAAGTAAATCAGCAATCCTAGAATTAGAACTGGCCTCCCCCATACACCCAAATTCTGAGATTTAAAAAAGAAGAAAAAAAATCCAGAATAAACAGGTTTTATAGAAACCTTTCGGTGGTTAAGGAGGGTGGCCATTTCATGGACTTATTTCTCCAACCGTATTATATATTATCCATTCTACTGCCTTGTTTACTCTCCCTTCAAATACTGCATCTAGCCCATTAAGGAAGAAACAATGTGCTGGGGGCAGGGTTTCCCAGCCCATTCTCCCTGTACAGACCTTAACAAGGGACTGCATCTGAAATCTCAGGAGAACCTGGCTCTGACTCAAGTCTTGCCAGCACATGTGTTCACCAGACCCCGGGGTTCAGACCCTGGATCTATCTGCATGATGCTTATGAAAAAAAAAAAAGAAGCAGAGGCAAAGAAAACGCAAGAAAAGAAAAAGATAAAGATTGCAGCCAGTGAGTGAGTCCCTGTCCAAATGAGGTACCCAATGCCATGTCCTGCAGCTTTGTGTCACTGGAAGGATCTCTCCTGTGCGATGGTTGCTCCTGCTCAGTCCCAGGCACCCCCAAATGCAGAAGCCAGCAGCTGTCTGGGCACTAGAAAGTGATCCTGATATGGTCAGAGGAGTGAGGAGGGTGATAAGGGGTTTGGTAGTATCCAGTCAGTCTCTTAATAAGTTTGTATGGGCCTTCCATGGTATCAGGTCCAGTGGGGAGTACATAAGAAATAGAAAGCATTATTCCAGACTAAACTAAACTAAACTGAACTAAAAATAGATACGACATAAGTTCCATGAAGTCAAGGACTGCTTCTTGTTTGCTAAATTGGGGGAGAAGATCTGGACTAGGATCTGGACCTCTAAGATCCCATCTGGATATAAATCCTTTAATTCTTTGATTGTACTATCAAGTGTATACCTACAACGTGAAGGATGTTGTATGATGTTATTATATGATTCTGAAGCTCTAAGGTTGCTGGAATTGAGGGGATGAAACGTAATACAAGAAGTATTTGTTAAGTACCTATGGAATGCCAGGCAGGGGACTAGGCACTGGGGATATAAGTACAAAGAAGGAAACAATTCCCTACTCACAAAGAGCTAATATTTTGATAGGGGAGGCAACAAGGACACGTGTAAGAATATACATAATAAATTTAGAGAGAATAAATACAAATATATACAAAGAAGTCAAATACAAGGTGATTTGGGAAGAGACACAACTAGCAGTTGGGGGGATCAGAAAGGCTTCATGGAGGTGCTGTTTGGGCTGGGGCTTAAAAGGAGAGAGAGATTCTATAAGGCAGAGGTGAGGAGAGAAAGCATTCCAGGAAGAGGAGATAGCTCAAATGTGCAAAGCCTGGACATGGAGTGACTGCCATGTTGTAGGCACTTATTCAAATGCTGCCAATTGATTGATAATAATAACTCATTTTGAGAGATTGCTTTTAGCTTTACCAAGTGCTTTCTAAGCAACAACCTTGTGAAATAAGTACTATATTTTCATACCCATTTTACAGATGAAGAAAGGGTAAAATGACCTGACTGAGCCCACAAAGTTAATAAATGAGACCCAAGCTTCCTGATTCCAAGGTCAATTGTCTTTCTACTAAACCATGTGACCTCTCCTAAAAAGGTGAAATAATATTTCTTTATAGTTCCCTCCCAACACACATACACACATATAGGCATTGCATATATATAACATATTACTAGTCTGCTGCTGCATCCCAGGCCATCACCAGTCATCTTGACTTTTTTCTTGTCGCTGGACTTCAACAGCTCTGGAAGAGAGAGTGAGGCTGATAACTTTGTGCAACTCTGCCTCACTTAAACCTAATTCATCCACGAGTCAAGATATCACCCTATGATGTCATTGATCCTCTTCAAAAATACAAACAGACTGCTATAGGTCATAGAATCATAGGATTTTAGAGCTGGAAGGGATCTGAGAGGTAATCTAGTCCAATCCCTTCATTTTACAGAAGAGAAATTGATTTAAGAACATGTAAGCAGTAAGTGAGAACTAGGCTCTGAGACCAGGTCTTCTAACTCTAAATCTAGCACCTTATTACTGTACTGCAATACTATCCAATCTAGATGGGTTGGGAACTCTCAACTCCTAGGAAGCTCCCTGTCCACCATTAAGCCATTCTACTGCTCTTCCTTTCTACAGTTCCCCTCCCTGGAAATTTCTAGAAAACTGCTATTTGTCTCAGCTCATGCTTCTCATGTGCATCATATAGAGTGCGTGGACCTTCACCTCCTTGAAAAGTTGTATATTCTCAGTAACTTGGATCTTCTTAGTCCTGAACTCAACTTTCCTTCAAGCTTGGAACATGGGAATCCTTCACGAGGGTCAAACAAACGTACATTATGTGAAGGAGTTCATGAAAAACGATTGACTGAAATAATAATAACAGTATTTATATAGCACATTATGGTTTACAAAGTACTTTACGTAAATTATTTCATTTTCTTAGAGATTTTTTTTTCCTAGAAACTACCATAGATGGCAAGTAACTAATTCATGTTTGTCTATAAACCATATTGATCAGGGAAAACAGAATCACACAACCAGAGAGAGCCTCATGAGAAACTTTTCATGACCCAGGGTCCAGATAGATGATGATCTTTCCCATTCTCCAAAGAAGGAGAGTCCACAGTCTTCTGGTAAGTCCTTCCCTATATCTAACTTCAGGCTCTTTTGAAGTGGATTTCAATCCATTTCTACTATATGGGAACTAGAAAAGAACAGGGCAAAGCAGAGGTAACTTAGGTATGGCCCAAACTCTCTCCAAACTTCACTAACCATCTTTTTGAACAGGGTGGCAAACATTAAAAGCCGCCAGAGAAGATGAGCAGGAAAGGTTAGTAGAGACCAAATCAGGGCCCTGCTCTTATAGCTATAGAGTTCAGGCCCGGTGGGCATGTCACAACCAGAAAGATGATGGAGACAAATTGGCTAGAACTCAGAGAAGAGCAACACACCAAAAAAAAAGAAAAAAGAAAAAAAAGATGATGAAGGACTGGAGGGATTGAATGATGAGGAAAGATTAAAAGAACTAAATATGGACAGCCTGGCTAAACGCCGATTAAAAGCCTCGATCAGAACTGTCTGCGGGTGTCTGAGCACCAACAGGGAAAAGAGGGTTTCTTTGGCAGGTGTGGGGTCAGGCAGGGGGTAATGATGTGGACTGAAAATAAGTGAAGGAAAAGTATTAGTGGAAAACTGCTGGGTGGTAAAGGAGCCTTTGGAAAGGAAGATAGGTAGGGAGCAAGGGGGTGGAAAGAAGGGGTAGATTCCCCTCTCTGACCCTTTCAAAATGAAGCCATTGGAGCTGAGCAAATCTAGGGGAATAGCAGGTAAGGGGTTTCGCTCCAGGAGGTCCTGGGGTGGGGAGTGTAGGTGAGGGTGGGGGTCAAAGAGAGGAAAGTAAGCTATATGATCTGCATGCATGTCTAGCATCTCTAGACTTGCCAGGGAAAACTGTGAGGCTGGTTTTAAAATGATCATAGATTAGGATGAAATGAAGCATCCATGGAGTAGTTCTAAAGAAGATTGGAGTGTTTGACTGTCCAGCTGGTAATTGCCTAGGCCTGAGCCCTTTTCCCCTTATTCTTTGCTTTAAAAAAAATTTTTTTTGAATCCTTTAACAACCACCACCAAAATTTCTGCTCTCTGCAGAAAGAGGCAGCTGGTCAGTCTGACAGGCGGAAACTGCAGCTTTCTCGTTAATGTGCAATCCTGAAACGGTGATGTATGGCTGGTGATAGATCATGTTGGGTTTCCGGAGAGCAGGGAAGGCTAAAGCCGGAGTCTAATTCATGATGCATGAACACATTGATCTTCCTGGCTCTGAAAATACAGTGTAATGAACCCCCGCTAACACATCATTTTTATTCCACTGCACCTCGCTAATATCTAATGATTTCACCTTCTCCTGTGATCAAACATAATTGTATGGGAGTTTCAACTTTGTTCCTTGATACGAGGACACTGCTGCCCAGCTCTGTTTTGCTCTTTGCTTTTGTTAGGGAGATACTGGAATTTATACAAATAATGATTAAGATCCTACGGATGAGATATTGAACATAAATTCTGAGCGACTTTGTGTGTTCACATATGCACTAGTGTGTGTAAACACAAGCATGTGTGTGTGTGTTGAAATAATCAAAAGGTAATTGAAGGTGGGGAAGATCACTCAGAAGCAGGTGCATTTTCCCTGGGATAGCTCAACCAATTGGCTCCCGGGAAATGCCAATTACTTAGAATGGAGATTACCTTGTAAATGTTATTGTTTGCAGCATTCCATCTGCTGATTGAAACCGCCATAATAATTTGGTTTAAAGTCCATGCAGCTTCCTAAGAGCCTCTTGCCAACCTGTCCTTGATGGCCTCATATCCTATGTGCATCTCGTGTTTCTTGGACAAAGCATTCAATCGCCCCACTCTCACCCTCCACTTTTAAAGAGCTTTTGAAAAAATTAATATTAATTTTACAACTTCAGCCATCTGGCCGGGAGGTAGTTTGTTTCTGATGAAATAACAAACAATCGTGATACTTCTGTTGATGAACAGAGCCTCCCTCGGTGTTCTTCCCTCTGTCCCTTAATGTCCCTTCCTATCCTGCTCCATTGCCTGAGGCCATGTTCTTCCTTATAGTCGTGGCATCTGCAATCTTCATGGAACCCTAGATTCTGCCCGCCTTCACCTGGAGGAAACACAGAGATCACGAATCATAGATTTAGAATTGGAAGGAATCTTGGAGGCCATCTGGTCCAACCTCTCTGTTTTAGAAATAAGGACACTCAAAGGCTCAGTAATAGTAATAGCAAGCATTTATAGAGCAAGTATTACCTCATCTGATCCTCACAGCAACTCTGGGAGGTAGATGCTATTATTATCCCCATGACAGAAAATAAGGTAAAGAGGAGTTCAAAGGCTTATCCAGAGTCACACAGCATCTGAGTCCAGATATGAATACAGTTCTCACTGACTCCACATCTAGCACTCTGTGCGCTGTGCCACCTCGTCCAAGGCCACCAAAGTAAGTAAGTGGTAGAATTAGGATTTGAACTCAGGTCCCATGAGTCTATGATCTGCTTTCTTTCCACTTCAGCACCAGGGATGATAGCACAGGAGAAAGAGAGATCTGAGTTTGGAAAGAGAGGACCTACTTCAAATCCTGGCTCCTACTTATTACCTTGTGACTTTAGGTGACTTATTTAACTTCTCTCGGCCTCATCATCCTTTTCCGTAAAATGAGAGGATTCTACTGCACCATCTCTAAGGTCCTACTAACTCTAAATCCTATGAGGCATTGGCCCTCTAGGGGTGTGTGTGTGTGTGTGTGTGTGTGTGTGTGTGTGTGTGTGTGTGTGTGTGTGTGTGTCTGTGTCTGTGTCTGTGTCTGTGTTGTTTGTATGTGCACATCTGTGTGTTGGCAGGGTGGATTTAGTTCCTTCCAAGCCATCATATTTCTGTCCAAGCCCTGACACTCAT
This sequence comes from Trichosurus vulpecula, assembly GCF_011100635.1. Taxonomy (NCBI): domain Eukaryota; kingdom Metazoa; phylum Chordata; class Mammalia; order Diprotodontia; family Phalangeridae; genus Trichosurus; species Trichosurus vulpecula. The sequence goes on from NC_050574.1 coordinate 129,199,173, forward strand.
TCCCTGATTCTCAAATGGAAACAAAACAACAGTGTGAATTAAGAAAGAGAAAGAGGTAGCAACTAAATTATTGGTTCTTTTAAGAATCTGTGGCCATGTTAAGTAAATACAAAACTCCATGCTGAAGGTCAGCTCCTTTACAGCCTAATAGGCTGCTCTTTGGCCCATTTGAGCCTTTGTTTTTGACCAGCACTTGGCTCCGTGGTGAGTTGGTGGGGAGGTTAATACATAAAAAGATACTGTTCCAGAGAAATGCCATTCAGAGCTCATGATGCAGGTCAGGGTACAGTATCTGAATGCAATCAATATGCTCTTAAATGTTTGGATCGTGTAAACCTCCACTTGGCACTAAGGATGTCCAGAGAGACCTTTCTTAGGAATAGAAAAATTACCATTCCAGAGCTGACTGAGGGTCATCTCAGCACACTCTTCTTTCAAGGGAGATGCTGGTAAAAAGGACTAAAGAGGTCCCTTTGGGATGAAAAGGCTTTGAAGGAAAAAGTCTGGGGAAACAAGAGTCTTGAGTCCAATTCTGGCCACCAGTACAGACAGCGACTTGGCACACTCTCTGATTATTATATCTCACTCTCTGCTTCTGCAGAGGATGATAATAATATGGATGTGTTAACGAGGTACGTGGAGACCTTGGATGAAAGGCTAAATGCTGTCATTATACATCCACAGACTGGATGGAGCAGGGAGAGACAGGCTTTGAAGCTCTAACCAACCACAGGCTCTATCCTTGAACCTACAGAAGAAAGAGAAATTCCATCTTCCTGACCCACTTAGATCTTGGGCTCCCAAACTCCGCAAGGGGCCCCTTTCCTTCCAGAGTGGGACCCATATCACAAGCTCCTTCCTCTGGTTCACAGGAACTTTTAGCCTAGAGCTAAATTAGAAGTAGGGACCTTTCCCTATCACTATGGGCATTTCCCCCAAGAGATGCACTGGGATGGAAAATAGAATGAACTCCAGCCAGAAAAGTTGAAGCCATCTGCTGCACCTCAAAGAAGCTAGCAGGCCAAGGGAGGCTATACGGAGATAGGGAAGGATTGGCTTGAATTTCAGTAAAGAAAGAGCTCAGCACAGGGGGAAAAGAGCTGGAAAGAGTCAGAGGATCTGGGTTTGAATCTCAGCTTAGACAAGAGTGGGGGCCTCTCCTCATGAACCTGTATGTAATCTCTATGACCTCAGGAAAATTATTTTACTTCTGTGGACCTGTTTTGTAGAGGGTAGGACAAGATGACCTCTAAAGCCCATCCGGCTCTAAATTTTTGATGCCATTGTCCTTAGTATGCTAAGCAGTATTTGAGATGTAAATAAATTCATGGATTTCCTGATAAAGTTAGTGATAATGAGGGAAAGATTCTTGGGGCAAGGGAAGGCAGGCAAGGAAAGGAATTAGTCAAGGAAAGCTCCAGGACAGGAAATTGAGTCATAACAGTTATAGACTATTGTTGTGTAGACACTTATAAAGGACTGAAGAGGGGAAGAGAAATTGGGGGGTGGAGCATCGAAAGAGAGGAAATGCTATCAAATCGCAGGTTGATCATTCACTGAGACTCAAGAAAGAAGCTTCTTCTTGTTTTGAGGATAAACAGAAGATCAAGTGGGGCTAGGGAATCCCCATCCATAGAGCACTTTAAAATAATCCGGACATCTTTCTTGAATGATTTCAATGTTCACTCACCTGGAGGCAGGGTAATGGACCAGTGTACTTTGTGAGATCCCTCCCAGCTTTAGGAGTCAACGCAAGCAACTCTTTTTAAAAAAATAAAGCTCACAACCTTCTCTCTGCAACAGACCAGTGGTTTCCCTTCACATTTCTTTTGATAGCATTCCTTTTCCCCTGCTCTTTATGACTTGGCTTTGGAGGGGAGGGGGTGGTAATCTTCCTCTATAAGAGTATTAAACATATTTTAAAAACACTTAAATGCTAATACAAAACCTGGGGGAAAAAAGGATGTCAAATATTTAAGTGACGCTCCAAAGACATGATGTCTCTGCCGAAAGATTTGACCCCAGTAATCTAATTTGCTTTAAATTTAAAATGATCCTTCATTCTCTTATTATAGGACTCCATGTCGTTGGCTCGTAAAGATTACAATTTCTTTTCTTCCAATTGTAATAAATCTAATTCAAGCACCCTCTTGACTTGAAATTCGTCACAACAGCACGCAGAGGGCATGGCTCCCCCCAGTGTACTTCATGAGGAGGGGGCGCCACACTTGTCTGCAGAAGAAAGATGATGCAAGACTATAAAGTGAATTTCTTCCCTTTCCTGCCCCCTCCCCAACCTCAATATAATCTGTGAAAAGAATACTGTGTCTAAATTATAGCTGATTCCTCATTATCCAACAGTAAAAAGGTTAGGCGAGCCAGAAAGCCAGACTGACTGCAGTTTCACATTTTATCTTTCCGCCTGGGAACAGTTCAGTTTCTCAGATCCATTTGAAAACACTTCAGCTCATTCCATCCAATCTAGGGATTTTAACCTTTTTCTTCCTCTCTTAAAAAAAAAAAAAGCTGGCAGCTTAGAATTATAACTGACCGGCCTATAACCATTGCATCTGTCTCTCTATTGATCAGTCAAGGATACAGTGTCTTATAACTGAATTTGACTTTTGGTAGGATTTTGTACTGATTCAGTGCTAAATTGGAAAAGACTTTAGGGTTATTAGATGTCTCATGAGGGGGGGCTATAAGAGTAATAAGCCATAATTATCATGGAACTAGTGTATATTTAGTAATTATATGGCCTTTGGTGCCTAAAGACATTCTTTACCAACTAACCTCTGCCCATTGATGGTTTTCCTTTAAGCTCAGATACCACCTCTTCCAGATGCTATCTGTGATTTCCCCAGGCCAGAAGCAATCTCTCCCTTCTTGAATCCCGTAGAATACTGTTCAAGTCTCTTATACGTGGATTAAAGCACAGGCACAGGCTGCCCTCCTACTCTCCCCCCAGATTTATTTGTTTGTGTACACTGTAAGTTCATTGAGATTCTGTCTTATTTGTCTTTCTATCTCTGATCAATCCATCAACAAGCATTTATTAAGAACCTACTGTGTAGCAGGCACTAAGTGATGTTGTTACTCATCCTTTGTTTTCTAAGAGGGCCAATGATATCATGGGTGATGTCTTGACTTATGTGTGAATTGGATTCAAGTGAGCCAGAGTTACACAAAGTTTCAGCCTCACTCTGCAGACATTGAGGATATGAAGACAAAAGTGAAATAATCCCTGCCCTCAAGAAGCTTACAGTCAAGCTGGGAGAGACATCCATACACACATAGGTATGAGCAAAATAAAAATGAGGTGATTTGGAGGGGAAAGCACTAACAACTGGTGGGGGAGGGGGTGGAGATAAAGAAAGGCTTTGTGTGGAAAGGGCATTGGAGCTGAACCTTGAAGGAAACCAGAGATCCTGAGGAGGTAGAATGTAAAAATTATGTAATATAAAGTAACAACTATATAGTGTTTAAAAGTCTGCAAAGTGCTTTACATATATTAGCTCACTAGATTCTCACAACAACCAGGTGAGGTAGGTGCAATTTATTACATGAAGAACACTGAAAAGATCACTTTATCATGACCATAATGAGTAATATGTAACGAGTCTGGAAGGGTAGGGTTGGGACCAGGTACTAAAGGGCTTTAAATGACAAAAAAAAAGAAAGAAAGAAGTTTATATTTGAGTCTAGAGGCGATAGGGAACCGCTGGAGTAGGGAAGAAACAAGGCTATACTTGTGCTTTAGAAAAATCGCTTTGGCTGGTGTGTGGAGAATGGATAGGACTGGAGAGAGGCTGGAGGTGGGGATGTTAAGGAGCTATCGTAATAGTCCCAGGGAGAGATAATGATGGCCTGAAGTAGGGTGGTAGTTATGTGGGTGCTATGCATAAGACGTATACAAATCAAATACAGAAAAGGCCTCCCCAAGTGTTTGACACTTGAACTCAAACTTGAAAGAAACCGGGAATCCCAAAAGGCAGACGAGAGGAGGGAGAACATTCCAGACAGCCAGTGCAGACTGCCACAACCAAATCATGGACACAGGAAATGGAGTCTTGTGTAAGGAACAGCAAGCCTGAGAGTATGACTAGAGCATGGAGGGGACTAATTTATAATCAGGCTCAAAAGGTAAAAAGAGGCCAAGCTGTGGAGAGTTAAAAATGCTAAACCCAGTTTTCAATTGCGTCCAAGCCTTTGTGACCCCATTTTGGGTTTTTCTTCATAAAGATACTGGAGTAGTACTTTAATAGCTCATATTTACATATCACTTTGTGCTGGATAGTACCTATAAAGTGTTGTGGTTCAGTTGTTTTCAATTATATCAGACCCTTTGTGACCCCATTTGGGATTTTCTTAGCAAAGATACTGGAATGGTTTGCCATTTCCTTCTCCAGCTCATTTTACAGATGAGGAAACTGAGGCAAATAGGGTTAAGTGTTCAGGGTCCCACAGATAGTAAATGTCTGAGGCCAGATTTGAACTTGGGTCTTCCTGATTCCAGGCCTAGTGCTCTAACCACTGTGCCACCTAGCTGCCCCTCCAAACCTAGAAATTTATATTTTGATTCTAGAAATATTGAGCAGGGGGTGGGAAGTGGGGGTGGGGGTGACAACACTGGATTTTATTGATTAGGAGAATGACATGGGGAGACCCTTTCTTTAGGAAAATAATTTTGTCAAAGTTGGGGAACAGGGAGAGAGGGCTGACGTATATATTCAGGCAGCGAAGGAGATAGCATGGGGAAAAAGGAGGTGTTAAGGGTACCTACCTGTGATCCCATGCTAGAGTGAGGATTGGGAGGAGGCGCTAGAAGGGGAAGTGGAAAAGTTCCAAATCCTAGAAGAAACTGGTGATAAACAGACAATGATTCCTGTCTCCTGAATAATGAATGCCCCACCAAATGCCTCTGGTGCCCCATTTCATCTGACTAAGGGAAGTTCTGAAAGAAAGAAACCACTCAGGTGCCCCCTCCCCAGTTTCTCTTGATTTATCTGCTGAAATTCCTTAAATGAGCACTAGGCCTTTGATGCCATGTTTACAGATAAAAGGCTTAAAATGCAAATGCTAGCTACAGATACTTTGCAACCCTGAGACTTATTCATACTAAGGTACAAATCTGCCAGTCTATCAACAAGTGGAAATTTGTCCATTCACTTGACAAACAAGCATTAAATACCTATTTTCAGCCCAAGGCCAGCCTGTGGGTATCTATAGAAATGCAGGGTTAAATATGGTCCCTTGCCTCAAGGAGTTTGCAGTCTAGTAGGGAGAATGACTGATGGCAGACATTCTCCTGTTTTGGAGGAGAGGATGCTTAAATAGAGTAAAGGACATTTGGGACAGGAGTTTTATCAGACTTCCCAACTTACCTTAGAGTTGGCTGGGGAGAAACAAATAGAACCTGCACTGGCATCTATTCCCTAGCCCTGGGCAGCTATGAATGCATGAAGGAAGCTCTGTTTCCCATGGTTTATTAAAGGTGTGTGAAATATGTGAAGTATTCAACAAAGGAGCCACCTTCATCCAAAGAGATGCTTCCTTCCTAAAGGGTTTGTGGTTAATCTAGGCACCACTGTATACAAAGTCACATTTGGGGTAGATACAGACAAGAGGAGAAGCATGAGGCCATGGCAGACACCAAACATGAGCCTCAATTGGCCTTAGTCCTAACTCTACGGCTCAGTTGATAGGTGAGAGGCAGAAGTCAGGAAGTGACAGGGAGAGCTGGAATCCTGGCTTTGCCCCTTAGAACCTGGGTGACCTGGGGCAAGTCACTCAACCTTTCTGGTGCTCAGTTTCCTCACATGTAAAATGAGGGGAAGGGACCAGATGACCTCCGAGGTCCCTTATAGCTCTAAATCTGTGATTGTGGGGAAACCATTTAGTTTCTCTGCTGCACCATGGTTTCCTCATTTCCTCCATCTCAGCTGCCACCTTCTCATTCAGTCAAATCAGTCAAGAGGTGTTTATTAATGTAATTACAGGCATCTAGGTGGCACAGTGGATAGAGCACTAGATTTGCAGTCAGGAAGTTCAGATATGACTTCAAATACTTACTAACTGTGTGACCCTGGGCAAGTCACTTAACCCAGATCTGCTTCCATTTCCTCAATTATAAAATGGGAATGATAGGTAATAGCACCTACCTCCCAGGATTGTTGTGAGGATCAAATGAGATAATCCTTGTAAACCTTAAAGAGCTACATAAACACTGATTATTGCTATTATTATTGTGACTACAGCTATTAAACATCCAACAACCGAAGAATAATTAAACAATTTATTGATACCTTCATGTAGTGAGGCAATTTGTGCTCAAGAACAGAAAGCTTGCCCCTGTATCAGAAAGAGCTGTGTTCAAATCCCCACTCTGATACTGTTCACTAACTTCTAGGTGTCTGCTTCCCTTCACCAATGAACTCACAGGCCCAGTCAAAAGGAAAACAAACCAAAACAACCTGTATTGCAGTGAATGTTGCTGTTTAGTCATGTCCCACTCTTCGTGACCCCATCTGGGGTTTTCTTGGCAAAGATACTGGAGTGGTTTGACTTCCTTCTCCAGCTCATTTTACAGATGAGGAAACTGAGGCAAACAGGGTTAAGCAACTTGCCCAGAGTCACTCAGCTAGTAAGTGTCTGACGCCAGCTTTGAACTCAGGTCTTTCCAACTCCAAGCACAGAGTTCTATCCATTGCACCACCCAGCTACAATAAAACTAACAAGCGTGAGAAAGGGAAAGACTTTATGAAATTCTAAGAGAAAACAACAGAACTGGGATAATTAATGCAGTTATCATATTATATATCGCATACATATACATATTAATTCTGATCATTTAAGAAAAAGTAAATAAGAATGGACAAATATGGATACTTAGAAGGAATGGCTGAAAGAGTATTATTGTGCATTATGTATTAAAATTAATGAATCTAAGTGTAAATAGTCCTTAAACTGCTGTTTTATTGAGCTGATGTTCAACGCTAAGTTTTTAATAAAACCTGAAAAGTTTATAGATGAGAGAGAACTGACATTTACATAGCACCTTAAAGGGCACAAAGCACATGTATTTTTATTTCCACTTTAAAAATGAAGAAACTGATGCTCAGAGCTTGTGTGACTTGCCCATGGCCACACAACTAATGATCCCAAAGTAGGTTTAGAACCTGAATCTCTCCTGACCCCTAGTCTGAGATGAATTTCACTAAACAATAATACCACCTTTCAGATAGATGTAAGTGCTTGGAAAGATTAATACCCCCATATAAATGCAAGATGGTGGTGGTAGTAGTAGTAACAGCAGTAACATTATCTCCTGGTTATTCTGTAGGTGTCTGAAACTCAGCACATCCAAAACTGAGCTCATTAGCTTTCCCCCCAAACCCGGCCCTCTTCTGAACTTCCCTGTTACTATTGAGGATGCCACCATGTTGGTGGAATCTTCAGCTCCTCATTTTACCTTCACCACATATCCATCCAGTTGTCAGATCTTGTCATTTCTACCTCCATATCTCGGGCATCCCTTCCCTTCTCCACGTTCACACAGCCACCACCCTAATTCACCAGGCCCGGTCACCTTTTGCCTGGACTGTTGCAATAGCTTCCTAATTGGTCTCCTCCTCTCAGGCTTCTCCCCAGACCAATCTATTCTCTACTCTGCTGCAAAAGTAATCTTCCTAAAGCATAGCCATAGTGATGTCACCCCCTTCCCCTCCACTTTGCAAACTACAATGGCTCTGCTACCTCTAGAAGCAAATATAAACACCTATGTTTGACATTTAAAGCACTTCACGACCTGGTCCCTTGCTCTCCAGTTTCCCTACACATTACTACTCCTTTCCAGGTAATTGATGGTTCAGCCATACTGACCTACTTTTTGCTCTTCCCACATGGTGCTCCATCTCTAGTCTTTGGCATTTGCACAACCTGACTCCCTGCAATCCTCTCCCTCCTCATCACCTTGCTTTCATTCAAAACTCGGCTCCAATTGACTTCAGAAGAAGGCCTTTCATGATTCCTCTAGCCGCTCATGCCTTCCCCTCTAGAGTTACCTCCATCTATTCTGTATGAATATTGTATAGACCTCTTTAAGAACATGCTTTCTCCCCCTTTAGACCATAAGTCCCTTGAGGGAGGAGCAATTTTGTTTGTTCATTTTTTCTGTGCATCTCAATACCTACCAGAAGGCCAGACACATCCCTAGCTGGACCTGTTGATTGATTAATTACTGCAGGAAGGCTTCCATGCAGAATAGGGCTCTGTGTTTAGCCTTAAAGAAGGACGGTCAGTTTAGTCATCCAGCATTTATGAAGCCTATTACGTGCCACCCCAATCATTAGCGAGAGGCAAAAATGGGACCCAGAAAACACAATCTGAGGAAGTTTGTGGGGAAAGGGAGATCATGCTTTTCTTAATTAAGAGGTTTCCCAGGTTTGATCTCAAACCCTCATAACCAGGATCCTAATCTCTTGCCCTAAGACACTTTTTCTCTTTGTCTTTCTTAAGAATTTTTACCCTCCCAAATCTTGTCTCACTTTTAATCCTTTATTCATTAGCCCTTGAGGTCCCATGGCCATATTTCTTCCAGCTTAATCACACACCAAATTTAACTAAAATGAGAGATTCTACTATAACATATTGTAATTGAACCTTTCTCAATTTTTTAATTTTTAAATTGCATTTTTTTTGGAGGGGAGAAGGCAGGGCAATTGAGGTTAAGTGACTTGCCCAAGATCATACAGCTAGTAAGTGTGACAAGTGTCTGAGGCCAGATTTGAAGTCAGGTCCTCCTGACTTGAAGGCCAGTGCTCTACTCACTGCGCCGCCTAACTGCCCCTAAATTGCATTTTTTAAATGATTTAGAGCATTTTTTTATATGACTTGATGGTTTTGATTTCTTCTTCTGAAAACTGCTTCTCCATATCCTCTAACCACTTACTAATTGGGAAATGGATCTTGTATTTATAAATTTGGATCAGTTCCCTATATACAGACAGTTCTTGTGTTACATAAATCTGTATCACACAAATTCAACTTTACATAAAGAATTCGGAAAGAAATTCACATTCCAAAAAAAACCCTGTATTAACTTTACTCTACAATACGATGTTCTCTCTGTGTGTTCCTACCCCTCAACTCAGTGCTCTGAAGCCTCTCACTACCCCCCACCAAAAAAAAAAAAAAACAAACCTCCAAGTGAAAGCAGAAGAACAGACCAGGCACAGAGAGGGTAACCACCTCCTCCACAGCTGCCACCCCCACAACTGGACGAGACAACTTGGCTTGAGCCCTTTACACACAGTGTAAAGTCTGCAAAACAGTTCACTTACATAAAGTGAGATTTGAGATTTCTGTATGTGAGAAATGAGACCTTTATCAAAGATACTTGCTGTAAATTTGTTTTCTAGTTTCCTGCTTTTCTTCTAATTTTGGCTGCATTGTTTTTTGTGTGCAAAAAAACCTTTTTAATTTTATATAATCAAAACTATCCATTTTACATCCCATGATCCTCTCAATTTCTTCTATGGTCATGAATTTTTCCCCTTTCCATAGAACTGACAGGTACTTTTCCCCTATGATCCCCTAATTTCCTTATAATATCACCCTTTATGTCTAAATCATAAACCATTTTGAACTCATCTTGGGATAGAGTGTGAAATGTTGCTTGATGCCTACTTTCTGCCAGACTTCTTTCCAGTTTACCTAGCAGTTTTTATCAAAGAGTGAGTTCTTGCCCCAATGTCTAGAATCTTTGAGATTATTTAAAAAAAAAAAGGTTACTGTGCTCATTTGTTTTTGTATAGCATGTGCTTAATTTGTTCCTCTGATCAGCCTCCCTATTTCTTACCTGCTACCAAAATGTTTTGACAATCATAGCTTTGTAGTATTATTTGTGATAAGGTAATTTTTCTCCACTATTTTTCTCCATTTTTATTATTTCTTGATTTTTTTTAACTTTTTGTTCCTCAAGAACAGTTGTTATTTTTTTCCTAGCTCTATAGAATAATTCTTTAGTAGTTTGATTGTTAAGGCAATGAATAAGCAAATAAATTGAGGTAGTATGGTCACTTGTACTATTTTGGCTCAGCCTACCCATGAGCAATGAATAATTTTCCAGTTATTTAAAGCTATCTTTATTTGTATTAGGAATGTTTTTGTGAATTGTGTTCATAAAGTTTCTGTGTGTGTTTTGACAGACTCCCAAGTATTTTATACTGTCTGCAGTTATTTTGAATGGAATTTATCTCTTCCTGCTGGGTTTTGTTGGTAATTTGTAGAAATGTTAATGATTTATATGGATTTATTTTATATCTTGCAATGTTACTAAAGTTGTTTCCAGCAGTTTTTTAGTTGATTCTCTTGGGTTCTCTAAGTATATTATAATATAACCTTCAAAAAGTGATTATTTTGTTTCCTTGTTGCCTTTTCTTATTCTTTCAATTTCTTTTTCTTTATTATTGCTGTAACTAGCATTTCTAGTACAATATTGAATAATAATGGGGATAATCGACATCCTTGCTTCACTGCTGATCTTATTGAGAAGGCTTCTTGTTTATCCCCATGACAGATAATGCTTGCTCTTGATTTTAGATAGATATTATTTATCATTTTAAGAAAAGCTCTATTTATTCCTATATTTTATTATTATAATAAAGTGTTTTGTTATTACATAATGTTATATACTATATAATAGTGTTATATTACATTATAGTGTTTTCAGATATATTTTATTTCATGAAATATTTCCCAATTACATGTAAAAATTTTTTTTAAACCTTGAGTTCTAAATTCCCTCCCTCCCTTCTGTCACTTCCCCCAACTTGAGAAAGCAAGTAATTTGATATCAATTATACATATGAAATCATGCAAAATATGTTTCCATATTAGCCACGTGGTAAAAGAAAACACAAAGAAAAACAATAAAGACAAAGCAATTTTTAAAAAGTATGCTTCAGTTGGCATTCAGAGTTCCTTAGTTCTCTATCTGGAGGCAGATAGTATTTTTCATCATGGGTCCTTTGGAACGGTCTTGGATCATTGTCTTCATCAGAGTAGCTAAGTCTTTCACAGTTGATCATCCTGACAATATTGTTGTTATTGTGTATAATACTCTACTGTGTATAATATTATACTGATGGTAGATTAGGGGAAACCATCCAGCTGAACTCCCCCCAACATTCCCCTCCAGACAACTTTAAAATAACACCTCAAATCAAATTTTGGAGTAGCAGAGCCAATAAAAGTTTGGGGTGAGACATTTTTCCAGGGCCAAGAACATTTAAGAGGTCAACAGGAGAAATCTGTGTCACCAGGGTAGAGGTTTGTACGTTATGGTGGCAGCAACAGCAGCTTCAGGAACTCTCAGCCCAAAGACATTAAGGGAGTTGGACACCTGGTCAAAAAAAGATTATGGGGATCCTTTACTGGCCCTGAGTACAGCTGGTATTGATTGGAGATTCTTTTGCTTATAAACCTCAAAGAAAAATGCTAGTTGGACTCAAACACAACAAGAATTCCTGGAAGAGTTAAAGAAATAAGTGGTAGAGGGAAAATTTGGAAAAGAAATGTGAGTGATACAAGAAATTTATGAAAAGAGGACTAATGGCTTGGTTAAAGAGGCACAAAAAAAATATTGAAGAAAATAACACCTTAAAAAACAGAATTGGCCAAATGGTAAAAGAGGCACAAAAATTCACTCAAGAGAAGAACTCCTTAAAAAGCAGACTTGACTAAGTAGAAAAAGAGGTACAAAAGCTCAGTAAATAAAATAATTCTTTAAAAATTAGAATTGGGAAGTTGAAGCTAGTGACTCCATGAGACTTCAAGAAATAATAAAACATAGTTAAAAGAATGAAAAAATAGAAGAAAATATTAAATCTCTCATAAAAAAACTGATCTGGAAAATAGATCAAAAAGAGATAATTTAAGAATTATTGGAATAACTGAAATTTATGATCAAAGAAAGGGCATAGACATCATATTTCAAGAAATTATTAAGGACAACTGCTCCAATAGCCCAGGACCAGAGAATAAAACAGAAGTTGAAAGTATCCACCAATCACATCCTGAAAGAGATCCCAACATGAAAACTCCCAGGCATATTATAGCCAAATTCCACAGCTCCCAGGTCAAGGAGAAAATATTGCAATCAGACATAAAGAAACAATTCAAATATCATGAAGCCACAGTCAGGACCACACAAGATTTAGTGGCTTCCACCTTAAAGGGGTGGAGGGCTTGGAATATGATATACTATAAGGGAAAGGAGCTAGGATTACAACCAAGAATCACCTACTGAGAAAAAGTGAGTACAAACTTTCAGGGGGAAAAATTTATGGATATTTAAGAAAATAGAGGACTTTCAAGCAGTCCTAATGAAAAAACCAGAACTGAATAGAAAAATCAACATTCAAACACAAGACTCAAGAGTAGCATGAAAAGGCAAACATGAAAGAGTCATCATAGAAACTCAATAAAGTTAAACTGTTCACAATTGTATATAGGAAGATGATATATGTAACTTCTAAAAACTTTATCATTGGAAAGGCAATTAAAAAAACTTTACATAGAGGACATGGGTATGAGTGTATTATGTTGGTATAATCTCAAAAAAATGAAGGAATGAGAAAGAGAGGACTAAAAGAAGGGGGAAGGGAGAAGTAGAATGGGACAAATCTCACATAAAAGAGGCAAAGTCAAAAGAATGAAAAAATAAGAGAAAATATAAAATCTCTCATAAAAAATACTGACGTGGAAAATAGATCAAGGAGAGATAATTTAAGAATTATTGGACTACCTGAAGTGGAGGGAAGGGGAAAATGGGTTGGGTGAGTGGCAGGCAATTCTTGAACCTCACTTTTATTGGAAATGGTTCAAAGAGGGAAGAATACACACACACACACACACACACACACACACACACACACACAGAGTTGTGTATAGAAATATACTTTACCCAATAAGGAAATAGAAAGGGAAGGGGATAAGTGAAAGAGAAGTATGATGAAAGGAGGACAGATTAACGAAGGTTAGAAGAAAAATAGACTTTTTATGATGGACAAGATGAGAAAGAAAGGGGTGGGGGGAAGAAACAGAAGAAAATGGGATGGAGGGAAATACACAGTAATCACAATTGTAAGTGTGAATAGGATAAACTCACCCATAAAATAAAAGCATATAGCAGAATGGATTAGAAATAAAAATTCAACAAGAGTCACAATTGAAACAGAAAGATGCACACAGAGTTAAAATAAAGGGCTAGGGCAGAATCTAATATGCTTCAGCTGAAGTAAAAAAGGCAGGAGAGGCAAACATGATCTCAGACAAAGGGAAAGACAAAAATAACCTAATTCAAAGGGAAAATCAGGGAAACTACATTATGCCAAAAGATACCACAGACAATGAAGTAAAATGAAAAAAATTTACAATAGTTTTTCTGATAAAAACCTTACTTCTCAAATATGTACTGAGTACATAACTGAATCAAATTTGTTTGTTTTTTTTTTAAGAGAAACAAAGTAAATTTATTATACAAACCTTGCAAGATCTGGGCACACCTCCATAAGGGAGGAGGCAAGGTAAAAGAGAACCTTCCTTAATTTATAGTCTTAATGAAGAAGATTCCCACCCACCTCTATCCCTTCTCACCATTGGCTGGGGTGGGTGGGCTTACAATCTACGCGAGAAAACTACACAGAGGACCAAGATTGATCCGGTTCGTTCAGGTTTTTCCCTATCAGAACTCAACTGCCAGGGTGGCGTCTGAAAGTCTAGGAGGAGAAATGCGAGGGGGGAAGGAGAGACCCTTCCCAGAGCAGAGAACAAATAGCTCACAGGAAGTTCATTATCTTCTAACATCTGAGAGAGAGAAGGAAGGGCATGCCTTCCCAAAATTACAAGGCCAAATCCCAAAACCTCTCCATTAGACATACCCTGTGAAGTCTTCACAATTATCCAACCCACACAGTCCCCCCTCTTCTTTATACTAATCTGAAGACTTCACACATCATTGCTGATATAAGTTGCATCCCCATTACCCTTTTCTAAGGTTTCCATTCCTCAAAATCTCCGACGCATTGATAAATCAAAGGGGGCAGTCCCCTTTGTAAATACAGATACAGAAACCCAAAGGAAAACGATGATGCAATTGTCCCTTTAAGATTCAAAAAGTCTTTTCCAGTATAGCTGTCCAGCAGGGAGCATCAAGTCTTCTGGTCCTTGGCATTTGCTCTCAGCACAGCATCCCAGCACCTTCCTCTTGTCTTCTTATAGGAACCAGCTTTCTGTCCATTCTCCTACAAAAGTCACCTTAGCACAATTTTAAGTTACCATTTCTAATCCTTATAACCCTAATCATTTTACAGATTCAGAATTGGAACCTTGACCAATTGTTCTGTTTAAGAAATTCACATCAGAATCCAGTTTCTTATATTTTACATTCACTCATTATTAATTTCCTCACCAGGAGGATGATACCTAACTTAAGGAGTTAACAATGGACTCCAGCACACACATAAACACATTAAATAACCAATTTTTATCACAGTACATACAATATCATAAACTTTTGTCATGCCATGTTTCTTTGATGGCATTTACAGAATAAGCCACAAGCCATTCTTATTTTAACATTACTAATTGTAACAAAGCTTTTAGACAAACCAGATATTAACTAAATAGCAAAATAATATTCTCACAAGCCCTTGACCTAATTATTTCTATACCATTACTGAGAGAAAATCTAACTCATATACGGACCTATGCGAAAATGCTACTCCCAGTCCTATAGTAATCTAAGATGTTCCATAATCAATATTTTAATAGATTTTTTTACTGTACTTAGAAAACCTTCTGATTATAGAAATTTGCCACCAAGAGTAGGGACTCAGAGTAAGGAGACCATATTTTCCCCAGCTTCCTATCAACTCCAGGCAGAAGTTATGTCAAACTGCAAGCTGCATTGAGCCAGGCCTAGTCTGCCAGGCTTCAGTTAAGAAAATCAAGTCAAAAGGGTCCCACCTCAGTACATGCTGAACAGTTGCCCTCTCAACTTTGCCAAGAAATCATACCTGCAGCTTATGCTTGCCCTGTCACAGGGCTGCTGGCATCTTGGGTCAGCCTTCCTTGATACTCACACCTGGAGTTAGACTTAGAAAAACAGTCAGTTAATAGTGCCATAAAGTCTTTGAGTGGCAAGATTGAATGAATATAATCTCACATTGCTTCAGGAACATCCTGAAAACTAGCTCTAAATAGCTTGCATGCATTTCCTCCCTTATTCATAAAGTCTTCCCATTAACATCATAAGTTATTGCTCTAACACATTTGCATCAGTTTCTCTTCTATTTTTCCTATTCTTCTCTAATTATGCCTGATCTGAAAGAATTGAACCATATAACTTTATCCTTATGTTTTAGACTATGGAATGAATTCAAATCCACATTTAACTTTTCCCATCAATACAGAAATATTCTACAACTTCTCATCTAAAGAGACTTACATGGAAACTGAATCAAATTTGTGAAAAAAAAAAAAAAAAAGAACCACTCTCCAATCGATAAATAGTCAAAATTTTCAGAAAAAGAAATCAAAGCTATTTATGGTCATATGAAAAAATGCTCTAAATCATTATTGCCAATCAAAGGCAAATTGAAACAACTATGAAGTACCTCCTCACAACTATCAGAAATGGCAAATGCTGGAGGAGATGAGGGAAAAATAGATATACTAATGAACTGCTGGTAGAATAGTGAACTGGTCCAACCATTCTGGAGAACAATTTGGAATATGCCCAAAGAGCTATGAAACTAGGCATACTCTTTGACCCAGTAATACCACTACTAGGTCTTTTTTCCAAAAGAAATTAAAGAAAAAGGAAAAGAACCTATATGTATAAAAATATTTATAGTAGCTCTTTTTTGTGGTGGTAAAGAATTAGAAATTGAGGGAATGCTTATCAACTTGGGAATGGCTGAACAAGTTGTGGCATAGGATGGTGATGTGCTGTGGGAAATGACCAGGGGAGTGGTTTCAGGAAAACATGGCAAGACCTATATGAACTGATTCAAAGTGAACTGAGAAGAACCAGAAGATCATTATGCACAGCAATAGAAAGGTTGTAATGATGATCAACTGTGAAAGACTTGGCTACTCTGATCAATACAATGATCCTGGACAATTGCAAAGAACTCATTGATTTAGAAAAAATGTTATCTACCACCAGGGATAGAATTTATGAATTCTGAGTGAAAATTGAAGTATGATTGTCTCACTTTCTCTTTCTTGCTTTTTTTGGAAATAGGGCTAATATGGAAATATGGTTCACATAATTTCATATGTATAAGTGATATATTACTTGTTTATTCAGTGGGTATGAGAGGGAGTAGGAAGGAAGGAGAAAATTTGGAACTCAAAATATAAATAGAAAAGAATGCTAAAAAATAAATAAGTAAATTTTTTTTGAAAAAGAATGTTCTCGGGAGCCAAGATGGCAGCTGGAAAGCAGGGACTTGCGTGAGCTCCCTGCGAAGTCCCTCCAAAAACCTATAAAAATGGCTCTGAACAAATTCTAGAACTGCAGAACCCACAAAATAGCAAAGGGAAGCAGAGCTCCAGCCCAGGACAGCCTGGATGGTCACTGGGTGAGGTCTATTGCGCAAGGAGCTGGGAGCGGAGGGGAGCGGAGCCCAGCATGGGCAGCAGGACCAACCAGACCAGGAGACAGGCGGAACAAGCCCTAGCACCCTGAATCAGTGAGCTGTGGCAGTTACCAGACTTCTCAACCCACAAACACCAAAGACAACAGAGAAGGTTAGTGGGGAAAGCTGTGGTGAGTGAAAGGAGTTTGCAGTTCGGCCACCGCCCTGGGAGCAGTGGAGGTGGTGCAACTACAGCTGCATTTGCTTCTGGCCCCAGGCCCACCTGGTGGGAGGAATTAAACGGCAGATCAGAGCAAGAGTGTAGAGCCTGCTTAAGATCTGAGTCAGGGTGGGGCAGCTAGGTGGTGGAGTAGGTAGAGCATTGGCCCTGGAGTCAGGAGGACCTGAGTTCAAATCCTGCCTCAGACACTTGACACGTGTACTAGCTGTGTGACCTTGGGCAAGTCACTTAACCCCAATTGCCCTGCCAAAGGAATGAAAAAAAAATTTAAAAAAAATAAAAAAAAAAAGATCTTGAGTCAGGTCCAGGTTGGCAGTTCTTGGGGAAGGAGGACTGCTGGTGTGGCAGAGTTGCCTGTATAGAAATAGCTCTGAAAACAACAGCGCATCCCCTCAAGCTTGGAACAAAGTACTCTTTACTCTACAAGCAGTCATACCCTGCTGAAAAATTCAAGGGTCAAGTAAGTTGACTGGGAACATGGCCAGGCAGCGAAAAAGGACTTAGATTCACTCTCAGACTTTGGAACCTTTGGTGATAAAAAAAGACCAAAACATACAGCCAGAAGTCAACAAAGTCAAAGAGCCTACATCAAAAGCCTCCAAGGAAAACATGAACTGGTCTCAGGCCATGGAAGAGCTCAAAAAGGACTTTGAAAAGCAAGTTAGAGAAGTAGAGGAAAAATTGGGAAGAGAAATGAGAATGATGTAAGAAAACCATGAAAAACTAGTCAATGACTTGCTAAAGGAGACCCAAAAAAATACTGAAAAAATACTGAAGAAGATAACACCTTAAAAAATAGACTAACTCAAATGGCAAAAGAGCTCCAGAAGGCCAATGAGGAAAAGAATGCCTTGAAAGGCAGAATTAGCCAAATGGAAAAGGAGGTCCAATTAGAATGAAGCAAGTGGAAGCTAGTGACTTTATGAGAAATCAAGATATTATAAAACAGAACCAAAGGAATGAAAAAGTGGAAGACAATGTGAAATATCTCATTGGAAAAACCACTGACCTGGAAAATAGATTCAGGAGAGATAATTTAAAAATTATTGGACTACCTGAAAGCCATGATCAAAAAAAGAGCCTAGATATCATCTTTCAAGAAATTATCAAGGAGAACTGCCCTGATATTCTAGAGGCAGAGGGTAAAATAAAAATTGAAAGAATCCACGGGTTACCTCCTCAAAAAGATCCCAAAAAGAAAACTCCTAGGAATATTGTTGCCAAATCCCCAGAGCTCCCAGATCAAGAAGAAAATATTGCAAGCAGCCAGAAAGAAACAATTTGAGTATTGTGGAAACATAATCAGAATAATCCAAGATCTAGCAACTTCTACATGAAGGGATTGAAGGGCTTGGAATATGATATTCCAGAGGTCAATGGAGCTAGAATTAAAACCAAGAATCACCTACACAGCAAAACTGAGTATCATGCTCCAAGGCAAAATATGGATTCTCAATAAAATAGAAGACTTTCAAGCTTTCTCAGTGAAAAGACCAGAGCTGAATAGAAAATTTGACTTTCAAACACAAGAATCAAGAGAAGTTGAACTGTTTTGTTTATATTCCTACATGGGAAGATGACATGTATGATTCATGAGACCTCAGTATTAGGGTAGCTGAAGGGAATATGCATGTGTGTGTATACATATATATATATATATATTTGTGTGTGTGTGTATGTATATACGTGTGTGTGTGTGTATGTATATATATGTGTGTGTGTGTGTATGTGTGTGTGTATAGACAGAGGGCACAGAGTGAGTTGAATATGAAGAGATGATAGCTAAAAAAATAAAATCAAATTAAGGGATAAGAGAGGAATGTATTGACAGAGGGAAAAAGGGAGAGATAGAATGGGGTAAATTATCTCACATAGAAGTGGGAAGAAAAAGCATTCTGTAGGAAGGGAAGACGGGGTAGGTGAGGGGGAATGAGCGAATCTTGCTCTCATCAGGTTTGACCTGGGGAGGGAGTACCATACACACTCAATTGGGTGGAGGGCAGATAGGGGGAGGGGGTAATCAAAAACAAACACTTTCCAAAAGGGACAGGGTGAAGGGAGAAAATTCAATAAAGGGGGATAGGTTAGGAAGGAGTAAAATATAGTTAGTATTTCACAACATGAGTATTGTGGAAGGGTTTTACATAATGATATGCATGTGGTCTATGTTGAATTGCTTGCCTTCTTAGGGAGGGTGGGTGGGGAGGGAAGAGAGGAGAGAATTTGGAACTCAAAGTTTTAAAAACAGATGTTCAAAAACAAAAAAAAAAGTTTTTGCATGCAACTAGGAAATAAGATACACAGGCAATGGGGCATAGAAATTTATCTTGCCTTACAAGAAAGTAAGGGAAAAGGGGATGGGAGGGGAGTGGGGTGACAGAAGGGAGAGCTCACTGGGGAATGGGGCAACCAGAATATACACCATCTTGGAGTGGGTGGGAGGGTAGAAATGGGGAGAAAATTCGTAATTCAAACTCTTGTGAAAATCAATGCTGAAAACTAAATATATTAAATAAATTAAATAAATAATTTTTTTAAAAAAAGAAGGATATTCTCTTGGTTCTGCTCACTTCACTTTGCATGAGTTCATATAAGTTTTTCCAGGCTTTTCTGAAACTATCCTGCTTGCCATTTCCTATAGCATAATAGTATTCCAACACAATAATATACCACAACTTGTCCAGCCATTCCCCAATTGATGGGTATTACCTCAATTTCTAATTCTTTGCCACCAAAAAAAAAAATCTGCTCATAAATATTTTGGTACAAATAGGTCATTTTTCCTTTTGTTTGATCTCTTTGAGATATAGATTTAATGGTGATATTTCTGGGCCAAAGGGTATGCAGAGTTTCATAGCTTATTGTTTTCTAGAATGGTTGAACTAGATGAGACCTCCACCAACAGTGCATTAGTGTCCTAATTTTTCCACATCCCCTCCAGCATTTGTCATTTTCCTTTTCCATCATGTTAGCCAATCTCATGGATGTGAGGCAGTATCTCAGTTATTTTAATTTGCATTTCTCTAATCAGTAGTTACTTAGAGCATTTTTTTCATGTGACTATTGATAGCTTTGATTTCTTCTTCCGAAAACTGCTTGTTCAAAGCCTTTGACCATTTGCCAACTAGGGAATGGATTTTATTTATATAAATTTGGCTCAGCTCCCTACATATTTGAGAAATAAGACCTTTATCAGAGAAACTTGCTGTAAAAATGTTTTCCCCATTTCCTGTTTTCCTCCTAATTTTGGCTGCATTAGTTTTGTTTGTACAAAAGCCTTTTAATTTCATGTAATCAAAATTACACATTTTACTTCCCATGATCCTCTCTATCTCTTGTTTGGTCACAAACTTTTCCTTGTCCATAAATATGACAGGAATGTTTCTCCATTCTCTCCTCATTGACTTATGATATCACCCTTTATGTCTAAATCTAAAATAATGTACAATCATTATATCTAAATCATTTATGTCTAAACTATGTCTAATTATCCATTTTGACCTTATCTTGGTATATGGCTTGAGATGTTGGTCTATGCCTAGTTTCTGCCAAACTGCTTTCCAGTTTTCCCAGCAATTTTTGTCAAATGGTGAGTTTTACCCCAAAAGCTTGAATCTTTGGGTTTATCAAACATTAGATTGCTATGGACATTTACTACTGTGTATTTTATACCTAATCTATTTCACTGATACACCACTCTATTTCATTGTCAGTACCGTATTGTTTTGATGGTCACCACTTTGTAATATAGTTTGAAATATGGAACTACTAAGCTACCTTCCTTTACATTTTTTTTCATTCATTTCCTTGCTATTCTTCACCTTTTGTTCTGCCAGATGATTTTTGCTACTATTTTTTCTAGTTCTATAAAATACTTTGTAAGTTGATTGGTATAGCACTGACTAAGTTAATCAACTTAGAATTGTCATTTTTATTATATTGCCTTGGCCTACCCAAGAGCAATTAATATTTCTCCAGTTGTTTAGATCTGCCTGTATTTATGTGAAAAGTGTTAGTAATTGTGTTCATATACTCCCTGGGTTTGTCTTAGCAGGTAGATTATCATGTGTTTTGTATTGTCTGAAGTTATTTTTAATAGAATCTCTCTTTATACCTCTTCCTGAGAGGCTTTGTTGGTACTATAAAAATGCTAATGATTTATAAAGGTTTATTTCATATCCTGTAACTTTGCTAAAGTTGTTAATCATTTCGACTAATTTTTTAGTTGATTCTCTAGGATTTTCTAAAGATACTATCATATCATCTGCAAAGAATAGTTTTGTTTCCTCATTGCCTATTTCTGTTACTTCAATTTCTTTTTCTTCTCTTATTGCTATAGCTAGCATTTCTAGTACAATATTGAATAATAGTGGTGATAATGGATGTCCTGGTTTTACTCCTGATCTTATTGGGAAGGCTTCAAGTTTATCCCCATTACAGATAATGCTTGCTCTTGGTTTTAATAAAGGCTTCACTTATTTCTATGCTGTTTCAAGTTTTTAATAGGAATGGCTGTTTTATTTTGTCAGAAACTTTTTCTTCATCTATTGATATAATCATATGGTTTTTGTTACTGTTTTTGATATGACTATGGTCAATTATGCTTATAATTTTCATAGTATTGAACCAGGTCTACATTCCTGGCAGAAATCCAACCTGGTCATAGTGTATGATCTTTGTGGTATATTGCTGTAATTTCCTTGCCAGTATTTTATTTTAAATTTTTTTTGCATCAATATTCATTAGAGCAATTGGTCTACAATTTTCTTTCTCTTTTTTTGCTTTCCCTGGTTTAAGTATCAAAATTATATTTGGGTCATAGAAGAAAGTTGGCATGACTCCTTCTTTCCTTATTTTTTGCCCAAACATTAGAATTAAATGTTCTTTAAATATTTGGTAGAATTTATCTGTAAATCCATCTGGTCTTAAGGGTTTTTTCCCCCTTGGGGAGTTTATTCATGGGTTGTTCAATTTCTTTTTCTAAGACAGGCTTTCCTGTTAATCTGGGCAATTTATATTTTTTGTAAATATTCACCAATTTCATTTAAATTGTCAATTTTACTGGCATAAAGTTGGTCAAAATAGTCCCTAATAATTCCTTTAATTTCATCTTCATGGTTGTGCATTCATCCTTTTGATTTTTGATGCTGGTAATTTAGTTTTTTTCTTTTTTTTAAAAAACCAAGTTCACCAGTGGTCTATTTTATTATTTTCCCCTATAAAACCAGCTAATTTTTATTTATTAATTAAATGCTTTTTATTTTTAATTTTATTAATCTCTCCCTTGATTTTTTGAGGTTTCTATTATGATATTTAATTGGGGATTTAAAATTTGTTGTTTTTCTAGTCGGTTTTTTTTAGTTGCATTCTATTTCTATTTCTATTCAAGATTCTCTAAAGGTCTATCATATCTAACTTTTCTAAAATTATATTTATTTCCCTAATTTCTTTCTTTATTATGGTTAGTTTTATGTAGTTCTAAGAGGAGAAACTGACTATTTCCTCCTGCAAGTTACTTAACATTTCCTTTGAGAATTTGGATGCTATGACATTTGGAGCAAATATGTTCAATATTAATAATAAGTCATTATCTCTGGTACCTTTTAGTAAAATACAGTTTCTGGATTATCACTTTTAATTACACCTATTTTTGCTTCTTTGTCTCTTTGCTTTTGTTTGTGAAATCATGATTGTCACCCCTGCCTTTTTAACTTTAGCTGAAGCATAACAGATTCTGCTCTAGCCCTTTATTTTGACTCTGTGGATGTCTTTTTGTTTCCAGTGGTCTCTCATAAACAACACATTGTTGGATTCTGGTTTCTAATTCATTCTACTATCCTTTTCTATTTTATAGTTCAATTCATCCATTTATATTCACAGCTATGATTGCTAACTATGTATTTGTTGTTTTTCAGTTTCTCAGTTGTATCTGACTCTACATGACCCCATATGTGGTTTTCTTGGCAAAGATAGTGCAGTGGTTTGTCATTTCCTTCTCCAAATCATTTGCCAGATGAGAAAACTGAGGAAAACAGGGTTGAGTGACTTGCCTAGGGTTACATAGCTAGTAAGTGCCTGAGGTTACATTTGAACTCAGGATGATGAGTCTTCCTGACTCCAGGCGTGGTGCTCTACACACTATGGCGTACCCTAGCTGCCCCAACTCCATCCTGTTATTCT
Organism: Trichosurus vulpecula; assembly: GCF_011100635.1. NCBI lineage: Eukaryota > Metazoa > Chordata > Mammalia > Diprotodontia > Phalangeridae > Trichosurus > Trichosurus vulpecula. Next base: position 129,222,243 of record NC_050574.1, read on the forward strand.
CTTCTACTTATCCTCTTTTTTTTTTTAACCCTGTCCCCTCCAAAATGTTTGTTTTCACTCTGATCACTGCTGCCATTAGTCTACCCTTCCTCTTATCACCCTCTCTCCTCCTTCTCTCAGCCCCTTGCCTTACTACTTCCCCATTAGGTAAGATGAATCACACACACACACACACACACACACAGATAGATATATACTCTTCCCTTCTTTGACTTAATTCAGATGAGAGAGGTTCAAGTATTGCCCCTCACCCCTCCTGATTTTGCTATCTATTGTAAAATCTCTTCCTTGTGTACCTCTTTTGTGTGACATTTCTTCATTCTTCCTCTCTATTTCCCCTTCTCCCAGTGCATCACCCCTTTCTCACCCTTTCATTCTTCTTTCAAGATCTTCCCAACATAAGAGACCCACATCCACACCCTCTAAGTAGTCTCTTCTAACTTCCCTAATGATGATAATGTTCTTAGGGGTAACATGTATCATCTTCCCCTATGAAATGTTGAGTTTAATTTCTTTGAATCCCTTATGATTTCTCACTTGTGTTTACCTTTTTATGCTTCTCTTGAGTCTTATGTCTGAATGTCAGATTTTCTATTCAGCCCTGGTCTTTTCTTCAGGAATACTTGGAAATCCTCTACTTCATTAAATGTATAGCTTCCTTAGCCTGGATTTAAAATCATTGAGGGCACAAATGGTATTTTTCAATGAGAAGTATATCATACAAAAAATAATAATATATGCTTATATAATAATACACACTAATATACACTAAACATAATAATATACACTAATATACACAAAACAGTAATATAGCACCTAGGGACATCCTCCAATTCACACAGTGAGACCCCCCCAGATGAGCTACTCTAGATTCAAGGTACTCTATCATGCCAGATACACTCAAAGCTGTGGCTCCACCGATGTGTTTTATGAGTCAGCCAAATGATACAACCAGTTCAAAGCAAAGCATTTAATGAAGTAGCATAGTGAAAAAAGCAGCAATTAAACATTTCCCCATAAACCTGACACACATGCTTCAGCAAATGCACACACCAACAGTAGAAAGAATGGACTTAGGTCTAGGAAGCACACAGAGAAAGGCATGTGAACATGGGATATGTAGGACCAGAGCACATAGATGGACAGGCATACACATAAGGAACACTTGTGGTCATGGCTCACAACTCATGCCTCTGAAGCTGCAGGACCACTTAAGAATTTGTGCTGCTATCATTGCACTGCTCCCACTGGTCTTGCTCCCTGCTGGTGTCATGTGGTTTTGCTCTGCTGGTCCTAGAATTGCTGTTGGTTGCAGACTCACTTCCGCTGGCCACAAAGTTGTGCAACTGCTTATTGTTTCCAGCTTCTGGCTTCAGTTGGAATCTTCGACTGAGTTGCTACTGCTTCCCCCATAAAAGAGAGTGAGCTCTACTGTGTTCTCGTTTAGCTTAAAGCTCAGGGCTTATGATATGGCTGTGTTAGAAAAGCAAAGCCCTAACACATGCAGTCATTGGAACAGGGATTTTAAGACTTGTATCAGCTTTTCTTTCACAAGGAGCATCAATTCCCCAAGCCTTGGTCAAAAAAGGTGTTTCCTTTCCAAAAGGAGATTTCTTGTCCTACGTGCCAAGCTCTTTGTGAGACAGAACAGTCCTAAACTTGCACCCAGGTTTTGGGTTTGTTTTTTTTTTCTAGAAACCTCACTCTGACTCATCCAAAATTTTTTTGTGGAAATAAGAGATGAGAAAACATCTCTTTTCCTCACTCCTTTGCAGAGGCAGTGGGGGGAAGGGACACAGGTGTGAAACATGGCATAGAATGTCAAATCAGTCAGTCAATAAATATTCATTAAACACTTACTATGTGCTAGGCACTGTGCTAAGTGCTGGGGATACAAAAAGACGCAAAAGATAGTCCCCGTTCTCAAGGACCTCACAATCAAAAGAGGGAGACAATAATCAAGCTATATGCAGGATAAGTAAGAAATAATAAACAGAATTAAGAGGGCACCAGAATTAAGAGGTATTGGGGAAGGCTTCTTGTAAAAGATGTGATATTAGTTGAAACTTAAAGGAATCAAGGGAAGCCAGTATACAGAGATGAAAGGGGTGGGCATTCTAGGCATGAGGGACAGCCAGAGAAAACGCATACAGCTGAGAGATGGTATCTTCTTTGAAAAACAGCCAGGAGGCCAGTGTCATTGGATCAAAAAGTATACACCCAGGAGTAAGGTATAAGAAAACCGGAAAACTGGAATAGGCAGGGCTGATAGGTTAGGAAGGGCTTTGGACAGCAGAGGATTTTGTATTTGATCTTGGAGGCAATAGGGAGCCAGTGGAATTTTATTGAGTAGGGGGAGGGAGTGACATGATCAAACATTCATTTTAAGGAAGATCACTTTGAAGGCTGAGTATAGGATGGATTGGAATGGGGAGAGACTTGTGGCAGTCAGACCCACCAGCAGGCTTTTGCAATAGTCCAAGTGTGAGGTGACAAGGGCCTATGCCAAGGTGGAGGAGGAGGTATATTTGAGAGATGTTGCAAAGGTGACACCAAAAGGTCTTAGCAACAGATTGGACGTGGGAGGTGAGAGATGGTAAGGAGTCAAGAATGACTCCTAGGATGTCAGTCTTGGTGACTGGTTAGATGGTGCTGTCCTGGACAGTAATATTGAAGGAAGGAGGCAGGAAGGCTTTAGGGGAAAGATAACAAGTTCAGTTTTGGACATGTTGAATTTAAGATGTCTACTCAACACCTAGTCTGAGATGTCTGAAAGGCAGTTGGAGATGTGAGACTGGAGGTCAGCAGAGAGGTCAGGGCATGCATGAGAGGTAGAGCTGAGAATCATCAAATATTTTCAATGTGTCAGTTGGTTTCACAGGTTTTTTTTCTCTTTAAAAAAATTCTTTGTTATAAAAGATGGCTCTTTAAGAGGGGGAGGAAGAGGGATAGAGGGGGAAATCTATGTAATGTTAAAACAAAAGATATCAATTCAATATATATGCATATATATTTTTTAAAGTAACTTTGTGCAGCTCCCTGATTAGCATGCTGCATTCAGCACCACTTTAGAAGCTGCTCTTAGAACAAACTTCCAAAAGCTTTCCGAGTCCGGGCTATTCTGTTTTAACTGCCCCCCACCCTCACCCCAATTCTTCACATTTCCTGTGCAGATATTGTTGTTTGTCACTCATTCTCGAAGAGGACCATGGCATCAGGAAGGTGCCATCTTAACTTGCAAGTGAATGGATTTAAGTGAGAGAGGAGGGAGGGCTGTGCAAAGTCACCAGCCTCGCTCTCTCTTCCAGAGCCATCTGGGGCCAGTGGCAATAAGTGGAAAGAATAAAGGCATAAACCCTAAAGATAAGGACTACCTGGGACAGAAAGGAGAAGATGAAAGAGGGGAGACCCTCTGCACAAATACAATAACATAGGGCATGAGAGGAAGAGAATGGAAGGCTTCTTCCATGCCCAGAGATGAGGACATATGCTAGCAATTATATAGGTACAGAGAAGAAAAGGATAATAGTATGTTTATAATTACAATTATAACCGATACTATGCTAAGTACTTTACCATCTCATTTGCTCCTCATGACAACCCTGGGAGGTAGGTGGCATTGTTATCCGCATTTTACAGATGAGGAAACTGAGACAAACAGAAGTTAAGTGACTTGCCCAGGGTCACACAGCTAGGAAATGTCTGAGAGTGGATCTGAACTCAGGTCTTGCTGACTCCAGGCCAGGCACTCTACTCACTGCCTCACCCAGCTGCCTAATAAATAAAGGAGGTTTGAGCACAGAACAGGATGGCCCCTGTGGGTCCTGCTTCATGTTCTGCTAGTCCCTCCAAGGACTAATAAAATCCTGGGCCAGGTTTGGAAAAGACACATGACCGCTCCCTCACTGAGCTGCTTCTAGTCACAAACAAAAGTTACACCAAACACTATGCATCATAAAAAGTCCCTCTGTGTCTCTGGGGGACAGTGGCAACAAATAAGGGACGAGGACTAACAAAACCAGCATGGTTCTGTGCTGAAGCCACAGGGCAATGCAGACAGTCGTGACACGGGAGGTAAGGATCCTACTGATACCGGTGGGTCCTTGGCTAGAGGTGCTGCAATCAGCAGAAGGCTTCAGGAACAACAAACCAACTGGGACTTGTTAGCTGGCTGTTCCCAATATGGAATTCCTCAGGGGAATATTGCAGCAACAGGGCACACCTCCCAGGCTGGGGAGGGAAGGAAATGGCTCTTCTGTCTTCTGCCAGTGGTATCTGGGCAGCTGGTATCCCCTCCCACCATGCTGTGTTTAATGCAGCTTCAAAGGCCAGGGCAGCCATCAAAGGGAGGAAGAAGGAACAGAGACAAGATTTACTCCCCCCTCCCCACCTCCTTCCCCCTCCACCATTATAAATCCCCCCTTGCCAAAGTGCCAGCCATCAGCCCAGACTGTCGACATCAGATATGTCTATTGGCAGCCACAGCAACAGCTGGGGCAGTGATTTTGTACTTCAACCCAGACTATGGCTAACCCAGGGGATAAAGATTCTAAACAAAAGGGCTTGGAGGCAGTGTGTCCCACAAGGTGATTCTAAGGCTAAAACTGCTGCCAGACTCCACTGTAAGAAGACAACAGGTTTCCAAGCCTGACCGGGGCCCTGACATATGTCTCCAATTAGACTGGATCAGGCAAAAAGAGGGGAAAAAATCCACATGCAGGTGCTGCTAAAACTGGACATATCCAAGGTATGGCTCAAGCAGATGTTTTCCCAGCTTGGGTCAGTCTAACCTGACACGAGAGGGGTTGGAAAGACTGAGGAAGAAAAAGGAATCCTTGCTCTGAGGATGGTAGAGAGGCCTGGAGGAGAGGGATAAGGAGGAGGAAGGAGTGCCTTTTTATATGAAATGAAGTAATGTACAAATTGAACTGCTGAGTTTTCTCCTGTCAGCATCTTAGGTGTTTTTGATAATAAGATTACATCACCAGTAGGCGTGCGCAGATGACCTGAGCTAGAAAAACTTGAAACAAAGGATGCATTTCTTTCATTAATTCAACACATATTTACTATGTGCTTACTATAGTATCTAGGTGCTGTGGGCTCCTGGGAAGTGTATGGGCAGGGACATTCTCATACGATCCCCGGGCAGAGTAGAAATGAAGGCAGCTCTTAGTCCGATACAAGGTCATTTGGTTCGGATCTGCTACTGGGCAGAAAGGTGAGCCAGGGTCACTGTAGCCAAGAGGCAAGAGAATTTCTCCTGTTTCTCTCACTGAAAAATGCATCTTGGGAAAGAGAACCTGTAGGTGGCTTGAGACTAGCTAGTTTGTAAATGTCACAGAGATAGTACCATAGAGGAGCCATCAAGGATGTGTCCCAGTGGGAACAGGAGAGGGAGGCTTCAGTCAGAGGTGTCCTTTTGTGACAGACAAAGCAGCTGAAAACACTTGCTTGTCCTGGATGCCATTTTATAGGAGCGATGACTAAGTGGGCTTGTGGTATTCCCCACGTTGTGCTAACTGCCCCAGTTATCCTGAAACAAATTCCAGAGCGTGTTCCACATCATCTTTGATTCTTATGATTATCGAAGCATATCTCATCTACCATAGTTAATTATGTAGAGAGGTCAACACTTTTGTGTTGTAGCCAAAAGGCTAACTGGAGACCAAGTGACCAATTATTGTATCACGGAGTCCTCCCGGTCATGGAAGCTAAAAAACTCATGGTCACCATCAGCTCTTCACTCACACATCTCACTCACTCCACATATCCAGTCTGTTGTTAAGTCTTGTCATTTCTACAATCACAGCACCTTTCATATACCATTCTCTCCACTCACATAGCTGTTACCCTGGGGCAGGCCCTCATCATCTCGTGCCTGAACACTATTTCACTAACCTTCTGGTTGGTCTCCCTGCCTCAAATCTCTCTCTACCCCAATCTTTCCTCCACTCAGTTGTCCAAGTGGTTTTTCTTCCTAAAGGAAAGGTCTTACCATGTTGGCCTCCCCACCCCCACCCCCACACATTTAATAAAATCCACTGGCTCTCTATTATCTCCAGGATCAAATATACAATCTTCTGTTTGTCTCTTCAAGCCCTTCACAGTCTTTCCTCCCTTTCCACGCTTATTGCACTTTATTCTCTCTCATAAACAATCCAGCAGCATTGATGTTCCTCATACATATACTCCATCTCCCCTCTGCAGCCTTCTGACTGGCTGTCCCCCATGCCTGGAATGCTTTCCCTCCTCACCTCTACCTTCTGGCTTCTCTTGCTATATACTACCTTCCAAATTCAGATCAGATCTTACCTTCTTCAGGAGGCCTTTCTCTTCACCCAAACCTTTTATTCTTGGAGTCTTGTTTATTTGCTAGCCAAGCAGGAGCATTATAGGGGATCTTCAATGCCATAGTCTCACAGTTTCTTGATGGTTTTGTTGGGTGCCGTGCTCAAAATGGTTTGAGAGTATATAAACTGAAAATGAATTAAAACACTTACTACTCTGTTCCCCACTTCCTGAGTCAGGTATGTTACATTTTACCCTTCCCCTAGTATTTTCTGATACCTTTAAGGTGGCTTAGGGGTATCTAGTCTTTCTGCTATTTGCTCAAGTCCCCACTCATTGTGTTCCCTCAGTTTTAGGGATCTCTTAGACCTAAGTTCCATTTCGCCACTTAAAAGTTAGGTTAGTTTTTACAAAGAAATATTTACTTCGAAATAGCAAGAACTATACACACATTTGCCCCCTCCCCCAACACCTAGGAAGCATAATCTCCCTGTTGTACCTCTGAGAGGCAGGAGATTAGGTTCACAGTTTATTTCAGCTTCTATGTAGCATAGTCTTTACAAATTCCAAGTCCAAAGGTCCCCTGGGCTAGCATCCCAGAACCTTGGTTTCTTATGGCTTACCTGCTGATTGCCAACAACATATGACCTGCTTCCCAAGCCTCCATGGCTCAACTCCCAGTCTAGGAACTCCATTGCACGTACCTAGAACTGAAGAGAATGAACAAATCAGACCAAAACCCCAAGCCTGATTCTAGGGTCCATAGGGCCTAAATGGAGGATAGGAGGATCAGTTAGCTCTTCCCTCCACCCAGCTAAGTTCATGGCACCTGTGATAATAAGGTTAAACAAGACCTTCAACTCCCAGACATCACTAGAAAGAGATGGAGAGATTTTTTTTTCAATCTGTCAGTCTTAAAGATACAGGCTATTCTGGCTACATAGCCAATGGAAGGAGTCTATTCCCATCCCCCTGGTAGGGGAAAATAGGCTATCTTCTCCCAGAAGCAGATCTGTCATCCCCCACACAGTTCCCTCTATCATACATCATTTAAGAATGTGTAGTTATGTCCTTTTACAGAGAGGTGTTTGACAGAAGTTAAAATGAATTTTCTAATTCTAAGTCAGATAGTTGGCTGGGACCTGAGGCTGTGAGTAACAGCAAAAGAAGACAATCAGGAAGACATATTTAGTTGTAGCCTGAGACTGTCTATCGATTTTTCCTGGCTCCCTAGCTAGAGCTAGGTATTATGAATATAGGTAATACAGACTAAAAGAGCTTTGGCCTCTTCTGGTAAAGGACCAGATTACAAGCCACTCTTTCTTAATAGATGGTAGCAGAGAGCAGCAGATAGCTTGAAGAGGCTGAAGATGAGAAGATAATACAGAGGAGCTGAATATACATGGCAGAAACACCAGGAGTGGGGATAAAATACCCATTGTAGAGCGAAGACCTGACACCTCCCAGCAGAGAGCAGGTGATGCTATTGCCCAGAACATCAGCAGCTTGAGCTTCTTTAGCGTTAGAGGTGTGAACTGTCCTGGCCACACGTATGCCCTAGTGACATGGGTCTATATGTGTATGCCTGGGCCACATGCATTCTATGTCTGTTTCTTGGTGACATATATTCTTTGTATAAGTGTACTTCCCTACCAGTGATGTGGTTACGTACAGGAGAGTTACCCTGTCAACTGTTGGAAGCCTAGCCAATTGGGGGTTAGAGGCTGAATCTTGTCTTGTCACTTAATTTGTTATGCTGTTTGTCTTTTGCTTTGAACCAATATTTTGCTTCTGGTTGGCTTAGTAAAAGTAAACACACTGGGGTAGGAGTGGGGTGGGGGGCTCAAGCACTAAGGTTCTGAGGAGGTGCTGCCCAACAGAGTGCCTCTACTCTGGGCAAGGCCCTGTGCCAAGCATTAAGAATGCAAAAATCCAGATACTAGCAATAAAATTTGGAATAATATACAGATCCTGCTCTTAAAGGATTTACTAAATGAGAGGATAAGAAATGAACACAAATAAATGTGATACAAAGCAGAATGTGAAAAATTAAAAGGACAGGTCCTGACAAAACACTGTGAGTAATTTAGAGAGGAAGGAACCATTTTCAGCTGGGGGAGATCAGAGAAGACTTCATAGAAGAGGTGGTGCCTGAATTAGGCCTTGAAGGAAGGAAATAAAATAGTGATTGGAGAGTGGGGAGAAAGAGTCCATTTCAGGTGTGAGATCAGCATGAGCAAAGACATGGAGATGAGAAAAGACAAGACAAAAATGGGACAGTGAACTGTATAGTTTCGCTGAGATGACATGTGCTGAATAAATAAAGTAAGACAGAGTTAGAAAGGTAGATGAGAGCTTGATTGTGGGAGGCCTTGAATTCTAGGATGGCAGTTTATGCCTTTTTTTTGGTAGGTAGTGGGAAACCACCTAAGGTTTGTGAGTATGAAACAGTGACAGTCAGGGATGGGACCTAGACTGTTCTCCATGGGCCAAGGGGAGTTCAAGTTCACAGTGTATGAGGGAAAGGATTGGAAGCCGGTGAATAGTACTAAAAATGCAGCAAGTATTTAGTCAAGACAAGAGTGTTGTCAACATATAGTTAAGGAAATACCAGAAGATCAACAGAAGTTCTTAGCAGTCATCCAATGAACCAGCACAGGGCCAGATCCAAAAGAAATCAAGGCTTTCTTTGTCCCATGCAGACCCCACCTCAAAATGAGAAAGGCTTAAGCTAAATCTGAGGCTAGGTATGAAGTCACAGGTCAATAACAGGATGATATGTAGAAGTGGATTACTGAATTCAGCAACCTATGATTTCCAGCAGGGGCTATGATTTTCTCATTTACTGCCTTTGTATTGAAGAACAAGGTACTATCTCCCTCCCTCCCTTTACTTTCTTTCTTCCCACCCCTAAGTGGCAGCTGCCAATAAAAAGGATAAAAACGAGTGATGCATTAGGGAGATAATAGTGACAGCAAGGTGAAGGAATAATTGGAAAGTGGTGATATAGGAGACAAGAAAACCAGTTGGAAGGTTATTGCAATGGTCTAGGTAAAAGATTTAGTTGGAGGACTAAACTAGGGCGGTGGAAGTATGAATGGAGAGGAAGGGAAGAAATAAAGAAAATATTGTGGAGATAAAACATACCAACTCATTCTGTTGAGTCATTTTCAGTGGTATCCAACTCTCCAGGACCCCATTTGGGGTCTTCTTGGCAAAGATACTGCAATGGTTTACCATTTCTTTCTCCAGCTCATTTTTACAGAGGAGGAACCAAGGCAAACAGGGTTACAGGGTTAAGTGACTTGCCCAGGGTCACACGGCTAGTAAGTGTCTGAGGCTGGATTTGAAATTAGGTCCTCCTGATTCAAGGGCGGGAGCTCTATCCACTGTGTCACCTAGCTGCCCACCAACCCTTGACTTGGCAACTGAATGGCTATGAAGGGAGAAGGAGATTAAAGAGTCATTTTAAAATGAGTCTTAGTTTTTCCAGTTTGGGCTAGTGAGAAGATGATGGTACTATTAATAGAAAACATATTGGGGAGGAAGGGCAGGTTTTAGGGGAGAAGCGAGTTCCATCTGGGATCTACTGAGGTTAGAACTTTGAGATTCAAGTAACCAGCAGAAAGCTGGAAATTTAGGACAAAAATTCCAAGGTAGAGGTTGGAAGTATAGATTCAAAAGTTATCTGCACATGAGTGATAATTGAAACTCTAAGAATGCATGAGATTGCCAAGGAAAAGATTATAGAGAGAGTAGAGAAAAAAAGGACAGAGACTTGGAAGAAACTTACATTTAAGAGGCAGGAGAAAGATGAGGAGCCAGCAAAAAAGAGAAGGAACTGTCGGAGAGATAAGAGGATGAACATGAAAGTGTAGATTCAGCTGTGAGGAGAGAATATTGAGTAGGGTGGTCAATAGAGTCAAATACTGCAGAGAAGTCAAGTCATATAAAGATTAAAAAAAAAGACATTGGATCCGGGGATAAAAGGAGGTCATTAGTGATTTGGGAGAAAGCAGCTTCAGTAGAGTTGTGAGTATGGAAGACAAAGTGCAAAGGATTTGAGGAGTGGGGAAGTAGAAACGGCAAGTGTAGATTATGCTTTGTAAAAACTTGGCAGTGAAGAGGAGGAGAAAGAGATCTCTAACTTAAAGAAATGTCTAGGTCAAGGGAAGTATTTTTTAGATTATTGGAAAATTGAGCATGCTTCTGTACTGAAGGGAAGGACCCTATAGAGAGGAAGAAATGCAAGATCTATGAGAGAAAGTGGATGACTGATAGAATAAGGTCATAGAGGAGACAGGAAGGGATGGGATCAAGGGTACTAGTGAAGGGGTTAGCCTTGTAAGGAAGGATGGTCACTTCTTCTTTCAAGACTGGAAAAGAAGACAAGAAGATGGCAAAGGGAGAATTTTAAAGGAAGGGAAAAGGAGTATGTAGGGGGCATACAACTGATGACCCTGATGTTCGCAGCAGAGTAAAAGGCGAAGTAAGGAGAATGAAAAGTGAGAGGATAGAGTTGAGGTTTTGAGTATAGAAAAGAATGTTTGGAATAGCTGAAATGAGAAATGTGATAGACAATAAGAAGGATAAATAGAGTTTCATACAATGACAAGTTGAGATCAGATAATTTCAATTTGTAGTAGACCCAGACAGCATGGTTTTGTGATCTTGTCTAGCAGTGATTTGCCTCTAATAGGAGGGGAGAACTGGGATGGTGGTAATTACTTGTCAGGGGATAATATCACTCTATAGCCTTGTCCAATGGGAAAAGTATTCTAGTCATTGGGTTCCTCTCAAAGTTATTCAAAGTTTCTGGCTCAGATCTCTGATCCTCTCTGAATTTCTGAGGTTGAATATCCTACCAAACTTTGATGGCTAACCCTGAGTCCCAAGTTGCTACTAACCTAAGAAACTTATTGCTCCCAAGCCTCCACTCCATTTTTTCCCTTTTCCTTTCTGTCACATATTCCAGAGTCTAGGTATGTACTTTTTCTTGGTTATTTACAAGGAAACAGAAAATTCAGAAGTAAATTGCAAATGGACACATACTCAGAAGTGAATAAAAGGAACCTACCTAGAATGGTCTGTGTGGCTCACAAACTTAATCTCCATTAAAGCCAAATATACCATATGAACTTCACTATGGTTTTAGAAACTTTCTGCTTCAAAGACCATTGACCATTTACTAAATTATAGCCCTAAACTCCTCTATCCAGCTCCTATTTGGACGAGTTGCCCTCCCCAGCTACTCCCTGTGCTGTATTAGGGCCCATACCTCTTTTTGAATTGATTTAAGTGCATTTAGTCATTTGGAAAAATCTATCAGACCTCAAGCAGTCAATGGTTGTCATCCCATGTTTAGCTGAGCTTTGGTCTGACCATAAAATCTGATGTGGGCATTAGCTCAATCATCATCCTTCCACCTCTCCAAAGTAGAGGGACAGAGGAGAAGATAACATCAAGCATAATACAAATGAATTTCCCATCACCTTGAAAGACCCCAAAGTCCAGTTTAACTAGAATGATTCAAAATTAATACTTCGGATAATAGAATCTGAATACAAAAAGATCTTGACCAGCTAGAATCATCACTGGATGTTAAGAAGATGAAATTTAATAAAATTAAAAGTAAAGTCCCGTAATTGGGTCCAGAAAATCAATTGTATAAGCATAGGGTAAGGGAGCAATGCCTCAACAGTAGGTCAAATGAAAGAATCTGGGGTCTTTAGTGGATTGTAAGCTCATTATGAGTTAACAGATGACATAGCAGCCAAAAAAAGTTCTTGTAATCTCAGGCAACATTAACAGAAATTGAGTGTCCAGAACAAGAGAGATTATCACTCCTCCCTATTCTGTCAGGTGAAACCACATCTGGCATATTGTGTTTTGTTCTGATGAGCTGAAGAGTGTCCACGGGAGAGCAACCAAAATGGCAAGGAGACTCAAAGTATGCAATTCAAGGACCAGTTGAAGGATGGGAATATTTATCCTGGGGAAGGCTTATGAGGGGCACATAATACCTTTCTTTAGATAATCGAAGAGCTGTCATGTGGACTAGGGATTAGGCTTGTTTTTCTTGTTCCCAAAAGGTAGAACAAATGGCAATGGGTAGAAGTTACAGAGAGGCAGAGGAAAAACTTTCTAATAATTAGAGCTGTCCAGAAATGGAATGAGCTGCCTCAAGAGGAAGTGAATTATCTATCACTTGAGGTGTGTGTGTGTGTGTGTGTGTGTGTGTGTGTGTGTGTGTGTGTATGTTGGGGGGAGGTCTTCAAGTGGAAGCTGGATAACCAGTTATTTGTCAGGATGTCATAGAGAGGATTACTGCTTCAAGTATGTCATGGATTAGAGGAACTCTGGAATCTAATTCTGATACTCCATTATGCTAAGTTAGAGGGAAACAGATTTATACAAGGAAATGCTTTCTAGCAATTAAACTGTCCAAAATTGGAATGGGTTGTCTAATGAGGTTCTCTATCATTGGAAGTCTTCAGGTGGAGAGACTGAATAAACTTTGAGATCCATGCCAACTAAAAGATTCTCAGATTCACAGAGGCAGACTAATTCATGGCACTTTCCGATACCTATCCATTCCAATCAGATTATATTTTGTGTGAAATGTAGAGTAAGAACAAGCAGAAGCAGAGAGGTCCCACCCAACTGGCATAGTAACTGAATTGCATATCATTGAACAGGTTTTCCAGGAGCTAGAATTCTGGGGGTTTGTGACAAAGTCTGTGATATCATTAAAGGGAGTTCTGGCCCCTTTGCTAGCATCCATTAGACTCTGATTTTCTTAAGTTCAAGGACTATCTTTTGCCTTGCTTTGTATCCTCAGTGCTTAGGCCAGTACCTATTACACAGTAGGTGCTTAATTAATACTTATTGATTGACTGACTGACTTCTACCCTTTGTAGGTTCAATAATGTTTGGTCCTATCCCAACCTGTCTCTTTGCCCTGCCCCCAACTCTAACCTTCTCTAATTTTCCTCTCCGAAAAGTATCACCTATCCTAGAAGACTTGAGTAGGCTCATCCTCGACACCTTTTAGAATAGTTTGAACCTATCTAAAATGTTTTTTTTTTCTGGGTTGTAAGAGAATGCTAGACAGCATAGTTTATAAATGTTTTTGATGTGCTTCAGATGTCACCAGAATTTTTAAAAATCTAAATAAAGAAGATGATAGCACTCTCTAAGGACCTTAGAATAAGTAGACATGTTGTTGTTTAGTCATTTTTTTTCAGTCATGTCTCTTTGTCATCACATTTGGGGGTTCTTGGCAAAGATACTGGAGTGGTTTGTCATCTCCCTCTTCAGCACTCATTTTACAGATGAAGAAACTGAGGCAAACAAGGTTAAGTGACTTGCCCAGGGTCACAGAGCTAGTAAGTATCTGAGGCCAGATTTGAACTCAGGAAAATAAGTCTTTCTAACTCCAGGCCTGGTACTCTATCCACTGTGCCATCTAGCTGCCCCATAAGTAGACATGGGGTACTCTAAATATGTGACTGAGATATAGAATAACTAGATTCCAGTTCCAGTAAACCCGCTGTGTGTGTGTGTGTGTGTGTGTGTGTGATCGAGCTTAGGGGCAAGGAAGGGGAGGGAGGTTCTCACTTTCTGGCCATCTGCTTCAGTTCTTCCCCTCAAGTCAAGTCAATAAAGCATGTATTCAACAGTTACTATGTTCCAGGGACTGTGCTACATACAGGGAATACAGGTATAAGCAAAAATATAGTCTCTGCCCTCAAGGAGATTATATTCTAATGGAGAAGACAAAATGTAAAAGAAAGCAGAAAAGTGAGGGATGAGATAAGAGAAGGAGAAGGTACAAAGTGGGACAGGAATGCAGCTAAGAGAGGAGTGAAGGATAGTTGGCCTGGGCATTTCCTCAAAATGTAGGTTCTGGGAGGAGCTCCCCAATGGAAGGAAAAGGCTACAGGGGGCAGAAGTGTGAGTAAGGTGAGGAAGAAGCTGAGATGCCGTGGTGAAGACTGGAGAGTCAGAAGCAGAGCCAGGTAAGGAGAAGAATGGGACTATTTCAATACTTACTGTTTTCTAAGAATGTTGCTGAATAATAGCTTCCTTAGTATAAAAAGTATACAGGAAAAGAGCATCTAGACTAGTGGCTCCCCACTTGTGGACTGTTGGCTCCTTGGAAAGCCAAGGAGTTGTTGCAAGAGACTCAAGAATTGTTGTTTTATTATTGGATGTACACTAATAGTGCAACACCTATTATGGTCGGTTGAGAAGGGTTTTTTTGGTTGTTGTTAAAAAATACTCCTCATATTTGAAAAGGTTGAGGGCCACTGATCTTGACCGTCCCCATTCTTTTAGAAAGAACCAAAATGAAATCATTTAAGATGTTTTGAAGAGGGTTTCTGCCGCGTTCCCCCTAGGCCTCTTCCTGGGCCGGGGGTCGCGGGCAGTCCTCCCCGGGGGACCTCTTCTGCTCCTACACCGAGCCTTCGGTCGTCACCGGCCGGCCTGGCCTCCACCCAGACCGGAATTCACCAGACAGAACGCCAGAGGATCTCGCTCACGGTCTTTATTGGTACATCTTCCACGGCGACTGCTCGACTCTGACTCACTTCCCCTATCCCCGTACATTATATAACCTATTGCAGCCAATCCAGTGGCGAGAGCTATAACATTGCCTTATATGGACGGGCTTCATCCTAAGCCGGCACCGCCCAGCGATATACCCGGAAAAGCGTTATACCCGGAAAGCTGTAGTCCCTGCCCCACCCTCCACCCAGCCCTAAGCGGCGTCCCACCCCCACCCAAATCCCAACAGGTTTCTACATTTATGTTATCTCATCTCTCCTGGGGGCAGCTAGGTGGTACAGTAGTAGCATTGGGCTTGGAATCAAGAAGACTCAGCTTCCTGAATTCAAATCTGGTCTCAGGAACTTACTAGCTGTGTGTGATCCTGGGCAAGTCATTTAACTTTGTTTGCCTCAGTTCCTCATCTGTAAAATGAATTGGAGGGGGAAATGGCAAACCACATCTTTGCCAAGAAAACCCCCAATGTGGTCGAAAAGTTGGAACAGGACTGAAACTCAACATCTCACCTAGTTTACTTCATTAACATAATCCTTTTACCCCTATCAACATAATCTTTTTACCCCTCCTTAAGTGTTATTCTATACCATCTTACCTTAGGTATTCCAAAGCTTCTCTTGTCTCAAGTCTGTCTGTCTGTCTGTCTCTCTCAGCTCTTCTACATGTACCCTTGATCTCGTTCTCTCCCATCCTTACCAATAAATTTCTCTCACAATCATCTTCTCTCTCAAGGCTTCAATCTCTCCCTATCTTCTGACTCCTTCTTTGCTGCCTACAAACATACCCAAGTCTCCTCAACCCTGGAAAAAACACTCTCTAGACACAGCCTCAAGCCACTTGTCCCATATCTCTCTTTTCTTTTTCAGCCAAACACCAAGAAAAGTCTATTGCCTCCATTTCCTCTACTCTCACTTCTCCACATTTTGCAATTTGGCTTCTGTCCTCATTGTTCAACTGAAACGACTTTCTTCTAAAATTACCAATGATCTCTTTGTTGTCATATCTGATTGCATTTTCTCCATCTCTGTCCTTCTTGGCTTCTTGGCAGCAGTGGATATGATTAGCCACCTTCTCCCCTGTGATACTCTCTCTCTTCTGTGAGTTTTCATAACGCTGCTCTCTCCTGATTCTCTCTTCCATATCACGCAGCCTAACTAGGGGTATACCCCAAGGTTCTATCCTTGGCACTTTTCTTTTTTACTCTCTATTTCTCTCTTGGTGACTTCATCGCCTTCATAGATTTAATTATCTTCTTTATGCTGATAACACCTAGGTGTATATTTCTAGTCCGGGTCTCCCTCCTGAGTTCTAGTATCCCATTATCAACTGCCCACTAGACATGAATAACAGGATTGCTGTAGTCATCTCAAACTCAACATGTCCAAAATGGAAATCATTATCTTTTTTCTCCAAATCCACCCCTCACCCACACTTCCCTGTTTCTGTCAAGGATACCATCGTTGTTCCCATCACCTAGGTTCATAATCTCAGTGTCCCCCTTTTCTGCTTACTTTCCTTTAACACACATATTCCATCAGTTGCTACATCTTATTGTTTTACTTCCTCATCATCTCTCGTATGTTTCTTCCTCTCCAAAGCTTGGATTTTATCTCTGGGACAACAGACTCTGAAAAGTGAGTTTTCTTATCTTTTCCCAAAGCAGGCTTCCACACCCCTTACAAGTCATCTCTACCCTCTGCTGCTGTGACTCTGGTACATCATCCACATCTCTCCCCAACTCTCACCCTGGGACTCAGCAACTGAACTTTTGCCTTATCTCACCCTTTATGACACTTCTATAACATTTCTACACCATGCCACGTTCTCTTTCCAGCTCCTTTTTTATATATTGTCTTTTTCCATTAGAAGGTAAGCTCCTTGAGGAGAGGGACTATCTTAATTGCTTATATTTGTATCCCTGGCATTGAACACAGCCCCTGGCATGTAATAAGTGTTTAATAAATGATCTATCTCTCTGTCATCTCTCTTGCTCTCTTTCTCTTTCCTTCTTTTTCTCCCAACCTGTCTAGCCATCTATCTCTCATTCAGACTATTTTAGTAACCTTGTAGTTGGTCTTCTTGCTTCAAATCTCTCTACATTCTAATCCATCCTCCACAAAGTTTCCAAAATGATTTTCATAAAGCACAGGTCTGACCATGTCATTCCCAAGGAAAGAAAAGTGACTTTAATGTCCATTTAGTCCAACCTATATATGGAAAAAATCTCTACCACAACATACCTGACAAATTGACAAATGGGCATCCAGCCTCTGTTTGAAGACTTCCAGTGAGCCACAACTTCCCAAGGCAGCCCGTTCTATCCATGGCTTACATCTCTGATTATTTAGAAATCATACTGCCTCCATTCAAGTATTGATATGTTTGCTAAAGAAGGGCAATCTGATTCCACAGTAGACCTTTTCCTATTAATTTGTTTCAGAGGTATAATTTGACCCATGATAGCTCTAAATCTGTTTTAACAAGAAATAATTTTATAATAAGGTTCTACTAAAATATGTATAATTAATTCTGTCTCTTTTTTGGCACTTCGAATATACTTCCTAGTATTATTTACAGTTAATCAACCATAGCATTTTATTAAACACCTACTATGTACCAAGCACTAAACTTTGCTAGACTATGGGGATTAAAATAAAAAGAATGAAGTAACCCCTATTCAGAGAGTTCACATTCTAACGGAGGAGAAATTAAGTACATATATTAGAACATACAGAATAAATATAAAGAGAATGCATACAAAAATGCAAAGTAGTTAAATACAAAGTGGTTTGGTAGGGAGAGCTCTAGCAATTGGGAGGGATTTAGGGAAGGCTTCATGCAGAAGGCTGTGTTTGAATGAAGAAAGGGGTTCTCTGAGGAGGAAGTGAGGAGGGTCTACATTGGAGGCATAGGGGACAGCAAGTTCAAAGGCACAGAGATGAGAGACTTTCCACACTTGTATTTGCATTGTGGTTATTTCCTCAACTATGTGATAAGCACCTCGAAGGCACAAACTGTCTTATCCTGCTTTGTGTCTCACACAATGTCAAACAAATATAGAACCTGTATCAGTAAATATTAGTTGTTTGATTTTTAAAATCCAGAAAAGGAATTCAGAGGGAGGACAAGGGAATTTCTCCTTTTAACTTTAGAAGTTCTTGGAAACAGATGTTAGGTAAAGTGTGTGTGTGTGTGTGTGTGTGTGTGTATGTATGTGTGTGTGTAAATACACACATATGCATGTGCATGTATATATATACTACATAGACACACATTATATATGTATATTATATGTACACATTGTATATATGTATATATGTGTGTATATGTGTGTGTATCTCCTTTTTTACATTTCCATACCTCTTGACTCTAAAATAAATATTTGTACCATTGTCAATTTGGTTGTCGTATTTGCTCAGGATAAGTAATAATTGATGTGAATGATAAATAATCCTGATTCTGTTTCTATTTGCTTATTCCTTTTATGCAGTGGAGTTAAAAGATCTAGAGCTGCAAGAGACCTTAGATATCATCTAGTTCAACTCCCTTCCATTTACAGACGAGGACACTGAGGCCCAGGGAGATGG
The DNA here is from genome assembly GCF_011100635.1 of Trichosurus vulpecula. Classification (NCBI taxonomy): domain Eukaryota; kingdom Metazoa; phylum Chordata; class Mammalia; order Diprotodontia; family Phalangeridae; genus Trichosurus; species Trichosurus vulpecula. The sequence goes on from NC_050574.1 coordinate 129,240,686, forward strand.
AGTTATTTGCCCAACATCACAAAGATAACAAGTGGCACTGTCAGGATTTGAATACAGGTTAAAGCAAGTTAAAACACAGTTAAAAGCAACATGTTTGCTATTCATTTTGTTCATAGCAGTGGTTGACTACTGATTTCTCTGATTATTTTCTTTCTTCTCTTCTATCCTCATTGGATGCCTCATTGTAGCATGGGGGTGACATTGGCTCCTTGCAGTCAGCACAACAGCAGTATGTAATGTCTAAAAGGTGGAAAGAGGTATGTGACTATGATCCACTAATGGACTATGGATCATTTATGAGAAGAGCAGCCTAAGTTTGGAAAGATTGACTACTGGAAGGTAGGCCACTACAGATTCTCCCTAGTTCTTCGAGGTTACTTTCACTCCAACACATATACTTTTCCCCCCTATGGAACCTCATGAAGACTCTCTATTAAGTTGTGGAAAGGTTGTGATCTGTGCTGGTGAGAGCAGTGACATTGGCAAAAATCACAAATCTTGTTAAAGTAGCCAGCAGAGTGGGTGCAAATCCTGGAAGCCCAAGCAAAAATTTCAGAATGAGTTCATTCACCCTTTGTTAATGGCAACACCAACAGGTCTCAAAGTCTTGCATTTGTGAATAGTGGGTGATAGCTGCATTGATGATGAGAGCAGAAGGAGGACTTTTGGACTTTTTCCTTGTAGACCACAACCATAAGGGTAATAATTAGCAAGAAGAGACATTTGATAGGGTTTCCATGAAGTGACTGGTAATGTAAACATTGTGTTTTATGGAGACTTTAATGTCTCCGAAACTCATATCAGTAGTTCAAAGACTGATGGTTAATCAGTGAGGACTCTACAGTAACCAATCAACCAACAAGCATTTATTATTAAGCACCTACTATGTTCTAAATGGCATACTGGGCACTCTTTTCTTCTCCACATATTGCAAACTTTCACAATTTACTTGATGGTCTCTGAGAATTATTGTGGTTGAAAAATTTACCACCCTGTGTCCAACTCGTCAGTGAGCCCCTCTTGGTACAACAGACACACAGTCAATGGCAGGGCCTGTTGTAGGAAGAGTTTTCTGCTTGGTGGGACTTGTCTAAACCACTGTTCCCCTGGTAACTTTAGTGAACTCAAAGTTACCTCTACTCTGTGTTGAGGCATTAAAGAAGGTCTTGAGTGAGAAAGGAGCCTCTAACAATGTTCTATAAATATCTTAAATGAGCAAATCCTTGAATTCATAGTGAGCTATAGGAGTGGCCTTTACTTTGTGACTTCTTTGGAAATCTATCTCTTCAGTTTCTGGGTCCCCATACCAGAAGGGGCTGCTCAGGTGGGGTACCTGTGCCTATACTTGCTTCTCTCCTGGGAGAGGGCAAACTGGGTAAAAAATGCAGGCTGGCAATTTTTTTTTCCCTTTTGGTACTTATTTGCAATGCTGTGTTAGCCTCTCTGAGTATAAGAGCAATCTTTTTAAAATGATGAGAATATGGAATTGGCCATTGTAACCTGATTCAGCACGCCCGTTCCATTTGGGTGATTTTTCAGGCTGCCTCTGAGAAACAGAAATGGGCAGGTTGGAGTCTCCCCAGACCCTAGATAATTGAGTTGAACTGGTGTTGTGTATGCACTGGCCATGCATTAGCTGCAGCCCTCTTGCCCTCTGTAAAACATATCTCTTTTCTCAATTATTCAAAATAAATAAATCAATGGGAGAGGAAAAAAAACCACACAACAGAAAAAGCCACCCCTCTGTTTCTGTTTGGAAGGCAGAGCCTTAAACTCCAGCGGTTTTAAAGATGATTTTAGTGACGAGAGAGCCCATATGTATGGTTCGGCAAATTAATTTTGAACATTTGAAGATAAAAAGGCTGAGTTCCTAGGAACTGGCTTTAAAAGTCACAGTCCATAGCAATCTGAGGTATTCACTGACTAGGGGCTCCTCTGTTTATTTCAAATACCCCTTTATCATAGTGTTGAAAGAATACAGCTCTCTATAAAAGCACTGCCAATTGAGAAAGGAATCAGATAATGAAGAAGTGATGCTCTTGTGATGACAGCGTTTGGGTCCTCAATAGGATTTCTTTAAAATCAAAAGACTTTGTTTTATTATCACATTCAAGGAATAAGGGGAGGGGGAGAAGAAAAAAAGCCTCAGCCTACCCCACTTCCCCTTTTTCATTTTCATAACAAAACAAGTTGTTACTAAAGGCCTATGGATGAGCCACAATGCATATCTAGAGGGGGTGGAAGAGATAATTTTGTAAATTGTAAATCAGAATGAAATTGTATTTGCAATGGATGCTGAACACATGTAATTTACCAGCATTACATTGTTAGCTTCAGTACAAATGTGAAAGATTCTTACTAAGTTTTGAACAGAGGGGTTGGACATTTAAATATCAGGTATGACATTCTTAGGCTGTTTCAGTCTGTAGGTTCAAACATTGGCCATTCCTTGGAAATTTTGAAAAAGCAGGACAGAGACCCATAAATTTGGAGTGACTTAGGTGTGTTGCTATCTGGCTGGGGAAGGGGATGAAGAAGGTGGGAGATGGGGGAAGAAGAGACTGGACTAGTTGGCCATAGGAATCTCCTTCCAGCTTGGTTCTGTAGGGGAATTAGATAGGTACCATATGAATTATTTGGAAACACCTGGCATAGGGCAAAAGTGCTTTCTTTGTAAAGGGTATCATTCTGACATATTCTGACCATATACCTGGACAGACTACTATTGTATTCTCTGAAATGCTCTGTTCCTTAGGGGAAATTCCTTAGCCAAGGATACCACCTGGCATGATAGTTGGACGTCATGTCCCACTTCGTAGTAGGGAGGTGTTATGGGCTGTGGCTGACAAGGCTGGGCTAGTATATCAAATGAGATTAGAATGAAATGAGATACTCATGGTTCATCTAATCATTAATGAAAAGGAGTATACTTAGTTATGGCAGGGGAAGGGCCTTCAGCCAAAGACAAACTTTTTCTCATTGATCAAAGCCTTTCTGCCTCCATATTGCTCATGGTGATCTGCTGCTCAAGCCTCTGGGCCCAGCTGAATGACGCTCCTCCCAACTTTTTTGTATTCAGGTGACCAGGAACCTGGGCAGCTAGGTGACACAATGGATAAAGTGCTGGGACTGGAGTCAGGATTCACATTGCTGAGTTCAAATTTGGCCTCAGACACTTATTAGCTGTGTGACCCTGAGCAAGTTGCTTAACTCTGTTTGCCTCAGTTTACTCATCCGTAAAATGAGCTGGAGAAGGAAATGGCAAACCACTCCAGTATCTCTGCCAGGAAAACCCCAAATGGGGGCAGCCAGGTGATGCAGTGGATAGAACACTGACCCTGGAGTCAGGAGGACCTGAGTTCAAATCTGGCCTCAGACACTTACTAGCTGTGTGACCCTAACCAAGTCACTTAATCCCATTCGCCTCCAAAAAACAAAACAAAACAAGGAAAACCCCAAATGGGGTCATAAAGAGTCAGACATGACTGAAAAAATGACTGAACAACAAGCCATATCTAAGGCACAAGCTTAGCTCCCTGAGCCAATCAGTTTTCAAAGACAGTTTCAGTACTTCTTAAGAAAAAGACCTATCTTCATCCTCACCCACATGGCTTGGGGGTAAGTTGGGGAAGGGAACCTGATAGATAATTCTCCTACCACAAGAGGGTACTACCATGTTGGAAATCCTAAGTTTCATTCCAAGTCCCAGGGTACTTCATAAAATTGTCCTTTCCTGACATGTCAGTAAACAAAATAAAGTACTCATCTTGGCCTTTTGGGCTGAGAACTCAGGTAATTGACTCTAGGGGCCAGGAAATGAGTGGTTCACAGAAAAAAGCAGGATCAGTCCACAGATCCATGGAGTGGCTCTTTGACAAGAGTCATTTGCTCTGAGGTTCTGGACAAAATTCTCCTTTCTCATGGTGAGTAATGGTGTTGTACCCTCCCCCCCACCAGTAATGTTATTTCTAGGCCAGAGCTGATGCATACAAGAGGACTACTTCAAATGAAAGATAAATAACAATTATTAGAAATCATAAGGGCTTTTTTTTTTGGTAATTGAAGTCATGAACTATACTAATTGCTTCTGAAACTATTTGCTATTTACTGCATTTTATTAACTGCAGTAGGGGATAGCTTGCTCGTTCTGTGTATTGGCATCTTGTAGATATATTGAGATTTTTGCATAAATGTGTTATTCATCACAGCCAAAGCCACATAAATAAAATATATAGAGAGATATTAGTACTGTAACGAAAGTCTTAGAGAAATAGCTTAGAAAGTGACAATGCTGTCAGTGAACATGAAAGACTGAAATTAAGCCTCCCTTTTTTTTTCCACATGGATCTTTAAACAAACTGAACTTTAGTTCTTCACAGTCTAGGGAGAGGTAAAAGGAGATATTCAAAGCACCATGTGGGAGTCCAGCTCGATGATAGAAAGGCATCCTTAGAGAGCAGGAATAACTTTTAGAAAGGGAAAAAAAAAACCACCCAGTTATATCTGCAAAATAGTAAGTTGATTATTCCTTTTCTGGAACCCTTTTGACAAACCCCTACATTTTCAAAGAGTTACACGGGATTTAGGCAGACATTGACTTTAATGTGAGTTGCATTGCTAAACCACATGCATCCCTTTGAAAATTTCGGGGTTGGTGTTTGTCATAAGCCAGACAATGGTTTGATTTAAGTTGACAGAGTCTGAAGAATGAATAAACATGTGCGCTTTGGTGCCAAAATGTAAAATCTCTAAGTAGCCCACCAGTCAGGCACAAATAACCAGGAGAGAGAGAGAGAAGCAACAAAGGTGGACTAGCCAATTTTAATGCCATCAAGGGACTGGAGTGACATGTGAAAACACAGGAACAAACTTAGAAACTTGGATTCATCTGTCCTGGGACTCCAAGGACAAATTTACAATTCTTGCTTCTTACTATTTTCCATGGATGAGGATGCGATTTTTATTCTGAGCGTGTGCTGTTTACAACCCCTATTACAAAAAGTTATATTGCCATTGTCATGTTTTAGCAGCATGAGTGATACAATCTCACATTAATAATATGGCTATTTTATATTTGTGGCTTTATGAAAATCTATAGATATCAATATCTATTTTTAATGGATCTTGCCCAAATCCTGCCACATGGTAAGTCAGCCAGCACTGCTATGGAATTATCACAAAGCCAGATCTGACAATTATGATATCATATCAGGCAAATAGGACTTTTAAAGTGTGTGAGAGAGAAAACTTTTCTTGGCATCATAACCAATTGCATTTTAGCCTAGAAAGAAAAAGTAAGGTCTATTTTCGATAATTAGTTGAGTTACGTCTGATGCAACAATCCCTCCATCCCACCCAGGGCTGTCTGTCACTGTCAATGAAATCGAATGTCAAGTTGAAATGTTTTCTCAAGCTATTTCTTCCATATTAGAAAACCACTAACAAATGTAATTTTCTTGCCCTGCTGGCAAGATAAACAAAATTAGCCATACAACCCCCTCTTCTTGCTTTCTCAAACTTTAATTAAACTGTTAAGCTCATGAATGAAATTGTTTACCGTCTGGATGAGGACAAAAGTGCTGGCCTTACTTCTTTTCATTGTTTTGTAGGTTGGAGAAAACTCTGGTGCAAGAAATACCAGTATTATGAAAATCTCAATATGACAGAGGGTTTTCCTTATCTGACCAGGTTCCTTTTCTTCAATCGGTGCTTAAGAAGTCAGATCCCAGTATGAGAAAAGAGCCCGGACTTCAGTATAACAGGATTTTAGCTCTACTGTCAACTTCTGGCATTCCATATACAGTACAGATTATCTGCGTTGTGTATTAGCCACATGTACCTGAAGATGGCTTGAGAGGCACAGCAGGATAGAATGCTAAACTTAGGGCTGACCATGATTACTGAGCTTTAATTTTCTCATCTGTAAGTGAAGGGTAATATCTGTAGCACCTATCACGCAGGGCTGTTGGACGAGCGATAAACTTTTTTTTAACTTTATAAACTTTTAATAATTTAAAATAATAACCTTAAACTCTATAAACTTATCTCATCATCAGATGAGATAAGTTTATATAGTACTTTACAAAATTTACTTTTGGTAGAGGGTATTGACCATTTAAAAATTCTTCATATTCCCAGTGCCTTGAAAAGTAGGTGGTGCTTAACAAGTGTTAATTGTTGTTGAATTAAATTTCTAAAATGTTTATACTACTTAAGGATAATGGTAAGTAGTAAGAAAGCAGCAGAGTATGGCAGAAACCATTGAATCTATAGAAAGATGAATGTTTCCTCATTCTAAAGGAAGAAAAGGATTGACATAGTTTCATAGTAAAGGAAAAACAGGCTAAAATCTTACAGAAATTCTTTGGATCAGCCATCATTCTACCTAAACATAGTAAAGACTGAGTACTTACCATCGGTTTTGTTGAATATAACAGAAAATGGTTCGCCATAGATAGCGTTTATGAAACAGGCAATATCCAGGAGTAGAATCAAAAGGCCCTCCGTGGGTAACATCCACAAGAACTCGACCAACAATAAATGTGTTAATAAAGAAGCTTTGTACAAATGGCTAAGTCAGGTGGATTTGTTATAGAAAAGGAGGAGTTTATTATGTCTATCCAGGATCAGGTCATCAACATCACATCAGAGATTATAGAAAGGTTAGCCCTAAGGAGTTTAGACTTTCTGATCAATGCAGATTATGGAAGGAACTGGCCAAAACTATATAACACATCACTATAGGTGGCAAAAATTTAGGACCTCCCAGAATACCCAGTAAGACACAGCTTGTTGTCTAGAATTACCCATTACAGTCTAGCTATTCATCATAAACAAAAGGATGGAGAATCTTTGCATTACAGGAACTGACCTCAAAATGTCCTTGATAATTCAACAAAGAAAATGTCCTGGAACTAGAGCACTATCATAGATAAAACTGTTGCCTACAATGCCCCGGAAATAACACTGAATCATAAAAATTGAAGAAGAGTGTTTTAATAGATGTTTCTGTACCAAATACTTTTCCTTTTCAAGCTATTGGGAATAAAAACAGTTTTAAAATATAGAGATCTCATGGCAAGTGGGAAATGGATGAAGTGCATGTATCACCCCTACCCTGTCTGCTACAGGCGTAGCACTTTTATTTGAATAAAAGTTTTATTCAATTACAAAAAGCAGTTATTTTATCCACCGGTGCAATAGTCTGCAAAATATTAACTATAAAAGAATAATAGCTTTTATCCAGACTCCACTGAAAAAGATTAGGAGAATGAGATTACTATCACTACTACTACTACTACTACTACTACTACTACTACTACTACTACTAAGATTTACATAACACTTTAAAGTTTGCGAAGCATTTTATATGTATGTATGTATGTACGTGTGTATTTTTTTCCATAAAATCTCCATTACTATTGACAATAGTAATATTAACAATAACAATATTCCCAGTTAGAGGCTGGTAGATGGTGCAGTGGATAGTGCACAGGCCCTGGAGTCAGGAGGACCTGAGTTCAAATCCAGCCTCAGACACTTACTAGCTGTGTGACCCTGGGCAAGTCACTTAACGCCAATTGCCTCAAAAACAAACAAAAAAATATACCTACTTGATTTAAGCTAAGGCCTTGTCCCTCATGACAAATTTCCTTGCTCTGTGTGTCTTGGACCTGCAGTACTAACTCTAAGGGGTAGATTATGCATAGTTTTCAATTATCACCAATGTTCCCACTTCTTTGGCACTAATAGTTATTCTTAGAAGAAAACATATATAGTATACTTATGAGAAGAATGTTTACCAAACAGTCATGAATATGAGCTATCTGGAATTATATTATATGAAGAGATATAGAATCGTAAATTCCAAAAGATAAAATAATCTCAGTCTCAATTTAAGAACACAAGAAATATCATACTGGGTCAGACCGATGAATCCTATCGTTCTATAGTCTATTTTCTGACAATAGCCCTAGGGGACTTTTGAATTCTATAATAATACAACTTAAATTCAAAGAATATCTTCCTTTCAACTCAAGAAGCTAACATTCGTTCCAACTTCCCTACGTCTGCTGAAGGCATCCCATCATTCTCTCAGGCATCAAGGATCAAAACCTTGGGTTCATCTTCCCTCTCCCTCTCCTTCACCTTCCACATCCCATCACTTGTGAAGTCTTGTGAGTTTTATTTCTATAACACCTTTAAGTCTCCTCATCCTTTAATCCTCACTGTCAATATCTTCACTCACAGTATTACTGTCCCAGTGTAGACCCTAATTACTTCTTACTTGGAATATTGTAATTGTCGACTGGCTGCTGCTACCATCTAGCCAGCTGGCATTTATATAGCGCCCACTCTGTGCCAGGCACTCTGCTAAGGGTTTTACAAATATTATCTCATTTGATCCTCACAGAAGTCCTGGGATGTAGATGATATTATTATCTCCATTTTACAGATGAGGAAACTGAGGCAAAGAAAAATTCCGCGACTCGTCAAGGATCACACAGCTAAATGCCTGGGGCTGAGGCTGGATTTGAAGGGTCTTCCTGACACCAGGCTCTACTCAATGTACCACTTAGGTATAATAAACTTTCTAAGTATAGATTTAATCATCTGACTTCATTGCTCAAATGTTCTGTGGCTCCCTCTTGCCACTAGGATAAAATAAAAACTTCTAAGCCTGGCATTTAAGGGTCTTCACAATCTGGCTCCAGCCTCATTTTATATTCTCCTCTTTTGTGTATCCTATGCTAGATGTTTCCTTCTCTCCTTTTCAGGCCCCACTCCCCACTCTCCATTTTTTCTCCAGGTATAGGATCCTAATATACTTTCATCCCCAGCCCCTGCTCGCCTTTCAGCTTTCCTTTATATGTGGTTTTTGCTCATTAGAATGTAAGCTCTTAGAGAGCAGGACTGTCTTTCTGCTTGTATTTAGCACTGTGCCTGGCACATAGTAGGTTGCTGATAAATTCTTGATGACAGACTGACTTTTGCTCAGCTTGACATGCTGTTTCTTTCTTCCCTGCATTTATGTAGGCTGTTTGTAATCCCTAGAATATTCACTCTCTTTCTCTTTCTCTGTCTCTGTCTCTGTCTTTCTCCTTTCCTTCCTTCCTTCATTCTTTTTTCCTATCCTCCATTTTTCTTTTTTTCTTTCTTTCTTGTCTCTTTTCTCTCCTATTTCTCTTTGTCTCACTATATCTCTTGCTCTTTCCTTCCTTCCTTCCGAAACGTGGTTTTGGGGATCACTGAACTTCCCCAAATTGTGAGAACATGCGGCTTTGGGAATCATTGGACTTCCTAGGCAGGGCCAAAAGTCCTGAAGAACCCTGTGATAATCCCTAGGGAAGGCTGTACAGACCACAGGACTCCCAGAGGAAGACCAAGTGGTAGCCACCCCTTAATCTATGGGGATCACAGGGCCTCCTAGCAGTCAGACCCTAAGGAGGACCCAAGTGATGGCCCCTTAAGAAGGCTGTGTAGACCACAGGGGTCCCCAAGGGAATCCAGAGTGAAAGCCCTCTTAACACCGCAGTGGGGATCACAGGGCACCCTAAGACAGAATCCAAGGGTAAGGGTAAGTGAGAGCGAGCGAGCGAGCGAGCGAGCGAGCGAGCGAGAGAGAGAGAGAGAACTAGTGCAATGCTCACGGGAACACTCACACTGATAAGAGCTGCAGGAGCAGGGGTAACCATTTCCTCCACTCCTGCTAGAGTTATGGTTAGTTTACAGTCTTTGTTTTCTTACATAGTTTTCTTAGGTTATACAGTTCGTATAAATAGGATAATAAGGATACAGAAGCAAAAGTGAAGTTAATTAGATTTTCCTTGCCTTAGTTTAGGATTAAACTACATTCTTTTACTTCCCCTACTTTCCCTCTTTAACATATGCAAATTATGCAAATCAGTAGGCCTGGATTCTTGACCAAGACCAGACCCTAGATAAGCTTGAACTGGTTCAAGTGGATTTGGCCTCTCTAATTCCCCAGACTGCCTTCTCAAAAAGCATGCACATGCATACAAGCCTCAGACCTCTCACCTGACCGACCTTGAGGCCTGGTCTCTGCTAAAGCTGGAGTGGGGGAGGGCAGGGAAGCACACCTTTAGTTCTGTGGAAACAAAACTCCTCCTCCCATTTCTTACACTTCTTTCCTTTCTTTCTTCTTTCCCTCCTTCCTTTCTCCCTATGCCCTCACTTCCTTCTTAGTTTTCCTAGACTATTTGGTTTGACTATTTGTTTCAATGGAAAAAGCATTGGGTTTGGAGCCAGAAGACCTAGGCTGACCATTTTCTGTCTAATTTTGCACTTTCCCCCTTCCATTTCCCTTTCCTTTTCTCTTTGCAGAGGCTGTCTCCCATGGCTGGAATGTGCAACTTTCTCACCTCCACCTTTTGGTTGTAATTGCCGACTGGCTCCGAAGAGGCTCATCTCCGAGGCCAAATCTTTCTCTTGTGGTTGTTCAATCGTTCACTCGAGTCCTATTCTTCGTGACCCTATTTGGGATTTTCTTGGCAAAGATACTGGAGTGGTTTTGTCATTTTTTCCCTTCTCCAGATCATTTTACAGATAAGGAAACTGAGGCAAACAGGGCCTGAGGCCAGATTTGAACTCTGGAAGACAGGTCTTCCTGACTCCTAAAGGAGCACTCAAATCTTCCTACCAGATCCCAACCCCTCCCCCTTACTCTTCTCTTTCCCCAACACCATTCCCTGCATTAAATAACTTTTGTGTTCTTTGTGCCTCCTTTGTAATTGCTTATCTATGTATGCAGTGTTTTCTCCGTTTAAAAAGTAAGCTCCTTTGGGGCAGGGAATGTTTTGCTTTGAGTCCTTGAGAACTAGCAGGATGTCTTGCATATGGGTAGGAGTTCAACAAATGTTTGTTACACAAAGTCTTTCAACTTCTCTGGGCCTTGATTTCCTCATCCGTAAAATGAGGAGTTTGGACTTGAAATCCAAGGTTCCTCTCAATAATATATTTATGATTTTTTGGATCTCCTTTGTGCCATTACACTTCATCTTTTGTTATTTTTAAACATATCCTACCTGCCTCAGTAGAATACCATGCAGAATCTTTGAGGGCCATTGACTATCTTTATAAATAAAATCTTTGTATGACTAGCACCTAGCACAGTTAAGAAGTTAATAAATGTTTGTTGAATGAATAATTTAATCTTTGTTTTAATATTCCATCTTCCTTCACAATAGCACCATGAGTTAGAGCAGCTAACGATACCTTTATTTCATAGAAAGGAAAATTGAAACTTGGAGATTAAACTGCTCCTCTAAAGACAGTGTGAAATGGGTAGCTGAGCTCGCCAGGATTAACATACATGTACAATAAGATAATATTGCTTCCATGACTAGTCTGGGTTGCTTTGTCATTGGTATGCATTTTTCACTAGTTAATTTGCACACAACTCAAAAATTACCCAGTAATTAGATTTTAAAAAAGAAAGTTCTTGATTATCTCTGGATCTTTTACCCAAACATGTTATCTCTTCTTTCAGTGTTTATTTTTCAGTTTGTTTATCCTTTCTTCTCATTTGTTTTTGTGAAGGCAAACAATATAAGGGCTCTTTAAAAAAATACATTTTTTAAAAGTTCTCTCTGAAAAAGAGCTGGGCTCTTGGTGCTTCTGACAATTTTCTTCCAACACAAGCAGCACCCAGATTGGAATTTTGATTTTTAAGTATTTCAGTTCTTGCTTGGAAAATTAAATTCACAAAACAATTGATTATCGGTTATAAATGGCAAAAACACCATCTGGTTCCCCAAAACGGCTAAATCCAAGTAGCAAGGGGAAAAAAAAAGAATTGGAACTTCTAGTTGGCGTGGAGTTCTAGTCCATGAAGCAGAAAATGACGAGCTTTACTATGAAAAAGCCGGAGTAGTCATAACTTGTATTTAGCGGCTGTGGGAATTTGATGCGTTCTTCACATGTTCCATATGTTAAAGCAATTGGCGAGAACCTCAGTGTGAAGGAGTTGGGGGTGGGAGAGGAGGGTGGCTAGTGGAAAGAGAAGCAAAATCTTAATCCTAACTTCTTTCTTCTCCACTCCTCTTCAAACAGATGCAGTGCCCAAAGGCCTTAGTTTCTCCTCCTGAGAAGTGGCTGTTGTTACTACCCTTATCCCCCACTAACACAGGTAGAGGAAATTGTGTGGCGTTTCTGAAGCCATCTGCATTCCTTAGCGGAGGTAAGTCACCAAGCATTAGCATTTCCCACAGTAATATCCACTGTTACTCTTTGCCAACTGGGGATTTGAGTAGGTGTCCATTTCATGTGCCAAGAGAATGAAGCGAGATGAAAACACCCCATGTATTCTACTGTCCCCATATTGTGTTCTGAGTGTGGGAGGATTTGGGTCCTGGCTATAGTTTTCCATAGATCTTGTTTCATAAAATACACTATACCTTAGAACTGTTCTGTGGTCTTGCTATAAAAAGGATAGTGAGGTCCTGGCTTAATTAAAAAAAAAACCCATGCTGTAATTTACATATCATTTTCACATTTGTTTTTAGCTCTGTACCAGTGTATAGAACTCTTGGTGTGGACACTCCTTCCTTTCAAGCAGTTTGTCCATAATTAAGAGAGTTGAGGGGGAGGGAGAGAGGGGGTCTGGGAGGTTAAGGGTCTTCCCAATGGTCATTCCAAGACTGACTCTCTTTCCTCCATGCCAAAATGTCTCTGACATATTACCTCTTAATGCTAAATACACAAAAATTGCCCAACAACCCCTTTGTGGTTTCATAGGACCACATATCTAGGGCTAGGAGGGACCTGAGACCATTCTAGTCCAACCCCCTCATTTTTACAGATGACAACGCTGAGGTCTAAGGAATATAATTGCTAAGATCACAATATGGTAAATGTCAAAGGCAGGATTTGAACATAGAGTGTCAAAGGTGGTATTTGAACCCCAAGGTCAAAGACATAGTAAGCGTCAAAGGCATGGTTTGATCTCCTTTCCTCTGACTCAATTGTCAATATTCTTTCCACTGTACCAAGCTGCGTTCTCTGTGACCTGACACAGTCTCTGCTTTATCGGTTGGTGCCTAGCCTAGCCTAGCCTATAGGAATAAGTGATTAGGTTCTGCCAAAGTAAATCCAGCCTCATCTGTAGCAATGTTTACAACGGGTCTTCAGAGGCCGGGCAGTTTTCCCCCATGGTGACACATGATTATTGCCGGCCAGTTTCCTCTGACCCTTCTCTGTCCCATTCTTTTCTGCTACAGCTAGTTCTGTCACCTGCTGGATGTTCGGGGGAGTCTTGGTAGATGGCCTTCCCTTCATAAAGCAGGAGCAAAAATCATGAAGCAGGGCTCTGATGGTAGAACAATCTTCGATGGACAGTTGTTGCATAAGGGACGAAATAAGCTGTTTTTAAAGGTACCGTCCAGTATGGCTAGCAGTACCTCAACTCCCTTTCTGATTTTTTTTGTATCATCCTTATTTTCATCAAAATGAGTCTGAGGGGTTAGGGAACTCATTTCTGGGTAGCTGTCCTAGAGCGCTGCTCAGTCTCAGCAATTTACATTCCATAATCTCCTGGTCATTTAGCCACAGATAATTTGTCATGGTTTGTTTTAGCTGTTGTGATATTGATATTTATTATGCAAATTGTATTTCCTACATCTTATTGTTCTGCATTCTATGAATACTTAAATTATTATAAACCTTTATACTTAATACAGCTCGTCCTTCAATTTGATGCTTGAGTAACAGAGGGTCAGAGCACATACTATCTTCAGGAGGGAAAGAAAATAAGTAATTAAAAAGCAGACAAACAAGATCGCTGCTGTCTCGGTGAAGAGGGGGCAGAGACCAGAGAAGCTGTCAGGGCAGCTGGCAGAGCTCCTCCTAGAGAGAGATGGGAATTAAACCCTGAGGCCCTGGATTTGGCTTCCAGTAGACCGGAATGGAGTGCTTTTGAAGGGGTCTATTCGGGCTGGGGCTGGAGACATGCCAGGAGAAGAGCAGCATCCATCCTCTCCACCCTTAGATATATATATCCCAAGAGGTTTTGTTTCACCCCCCAGTTCTGCACGGAGGCGGCTTTGAGGGGGAGGAAAAGGGCCGAACTGCCTGTCTTTGCTCTAGCTTCTCTGGAGACTGACCACCCTTAAGAGTGACCCCAGGAGGGCAGGGCGGAGGGGTGGAGGGCGGGGTGGGGAAGTGCCAAGCTTTCCTCTCCCTAACTGGTGCTAAATCAACAGCTGCAAGACGGAGACTCCCTTTCCCCTTTCCATTCGGGCGGTTCAATGCACGTCTCCAAGATTGTTTTGTAAATCCGGGGACATGCATTTTCACTCTCCACCCCTGAACAGTCCTCAGCTTCGTAAGGCTTTTTCTCTCGTGGAAGGTGAGTGACGGAAATCTGCAGTCCCTGCTCCCCAGGCCAGGTACTCCAGGGAGGAAGGGTAGAATGATCTCCTAGAGCAGTGACCTAGCCTTCGGTTTGATTTGCAGATTGATATAAACATCCTTATTAAAGGTGTGCAAGGAAGTTAGAAACGTCTCGCGGAGGGTTCTTCTCCACACGCCCAAAGCTGGAGAGGAGACTTTTACCTTGATCCCCGGGAAGCGAACCCGACCCTTATTAACATAAACATATTTGCATAAGCTCCTCCCCCTAGGTGGCGCGGGCGCGCCGCCGATCCGCTTGCGTGGGGCGGGGGGGGTGGGGCGGGAGGGGTTGGTGAGGGAGGAGGGAGACCCCAGAGAGAAGAGAGCGGGAGGGGGTGCTGCCATTGGCTAGTGAGGGCTCCACCCCCAACGCATCTTATTAACATCTAATTAGCGGGCCGGTCGGACGCTGGAGGAAGCGGCGGCCGCCAGTCTGAGGCAGGTGCCCGACATGGCGAGTGCGGTGCTGCCGAGCGGTTCCCTGTGTGCGGCGGCAGCGGCGGCGGCGGCGGCGCCTCCCGGGCTCCGGCTCCGGCTTCGACTGCTGTTGTTGCTTCTCTCCGCCGCGGCGCTGATCCCCACAGGTAGGTGCCAGTGCCGGGGTCCGATTCCCGGAATCTCCACGTACCCCAGCAGTCGTTTCCAAGAGGGGGAGGCCGTTTCCATGACAACTACCCTCCCCAATTCATAAATCCGAAGGGGAAGGAGCGTGCAAGGGAACCTCGCCCGGGCGCGATCGTAGCTGGGTGAGGAGTGGCGGGTTTGCTGGGATCAGCGCTTCCCCCATCCTCCTCCCAGCCCGGTCGGAATCCAGGGACTCCTCCGGGATGGTAGCAGCTCCGTCTCCCCGGTTTGGGCAGCCTGGAGCAAGAGGGGAGCGGGGTAAAAATTGAGGGGCTCTTAGCTTCAGGGGGTCAGAGAATATGGGGGGGAGGGGGAGAACGTAGGAACCCCAGGATCTTCCCAATCCCCACTCTCCCCCCAACTCCCTACTGCTCGTCTGACTTGCTTATCACCCAGGGCTGCGGTTTTGCTCCTTTTGAGCCCCCTCCCCAATGTAACCCATTTACTTCCCCAAGCCCCCCTCAAATTTGTTGTGACTTCACGTCCCCCCATGTCACCAGTAGCCTGGTCCTTCTCTGTGTCCGTCACCCCCGGACTTGTCTGATAGCCTTCTCTTCTGCTCCCCAATCTGCGTTACCACCACCCCCCGCACCCGCTTCCCCAAACTGCACGCAGTCTCCTCTCGTGCTTCCCTCCAGGCTGCCTCCACCCTCGGGATTGCACCCCTCCTCTCTCCTCCCCTTGGCTGCGGATCTCCCTGGCTGGGCTCCAGGCGTGGAAAGTTCCCCCCAGCCCCTTTGCGCGGGGGGCGGCCGCTCTTGCCGCCTCTGCGGGAAGGAGGAGCTGGGAGCCGGGCGCTTGGAGCCCGCCAGTTGCACGGAGGACGGAGTCCCCTTCCAGGAGAGTAGGGGAAAGGAGCTGGCGGGGAGAGGCTTTTCTCTTTTTGGCCAGCCCTAGGTGGTGGTGGTGGTGGTGGTGGTGGTGATGATGGTGATGGTGGCGTTGGATGCACCTCTCATTCTCTCCTCCCCCCACCTTTTCCCGCAGCCTTTGTGTCAAGTATAGAGCAGATGGGTATTTTCCGAATCCCCCCGGGTGGGGATATTCGTTCTGGATTTGCCCAGGGACAGGGCATGCCTACCCCCCGCCCTGTTTAAAACGCCGAGGACTCGGCTGGAGAAGCACGATGTGTGGCTGCCCCGGTGCTGGGCGCGTTGGCGCGTTTGGGAATGAAGAGGGCAGTGTTTGCTTTCGCTAACAAAAGGGAGCTGAGGCACTTCCCCAGCGGTGAGGCCAGCAATGCTGCACCCCTCCTTTCCACTCCCGCCACCCTCCACATCTTCCTATTTTCCCCACTCTTTCTCTACCCGCTGAGGATTCAGTGGGGAGCTAGGAGGAGGGCGCGGGGGAGGGGGGATGCAGCAAGGCTCTGCGCCTGCAAAAAAGCCTCCTTGCAGGCAGAGCAGGAGCTGCAGGACTTAAGGAGCAACAAGTGGTGGAGGATCCTGAGAGCACATTCCCCACCTCCCTTAGCCCCTTAGCGTGTGTCCCCCCCTCACATGTCCAGGGTGCTGATCTGGGGGTGCCTTATTCAACCTTTGCCTCCGATGTGCTTTCGTTGTCCCTTTTGTTTACACAATAGAGGACATACAGTTATGTAAACACTGCACCTAGTAGTAAATGGGGGGGTGTCTCTTGGTGGGGGTACCTTGAGGTTTGTAGTTGCTGGGTTGGGCTCCTTCCCCAGAAAGCTGGTTTTGGAAAGTCCTCGGTTTGCGAAAGCCGAGCTATTGGGTCTATGTGGGAGTGAGAATCTGACATCGGATTCCATTTCTCCACTGAGGATTTTTCTTCCTTTCCTGTCTGTCTGCTGTTGTTGTTTTTATGTGCTTTTCCTGTGTGAATTCTTAATTTATGAGTTACAAGGTAATTGGGTTTGGCCTCAGCCGATGCCGGTGTAGTTACAACTTCATTTCTGGTGATGTCTGGGACTGGATGGGTTCAATAAAATGTTCCTGAAAGAGATCCCTCATGCTGCTGCATTGTAAAAAGCGCCAGTGTCAGTTAAACGTGAGTGTGTGTGTAAAGGCTCTGTAACTGGCGCATAATAGAAGCAACAATAGACTTGTATTGGCTGCAAAAAAGAGGGAAAAGCGCTGCTGGGGATATTTCCTTTCGACTAAAAATGGGAGATCTGTAATCACTGCAAAGTACTATTAGATTATGCATACCCTGTCAAGCGTGCTCATTGAAGGAGTGGTGTTAGTAGTAACAGTACTATATTTGTAACTATCTTTCTGTAAGAAGTTGCCTTCCCTGAGTGGGATATATGCTGACTTGTAAAGGAGAGATCGGGAACTCAACCGTGCATGTCAAAGCTACATGAAAATTCTGTTACCAGTTACCATGGAAGCAGCTTCTTGCTCTTGTGTACATCACTGTTTGTATGCTGGTTATCAGATTGTGTTCAAATTAGAAAGTAATTGGGTTTGATTTGCAGCAGGGAGTAATATATTTTTGGATGACTCTTCCTTGAGATTATTTTTATATGTAATAATGACCTGGTGGTGGCATTAAGGGGCTTTTTGCTATAGCTACAGGTCTTAGACTCCAGAGGAGAATTTTTGAGGGAAGGGGTATAGGAGGGTGGGGCCCTTCTCCCTCAGTGCTTACAAAAGCTTTGAGCTTGCTCAGAGGCCTTGGATTCTGAATCAAAGGAAACCTGTTGGTACTGCCTCCTAACTTCGATTCGTCTAGCTCCATTTTTATCTATCCTGGAAAAGCTAAAGAAGGCTACAGAAGGCCTTGGTACAATAGATCCTGATTCTCTTTTCCCTTAGCCAAATCCATCTGTCTTTGAAAGAGAATTTCTCCCTGTCCATCTAGGGGTGGTGGTTTGGATGAAATGGATGTTAATGGCATGCAACTAAAATGGGGTTGCTTAGGCTTACTTAAACTCACTGTCAGAGTAGATATATTGTTCCCTATATTTTGCTCGCATGCCTGATAACATCATTTTAAATCTTTGAGTGGATGAGGGTAGTTGATCCTTCTTCCTTTGGTGGGTATTAGAAAGTGGGTCTTAGTGGTAGGTGGCAGTCCTTTGGGTAGGCAGCTCAAGGCTGGATCGTTGTGGCTTGTCTGGGCTAGTGTTCCCAGGAAAGGAGACTTTGCAAAGTGCCACCCTTGGTATTGTTACGTTTCCTTCTATCTAGTTGAATCCCTGTAGGAGGGACTTGCTCTTGTCTGTGATGGCTTTGATAAAATATCCCTCATTAATGCCACTTTATATTTACAGTGTGTCACTGGAGACACACAAGGCTTCATTTAGTGACTTGTGTGTCGAGACAAGCTTGCATTATTTGCCTGGGACATTTTGGAAGAACAAGAGACCCATTGAGCAATCTTTTGAAATGAACAAATACGAAAAAGGGGGGAATAAAAGAGCAGGCAGTTCTCTGGAACAAAGAGCTTTATTCATATGTATGTTGTACATGCTCTATCCAGTTTTCCCCAATGGCCCTCTTGGTAAAGGGGAGTGGGATTGGGAAGAAGTAAACCGGTGTGACACTTTCGCTTCCTCCCTTCCTGACTTCTCTGCCTTTTGGAGTTGGTCCGAGAGAAGATGAATCCAGGACACATAGAATGCTGGTCTTCCTGAGCTCCACTCCCAGCAGAGAGAGGTGACTGGTTCCTCTACTTAAGAGATACTTCTCAAGACCCACCTCCTAGTTCAGCATTTCACATGGAGAAAGCGCTACCTGTTGAGACGGATGATCGTAGCAGGAAGAGATGACACTTTTGTATGACATCTGATAGCGAATGCAGGCTAAGGTGTTTTGCAATTGCAATATTAGCTCTTTATTTTATTTTATTTTATTGCATTGTTAGACTTGCCACTTGAAAACCAGGTTCTCATGTGTATTGCCTTTCTTATATATAACATTACTCTTTTTGGAGTTTATAGCGACTTTTGCCCGTACCTGGTAAATTTTAGCTTCATGCACGGTGAATTTTTAATGCTTCTTGCCCTGGAGTTTTGGCTCACTAAACAATATTCAGGCTTTAAAAATTTTTCATATCATTGTTACGAATGTAAACCATCTCAGACTCTTTAGTTTTCTTTCTGTGTATGATAGTTTTAAAATGCTGTATCTGCCATGTGGAACCCTCATTTGCACAAAAAGTAACTTAAATTGAGTCAAGGTAATCAACATTATGATATTGAAAGAAAACTTCCAGTATTAGAAGAGAGAACTAAAGGGAGATAAAGCCATAAAATCCTATTTCTGTATATATTCAGTTAAGAAGAATATTACTGACCGCTGCACTGGGCATTTATTAACCAGGAAACGCCAGCATGGAAGGGAGAAATCACACAGCGACATCTGTTGCAGAATTGAAAATTTGCTGCTTTGAGTTGGTAGCTAATTAGTCCCATAAAAGCTTCTAATGGTACGTGTCAGAAGCATATATATTGTATGTATACGCACAGACAGATGTACATGGTCATTTCTTTGTAAATAAAACACTTCAGGGATAAGGAGGTCTTTCTTAATTTCACTTTTGAGGAGCCTGTGATATTCATGGACTAACAGAAATTTAACGATGGTAGAGATAATTTATTTCCGTCTTCTCACTTGATAATTGGTGAAGAAACTTTGGCTCAGAGATTAAGGGACTTGCCTAAAGTTACACAATACATTAGTGACCACCAGCACTAGAACCCAAGCCTGCCTCCTACCTAGTCAAGGGTTTTTTTTCCATTAACTTCGCTTTCTCCTCCATAGACCAGTGATGCCTAGGAAGGACTGCGGTGTCGTTCAAGATGTATTTCTGCTAAGAACATTTTAGAATTTGGAGGCTTCAGGAGTAATTATAGCTCTAGAAACCTTTGGAATTATGAGAATATACCTGGGCGGAGGGGAAGGGACTTGTCTTTATCAGGGTCTTATTTAGTGTTAACAAATGACTCTAAAATCTTTGGACTTAATTGGCCGTACACTGGAATCGAAGAGCATAGTAAAAGCTGTCTAAGAAATCCTTGTCAGGGGGAGTTGGGGACTTTGTCCATGGTCTGTGTTTAAGCCGAAGTAGATTTATCTCAGCCAGATCCAGATTTGCCTTTTTTTCAGCATAAACATGTAAGATTCTTCCTACGAAAGATAAGAAGCTGGCATCAGAATTAGGACGTTGTCAGTTAGGGATCAAAAGCAGTCTTGGGATTTCCCAGCAGCAGTTTGACCCTTGGGGGTGTGGCTGATAAGAATGATTATTATTAGGATCACTAGTAATCATATTACTATTAGGATCACTAATTAGTCATCCTAATAATAATACTATTAGTATTGCTAATAATATTACTACATTGCTGGTAGTAATATTAGCATCCCTAATAATGATAATTACAATAATAACTGACATTTAGACAACACTTTCAAGTTTTGTAACAAGCTTTCTATACATTGTCTCCTTGACTGCGTTGACAAGCAAGTCCAATGCTTTACTCAGTTGGTTTAGATAAGGAGGAGAGGAAGGGGAGAGAGGGATTGTTGAAGTGTAAAGTCACTGGGTAGCAGATAGGCTACTAGGGAAGCTAATCAAGCGCAGAGGATGAGATCGCAGCCTGGCTTGGGCTTGTCTTGGAGTGTTGCTTAGATTCTGACTTGGATAGATTAGGGCTTTGGTTTGAGTTAGTTTTGTTTGTTTGGTGGGAAGTGATGCTTTATCGTAGTACTTAAGCCTGGTTTTATAAGTATGAAGAAATGGAAGCTGGTCTTAGGATCATTGATCTGGAGCTGGATGTGATCAAGGGACCTTAGAGACCACAGAATTCAATTCCCTGATTTCACAGAAGAGGAAAGCAAGGCCAGGGAGATTCTTTTCCATGCTGTCTCCTCCCCAGTCTTCAGTTTTAGTTGCTTTGTTTTTCCTTGATCAATTTAGACATTTCCATCTATATGAAGTCTTCTTACCTGGAAAAATAATATTAGGGGTAGAAAATTTAATAATAATAATAATAAAGTTGATATATTTATAGAGTGCTTTGTTGTTTAGAGAGTGAAGTATATAGTTGCCGGTATTGTTATCCTTATTTTACAGATGTGGAAACTGAGGCGCAGAGAAGTTAAGTGACTAAGGTCGCTCAGCTGGCAAGCAGCAGGAAGCTGCAGAAGAATGGTTCTAATGACGGGGTCTTTCTGGCTCTTTTAAATCCAGAGTTCTTTCTGTATGCTGTCCTTGGCATGGTTTACCTTAGTTTAGTGGTTGGGAGACATTTTAATGATATGTTAGTATTTTAAAATTTCAGCGGCATTTATTTGTCTTTATGTTTGTAAATGTAAGAAACAGTGAAAACAAAAGAAAAATGTGTTTGTTCCCCCCTTTTGCCAGTTTGGACTGGCCATCCTAAGTGTTTACATTCCATATTTTATAACCAATGTAATTACAAAATATTTGGTACTTGAGGCCCATATGAAAAATGTATATTTTGTGGTTACTTTTTTTTGGAGGGCAGGAGAGGAGAGAAAAAAAGAGACTTAGCTACGTTTAGCAGTACATTTCTGCATTTATTTTTAAAAAGTATAACTTTTAAATTTAGTCCAAAGTGTTGGAATGCTTTAGTGGTAATCCTCTGAGCTTTTTTTTTTGTCCTATTAAAAGCAGTTGGCTCCATTTTCAGAGAGGTTCATGGGATGTGAGTTTTTAGAAAAACAGGCTTTTTCTTGAGCATTGTATTTAATGTGGACCATAAATCTGAAGTATTTGATTTTCTGGTTTCTAGCCAAACAAGTAATTACACATATGATGGTTTAGTGGGGTACGAATTGAGCTGGCCAGGTAAAAGCTTCCTGCGTCTCTCCTGGGGAACTGGACCCGATACAAGAAAGCACAAAGGAATGCCTACATTGAGTGTTTGGGGAGTGCCACCAAAATCAAATAAAAAGCTTTTGTTTGGAAACCATCAATGAAGGAAGGAACCCACTGGAATGTTTGTAATTACAAGTGGTACCTCCTTGTTTAAATTTCAGAAGCCACAGTTTCTTTTTTCAGAGGTTTAAATTGCATGCTCCAGCCAGCAGCTGCTGTTGTGGTTAATGGGCAGTTTCTCTTTGAAGATCTTCCAGTGCTGGCTCTAAAAGCTTTGGTACAGTTGACTCCCAACTAGGGTTAGAAGAGAGAGGTGTGGATATTTACGTTTATATACAGCCAAGTGATCCGTGACCTGCATTGCTCAAAAAGAGAAACTTTGGACAAGACAGAGGTGAATCAAGTAACTTTTTCTGAAAAAACTTACTAACAAAAGGATGCCTGAAATGGAGGCGTATGATAATCAACTCTTACTGGCCTAAGAAAGTGCTTGCAATTGAACCAAAAAAAAAATGTTTTGCACTGGTTTTGTTGGAATGTAATCAATTGACCTCAAATTTTGATTTAGCTATTTCAGAAACATTATGTAGGCTTAAAATGCAACGGTCTGAGAGAGAAGCTGCTTGGTCCACTAATGATAACCATAACAACACCAGTAATAAAATCGACATTTTCGAAGCATTACCTCATTTCAGCCTTCCAAAGAACACTGTGAAGAGGTACTACAGATATTCCCGTTTTATAGTTGAAGAAACTGAGGCTCAGAGATCTTGATATTTTGATTATATATGATTTGTTTATGGCTATACAGCATTGGTGTCAGACATGGGATTTAAACCCAACTCCAGGATGAGGTGTGCTATGCCAGGTCTGCTGACTTGTGAAAGGCCCTAGTACAAGTAGCATTTTTCCAAGGCTACAGCTTTGAGTGCCCGTTCCATCATTAGCAATCAACATCACCGTATGAAGTCATTAAGTCGTAGAATCTTAGTAGTTCAGAACAATGACTTCCCTTTACATTACCCCTGACTAGTAGTCATACAAACCTGTGCTTAGATATTTCCAGTGATAGAAGGAAAACTCACTATTGTTTAAGGCTTCATTTTAGAATAGTTTTCTTACCTTATTTTCCACTGAGCCAAAATTTACCTCTCTGAAAATTAGAACCATTTTTCTTAGGTCTACCTTCTGTGGCCAAGCAAGAACAAGTCTAATCTTTCTTCTCCTTGACATCCACCAAATACTTGACTATAGTTTGTCTTGTACTAAGTTTTCTATCCTTGGGGCTAAAAACCTCTCAATTCCTTTGACTTCTTTTATGCCATGGCTCCTTCCCATCCTGGTCACCCTCCTTAAGAGCTGTGCTCAGAAAGTTCACATCATATATATTCCCAAATGTACACAAGCAGTATGCTTAACAACTCTGTCACGTGGTTCTGGTTCATAGTAACTTGGAGGCTATTTTGTGCAGTACATCCTCCTAATAACTAAGATTCCTTGAGAGGTGGCGTATACTTAATTTATGAGGAAAATTGAGTGGTGAGAAAGAAGCTTTTCAATTCTGAATTTTATTTATAAATTAAGTTTGAAATGTTCCATAAAATTTATAAGTTTAACCTTGTCATCTACAATTAAGGAAACTGAGATCCAGAGGGGTTGTGACTTACGCTGAAAACCAGAACTTTTACTCTGTATTACCAATAGTTTGTAATTCTGTTCGTTTGGTTAGAAACCAAATTTAGCACATCAAAAATCCAGCCCATCATTTCTCTCAAATAGCTGCCACTGATTCCCAATTTCTCTGTTATTTTGACTGATACTATCTTCTTCAAAATCCTGGGTCTCAGGTTTGGAGTCCTTGCTAATTGCTGTGCTTTCCATATTAACTGCTCTCTGTTTGTAATCTAATAGCAAATTGGGCTGATCATTTCCTAACCACACCCCTTCCTTTCTTCTTCATTTTTGTAGCTGATCCATAATTATATCAATTTCAGGTGCCTCAGAATTTGCTTCTAGGCTCACCACTAATTTCTCTATCATGTCTTAAACAGTCACCCCAATCTTTCCTTCCATTTTCAGCCCAGTCCAGTCCTGACCCTGACCCAGACCTACTGTGATTGGAGTGACTCCAGTGAAACTGAGGAAGAAGGAACAATCTCTTGCTGGTTTCCATTGGACAAAATTGTATCTTGGTCTGTTTGGTCTTTTCTTCATGACTTCTTCTGTTTTACAGATGGAGAATAACTGAGAACTCTCCTAGCCTACTTTGAGGAGTAACACCTTATCTTAAACCTATCATGAAAACAAATTTCACCCTCATTAACATGCAGTATTCACAATACACCCAAATCCTGGGATTTCCCATTCTGGTTTGCAGATTTATGCATAAAAGTTTTTTTTTATGCTAGGCATTTCTTTGCCATAACATCTTGATATTTTGATTATATTTTTAATGAAGATTTTAAACTTTAAAATGTTGAGAATTTATTGTGCATGTGCAGTAGACAGTGTTTGAACATTGAGCTTTACTGCTGCATTAAAATAGTGTAATTGGCTTAAAAATTACAAGTTGAGAAAGCAAGGCCTGCAGGGAAGACCATTAAGGCCACCTGGAAATACGGAGGCTGCTATGGGTCAAAAATCTCAGGTACTTTGCTGGGAGCTACTGTTCTGGGCACAAACTAGCAAAATGCATCTTGTGAAGAGGAGAGGGCAGAATCCAAGGGAGACTGGTACCAGATTGAGTGTTAACTCTTCTCATATTTCTTGCCTTAAATGACTAAGAAACACATGTTTGGGGAACTGTGCCCTGATGGAAGGACAAGTCTCTGAAGTACTGGTCTGCATCACTAAATAAATATTTTCAACAAATTAGGTTTCAAAACAACACTCCATAACTATCAACAGTCTTCAGCAGATTTTGGAACCTCATGGTAGGGCTCTCACTTTGGCTGCTTTTTTTTTTCCTTCTTTTTTTTTTTTTTAACAGTGGGGCGATATCCAAGAAAGTGAGTTCTGAAAGCCACCAAGGAAAGCTGAAACGTTCATTACTCTGTCTGAGCACACACTTTGGTTTGAAAGCTCTTTTCACAGGTGTTATCTGGAAGTAGTATTTGTCACCATTCCGTCCCCATTTATTTTTTAGCTCAATACTTAGATTGTTCATACGTTTCAGTCATGTCCAACTTTTTGTGACGCCATTTGGGGTTTTCTTGGCAAAGATACTGGAGTGGTTTGCCATTTCCTTCTCCATGTCATTCTACAGAGATGAGAAAACTGAGGTAGGCAGGGTTAAGTGACTTGTCCAGGGTCACACAGCTAGTACGTGTCTGAGGCTGCATTTGAACTCAGATCTTACTGACTCCAAACTTGGTGCTCTATTTGCTGCGCCATCTAGCTTCCTTAATACTTAGATACAATAAAATACATTTAAAAAGTTGAGATTTCACCCATGTGGGCATTCCTTCCATGCCTTACTAAATGGTTTCTTGAGTCACTGTTTTCAGACACATTCTTCATTTGGGTGGTCAGCCATCTTCTGATGAAGATCCTTTATCTCATGATAAGGTTGTTCTTCAGCTTGTCCATTGTTAGGAGGTCATATGGCATAATAATTAAAAACAACGTGGGGGTGTAGTTGTATCATAGTGCATTTTAGGAGAGTTAGAAATGTCTGTGTTGGTGAAGTCTCAGAACGAAGATTCAGGTAACTCTAGCAGAATAGTGTTTCTTTGTCCCTCTGCCATATCTGGCTGTGAACACTAAGCTGGGGACAGTTACGGAACATCACTCGGATGCACCTTTCTGAAGAGAAAAGAACATTGCTTTATTTTTCTTGAAGAAACACCTAAACATTGGGATCTTTTGAAACAGAAACTCCCCCAATTAATTCAGTACTGAATCGTTTGCCTCAGTGGTTTTATCTTTTGAAAGGTTCAAGTAGAGATTAAATTAAATGACCCTGAACTATACCTTTCTCTGCCTATTTTGTGCAGGTGCCATCATTGCAAAATGAGGTCTTTAAAAAAGTCATTTTTGTGGGTAATCAGATTGATTGTTGGCTAGTCCTTTTTTTCCAAAGCAAAACAATCACTGAACCAGACTAGGAAAGGAGGAGATGATGTTTACCTTGTAGAACAGTGAGACTAAAAATTTAATTTAGAAATTACACTGCACCAGGAGTCAGAAGACTTGAGTTCAAATTGTAAGTTAGATACTTATTAGCTACATGATCCTGGATAAGCCACTTAACCCTCTGGCTAGATGCTTCAGTTTCCTCATGTATGAAATGGTGATAATAGCGTCCACGTCCCAGGGTTGTTGTGTGGATGAAATGAGATAATGTTTGTCAAGCTCTTTGCACACCTTAAAGCATTACATAAATATTACCACTTCCACCCCCACCACCACTATTACTGTAAGCAGTGTGAGATCTGATGTATACTTAAAATGACGTTGGTTTTGGTTGTATAAAATTTATTTTTATTAGAGCACAATGCTCATAAAGTATGTTATTGGTTAGGAAGCTGCCGTATATGCTTAGCGTCACATCTTTGCATTAGTAGCAATTACCATTCATGTAATAAAATTTCTCCGGATACTAAGAAATATCAGGATTGGAAGGGTTCGCGAAGGATGTATTCATCCAGGAGGTAACACTGAAAAGAAAAACAGCATTCAGACCACTCGCTGAGATCACACCTCTGGACGAATTTTCTTTGGGAATCAGTAGAATCACCTTGGTGAATCTGATGTGGTGATTCGATGCTGTACTGGTGGGCACATAATGATAGATGCTTTTTGAGAGGGTTCAAGTATCATTTATTGAAATTATAACATGTCTTACCTAACTTTTAAATCTCAGTGCAAAAACATGCCTTTAAATATATTTATCAATAGGGCTTGAGTGGAAGAGCCTGAGCGTGGTCTCTTGATGGAAATTAGGTGGGGCTCATTATCAAGTTGGCAGTAAGGTGATGAATTTTTTGTCTCAAATACCATTCACTGAGTCATGCAGGGATAATGATATGTTCCTGGAAGGAGTTCCAACACTAAAAAAAACATGGATGCCTGAAGTATGTATTAAATGAAGTATATAGATAGGAGTACTGCCAGTTCTTTTCCATTATTTTTCAGGCATGTTGAGTTCTCAGTTGGGTTCTGTCATTTGACTGTGGCTGTATACAGTGTTTTCATTTGGTTTTATTTTCACTTTAGATGCTTTTCTCTTTCATGTCTGAATCACCTTTCATCTTGGATGATAGTTCCAAATTGCTGTCATTCACCAAACATGGTAAGCTAATTTACATATGCTAGGCTGACTTAGGAAATCGAAAAGAAAGGTCTAGACACGATTTGGGTCCGTCTTTTCATACAGACTCTTGTATGATTATAGACTAGCTTCACCTTGCCTCCGACTAATAACTCTTATCCAATTGGAGGTAGCCTTCATAAGAAAGAAAAGTTGCCTTTTGTCTGTTAAATTACAGTTAATATCCTCACTAATCCTATTTACCATGGAAGGGTTAACACAGCCTTTGGACTGGTAAGCTTTTAGACTTATCAGCCACCTTGTTCCTAACATATATAGCTTTATAGCAGTTAATGCAATTGGCCTATTTTCATTTGGTACTGACAGAAAGCGTTAGGGCATGTAGCTTTTACTGGGGCTTGGAGAATGTGGGCTTAGCCATTGTCTTGTTCAAAGTTTATAGAAATGAAGATCCTTGGCTTAAAACTGTGTTTCCTGCTTATGTCATGCTGTGCCTGGACCTTTAGGAGGGATGGGTATGTTTAGGTACATTTAATTATTGTGGAACTGCTTGAGGTAGAAGGTAAGTCCATCTTTCATTAAAGGACACATACCCACTAGGCAGTGGATAAGACGGAACCAGTTTCTATCCCTGAACATGATATGGATTGAAGTCATTGTGGAAGTGGTATCAGCATGTTAGCGATGAGGTAACAAACTGAGAAACTTATCGACTCCCACCATCAGCCTCTCTCTACCTTAGCTTACACCAGAGGCTTGTCTCAAAACTGATATATATTCTCAGAAGAGACATGGTGAAAATAGGGAAATTTAAACCCCAGGGTAACAGTTTTTCCTGCGCCGTAATAAAGATATATGTCGAGTCCGTGGCTACAGGATCAAAAATAGATCATAGTAATCGGATCAAGCGTGAGAAACTGCTTGTTGCAGTGTCTCTGTTTTTTAAATGAGATGGTTAGCCAGCCTGTTTTGTGGAGATGCTTACACCATTTGTACTAGTAATGTCCGATGTTTCTGCCAGATAATAAGTTGTTAAAATTAAGCTTAAATGAGCAAAATGATCAGATATTTAATTGGAAGGTTTTTTTTTCCTTTGACTTTGTGTTTGTGTGTGTGTGTGTGTGTGTTCATTAGGAAGATGAGAAAGCATGAGCATGAGAGTGTGTGTGCTTTCCAGCGTTTATTTTTAATTTAGGAGAAGTTTGGAGTTTGTACTTTACTGTGAATATAGAGGTGGAACCTTTTCTAACTGGAGTTTATTGCTGTAATATTTTTTTAAATGCATTTGTGACATTGATATATTTGTGACCTTGAAGAGACATTTTTTAAAAGCTATTTTTCTCACTACCACATGTGATAACTTTGGGGAAGCCGTCAATTTTGATCCCTAATCAGTAATTCCAACACCCTGACAGTGTTGGACAGGGGAGGAGGACCTATCATAACTTGTTTTTTATGGCTTATTCCTAAAGAGCTCTCTTCAGCTCACATCCATCTATTTAACCTTCCGTTTTCCCTGCCTAAGGCATGTAGGCAACTTGGTCCATGCCTTGGTTCTTTAAATGCTCTGAGTTATGGAGAATTAAGAGTACTTTATCGATGTTTTCCTGGCAGCTATATAGCTATATATTGTCTTAGGTTACACAGTTATATTTGCTTAGGCATTTTGTGTGGATTAGCTCAATTAGTTTAGGTTTTGAGAAGAATGATATATCTTCCTTGCTTACCAAAATATGTCATATTCTGTTTCTTGGTAGACATTTTTCTAGGGATTACCTCCTTAGAGAAATACTGCATGTGAGAAGCACATAACCAATCCTCTTTCACCAGCATTACCTCCAGTAAATGTATCAGTTGCAGTGTGGGCCAACTGACAAGCAAAATAGATTTGATGCTTATATGCTAGAAAAATTATATATCTGAAATAAAATTTTTGTCAGCATGTTAGTATTGTCCAAGGAGAGGAAAAGGAGAGGAAAAGATTAGTCCATCAGTTCCATCTACTATAGAATTAGATGGCAAAGGCTTTGAAACACCCTGTTGGAAAAACAGTTACATCTAGGGCCTGTTTTCTGGATTACTTGTTTTCTTACTCTGGATGTTTGCATCAACACAAAATGATAGTTACTTAAATTACCCACCTCTTCTGCAATGTTTTTACTCCTGAAACGTCCTCAAACTTGATAATCAGTTTCTGCTGAAGATGTATAAATCAGGTCATCGTAAGGACTATGACTTCAGGCAAAGGCACTAACAGAATGTTCACCTTCTCTAACCAAGAATGATCCCTATTTCCACATTAATATCCCAGTGATTATATCTCTTTATCCTTATTTCATAAGGTGAGTAGATAGAAAGTTGGATTTTAATAGAAGATATTTCAAGGTTCTAGGGTTTTTTTTATTTAAATGATGTCAGGATCTCTTAAGATGTTGATTTGTTCTCTTCCTCTGTACTTGGCGGGGGAGGAGGAGGAGACAGATAAGAAAAATAAATTTATAATCCAGTAATAATGGAAAGCTGATCAGAGTTATTCATTAAGTAAGTATTTATGGCGTTACCTGTGTATATAGCATTTAATTAGATATGGTGGAAGATACAAATAAAATAGAAAAAAGTATGCCCACATTTTAGGACAGACCACTTTGATAAGTTAGGGTGCATCCAAAAAATGGTGTAAGGGAGTTCAAGATCATGCCATTTGAGGATCAATTGAAGGAGGTGGGGAGGGAGATAAAAGAAATTCTTGTTAATTGAAAAAATTAATTAAAAAAAGACTACTTATTTAGGGATTCCTATCTAGGTACTGGTTAGACTAGATATCCTCTAGGGTCTCTTTCAACTCAGATTATATTATGTTAGGAGCTTTTAGCTTGAGGAGACAAGAAAACAGTGAAAATGTTAAGCAACAACAGTGCATAATGATAGAACCACTGAGAAAATATAAAGGGAGAGGATGGTTAGGGTGGATTGTGGTTAGTAGAGAAGACTTCTTTTATAGAAGGTGAGTCATGATGGAAGAGTGATAAATAACATGTTAGGACCAGAAGGAACTTTTAGAGATCACCTTATTTTGCAGAAGAGAAAGTTGAGTTACTTGAGAAAGTTATATTCTCAAGGTCAAAAAAGAATTCCTGGCAGACCAGACCCCACCACTTTGTATCCTAGTATGGTTTTGAAGTTTACACACACACACACACACACACACACACACACACACACACACACGTTCAGAAAAGTTAGTTGGGCATTTCAGGCAGGGAAAACAATTCAAGCAGATTCACAAGAACGAGCAAGGTATGCCTAAAGGTGAGGTTATGCTGCTCATGCCAATTCACACACACACACACACTCACACTTTTTTCAGGGGTAGGAATGCTGTAAGTGAATGAAAGGTGAGAGAAACATTTCATTTTAAATGATTTTGACTGTTAGGTTAATATAAACAGGAGACCTAAACTGGGGAATGATGAGAGATGAGTTTGGATAGGTTAACGGGAGGGTAAATAATGGAGGGCCTCAAATGGTAGGGTCAGGAGCTTAGATGTGATATGAAATCACTTCTAGCCAGTTCCTTGTATCTGCAGTGGTTCTTGAGCTTCTGACATTGAATCCAAAGCAATATTCAAATGAACCTTGTAGTTATCCATGTATTTGATCTAATGAAGGAAAAATAACCTTGTTTAACTTAAACTTGAAGATGGGTTTGGAAAAGTATGCTGCTTTTAAAAAACAAATCCCGGTACAGTATAGGGAACAGTCATGATGGCAGGAGGAATCTAGGTCAGCTTCACGGCAACTCCCATTCTTTTGGTAGATTAATTTTTGCCACCCTGGTTTTCAACGTGCTGTGCAAAGTCTGGAAAAACTGTGCATGGTTCCTTAGTGAATATTAGTCAGCAGGGGGCAGGGAATTAAATTGATGTGTGGGAGCATTTTGATTTACAGTTGAGTAGTGAGAGTGTAACTCAGCCCTAATATGGCAACATGCTGTGTTGTAGTCTGCATTTCCTTAACTCTTCAGTATAAAAGCAACACATCTATATGATATTCTGCATATCAGTTGTGGTTTATGACTGGTCTGTTCTTGTAGGTAAGATCATTGGCCTGTAGGATTTAGACTTAGAAGGAACTGTTGATGATTGGATCTTTGCAGTGATGGGCCATTGGATGAGTTTCACTTCCTGAGATGCCCTCGACTAAGGGAAAATTAAGTCACTTATCTTGTTCATTGATGGTAGTAATTTCTAAGAGAAACTTGTGAGAGTGGTTAGGTCAGCATATTGATATTCACTTTGTTTTAGTAAAATAAGGCTGTTGTGGGGATCAGATGAGATATTTAATATAGAATGTGTTTTGCAAACCTTAAAGTATTGTATGAATGCTGGCTATTATTTTTATTTAGTAGATTTTTTTCCACTTAATATATTTAGTAGATTTTTGTTGCTGTTAAGGTTGATTGAACTGTTTATTCTCCCCTTATTTTTCTGTAAAGTTATAATTTTTAAATTTTAATATAAATTTAATGAAATTTTAATTTTAATGTAAAATTATAAAAAAAGCAAGAATTTCACAAATATTTCAGTTTGCCCTTTTGTTTATTGTTTGAAGAATTATCTCTTTTGGCCTAAGTGGGAGGAGAGCTTATCCAGTATTCAGATGAATAGCTTCTTCTTTGTCCTTAGGGAGCTAAATCTTGAAGGTTAAGGCTACATGATTGTATTGCCTCATGCCAATTCACATTGTTATCTTTTTTTTTTTTTTTTGATGATGCTAAAAGTGAGTGAAATGTGAAAGAAGCATTACTCATTTTAAATAGTTTTGACTGCCAGGTTAATGTGACTCTTAAGCAGAGCTTCATGAGCTCTGTCCATAGTAACTGCTTTTAACTTTGATTTAAAGTTCTTAAACATTCTGAATTGCTTCACCTAATCTTTTTATACTGAACGTACACATTTCAGGCTCTTTTTTATTTTAAATCCCTAACTGACAGCTGCTCAACAGCATAGGTTTTTTTTTTTTTTTTTTACTCTGATAGTTTTAAGAGTTTCTGAGAGAAGTTGGGAGTGACTAGACATACTGACTGACATCAGCTCTGTTGAGGTGTTGTGGGTTTGGTTTGAAGATGGCTAAACAAAAAATAAGAAGAAACTATTACAGTCATTATTTTGCCCCATGGCAACGGTTGTGAAACCTAATAACCTAATTAGATAGCTTATAGAAGAACCTGTAAAATATCTTCCAGACTTCTCCATAAAGATTTGGAGTACTCCATTTAAGAAAGAATTTTTCATTTGTTGTCCCCTTTGTTTTCAATTTATTAAATTTTAAAGAATATTAGCATAAAAAAAGACAAGGGCATTGTAGTTTCACTCTAACATTGTCCTGTCCATGGGAGTCCATTATGTATATTGTGATTTAAGTGATGTAAGACAGGTACTTCCATGACTTCCAGTAGCCCCAAATCCCTAAATATTACCATCTGTTCTGGGCTGGGCCGGGTTCAGGCCCTTGGAAGTTATATTTGATAGTGGAACAAAATGAGACGTTTGTAGGTCATTGAGCAGCTAACACAAGGAGATATATTTAGGCATAGCAGAAGGATATTCAACAAAGATACGCATTGAGGACAGTTGCATTGATTCAGTTGAACCATATGCTCCTTTGCCTGCGTTGCCTTTTGTTTTCCACTAACCAAGTGTTAGAGAGAGGGCCTGGAGCTCCTTTTTTGTACTGAAGTGACCAGGAAGAATCTTCAACAGCCTGAGCCTTTAGTCTGCTGAAGCATTCAAGTCTCAAGGATGGTTTCAGTACAGTTTAAAGAAAAACAAGCTTAACTTGCATGAAGGCAAGGGTGAGGCTGTTGCTCTTACACTGCACCTTCTCCAGGGTGTGATGGTATTATGTGAATGGTTTTCCACAAATTGTTCCCTCCATTCTTGTGCCTTGTAAATGTTGGATGTGGCGTTTTGGGCCCAAGGATGGCCGTCCGCATGATTTACCTTTTATGGCAAAGTAGAGGATGTTTACAGTTTACTGAAGGAACTGGAAAATATGAATATTAAGTTACTGACGGTAGCTTTTATAGATTGTGGAGAACAGGAGAGGCTCAGCAGGACTAGAGAAAGGGAAGTGTTGGTCTGATTTTCAAAGAGAAAGTGGATGGAATGTGAAAACTATAGGTAAGGAACATGCTTCAATTCCTGACAAGATTCTAGAATATGTTATTAGCTTTGTAAGTAGAGGTAAGTCATTTACCTTATAGGACCTCAGGCATCTCTTTATAACTAAATTACAGGTGGAATGGTGACTTGCATTGGTAGAGAGGGAATTTATGCTGGAAATTTGTTGTAATGAATGAAAGTATAGGTCCAGACCACCTACCCTCCCGCCCCCACCCCGATTTCTTATTAAAGGGATGCTTAGTGAAAGGGATCCTAAACAGGGAGAACAGGTCATGGCAGACCATCACCTGATTTCCTTTTTTTGTCAAAATGGTGGAGGACAGAGTGGCATTATGGATAGGAAGCTAGCCTCAAAGAGCGGAAGATCTGGGTTCAGCCACTCATCTCTTCTGACACATATTGAATGTGTGATCACCTTGTGCAAGTCATTTCACCTCTCAGTGCTGCAGGCGTATCTCTAAGACTAGGCCTTGAAAAGAAGGTGCCCACCCGCATTAGTAAAGGGAGTTTTCTTTGCTAATGACATTATAGGTCCAGTCATAGTCATGGAAATTCCATAGGTACAGTTTGACTAGATTCTAGTGAAGCACTGTGAATGAGATAGAGAGATAGGGCTAGTGAAGAGTAGAGTGTGGTGGATTTAGGACCGGTTAGACCCAGAGTAGAGTAATTAATGGTTCCTTGTCCACTTGGAAAGATGTCTTTAGTGGAATTCTCCAAGGAAATGTGATGTTTGACAATTTTATCAATGATTTGGATGGTGGCTTATTGAATTTGCAGATGATACAAAGCCCAGAAAGATAGTTGACACATTGGATGAAAGAGTCAAGATATTTGACTCGGCCCAGGATTCTGGCTGCTAAAATATTAGGCTGAATCAAATAAGATGAAATGTGATAGATATAAGTGTAAAGTCTTTGGGTTCAGCATTTAACTTCCTAAGTACGAAATGGTGGATGCATAGCTAAAGAGCAAATTGGGAAAAAATGACTGGCGTTTTTAGTGGACTTCGGTATGAGTCAACAGTGTTGTGGCAGCCAAGGAAATGAATGCATTCTCAGGCTGTGTTTAAGAGAAGGAGAAATAGCTAAGACTAGGGAAATGATAGCCCTGTTGTACTCTGAGGGATAGATGACATTTGTCCGTCAGGGCACAATCATGATGGAGTTCCATCTACTCTGTGCCAAGTGCTGTGTTAAGTGTTGGGGATATAAAGAAAGGTAGAAACAGTCCCTGCACACATTTTAATGGGGGAGATAACAGGCAAGTTACTATGTACAACATAAGCTATCTACTTGGTAGTTGGAAGGTCATCTCCGAAAGGAAGGCATGAGCATCTGGGGGAACTGAGAACAGTTTCCTGCAGAAGGTGAGATTTGAGCTGAGCCTGGAAAAAAGCCAGAGAAATTTAAGAGGTAGAGGTGAGAAGGGATTGCATTCCAGGCATGGGGGACAGCCAATGCAAAGGCATGGAGGTGGGAGATGGAGGGCTGTGTGCAAGGATTAGCAAGTAGTCCAGTGTGGTTAGCCTCTGTTTGAAGACTTCCAGTGAAGTGGAAGCTCAGGTGGCAGCCCATTCCATCTTTGGATGGCTCTAATTTTGGGAAGGACACTGGATTTGGGGTCAGAGGTCTGATTTTTAAATCCAAGGTCTGCAACTCACCTGTGTGACCACGGAGAATTGGACTAGATCAATGGTGTCCCACCCAAGTAGAAATGGATCACTGAGGGCTACCTATTGACTCAGAAAACCAAAATTAGCATTATGTATGTCCTGTTGTACTTTTATTTATTTTGTTAAATATTTCCCAAATACATTTTAATGAATGGAGTTGGGGGAAGGCACCAGGACTGGAGTTTTGACTCTGACAACCTCTGAGCCAGATGGCCACTAAGATACCTTCTGCCACTGAATCCATGACCCCTAACATCCTTCTATCAAACCTAAGTCTATCACTTTGTCACTTGTCTACTTCTTTCTCAAAATTGCTCCTAGTACTGCCCTTTTAGAGCAAGCTGAATAATCCCTCCTCCATGTGGAAAGCCCTCCATGTTCTTGAACACAGCCATCATGACATAACCCACCTAACTATTCTTTCCTAACCCAGGAAAAGCATCCCTTCTTCATATGCCTTTATCTCCAGGCCCTTCACCATGCTGGACACAATCCAGCTTATCATTATTAAAGTATGGTGCCTAGAGTATGATCCCCTTCCTTCCACTCAGACAACCACTGCCCTGAGTTCAGACTCACATCACCTCGGTGAGGCAGCTGATGGTTTAGTGAACAGAGCACTGAGCCCGGACTGAAGATAACTTGATTTCAAACAACTAGTTATTTATTATGGTTTATTACATATGTGCATATATATGCTTATTATTATAGAAAAGGGGACTCTTGTTCAGGTGTGGGTTGGACTAACTGTCTTTTGAGGTCCCTTCCAGTTTTGTGACCATTTGGATACTTTTTATTGCCTTAAATTTGAACCTCAGATTAGAAAAAAAAAATAGGGCTGGGACTTAAAATTTTGAAGTGGAAGAGACCTTAGAGATCATCTAGTCAGATCCTTTCAGTTTACTTATGAGGAAATTGAGTCACAGTGTGGTCCTGTGACTTCTCCAAGGTCAAAACAGTAGTCGGCTTAGGTGACATGGCAAGGACAAGAATCCAAGTCTCTTTATTCCTGGTCTAGTGCTCTTTTTGCTGAAAATGCTGCCTCCGTACATTTAGACTTACATGTGATTAAATATAAATGTCCTTCATTTTTCAAGGCTCCTTAAAGTGCTATTTCTTCAGTTTCTTGTTAACCAGAGACATCTTTTCCACTTTCTCTGTTTCTCTGTTTCTCTTCCTTCCCAGCTGGAATATGGATATAAATGCTGAATTACCCACACAAGACTACTAAAATAAGTAATTAGGTTCAGGTTTTCAGAATTGAATTGGAATTTGGCCAGGCAACTGGACTAGTAGCCTTTCAGGGTTGGTTAAAAGGAGATCATCAGTGATTCAGTGTCATGTATTCTTTAAAAGTGTGGTAGTGTTAGCGTGGAGCCTACTAACAGTGAACCCACAATTAGCATTGGTTTAGGAGATACAGCATCAGCCATATTAGTAGATATTATTCCAAGTCTTAACTTAGTACAGAAGAGAATATAGGGAACATGTCTGTTGGATAAACACAGATTGGGTAGTGGTTATTAAATGTGGAACAGGGGACTCTTAATTAATTCTCATTGTTTATAATAAATTTTTCTCCTTTGTTTCCAAGAACAAGAGTAATTCAGCGATATGATTGATAAATAAAACATAAAAGGTCAGTTGTGGTTGCCCTGGTAACTATATTTCTTAGGATCCTTGGGCAGATGTAGTATTTTGTTTGCCTTGAAATGTGTCCTGGGTGATTTACTGGAATTCAGACTCTGAATGTCATGACTTTTGTGTGTTTAAATTTCTAATGCATTCATTTAGGTGTGGCTGCTTTGTAGTTTTTTTTTTTTTTTTTTTGGTTTGCTTTTTTGTGTGGGTATTTTAGTGGGTATCCTTGAGTTTTCTTTTCTGGGACTGTGAATTTATTTCAGTCTAAGAGCTTTAAAGTCTAAGGCAAGGTATAAGATATTGAAATATTTTTGGAATCCACAAAATTTCTCAAAACAGGAATTAAAAAAAATTCTGTAGTCAAATGCTATCTTGTAAATTAAAGCCAGTTCAACAAATGTTCATTTAACACCTGCTTTGTGCAAAGAACTATACTAGGCCTTGGATAGCAACATGTAAAGGTCAGCCGTAACTTGATATTGCCCCTTATGGAGTTTATAGCAAAGTGGGGGCTGACTGTGGTAATATCACATATATGATGGTAGTCCCAGGTGATACATGAATGAATGAAAGAATTTATTACGTGCTTATTGTGTGCCAAGCACTGTGCTATGTTTTGGGACTGCAAATATAAAAAAAAAGCCCAATTCCCCTCTTCCCCCCAAATACAGAAAGTTTGTACCCTTGAGGAGTTGGCATAATCGGTGAGATTATACACTGAGGGTGCCTTGACCAGGGAAGAGAATTATGGTCTGGGAAGTTGCAGTGATGGTGAGTAGAGGAAATTCCTTAATTAGTCTACTTGCTTCAAGTCTCTCCCCTCTCCAGCCCATCCTACACACTTCTGCCAAAGCAATTTTCCTTGAGTGAAGATCTGCTTCATTGGATTCCTATTGCCTTTGGGATAAAATACAGACCCCTCTGTTTAGCTTTGAAAGCCCTCTATGCTATCCCTCCAGCCTTTCTAGCTTCATCGGACAGTAGTTTTTGCAAATCAGCCTCCCAATCTCCTTGCTTTTCCACCCAACATCTCTCCTCTCAGTGCCTTTAGATTGGTCATTTCTCATGCCAAGGTAAGTCAAGTGCTCACCTGTCCCTGGCAATGAAGTCTTTCCACGATCCCCCACCCGCTTAATGCCCTGCCCACTCACTACTACCTTGTATTTAACTACTTTGTATATAATTGTATTGTTCATTTTATGCTGTATATATTTATACGTGTATTTTTCTCCTCGTGTTGCAAGCTTCTTATGAGTAGGGATTGTTTCATTCTATATGCTCACTTTCCTGGGGCCTAGCACATAGTAGGCACTTAATCAGTACTTGTTAATTGATTAAATAGAGCAGTCAGTTAATATACTTTTTCCAAAGCCTAGGCAGTAGTAATTTGATCACAGTTTTTGGAACAAGAGGCAAAGAAGGGTGTGAGAAAGGCAACAGGGCCTAAGATAGCAGAAGTGAAGTCCTCAGAGTTGCAGGACCCCAGGACGTGCCATAGCTCCTCCAAGGCGTGGTCTCTATAAGTTCCATTTGAAGCCTGAGAATGAAAGAAGGTCATGAAGGAAGGGGACAGGTCAGATAAGGGGAGATCATCTTTAATGGGGGAGATTAGGAACTAGCCTTCTGGGAAGAGGTGGTAATTGAGCTTTAAATGTTCAGGAAAGGGTTTGAAGCTTTTGAATTAAATCCATAAGAACAGTTATAGCAAATGCTTCTTTTTTACCAGCTTTGTGATTATATGAATTACAGTGTTATGAGCCTCTGCCTTTTAAAATAAAACAAAAGGTTATTTATGATGCCCGTGGATGTCGAAAATGGGTGTCTTATCCTGCAGTAGTTACATATGGTAACACTGAACGGTACTGGGTGGTTCAGATACTTTTAAGTACCCGTTGGTTTTGTTTGTGTTTCTAGCGTTTGGAAGGCTTGCTTACATCTCTTAGGTCTTTTGTACCCTTTTTTGTGAATTGATTTTTAACTCTTTCCCAGATGTTTGCCATCTGTTTTGTTTATTTACCATTCTGTATTTTATGGGTATAGCCGTTCATTGCTTTTCAAGCATCTATTTTTCTCGAAGTTATTATTATGCAGAGGCAGCCTGTTATGCGATCTAGCTGCCCATACGATATATGTCTTGATTGATATTATTATAATAATTTTTTGGCCTGAATACTGGATTTCTTATATTTTGAAATATATGTTAAGTTGTGTATACTGATAAATTTCCAAGGAATCTTAGGAGTTGAACTTGTAGTGTTCATAATTTCATTTAGCTGTGTATTTCTAGATCTTAACCTTGTTGCATGGGGATTTATCTGTGCTTTTTCTGAGTCTACTAGGGTCTTATCAGTGACAGCAGTTATTTGAAGAGGAAGCCTATATCTGGTGCAAATAGCCTGTTTCTCTTTAACTTTGATTTTTGGGGATGGTCATTGATGTAAATGGGATTAGGCAAAAGATACGTAGCATTTGAAGCCTTGCTATTTTAAATATGTAAGCACAATTATGTATCGGCATGAATGGTACATAGAAATGTGATTGATTTAAATCTTTTAAGGCACGATACTTAATTTTACTCTGTATCGGTGGTATCTGAGTGACAAGGACCCTTAAATCAACTAGGTCTTTAATGAAATCAGCTTATTGTTTTGTGTGTGCCATCTGGACATCTGATTCAGTGTTGAAGACAGCCTCAAGTCTTTGATTGCCCTCACTCTTCACTTTGGTAAAAAATCTGTTCTTCCTTTCTGATCCAGCAAGCATTCATTGAGTACCCATCATATGCAAGGCACTGGATTGAGACTCTGGGTATACAAAACCGAACTGAAAACAGTTGCTACTTCCAGGGAGTTTACCTTCTACTGGAGCATTCAAAGTTTGGACAGATAAGTAGACACGATTATTTGATGAGGAAGAAAGTACCAACAAGTAGGGGGTTGAAGAAGACTTTCCCATAGGAGGTGGTATATTAGCTGATTCTTGAAGGAAACCAGTGATTCTGAGAGGTCCACAAAGAGGGAAGATGGAGTCCATTCTCAGCTTTGGGCACAGCCTGTGCACAGTTGCCAAGGTGGGAGACGTGATACTGAATTTGGGAAACATCCAGGAGGACAGTTTGGCTGCAGCATGAAGTGTGAGGGGGGATAGTATAAAATAAACGGGAAAGGTATTTCAGAGTCATACTGTGAAAGGCTTTAAATGTCCAACTGAATAGTTTTGTATTTTATCCTAATGATAATAGGGAGCTACTGAATAGGTCTTTCTTTGAAGTCACATGGGAAATTTCCTGGTTTAGGGGTTCTTAACCTCTTCTGTCATGGATCCCCGTGGCAATCTGGCAAAGCTTAGCGATCTCTCCTAGAATAATGTTTTTAAATATTCAAAATAAAGTGTACAGAATTACAAAGGAAACCAATAATATTGAAATATAGCTATCAAAGCATTTTTAAAAGGTTCAGGAGCTCCAGGTTAAGCCAGGCCCTATTTATTTAGTTCTTGAAAAATATGGTTGGGTTTTTTTTAATTGTTGTTGTTCTTAGAAATTCTTTCAGATCCATGGATAGGAGAAGAATTCATGATTAAACAAGGGATAGAGGGGAATACAAAAGATAAAATAGATAATTTTGATTACATAAACTTAAAGTTTTTGCACAGACCAATCTAATGTAATTATAGTTAGGAAGGAAAAACAGGTAAATGAAGGAAAAAAAAATCCTTGTAGCAAGTTTCTCTCATAAAGGTCCTACATCCAAGAGAAAAAACATTCAAATTTATAAAACTAAGAGCTATCTTGCAATAGATAGTCAAGGGATATTAATGGACAGGAAGTTTTCAAAGAAAGAAATCCAGCCTATCAACAACCATGTGAAAAAATATTCTAACTCATTAATAATTAGAGAAATGAAAATTAAACCAATTTTGAGGTGCTTATACCCACCAGAGTGGCAATGATGATAAAAGATAAAAATGAAAAATATCGATGGGGCTGGGGGAAGAAAAGGTATACTACTAGATTGCTGATAGAGATGTGAATTGGACCAGCCATTCTGGAAAGCATTTTGGAACAATGCTCCAAAGATTACAAAATTGT
Source organism: Trichosurus vulpecula (assembly GCF_011100635.1). Taxonomy (NCBI): domain Eukaryota; kingdom Metazoa; phylum Chordata; class Mammalia; order Diprotodontia; family Phalangeridae; genus Trichosurus; species Trichosurus vulpecula. The sequence goes on from NC_050574.1 coordinate 129,281,392, forward strand.
GCGTGTGTGTATGTATGTACGTACGTATGTATGTATGTGTATAAACATATATATATATATATTTATATGCTCTTTGACTTAATTGTATTACTGTTAGCCTATGTCCCAAAGAGAACAAAGAAATAGGAAGAGAACTTACGTCAACCAAAATATTTATAGCAATTTTTTTCCATAGTAGTCAAAAATTGGAAAACGAGGGAGTGTCCTATTGGATAATAGCTGAACAAATTGTATTTTTGAGTAGTATTGTGCCATAAAAAATGATAAAATGGATAATTTGATAGAGAACTATACATTCTTTTTATCAATTGAGGCAGAATGGAGTTAGCAGAACTAGGATGACTTAAACAACATGATAGAGAAAAATGATTTTGAAAGACTCGGAACTCAGATCAGTACAGTGATGAGCCAGGAATCCAGAGGACTGAAGACGAAGAAGCCATTCACTTCTTGCCAGAGAGGTGATGAATTTATAATGCAGAAACATATATTTTTGTGGCATGGTCAGTATGGGAATTTGTTTTGCAGGAGTATGAATGTTTATGATGAGGGCATTATTTATTTATTTTCCAGTGGGGGATTAGTGGGAATGACAGTTTGTAACTATGTGTAAAATAAATGAATTTATTGAGTTTTTAAAAAAAATACACTATTTTATTTTTTCCCTCAATTACATGTTAAATTTTTAAAAGTTTTGAGCTCTGTATTCTATCCATCCTTTCCTCCCCTCTCCCCTTCCTGAGAGAGTAAGCAATCCGATAGAGGTTTTTAATTTATTTTTATTTACATATAAGAAATTATCATTATTAGAAATGAGTAAGTAGACATGCCACTTAAGTATATGGGTGTATTGCATGGACCATGTTTCCTGAGGGATACATATTTATTTATCTTGGACTCCAGGACATTTGAGGAAAGAAGCTTCTGTAGGATTTGTGAGATTCAAAGGTAGTTTGATCATGGAAAGAAATAAGCAGAGAATTCCAGGTGAGAGGTATGGCTGTTGTGATCCAAGCCTTTTTTTTTAAACTAGCAGGAAAAGTAATGAATTATCCCCCTTTAACTGATGTGTGGAATTGCCTGCCATTTGACACTGTGAGGTGATGTTAATGTGACGTCTTAGTTGTGAACAGTGGTTAACTTCTGATCCAGATTCATGTTAAGGTTTTACCAGGAAATCTTTTGCCTTGTAAATATTGGTTAGTAGTAACTAGTCTACCTGTGATGCCAAAAAAATCGAGTTAATTTTTTCTGTGTTTGGAAAAATGTTCAGTTGCAATGAGTTTTTTTTTCCTAGACCACCATGCTGCTAGGCTCTCTCTTGCTGCCATCTGAGGGCGCTGGCTCAGGAACTTCAAATGGGTTTCAGTAGTGGCCTGAGGTAAAGCAGCATATTGAGGAGAAGGGCAGGGTAAGAGTGAAACAAGGGATTGTGATAGGGGAAAAAACCTGCAATCACAAAAGTTTAATTGTAAGTTAGTGATTTTCAGTTAACTGTGTTACCTCCTTCAATTTGCACGGATAATTGAGAGTTGACTTTATTCCCAGAGGATTTGTCCTTGTCGTATGAGCATATTTTTTTTATATTTAAATGACCAGAGTCCCAAATTGTGTTCCTATTGAGTAGTCATACAATGGTTGGATTGATTAAACCAGAGGTTTCAAATACAGGCACTCCTGAATGCAGTCAAACTAGATTAAGATATAACTGGGAAATATATGACAAGATAAATAAACTGTGATAAAACATATATAATATTGCATTTTAAAACTTAAATCAATATGCAACCTTCAGGGATCCTTCTATATGAATGAGGTTTAGTGGCCTTCGTTTCTATTTGAGTTTGATACCACTGGATTAAATTATATTGAAAAGTGAGAGTGAAGGTAAGAACTGTCTTGTATTCTTTTGTATGCCCCATAGTGCCTTATATATTGTGAGCACTGATTTACTATTTTTTTAATTTGATTTAAATATAAGGTATAACAGCAGATCACCTTTATATTGTATTTAAGATTTATGAAGTGCTTTCTTTAAAATTCTGTGATGTGGTTCGAATGAAAGTAGTTTTATATCTATTTTATAGATGAGCAGACTGAGGCCCAAGTAGGGTAAAGGCTTAAGGACTCACTGCTCATGAATCAGAAAGAGTATTTGACTCTTAAAGACTAGCGCTCTTTGCACCGTACCATGAGAGCTTGGTGGTATCAGAAGCTGTGTTCATCTTGTTTTTTTCCCTGTTAAAGCAGATGAAACAAAAACAAAGACAAACCAACCCTCTAAGCATTGCACCGTTGCAAGAGTAGAGAGCAAGGAGACCTCATTGAATTGTCTGAAAAACATAGATGGGGATTTCCAGGCATCCTGGCTCATTAATTAGTTCTCAGCATCTTGAGTAAGGTTCAGTATTCCTTGTCTGAATCTAGTATAGTTATTCCCTTTCTCTTTATTTTATAAAGTAGAATGTTAGAAAATTCTACATCTTGCACGGATGGAAAGAATGACTGGGATTTGTGAATTTAAGAACGCAGATGGGCAAAGTGGGATTTGTATCCAGATGGTTTATACAAGGAACTTGGTAAGAGGTGAGAATATTAAGTTACTATAGCAATGAGTAATGAATTAAAATTTCAATACTTGCAAATTGGGGGATTCTGAAAGCTATTTTCTAAGAATTATTAAAAGCCAAATCTGTATACATTGATCTATCAGTAAATGTACCTAAAATATTTTAGGTTGGTTTACCAAAGCGCTCAGCTTTTAGCTACTTTGTTCTCTATACTAATCCTTTAGAGGATTTCATCCATTTTACTAGTGCCCGACTCCTAAATCTGCATCTCTGGTTTTTAACTCTCCTTCTCTATAATCCCCTCTGTTCACTGTCCTGTATATTATCTCCACCAGGACGGGTTATTAATTCTTAGAACTTACATAGAAAACTGTACTTCCTACTTCCCTGTGTGCCTCTCTACCCCCTTAGGGACCTAGTTTTCCTATTATTCTCTGGAGTTCAGCTCTCCTCTTTTTTGTCTCTGGCTTGACACTCTCTCTGCCCCTTCACTTCTATATCCAGTGAATCAATGTCTCAGATCCGACTCTTTGTTTTAATCTTCATAGGCCTGTAAGACCTTTGTCATGCAAAACTTTGATACAAATACTTGGGTGCTCAGAATAGTGCTTTGTACCCAATAAGAAGTTAAGAGATATTTAGTTGGTGGAAGAATTAAGTTTTTTACTACAGTAAACAGCTGCCAGGAGATGCAGCAGAGGGTAGTAGGTAGATGCCCTGGCTTTGAAGTTAGGATGGCCTGACTTTGGGCAAGTCTTTAACTTCTGAGTAAGACTATTTAAGTTGCAGGTAGTTAATGATTTTGCTATTAATTAGTGTTCAGGACTAGGTAGGAGTGAGTCCCTGTCCTAGAAGGTGCTGTGGTCACTTGTTAAGTCATTTGCAATCATATGCCCCTCTTCATGACCCCCTGTAGGATTTTTTTTTGGGGGGGAAGGCAAGGATACTGGTGTGGTTTACTATTTCCCTTTCCAATTCATTTTACAGATGAGGACTTTTCCTGATTCCAGACCTCACCTCTATCCACTCCCTAGGTGGGGAGTTTCTTACACTGATAGTTTTATAGGTCTGGACTATAAGGACAAAACAAAGCAACACAGTTGTTTAAAATGAATCTTCCCTTTTTAATTGCCACCTAATGCTTAACCATTTTCGGATGGGAAAGACCTTTAATTTCTTCAATTTTTAACAAAAATCTGATTTCATAGCATTTGTTGGAATGATTATATTCTCATTCGTACTTATTCGTACTTATTATTCGCGCTTCTATGTGCATATCTTATTACCCTCTTAGATTGTAATCTTTTTGAGGGCAGGGCATTGCCTTATATCTCTTCTTATTTTCTCTGGCTCCTAGCACAATCGAATCAATAAGCATTTATTAAGTGCTTATTATGTACCACGCACTGCCATGTACACAGTGTACATAGTGGGTGCTTAAGAAATACTGAGTGTTGAATGGCTTGTTCATTCCTAGTTCCATTCCTTAATATTGAGGTCCCTTTCAATCTGAATGCCCACTCCCATCTCTTGTCAGCTCACATCCCTTCACCTCTGCCAAAACTCATTTTCTGTTATTGGCTTTGTTCTGGAATCCACCCTTCAGCATTTATGCATTTATTTGGTCCTGTTTTAATTGGCACTTGTAAATGTGTCTTATATTTATATGTATCTCTGTTGTTGTTGTTAAGTCCCTTCAGTTGTGTTCAACTCTTCATGACCCCATTTGGGGTTTTCTTGGCAAAGATACTGGATTGGTTTGCCTTTTCCTTCCCCAGCTCATTTTACAGATGAGGAAGCTAAGGCAAATAGAGTTAGGGACTTGCCTAGGGTCACACAAGATAGTAAGTGTCTGAGGCCAGATTTGAACTAGGGAAGGATAAGTCTTCCTGATTCCAGACCTAGCACTCTGTCCACTGTGCCACCTGGCTGCCCCTATATGTGTAATTCACAAATGTGTATATACTCATATATATCTCTGTATCTCTATGTGTTAGCATATCATCCTATAGAAACCATTGCACATAGTAGGCATTCAATCCATCGTTGACGTTCTACACATAGGAAGTTTTATGGGTATTACATGAAATTTTCTGTATTTGTACTGTCTTGACTTTTTAGCGCTTTATAATAGTTAATGAATAGTAAGAAATATTGCTTGACTTTTTGACAAATCTATTGCATTCCTTGAAGTTTTTCTATTCAACTTTAGTTCTTAATGGATGATAGCTTACTTTCTAATAGTATCTGAAAGGTTTTTATGGCTTTTTCCAATGGAATAAATTAGGCTAGCTAAATGGACTTTTTGACATGACATTCTAATATGGCTGTTGTTTCAGCGACAGTGGCTAGTTTAATCAGTATGATTTGAAGAAATTCTCAAACTACTGTAATATTGGTACATTACTTAGTCATCGCTATTCTCCTATCACCCCTAATTCATTCAAAGTCTAATACCCTCAAGTGTAAAAGAAGAGAAATTGACATTGTAGCTAAATGTTCTTGAGCTTCCAAGTGTATAGTGTAGCTGTGGCTAAAAGGGCTACTTGTCCATGGGCTACTATTACGAATAACTCTTAGTTTCGTGTCTTCTAAAAGGGTTCATATATCACTATTATTTACCACAGTATGAGTTTGAGTATGTCTTAGGATGCTTATTTCAAAGCTATGGAATTCAAGACTGAAATTTTTTTTTTTTTTAAGGGGTTGACAATCTCACTTTAATTCAGCATACAAATACCACTCACTTAGTTCAGGGGAAAAAGCCAGCACCCTGAACTTCAGAGCAAATGCAAACAAATTACAAACATTGACAGACAGACCAAATACAATTCATAGTTACCAACATCTAAGTTCAGCCCAGGAACTCATAACAAGGGCTGGCCCAGAGTCACGTGCACCACCACTGCTTGTGGGTCAGAGCACCGAAAAAGAGAAAGCTAACCCCTAGTTTTATGTCTTTTTCAGGGTCAAGGGTGAGTCACACGTGCGACTCACCCACGTGACCTAAAATCGTCACAAAAATGCAACTTAAACCCACCTGGTTTAAAAGCCTTTGATGTCACAAACATGTCACTGAAATCCATGTAAACTAGGCTTTCCCTTGAGGCAAGGAGGTCATCAAGGACTCCTAATTTGATCAAGGAAATAAAGGCCAAACTCTTTAAGGGCACTTGGTTGAACTAAGTGCTAAGAGCCCATTTTTTAAATTTTAATTTTAATTTTTATTTTATTTTATTTTTTTTTGTTTTTGAACATCTGATTTTAAAACTTTGAGTTCCAAATTCTCTCCCCTCTTCCCTTCCCACCCACCCTCCCTAAGAAGTCGAGCAATTCAACCTAGGCCACACATGTATCATTATGTATAACCCTTCCACAATACTCATGTTGTGAAAGGCTAACTACATTTTGCTCCTTCCCAACCCATCCCGCTTTATTGAATTTTCTCCCTTGACCCTGTCCCCTTTCCAAAGTGTTTGTTTTGATTACCTCCACCCCAATCTGCCCTCCCCTCCATCATCCCCCCCCTTTTATTTTTTTTTTATCTTCCTCCCTCTTCTTTCCTGTGGGGTAAGATACCCAACTGAGTATGTATGGTATTCCCTCTCAGGCCAAATCTGATGAGAACAAGGTTCACTCATTCCCCCCTCACCTGTCCTCTCCCCTCCTCCCACAGAACTGCTTCCTCTTGCCACCTTTATGGGAGATAATCCACCCCATTCTATCTCTCCCTATCTCCCTCTCTCAGTATGTTGCTCTCTCATCCCTTAATTTCATTTTATTTCTTTTAGATATCTTCCCTTCATCTTCAACTCACCCTGTGTCTGCTCTCTCTCTTTTACATATATATATATAAACCCATATATATATATACACATACATACACATACATACATATACACATAGATATATACATACATACACATTCACTTATATATATACATAAACATATATATATATATATATATATATATATATATATATATATATATACACATATATATATATGCATATTCCCTTCAACTACCCTAATACTGAGGTCTCATGAATCATACTCATCATCTTTCCATGTAGGAATGTAAACAAAACAGTTCAACTTTAGTAAGTCCCTTGCAATTTCCGTTTCTTGATTACCTTTTCATGCTTCTCTTGATTCTTGTGTTTGAAAGTCAAATTTTCTATTCAGTTCTGGTCTTCTCACTGAGAAAGCTTGAAAGTCCTCTATTTTATTGAAAATCCATATTTTGCCTTGGAACATGATACTCAGTTTTGCCGGGTAGGTGATTCTAGGTTTTAATCCTAGCTCCATTGACCTCCGGAATATCGTATTCCAAGCCCTTCGATCTCTTAATGTAGAAGCTGCCAGATCTTGGGTTATTCTGATTGGGTTTCCACAGTACTCAAATTGTTTCTTTCTGGCTGCTTGCAGTATTTTCTCCTTGATCTGGGAGCTCTGGAATTTGGCAACAATATTCCTAGGAGATTTCTTTTTGGGATCTATTTGAGGAGGCGATCGATGGATTCTATCAATTTCTATTTTGCCCTGTGGCTCTAGAATATCAGGGCAGTTCTCCTTGAAGACTGAAAAATTTAATAATTTTGAGATTTCAGCACTTACAAAATCAGAGAACAAGTGGACATCATCTGTATGAGACTGAGGGGGATTTAGTTGCATTCTACATCAATGGAGGCAAACCTCTTTGAGCCTTAAGATGCTCTATACTCCCATACTTCTGTGGTTCTGTGATCCATCTCATCAGTGCAGATGCTTTCCTTGACCGTGAAATCTCAACCCATGTGCACCTCCTTCTTTTCCATGTGTCTAATAATTCCTCTAAGTGCTTCTACCCAGCGTACTGAGTGCCTTCCTTTAATCCTCTTGACCTTGTGTGTATATTAGTGGAGCATGCGGCTTCTCCATTGGTTATCCCTCTCTTGGTATGTGATTGGCACACCCTGGTTTTCAGTCTTATCTGTCTCTGGCATCCTTCTGTGCAGTTCTTCGTTGTTAACGTACTGTACCATAATTAAGTCCACATGGCCCTTTGATTCCTGAAACTTTAATTTGTGGTATTTAATAATTTCTAGCTTTATAAAATCATGGGAAAAATGCTGATTTGTAAAAAGGTGAGTCTTTGGCTCAAGGAAAAACTTGGGGTCATTATAAGCATTGTACAGTTTCACCAAGGCACTCTCCCTTTTCCTCTTCATTTCTGGGCCCAGCTCATTTCCTTGTGTGGTGTTTGCATAAAATATACCAGTGGATCAGCTATATAGTTTGTTCATCAGCCTGCACATTGGTTTGGATTAGAGGCATTCTTTATCTCTTTCTTTCTGTCTGCGTAATGAGTCCAGTTTATTATTTTTTTTTTATTTTTTGGAATAATTGTGTAACTAACGTAGGAGTCTCTGCCATGTTCTAGAGGTCGGTGAGGGCAGCAGAATGTCATACGCAAACGGGAATATTTTGGATGACTTTGCCCTCTATGTGGATCTTGATCTTTTTGGAATCTGTGATGTACATCTTATGTTAACACCTTTGGTATATATATGTTCCTCTGTTTTATGTCTCACTTGAGACAGTAATCAGAAGATCTTTGGATAAATTTATCTCTTTTATAACATCTGTCAGATAATTTTATGTGACTTTTGACTTATTCATGGAGGACATCTTATTGGAGGAGAGTAAAGAGCCTTTAAGGTGGCCTTTTGTTTTATAGAATCCAGCGTGTTATTGTAGTCAACAGTTAGTATAACGACATCTTAGTTTATTTTCTAGTAAGTTATTGATTCTGAAGACGTGATCTACTGTAGGTTGTGCCCTTCTCAATCTCATATCAGGAATATTCTCAATGCCATTATAGATTATTCTCATAACAATTTTATAGAAATGGGGAAATTGACATATAGGTTGATAATAATATTTTCTTAGTTGCTATTTTGGAGAATAATAAAGTTCATGATTTTTTCCAAGACTTTTGTATTCCCCTTTATTCAGACATGTTAAAAATTGAGCACTCATTGACTTCAAACTTATTCTCGAGTTCTGTGCATACTTTTTATGTTCTTCTCATCTTTGTTTTTTAAGTATAGTGGTTTTTTTTTTAGCTTTTATATACAAATATTTATTTCAAAAGGTATGATCACAAATATACAAACTTATTCTCCCAACACATGGGAGGCAGTTCTACTCCTCCTTCTCCCTGTTGCACCATCTCAGTCTCTGGAGAGGGGAAGGGGATTGGGTTTATAGCTTAAGTGCTTTTATGGAGCACACAGTCCTTGTTCCAAGTTCAACCCCCTTCCCCTGCTCCCTCAGGCTTGAGTCTTAGGCCACCTGGCTTCTCAGGGCTTCCATGCTAGGCTGTCTGGCTGCACCCTCCCACCTGTAATCCTGGCTCCAACATCATCGTGGCTCCAACTTCAGGTCCTGTGGGGATCACCTGAGGAGGACAAACAATACAGAATGGAAATAGATCCCCCTCCTCCTCCCCCGCTAAGGGTAAAGAAGGAAGAACAGTGGAAAGAAGTCCTTCACCTCTCACCAGTTCAATTCATGATGCCTATGCTGTGGGTGAATTGAGCCTTGACCCTTTGGATATAGCATCAGAGAAGGAAAAAAAAGTCTTAAGTACTGTTTTTACTTACTTATGTAGTGCATTAGATACCGTAATGTTAGAGAAAAATGTTGAGGCTCAACTGCCACTGATGGAGAAAAGTTTTTTTTTTTTTAACAAAAACTTTATTTACAGATCTTTTCTGTTTTTTATCTGTTAATTGTACTTTCAGTTATATTCTTAAATGCCATCTTGATGATTTGGCTCAGTGCTTTATTTCTCTTTCCTATTCCTGCTTCTCACTTGTATGTGGTATCACTGCTCTTAATCTATTTTCCTCCTTCTCTTTTAGGATTTTGATAAATGAGCTTATATTTTAAACTAGTGTTATCCTTGGCTGCCATATCTCTGTTTGGCAAGGAGATCAAGTATTTGCTGGTTGATAGATTCCTTTGTTCATGCTTGTTCTTTTATCCATTTCTAATTTTTTTGTATTTAATTTTATGCTCACTTTAGTTGAACAGGTTGAAGTTAACCTTAATTTTATACCGTATCTCCTCATTTTTATTCCTTATTCTCTTTCAGCATTAATTTTGATCTTTAAGGAGTCAGTGGTCATATTGTATATAAACCAGTTATTTGGAACTATTTCCCACATTGGTAACCAGTAGTTTCCTGTCTCTTAAAGGTATAATCAATTTCCTCTTCTTTTTAAATGTAATTTGGTTCTTTCTATGTAGTGCTTTCTCACACTGTCTTGTTGAAGAAAATATTCATGATATATAGGTGTGAAGGCATCTTTATAGTCAATAAGCCTTTGACTTGTTTTGTTTCTTATTCTTGAATCATGGTTTTCACCATTTTTCGTGATTGTAACCTCATTGAAGTCACTGAATATTAATGGAGAGTCTTACCAAATTCTTCAGGGAATTTCTCTTCTTAACATCTGCAGCTGATGTCGGCATACAAGTTACAATTTTCTTTATGGTGGTCTTTTTGAAAAGGTTTTTCATAAGTGCTGCAGTGCAAGTTGACCGAGTTCCTTGTGAAATACTATTACTCGTTGCCTTTGGATTTACAATAAAACCAGTTCTACTAATTTATTTATTTCTCTTTGCAAGGAGAACTTGTGAGATATTTTTCCATTGAGTTATAACTTAGAGCATTTATTAAAATCCTACTTAATGTTCCAGGCACTGTGCTAAGCTCAGCATACAAATATAAGTAAGAAAGATGGTTTGTCCCCAACGAACTGGCATTCAAATGGGAGAAGACAATGTATCTGGAAAGGCGAGGTGTGGAGATGGCTGGGAGGGCAGTAGAATTTTGCTTCTGAGCAAGATGAAATGAAGGCTTACCTTCCTCTTGTCTTCTGGATCCCTTTATGTATTTGTTTTTTCTTTTAAAAATTATTTATTTTAGTTTTCAACATTCACTTTTATAAGATTGAGTTCCAAATTTTTTTTCTCCCTCCCTCTCCTCCTCAAGATGGCATGCAATCTGACATAGGCTGTACATGTACAATCATATTAAACATATTTCCACGTTAGTCTTGTTGTGAAAGAAGAATCAGAACAAAAGGGAAAATCTGTTTGCCTTTATGAACATGTCAAGACTAATATGGTTTATTTCCTCTAGTACTATGCCTGCCCAATTTTTATTTTCTGGACAAGGCTCTTTGATTTAGCCCACCAATAGCAAAATTAATGTTTATACGTGGTCAAGAGACTTCTACTCTTAGTTGACCCTTTCCCCATGCTTATACCTCTTTGCCCCTGTCATTGCAGGTGGGCTGTTCAGACTGGAAGGCCCTTTTGAATTTCTCTTTGCTTCGTGGATTACCATGGCCAAAGAATTTCTCACTCAATTGCCGGTTATAAGCTTCTCCACACTTAGTAGGGCTAGTTCTCAGGAAGCAGATAATCTTTTGCCAGTACTTCATACTCAGATTGTTTTCAACCTAACAGAATGTGCCAGAAGTTTTCTGCCACTGGCATAACATTTGAGAACTGCCATCAGTCCTGGAGAAAAGTTTTATATATAAATGGAGGAAAGTGCTACATGAAATATACACTAAAAATAAGAATTACTATTACAGTAATAAAAGTGTATTTCAAAAGAAACTTGAATAGTAGCATTGTGTGACTCAATGCAAGCTATCGTAAATTTTTTTTTCTTTACTCATCCAACACTGTTCTGCACACAGTAGGTGCTTACTACATGCTTTTTAAATAGTTTATATTTATAATCATCCATCTTGATGAGAACAACCGTAATACCCTTAAAAATTACTTTGATAGTATTATCCCAACTTGTCTTGTCCCAGTGAAGTAAAAACACGTTTTCTCCCAAACCAAATCAGTCACCATCAAAAAAACGTTCTTCTAATATTTGAAGAAGAATCATTGATTTTTATGTTGGCAAGTTGCATCTGATAAAAGGCAGTGTAGATAAGAGAATGAGCTAGCTTCAAAACCAGGAAGGCTTGGGTTCAAAATCTCCCTATGACACATACAGACTCTGGGGCCCTGGTGCTGTCAGGATGGTTAGTCAGTGGTGTCAAAATCTGATAGAAATGGTGACCACTAATCCAGACACAAAAATCCCTGCGGGCTGGCTACCCTATTGACTTAGTTTCAAAATGTAATACTGTTAATTTTTTATTGCATTTTTATTTATTTTGTTAAATATATTCCAATTACATTTTAATTTGGTTCCAGCAGCCCTGGGGAGTGTTGTGGGCTTGCATGGCATTTGACACTGCCACTCTAAGTAACCCTCAGCTTAGGAGGTACAGAGGAGATGCTGAGCTGCACAGGTGGCAGGAGTTTCCTCATTCAGGAATTAGTTCTCTGTACAGGGAAATCATAAGTTCAGCATTGGCCTCTATCATTAATTTGCAACTGGTAGCAAAGTTGTTAATTGCTTCCATTATCACTGGGTAGTCTTTCAGATTGAATTTTTAGAAGTGAATTAAAAAAAAATCTTAACTATTCATAAAGTTCTGCTTGTTCTGAGTTTGACAGTTAACCTCGCCTGTGGGAAAAAAGAATTTAAGAGAAGGTATATTCACTAAATTTGGCTTTCTCACCTTAGGCTAAGGTTGATATGTATACGTATATGTATATGTGTAAAATGTTTCAAATGGTACATATGTGTATGTGTACAGTATGCATGTGCATATACATATACATATAATCTTCATTTGTATATCCTATTACATTATTCTGTGAGGTAGATGTATTTCTAAAAACTTGTATAAATCAAATCTAGTCTTAAGCTTTGGGGCTTCAGGGAGTGGGGGGAAGCTCGAAGGAAATATGCTGTGAATCTATTGGTACAGTCACTTCATAGTTTATTACACACACACACACACACACACTCTTATAGAGAGGCAGCTGAGTGTATAGAATATAATAAGCTCATTGGTAGTAGTGATTGTTTCATTCTTTATATTTGTATCAGAGCAGGGGAGGTGCTTGATATATTTGTTGATTTATTGATCAGTATAGTTCATAGAGAACTGGCCTTTGAACTAGGAAGATTTGGGTTCAAGTTCCAGCTCTGACTAATATTGTCTGTGTGGCCTGGCCAAGTCAGTTACTTCTCAGTAACTCTCCCAAGATAATAGATTTCAGAGAAAGTACAGTTTTGCATTAATAGAGAGACTTTGCTCCTATAATACTGAAATCACACATCCACTCTCTGCCCCTATAGCAAATTTTCTGCAAAATGAGGAACACCTAAGGTTCATTTTTTGTGTGTTTAAAATTGTTTTAAATTAAATATTTTTTCAGTGAAGTTTTTTTCCCTTTTCACCCCCTGTCACTCAGCAGTTGAAAAACAAACCAACCAACCAAACCTTGTAACAGATATGCAACCATAATATGTAACCCTTAACATAACTCCTGTAGCCCTTATAACAGAGAGGCAGTTAGGTGGTACAGTGGATTGAGCTATGGACCTGCAGTAAAGGGACCTCAGTTCAAGCTGTATGACCCCAGGCAAATCACGTAAAGGGGTCTAAGAGCTGCACCTTCTTTGCTGGTTTGTTGTGAGAGAATGTTTGTAAAAAGTCCTTTGCTGAGTGCTTGGTACTTAATAGGCACTATATAAATGCTTATTCCCTTTCTCTTTCTGCTGCTACCCTTATGCACCGTGAAGCAAAACAAATTTCCATTGGCCTTGTCCCAAAAATGCTGTTCTGAGTCCATCACCTCTCCCTCAGGAGGTCGGTAGCCAGTTTAGAGGATTTAGATCCAGAAGGTACTTCAGAAGCTATCTAGTTCAAATTCTTCGTTTTATGATTGTGAAAACCAAGGCCCAGTGAGGGGAGGTGACTTGTTTAAGGTCATACAGGTAAAAGCCAAGAATTGAGTCGAAAACAAGTGCTTTACGTCTTTTCTGCCTCACTGCCTCCCCTTAATGGGTGCGTGTGAGGTAAACAAGTGTGTCAGAGCTAAAAAAGCCAATGCTTACTTTCTGATGCATGAAGAACCATTGGCAAAAGCTGTGAATTATGCTTAAAGTTTATACTTTTTCCTAAGAGAGTGTTTTTATATTGATTGTTGCCATTAGTGAAAATGTTGATTAAGCTATGCCTTTCTCTGTGAAATGGAAAACTTCTAGAAATTCAGACGTTTTCCTCTATAACCATTAATTTAGACAAATCTATTTTTTTTCTTAAAGAAATAATTACTATTGAAGAAAGATATAAACTTAAAACATATTATGAAAGATTGTAACTATAATAGTAATTAACATAGCACTTTAAGGTTTCAAAGTACTATACAAATAAGAATCTCATTTTATCCTCACAGTAACCCTGGGAGGTAGATACTGTTTTTATCCCCTTTTAAGGAAACTGAGACAAACAGAGGTTAAATGATTTGCCCAAGGTCACACTGTTAGCAAGTATCTTAGGCCACATTTGAACTCAGGTCTCCCTGGCCATAGGCCCGACACTCTATCCAATGCTTGTACTATTTTTCTATTTTATTTGTAGACTCTATTGGCTCTAATTAGTTTTAGAATTCTCAAATAATGGTTTTTTGGGGGGAAGGGAAAGCGTTAGTTTCCAAATAAAACATTAGAATTATCTTGTTTTATTGACAATGTGACAGAAGTTAAGCTGTGATGTAGCAGGAACTTGTTCATCTTCCAAATACGATGATTTCTTAGCAATCTCTCCTTTTTGGAAGATGGATTAAGTTCCTTGTTCTTAGGCTGCTCCCGGTGAAGACCCTTTTTTTCTCCTCATCCTCCACTCTGTTTGCAAGTTTAATTCAGATTCTGATGGAGGCTTGGTGACAGGCTGTCTGTCTTTTAGTGTGTTTATTTCTTTATGTCTTGACATGCCCAGCAAATCTCAAAATATAAAAGTGGTTGAAATTGAGCCACTTCATCATTGGGTGGCCCCATGAGCATTCAGGGAATTGTGAAGGAAAGCTGTTTGTCGGCTTCTTTTGTAGTAGTTTTGGGTACTGCTGCCCATCATTTTGGGATCATGGCTCTTCTAAAGAGAGAGCAAACTTGTACCCTCGAGCCTTTCCACCTTCAATCAAAAATGTTTGAGTAGATGAGCATATTCTGGTCCATGATTGGCAGCCTTTATGTTGGGTACCTACTCTGAAGTGTTCCGTATCGTTTAGAAGGTCGAAGTAGTCATCAGTGACTGAAGCCTAATTTAGATTCTTAAATCGAAATCATTGTTGAAGAATACTGTTCTCCCACTACAGACGTCTTCTGCATATCATGAGTGTGTTCATCAGAAAACAAGCTCTCACCCGGTCTCTCATAATATAAAAGCATTTTTTAATCCCTCTTAACAGGTGCTGCCGCAGTTTATTTATAACCGATGCATTAAAATGAAAAATACTGAAAGGGGCCTAAGTGGAAGGCGGCTATTGAAATATTACTGTATTTAAATTATGGAATTTTGTCAGGCTGATTTGTGGAAGGGACGAGTCAATGTTGGTTGGTAAGTGATGCACTTGCAGCCTTCCTGTAAGTTTTTTGAGGGGCGTTGTGCCGTGCATGGAAGGAAGCATGTTGCACAAAAGCCGGGGTCATGCGCCTGAGCCGATTAGTCCCTTGCATATTCATATTTGGTCAGCGTCTGTACTCTTTGCCATTTCTGTTCTTCATGAGGCATGACATATTTTAGAAGCTTATTGCAACACAGAAAGTCCAGTGAGATTCTTGTTGGCAGCATTATCACACTGCCATTTAACTCCTTCTTCTCAGCTGGAGTTAGGCTTGGAGAAACAACTACAAACCTCCAAACTTTAAAGTTGTTACGTGTGTTTTGGTCAGGTGACATTAAGGCGTAGGAAGCTACTGTTGGTGTAAATTGTCATTGCTTTTTCTGTTCCCTGAAAACCCTCACTAGAGATTGAAGTCGTTGGGCTGTATTAATGGATGTTTATGTTGTCCTGTGACAGCTGGTTTTGCTAATTTGTTTTTACAGGGCAGTTTATAGTAAATGAATGGCATGCTGAATATTTTACTGAGATTTCAGATTATCTAAAGAATATTTTCCGGTTTACTAATTGGTAGATAATGCTGAGTACATTGATGTTGACATGAGCAAATGGATTTAAAATGATTTGAAGTGAGCTTCATTAAAAGATGCTCTAATCACAGTCAGCAGGAAATGTCAAACTAGTTCTGCCTTCATTCACTGGGGTGGACCAAGGACTCCAGCAATCTTTGGGGACTGCAGGTAAACCAGAGTTCTAGTCTTGTGTTGTATGTGTATGTCAGCAGCAGGCCGTGGGGGAGGTTGGAGAGCGGCGTTGACCCTGCAGACACAGCATCTGGGGCCCATTTCTTAGTCATAGTAGAATAAATAAGGGATGACTGAAGTACTATGTGGGCCTTTCATAGTGTGTCTTCTGAAAATCCTGGTGGTTCTGAGGAGGTTCCATCTGTATTAAAGTAGAATGGGTAGATGTCACTGCTCACAAGTCTGAAATGGAAAGCAGTACAGAAATTTATTCTAGAAGTGATATTAATGTGCCCAATAAAATGTCCTGGAAAAACTAGGTAATACAAATACACATTTTAGAGTTTAAAAAACATGCTTACTCCTGTAAGAAGCGGTGAGAACTCTTTAGCCAGCTGGAGAAGAGATTCTCCAGGATGTAGAAAACTGTTCTTCCTTCACCCTTTTCATCCTTTACTTACGTAATGTGACATAGGGATTAGGAGCGTGTGCGTGCGTGCGTGCGTGCGTGTAGGCACATGTTAAATGAAAATCACATGCACTTTGTTGAGTATTTTGCTCCACTGATCTCAGAGTACTTTACAGTATTATAGTGGAGAGAGTACTTGAATTGAATGCAAAAGACTCGGATTCCCGTTTCAGTTCTGCCGCTTAGCTCGCTCGCTCCGTGAAGCTCTCCGAACTTGTCTTCATCTGTAAAATGGGGGTGATAATGCAAACACCGTACCTACCTTATAACGTTCTTGTAATGTTCGTCCGAGACCGTGTTTGGAAATTGGGCTTTGGTACTATGTAAATGTGGGCTATTAAGTCTTCCCCCTCCCTCCCTAAAAGAAAAGAAGCTATTACAAAAATTATCATAGCATTCGAGAGGCAGTTATAGGGAACCAGCTTTTTAAATTGGAAAAAAATAACTTGATGAGGATACATCATTGAGTGAAGTGATGAGGCTTTCTGTACGGTAAGATTTTTATGAAATAGGCATGCATTCCTTATTCTTTTTATTTGACTGAGACCAAAAGGCCTTGCCCCTTAAATACTGAAACCACACAGATAGCGGATCTCCCAGGCAGAGATCAAGGACTGTAATTATTTCACAGATAAAAAAAAAATATGATGCAGGAGTTTGTAAAATGCTAATGAAACCTAGGTATATGTAAAGCAACCTGGTCGTTCTTTTCAGGTTCCTCATTAGCATCAGATTTGCCTAGATGCCCTGATAAGCAGAGACTGTACTTTGTGTGTATCTTTTTAAATAGCATTCATGTGGGGTCATCTTGACATTGTAAACTCAGTAGACAGGAGAGCTTCCTAGTAATTGCTGTTGAAGCACTATACCAGTCAAGGAGATAAGCATTCTAGACTGACATTGACTTTGAACGTACTGAACCACAAGGAAGCAATATCCTAGCCTCACCGGATTGTTGTTGGGCCTGAGCTTTCTCAGGAATTAAAAAGGAATTCAGTGTGCATACATGATTGGATGTCACCTGTATCCTGATGATAACCATAGAATAATAAGATTTAGAGCAGCAAAGGACCTTGGCAGTCCATCCCACTTGCTTAATTTTTTAGATGAGGAGATAGGCCCAGAGAGACGATCCCTATATCACGGTGTCACACAGGAGGAAGCGGAGTTGGGATCTGAACTCAGGGAATCAGGTGCCCTTCCCACCGTACTGCCTTGTCCAGTCAGGTTGCTCCAAGGCAGATGTTTTTGGTAATATACCAGAAGTATGTTTTGAAGGAATGACCCTATTACCTTTTCACTCTTTGTAGTAGATTGTGCTGGAAATGTAATGATCTATAGCTGTAAATATAGCTATAACCTCTATTTACAACGATGCATGTCAAAAATGGCACACCAGACTGAAGATGTGGTTTGTGGGTTGGTGTGGCCTTCCCTCTTCAATGGGGAAATGGGGCTTAAGTCAGGTTTAAAAAATGAGAAGAATGCTTAAGGGACATGACTAATGTCTCGAATGTGCACTACGCTACATAAACCCATTATGCGCTTTAATTTAATGTTCTCTATAAAGATTCAAGACCTGTCAGTAGAAGGAAGGAAACAAGCAATCCATCTTCAATGAATTGTGAATAGATTTATATTTTTTTTTTAAATACACATTCACCTAAAACATACTTTTTTCTTCATTCAATTTTCTACACTTCTGGTCCATTTCCTATCTTGCTTTGCCACTACCTAGGCTGCTTACGAATTGTTTTGTTCACTGAAATAAGACTAATGTGTTAAATATTTAACACTGCTAATTGATTCAATGTAAAGGAAAAGTGGAACAGACGCAGATTGCCTGGAGCCTTGGTCAGCAGACTTTAGCAGACAACCGAGTTGAAAGCACTGTACTGAAGATGATTCATCAGAAGCTTGTGAGAGTAGTAGATTAAGATGGAGGTACTGGGTGTTTTGTTTTGGTTGTTTTGGTAGAAGGGGGAAGAAGAATTAAAATGTGGACAGGATGACTGTGTACCTGGAAGCTTGTCTGAATGTGCTTTTTTTTTTTAACTTTAGGATCATTTTTGTTTTCAGTCTTCATGTCGCTGATTGGGAAGAGTACTTGTCTCATCGGCTGTCTCAGCTAGGGAGGAATGCTCCCTGTCTTGAAGCTAGGAATTGAAATGCTTAAACACTTTTTTATATTCTTCAGTCAGAGCAAGCTGAAGTATGTATTGATGCTTTTAATTTCCGCCCAGGTAAGTATGTCCTTGAGTACGGGTACTGAAGAAAACCCAGTGGACCTGTGAAACAGGCTTCTGTTCTGAAATCCATTTCAGAATATCACAGTACCCACTGGCTGTAAACTGTCAGACGTTTTCATCGTCATAAAGGAATGGAAGAAAAGCCTATATTAATATTAGGATTTTCCTATAAGGCAGGAAATAGGCACACATACAGGTCTGTTAAACCTCTTAAACTCAGTTAAAACTCTCCTCTGTTAGAAGCTGTAGGCGGAGAACAATTCTGACGGTAACATCATTTTGTACTTTGAATTGCTTTTCTGCTGTCGAAGGCTGCTGGTATGTTAAGGAATTATTTGAGCCAGGAAGTGTACATGTTTTATCAAACGTGGGGTTGGGGAAATTGAGATTGTTTTTGGGGGGAGAGAGTCAAAAGGTGCGGGGGCGGCGGGGGGTGCTGATTTATTACATTCAGTGTGGCGAAGTTGGCTATGGTTGTAGACTGCTAAATGAGAGGGTTGATAACCTAGCTCTGCTTCTGCTCTCTGCAAATTTCTCCTTTATGGGTTGGCAGGATCTTTGTGCCCTCTGTGGTCTTCTGCTATAGGAGAACTCTTCGCATACTTGCCAGTGTGTATCCTATAGATTGCCACACATACTAGAAAGCTCCTTTCCCCCCTTCAAACCTTTGCCTTTGTCAGGAAAAACAGTCATTCTGCTTTCTCACCCTTCCTCCTCCCACCCCCAGGGCAGAATAATTATGTCTTCTAGTGGTTATAACCCTTAACCTTGTTGGCACTCAGATACTTTTCAACATAATGATGTTTTTCTGTGACTTCCTTTCCTCTCCTCCCTCTCCCTCCTCCACATCAAAAACAAATTAGTTTTAGAATATTTAATAGGTTCATGGGGTTTTGCTCTAGTATTATCTAGTATTAATTCTGTGTGAGATGAGATGTAGCATTTGTCAGCAGAGGCCACCAATGATGTCATTGTACCTTGCTGAGCACAGGTCATAGTGGCCTGCAAACCTGACTTTGGTGGGTCAGCAGAGAGTGTGTCATGCTGGTGAGTAGTGGGAGGATAGATAACTTGAAGTGTTCACTCTCAGCTGTGGGGTATTAGGAAGATAGTATGCATAGCTGTTTACATGTTAACTATTGTCCCCTCTTGTTTTATAGACATTAATTAGGTTATTCCAATCCAATAAGCATTTATTGAGCATCTTCCATGTACCAGGAGAGAGGAAGCATGACATACGAGATAAAGAGTTGGCCTTGGAGTCAGAAAGAGCCTGGATTCAAATCCTACTTGTGACATACACTTGGCTGTGTGACCCTATTCGAGTCACTTAACTCAGTTCTCAAGGCCAGAGATACTCAAATTTGCCACCTGGGGCAAGCCTTGGCCCACAAAACTCCCCATTGAGAATGGAACCTGCTTAATGGGACAAGTGAAGATGCAGTGCGACGTAGATAATATTAATTTGTGGTTTTCTAAGTCAGTATGTAGCCGATAGGGAGCTGCTTCTGGTTGACTGCTTTAGGCATCTCTGTGATCATCCATCTCAGAGCAGTTCCCCTCACCAGGAATTTCCCACATCAATGAAATGATAGGTCTGGAGCAAAAAAACAAAACAAACAAAATGAAAAACCCCAAACCAAACTACAAATAAACAGTTTCAGCCCTTCTAACTGCAAAGACAAAAATGAAATTGTCCCTGTACTCAAGGAATTCATCCGCTGAGGGGTAGGGAGAGATTCTTGTCCATAATAAATGTAGAGTCATTGGAGGAATCCTTAACCATGGGGGAATCTAGAAAGGTCTCTTGTAGATGAGGCCTTGAAGCAAGGTAAAAGAAAGAGATTCCAGGCATGGATGGCAGTCAGAGATGCAGTGCTTTATACAGTGAATAGCAGATATGCTTGTTTATCTGGCATGAGGAGTGCATGAGGGGGAATAAGGTACAGTTTAGAAAAATAGGTTGGAGTCAGATTGTGAAAGGCTTTAAATGCCAAAGAGAAGAGTGACTATAGGCATCTGCTGATGCTTCTTGAGTAGGGGAGTGCCATGGTCAGACCTTGGCTTTAAGAAAACAAATTTGGCAGCTATGTGGAAGAGGGGAGAAACTCTACAGGGAGGCCAGTTAGGAGGCTATTGCACTAGTTCAGGCAAGAGGTGATGAGGGCCTGAACTAGAAGAATATGTGTATGAGAGAGATTATATAGGGAGAATAGATAAAATGTGGGAGCATCGGGGTTGGGAGTTGGTTGAATGAAAGGGAAGAAATGAAGGTGACTTATTAGGACCTGAGTGACTGGTGTACTGAATAGAAATTTGGGATGGTAGGAGGAAGAGTGGGTTTGGGGGAAAAGATAGTGGTTCCATTTGGGACATGTTGATTTTGAGATGCCTGTAGGACATTGAGGTACATATGTCCAACAGGCATTTGGAGGAATAGGACTGGAGTTGAGGAGAGAGATGAGGACTGGATTTATAGGTTTGGTAGTCTTTCACACAGAAATGATAGTTAAATCCATGATGTCTAATGAAATTTTTAAGAGAGAGAAGACGGCCCAATACAGAGTCCTCTGGAATGTCCGTGCGTAGAGTACGAGACATGAATGATGATTTGGCTCTGCAAATGTTTGAGTGCCTCCTTGGCCTTGCCTTGGCCCTTTGGAGAGTCAGTGGGATCGAGGCCTTAAACTACCTTTGAAAGCTTATACTTATGAACCAAAGGGATATTTAAGACATCTATCTCCCAAATAGCTATAATGCCATGAGAGAGGTACAAAGAAAGGGCTTTGGAAGTTCAGAGGAGAGAAAACAGGTAGCATTTGAACTGGGTCTTGAAGAATGGAGAATGTGGTAACAGGCAGATAGTGGGATGGGTATTCCAGGTAATAAATGGCAGGAACAAAGCTATGGAAGCGTCAAAGCAAAAGCTGTATTTGGGGAAACAATATGTAGTCTCATTTTTGGAGCATAATGCTGTTTGAAAAGTAGTAGCAGATAAGTTAGCTGGAGAGTGAGTTGGGGCCAGAGAATTGAGGAACTCAAGGCTGAGATGTTCTTATTTCATTCTGTAGGCAGTGTTTAGTGCAGTGCCTTGCACGTAGTAGGCTCTTAATAAATATTTATTGATTGATTGCTTTGACTGGAAGGCATTGAAGATTTTTGAAGAAGGGAAGTCATCAGAGCTGTGCTTAAGAAATAATAATGTGGCAGAAGTTGTATAAGATTGGAAGTGTGAAAGAGTCAGGAAGTATCAGTTGGGAGGTTATTAGTAGGCTAGTGGCAATAGGGTGTCATGTTGGTTCACAACATGAGCTATGATAATCTCATTGAAGGGAAATTAAGGCATTTTTGTAGTTTTAATCCGTTTCATGGGACACCAGGGCCAAAAAATAATCAGTGAATAGCCAACCTCTGTGTTTCGCTAAATTGATCTTCTGACAGTAGGCTCAGTTCACTGATTGCTGGTACATCCCAATTGAAGCCCATTTTGTAGAAGCCCATTTTTAAGAACCCCAGGGTGACATGATACCACAATGAAGCATCTAGGTAAGACTATTTATACATAGTGAATAATAATCACATGAAATTACTGTAAAAAACATTGGCTTTTTTTTGAAGGGGGGAACTCTTTTAGGAAAAATAAATTAGTTAGATTCTACCACTCAAAAGTGGAGGGCATTACAGCTGATTAAAGGGACATCTAGAATGGCAAACAAATGGGAATTTAAGAACCTGTGGCCTTAGCCGCAAAAAGCCCAAAAGATGGGTTACTTTAATTTGCATTGCCCTAAGCCTCTTCCCTCAACCCAACCCTCCCTATTCCTGAATCTCTAACTCCATTGGAAAACTTTGAAGCCTTTATATTATTTTAGGTCTGCTTAACCTTAAATCCTTCCCTTGTTTGTGTGTTTTGTTTTTTAAATATCATGACTTTGAGTTTCATGGAGTTGCGTGTTACTCTAGCTACAACTTTGGGATATTCTGTCTACAAATGGGAAGCAGAGGCTTAGGACAAGCAGAGTCTCCGGAGATCTCCAGGGGATTTCCTTCCACAGACCATTCTTAGAAATCTTCACCACATTTCACCTGCAAAGGCAGGAGATACCCATCTATCTGAATCTATGAAAGTCCCTGAGAACCCGCAGGTGCTATACTTGGTCTTCCTTGCCTTGGAGCACCAGTAACAGAGATTCCAGCAGAGCAGCCTCCAAGCCAATGAAGTTCTTGCTTCTGATGGGGAGACCAATGAGCTGAGCTGTATATAGTTCTTACAGTATAATTATGGATTCTAGGCAGGTTTGATACAATCAAATTTTGATGAGGGAGGGAAAGTGTGGCATATTCCAACCGATAAGTTAGGATGAAAGTTATGAGCATCTGAATTGGGGTTGTGACCATAGGAATGGAAGGGAGGAGAATGATTTGGGGCCATTTGGGAGAACAAACCCTTAGTACCAGCAGCTAATTTGGGGGGGGATGCCAAAGGAGGCCAAGATGGCTGAGCCTGGCTGAATCAGTGAGCATTTGTTAAGCGCTTGCTCTGTATCAAGTGCTGTGCTGAGAATTAGGGATTCACAGACAAAATCAAACAGCCTTTGCTTCAAGCAGCTTACATTCTATGGGGACAGAAAGAGGAGAATAGTGATGTGGAATGCACACAATTGGAAATTTAGGGCTGGGGCTTGGAGACAGATATATTGGATATAATTTGTTTTGTTTTGTTTTCCATGTAGGGAGGTCGCAGTAGGGGAGATTTCCTTCACCCATGTAAATCAGCAATTGTTGCTTAACTTAAAGTTTTAGAGAGTTGTTTAAATCACTGAGAGGTTAACGACTTGAGTAAGGCCACCTAGCTAGCATTGTCTCAGAGGCAGTGGCAAACCCAGTTCGGCCTCAGAGGCTTGCTGTCTGTATATTATGCCACGGTGCCATTCATAGCGCAGGTACAGTATATTCATAATACATGTAATTGTATTATTATTATGTTGTACATAGCATAGTGACTTTTAATTGAGGTCAGTCGTAGTACTCCCAGATGAGAGTTAAGAACTAATGAGGGCAAGGACAGCTTCTTACAATTTAACCCCCTTCCCCCCATGTTTAGCTATTTGTTCAGAACAATTTTCAGTCTTTTTTTTGTTTTTGTTTTAAGGCTGGTGCTTGGAGATCTCTGGTGGCAGATCTCTGTCTGAATCCAATAAATCGATATTCCTGTGGTTTATCTTACCATTTCTCAGAGCCATTACATGTAGCTTTATTAGTACTGGACTAAGTAGAGAGGAGGGGTTTTGTCAGACTTTGGGGAGTTAGTCTTACTGCGGCTGGCTTTTGTTGTTTGAGGCTATTGTTAATACTGTGTTGTCTGACGCAGCTCTAACACCTAGAAAACCTGGACTTTAGGTTTCGTCTCAGAAGCTTGCCGTTGTGACAAACCAATACCTATAGCAAAAAGAAAAATGTTGAAATTGTGCCAGTTTAAAATGAAAAGTGTGGGTGTATGACCTCCTTAACCCTTGTGTAGACTGACTGTGCTGTAGCATTTGCTTCTGAGAGATAAGATTGAAGAGCCCAGGTAAAGCCCATAATCTGGATTTAGGTGAGAGACTTTTCCTACCCTAACAATTTTTTTTTTTGGTTGCTGGTCCACTTGCTTCCCAGGGGAGAAGAGGTTGGCGGGATGCTAGGGGGAGAAAGATATAATGGCCAAGTGTCCAGGTGTTGCTTTGCAGGTCTTTAAAACACCTAACTACTTGTGTTCTAAAATTTAAATCCTATTTGTGGGAAGTCAGTAGAGGGTTTAATAGAAACTCAGGAAAAAAAAATGTACTGAAATCATCTGGCCTAAGTATGGAGAGCCTAGGAAGGCTGAAATGTTATGGTGAAGTACTAGGAGGTAATTTATTTTTAAAATTTATTGAACCCACTGAAGCATAAGTGTGAGGATAAGAGAAATCATATGCGCATATGGCCCAGAATGAAATCCTTCAGATTTCAGCGATGGCTGTAACTAGTCACTAAACCATCTTGAATTAACTTTTTGTATGTGAGTCTTTCCAATTTAATTTCTTCAGGTTCACCAGTTGTGGAGAAACAGCTGGCCAATGCTACTATTGAACTGTCAGGAGCAAAATAAGGGCCAAGTTTTTCTTGCTGTAATCCATCTCCCGCCAAGGAAAAAGGAAAAACTGTGAGATGCTTTCCTAGAGAGAGAGACAGGTCTGCATTAAACTTTATTCATAGTTTCCATCTTCTCCAAGGTAAATATAATTGTCTGAGACAGTTGGAATGTTTACATTAAAAAAAAAAACAAACCAAAAACTAACCCAACACATTTGTCTTTGGCTCCTAAGTGTGCATTTTTCTAAAAATTATTTAAGTTGCACGTAAGTGCTTTCTTTTGGGGAAAGGGAAATGTCTATATTTATAGTAGTAGGAAGTAATCTACAGCAAGATCTAATCTGAAGAAGAAACTAAAGGTTACTTGGAAGCAGACAAGAGACAAATCACTGAATGGAATACAGAACTGCATTGTGCGGCAATAACACTCCTTTCCATTCATTATTGCAGTTATAATTATGGAACCCAACGTATTTAATTGGCATAGTATACTCTTCTCTACTGAATAGATTGCATTGTTTCCATGAGAAAAACTCCTTATGCATTGCAAATCCATGCACATGTTGCTCTTTGGCTCTCAAGAGGTTTCTTTGTTTACATGATGAGTGATTAAGTGAATTGAGGATCCTTGCTATGCAGCGTCATAAGCTAAAATGATGCAAAAAAGGCTCTAACTCTGAAACCCTCTGGTGAATTTTAAAAACCTAATAGATCTTTATTAGATACATGTCAGCTAGGCTAGAAATAAGTAAGAAAAATCCATTTGAGTTGAGTATCCAGATCAGTCTAGTAGCTGAGGAAACTTTTTCAGAATAAATCTTATTAGGCTAGGCATCTAGATCCTAGAAATCTTAAATTGGGACCATGAGAAGTTTAGCCCTGAAAACATTATTGCCGGACCCCTTTAAAAGAGGGTTACAGTTAATTTGGGTAGGAAGAAAACACACAAGTTTTGTTCTGTTGGTACTGTTGAGGCTGCTTTTTGGTGGGTATGATAAGATAGGTTTAAAGGAAGGTTTAAATGCATGGATTGTTTGATTTGTCAAATATGGGACAGAGAGGAAACTTAAGGAGTGTTTTGCTTGTGCTGTTTGGTGTTACATAGAATCCTCAAAACCAGAGAGGTCATAGCACAACTGCATTTTACAGATGAAGAAACCGAGACTCAAGGACTTCAATCACTTAGTTGAGGTCACAAAACTAGTTAGTGGAAGGACCGAGACTAGACCTCAGGTCTCTTGATCCCCAGTTTCATGATCTGTAATGAACATACTGCCCCAAGAATATACCGTTTGATCACAAAGTGTATTAACCAAATGTCTAAACGTAGCATTAGGAAGAAAACTAGTGATCTGAACATACAGCCTTCTGGACATCAACTTCTAGACCAAACCGGATGTTGATAAAATCAATCAATATATCACCTGTGAGTTGTAAGTCCATTTGTATATATGTTGACTACAGTCTGTATATATGTATTTCTATAGTCAGGTCACTTCATCTTGGAACTTGGCTTCCTCATATGTAAAATTAAGGGACTGGATAAAAGATGGTCTTTGAGGTTCCTTCTGACTCTTACATCCTGTAATATTAAAAATAAATGCTAATGACTATTATATGAGTTCCCCACAAAATTGCAATCTTATAGTGACTCTTCCCAAGATTCATCAGCTGCCTAGCCATAAATGGGGACAACTAGGTGGCGCTATGAGAGCTAGGCCTGCTGTCAGGAAGACCCGAGTTCAAATTTGGCCTCAGATACTTGCTAGCTATGTGATTCTGGGCAAGTCACTTAAACCAGTTTGCCTCAGTTTCCTCATCTGTAAAATGAGCTGGAGAAGGATATGGTAAACCATTCCAGTACCTCTGCCAAGAAAACCCCAGATGGGGTCATAGAGTTGGACATGACTGAAAATGAATGAACAGCAAAAAGTCATAAATGAATCAATGTAGTCTATCCATATTGGTTTCAAAGCAGTTGCGACTGGGCTTGGTCATGGGGAACTTCTGCTGAGGAGACTTACACCTTGGTACATCAACTTCTTGCCTATGCAGCTGAGGCTTACAAGGGGAACAAAATAACTAAACCCGGAGCATTTTCCATGAGCTCTCCAGGTAGTCCCGCTGCTCTTGGATATAGAAGGTCCCTAGTTCAATTTCTTGCTGGGCTGGATTCTTCATAAATCAGGATAATCCTTCATTTGATGTTTACTCACTTGAATTCCTTTCTGTATGCTGCACTGTCCGTATCAGGCTTTGCAATTTTTATTTATTCTTGCCAGAATGCACTTATTCATTAGCTGTTTTTATTAGAGTTATGGTTGAGATGATACTTTCCATTCTCAACTCCAGTTTTCAGTGGCTTATAATTTTACAAAACATTACCTTCCAGGCTGAAATTTCTTAGTCTGGCTTTCCTCTTAGGGGCCAGGTTTGGGGGATGCTTTCAAATCTACTTTGCTTTTCTTGGCAGCTTACTTCTTTTAGATTCATGGAAGGGCTTTTCCAATGAAGTTGCAATCGCTTAATTATTTAAATAAAAGGGAATGGAATTATTTAAATATTGTCTGGCAAGACAAAAGGTACCAGATTTTCCCTCCCTCCCTCCCTCCCATCGCTCAGAATTACCAGATCCAACCAACCTAGAAAGAATTACTGAACTGCAACTCAATATGCCCACAAAAATAGGAACAGTTTTTGAAATCCTATCCTGCCTGAAATCCAGGATTTTTTTTATGCAAAAAACAGTTCTGGGTTTATGCCATGTATCATTTAAGTGTTTAAATGTGCCATTTTAAAATGTTTACTTGATATTAGTTGTGAAGAATGTTGCCATCTAAACTCAGGAAACCAGCAGACATTCTGGTAAGTTGACAATTAATTTGATGAGGGCATGAACCTTTCTCTTCCCCCATCCCCTTCGGGTTACTTGTGTCCAGTCTATGTAAAGCAGGTTAATAAGCTTAGTATTTAGGGCTGAATTTTATAAACAGGCTGGGGGTGGGGCAGAGGAGGGGGCGGGAGAGAGGGATGAGAGAAGATCTCTGGAAGATTCAGCAGCGTATCTCTGGAGAGTCTAGTTGCCCGGGTGGCCTTTCCTGTCCATGTTTGCTTTTCCTTTATTGTGTCTCTGGGGAGAGTCTTGAGTAGTGGGCTATAGAAGGTACCCATCAAAAGGCTTAGGTAGTGGTGAAGATGTGTCAGAAATTCAGAGACTCCTGTATTCTTGATATCATCTTCTTCCATCTTCTGTCAGACATACTTTGTTGGAGGTTTTGGGACCCTGACTTTGTCTTTATGGCAGAGTAATTAGTTAGTAAACTATGTTCCAGGCCCTGTGCTGGACTCTGAGGATAGAAATAG
Organism: Trichosurus vulpecula; assembly: GCF_011100635.1. NCBI lineage: Eukaryota > Metazoa > Chordata > Mammalia > Diprotodontia > Phalangeridae > Trichosurus > Trichosurus vulpecula. The sequence continues at coordinate 129,309,444 of NC_050574.1, forward strand.
AAAATTCCTGACCTCAGGGAGCTTATGTTCTAATAAGGGTATATTAACACATGTAGGAGAGTGATGTCCAGGGAGGGGAGTTTTGACCTAGTTTACACAGTGAATGAGCCATAAGACAATTGATTGTCACACATTTTCTGATAGTAATGGTAGGACTGATTTAATTATTGTTCCAAAAGGAAGAGCAAGAGATGAAAGAGGGGGACAGAATATAAATGTGGTGTCAGGTAACAAGATGCCTACCCTGAGTAGTCTCTGGTATAAGACTGGATGGGATGTAAAGTATTTCCTAGGGCCATTTAGATGCGGTGAGTTTTTACTTAGTCCTAAAGATGAGGGATGCGGTCTTTAAAAGTCTTATCTGGATGGTTGCTAGGCCCTAGCCCTATCCTGTGTCCTTCTGAATGGGTAGATGAGATTTGAAATACATAGTATGTGGACAGAGTTTTGGACTAGTCAGTCTAGGACTTCATATAGAGTTCGGGTTATGACTGCCCCAATTGGATTTGTAATCTTAGATAAGACACCTAACCTTTCTTGACCTCATCTGTAAGTGAGAGAATTGCATTGGATCTTGTTTTTTAATGATATGATTTCATACAAGTTAAGTCCAAATTACTGTTAATTTGAGTATGAGCTAGAACAATAAAATAGAAGTTTTGTTATTTAGTTGGGTTTGGGCAGGCCTCATCTATACACTTAAAGTGCTATAGGCACTCATGAACAATTTAGAAATAACTTCATTGCAGGATTCTCTTTGTTTTAGGTGTTAACATTAGTCAGATTCAGGTACTGTTGAGTTTGAAAACTTTAGCAATTACTTCTACCTGACTAGCACCGTGGAGTTGACCTATAGTGAAAGAGAGGTTCCTTTGAACCATCTAACTGTGGGTTAGAACTCTGACTATTTTAAAACTCATGGGCATTTTGTTTGGTTTTGATTATGGAATGGAAAACCCAAACACAGAGAGGTGGAATGTATTGTAATGAATTTGTAATGAAAATAATAATTTGTAATGAAAAGAATGTTGGATTTAGAATGACAGAACCCAGGTTTCAGTCTGCTTTCCTTTTATAAGACCGTGGGCAAATCAGTCCACGTTTCTGGGCTTCAGATTATAAAATGAGAAGTTGGTAGCCCATGACCACCAGTAAGCTTCTTTCTGACTCATTCGGTGGTCCTGTGAACATGACTTGGACTTACAAGTAGAATTTGCTGAATACAATTCAAAGCCCCATCTTAGCTTGTTATGATGGCCTTGTTAATAACAATAATACTTGATAAGCTGTTTGGCTTTGTTGGAACTGAATGACCATACCTATTTTTCCTCCACAGATTTGAATCTCAACTCCCCACCCCACCTTCCACAAATCCTCACAAACAACCTAACCATCTGGAAAATAAAAACAAAAAAACTTCAGTCATTATTAAGAATACTACTGTGCCACTTGCGGGATGTTAAACATGAAAGGCAGAAGCACATGGCACCTCTTCTTACAGGGTGCTTACTTGAACTGTGGAGTTGCTTTTGGAGGCTGCCAATTATTGGCACTTCCGCATAAAAATGCAGAGCATGCATGCACTGTCAACTTGATCCTTGAATACAAACTTCTGTGAATGGTTAGAAATGTTAATGTTCTTAGGAATCTATGAAACACTTCACCATGGTATGCACAAAATGAATTAGCAGGTTTCTTCCTCTAACAAGGAGGAACATTTCAATTGTCACCTTCTGTTTTTTGACAGAGAAAGACTTAAGGGTGGTGCTTTTCCATTGTGAAAGAGGCTACTAAGTTGTGGAAACATTTTGCTATGAGACTTTTTCAGCTTTCTTGCATTTTTCAAGTCACTGAGGAAGTTGGATTAATTAATTTTCATGTTAGAGAGCATTTACTCCACAGAAACTTAAATATGTATATATATATATATATATATATATACACACACATATATGTGTATGTGTGTGTATATGTATATAGTTAAAAATGAACCTTCTTCTGGCTTTGTAATTAAATAATAGTAAAAACTAGCATTTTTAAAGTACCACTGTGTGCCAGGCAATGTGCTGTGCCCTTTGTAAATCTCTTATTTGATTGTCATGGCAACCCTGGGAGGTGGGTGCTAGCTGTTATTATCATCCCTAATTTACAGATGAGGAAACTGAAGCCAGCAGGGCTTAACTTATGCCTTAAGTGACTTGCTCCAAGGTCACACGGTAAGTATCTGGAGTCATATTTAAATTCAGGTCTTCCCTGATTCCAGGCCCAGCATGGTAGTGTTACTTTTGTAGGTTTTCTTGGACACTCTTTGTCCTCAGTCCTTTTTTCTTGATATGGGTTCACTGAAGCAATTTTTCTATTATTTATAGAGCATGCTAATAATTAGTATACTTTATGTCCACTTTTGTCCAGTGACTGTATTGACATACTGACATATGATATTTGACATATTTCTGGAGGAACTGAAACACCAGGCACATAGTAGGTGCTTAATTAATCCTTGTTGGTTGATGAGGCAATTCATAAAGCCAGAAGGGAGGGAGCAAGCATTTATTAAGCAGCTGCTGTATGCCAGACATTGTCCTAAGCCCTTTAAAAGTATTATCTTATTTGATCCTCACAACTATCCTAGGAGATAGGTGCTCTATTATCTCTATTTTACTATTGAAGAAACTGAGGCAGACAGATTATAAGTGACTTGCCTAAATCACACAGTCTCTGAGGTCAAACTTGAAAATATAATCTCCTGGGATACTTGGTCATCTCCCCTTTTGTTGCTCATGGAGAGTGTAAGCAAATAGATCCTTTGGATCTCCTAAGATTAAATCAGAAAAAGGAGGCCTGTGGATTTGAAAACACAATTAAAAGAGATAAAAGAGAGGGATCACTAATTTGAAATGAGTATTTTCCAGCTTAGTTCTATTATTCACATGTGAGGCAGATAGAAGGGTCAGAGGAATCCAAGGAGAGGAGTAAAGGGTAATAACAGAAGGTTAGTTTTGGTGCATTTTAGCGTGAAGACAGCGGTATATCCCAAGGTGAAGAAAAGCACCCGAACTTCATGTAGAATAGAAGCTTTTGATTTAAATGGGAAAAAGTCTATCCTCAAAGTCCTGGTCAAATCATCTAGTAGGTATTACAGGTGTTGGCATTGGAACCTTTTTCTTGGCATCTATTACAAATATATCCTAGATTATGTGCTAACATTCCTTATAGAGTATGAAGAAATAGAATAATTCTACAAAATCCTCTAGATTATCTCACCATATACTTTGATACTTCAGTGTATGAGGCTGATGCTAAAACACTATGTTGGAAAGTAAGATTTGCGATCAAGAAGTAAAAGAGGCCAAAGCTTGTTGGTTAATCAAGATGCCTCATGTCTGTATATCAGAAATAGTTTCTCTGAGGAGAGAGTTAGAATATGCCGGTCGTGGCAAGACTTCAAATAGCATCATAAAAATTTAATTGACTATGTCTTTGACAGAAAAGTGACTGATTCCAGTCGTTTCAGAATCAGCTGTCTGTGTGCAGTCAGGTATTTTCCTGATTAGAATAAAGGTCAAAGTAAATAACAAATTAGAAGAAAGAATAAATATGAAAAGATCCATATAAGTTTAGCAATTCCAACCCCACATGTTTAGGCAGTCTGTTATACGTTTGTTTAAGCAAACTTTTAGACCCAAACAAAGAAGAAACTGATAAAAGTAAAGATATTGATTCTGACTATCACCACTTGGAGAAGCTTAATCACTACAATGTCATCCTAAAAATGAGCTGGACAGAAGTCACCTCAGTCAATCAATATATAATCTCTGTGCTAAGCAAATTGACTTGGCTACTAAGGGTCATACCAAGCTAATTTGCAAAATATTACAGAATGGAATATGGAAGGACTGCTACCTCATAAAACCATGAAATGCTGCTAAGGGGAAAAATAAGCTGATTGAGGGTTTGGTATGAAATTAAGCTTTAGCAGACTGTTCTCAGAACATTTGAAGATGGAATAAGATAGATGAGAAATGAAAATGATGTGCCCAGTTTTTATAGTGATCTTTTTCACCAGTGATAATAGAAACACCACCTTTGGCTTCTTCCCCCTCAGTGCCCGATATATCTTATGAAGTGATGATGACTCCTAGGAGGGTAAAGTCAGGAAGAATAGTTTAACCTGTCCAAATACATACCAAAAAATATCTTAGAGGGGATAAATTTCAAAGGCAAGAAGGAATTTTCAAGTTACTTCAGAGGGCTGAAATTCCAAAAGCATGGAAAAGATCACAGATGGTTCTTTTATTTAAAAAGATGACTGAAAAGACATCAATAACCACCAACTCATATCCCTACTTTTCTCATCTTTAAAATACTTGAGAATGGTCTATGCGTTTATTTAGGGTAACCTTGATAAAAATGTGAGAAGGAAACAGGGCAAGCATTTGCAGATGATTTCCTGAAGCAGATTACATCTTTGTAATCACACAACGGAATGATAAGTGTAGAGAATGAGATCTCACTTTGCCTGCTGTTCAGTTTTTTTTTTTTTTAAAGCAAAAATACTTGATAGAACTGCAGCCTAAAGGCTCTTTTTAAAAGGTGTCTCTCATACATACTTTAAAATGGTACCAAACTCTGACAGATGCAAGTATGGAGATAAGTTAGGTCAATGATCTGTCAAGAATTAACATCAGATAAGATATAATACAGGGAGACATATTCACCTAAGGTATTTGCTAGTGTTAGAGGGTGTTCCTTGCAGAGGCCAAACCAAAGGAGGATTCCCTATTAATTCCCTAAATGCTTCTATTCATAGATGACGTACTAATTGTGGAGTCCTAGAACACTGCAAAGCTTCTTCAGTGAAATTCATAGTAAGGCACAAGAGATTGGTCTTGCCATCTGCCCTCAAAAAAAAAAAAGAAAGAAAAGAAAAAAACCAAATAAAGTTATATATTACCAAGGCAACGACATATAGCCAGATAATTCACATGAATATGTATATATCAGTCAGGCACTGCATTTGGTTTGTGAGCTGAGCCTAAAATTGAGTAGTAGGAGTTTTGGCTGCATTGCATATAGGAAATTGTACATTATTTTTCAGTGATTCCAAACCGCCTGCTATGCTGTCTCTCTCACATTAATGTTTTTCCAGTGAAGTTTTATGATTGGACAGAGGAATCAAAATCATTTAGCAACCCTATGGACAATGTAAAGGTGGTAGATGCAAGTCAGCTGCAGCATATATCTGATGTGATGACTTGCTTTCCAGAAATGGCATAAAAGGACATATCTAAGTAGAAAATTCTTGCCTGTGACACACTGGTTATGTGACCTTGGGCAAGTATCTTAAATTCCCAGTATCACAGGCAACACTTTAAGGCTATCGGTTGCAGGATAGTTACTAACCTGCTTTTGGCAGATTCCTTAGTAGGAGCTCCCTACATTGCTCAAATCACAAATCAAGACCAAAAACCCATAAGTTAGAAAAGGACATGCGCTGGTTGCATAGTGAGGATAGAGATACCAGCTTTGGTACCTCCAAGGTATCAAAGGACTGAGGCAATCTTCTAATATATACTGGGTAGATTGCCTTGGATTCTTAGGGAAAAACATGGATAATACTCACCTAGGTGGAGAAGTCATGAAGCAGCTTCATTTTCTTTGGTGGAAGGATTAGCCATCTTCTTGAAAGCATTAGAGATCCATCAGTGTCAAAATATAGATACTCTCCATCTGGCAAAACATTCAGGATTTTAAAAATATGTATTAAAATGATACAAACCGTGTAATGAAGCCTGTTCGATGACTCACACAACTTAATTTTTTTAGTCTTCTTAAGTTGCTGTTAATTTTTGTGTTGACAGAAGAAGGTGAAACCTAAGCTTGCTTGTTGACAAAAGTCCAAGATAGATTTGAAGTATGCCCAGAATTTAAGGAATCTGTTCCCCAGCTGCTGTCTTAGTTGATTTTGCTTATCTGCCTCTCCTTGCGACTAGTCTTTGTTGAGAAGAACAAAAAGAACTAGAAGGTCCTCGTGAAATTATTTCATGACTCATAGGCGTGCTGGGCTCACTTACTCCATCTAGTGCTGGGGAACTGACCAAGACTGTACTACTTTGGGATACAGGAGGTGATGGAAATTACATTCGGCAGATGACTTGATCTTTTAGAGTAGATTTCCTGCCTTCATTAACTGGAAGGCAGAGTGAGAGCAACAGAGGCTCAGCTCTCTGTAGGACTCAGCTCAGGTAGAGAGAGGTGGATGTTAGGGAGACAATCTTTCCTACTATTTGGGGGAAGTGACAGTTGCAAGTTATGATGGAATTGCTTCTCCCTTGAAGTTCTGAGGAAAACATCGAAGAAGAGCCAGTTGACTGCTTCCTCCCTTGGGCTCCCCATGTAAAAAATCTTGGGGAATATCTGCTACAAAATATCTTCTGCACAACAGAGACAGCCAGGCTGCACTTAACCAAGAGTGAAAATAATTGTCTATGATTCTAACCTTTGGTTGATTAATTTATGTTGGTAGAGAGAGTTCAGGAGAGTAGCTTCTCTGCTTATGAAATGAGGAGGGTGGCCTCACTACTAAGGCTTAGTCATCGTTGACAGATTTGTATGTTAGGTTATATAATGGCAATGTTGAGTAAGAAGATCATGGCGTGAACTCTAACTCTAGCGCTAGATAGCTGTGCCTAGACTCAAAGAATCTGACTTGAGAGAAGGGACCTTAGGAGAGGTCCCCTACCCCAAACAATTTTTGAAGCAGGGATCTTTTCCCAGTATCCTTGGGAAGTGGTCACCCAGCCTCCACTTGACGAATTCCAAAAGTGGAGGACTTGCTGCTTCCTGAGGCATAGCTCATTGTATTTTTAGATACTTTAATTGTTAGAAAGTTTGTCATCATATGAAGCTGAAATCTGCCCTTCTAAGCACCTTGCTTATATCTATTCATTGCTTGCTCATGGTTCTACCGTCCAGTAAAACATGCCCAGTTTCCTTGACAGCCCTTCTTCAGGTATTTGAAAATGATTGTTGTCTCTTCTCTCCTGCTCCCAGTTCTTCTTTTTCAGGCATCCTTCAGCTGATCTTCATCTGCCTGGGTTTGATTACCTTCACCTTCCTAGTTAGCCCTCATCAGTATGCACTCTTAATTTGTCAATGGATAGGGATAAAGAGTGTACCTTTGATTTCATTGGTCTAGTAAACTCCCACTAATAGTACACGTTGGCATTTTTTCTATAACTTACATTCTTAGAGGGTTGCCTGGAGCATTGGGAGGGTTAAGTCCCTCTCGGGATCACACTGCCAGCATGTATCAGAGGTAGGACTCAAACGCAGGGCTCTCTGACTTCTAGGCCATTTCTCAATCTCCCTTAATCATGCTGCTGCTCTAACTTGTCAATATGCTTCCTAAAATGTGACACCCACAGCTGGACACAGTATTCCAGATGTTGTCTGACTAAATTAGTTCTTGATGTTAAGCTTTCCTTAATAAAGACTTAGGCTGACATTTTAATTCTACTGAAACCCAATTTTTCCATGCTCTCCTTTTGTAGAGCATCCCTGAGAAAGTATTAGTATTAGAGATAGAGTTTTGCAGGAGTCAGCATTTTGGGATCATTGAAGGCATTGGTGACTCAGTTTCCCCATGTAGTCTAGCTTGTGGTCTACCTCATACTCAGTTTTGGGCCCAGCTTATCCACCTGTACCACCGGTCCAAGATACACTTTAATGAAATACTTGAGAGGGTTCACTGGCCCAGAGTCTGAAGAAAGCACTTTATTCTCCTTTCTGAAATTTGGTACATTTATTTAATTTTAGTTCTGAGGCATCTCCTCTGTGTGTGATTTTTTTCTTTTTTTTGCAGATCACCTACAGTGTTCAGTAGTCACACCTCCCAAGTTCTTCCAGTAAGTCATATCTGGAAGCTTTTTCAGCAAAGAATTATTGCAGTAAGTGTTTATTCACTTAGCCTCTCCATCTATAAAACTTGGAATAAAGAGTACTGTACCTGAATTCAGAAGTCTTGGGTTTAACCTCTGGTTTAGCTACTGGCTCAGGATCTTGGGGGAGTCTCTTAACCTCACTGGGCCTCATGGCCCTCCTCATCTGTAAAATGAAGGGGTTTGGAGAAGAGGGTTTTTCAATTTTCTCTAAGGCCTCTTTTAGTTAAAATAGTCTATGTGTATCTATTGGACAGGGTCGTTGTGGGACTCACATGTTGCCATGTCCTCCATGAAGGCTTCCCTGATTTTTCTTCCCTATTCCCCTCCCTCCCCAGTATTATCTCCCTTCTTGTATTTCTTATAACACTTTTTTTAGATCAAGAGTTCTTAACTATTTTTGTGTTGTAGTGTAGACAGGCCACTTCTCAGAACTTAAATCATTATTGAAGGAAATGGTAAATTTTAGCTAGAGGTTGGTGAAAATAAAGATGTGATTTTGATCCATGGACCCCTTGGATCCAACTTAAGAATCCATTATCTAGACTTCTTACCTCCACCCTTCTTCTTTACATTCTTCCTTGTTTTCCGCATAACCAAGAAGCATTTATTAAGCACCTATCATATGCCATGCACTGTGCTAGGTCTTTTGGAGACACAAAGATAAAAATGAAATAGTTCTTCTCATTCAGGAGCTTTTACTCTTTTAGAGAAGATAATACATATATAAATAAGAGTATACAAAATAAATACAAAGTGATTTTTTTGGGGGGGGAGGGGAGGCATTAGCAGCTGGGGGGAATCTGGAAAAGCCTTATGGAGAGGTTGGTGCTTGAGCTGAGTTTTGAAGGGGGATAGGGATTCTCAGGAGGAGAAGTGTGTTCCAGGAATGGGGGAGGAGAAAGGGATGGAGCCTGTGAAAAGATAGGGAAAAAGAATGTTTTGGGTGAGGAAGAGCAAGAGGTCCAGTTTGATTGGACTGTGGAAAACAAAGGTGAGTAATATATCATAAGGCTGGGAAGGTCTCTAAGAATAGGTTTTGTCAAATCTGTCTCAGTATTCACAATATGTTGCATATAGCAGGTGCTTAATAAGTATTTAGTTAAGTTGGATGAATAAATAAAACATTTATTATGTGCAGAGTGCTAGAGATACAGATAGAGAAATCAGACAGTCCCTGCTCCCCAGGAGCTCACATTGGAGGAGATACCACATGGAAGGTTTCAGCTGCACGTTGCATGGAAAAGTCCCATGGTTCTTAGGGTGCAAAGGCAAAGCTTCTAATGTCGTTTCTTGTGATAAAATGGTAGTGGTTTCTGATGTTGAACTGTTTGGCAGTGCCAAGGACTTTGGTGGCAAGGCCTTTTTTTCTGGGTCTTCACTAGCTGTGACTGCAGTCCCTGTAGGAGCAGTAGCCAGGCTGCATCCCTACAGGGTCTGCTCCCCAGGATTATGGCTGATGGCACTGGTCTGGAAGCATTACCATCCCAAGGTTCTTGGGTTTGGGTCCTGGGCGGTATCTGTCAGGGTCTGCTAGAGAGGATGGTGATTGAGGCCGTGGTTGTGATTGTTTGACTAAATTGGCATATGCTTCCTCTTGTCTCTCTCATTGTACCTTACTGCTTACAATTACTCAATGAATAGCAGTCAATAAGCATTTATTAAGGGCTTACTATACCCCAGGGGAATCAAAGACACAAGCAAACAGTTCCTGCTCTCAAGGAGCTTCTGTAACTATAAAATCTTTTATTACTCTATATGCCATTGATAACATGAACCATAAGCCCACAAGCTATAAACATTTTGCATGCTTTTAAGTTTATCCTTTTGCTAGATCCTTTGAAGGGATTTTACAGCTAGAAACCAGAATCATGTATAGAAACTATGTTTTGGTTCCCTGTCCTTGTGAAAACTAGTCTTAATTTCTATAGACTGGTACTCAGAATGGAGGCCAGAACCTAGTTTCTTTGGGTTTGAAAAACTTTAAAATGTTTAGGAAGGGAGTTTGTAGAGGGCATGGGTAGAGAAATGGATCAAAGCTGGCAGAGACCTTAGAGATCACCTAATCTACTCCCTAGTGGTTAGCAACCTTTGGGCCCTGATGAGTTTTTACAAGGAGTCTTGAATTATGAGTTATGTGCCCCAGATTTCATCATTTTGATGTTTAACTCCAACAAAATATAAATTGTAGTGGGACTCAGCAAAATGGATAACATGCAAACATCTGTAGGTAGTTTCATACACACACATAACTATTTTTAAAATTAAATTTTATTGATTCCTTTTGTTTTCATATCACTCATTTCCTGATGTATTTCTTTACCTTCCTGTTCCTAGAGAACCATCTCTTACAACAAAGAATAAAAAAAGACAGTTCAAGAAAAATTAGTATAGCAAAAACGTTTGACCTTTTGTGTAGAGTTTCATAATTCTGTTCTCCTTTTTCTCTACCTCAGCAACAGGGCAGGGTGAGGTGCCCTGTCGTAGCTATTCTTTGGGGCCACGCTTGATCATCATAAATTGCAGCATTAAGTTTTGATTGTCCTATTCCTTCTATTTACATTGCTGTAGTTATTGTGTGTGTTGTTCTCCCAGTTCTACTGGCTTCGGTTTGCATCCATTCATGTAAATCTTCCCATACTTCTTTGCGTTAATCAGTTATTGTTTCTTGTAGCACAGTAATAGTTCCCTGCATGTCACTGTTTAAATACTATTGTGATTATACGATGCAGATTCCTTTAAAAGCATTGCAGAGAATTCATAGTAGCTTTTTTGCCATCATATATTTTCTGTCACCAGATACTAACAGTAAAATAAAGAATCCTTTAATTCAAACAACCCCTTTTTCCAGATGAAGAAGCTTGAAGGCTGAAGAATTTAGGTGGCTTGTCCATTGTCACAAATAGTAGTCAAGTATTCAAACCCATGTTCCTGATGTTAAATTCAGTGTTCCTTTCATTATCCTGCGGCTGCTTTTTCAGTAGCCTTTGCAAACTTTGGTTCTGCACCAGGAGTAGTTTCCTTCTACCTTTCTTGGCCTCAAAAACAAGGTACTACAATCTACTAAATTGCAAGGCTTTGGATAGTATCTCTGGAAACATTCATCTCTGTCACCTGCTTCTACTTGGGCTATTTTTAGCCAGGTGCCAAAGACCTTACAGCTTTCTCTTGTGAAGGATAAGGAATTAAGATCTATTGTACACAAAGGCTCATCACGGCATTGTTTTCCAGTGTGAGAATTTTCTTCTGGGCCTTAGCCTTGGCTATCTTTGAGCCAACTTTTAACTACCTGGAAGCTAAAAGGACAAGTCTCTGGGTCCCAAATATATAATGGCACTTATGCTTTCAAAACCTGCAGGAAGGACTAGGTAAATATTTTAGGAGAAAATTTTAGTGACCATTGCAGCACCACTCAAGGGAAGTTTCCCTATTTCTATGCTGTTACCTGCTAAAAATAACAATATCCCCACCAAAGCTGTCCCCTGATGCCCCATCACCTTGGCCTGGTGGTTACTGTTCAGTCCTCCCAGCTTGTATTGAGGGAGCATAAATCTTGTCCTCCTGGTTGGAAAGACTTTGAGCACAGGCGTGGTGACGAACTGTCTGTCTGTCATCTCAGGCCCTGTCTAGCTAAATTTGGAGAGGCTTATTACCAGATCTCTGGTCACCAGCTGAGGAATATTTTTGGCCACAAAAACTCATTAAGACTGTTCACCGAGGCGTGGAAGGGTTTCAAATCTGCGGCAATGAAGGGAATAGCCCCTCACTGATGAAACCACAGATCTTTTGAAAAAGTGAAAAAATACCCCAGAAATGAAGCAAATAGTAAAATTGGGTGGAGGGGGAAATGATTCTATGGAATTAAAAGCCACGGTTAGATGCAGGTAGGAATTGATATAAGTGGTATCTGGGTAATTTGATTGGACCATGGATTTGGAACAAGTGATATTGGGGGCAATTGTGTTCAGTTGCCCCCAGCCAGCCCCGACTTGGTTCTTTGGTTTTAAGAGAGATCTTTTTTTAAGAGTCTACTAACTCTTCTAGCAATTTGGAAGAGTGTGAGGCTAGCCACAACTTCTAAGACACATCCATAGGCAACAATTCGTAATTGGTGGCCTATTGGTGACTTTTATTTTTCTGGAAGGGCACTACATTTATAAGGCAGTTAAAATAACCAGATGAGCTTGATGTTTCATGCCAGATGCCATTCATTGTCTTGCAGCTTGTTTAATAGCAATCTACTCAAGGTTTTGCTTCTGAGAAAACAGTAACATTCTGAACCATCTCTTCCTTTTCTTTGTCAATAACTATCCTTACCACCAAATTATTTTGGAAATGGAAGGTTTCTGTGAAATTCTCAGAGCTGCTGTTTGTTCAGCATGTAAACTCCTATTCAACAAACATTTATTATGTACCTACTCTCTGTGTAAGACAAGCTAGCTAATTGCTGTAAGTGAGAGAGTTGAAACAGAGTTTGCTCTTAAGTCCTTATAGTCCAATAAGGAGAAAACTGATGGCCAGTGTAGAGGGAATTCAAGCTTCAGGGAGGAGGAAGGTGGGTCTCTTTCAATTTAAAATTCCACAAAAAGACATAGACACAAATAGCTGTGATACCAAAGAGAATGTTTTAAGTGATGGGATAGGGATAGGTACCATAGAGAAAGGTGACTTTTCTCTTTGGGACAAAACACACACCAATAACTATAGTGCACAATAGAAAATGATGAAGTGTGTATGAAAGGCTACAGTGAAATTTGAGATTTAAGGACAGATGATCATTTCTGGTTTGGAGAATGAAGTAGCTCTCACTCAGGAGGTGAAAGTTGAATTGCTTCTTGTAGGAGTGTCAGGTAGATTGGGAGAGTTTTTTTTTTTTTTTTGGCGGAGGGAGACATAGGGGTAATGGTGAGATGAGGAACACAGGTTATCTATTCTGTCCATTCTAGCCATGTGAGACAGTGTTGGCAAAGACACAGAGGTCATAGAAAGTGGAATAAAATGAGGGAATAGTACACAATTTGGTTTAGCTGGAACATTGAATGAAAGAGAAAGGAATACTATGAAATTAGATGGGCAAGGTAAGTTAGAGCCAGATTGTGGAATACTTTAAATGCCAACTTAAGGAGTTTGTATTTGATTTGATAGGAAGTCATTCCTGAAGGTTTTTGAGCAGATAAGGGAGAATGGCACCCCTCCTCCCCAGAATCTTTTAAGTGAATTTATATGTACTATGTCTTGTAAATTAATAATTAAAATAAGAAGTACAATAGTGAAATGTTGTCTATACCCAGAAACCAGAAATTTATTATATACTATTATTCTGCCAAGTTGAATTCTGTGCTGATCTTATTTTTATCTCTCCATCTATGTTTGCAGGGTTGACTGTTTCCCCCAAGTGTTAATGTAAACACATTTTATTTTGAGACAGATCAGTTCACTTCCCTCTGGAAATCCATCCCTATAATGTGGTAAACCTCAATATAGCTCTCTGGTCCGAATGACATTTCATAACTGTGTACAAATCAAACACACTGTTGATATTAAATGACAACATTTAATGCCTGAGTCAACAATTCACTTAAGTCTCATTTCATTAAAATACTCCTGGTCTGGGGAGAAACAGCATGTCTGGACAGATAAAGCACTTGACTTGCACCTCTAGTTCCCGGGTTAAAGGGCAGCATGTAAGTTTTAATTCAGATAGATTTTTATGGATTCTAGCTATTGGTCTTAGAGCAGAGATCCATTTAGTGCAAGCCTTGGAAATTTGAGTCACTTGACCAACAAGAACTCCAAATCAGTGACCTCCATTTCATTCCCTGGAGACCCTGACTTGACCATTTAATCTTTTGGGGCTATTTGTCTGAACTCCCGAAACCTTAGAAGGACTGCATAGTAGATTAACGTGACTCATTCATGTTACACCTTCAATATAGGTATTCAGGTTTAGTTCCTAGGTAGTCTGGTTATTCCTCTTTTGCCCTGGATGCTTTGGCCTTGTCCTTCCTGAACTCTCTTTATGTGTGTGTTTACTTCTTTCATTTTCTGTCTTGTCTGTTTACTTTGATGCTTTGAAAGACCCTTGATTTCACTGGTGTGACAGAGGTCATAACCCCTCCATGTCTGATGAATTTCTGTGGCTGAAAAATTCATAGTTTGTTGGCTAAGCTTCTGATAATGGATCTTTTCTGTTTAACTAGGTTGGTCCTTAGACGGTGTACCATTTTGCAGGGACCCCTCTCAAAGTTTATCCCATTTATTAAGACCCAAGAACCATGCCCTTACAAAGCACCAGAGTCGGACTGGCGTGAAAGATTTTTCTTATATATCTTCCTTAGATGTATCTTCTTAGATGTTAACAGGAAGGGAAATGTTCTCCATTCACCTGATTGTGGTATCTCTCAAGAAAATTATCTTTGTTGGGACAGATAGGTTAGAGTCACTTAGGTTGAGTTTATTTTAAGTCATTGTGAAGATATTGTAGCCATTTTTGTTATTTTAATCAAATTACTGCTACAGTAATACTGCTGAGGAATGTTTTTTTTTTTTCCATTATTAGCTCACTAATTGGGGGGAACTGGGTTTATATCATAACCCCTCTGTGTGGTAAGTGTTCAGTACTCCTTTGGAGTAGTCTGGCCATCCACCTGACTGTAAACTGTGATACTCTGGGGCTGTGGTGGGATTCTGGATACCTATGTGAGAGGGAGAAGGCGCTGAAATCAATTACAGTCATACTGTGTAGTAGAACAAACGTAATGTGAAATGAGTTGCTGTTAGGCGCCTTTCTATCCTTGATAACTTAGCTAATGCAGATAATTAATACAACTAAGATGACAGTAGGCTATAATTGGCTGGGTATTACAAAGTTTAGTATGTTTTTTCCTTCTCTCTCTGGGAGAAAGAAATTGCCCTAGCATCTGTGTGTAGAAGACATAAAACTTGCTGTAACAGTATTCTTTATTTCCATATTATTCCTAAAGCTATTTAAAAGTCACCACAGAACGTGCTTTACAGAAGCAATTTCATGGTTCTTTTAGGTTTTTGTGTAAATCCAGGTAACTGAAATGTTAGTCCTGATTCATCATTGAAAAGGAGAGGAACACACCAATGCTGATGGTTGTGATGCCTGGGCTCAATCTAAAAGAATTGGGGGGAAAATCTCATTGTACTGTGTTTTTCGTTCAATGAGCCTCTATTATGATTGGAAAGCTGAGGGACATTTGAAAGATGATCATGATTTGAGAAATATTTTTGAACTGGGAATGTACTAGGTTTGAGGCCTGTTAACACTCCCTGGCAACGATAGTCATTTTTCCATTCCATGAGATCAATTCTGAACTTGAGCATAATTTTATTTCTGCTTCACAGTCCTTAAAATCCTGTTTGGAAATGTCATTAGGAGGATAAGGGATGTAATGAAAAATACGTTTTCTCATGTACCAAATCAAAGTGTATAGTTATGGAGCTGGATATCTGTACTGAACAACAGTTAACAAAATGAATCGCCTGCTTTCTGCATTTGAAGTTGTATAGTCTAAAATTCAGTGAAACATTCAATAACTGGAAAGATCACATCAGCATCAAGGATGTGCTTAGCAGGTTTCCTCCTACCGTATTATGAGGGTAGGCATGTAGTTCAAGATGGCTATAATAGCTAGGAATATGTTTGGAATCGAGGGGAGGGCTTGGCGGTAGGAAGCTGGAGGTGCGATGGTGTCTGAAATGGATTCTTTGATGGTGGCAGAAGAGAATTAGGTAAGTGTGGTACTGCTTTGGGGATCAATGAGTTAAGAAGAAAGATGTTTTCATCATCTTCCAGTGAGAGATGAGAGCTGCCCATTGGAGAGGGTTTCCATCATTGTAGCCAAAGAGATACCTATTTTTAGTGATGTCTTGGTTGAAATAACACAGGTCAAACAAAATTACTTTTGCTTGGTTCCCATGCTGTCATAGAAAGATATACTATGGCAAAGAGGATCCTACTTCCTATAAATCTTTTAAAAGCTTCTCGGAGTGGAGGAGCTTCGCAAACCCCCAAAATAAATAAATAAAAAGACTGGAAAGGAAATTCAGTGAATCCTTATGAGAGAAACCATTTCGAAAGGGAGGTTTTAACCCCCTAGGAATGTATGTGGTTATAAAAGCCAACAAAATGCATATTTTGAATGTGTTCTTGTGGTTTTAAAAATATTTTACACAATGAGATTATTGAATGTTCGGATCCATAAAGTTAAGACATTTTGAAATATTGCTCTGTTTCACATTGGCTTAGGGAAATACATGTTTTTGCATAAAACGCCAAAAACCATTAACTGATGGCATTGCTAGGAAACACACTGTGCAATTTTAAACAGTGGATATAACTTTTAAGAATGCAAATGTGAGAAACTAACAATGGAAAATTACAAGAAGTTCAGACATCCTCACATTTTCATTTCCATCCGGAACTCCTATAGGCTGCTGCTGGCGAGAGGTAGTCTCTGATTATGACTGTGCCAGAAAAAACAGTCTTGCAGGGCTGACCTTAAGTGCAGAATGGATAGTAATTCAAAGCCCTGTGGGGGCTTAAGAAATGAAGGTAGCTTATTGGTTTTGGCAGGGAAAAAAGTTGGTTGGTAAGACCATTGAGCGAGCCCCTTGACTGAAAATGCTGACAGGCTGAACAGGAAGCATATGTGCTGGACCAAGCAAAATCATTATTTTCATTGGCAAAACGTATTGCTCACTGTTTTGGGTAGTCTGTCCATTTTGTCTGTAATTTAATCTAGGTCAGAAACGGCGGGAGTTATAAACTCTTGTTGCCAAGCATTCCTGCAGCTCTACCTGGCAGGTTCTATTCCAGCATTTAATGAGGACCTGACTATGCTGGGTCCTACTAGCAGGTTTAAATCCCCATTTGGGGCTGTCTTTTGAATTTGGACTAAGCTGCCTGCCTGTAACATGATGTTAGAATCCTTTTTCCCTTGGCCTCCTGTTCCCTATTAAATGAATAATTAGGTGATTGCCTCTTGATGCTGAAGCAAAAAATACAGATGACATGGAATTACATTTCAGGTGATGGATTTCAGTGCAGAAAAAAGAATCCTAAGAATTGAAATGAAGAATTTGTAGAGGGAAACTAAATAAATTTGAGGTCTTCTCTGTATTATCTTATAGTATATGCCAACCCATTGTGACATCTTGAATAATGTATTTTCATACTCTTTTACCAGAGAATTAAGGTAGGAGAGATGTAAAATCAGGAAATGTGTGTTGCCTCTGCTATATTGCTTCAGAAATCATTATTTTCTTTTTTTTCTTCTTCTTTCTCTTGCCCTATTCTTCTTCAGTTGATTCTTGGATATGTAAATGACTAGTCTATGTCCTGATAAGACTTTTTTTTTTATTGTTGTTGTGATTTATGAACCTGAGTCTCAGATGATGAGAAAGTAAAAGGATTACTGACTTTCTTTAAATAAAAAGTTTCATCTGTTAATGAGTCTGGCTCCTTAGAGCACTTTGGGAATATCCTTGGCAAGGAAAAGAATCGAATCTTCACACTCTGTGGCATTGTCTTTAGGTCAATTAAAGAACTTGCAGAAGGAATTTTCTAAACTGCATGCTAAATAAGGGGATGATTGTGAAGCAGTGCACCATTTTTACTAATGAGATTTTGGCAAGAACTGATGGAGATCAGCTGTTCAAGTTATTCACATTAACCTCCTTTCACACTATGAGGATGCTTGTAGTGGAAATGAGTGAGGTTCATGTGTTGGTCAAAGGTCAGTAGAGAGAGGTGAGGGATGGAGAGGGGTCCCTAGCTACTCATTCCTTTGCAGTATAATGCAAATTCTTTGTAGGGTGTGGAATGGGTACTAATGGTCAAGTCTAAAAAATGACAACTGCTTACTAACACTTGGACATTATTCTTATTTATACTCTGGTCTGGAGACAAGAATGGAATGTCGGAAGACTGATGAAAAAAATATGCCTCAGTGACATCAGATTAAACTTGGATGTTGTGCAGAGAGCCATTTCTTTCTGCCTTTGCAACGAAATACTGCATCTTAAGGATTAAAGGCATGACATGTACCCATTCTTGAGGGAAGCTTTTTGCCACTCCAAATCCCAGATGGCATCACTCTGATCACTCTTATCAGTTTAGACCTGGTTCTTCTGTTCCACCTCCTTAGACACTCAGAGTAGGGCTCAAGGTAGGATTTTCATTTGAGGGAGCAGCTCTCCTTTCTAACTCAGCTCCTCTGGGACTGGCTTCCTAGAACATAAATCAGTGTAGCACCAGTGCCTAAGGAATAAGTGTATTGCCCAGCTTGCCTAGAATCTTGGTAGTTTGGTGTGATTATACATGTATATTTTGAACAATAAATATTCCTGGAAAATAATGAAAATTCAGTTGATGTAATTAGATCAAGTTTTCCCATTTATTTACATGATAATATCAGAAATGTTTTGTTTTTATTTCTGATCTTCAATTTGCAGTGGCTTCTAGTACCTTAGGTTTCATTCCTTAGCTTGGCATGTAGATAAAAATCTGTAAAAAAAAGTCTTTTATTAATGAGTGAGAGCAGGGATGGAGAGACAAGCATTTGTTTAAAAAAGTGGGGGTTAAATAATCAGGTTTCCCCCCCACACACACACACACATCCTATGTTCTAATATGGATTCAACACATTTTACAGAATGGTTTTTGAAAACTCAATTAAGCCATTTCTGAAATGAAAGAAAATCATGATAAAATGAGGTACTTCAACTTAATTTTATTTTCAAAACTCAAAACACATTTTGAGGGCTTCCTTCTTTCCCATTATTAAATATTTCTGAAACATTCTTTGATAATGCCAGAGGGCAAGGAGGCATGACCTTTCGTTTCTTTTGTTTCTTTGTCAAGCTCTGAAAATATTTTTGTGAGTGTTCTGGATCTTCTGTTGTCATTGTCTCCAGGGATGGAGAAGCAGCATATTTAGTAAAAAGTGTGCTTTGAGTCAGAAGACGACCTGGCTTTGGACCTGCTTTCATACTTAGCTTTCTGACCGTGGACAAGCCATTTCACTTCTCTGAGGCTAAGATTCTCCCCCTGTGAAGTGAAAATAATAATACTTGTGTGGCCTCATAGAGTTGTTTTGAGAAAAGCTGTGCAGAAGTTGAATTGTTCTTCCTCTTCTTCCCATCTCAAAAGTTGGGCTTCTATAGTATTAATGTGTTTGAAGATCTTCCCCACCATTCAATAAACCTCAGGTGGGCCTAGGTGGGAAAGCTTGATTATATCTTTGTTTATAAGTAGGCCTAAAGTCCCTACTTAGTAGGTGCTAAGTCAATGTGGGCTGAAGCCCTCAGGGTCCTAAGGGGAGTTGCGAAGACCAGACCCAGTGGTATGTGCACTGAGTCAATCATGAATTCAACCAAGAGACCTGAGTTCTAGCCAATCAGATGCCGACTAGGACTGTTTCTAAAAAGAGCCCAGAACTGAGAGCAGCAGAACTGAGAGCAGCAAAATTCAGAAGCAGATATCAAGAAAACATTGAGGCAGCAGACACTGAGGGAGAGCCAGCATCGAGAGAGACTGCAGAGTGGAGAGTGCAGAACAAGAGAGTTTCAGAGATCAAAGAGCAGAATCTGCCGAGAGCTACAGGAATCAGAATTCAGCGCAAGGAGAAGGAGCAGGAACTTGGAGTGACAGAGTCCAAGAGAGAGAGTGCTGAGAGGAGAGTAGGATTCGTGAGTGATTGTTTACAGGAAGGCCCTAGCAGGGGAAAAGGTTACAGGATGACTTGGTTCCTTGCTATAACACTGTGTTATAATTTCCTTGTTACTACATTGAGGTGGTCTTACTGGTTTTGGAATATATCTGCTACTATATTAAATTGGGGATATTGGTTCTTGGATTTGATCCTCTGGAGTCTAAATAAATGTCATACTTCCTCTGCCTTCTACATAGAAAGTTTTTCATACTTTGTGATTCTGAACCATTCAGGAATGTTCATGGTCATCCTCGAGGTCATGAGTCTTGCCTTGCTGATATAGCTTCCTCTGCCGAAATGAGATAGTTGATTTAGAGCTAGAAAAGAACCCTACCGTTTAACTCCTTCATTTTATAGGTGAGGAAACTCAGTGATATGGGGAAGAGTAATTTGTTCAAGGATCATACAGGTGGTGAATAGCAAAGACAGGTTTGGAACCCAGATTTTAGAACTCCATTCATTTCTCTTTCTATTACACCATAGTGTGTGGTAAGAGAATGTGTAATGGAGTAATAAGAAAAAAAAGGAACGGGATTTGCAGTCAGGACCTAGGTTTGAGCCATGGCTTTGACATTTAATAGCTATTTTAATCGTTGCTTATGAGGCTACTTGAGTCTTGGTTTTCTCGTCAGCAAAATGGAGAAAATGATCAATTAACAAGCACTTACTAAGTGTCTTATGTGGTAGGTCCAATCTGAATTGGACCATGGGGTTGTTGTGGGATAGGAGCAACAAATATTTGATAAACCTGAAAGTGTTATGTAAATGCAATTATTGTGAATAATGCTACCACCACCACTACCACTATTACACTATTACTGCTGCTGCTGCTACTATTACTACTACTACTAGTACTACTACTACTACTACCACCACCACCACCACCACCATCGCTACTACCACCACCTCTACAAGATACCTGGACACATGTCCTAAATCCACTTCTCAGATCCAATGGTGTGTCACTAGGGAAGAGCAGGGTGGAGAAGAATCTATTTCTTACTGATACTTGAAACCTCAGTTATCTCTTTCCTCACATTTGGCTGGTAAGAAATGGGAGCTTGAGGAAGCAATGTCTTTGAAGATCTGAGAACTAGAGCTTCAGGGGGAAGTTCATGTCCCAGTGCCAAGGGTTTGTTTCTTTTTGCCTTTACTTTGGTAACAACATCATTTTCTCTGTTAAGAGAAAGATTGGCTTGGTAAACTTTAGGAACCACTTTCAGAAGCATGGATAAATGAAAAAACACAAGTGATCAGCTTTCATCGTGACAAATGGAAACTGTCATTTAATTTTTATCCCCAATTATACAGCTCCAGGACCAATTTTTCAGGTGGAATGTTGGAGCCATTAAAAAGAAATAAGTAAACTATACCATATTCCATCATTTTTCTGGCAGTTAACCAATGATCTGTAGCCTTATTACATGTACATTTTTATAGAGATATTTTTCCCTAGGTTTGCAGAAGGTTTCTATTAACTCTTTACAGATTTTTTTTCAGAGATGGGGAGAAGTCTGTTTCATAAATGAAATTTTGTACCACCAGGTAGTGACATCTTATCTTTGGACTTTGGTTTGGTAGCTGGCATATCATTTTTATTTGTCAATTCTTGGATTATTAGAATAGCAGAGAATGATGTAACTTCATTTCCAACTGAAGTTCTGTTGACTGACTGTATTTCTGCTCTGTGTGTATTTTTGGATAACTGAATGTGATTCAGTAAGAATCATTTATAAGGGTGTAAAAATGAGTTCTCTTCCTTGTCTGGATACCAAAGTAAGTTTCCACTTTCCTTTCCATTTTTATGTATAGATTTGGAAAATAGTCTTCTGAGGATACTAAGATGCATTACAATTAGGATTTTATTAATTGCTGCACTATTAAGTTTGAAACATTTTGTTTCCTGGAGAAATTGTGATGACATGTTAAGTGTTGGCTTGACCAAACTCTTGAGTAGAGGTTCTTAACCATTTTTGTGTCATGAACTTCTATGATAGCTTGGTGAAGACTATGGAACCCTTTTCAGAATAATGTTTTTAAGTACATATAATAAAACACACAGGATTACAAAGGAAACCAAAGGTGAGTGAAAATAAAGGTGTATTTTTTGGGGGGGGGGCATCTTAAGCCCTTGGACCTCCCCTGACATCTATCCACAGAACCTAGAATGAGAACCCTTGCTCTACAAGGAGTCCCTGGGGATTAGACCATTTTCTTTCTTCAAATTTATATCTTTTCCCACTGAGCTTTAAGGCTTTGTGATCAGATTCTGCCCTTCTACCTTTTGTCATAAATTAGCAAAAATAAACATTTCATCTTAAATACATAATAAATGTGTAAAATTGGGGTGGGATGGGAGATCCGAAGACCAGGATATTTAAGAGTTGGAAAAAGAAAGCCAGATGAGGTCTATTCACTAGGTTATACCTGTTTTTCAGAACAACCTTTTCCTTCTTATTCACTTACTGAGTAAATCATGCCTACCCTTGGCTCAGGAGAAAACTACACAAGTCCTTGCTTTATTCTGCAGTATAACAGCTAAGACTCAAGGTAGGCTTTTAGTATAAGGGAGATATGTTTGTGGTATATTATTAAAATAAAGTGATGATTGCTTCAGATTGTACCCTTCATAGCTACTTAAAAGACTTGTCCTCTGGAACTCATCATGCAATATGCAAGTAAGTGTTTATGAAATAATAGTAACTATATATATATATATATATATATATATATATGTAATAACTACCTATATATATTATAATAATAACAATAGTAACATTTATGCAAAGCCTACTATGTGTCAGGTACTGTGCTGTTTTACAAATATTATTTCATTTGCTCCTCAGAACAACCCTGGCAGGTAAGTGTTATTATTTATCTCCATTTCGCAGACTAGGAAACTGAGGCAAACAGATGTTAAATGATTTAACCAGGGTCACACAGCTATTCAGTATCTGAGGACAGATTTGAACTCAGGTTTTCCTGATTCTCTATCTACTGCCCCACCTAGCTGCTCCATAAAAAGATCATCTTGGATCAAAACCTCCTTAAAAGGTATTAAATCATGTATTTTGTCTTTAGGAGGGGTGGATTAAATAGCAGCAAAACATTCTGTGCTTATGCCTATTAATGCCTGTAGGCTGTTGGGTCTGAAGAAGCAAATGGCCTTTTGTAATAGTTCCTGCTAGGTAAGAAATTACATTACTTTTAAATATGGCCTTTGTCAAAGATACTAAGGTATCATTAGCCTAGCATTACCAACAGTGTACCATTCCACCAGTGTTGTTACTCGTTTTCCCATGCCACTAAGATGGCACCTAGGGAGTAAACTAAATGAGATCGATATCCCTTTTTGCTAGTCTGTCATAAGTCATTACTCGTTTTAGGTGAGTAGCTATTTGTAAAGCTACATTAGTCCACCCAATGGGAGGAAGAGCTCTCTGGGAATTGAACTAATGTACCTTCACTAATGGAGAGTTACCCATCTCCATCTACTTGCTGTCCTAGATGAGACCCATTAGTTTTGGCTTTATGTAGGTACAAGAATATGGGACTGGTCTGTCCACTTAAGGTTGGACATATAAGAATATTGAGTCTCAAGTCAAGTAGTGTTCCCGTCAGCTTGTAAACTATAGCCCATACTACTTCTCTCATCTACAGGGGAAACTTTGCCAGGGACATTGTTGTTAAGAGTGAAGATGGACATGGTTTTCCATTAGCCGCAGATTTATTATGGTAAATTCACTGAGGCCTAGCCATGAGAGTCTGACCGTTTCTGTTCTTTTTGGAAAAAGGCAGCCAAAGACATGCTGAAACTTTGGGTTCAAATTTGACTCCCAAAATTGCGTTTCATGAGTAAAATGACACATGCTCTTGTTCACCAACCACCACCAAGCACTACACTATGTCAGACTTCAAAGAAAACCTCACAAGTCACAGCCATTTGAATCAGCATTATAAATATATATTAGAGGTCCTTACTGCCTCTTTATGGAAAGAGCTGGGAGACAACCAAACCCACTTGGGTGCCTCTCTCAGGATTAGAGCAGCATTATTTATGGTAAGGAAGTCGTGAGAAATTGTGATGAAATTAATTTTTCTAGTTGTATTTTACCAAGGTCTTTGAATTTTGTTTTTACAGGTGTTTGCAAGGTGATGTTTTCCAAACCAAAACTTATATGTTTGGGAAATACCTTTCTTTCTACTCTTTTTGACAATGGAATGAAGTCCAGGAGAGGACATTTCTTCTTAGTGACCTCTTAAAAATTTTAGAGCTATCCGGCAATGAAATGGGCTCCCTGTAGAGGTAGTAGGTGCCTTCTCATTGGAGGCTCAGGTAGAGGCTGAATGGCCACTTAGCAGATATGTTTTAGTTAGGATTACTTAAGGGGATGAGTTGGAATAGATGCTACCAAGGTGTCTTCCAGTTCTTGAATTTTGAGATTTTGGTTTATACATTATTAATAATTTCTGTCTCTTGAATTTGTTGGATTGCTAATATTATGACTGGATTTGTGAATAATTTACAGTCAACGTATAGTACAAATTAGTTCTTTATTTGCTACCATAGTTATGTTTTTCATAATAAATGCCTGATTTCTTTGAGAAATTCTATCATCTTATCTAATGTTTAGAGAGGGAGAAAGCCCACACCCCAAATGAGCAGAGGCTCACGTTCCCAGGGCAGACATTATTAAAAGACCTTCTGTGCTATGGGAGTGGTGTATGGATTTTATCTCTCTGAAAGCCACTTGGCTGTGCTTTGTCACCAAAGTTGATTTGACAATTTCCCATAGTTAGCTCTGAAATCGGTGTAAATTCATGACTTTGCATAATCATTGTATGGCTTTAGAATTGCTGAGGTTTGCATGTGGGGATCCTGTAAGACATTAGTTAAATAGTTGGTCCCTTTAAACTGCAGTCTGTCAGCAGATCGTGTCCTTTGAGGCCTGCTACAGAAATGTGCAGTTACTTGTTTCAGCGTATTAATCTATGCAAACAAGTGATTCCCAGGGCTAGCAGGGTGCATTGTAGAGGGCCTAGGAAGCAGAAATGTTCAGTCATAAAGTGCTAGATTCCTAGAGCTGGAAGAGGTATGTAGTCCAGGCTCCTGCAGATAAGGGGGGCTCTGGCTTTGCTATCTTTCAAAGTTCTTTGTTATTTATATTTACCTACCAGCTGTATACTAGTGTGTATTTATTGATTTTTTTTTGTGTGTGCAAGTTCTTCCCTATAACTCCCTTGATTTTTGAGGTGTGGCAGGGTGGGGGGCCATTTCTTTCTTGCCCCCCCACCCGCAATTGGCCATTTAAGCTTATTGTCTCTTTGGAGATAAAGAACAGCAGCCTTTTACTTAAGAGTCTGTTCCCCAAAAGGAACTTTGTGGGCCCACAACATTGCCTTTTATAAAAGTCCTTTTTTTCTCCAGGTAAAGTTTTCCAAGTGCTGTGTGTGGCAGGGGGAAGACCTGCTGAGCCACCTGACTGCCCTCCTCCCAAAGTGGGTGCTTGACAGGGATTTAACCACACATGCAACAAATCAATGAGGTCTAGGGCACAGATGCACTTGATCTATATTGTTTGTCTTCTTTTGTCCTGACTGATGCAGGCAAAAGAAATCAGCAGATAGCCTCTCAGTTAATGCAGCTTTGTTCTGAAAAGAAAACGATACGTTTTTAGGATGCGTCTGGCTAAGGCCGGAAATTATGTGGGTAGTTCATGAGTCTTGACAACAAAGTCTATCTGTAGTCTGTCCCTCCAGTAAAAGCACAGTAGACACTTGTGACAGTAGGGTACCCTAATCTCATATAAATAGATTTAAAAACAGGCGCTCCCTCTGCCCCCTTCTCCCCCCAACATATGCAGTGGAACTTTGTTAATGAAAGCTATATCATTCTAAGCGGCGCTCACCTATACATTTTTTTTCTAGCTCTGTGAGAATAAGTCGGACATCAGGCTGCAGTATTTTTTTTTTAAATCCCTCCCAAACCTCGGTGAACAGTTTCTGACTGTCTGTCTGATTTGTTTCATCGTTTCCTTCCACTGCCTGTAGAACATCTGTTGAAAATAACGCTTGTCCTGTCAGTTTCCAGAACCAGCCGCAAGCTTGAAGTGTGTGCTCAAGGTAGATGTCAGCATTATGCTGCCACCAAGACCACTGAGAGACAGCATTAATCCTACTCTGGTAAAATAAATACATTAATAAACAAGTAGGAAATGACTGAACCACTCCTGTTGAGGGATGGAAAACAAACCCCCAAATGGACCAGGCAAAGTACCAGGAAAGAGGTGGTTTTAGGCAAAAGCTACAAACAATACAGGATGCTTATTGCCCCTTATTTAGCGGATGATTCTTTGTTCTGAGAATAGGTTATACTGTTTTGCTGGAAGCTCACAACAGATCAATAGTAATTTTGTTATGGGCCAGATGTCAAAACAGAAATGTGCTCTCCAATCCCACTGACTTGCTATGACAACTAGTATGCTAAATAAAAAGTATTTGCTCAGCAGTTGGACATTTCATAATGTTTCTGTAGCCTTCTCTTTCGCATGGAGGTTTAAAAATCATTTTTGGATTGATAACCATGATTAAATCTGTTTTCAGTTCCTCCCCTCCCTTACTCTAATAAATGCATTTTTGAATAAAAAGTTGAATTTTCTTCTTCCCTTCTTGATGATTGAGACATGTATAAAAGTCTATAATGTAGCTTCTAGTTGCATGTTTTGTGTTTGACTGAAAAGCAGAATTAAAGGTGCCAGGATGGTTCTGAAGGAAAGCGTGAGATCTAATTTTAGTTATCCCCAAATCTGATTTTGGGCATTTTATTTTGTACCAATAAAGAATTGGTACCTTAAATGTTCTTCAGTAAAAGGGAATTTAAGAGGCTTTGATGACTTATCTGTTAGTTTATTCTGCATGTGTGATGCTGGTAAGTATCTCTGGATATTTTTGTCCTCTCCAATAGATAAGAACTCCTCCCTTGGCTGTTTTGGTTTTTAGCAAAATCCAAAATTAATCAGATGACAGCAGGAGGCACTTTTTGGCAGATTCAGCTTGGAAATTTAAATTAAAATAGTGTGTGATTTTTCAGCCCCCAGAGGATCTAGTCTTTTGTGTTTTACCTCCTTCATGGACATATGGATGGGTCAAAGAATTTCAGAACAGTCTATTCTGTAATAAGTAGGTGGAGCTCTCATACTACCTGTGGGGGCAGGCCTTAAGCTTCTACCATATCCTTGTATTTTCTTACAGGAGGAATGTCTTTGGAATATAGAGGACTGCCAGGAAAGGAACTATTTCAGTCCCAGAATGTGCTGTAGGAGTCCATAAAGAGTAATAAAATTATAAGTTTGGAAAATCCTCTGTTTTTGAAAATGTGGCAAATTCTCCTTTGTCCATATTCTCCATATTTTTACAGCTTTTAATAATATTTAATGATGGTACAGCTCACCAAGCTTTTCCTAGTACCAGCCATGTTTTAATTTATTTGTAGTGATTGTGACTTGGGCTATATTATACCCATTCTAGACACATCTGTATTGCTGTGTAACTAAGCCTCCTTTCGTCGTACCTTCCTGTTTTCCTTCTTTCTCTCCATAAGCAGAGGAAGAACTGAGGAGCTTCTTAGATGGGACATGGGAAGGTTAAGGATTGTAATGGAATAGTTATAGCGACATAAAGTAAATGAAGGCAGATTTTTAAGTTAACAGATTTATGGTACATTACATATGAGGGTGCTGGGCCTGCAGGGAGGAAGGCTGGAGTTCAAATGTGGCTTCAGACACTTATTGGATGTGTGATCTTGAGCAATTCGTTTAACTGCTGTTGTCTGCCTCTGTTTGCTTAACTGCAGAATGGGGATAATGGTAGTACCTACTTCCCAGGGTGGTTGTCAGGATCAAATGAGATAACATTTATAAAATACTTAGCACAGTGCCTGGCACATTGTAGATGATTAATAAAGGTTTATTTCCTTATTTATTTCCTTTTTCCCATTATTTACAGCAGGTGCTACGTCAACATATGTGCACGTGCATACATATTTTAAATTTTATTTGATGCACAAAAAAGAATAGAGTAGGTGATGAAAGTAATGTCAAGAAGGGGCAAGGGGACAAAAGAACAGTGATGCCCCGTTGCTGATTTTGAATCTTGCAGTCAATCCGTGTCTTATCCAGAACATGCTGTTGGAGCCCAGGGAAGAGTAATAAAAATGTAAGTTCAGAGAAATCCATGTATTTAAAAATGTAGCCAACTGTAGACATGGAAAGCCCTATACTAAGGGCTTTATTACCAAGTTCATGAACTCCCATTTGATAGTTATAGTGTCATGTTTTAGAAAGCCAGAGGAAAAAAAAAATTGACTCATTGCCAGTCATTTACTTAAACTTAAAAGATCCTAGCATTAAAATTACTTATCTGAAGTGCTGGCAGGCTAATAAATTCTGGGGGCTATTTTAAACATTGTCAATCTAAAATGTAATCCTATTAAAATAATTGAGTATTTTCAGGGTAGAGAATTCCCCTGTCCTCCTGTCCACAGCTCACAGGAGAACAACATAAAAGGCATCCTTGAGTGTCCTCTGAACAACATTGAACTCAGCAGCATGTTTGTGCAGTCTAATTCCCTCCAGTAAAGAACTTTGTAGCTGCACAACTTTTCGGAGGCAGAGAGCTCATTCAAATGGGCAGGTTGATTTCCAGTGATGAGAAATGTGGATCACATTAGAAATGATACCAGATGGGTCCAGAAAACCTTGTTCTGTTCATTTGTACACATTTCTGTCCTTGATCGAACATCCTTGGCAAGTTGAAATATTTGACCCCCCCTCCCCTTTTTAAAAATAGTCTCTCTTTTTGGGTTTCTTTTATAAAGCAGCTTGTGTTACCTTGAATTAAACTGGTGAATGGCATACCGTTTTCGGAAAAACTCCACGAAAGAAATGGTCACATAATTCAGAAAGGTTTGCCCTTGGAGTGATTTAGTCATGCTGGAAGATAGCTGAGGAGGCTTATTGACTTTGAGCTCCCTTTGGAACCAGATTCAGAAAACTGTGCACTTCTGTGGTACCTGTGAGACGCTCACTTGAATAGAGCTACTGAGAAAAGCATTTCAGTTATTGGCATTTTTCCTAATGCATTTTGTATGTGTCTATACCACAGGGAGGAATGTGTGGTTATTGTTGAAATATTATCTACATGGCTTTTCAGAAGGAGAAGAAAAGCCACTTTACAGCGGTAAACAGAGAGCATCATATTGTGGTAATGGTGTGTCTGTGTGTGTGTCTTCACGCATGCGTGTGCATTTCCCCCCAAATACTGAAAACACAGAGATATGACTGAATTAATTTGATGCTGCTGCTGTATTTTATGAAACTGTAATGTGGGAACCACAGCTCTATAAGTTTGTGGGTACTAGTTGTGATTGGAAATCCTTATTTCGTGATGGCTTCTGTTCCTCTTGTTAGGTCCTTGACCGTCAAGATATGTGTCTCACCTGTGTGGATAGCCAGGCCCTCTAAGTCCTGGAATATGAAGTCACACACTTTGGAACACAGAGGAATAAATTAATTTTTCAGTTCCATTGACCAGATAGACTTTTGTTTAAATACAAATTTATATGGATAGCTTTCAGTTCATCATGTATGAGCTATGATGGGAATAGTTAGAAGTAGGTGGATGTTTACTAGCCTTAGGCGACCATTTCTACCTTCATCATTTCAGCAAATCCCTCCTAAGATTACAGCCATGCCAGAAGTTGGCTTAATTGATACTCCGGAGCTCATGTTGTTATTCTTAATCATTCTGAAAGATGATCTTACCAGCAAACCACTGCTGTTGTATATAAAAAATGACCTGTTTATTGTTTGAAGCTAGGCAAATGACAATTCAAATAACAGAGGCTAACACATTCTTGTGTGTTGCTTCCTTCCTTCCCTCCACCCCATGCCATTAGTGTATATCTGTTTGTGATAATTGTCAAAAATTTATTCAGCTTTTTCTTTCCCTGGTACTTTTGTTTGTGTCTCAGAAAATAAGATAGAGTTCTTTCCTTTTATTTGCCCAACCTTTTAAAATAAGACCATATTAGACTTTTGTTGAATTGGTCCGAATTCCAAAAAGAATGCGGGAAGTTTTTTGTTTTTTTTTAAAGTAGGAATTGAGCCAGAAGATAATAATATCAAAAGAAAATATTTACAACAGCCTCAGCAAAATGTCAAAGTATCACCCAAATTGATACAAACATTTACTCCTACCTTTCCCAAAGATTTTAATTCGGCAAATTTAAATGATTTTTCTCATATCAAAAATGAGCTAAAATACTAGGGAGTCTTTTATTCTTCATAAACTGAAGTCACAGTAATTTATTTTATCTGGAAGAGAGTATTAAATTAGCTGTCAGCTGTGCTACAGAGGTGGATGGTGACTTTTGAATGAAATGACCAAATCTCAGTTCCCGAGGCATTTATTTTAATCTCTACTCCATTGAAGAAGGCAAAACGTGAAATGTGGAGATAATAGCACTAAAATTTGAAGTAATTGCTTTTGTTAGCTCAACTCATGTTTACTCGTATTAATTACTGAAATTTGATAACTCTTTTGTTTTCTGCTAAGCCTGACTCCGAATGCAGTGGACGGAACTATAAATCAGGCAGGTGGTTCTCAGGAACGCAAGGACTTGTGAGCTGTGCTGTCGGCAGCTTTGGGCAAATTTCTTAAACCTGATGGGTTTATAATTCAACGAGATGTAATTTAATGTTGATAGAATTTATTTGTGAAATACATTAAACAAACAGAGCCCTTCAGAGTAACAGAATAAAATTTTGACTTACAGCTGGAGAAAACCAAAGCTGTCAGAATCTGTAGACATCTAGGCATAAAAATCTCTTTAGAAGAATTGTGTCTCTAATATTTGAAACCATTAACTGGCAGCTGAGTAAGATGCATCCGTGGAGGGGAAACTTCTAGTTTTGTCACCATGCCGTGCAGGTAAATAGTCACAACCTGTAATTTCCATTTCCCTTCTTCAATGTCTGTGACCATGCTTTTAAACTTAGCACAGAAGAACATCATTTTTTGGTCAGTATTAGGAAATGTAGTTATCTACAATGTGAAATTTCCAGATAATTGAAATTTGCTACTCGAAACATTAACTGTGACATTTTTCTTAATGAAAATCTTTCTAAAAATGTGCTACACATTTACCTGCCATGGTAAAAAGAGCATATGGTATACCATTTTACTTGGGCTTATAATTTTGAATATCAATCATTGTAATATGCTGTAGGTTAGGGTTTGTGTGTGTGTGTGTGTGCTTGTGTGTGTGTGTGTGTGTGTGCTTGTGTGTGTGTTTGTGTTTGTGTGTTTTGGCCCTTCAATTGTTGACTCTAGATTTTGATAATTAATTTTATAGGTCTTTATTAAACACCTCCAATTTATGAAGCATCATGCTAGGTCCAAGTATCCAAAGACAAAATGGAAGTGATCTTTGATTTTATGAAGGAGTTTGTATTATAGGATTTGTTTTTTTATACTCTTTCTGTCTCTTCCCTTGAGGTCATAAAATCATAGAATTTCAGAGTTGAAAAGGGACCTCAATTGAGTCCAATGCCTAATGTGAAAGGAAATCTCCCATACAAGATGCCAGACGAGTGGTCTTCTAACCTATGTTTGAAGGCCCCCAGTGAGGATAAAACCATAGTCTCTCAAGGCAGCTCATTCTATTTTTGGACAGCTTTCATTGTTAGGAGGGATTTCCTGACATCAAGCCCAAAACTGTCACTTTGTGACTCTCACCCATTGCTTTTGGTTCTGTCCTCTGGGGCCAAAAATAAGTATAATTGTTCTTCCACATGTCAGCCCTTCAGGTATTTGAATATAACTATCATGCATCACATAAGTCTTTCCCAGCCTTCACATGCCCAGTCCTGTCAACTGATCTTTATACGAGCCTTGAGAGACTCAAGGCTGCCCTTTCTGGACACTCTAGATTTATGTTCTTAAACCAGGGCTGTCCAAAATGCGGCCTGTAGTGCGATTTATGCGGCCTGCCTACAAGCATAGAAATTTACATAAATGCTTTAGTAAACCAAGCTGAGCTACCACAGAGCTCTCACTAAAATGGCAGATCAAGATATATTATCTATTGTTTCAATAAAAACTCAAGGTTGGACAGCCCTGTCTTAAACAGATGTGGACAGAAGGGAACACCAGATGAGATATGATTAGTGTCTATCACTCCTTTATTTCCTGGGAGTTATTTTTTTTTTCTTTATTTTGGAGTTTGGAAGGCAGGGCAGTTGGGGTTAAGTGACTTGCCCAAGTTCACACAGCTAGTAAGTGTGTCAAGTGTCTGAGGTCTAATTTGAACTGGGGTCCTCCTGACTCCAGGGCCGGTGCTCCACTCACTGCACCACCTAGCTGCCTCAAGTTATTCTTTTAATGCAACCCAGTGTTGCATTGCATTTTTGACCACTCTGACCCTTCTTTTTTCAAACTTCCTACTTCGAACGACTGCAGCTGATTTCCTGTGAATTGAGAATTAATTAAGCTTGTGTATAAATTCAGAGTAAATAGGTCCTGAATGAGGGCCTATGAAGAACTCTTCAACAGAGCACATGAGATTGAACATGATGACTTTGTGGAGTTTTTTTGTTTTTTTTGGCTTGTTTCAAGGTTCCTGGCCAAAGTTTTCCTGCTAGTTGAAACTGCCAGACAGATAAAGTGTCACTATAATTATCATGTCACAAAGATGTTTCTCTATAAACTTCTTTGAGATGGTGATTTTTTAAAACTACAATAAAGAGTTTTGGTGGCTATGTCCTTTGGGGTTTTGTTAGCAGAGGGGTGCTGATGACTAACACATAAGGCTTTTCTCTTCTTTTTTCTCCACCTAATTGAACTTTGTGGCACCTCACATTAAGAATTTTAACAAAGCAAGAAATAGTAAGAATCCAAATTGAGGCGCATACAGACAGTTGCTAGGCCTCTAGACTGTAGTCTATGCTACTTGAAAATACAATTTATTGATTTGGGGAATTATATGTATTTGTTTGAATTCAAGCTATGACAGATAGGGGTTCACTGCTAACAAATCTGATGACTTCTAGGCACAGTTCCAAATTCTTAAAAAATTCACCAGATGCAAAGGTACTTGCTGTATTTAATGGATGCCCTTTAACATAAATGAGTCACTTTTACATATTTCCTCCTATGGCCAAGGATCCTAAAAGTGCTTTCAGAATTATTATTTTATTATTATTTTTCCGTTTAAAAGATGTACTGCACCATTATAATTGGTCACTTATATTGGCACAGTTACCCTTTCTAAAAGGAAGTCACAAATGCCTAGGGCTTTTAATTTTTTTCCACTTAAAGATTGTACTTTGAAGGAGGAGGGGCTGGAGCTGGAGGTAGATCTAATTAAATCCTACCTCTTGACACTTATTTTTGTGACCGTGCACAAATCACGTAAACTCTCTGGACTTCAGTTTCTTCTGTCAAATGTACAGATGGCGAATAGCATTTGCGATACCTATTTGTGAAGGTTGTGGTGAGAAGAATGTGATGTGATCCTTAAAGTACTATTTAGATGTGAGTTAGATTTATAAAATGAATTTGTGTTTGTGTAAAAATTATAAATGGCAACAATTTTTAATGTGTTCCAAGATGATAAGTCTAATGATAAATATGAATTAAGTGCTCAGCCTTACTGAATCTCTGTGATCTTTTTCTGACCACTGTCCACTTAAAACATTCCATTCAGTTGGATCAATAGAGTTACCTGGCTTGAGAGCCAAAACTGGGTGATTCTTTTCAGTGCATTTTTTTGGGGCTCCCAGAGATAAGCAGAACAGAAATCCATCCACCTGATAGAAGGTGAATAAGTTTATAGAATTTAAAGGGAGATCATAGGAGTTACATGAGGGTTGTATTTAGGTCACAAGAATCAAGACTTCCCAAGTCTGCTGGGTCTTTCTGACCCCCATGGTGTCTGTCTTATCGATTCTCCTGCTGTTCTGTATAACCACTGCAATTATATTTATAATTATATCTCTGGCAGAGTAGGGCTTAGTCCATCTGAAACTATCTACACTATGAAGACAGAGACAAAGAAGCATCCGTGCTATAGGGGGATCTGGGGGAATGAGGTGAAATGTTGTGGAGGGAAGGGAAGGAACCAGACCCGATGCGGAGCCAACAACAAAGGCCTTGTCTTGACTGAAACGGACGGCAGCTGTAATGCTGCTGCTACAGATACTTCAGGACCAAACGCACTCCAGGGAGGGCCTGGAGGCACAATTCTTTGAAGTTTTACTTTTGTCACCGCTAGGAAAAAAAAAAGGCTAGAGAAAGCGGAGGGGAAAGGGCACAGCTGAAGGCAAGGTTGCTTAGCAAGCATTTAGCCGGTGAGCAAGCCTCTGACACTTTACCTACATTGGGGAAATGGGTACCGACCAAGGGTGGCTATAAAGCCAGCTGTATTTGGTTTAGAAAGCTGCTGAAGGGGACCGGGCCATCAGAGAGACCCTGTCTGTGTTGTGCATGTGGTGCTCGCAGATGTGATTTAGTCATAACTCGGATTTAACATCCGAGAATATTTGAGCCCCATTGACAGCATCGTTGAATATTAAGCTTAGGTAAACATTTCAGTTTAGCACCCACATATCGTTTCAAGTGAGATCTTCTTGAATCTGAAAAGACAGTTCATGGTGGGGGAAGGAGGTTGTCTAGCACTGCCTGTTAGGATTTATTTTCTTTTTCAAATGTCAGTGTCTGTTGCCTTTCCTGCAGGTAGCCCTCCTGCTTCCTTGTCACACGAGTCCTTCCATATCTTAGGTCGGGTTGCATCTGTTCCCGCAGAGCGTTCCCTTTCTCCTGCAGAAAGCTGGTTTGTTTGGATAGCAGATGGGGTTCCTGCTTTGGCCTAGATGCGCCTAGTTAAAAGATTTCTGTTTGAAGCCTGCAGGTGAAGCCCAACTTCACACAGATCCCTGCTTACCCAGTTCCCTTCATGCCTAGGTAAAGCAGTAAGGAAGTTTTTAATTGACATTGTCTACTGTTAGGAGGATGTACGGTGGACATCTTTCAAGAGAGTTTACTTTATCTTTATGGGGAGTGTCAGTATCAAGGTCCGGGATGATGTAGTAGGTTTGCTTTGGGGGGGAGATAGCTATTCATGCCAGTTACCTTTCTAAATCTCTCAATCTCCCCCCACCCCAAACCGATTGCCCCAAAGCACCCTACCAACCCACATGCTAGCCCTAAGCTTAAACTGTCTGAATGGTGTGTATTGTTAAAATAACAGTATTTAATGCCCAGAGTACATCAAATTTGGGTGAAGAGGCTGCATTCTGCATAATGTCTAGAGATGTCTCGTTATGGTGTGGTTACCTAGCAACAAGTGGGAACTGTATGAAAATGAGGTGCTTATCTGTTGTTGAAGTGGGTGCAATGAAACTTATTACGCTAGCTTGTTTTGCTTGGCATGTTATTAAAAACACAACTAATGTGGAAAAGACTTGAGCCTGTGCTCATTTGATACAGAGGCAGTGTTCAGGGCAATTACTGTAAAATACCCAGGCTTTGGATAGGAGAGCGGAAATCACTGGCCTCCTTCCTCCGTATCCAACTTTGGGACACTATGACAATTTGACTTCTGGTCTCTAAGCCTTTTTAATTCGAATATAACATGAGAACTTAGATTTGAGAAGCACCTGGTTACTCACTCTTACCTACTTACTCACTCTGTCTCCTCATCTCATTTATAGTTTCTTTTCTAAGAACAGTATATTTCTTTTAGCCAAATTGTATTTAACTGTCTGCTGAGCTTATCTCTGATTTTGAACCACAGTGGCACAAAGCTCATTTAATATACAGAAATGTACTGTCAGCCCTCAGGCTCAATTTTGATTTGGACACTTAAAAAACAAATTTTAAAATCTCCTAGTGAATTAATTGCTTTACATTTTGGTGCAGCAGGATGGATCTTCAGGTTTTCCTTCTTCTTTTTTTTCTTTTTCCCTGCTACGTGCATCTTACTGTACCACTCGCATGTGTTGAATTCTGGTAGCCTCTTGAAGTCTTGTTTCCTAGCAATCTGAAGACTCCAAATGGAGACTGCCTACCACCACATTTTCAACTCTGTGGCCTCTGATCCAGGCATGTTATGATACAGGTTATGCCAGAGATGAAGAAAGGTTCCAATGCTTTTCATGTTCACCAAACACCAGTGATGACAAACAGAAATCTGGCACACAAGACCCAACTCTGTTCGGAGCATTCTGACATGACTTCTGGGGCTTTGGAATGTGTTTATGTGGAGCAGATGGAGCTATTAGTTAGCTGTGCTCTCTTGAAGAATTGCTTTCCCAGGTAATCAGCTCTGCTCATTTAGGATGTCGTTTCCCCACCTCGATATGTCAACCCAAGAAGCAGGAATGATTAATCGCTGCGACTGGACACTGCACTAGAATAACTCTGTAAGGGGAACCATCCCCTGGTACTCCAAGACAACAGGGATTTTGGAGTGCCGTGATGCAAAGCAAACAAGATAGAAAAGATGACCAGGATGCTTCCTGACGCTTACCTATCAGTTTATAGAGTTGCTGTGGCAACCTGAAGATTTGCAATTCATAGGCAGAGTAGAGCGAGACAAAACCTTAAGTCATGGCTGTCATTACAGTGGAATGGGTGCCACCAACACCTGGCAACCTCTATTACTTCAACTTGTTTCCTTTCA
The DNA here is from genome assembly GCF_011100635.1 of Trichosurus vulpecula. NCBI lineage: Eukaryota > Metazoa > Chordata > Mammalia > Diprotodontia > Phalangeridae > Trichosurus > Trichosurus vulpecula. The sequence goes on from NC_050574.1 coordinate 129,345,866, forward strand.
CGCTTGAAGGAATAAAATGCATAAAAGATTAATATGCATAGTAAACCTTTTGGTAAAATATGTATGTGCTCTGCATTTCGCGTGAGTTATAACTTCAAAAGTTTTTTTTCCCCTTTAAATCAATATTAGTTAATAATCTTCCATGTAACTTTTGAACAGTAAAGCTGTATTCTCTTGGCAGGCTGTTTAGAACAGGCCAAGAATTACAGTGAATGAACAGTGCATTCCCACCTCAAAGAGAAGTTGTAAATCTTGGTGTCTCTTCTCCAACCTCTCATCCCCCTCCCTCCTTTTTTTTTTTTTTTAAATCACTGGGAATCCCTACTCTGATGAAATCACAGATCCTTTTCATTTGTATGATGCACATGTTCACATATTTTTAAGGACTAGTACACTAATACCTAGGAGACATATTATCCTCTATCAACTACAACAAAAAAAACTATTGGGACAGAGAAAAGAAGGCTGAAGTTTTTAAGACCTAAAATCAAGAGATTGGCACTGGCAGTCCCCAGGTGCAAGAGCTTTCTTTCCAGGTGTAAAGATGAGGTGTTGAATTGGGCGATTGAGGATTTTCCTTCTGAAAAGAGACCAACCACAGCTTCTAAATATGATCATATAATTTATGCATATTCTGTAATTTAGTATTTTAATGGATATGCAGGATTCCTGGTGTCTAACCATCATTAAAGTTGCTCTCCCCAGTCCTTCACTCTGACTTAGTAGGTTGGTGGTTTCAGAAATCCATAAGTAACTGAAGATTTACCCAACTCTGACATGGTTGCTTACCATTTTTGTCACTGCTGAGTTAAAATGAAAGTGTAAGCTTTTTTTGTTGTTGCTGTTAATAAGTAGGCTTTCAGCATTACTCTGGTTCCCATTTCAGTGCATCCTGTATAAGATAGACACTTGTTAATTTGCTTCTGTTGTTGAATGTTAAACTTGTCAGTAAAAGACATGATTTTTTTCCCAAGCATTTGTTTCCAACAGAGTTTAACCGAACTTAGATTGGGATATTCAGTTATGCACGAGTCTTTTGAAATTCAGCTCACTCTGAATGTCAGAAAAATGTGTAGCTGCAATAAAACCAAAGCAGTCAGTTTCATGACAGATGCATTAAGTCTGGAATTAAATCTAAAGGGGTGATATGTTAAAACACATTAAATATTTAATATTAAAGATCAGACTACAGGTTTTTCCTCATCCTTCCAAAGGCTGAAGTGAACTATCAGTGCTGTTTCTAAGAATCTTGCTTGTAAAAGGGGTCAATAAATTCATGCCTATTGGGTTTAAACTGGAATCCAGAAATCTAGGTTATTGCTAAGAGAACTGTTGGTGCATGAGAAAACAAATAGCTGTGTTCAGCTCCTAGGACTAGCTGAATAGCTTAGCTGCCATGTTGTCCCCATTGAGATGGGAAAACCTTTTGATTGGTAAGTTGCTGCTTACTGCTGCATTGGGCATTACTTCAAACCAGTACAGTGTTGTAATTGGAGATCATCTTCTTGAAGATGGAGGCTTTTATTTTTGTGGCTTTCCGGGGAGCCGTAATGCCTGCTGCTTTTCCTTTTAATCAGATGTTGGAGAGCTTGAGGCTTCAGGTCAAACAGCCATATTCACACCTGATTTTTCGGCTATTTTCAGTAGCTAGAGTATTATGTTTAAATGGAAAACCTCTCTGAATGGTGCCCTTTCAGGAAATAGTCTGAGCAGGAACAGTGCTTTTTTCAGAATTTGCTGGATTTGAGAGAAGGCTTTGACACCTATAATTTTGTAACCTTGCTACACTTGTTTACTTTGACTGGACAGACTTGTGAACCAGCAGAAACCTGCTTATTTTAAGTTTAGTAGTGTGAATTTATTTGTGTGTGTTTAAATGTCCTTTAATTTGTTTTCCAGGTAAGTAATGCCAGTAACAAGATTTTGAAGTTAATTGCCCAGCCATACACTGCCGGTAAGCTGAAGTGGTCCAGAAGAGGCAACTGTCATCAGTGAATTGGCTGGAAGAATAAACTTAGGGCCCCAAGCCTTTATGGAAATGCCAAATAAAGCATTAATTTTGATTTTAAAAATCCCATATGGAAATATTTAGGATAGAGAGCTATCGAGTTTTATCTGTTAAGACGTGATCCCTTTTGTGTCTGGCAGGACTTGTGCGTCAGATTTTCTTTCTTTTAAGTGATCTCCGAAGCTGTCAAGTTCATTTGAGTGAACAGTGCTTGAGGGAAACATGTACAATTTTCTCTGGCAATAGCACGCTGATGACATATTTTTAGAATTAGCTTCTTTTCCCCCGCCCTATAGAAACTGAACTTTTATTTAAACTCCCTGCTGTTAACATTGGGAAGAAAGTTTAGCGTGCCAATGTTTGCCCAAATGGAAGAAAATGTTTGCATTTTATATGCAGTGTTCATAAACTTGATGAGTGTAACAGTTTGGCACCGCTGGCGATAACGTCTGCTTCGTGTACTGAGGGGCAGGCAGGGATGGGTTAGTGAAAGCTCCCAGCTACTGGAGTGGGGTGTGGCAGACTTCCTCCGCTGGGGCAATTGAGCCCAGGAATTTAAATTTCATTCCTCTAAATGCTTTTAGATCAGCACACATGACAAGGTTTCCTCTTTTCATGTTTACCTGAGTTGTTGTAAGCGAAAGGACATCCTCTGTGCACCCCCACCCCCCTCAGCGCTTCCTTCTCTCTCCCCCTCCCTGCCCCCCATTACTTTGATTGTGGGGAGGCATTGAAGTATGAGTCAGCCTTGGGGCCAGGAAGATCTGAGTTCAAATCCTGTCACTTGTCACATACTGGCTGTGAGACCATGGTCAAGTAAATTAACCTCTCTGTGTCCCAAGTAAAAGTTAGAGAGTAGTCATTAAGAAAAGAAAAGCTTTCTAGGTTCTGGTTCAAATGCCAGCCTTTCTTTGCACTTTCTAACTGCATAACTTCTCTGGGCTTCATTTTCCTAGCCTGTAGAATGTTGAAGTTGGACCAGATCAGAGATTTTTAACCTAGAATCCATCCACTAAGAGGTCCTTGGATAGATTTCGGGGGGGGGTGTCTGTGAACTTGTCTGGAAAAAAATGAAATTTATTTCAATATAATTGGTTTCCTTTATAATCTTAGGTATTTTGTTTCACACATTTGAAAACATCATAGTCTGAGAAGGAGTCCATGTTCTGTGGAAGGGCAGGGTTCCCCAGACCGTCAAAGAGTCCACAATAAAAAAAAGATTAAGAACTTTTGGCCCAGTTGATTTCTAAGGTCTGTCCCTTCCAGCTCTAAAGCTGCGGTCCCTTGTGCTCCTTGCATTTGGCAAGGGCGCATTGTTCCTTACATTGGGAGTTTCTTACATGGATGAAATGCTCCTGTCTCTCCTCCCTTGCCCCCTCTCCCCACAAATCACTATGACTAATGTTGTGTTTGGAATTCACCACATTTCTATAAGCTGTTCTGTTCAGTGAAAATAAAACACTACCTTTACTTCCATGGTTACTAGCATTTGTTTTGGTCATGATCCCCTTAACCAGAATTTATTATGGTACATATTTAATGTTAAATATTTATATTCTAAATGAAAGCCATCAATGATAGGCTGAGAATGTATGTATGTGTGTATGTATATATATATATATATATATATATAATATGTGTAGGTCACATGAAATCGTTGTTCACAGGTTTAGCTAAAAGAATAGGATGCTTTTGTCAAATCAAGAGGACAAGCAATGTAGAATAAAAAAAAAAAAGAAAAGCCTGCATAAATGAGTCATTTCACTAGAAAATGCTTCATTGACTGTTGAAGAATATGCACCCAGTAGGGAATTAACTGATGTGTGTATTGCAAATGACCTAGACAAGGATCCAAACAAGAATTATTTGTTCCAAGAAGCTGTGTAAGACGATTTAGAAAGATGCACTTTTCTTTGGCCCGTATCCTATAGCAGTATTGAATCAGGTAAATGAAATGGCTTTGGCTTTGCTCATCCTCACTAAGCCAAGAAGAACACGGCATGGGTCATTAAGATTTACAGCTCAAATGTAAATAATTCAGAACCCACAAACAATAATTAAAAAACCAACTGTGGCACAGCATCGAGTCAGGTCCTCTGGGCCTATTTGAGGGGGAACCTCTCAGGTTTTGGCTAGAGACCTGTCCATCTGGGTACAGATGGTTGTAAGAGCTTTTTAATGACCTTTCCTGATGCTGGTGAATGTGTCTTTGGACACCATCAAAACCAATGGATGAGGAGGGTGAAAACAGCAGGAAGGCGGCAGCTGAGGAATTAAATGTCCTGAATTTGTTAGACATCTGCAGAAACATGCAATTTGTTGGGTAGGAGATTGTAAACAAAACAGACTGAGTCAATTATCAATACACCTGTGACACCCCAGGATGCCAGCTCTGGTGGAGTAATGGCAACTTGAAAAGTCCAGACCCCCTGGAGCAACTTGTTGAATATTCTAGACTAGAGCCAGAGAAATAGGGAGGTACTGGAAGCTTCTCATTCCCACAGGGCCAAACTCTGTCAGAGGGCTATGGACCAGCTTAGTAGCAGGAATAAGTTCAGAATGAACACAGAACAACTGTAACTTGCTGAAGGTCAGCGTATCCTAAGTAGTTTGTTGGTGGCTTTCGCTTCCTCGCCCTCTCTGAATGTATATGCCCTGCCTTGAAATTCTTTGAAGCACTGGTTCCTCCAATTTCCAAGGAGTGTCTGAAGATAACTTTGTGGGAGTGATAGACTCCAAACTCTATGATGAAACTTCTCAAATTGAACTTGTTGATCAAGACAATCAGCTAGAATAAATAGATAATTAAATATACTATTTAGAGACTTGGGCACAATTGAGATGAAAATGTCCAAGGGCAAAATGTGTTCCCTGGTAAAGTCAGATCTCTACAGAAGAGCCAAACCATCTGAATGTTATTTTGGATGCAAGCCACTTTCTGACTCTAGCATCTGTTCCCAGTTCTGGATCTAGGGTCCAGTCTATCATCTCATTCACCCTGTTTAACTAATCAGATTATCTGTGGAGTATCAGGGGCTTGCTTTCAGATTCACGTTCAAAGATTTCACTTTTCCCGCGAGTATTCAATTTATTTCCTGTTTAAAAAGCAGCAGATGGGATCTTGGTTTCAGTAGCATGAAAATATAGTTTTTACTGAGAGATTTTGTGAGCTAGTTAATCATTGCCGATGGTAATCTATAATAAATATTTTGAATGACTTAAATTTAAAACCTTGAAAGAGCAGGTTTGTTAACACAGCTTGTACCCTGTTGCCCTTTCTAACTCACCAACCAAAGCAGGCTCTGAACCTTCTTATTGTCTTTGTTGGGTCTGAAGAAGGAGGTAAAGGGAGCAGTATCACTCCTTAAAATAGCTGTGATGTGTTACGGTGTATTTCAGAGGGTAAAGACGTGAAGGGGTAAAAGAATGGGTAACAGGTGGGTTTTGGGGGGAAGAGGGAAAGAGACAAGAGTACACTAATTATCTGATAAAGAAAAATAACACTGAAAATAGCATATTAAAGAATATTAAGTACAAAATGGAAGAAAGCTTAATTATTACAATTTTGGAGAGTGCTGGAAAGTTAAATGTGATAGTTTTGCTTTTGTGCCTATTGTTTCCGGAACCCCACCCTGGTCCCATTACCCCTCTTCCCTCATCAATGTCGCTGAACCTGGTTCTTGAAGGTTATGCCAGTGCTGAGTAAACTGGCGCATTCTACCATGCTACAAAGGCTTTGATTAGGAGGACCAGCAGTTCAGAGGCAGATCACTAGTAGGTGGTCCATGGAACCTATGTATGTCAATGAGCTGGAGAGGGAACTTTAAACAAACTTTTTTTTTTATTCCTGTTGCTTTCACCCTCTAGTGACACATGCCAGCAACATACAGTGGATGTCATGCTAGCCTTTGTCGTCAGAAGACCCGAATTTGAATCCTAACGTAGATGTTGACTGTATGTCTCGGGGCAATTCCTTTTGATCTCTCTCTGCCTCAGTTTTCTTGCCTTCAAAATAACAATAATGGCAAACATTTATATAGCACTTGCTGTGTGTCAGGCACTGTGCCAAGTGCTTTACAATTATTACCTCATTTGGTCCTTGCAACAATCCTGGGAGGTAGGTGCTGTTGTTATCCCAATATTACAGATGAGGAAACCAAGGCAGACAGAGGCTAAGTGACTCATCCAGTGTCATGTAGCCAGTAAGTATTTGAGGGTGAATTTGATCTCAGGTCTTACTCCAGGCCCATGCACTCCATCCACTTCCCTAGCAGCCCATAAATGCAGATGAAAATATTCGCGTTACCTTATTTGCAGGAAAGTGCTTTGTCAACTTTAAGATGCTGTGTAATTATGATTTGGTGTTAATAGTAACAATATGTGAAGGATCTGTGATCTTGTTGGCTCTGCCTGTGCCTCACTCGGTAGATGACTCCCAGGGAGCTGCCTGATGGTATGGAGTTTAAGTGACTTCCCCATGGGTGGACAGCAAATTAGCGTCAGAGGCTGAATCTGAAACCAGCCTGACTCCACAGGTAGAACTGTATCCACTATATTAACAATAACATAACATTATTAATAGCTTTAGGGAACCCAAGGTCATTTCTGTCCATGTCCTGAAGCCAGGTGCTCTGACTTTAAATCCAGTGTTTTTTCTAGGTGCAAGACAAATCATTGCTAATAATACCTACAGTTAAATACTTAGTAGTTAATGATATTAATTATGAAAAAGTGATGATAACATTATTAATAATAATAAGATGATAAAGGGATATGAATTGTCTTATAATTTATTTGTGCATTCATGTTAATGGGCCCAGTTAATGGTGAAATCCTCTATTCTTTTCCTGTTGTGACAGTCTTCTTCTAAATTGTGATTTAACAGGTTCTTGAGGCCTTTATCTTTTGCAGATTCGATGCTGTATAGTTTATGTAAATATTTGTCTTGAGGTACTTTAAGTTCTGGCTCCTGGAAAGTCTCACATTTGAACTCTTCTCTTGCAGTTATTCTGTTTAAATTAAGGCCTAATCTCCTCAGTCCTATTGTCAAGGCCTCTCTCTTGGGTTGAGTTTAATGGAGGTAGAATTCGGTTGGTTGCTTACTGCGGTATATTTAATTTAATTTTTTGGTTAGTGATAAACATTGGGGTTTGGGCTACAGTATCTTTGACATTAATATGTATAAACCCTGATCTCAAGTAGGGAGCAATTTAAAGTGGTGTTCTGAATGTAATTTGCAGCAGGATTTTTTTAGTGCATAATGTAGAGGAATATTTCTGGTTCAGATTTGCCGTGGATCTTAGCTGAAGCAAACCCCCAATGACTCGTTCTTTCCTGGAGGCTAATAGAAATTTTTGGAAGCCTGGAAGGGTAGTAGTTTGATATTTATCCCTCAGTTCACATATAATGTAGAATTCTTCTAAATATAGCCATCTTGACTGTAAATAGATCACATGAAGCAGTAGACCAGTGAACTATCCGTTCTTGTTAAAGGTAATAATCCGAACCACTTGAGTGCTCCACTCCCCTTATACCCGGGGGCTACACATTAAAGAAGTTTCATTTTCTTCTGTGGGTTATCAGAATATACAGTGCACAGCCATTGAGCTGTGGGTGACCTTTGTGTTCCAGGATGTGTAAGGCAAAGATCTTCCCTTTAGTGGCTATATAAGATCCCACTTTAAGAAGTAGGGCTTTTACTTTTTTCAAGATGGAAAAGAGAATAAAGGAAACAGTAAGTTTTATTTTCATTATAGCTCAGGGGGCCCATCTCTGGACACTAATGAGGACTCTATCAACATCTGTATTAATTCAAATCGAGTTATATGGTCATTTATGGATGAAGTTCAAAATTAAAACTGTGGTATTGACAAACTCTTTTGTTACAGATGTGCCTTGCTTTTTGGAAAGCCTAATTAAACAAACAATAAGGCCTATATATTAAAACAGTGATTTTTTTCACATTACCAATTCTAGGTTTCAGAGCTAGAAAAGACCTTAGAAAATCCCAAGTCTTCATTTTGTAGATGAGTAAAGATCGTCGAAGACACATAATTCCCCCGAAGATTATTTAGATTGTAAATAGTAAATAGCAGAACAAAGATTAGGAAGGAAGGAAAAGAAACAAACATTTGTTAAGCACCTACTATATGCCAAGCACTGAGCTAAATGCTTTCACAAATATTATCTTATTAGATTCTCACAACAGTCCTGGGAAGTAGGTGCTAGTATTATCTCCACTTCATGATTTCAGAAAAATGAAGCATACACAGCAAGCGGCTTGAGGCAGGATTTGAACTTGGGTTCTTTGATTTTAAATCTGTCCTTTGTATTATGCCATGCTGATTCCAGATTTGCTCAAGATTTTGTTACCCATTTTATTTAACTAGTGATTTCCATTAGTCATTTAATAATTCACTTCAAAATTTTAAGAAGTGTTTTACATATCCTTGAAGGAGTTTATTGTCAGAAGAGACAGATAATGGATTAGAAGTCAAGAAACCCTTGGTTGTAATCTTGGTTTTGCCACTAACTACCTAATTATATGGTCTTTAGTAACTTACTTTAGCTGTTTCCTCATATATAAAATGATGAAGTTGGAGTAAATGCTTTATTACTACATCATTGTGTGCTTTTATGATTCCTGGTTCTGTTATTTATTAGTGAGCATGACCCTGGGCAAATGGTACTTGTGTTGTCAAACATGGGGTTGTGAGGAAAGTGTTTATGACGTTATAGAAATATTAATTATTATTATTTTAAATGTTTTGTAGATTGCCAGGTCCAAAGAATTTACAAGCCAACCTTTTGCTGATGGGCCAAGTCTTTGTGTATTGGCTACCTTTTAAGTCCCAATTAAAATCCATTCTTCTACCAGTAGCTTTTCCCTGTCCCTCTTAATTGTATTGCTTTCCCTCTTTTATTTCCTATTTATCCTGTATATAGCTTGCTTGTATATATTTGATTGTTGGCTCCTTGAGGGCAGGGACTCATTTTTGCCTCTTTTTGCATTCACATGGTGGATGCTTAATTTTTTTAAACTGATTAGCTGATCATTGCCCAGGGCGGTCCCATTGGGCTGTGCACATGAAACCTTTTCAGTTTTGTAGAAACTTTAGGAACCTGTGTGGTCCCCATACTACAAAGGCATATTCAAAATACTAGTGAAGGCATATTCATAATACTTTAAAATATTATCATCAAACTGAAATGATGAAAAGTGTTACTAAGGGAAATTGTATCATCTTCATCAATAGATAGCTTTTTGTCCTACATGATTTAAACACTGCATGGCTGCTAGACAAGCTGGTCACTTAAGGCTCCTTTTACTTCTCTATGAACTCACCAGTTTATTTTTTTATTTCTTTATTTTGTGTTTATCACATATGTTATATGTAAGCATATATGTGTTTGTATAGATAGATACACACGTGTATCTATATCTATATAAAAATGTGTTACTCATTGTATTTTTGACTTTGCGCAGCATCTTACAACTTGTGTCTGAGGCAGAATTTGATGCAGACTTAAGGTCTTGTTGACTTGCTCTGATTGATGCTCTATCCACAGGACTCCTTTTCTTTGTATATTCAGATATTTGTGTTTGTTTATGATGAAGTTCACGATTTAAAAAAAAACACATAAACTTACAACTTATAAAGTTGTATGTGTATAAAACCACAGATGTATTTCACATTTTAACCTAGAATAAAGCAAAATGACAAATGAAAAGTAAATTTGTTCTGTGTGATTTTAGTCCGAAACTCCCTTATGTTTGGGCAAAGGAAACATCATAGCTAGAAAGATGACTTTTGTAGGGCAAGGCTTATTATGATTGCTCTTGCACTCTTCACTGACCTCTGTGATTTCTTACTTGCTGAAAACTTATCTCTACAGTTTGTGTTAGTGGGAATTGCATATTTTTTTTTTGCTGTTTTGCTCATTTCGCTTGCATTATTTCACATTGTAATATTAAAATACCTTTCTTACATTCATTAAAAAAAAAGCCATTGGTTCTTATCTGAGCGACATCGTGGTGTAATGGATGTAAAGAGGGTTGGCCTTAGAGAAAGGAAAACCTGAACTCAGGTCCTGCGTTTGACACATATTACACATATGGGCAAGTCACTGAAACTTGTTAGTGCCCCAGGAAACTCTTTTAAGACAAGTTGACAATTAGCATTAGCAGAAAGTTTCCACCACAAAACCAAGATTGTTCTATTGAAAGAATAATTCACAATTTATTCAATCATTCTCTGCTTTTTGGTCAGATAAGCTATTTCACATTTTTAAAAACTGTTGCAAATACAGCAGCTGTCCATATTGTTGTATAATACATTTCTTTTTTATGTTATCTTTAGGGGGAAAAAGACTGCCTTTTTGAAAGACTAATTTTATTTTTTTAACTAACCCAAATCTGTTTTCTCTCTGCTACATCTCTCCCTTGTGTCCCCCTCCCCAAATGGAAAAGAAAAAGAAAAAAAAAACTTTTTTTACAAATATGCATTGTCAAACATGATAAATTCCTGCACTGATCTGTATAAAAATATGTTTTATTCTGTACCCTGAGTCAGTCATCTCTCTGTCAGGAGGTGGATAGCATGCTTTTATCATTGGTTTCTTAGAATTGTGAGTGGTCATTGTGTTAGAGTCCTTAAGCTTTTCAAAGTTTCTGTGAGATTTGAACTGGCATTTTTTTACCCTAATCCTGCATTATGTAAAGTCCTAACAAAATAGAATCATTGTGTCAAAGTCATTCATTTTGTAAATCTTACTGCACATTGCTCAGACCTCACAAACAACATAATGGAAGGTCTTTTGATCTGAAAGCCTATCAATATTCATTTGATTATTTTTCTTACATGACTATCAGTTTGTCTAGATTTTAATTTCTGTGATTATTGGAGAATTAAAAAAATCTTTTCATTTGAACATACCTTTTCCAAAACATTTAGATATGCCATATGCCTGGTCTTAAAAAGTTTTTTTTTATTATGTTATTATGGATATTAATTTTAAAAATTGAAAAGAAAAGATCTGTGTCTACATTACAAATTTTTCTAGACATAATCCTTCTTCTCTATCTCTGTCCCTGGGAGTCTGCGGGGTCAGGGCCACGTGTGGCCCTCTAGGTCCTCAAGTGCAGCCCTTTGAATCCGAACTTCACATTCCTGGAGGCCGCAGATTCCCCACCCCTCGTCTGAACAATTAATATTCTTTCATTAAAAAGGAATTATGAAATATTACTTTTTTCAATAACTCATAAGCAAGCACACCTGGTTTTTCAGGCTTTTATGCCTAACTAGGTTGCAAAGCTGTGATTCCATCATTTCCCCTTTGTTTCCTGTTCTTCCTGGCACAATTCCAGTAAGCGAGGGTCAGTGGCCAAAGTCTCTAACAGTGAAATCAACAAGTTAGCACCTGAAGACTGCTGATGCTCGTTCCCACTGTGTAGATTTCGAATCGGAGAATAAGCAATCCGTGTTTGTGCAGGACAAAAATACAAGATGAATTTAAATAGTGTGGGGTGCTTTATCTACAGTTGCTGGCCCTAACTGTCTCTGCTGCTTAAATACTGATAAGGAGAGTCTACACAGAATACGAGATGTGATTTGTGCTACTCGAGTTGACTGTTACCCAGCAGATTTATTCATTCCATGTTTACAATCTGAGCAGTTCGCTTCATATCAGGGCTTAGTGGTTCTGATGGGCAAAAATAGAAATATATTGTTTCATATTTTAACACTCTGGAGATTTAATACAGGAAAGCAGCGGACAATTGGCCAAAGATACACCACTTTGAATGTGATTCTTGCTTCTCACAGAAATGTGTCTTTGATTATCTTTTCATAAATGCATGACCTGGAGGTGGAATTTTCTGTCACTGTCTCCAGTGAAGTTGTGTATTAACGATTTGACTTGGCATTATCAGTGAGAGAGCTACGGCACTACAGTATTTAAACAGCGTGCCAGACATGGCAGGTGAAGGAATAGATAATAATAAATTGGAGTCCTTTGTAAGCACCATTTCTGTGTGTCACCATAGTTTGTGTGTGGTGGACTTCTTTAACTTATTAACCGAAAGACAAGGATGCCCTCCGGAGGACGAGATCATTTTGATTGCAGTTATCCTCTTCCACGAAGCCTTCCCTGATCACCCCGCCCCTAAAATGTTCTCTCCTCCTGCCTGTGAGCTCCCCAGAACTCTTTATTTTTGTCATTTGAATGGCATTTATGAGGTATTTGTTGTATTCTAGTAATTGACTGGACCGAAAACTTTGGGGGGAGGGGAAGGGAACACAAATATGTTAAACCCCTACTATATATTCATACAGGCCCTGTGATAAGCACTTTACAGATATCTCATTTGATCTTCACAACAACCCTGGGAGGTAGGTGGTGTTATCATTCCCGTTTTACAGTTGAGGAAACTAAGGCACATAGCTAGTAAGGGTTTTGAGTCCAGATTTGATCACTGGCCTAACTAACTTCAGGCCTAGGAGTCTTACCCCCATGCTACCTAGCTGCCTCCATTTTAGCTCTTTTAGGCCAGTGACCATGACTGATTTGTCCTTGCAAATATCCCTTCCCCTTCTATATTAACCTCAATAAATATGTTTAATGAATAAAAATGGTTTATACATTTGTTCTAGTTAACCAAATATTCTGGACATCAGAAAGTTAAAATTTATTGCCATATGTAGATTAATAACACACAAACCAGTGTCTTTGCTTAATGTAATGAAATTTTTTTCTTTTGGAAAATACTTCAGGATCCCACGATGTCTCATGAACACTAATTTTCATTGTGCATTCCTGTACATAGAGGTTTAGAATATTAGGTTAAAACTATATGGGTCTTTTGTTATCTCAGAAACATTGTTTTGTTAAATCCCTGTTGCTCCTTTGAGAAAAAAAATTTAAAAATAGGTTTTAATGCATCATTTCATGTAGCCATCAGTGCGGTTTTCTTTTTGAAATTATGCTCAATATGACCATCACAGTCAAATGGTAAAGTTGTTGGTCTTTTCCTTTGCCATTTCTCCCTCTGTTGTCATGGAGACCATTTTCGTTGGTCTCACCATAATTGTGCTCAGGACTGTTACTAGTAGTAGAAGAGAAGGATTGGGATGGGCTTAGGTCCTTTGTATTCTTATGGCAATCATTATTTTATGGATTAACTCCGGTGTTCTGATATGTGTTCAGAGGTACATATTTACTTCTATTTTCTCCACTCTAGTGTTTAACTCCTAGGGAGTTTGCCCATGTAGCCTTTCACATTAGAACAGATGATGGTAGCCATTAAAACATCTACCATGTGCCTGGCACTTGGAATACACAGATAAAAACAAAACGGTCCTTGCCCTTTCAGAAGCTTAATTATTGGTGGAGACAGTATGCACACAAATAAACACATACACTCAGAGAAACTTTTTTTTTCTTGGAGGAGGGTCTAGCACAACAATTGTGGGGATCAGGAAAGACTTTATCTAGACGGTAATATTTGAGAAATCTAAGTATATTAGAAAGAGAAGAGCAAATTGCATTCCAGTCATGGGAGCCCAATGAATGTAAAGGTATGGAGTTGGAATATGGTTTGTCATGTTTGAGTAATAGCAGGAACATCTGTTTGGCTTTATTATGGAGCACCAGAAGAGGAATAATACTTAAAGAAGGTTTGAAATGTAGTTTTGGGCTAGGTTCTCAAGGGCTTTAAAAAAATCAAACAAAAGAGTTTATATTTGGTCCTGAAGGCAAGATGGAACTCTTGGAGATTATCAAGTTAGGAGAGTGACGTGGTCAGGCCTGTGCTTTAGGAAAAACATTTTGGCAGCTGCGTGGAAGATGGATTGGAATGGGGCGAGAATGCGGCAGGGAGGCCGTATTAGGAGGGTATCGCAACAGTCCAGAGGAGAAGTGATGAAAGGGTGGACTTGGTTGGTTGCCAGGTGAGTACAAAGAAGGGGATGGCTGTGAGAGGTGGTAAATGACAAGATCCTTGAGCTGATCAGGTATATGGGGTGAAGGAGAGTGAGGAGTCAAGAGTGACACCAAGTTTATAAAACTGGTTGACTGGGAGGATGGTGGTAGCCATGAAGAATAGGGGCATTTAGAAGAGGGGGAATAACAGTGAGCTGAGTTTGAAATGCCTATAAGACATTCCTTTTGAAATAGCCAATAGGCAGCTGTAGATGCATGACGACTAGAACTCAAGAGAGACCAGGGTTGGATACATAGATCATTGGAGTCACAGGATCATAGACTTTCAGAGTTGGAAGGGGCCTCAGCAACTTCCTAATCCAATCTGAAAGGAATTCCCTCTGTAACATATTTGACAAATGGCCATCCAGTCTCTTCTTGAAGACCCTCAAGGAGGAGAAACCTGCTACCTCTCTAGGCAACCAGTTCATCCCACCTTTACTTATCTCTACTCTAGGAAGTTTTCTCTGAAATCAAACCTAAATTTGCTTCTTTGTTACTCCCATCCATTCATTATTCCTGTTTCTGTCCCCCTCCCTCCTTCCCCAGGGCCAAATAAGTATAATTCTAACTTAACATGACAGCCTTTCTCACCTGAACAGAGATGATCTATCTCCCTCCCTCCTCCGCTTCTCTTCTTCAAGTTACACATGTCCATTCCCTTCTATCCATCTTCATGTGACATGGGTTCAAGACCTATCATCCTGGTTACTCTGGGCACTCTTCATCTTATCACACCAGCTTAAACTGGGACCACTAGAACTGAAAACAGTACTCCTGATAAAGTCTGATGAAAGTAGAGTACAGTGGAATCACTTCGTGAAAGTTTTTTGTTGTTTTCCTATTTCAGTTCATTTTACAGATGAGGAAACTGAGGCAGAGTTAAGTGACTTGCCTAGGGTCACACAGCTAGTGTCTGAGGCCAGTTTTGAACTTAGGTCTTCCCAAGTCCAGGCCCAATGCTATATCCACTGAGCCATCTAGCTGCCCTCTCTTAATGTAGCCCAAGTTTTCATTTGCATCTTTGAATGTTCTGTCACCCTGCTGACTCTGCTTGCAGTCCACAAAAACCCTCAGATTTTTTTATTCAGAGTAATGCTATCTAGCCATTGCTTCTTTCATCTTGTTCATGTGAAATTGATTTTTTTTTGGTACCCAAGTATAAGACTTTGTATTTCTCTCCATTGAATTTCATCTTTTTAGATTCAGCCCAGTGCTCTAACCTGTCAAGACCTTTTGGATGCTGACTTGTCTTCCAGTATGTTATCTGTTTCTCCCAGCTTTGTGTCATTTGTAAATTTGATGACTGTGCCATCTATGCCTTTATCTAGGTCACTGATCAAATTGTTAAAACGGTACAGATCTTGGGGACACTCCATTGGAGGCCTCATGCCACACTGACCTAATCCCACTACTCTTGGAATCTTGACTATTCAATGGGTTTTTAATCTATCTAACTATATTACTACCTACTCCGCCATCTCTCCATTTTCTTTACATGAATAGTATTTGAGATATTTTATCAGAATCCAGGTAAATTATATATTCTGCATACTCCTCACCTACTAATTTAATAATCCTGTCAGTGTAATGAGAGTCATCTGAATGACCAGTTCTTGATGAGACTGTGCTGGTTCTTTGCATTTGCTGCTTTGTTTTCTAGATGTTCACCAAATACCTTTAATGATCACTCTGAACATTTCCCAAAAGTTGAAGTCAAGCTCACTAGTACATAATTTGCAGATTCTGTCCTTTTTTTTTCTTTTTATTAATAAAAAGGGCAGCATTTCTTCAATCTTCTGGCACCATTCCCATTTTCCATGTTCGTTCACATGTTATTGACAGTGGCTCAGCAGTGACATCTGCTATTTTTTTCAGTACCTGAGGAGATAGATTATCTGGGCCAGATGATTTGAATTAATAAACAAGGGCAACTAGGTGGCTTCTTACTTTCCTTTTACTTAACTTGAGCTTCCACACACTTTTAGTTATTTAGTTCTGTTATTTTTATTGCAAAGGTCATTCTCAAAAGTAGCTAAAAACTTGCCTTTTGTCATCCTTAGCTTCTCTCAATAGCCTCAACTTGTTCTGAGCTTTAGACCTTCTGATAGGATTTTTATAGGATGTTGCCACACTTCTATATTATCATCTTCTGTTACCTGTTATCTTCTGTTCCTTTTTTAAAAGCTAAATTCACTAATCCTATTTTCCCTCCTCATTGGAATTGTTTTCCTTTGAACCTTCAGAATTTGATTTATAAGCATCGCCTGTCTCTCCAGGACTGACTTCTTCTGTAGCATTTTAGTGAGGGGTATCCTGTCTATCTTTCTTCTGAGCCTTTTGAAATCTGCTTTCACAAAATCTAGGGTGCATGCCAGATTATTCTCAGTTGTCCTCTGTTTTATAATCTACTTAGGGAGTGGTCTCTTCCCCCCATCATTTTCATCTTAGAAATCATTTCCAATTTGTCAGTGAGACTCCAGTCTCCAGAATTTCCCCTTGTTGGTGCTCTTCACGTTTTAAAGGATAAAAACTATAACATTATATATTTAAACACACATATATGCAAAGTATCATAATTATAAGGAAAGAAGTTATTAGTTGTTACTCAGTTTTTGGCTGAGGTAGAGCTCCAGCTCTATGCCATATTTGTCAATTATTTCCTAAATGCCTCTGTGTCCCATTTCTGTCTGAATAGTCTGTAGTATAGTCTGATAACTACATTTCTTCTATTTCTCCTTCCATTGAACTTCCACCAAATATATCATGTTTCCTCCCTTTGTTTCTAGATTTCTACATATAAGCATATCTTTTAAATATACTATGCTCTATTTCTTCCACTTTTATTCTTCCTGATTCTTTTGAATAAAGGTTACCCTATCAGGAGCCATGGTCCAGTCATAGATTTCATCTCAGTGATAGCAGTGAGGCCAAATTTGCCTCCTTGTGTTGAAACTTCTCATTCCTCTTTTTTTATTGTCTAGAGTCAAGACTTGGGTATATGGGTATAGACAGTTGAGGACATGGGTTTTTACTACTAGCTTCTTTGATTTTTAATTTTTTGAACTCCTGAGTGTCTCATCTGTTAACCATGTTTCTTATTTGTAGCCACTCTCTGTAGTTTTTAATTTGGGGCATATAGATAGGCAGTCTTCTCCCTTCCCCAGCCTTGATTAAGTCTCCTTCTATGTCTGCCCAGTAATCTCTCATCTCTTTATTTTAATCTGTGACCCAGAAGTCCACATTCCATTTTCAGATACCACCTTCTTGGGTATCTGTGCATTTCCCACATTTCCACTCTTCCACATCCCTTCCCTTCGATGCACAACATTGAGGAAAAAAACACAGCCTGTACTCCTGTGTCCTTTACTTTCTTGCTGAGGACTTCGTAGTGTTGACTAGCCCTTTTAGGCTCCTTTTGGCAATGTCATTTATGCCCCTTGTAAATCACTAGGTGTGGTTTGTAGTCATCTGTTTTGATAATCTTGAGCAGTTCTCTGTTGTGGCTTTTGTATGTACCCATCAAGACAATAGACGTTTTTGTAGTTAGCATTTTGACAAATAACTGCCTCAGTAACCCGGAATAGTGAATAGTCAACTACTAATACTCTTTTTTTCCTTTGACTTTATTGGATGCTATTAACTTCTGTGGTTCTTCTAACTTAGGCTTTGGAGTGTAAGTAGCTTCTTCCTCCTCAGAGTATGTGTTTCCTCCTCTTTCTGGAAGACCCTCAAATCCTTTTTTAAGCCCTAATTGTATGAATATTCTTTTTCTTCCTTTCTCCATGTAATAACACTTGTCTAGCCTCCACTGTTCTGACAAGGTCAAGTCACCCCTTTGCTACCTCAGATTCCTTTTTTTTTCCCCCTCCATTGAAGCCTCGCTTCTGTTTCCTCCAGGAACATTTCATTCTCATTAGTAATCTAGAGAGGCAATTTTTGAGTACGTTCACTTTCTCCACCAGAAATGAGATCAGCCTATACTTGAAACAGAGAACAGTCACTTGATTGTGGCAGAAATTGAGACATTGCATACTCAGTGTAATTTTTAACCTTGTTTTGTTGAACTATCTGCGGGTATTTACATCTCAACCATAAACACGTGGTTAAAACTTTTATAGCCAATTATCACACCTTGGTAACTTGATAACCTCCCTCAGCTTGCCTCCTGTCTTTGTTGCCATCCTTCCTGCCCCTACACAGTTATGTCATTTTGGTCCTCTTTGAGCATGAAGAACAACCACCATCAGCTTTCCTATCCCTTTTTCAAATGGGAAGTAGATTCTGAACCAGATCTGGGCCTTAGGAATGTTCTCTTTCAGATTTTCATTTTCCTTTCAAATTTTGCCAAATTTCTCCACAAATTCAACCCCTCAACTTCTCTACTAGTACAAATCCCCTCATGATTTCCATATTGATTTCCTTTTTATTTTGCTCAAGTTTGCTTTTCTGTTACTTCTCTCACTAATTTTCCTCACAGTAGGATCATCTATATAGAGACATTAAGTGAGCCCACCGGAGCTCATGAGGTCACAGAGTAGAGAGATACTGGAGAAGAGAGCACAGGGCGGTGCTTTGGGGATACATCCCTAGTTAGGGTACATGACCAGTTATACAGGCAAGAGGAGAACCAAGTTCATTTCACTGGTTATAATTCTTCTTTACAACTCGATTATTGGGAAAATAAGTTTAATGTGAAGGTATATGTAAAACCTATATCAGATCACATGCTGTTTTAGGGGGAGAAGGGGAGAAAATTTGGAACTCAAAAACTTGTGGAACTGAGTGCTGTAAACTTAAAAAAAATAATTAACTTAAAAAAAAAGAGAACCAAGGATCCACCCAGTTCTTTCTGTTTTTGCTATTAAAGTCCAAGGAGAAATATATTGGGTTAGGAGTGTGTACCCTATGTAGTCATGGAAATGAAGTTTGTGTCCCGTGGATCAGACATCTCCAGACTGTAAAACAATTTAGGCTTCTTAAATGCAGTTTTTATACAAACTCCCAAAATTAGTGTTGTAGCAGTTTCCTCCCCTTTTCCTTGGGTGAACCGTCATTCTTTAAGTTTTTATCTAGAAAGCTTAATGTGACTTGGGGACTAATTTAATGACGGTATGAAATGATAGGTTTTAGCTTCTTTTCTCGTGTATCAATGGAATGAAAGTTCAGTGAGAATGTCTCTTTCATTTGATTACCCACTACTGATTTTAGGAGTGACTGTGACAGATGAATAGTAATTGAGGTGTGAATGAAATTTTGGAAGAGACAGATGGATGATACCATGTCTTGTGGAAAATTTAGCATCCCTCCATTGTGATCATTGGCTGTTAATTATTTTTTTCTTGTATAAGGGCTCATTCCATTAAAAAAACATTACCACTTTTCATAAACCAACAGCATGGCTTTGGTGAGTGATGTAGTCAAGAATAAACAGGGATCACACTAGATAGCAATAAAGTTCCTTTTGTAACTTCAGAAAGGCAGTTAATTTGTCAATGACTTAGACTTTCTGGCAGTCGTGTTGAGTGCAGTGATGGTAGACAGACTTATTGCTAAAGCTCGTCTTGTACCAAGCTTCAGCAACCTTGGCATCTTTTTGGAGATTTGAATCTTTAATTTGAATGTGAAATTGTGAATAACTTTAAAAAAAATTCTGATCCACTGATCATTGAAATCTTTGCACAAATTTGCTTCAGAAAGTTTTTTTTTTTTTGTACATTCATAAAGCATCATTGATTAAGTAGTGCCAGAGGTAGAAACTAAAATATTTCCAAGCTTTTAAAAACTGTCTGGTCGGTCCCTTTTAACACATTTTAACCTTTGCAGAAGTTGTCTCCTACTAAAGATAATTGGTAAGAGGCTTTTCCTAAAATTTAGATAGCATTCAGGAATAAAGGATAGAAAGAATTTCTGTGTTGTACTGGCTAAAAGATAACTTTGTACTGGCCGCTACCAGCCTTAAGGCAGTTAATTTGGAATTTTCCAAACCCTGGTTCCAGTGGAGTGAAATTAAAGTCTTGTAACTTATTAAGTTCCAATTCACCAATGAGAGTACCAAAATAACAGGCAGCCAATTACTGGTAATTAACATTGCTTTTGTAAAACCCTTCTAAAATCAGATTTACTTTTATCCTTGGCCCCAGGAACTCTAAAACCACTGTACTTTTTCTTAATTGTTTATTTTATGGTTGAAATTAAGTTATAGGCTGCATGGGGTCGGCAGTGGGTAGGCTTGTTTTGCTACTTAAATACTGTGTGGCAAATTGGCAATGAGAATTGCCTAATCTTTTGACTATTGCAGTTTTTATTAAGTTTTTAAAATGTAAGCATTTCATATCATTCCATAACTAAATATAGTAATGAAATTTTATCTGAAGTCAGGAACATTATCCAAATCTGACTTGATGTGTGTAGGATACTGCACATTCACTGAGTGGTACAGATTGTGTTAAATGGGCCTGAAATAATGTTCAGGAAAGAGAATCACTTTCTATTCTTCTTGACACAAACAGTTTGTCACAGATATGCATTCTTATCCCTATCTTGTTAGTAGAATCATATTTTTCATTACAAGTTTTATGCAAATATTCGAGTTTTCCTTGATTAGGTTTACATGCATACCTTGTAATTATAGAGTGAGATGATATTAATATATGGCGATTAAACATGTAATTAATATGTGTAATTACACAGTGAGGTGTGCCAGAGTGTTTCTGTACTGTGCTGATTTATTGTAGAGGTATGGCACACACAAAGACATAGTTAGGATTTTATGCCGAACATTTACTCCCACTGTAAATCTGCAGTGCTTTGTAGTCAGGGTACATGCTTTTTCATCGGAGTGCAAGGAAAGCATTTTTATGGTTGTGGGAGAGGCTGGGTTATTGCTCTCCCTTCTCTTGGCTTGTTGCTACATCAGATTTTCCTTCCAGAGGCCGCTACAGTAGGAATGTTCAGAGTGATAAAGTAGTCCAGAGGATATTGCCACTAGTATGACTCTTGCCATTTCTTCCTACATTCAGAAAGATGACGTTTTTATCACAGAGACAAAACCAGCAAACAAAACTATGTGCTATGTTGGTGAACCCAGTTTAAAAGAAAATTTATTTTTTTCCCCTCCTTCACTTAAAGGCTTGGCTAATTGTTGCCTGGTTCAAACTCTTTTGTACATTTTCACTTCTTCCTATTGTTCTTATCTCCCTCCCCAATCTGTGTATAGTCTTGTCCTTTGCTATTAGAAATGCATCAGTTCAGCTCTGTGTAGCAAAGATAATGGTTTTTTTTTTAACATCAGCATTTTTCTATCATAGCATTTAAAATTTTAAAAAAAATTTTTTCTATCAGTAAACTCCCTGTATCTTTCTAATCTGATTTTTGACTCCAGATTTTCTTAAGTTACTGTGAAACCATACTCCATCCCCACCCTCATGCCCCCATCCCTCAGCAAAATAAATAACCCAGAATATCAGCTGGTACCAAGTAATAAGTCTTTGCACGGTTAGTAATATTGCACAGAAGGCTGAAAAGGAATGGAAGTGGGTCAGACTCTTGAATCTTTAGGATATCAGTGAAACAGCAAGGCCAGTGGAGCAGACTTCTGAATGGGCCCTTCCCTGAACAGTGTGATGTTTGACATACACTACTACAAGGCAGAACCAAGGAAAGGCTTGTTTAATGGGGCAGCGTTTTTTTTAGCGTCTTCAGATGGCAGTAGAATCCCTGTGAATGGTCCTGACTTCTTTAGTAGGCGAAGGAAGGCTAGGTCAGAGTTGGCTTGAGTCTGTTCACAGCACTGTGTAGTACTTTGTTCTCAATGTTGTGGTTAGGATGTTGGGGATGGCCCAAGGGGCCAATAACTATCGGCATATAATTTTGATTTGAGTGCTTAAGTAGGTATGTTTTCCTGAAAAAACATGAGTAGTAAAGGTTGACTTGGATTCGTATGCAGCATGTTCCAAGGGGGACCTCAGAACAGATGTGTTGTCTGCTCAGAATGCATTGGGAACGATCCATGTTTTGCTTACAGACCCCCTTCTGTCTGGTGCACTCTGCCCTCTAAAAGCTTCCTGAATTGCTTTGTAAACAAGGCAGCTACTACAGCTGCAACTGTTGGATTTGGACTTTGGCCAGCTTGAAATTCATCCTTGCCCTGCTGCTTGCTGTGTACATCTGAGAGCAGGCAAAATGGACTTTTTTTTTTTTTTGAGTTTATGAGACCAGCCCCTAAGGAAAGGGGGATGGGGTGGGTATTAAGGGTAGAGAAACCCAAAGTGGTTGAAACTGCCTTAGTTCCTGATCCTTGGTTAACTCGATAGGTTGACTTTTTATCTTTGCAAGATGAAGGTTTCAACATCTTTTCTCTTAACTAGTGCTAGGAGCTGTGCTACTCTAGTCCCTCTCTGAAATTCCCAGGATTCCATGGATCATTTATCTTTGTCGACGGGCCCCTTGTGGTCAAGAGTGCCTGGTCCAAGCTCTCCAGTGAAGGAGGGATGTTTTTCAAGATTCCTTTCTCAGGTGTGCTTATATATATATATATGAAAAAGAAGAAAAGCAAAAGATATGAAGTGTGGCCCGAGTGGTGGATGAGATTTCTGCAGAAATCTTTCAAGAGTACCTCCATACTACACAGAATGTGTGTTTGCTTTGTATGTACATACGCTGGAAGATATTGGGCAGGGGCAGGCGGAGGAGAGGCTTCCTCTCTGAGAGTACTGACGCTCCAGTGCATACTACTCTTGATAAAATTGAGGTTTAGCCTTGCTTTGTTATGGCACTTGGCTTGTTGTCAAGATTTTCCAAATAAATCCTCTTCTTCCCCCTGCCATACCTAGATTTATTATTCTGCCTTTGAAGTCTTAGGGGTTCACCTATCTAGGTTAAAATATCTTTTTAACCCTTTTGAGCTGGTGGTGTCTAACATTATGTAGGTGCTTCCTATACCTATAAGGTTTTTTTAAAATTGGAAGTAAACTCCATTTCATTTTTCTAACAGCAGAAAAAGCAAATTTGTGTTACTTGCCAATATTCTCTTTTTGGAAATATGTCAAAATGTAACTTTAAAAAAAACCCCAAACAGAACAGGTTTGTGTTTTATAGCAAACTTTTTCCCACTTTGGTTTCTGTGAAATGGGGTGGAGCGGGGAGGGCACATCTACATTCTTTTTTTTTTATTTCAGTTTGACTCTGGCAACATTTTTTTTTTTTGGTCTTAAAAGAGATGTTTTTGTGGTGATATGGCTCATCACAGGAATGATCTTTGGGTGGAGTTAAAAGCATCTATCTATTCCTTATGGATGCTATATAGAAATTTTGTAACATAATCAACGCCAGTTGAAGATGTCAACTTTTGAGAAGGTGAAATGAGTTTTTTTCCTGGACCGTGGTGGGCTCAGATCCTTCCTTTGTCATATAATTTTAGAACAGTGACTAAGGCAGCTGTGAACTTCCCTGTGGCTTCTGGCAGCTCTTCATCTACTCAAAAAGTGCCCGCCTGCTCTATTGCAAAGTGTGCTGGAAATCCCCGCATTAATTGACTTATTCCTTTTGGTTTGAGGCCCAGATTTTGAACTGTGATGGGATTTCAACCGTTCAGGGACAACTGACTGTATGTAATATAAAGAAGTGAGTTATTGTGCCAGGCAGAAATTTGTTGTTTGAAGAAGTAAGAAATTGACCCATTTCCTTTAGGCAGAGAAAAGTTAACAATACTCTGGAGTGTTATTTTGTACAACCTGCTCTGATTTGGGGGATATAATTCCTTAAATTCCTATGCTAATGTGTGTATATAAATAACACTGTGCCTTTGTTAAAGTTGTAGCCTGTTTCAGCATTTATTAACCTCTCCTTTAAAAAAAAAAGGTGCTTCCTTTGGCTGTGAGAACTTGCTTGGGGCTGAAACTTGTCATTCAGCCTCTCAGCTCTGGAACAAGTCTATCCTTCTTCCCCTCTCCCCTCCAAGAAAGGAAAGAGCCTTAAAATTGATAATTGAAAGTGCCCAATTGACATTTAAAATTGCTTCTTCTTGCTCAAAACATACACACACACACACACACACACACACACACACACACACACAGAGTCTTTAAGTGACAGCCTATTAATTCAAAGCTAAGTATAAAACTCTGTCCATAAGCCTTCTTATTAACACGGCTATTGAATCACACCTGGTGTGTAAAATCAGATTCGGGGGCTCTTATAATACTTGAGGTGGTAAGAAGCATGGAGATCCATATTTTAGTTGTTTCTATAATACTTACTGAGAATGAACGTGCTGTCCTTTGAATATTAAGATGATGCTGACCCATGTTGATTAGGAGGATAGGCTTTGAGTCCTTTATCCAGTGATGATGACGTGTTTGCCTTGAAACATCTGTACTCCGATTTGATCCCCTGTCTGTGTTCAATGTATACTTTGTAGGACATTGAATGAGGTCCAGTGAGGAGTTTCCAGCTATGGAGTCCATGGTGTGTGTGTGTGTGTGTGTGTGTGTGTGTGTGTGTGTGTGTGTGTGTGTGTGTGTGAGAGAGAGAGAGAGAATAGTATGTATCTCTTTTTGCCATCTTACATTTATATGGGGTTTTGTAGTTTTAAAATACTTTTCTCACAGCTTTCTGGCAGGCTGTTCAACTTTTATTCACCCAGTCAGTAAGCATATATTAAACCCCCATTGTGTAGCTTGGTGGCACAGTGGATAGAGTGCTGGGCCTGGAGTCAAGGAAGACCTGAGTTCAAATCCAGTCTCAGACACTTAATTAACTGTGTGATCCTGGGCAAGTCACTTAACCTCTGTTTGCCTCAGTTTCCGTATCTGGAGAAGCCACCAAATGGAATTGTGGAGAGTTGAAATTCTCTAAATGACTGAAACAACTGAACAGCAACAAATATGTCATACACTGTGCTAAACTCTGGATATACCAGGAAAGGCAAAAGATAGCCCCTAGGAAGTCATGCCTAACAGGGGAGACAATATGCAACAACTAAGGACAGTCGAGATACAGACAGGATAAGTGAGTGTTCTTGCCGTGCAGAAGAGGAAACTGAGGTGTGGAAAGGATGTAATCCCTCGATTTAGTTCACAGAGCCTGGCTCAGCCTGGTGCTCTGGTTTAGAACGGTGAAGGGATGGGGGATAGCGGCTGCGAGGAAAGAACTGTGTTTAGCCTCGACTCCCAGCTTCATCTAGTTTATTTCTCAGAGCCCACCTATCATGTTTTCTTTGGTTTACACCTGTCCTCTGGTAAATCACTAAATTAGTATTTCAGTTCCGCAGTATTTTGAGCATTCTCGTGTTTATATGGTCAGCTGTCTCTTTGTGTGTTGTGTACATACATATAGGCATACGTATCTTAAAGATAGGAACAGAATTTAATTATTAAAGACAATTGAAAGGGATTTTAGGAATGGAGGGATTTGGAGGCTTGTATTTTGGAACGTGACGATGTCCTTGCCCCTTTGCCTGGGGAGCTCTGATAATGACATTTAGTGTTCATTTTTAACCCTGACAATTTGCTGAAAGATAACTATTTTGTAATCATTCTTTTTTTCTCTCATCTTTATTCTAGGTAAGTGAAATGAATCTTATATTTGGATGTACAGATGGCCTGTCCAGTAACGCCAAAGCGGAAGGAAGTGTAAGAATTCCGTACCTCGACTCAGATGCTGGGGTAGTAAGTTGCAGCTCCCACGTGGAGTAGAGGGGCAAATGAAGTGGGGTCAGCTTAGCTGGAGGGGCCCCACAGCAGCAGCCCATTCGCTTATTTATCAGCTACCATTGATTTGCAAAATGTCCAGCGTACTCAGTACTGAGCTGGGATCTGGGGTTTCGTGAAGAACAGAGCTTTTGCCTGATTCAAAGAGTTTATATTCCAGTGAGGATAGCATATAGAAAACCTTTCCTACTTTTATGCTAGCAACTAGAGACACTAATAGAAGCTAATCCTTGCAGCTTGATTGTAAGAAACCACCCTTTATCTAAGTGCTTTTGGCTGAGATAGGAGGTCTCTGGAGGAGAATGGGAGCTGTGGGTCCTTTTGAAGAGTCCATAGAAGAAATTGGGAATTTCCCCAAACTGCAAATAGAGCAAGCCTTTGAATTCAGTGTTCACATTTTAAAAATGTAGTTAAGTGTTTAGGCATATGTTTGCTATTGGGCAAGGAAAATAGCTTCCTGGTGAACTGTAAAGTTGGGAAACTTTTCTTTTGCTAAATCTAAAGTGGAATTCAAACAAGTCCCTGAAGAATGTAAACAGATTTTTTTTATCTCATCCTATTTTTAAATAGTTGTCACATTGTCTCATTTGGCACCTTCCAGTCATCTGGGCAAGGGAGGAGATGATGGTTACTGGAAAGAAAATGTCTACAAGCTCTAGGGTTAATAGCTTGGAAAGTGGGTAGAGACCTCTGCTCAGCAGGGAAGGGGAGTGAGAGAGTATCAAGAGAAGTAGGCAAAGGGACTGATTTAGCTTATGTCACACAGATACTGCTTAGCCAATCACAGAAGGCCCAATTGCCAATGTCCCTAACTGAGGAGAGGCTGGGGGCCAAGGGAGACTGCAGTTCAGTGCACATTCAAAGATTAGAATATCTCCAAATTAGTTCCAGTGAATCATTTTAAATTATTTTAAAAGCTCTTTATATTTTAATCAGAGCCTATTCATGACCAGTTAATTTGGACAGCACGTTCTAAAATTACTTTCCTTAAGTGATGTGTTGTGCCAATGGCATAAGAATGCTAAAACCTTGTAAAGGAGGGGAGGCAGGAGCTTTAACAAGACACAGAAGAGCTCCCCAACCCAGAAACTCGTCTTCATTCATCTCCCTTAGAGTTAAGAGCAGGAGAGTGTGTTGAATTAAGGTACAGTTCCATACTACTGATTTAGAATCCGCTACCCATTTGGGGAAGGAGAATGCTTACCTCAGAATATAGAAGCTTTATAGATATAGATATAGAATATAGATGGCTTTTCAACCCATTTCCCCCTTATTTAGTTTCTCTTTTTCTTAAACAAAGACCCTTGATGGTGGGTACTGACACCGCAATGGTACTTTCTTCCTTTTTTGGATAAAGCTTTTGGTTTGATTTGGCAGCCATTCTGATAAGGATATCAGAGCTTTTAACTCCCACTCTCCTAAACCTTCCCTATGCTTCAAGGTTAGGAAGATTACAAGTTTCATTAAGTAAAATTAGGGCTCTTAGGCAGAAAATTCTTAATCTTTTGATTTTAGTTTTGTGGAACACGTAGTCTAACAAAACTCCTCTTGTTATGGTGAGTAGTTAATTATTAGGATGGATGGACCTCGGCTCCAGTCCAACGTGGCAGCTCTGTTATTTAAAGTAATTCCTTTTTAGAGATGGTTTACAAACAAGATATCCTTGAGATTCTACAACAAATTAGTGATAGCACATAGTAGCCAATCGATAGATATTTGTTAAATCAACGAATATAAGGACATGAACTCAAGATTCTTTCTGTTGCTTATGTATTGTTACCTCCCGGAATCTTTTCTTTTTAACACTAATATTGGTGAAGAAGAGCCCGAGGGGCATTGTTCTAAGGTGGGCATTGTGGAGGAGCAGGGAAGCCTGCACTGTCACCAAGAGGTCATGGTTTCCTTTCTTCCTTCCTTCCTTCTTTCCTTCCTTCCTTCCTTCCTTCCTTCCTTCCTTCCTTCCTTCCTTCCTTCCTTCCTTCCTTCCTTCCTTCCTTCCTTCCTTTCCTGTCTCTGCCTTTTTCTCTCCCTCTGTCTCTCTCTCTCTTCCTTCTTTCTCTCTTGTCTTTTCCTTCTCCTTTCAAAATTTGTTGGTGTAACAGGTCCTGAATTTAAATTTATGCTCCCCACTAGGTCATAGTGCCTTCCCTTTTAGAAACCCATTGTATATTCTCCATTTGAAATAAAGTCTCTGTCAAGAGGAGCCAAAACAAGAGAGGAAAGAGATGGACACAAAGAATTTTTAAATTATAACATCAAGTACAAACTGTTAGTCATGCATTCTTAGGCAGTTTGTAAGAATCTCATTTTAAAGCAATAACACATTCAGAGTTGTATTCAAACACTGAGATAAATGCATCAACCTAAGTTCATGGTTTTGTTTTTTTTTTTTCATGTAGCTGCTAATTATTGAACATAACGAGGCTTATTCATAATTTCTATTCTCCTTCTGGTTGATAGCCGTAATCCTGTATTTGTGCTGCTGTCATTCCCATGGTAACAGACTAATGTCTGAAGCATAAGATTATTAAATACAGAACAGTACATTAAAATAATGTTAAGGTTCTGACTTACAGAGAGACTTTCACACTGGGGCAAACTTCAAAAAAGAGAACACTTTTACAAAAAGCAATTTACTTGGCCAGTAATGTTCGGTATTCCCATAGCTATTACTGAAGAGATTTGTTTGAATTACAGCCTCTTCCCTACCAACCCGTCATCTCCTTTGGCTTTGCAGCAAACTCTTAATCTGGTGTTTATGATGGCAGTCTGTTGCCATGGGAGTTATTCTGTTACAGTTATATCGTGATTTCACTGCCGGATGGAGTTGGAAGAAAATGTCGGCTAAAGCAAACAGATCTGTTTTGAAGCCCTTAGTCTACTAAAGTGCCTAAGAAGGCTAATTAGCTATCTCCTTTTAAACAAAGTCAAGCAATGCGTTGTAGGAGTTTGCTCTCCACGGAAGCCTGTCTTAAGATCACCAAGGTGTTGGGATATATTGGATGGAGGAACAAAGTTAGAGTATAGGCTACTGGAAAATAGTTATGATTTAGGTTTTTGGTCCTCTGTAATAGGGATGAAGAATTGTCATGTTTGTTGCACACTATGCCAGCTTTGTGCTTTTCTTGTGAGACAATTTTTGCTACTACGAATCTCTGGTACCTGTGTTTTCTCAGTTTTTGGTCCTAATACCCCAGAAGCATCATCCTACAGAGAACATGTGCAACCATACCATGCACTGAAACACAGTTTATCCCTCCCACATTGTGACTTTCCCCATGGAGGTTTCAATATAGGGGGAAAAAATATGTATGTGCGTATGTATATATATATATATACATATATGTATATACATACATATATACATACATATACACATACATATACATTATATACATTATATACATACATATATACATATACATATACATATACATACATACATACATACATACATATATATATATATATATGAAATTGGATTTGGGGGGAGTTTTGCAGAAGCTGCAGAAAACATGCAAAGGCCAGTAGACAACACAGAAAAATTTTAGAAACTCAGAAATGTATAAACTGTATGCATAGTATTGTATAATATCAAAATCTTTTATCTTTTATACCATAATAATTCAGACTTCTTCTCTGCTCTGAAAGGAGGGCCAAAACATTTTTGGATTTTCTAGATCGTGGGGGCACATGGCCCCTAACCCCCACATTGTGGAAAGGATAACTTTACTAGAAACCTGTCACCTTTAGAGGTCCTTGTGAAGTGAAAGTTCTCACAATAATTCTACTATGATGGTCCCTTGTGGGGCTTTTTCATCTTCTACTATTTGTGACATCCTAGGGAATAGATTATTTTCATGACACATAAATGTCAGAGAGACACTTCCTCGACTTAATACATGGAGTGCTACCTCCCTTTGGGAGTGCCTCAGCTAATGATGAGGAGAATAACTCATGTTTTTTGTATGGTACTAGTGTTAGGCTTATAAAGCACTTTCCTCACAACAGTTACTCCTTGAGGTATTTAGTAGCATAAATCTGATCCTTATTTTACAGATAATTAAACTGAAGCTCATAGAACTCAAGGGATTCCCAGTGGCCACACAGCTAAGTTTTGACGGGTAGGACTCCTGGGCCTCTTGACCTGACCTTAAGTTCAGTGGTTCTTCCATTATACCAAAATGCCTTGTATTTAATTAAAAAAGAAAAGAAAAGCAGGTAAAGAAAAGTGTAAAAGGGAGAAAAGATGGTATTTAATCAATTTTTAAGGTTCTACTTCTCCTATATGTCCAAGTATGATCATGTGCTTCATTTCAATGGTTCTTACATATTTTTAGGAAGTAACATACACATAATATGGAGACTTTCAGGATTAGGATTTCTTTTTTTTGCTCATAGCCTCAACTTGTATGTCAAAATGAGAAACCATTTTTACTTATTGGGGAAAAAAGAAAAACCAAAGGTATACAAGCTCAGTGACATTGCGGTTTTGCTTTGCAAACAGCCTTTTCTGATTGACACCAGTTTGTCACTGGGAAGATGTGGCTGTTACCTTGAAATCATTGTGACATCATTGTAAACTTGAAGTCTTCAGCTCTGTGGTTGGCTCCCTCACTCAAAACAGCATCTTTCCTCTAAAGATGATGTTCTGCTGAGAGACTGATGGCAGTCCAATTTTCTCTGGACTCTTTATGATGCCTTTTTTTCTGTATCTCACCGGGCCTTCTTAAGTTAAGGCAATGATTATGTGTGATGTATGTTTACACATTTGTTTTTGGTTTTGTTTTTTTTTTTGTGGGGGGAGCTATTCCAGCACAACAAGTAGAGATTAGCTTTACTGCATTAGGGACTTAGACATTGTCTTGTACTTTTTTTCCTTGGAATTAGTAAGATGGAAGCAATGGAGTTTGGTCGCTTTCTTCTATACCGTTATCTGCTCTAGTCAAGTTCAGCCTTGTAATAACAAGGAGTATTGCAAGGAAGGACCAAACTGCACTAATGTATTTGGGTGTTGGAAGTTTGCCCAGCTGCTCTAGGCCAAATCTGGCCAGTTCTGCCTTCTCCTCACTTCTCATAAACACAATCTATCAAAGCAAGTGAAAGCCCTGGATGCCCATGATTTCCTCCTCTCTTAGAAGGGAGAAACAATTGATGTCTGCTAATTAATGCTTATGTTTCCTCAGAAATTCTCTCTATTCCTTTTGTTTTTTAAATTGAGGATGAAATTTGGAAAAATTCTGAACTATGACTATCTAGTAAAAGTAATCAGGAAGGGAGCTGGAGAGAACTTTTCTCCTTTAGAAACCTAATTCGTACTGGGAATTGAACCATACTTTTTGACACTAGGTTCACACCATCTCGGTGGTGTGTGCAGTCTGCATGCAGATTGTTTTCCTTAAGCTCTCTATAAATGATAAGATGACATTAAAAGAATAGTTTAATCATGTTTTCATTTTGCAATATGTAATGCTAGAGGAGATGGGTAAAAGGAGATTTCTTCATCTCATAAAGCAAACTTCTGGTGTAATAAAGTTCTGACTAAAACTTAAACCGGCATTTTTTTTTCATTTATCTTGGTTATTGCTTTTTCCTTGTCTTGTGGTTCTTGTAAACATGATTTCCCCCTCCAGAGGTAGTTAGAAAACAAAGGTTATAAAGGGGGAGTCTTGGTATCCAAGCATCTTGCTTCTGATGTTTAGTCTTAAGAAACATATTTGAGGTTAAAAGAAAAGTAATAGGTCACTTTGATTTTTTTCCCTTTTAACTTTTTTTTTTTTAAACTGAGAATCTAGATCTTCCTAGATTTAGTTTAGAGAGAGATCTACTATAATTGCGTGGTTTGGAGCTGTCAAATGATTGCAGAGAATGTTAATGTTCCCAACTACTATAACCACTGAGGTTTACAAAGAGATTGTGTGTGCTAATGTTATATTCTCTACGTCTCTATCTACACATACACACCATTGTCTCTCCCTGCGCTCCCCTTTCCCCCTCCCTTTCTGGTTTATTTTAAAATACTCTAAATGACTTATTTCCCTTCTCAGAATAAGAAGAAAAGCTTCTTGTGGAACTAGGGTAGGGTTTTTTTTTTCCCCTGATAAAGGTGGTACTATTTTATAAATTCAGCCCTTTCCTAGTGGATAATTTATCACTGAGATCAGTGAAACTCTATATTTGGCTGATCTATTGAAAAGTCCATTTATTATCAATGATTTTATTTTATATTAAAAGAAGCAGATTTATGGGGAAGGATAGTACTAATGCTATAAGTGCCCTGTATTTTAACTTTGTTGCAGGTTTGTTCTTCATGCATACATGTGTGGGTTGAATACATCTGGCTGGAAGGTTAGGAATTAAAGCTATAAATTTCATTTTGGTTTCTAAAAGAAGCCATCTTAGTAGTAATATTTTTTTTGGAGCAAAAGTCCTTCAAAGTACTTTTGGAGTAAAAGTTATTCTTTTGTTAGGTGGAATTGAACATTGCAGTTCATTAAAAATGTAGAAATGTATTTTTTAGATAATAATGATGTTAAACACATAGCATTGTAAAGTTTGTAAAATGCTTTTCTCCTTTTGTTTATCTTAGAGTAAATTTTATTACATGTGAAACAACCAGTAATTTTATTGGTCTCTTTGATAGTCTTAGTGATTTGGTTTAGATAATTCAAGATAATCGAATGATGATAGACTACTATAAATGTAAATTATATGATCATTATTACCTTCATGAGGGCAAGGACTGGCTGACTTTTGTATTTGTATCCCTAGCTCCTGAAATATGTATATATAATATGTGCTTGTTGATTGCTGTGTGAACTTTTTGCAATGCTGATTGCAATCTGAGCTAAATTTTTGTATGTCCTTAACCCTTCTGTCTAATCTGAATGTCTCCTGACTTTGGTTGTTGTTCAGTTGTGGCCTACTCTTTGTGACTCCATTTGGGTTTTCTTGGCAAAGACACTGGAAGGGTTTGCCATTTCCTTCTCCAGCTCATTTTGCAGATGAAGAAACTGAGGCAAATAGGGTTAAGTGACTTTCCCAGGGTCATACAACCAGTAAATGTTTGGGGCCAAAGTTGAACTCAGGTCTTCCTGACTCTGAGCCCGGAACTCCATCCTCTGCACCCCCTAGCTGCCCCTTCCAAAGTTTACCACATTAAAGATGATACCACCCGCTCATACGTTTTTTGTAAGAAATCATGAGAAGTGGTATTTGTGAAGCTTTCTCACCCTTTTCTGTACCAGCTGCTCTGGGCTTAGTTTGGGGCCTTCTCACCCTTAGCTCCTGACCTTTGTTTCCAGGATCCTCTTCCCTTTGATCTGCTTACCCTTTTGCTACCAGGAGAATATTTGTAAAATACATCTTCATCATCATACTTCTATGGCAAAGACCTATAGCTACCTGACCTTGTGGGATAGAATCGAAACTTCTAAGTCTAGAATTCAAGGAATTTTACAGTGTGACCCCTAACCTAACTTTATGCCCACATTTCATACTCCTTGCTTCAGGGAGGTAAATCATCTCATTGTTCCAGGGATATATCCTCCATACCACTCCCAAATCCAAATCCCATTGATTCATCAAGGCTCACCTCAAGCCTCACTCTTCACTCTGTGAAGACTTCCCCTGATCACTGCAGCTTTCATTCTTTGTTCTTGCTCTGAATTCTTGTAACATGTGACCATTTTTCAGTAATTATTGAGCATAATCCTGGTTAGCTTTGGAATCAGGAAGACTCATCTTGATGAGTTTAAATGTGGCCTCAGGCACTTGCTAGCTAGATGACAAGTCACTTAACCCTGTTTGCCTCAGTTTCCTCATCTGTCAAATGAGCTGGAGAAGGAAATGGCAAACTACCCCAGTATCTTTGCCAAGAAAACCCCAACTGGAGTCATGAAGAGTCACACAAAATCAAATAGTAGCAACTTAAAACATCTTCAAGACCTTTGCATTATCCTTTTTATAATATATATATATTTTTTCCGGACTAGATGATGAGCTTCTCTTGAGGGCATTGATTATGTCTTATGCTACTTCATATCCTCACCCATGCCTAGTATTTTGCAAATACTAGTATTTTGCAAATAGTGTTCTGAAGTTAGACTAACAGGATTTAGACCTTGGAGAGACCTTAGAGATGAATCCAGCCCTGTCATTTTCTAGAGTAAAGTTGTTTAGGTAGAAAGCTGGGATTTGAATCCAGGTCACAAAATCTCATTTGGCTGGGATCTTAGGGGCTATCTGGTCCACAAGAACCTCCACCATAATAATATATCTTTGCTCTAATTCCAAATCAAGAGTTTGTTCCACTGTACAGCACATGGTTTTGACTGGCTATTCGATGATTAAGTTCACTAGAAATCCTCATTCAGTTGCTAAGGACACCAAAGTCATAGGTTTAATCTCCGTATGAGCATGAATTTCATATTTCAGAAGTCAGATGGTAGGTATACAGTTTGTCATTAAGAAGATGGGGGCAAGAATATGTGTGCATTGGAGGAAATATATTATCTCTACTGGGAAAATAACTCGAACGATATTCTCTACAAATAATAAATTAGGATATATTACTGTACCAAGGCATTGTATTGCTTTTAGAAGAAAATAGCTTATGGAATCTACTTACACAAGAGATATGAGAGCTATTGTTGTATGTTGATCATGAAAAATTTGGTTTCAAGAAGAGCAAACTATGGCCTGTTAATGTTGATGTCATTGCAATATTTTGATAGGTTCTTCTCTTTTAGCCAGAATCTCTTTTGATTGAAAAACTAGAGGTAAGACCTTGCTGGATTTTTTATTCTTTTGTCTTTTACTTCATTAGAATAGCCAGCAGGCATGGATCACACATTGTGTGTTAAGAACTATTTACATTGGTGATGGAGTTGGGAAGTAGTTTTCCCTTAGGGAGAACATGATAGAAACTCTAGGTTTGAATCTGACATAGGTCAGAAGCTACACGTAGCTTCATTTCATTCCTATGTAGATGGTGTTTGACAATGTTTCTGAAAACTTTCCTGTAGTGGAGGATTTGTAATTACAAGAAGGGGAGAGGGAGAACTAGATAGGTTTATTCACCACTTATATCTATTGAGTAAAGGAGAAATCTAATCCCTTCTACACCAAGCTCTTCTATTATCTTTTGTTTAGGAGAGCAACAGGGAAGGTATTGGTAGGAGTGGGTTTTTCTTTTCAGTGCCCAAGTTCACAGTTTTATACCCGTAATGATAGCTTGCAATGCATGGAATCAAATAATTCATGTCTTTGTTTATTTAATTTTACAATTTGAAAAATGTAGTTGGGTGAGTTTTTTTTTCGCCATGTGGTGTAACCACTGCAATTATCTTGTTTTGGAATTGTGTTGCCAAACCAAGGCCATTCAGATTTCAGAGCTGAGCTGAGTTGTTTCAGCATTCATCACTGAACTCTGAGACGACCATTGTAATCATTTTGCTGATAAAAAACATGAATGCTATGAAGAAATGGTGGTAAACTAGAATGCAGTGAAAGTAGTTTCTCCTTGAAAAGAAACATGGATTAAATGGGAAAGTTCTTTATTTTTGTTCATTCATGTTGATGAATTCCTTAAATTGTATGTCTAATTGTGCTCAATTATTACATTTTAGTGAAGA
The DNA here is from genome assembly GCF_011100635.1 of Trichosurus vulpecula. Taxonomy (NCBI): domain Eukaryota; kingdom Metazoa; phylum Chordata; class Mammalia; order Diprotodontia; family Phalangeridae; genus Trichosurus; species Trichosurus vulpecula. Next base: position 129,381,199 of record NC_050574.1, read on the forward strand.
TAGGTTAATAGATTCTAGACACTAATGCACATTGATTTCTTTCACAAGTTTGGAAACAATTGTCGATTCATAAAACACATGACAGTAACTTAGGGGGATTGTCAATTGTTGGCTGTTTTTCTTTTTTGCATTCCTATTGCTTTGCTATCGGCAGTCATTAAATTGATTCAATTTGAAATATGAATGAGAAATTAGTGTATTCTAATGTGAATATGTGTCTGCTAAATTTTAAATGAAGTGTTTGACTTTTTCCATTCAAATGAAGCTGGCAAAAAATAATTTTAATTATTGCATTGGCTAAATGACTCTCCTAGAGGTGGTTCAGGGATTATCCCCATCCAGCCAATGTGTTTTTTATAATCCAAAACAACGGAAAAGATTCATTCAAATGCTTAAGGATGTTTATATCTTAAACAGGATGTTTATATCTTAAAGGATCTTAAGGATGTTGAGATCTTAAAAGCTGCAATCACTATTTGATCTTGAAACTTTCTTTCTGTTGTTGTTTTGTCTTTATTCATTTCCCTCTCTCTACCCTTCTCCCCTCCCTTTTCTAAACATCCTGTTCCATTGGCTGGGACCTTGGGATTGCCATGTGCCCAGCATTCCTGTTTGCCTTCCAGTTTGGTTTTAGCCAAGTCACTAAGCATCTAAATTTGATCATTCTAGTTCTTTGAACCATGATGTTGCAGACTTAAATCCAGGTGATGGGTTCTTTACTAATATGAGTATTTTGTATGATACCATGTTAAAGTGAAGGGAAATATTTTCTCCTTTCTGGATAATGAGTAGTTTATTGAAATCATAGAATTTTTGTAGCTGGAACCACTGCCCTTAGAGATGATCTAGATCAACTCTCATTTTATAAATGAGGGTGAAAAAATAAAATTAAGCTTCAGTGAGTTGAAATGCCCTGCCCAAGGTTAGATAGTGAAGTTAGTGCTGGCCCTGAACTAGACTGTAGGTCTTCTGAATGGCAGCTTGTTCCATTGTACCATACATCAAAGGAATTCTGGAGATTGAACGTGGGGAAAACTGTGATGAGGTTGCAGAATGTCAGCTCAAAAGTATACGCCTATGGCTATGCAGCAAAATTGGTAAAATCCCTTGGTTGGAGTCCTGGACCAATGAACTCAATGTTAGGGGTTCTGTTGTTTCTGTGGAGAAAGAGGTTTTTGCTCTATTTCTTTTTTTCTCGTCTCCTTTTGTTTATGTTATAGATGTTTGTTGACTTGATTTGGAAGGAGATTGGATAGAAGGTGAACAGTTATCATTATTCCCTGGAGGAAAGGAGAAAGCAGGCACCAGTGGCAAAAGAGAGAATCAGAAATCACAAATGGCAATTGACTTCCCATCTATGTTCATTTCACTTCCTTGATTTTAACTATTTGTAGTAGCAGACCTCACTTGCCCATTTTTATTATCAGATTTATTAATATTTCTCCATGAGCTTGGATAATTGTGTTGGCTACAGTCTTAACTCATTTTATGCAACAGATGTTCTCCTGAAAGGGGTTGCGTAAATCTAATTTTTGTAAATTGAATCATGTTTTATATCTATTGGGGGAGGGTTCTCTATTTAAAGGCATTCTCTTGACTCCTTTTGTTGTATGTGTAATTACCTTCTAATTTATGTGTTTTGTAAATTCTGATTTTCCTGAATCAGGGCACACCTGTATGTTTGAAATTCATCAAAGTCAGAGCACCAACCCTTCTCTGCAGCCTGCCTTAAAAAAAGAATGCTTTCGTATTTATGGAATGCAAATAAGATTGACTTTTATTTCCTACCTGGGGAAAATGCCTGCCCTTAACAGGTCTGGTTGTTTAGCCCTAGTATCTATGTCTCCTGGTGATTAAATTCTTAGCTTTATTAAGTCCTTGGCTACTGCTGTGGGTTTGGGGCTCTAGCTCTTTATTATGGGCTGACCAAATGATCGATTCAATTAGAAACCACTTTTATTGTTTCACTTGGAAAATGTCTTACCTACTTAAAGCATTTAGAGTAAGTAGCTCACTGTTCTCCTAAGGTCAGGATTTTGTTAATGGCTGAATTCTAGATCAAATAAGATTCCAAGAAGTTTGTAAATATATTTCATACCAGTGAATGAGTTTAGTGTATTTTCCATCTCTTAGAATCCTCAGCTCCCTTCAAGGCTCATCCCCAGTACTTTTTTTTAATTGTATTTTAAAAATTTTTTAAATTTTTTTTTAATTTTTAGTTTACAACACTCAGTTCCCCAGGTTTTTGAGTTCCAAATTCCCCCCCCCCCCCAAGACAACATGTAATCCGATATATATTGTACATATCCTTCATGTTAAACTTATTTACACGATAGTTGAGTTGTAAAGAAGAATTATAACCAATGGAATGAATCATGAGAAAGAAGAAACAAAACCAAAAAAGAAGGGGAAAAAAATGAGAGAGCAAATAGTTTGCCTCAACCTGCCTCAACTTCTGTAATTCTTTCTTTGGATGTGGATAGTTTTTTCCAGCATGTCTTTTGGAACTGTCTTTGAACCTTGTATTGCTGAGAAGGGCCAAGTCTATCAAAGTTAGTCATCACAGATATCATGTGTCTGTAATCCTGTATAATGTTCTCCCGATTCTGTTCCCCTCACTCAGCGTCAGATCATGCAAGTCTTTGCACGTCATTATGAAGTCCTTCTGCTCCTCATTTCTTATAGCACAGTAGTATTCCATTACATTCATATAGCACAACTTGTTCAACCATTCCTCAACTGATGGGCATCCCCTCAATTTTCAATTCTTTGCCAACACAAAAAGAGCTGCTATAAATATTTTTGTATATATGGGTCCCTTTCCCACTTGTGTGATCTCTTTGGGGTACAGCCCTAGAAGTGGTATTCTCTAGCACTTTTTAAAGAATGATTTTCTTTCTTCTCCATCAAATTTCCTCCTTCTGTAATTACTTTATCTTGTAAAATATTTTATCACACAGTAGAATGCAAACTCCTTGAGGGCATAGATTGTGTTTTTATATTTCTGTACATCCCTTGGGCCCAACACAGTGCTTTAATATATATACTTGTTGAATTGAATAGAATATAGGAAGATAGCCATTTCGTATTACTTTCATTTCAGTGAGACTTATGTAAAAATTTTCCTATTTAAATATTTGGAATATTTGTGGATGCTACTCACTTGAGATGATGTGTTTGTATATATGTTGCTTTCTGTGCACTATTAAATAAACAGTTTCATATAAAATAACATGCCAGACCTTGATTTGCTGGATGAAGAGGATAGCAGCATGCATGGGAGATTGCCTTGATCACTCTGGACGGTCTTTTGGCTAGTCGTAATCTTAATGCCTAGAGTGTGACCAGTTTTATCTGTTTCTTATGTAATAGAAATACCAGTAAAAGCAAAACCAAAAACAGCATCAGTCACTGAAAAGCTATGGCCCTGTGGTGAGATGAGGGGGTGGGAGGTGGGAGGTGAGGCAATCTTAGAGAAAGTTTTGTGTTCAAGAAACAAATATTTGTTATTTGACTAGTTGTGAATCTTGTAAGTCAAGGAAATTAAAAGAGAATTGAAGGGGAGCTGCCTTTGAAGAGCTGATTAACTGTTGAGAGAAGCTTATTTCTAGTGATTTGTTGACGTTTTTGGAAGGGATTTTCTTCTTTTGTCTCTCTGTTTCTATCTCTTGCGTGGGCGCTCTCTCTCTCTCTCTCTCCTCTGTCCCCTTTCTTCCTTCCCCATGAGCAGATTTTGAAATCTTAATTAGTTAAGTTAGTCACTAAAGCATCATGTTTCTCAATTAGCGTATTTTTTGAAAAATTACTTTAGCTTTTCTTAACAAAGATACTTTTAGATTCAGTTGGTGCCACAGTCAGCAATTGATGAGTGGTTTTCTGCTGGACACGTATGTAGCAACAATCTGCAAAACATTTCTTAGGACATATATGTCCCTTGACACAGACAGTATTTACTTTTGGGTCCCAGCCATATTCACTACCTAGATTTGGCTGGGTGGGTGTGCTTCTTTATTTGCCAATATTAAACGGTAAGATAAATGACTTGATGACCCATTGTTTTAAATTAGCTATGTCCCTGGAGGCCTTCTTGGGTAAAAAGCATTCATTTCTGGAAAAGCTGTGAAAAACTGAAAGTGTTTACTGGAGAATAGGAGAAAGCAGACAGCAGTGGTAGAAATCATCCTTATTTCAGAGTAACAACTCTTCTTTCCAGAGTTTAGAATTTTGCATGTTACTTTGAGCCAACACTTAATCTAACTGTTTTTACCCTTTCCATTTGCAATCACATCATCTCTTTAATACGTGTGTATGATACTCAGCAAGGTGGTAGAAACTAAAATGAGTGTGAATGTATGTTTTCTGTAAGGTTTCTGAGTGCAATAATAATAGGATCTCTTTAAGCTATACAGTAGAGCAAGGTGGGCGATCCATCAAAAACACAATCTTGGATTTGGGTCTTCTATTTAGATTAGGAATGTTAAGAAAGATGGATGGTAAATGTCTTTTTGCTGCATTGTCCCCAAAACATGAAATGAAATCTAAAGACTCTCAAAGAAGGTTTCAATTACAATAGCAAATGGCTTGAACAAGGATTGGGTTAGGGGAGGTCATGGGCCGATGGAATGCCAGTTGTGGATTTATATTGCTTAAAATGAAAACATTATTTCCATTAACCCCTTTCCTCTAACACCTCAACCAGAGTTATTTTCAGATTGTACTTTTGTAGGTGTTAGTCATACTTGATAGAAATGCCTTATCGCTAGTGTGAATTGCACAGCATTTCTGCATGTATACCTCCCCCTCCCGAATGCACAATACATGGCTCCCTTGTCTGATCCTCTCGTGAGATATGAGCATTGCTTTGTTCTATTGACTTAGTTTTAAAATATAGCAGCAAGCTACCCAGATGCGAAGAAGCATTTCTAAATGTTTTAATTAAAAATGTAATAAGTGAATTCTGTGTTGTGGTTTTCAGTGATAACAGCTAATCAGTTGCCAAATCACGTCCTGTACTTGAGTTGAGGGAGTAAATATTCCAGGTTTTAAGGGGTGGCTCTCAGTAGGTTTGCCCTCACTCAGGTGGCTGTGGTTCGAGTGTGGTTTTTTTGCCCTCTTACTACAAATGGAGAAAGAGTTGGTAAGCAGAAGATGAAACATCCTTTTAATGAATCGGCTCCAGTGTGCACTCGGGGGCAGGCACTTTAAAAGAGCACCATTAATTTGAATAAAACAGGAGAAGGTAGGTACTTTGTACATCCATAAAGCACTGAAGGGGATAAATCCAATTATCTGTTCAATATTTAATGGCCATAAAGTTAAAAATTTTAAAGGCAGTACCTCTGAGACTGCTTAGTCAATTCTGTCCATATTATTTTTGACATTCAAAAGTCAAGGTAGAATAGCCATATTGATGGCAGTGCTCATCACAGTGGCCTGGAAGTTTAGTGCCATTGACCCTGGGATTTGTGGTCTTCTCTGTGGCTGTTAAGCAATTGCATTTTTGAGGTAGCTCATGTTCCCTTGTTATGGTACCCTTCTTAAATGCTTTCATCATCTCTTGCTGGTGGTTTCTTACCCAGCATAAGAGGTCAGTTAAGGAATGAATGTTAGCTAAGGCAGGTGCGAAACAAAGAACAAGAGCTAAAAAGATGATGGTCAGGCTTGGGATAGACCTTGAAAAGAGACCACAGAATGATTACGTTTTAATAATTTACTCTTCAAAAAACTTCATTAAAACCAAACACTATTTTCATTGATTTCAGATCCATGGTAGTTTCTTTCCTTAAGCAGCCAGTTGAATAAAAAGGATCACTATTTCCTACTTTCTCCATTCCTGTCTCTTCCTTTCATTATCTAAGCTTATATAACCAAGTTTTGCAGTTTAGTATTACTCCATATGTGATCCAGAGGGGAAGCTGATTCAAAAGATTTTTAAAAAGAAAATCAATGACATAGCGACAGTAGGAATTAATGTCAGTATGACATAGTGATTGTGTGATAGGCCAAAGCTTTTTTCTTTTTGCCTATTAGTTATACAGGATCCTAATTAGCCATTAACATGCTCTCACCTTGTATGGTCCAAACTACAGAAGCATGTCTTATTGTATTCTAGAGAATGTCACTGCTAGTTATCTTTTTACTTATTCTGTTTTATGTATTGCATTTTGCACTAAATTTTACCCTTTTGGAAATCCCCGCTGCAGAACTCTACGCTTCCTTGGGCACAGGATCACTTTCAAATTGGATTTTATTGACTTGAGTTTTTCTAGCCAATATCTTTTGGAGATGAATTATAGGATGATGCTTATTTTGCTCTTAAAAGACAGTAAAGAATTAATCAGAATGTAATCTGTTAGTAATGATGGGGTGGGGGGAGATACAGCAAAGTATCAACAGAAGTTTACCAGATTTTATGAACCTTGACCCAGAGAGTTGACCTTTTTTTAGATAAGAGATTTAAGGAGGAGATTTGCAGGTAGGTTTTAGGAAATGAACTAAGCCTCCATATTGTAGTACTAATCATAATAGCTGAAGTGTGTTTTTTTTTTTTTTTTTTTGGTGGGAGAGGTAGGAATTTAAGTTTTGCAAAGCCTTTATATGCATTTTTCATGTTTCTCATAACAATCCTCTTATAATTTTCTCTCCAATAAAATGGGGTTGCTTTTTTTATTCTACTTTCAAATGAAATTTTGGGTGGCTGATTGTGTCTTGAAGGATGATATCTACTGAACTGTAACATGGGAAGTAGCATGCTTTTTTTGACTCTAAATGTTCTGACTTATTGGTGTCAAACCAATGGAAATCTTGGTTTTTTGTTTCCTTTTTCCTTTTTTTTTTTTTTAAAGCAAAATCACGTGATAGTGTAAGGACTTTCTAATCATCTTATAATTTAGTATATTGTTTGTTAATTTATATTCATATTATTTTAATTAGAATGTATTATTTATATTGATTGGTATTTCTAAAGAGCTAAACATTATAAAGATATTTCTATGTGTATTAAAGAACTTCAGAACTCAGTTTTTGGGTTTGTGTTCTATTTCTAAAATCTCATTGAGAGTTTGCTCCCTGAGGTTAGGGGCCTTTGCATCCTCTTAAGTGTCTTACACATATTGGGTGCTCAGATAATGTTTGATGAATGAATGAGTCTCAGTCTCTTCTATTGTTTTGTGCATTGCTGCATGTTGCAAGTATCCACATTACTTTTTTGAATTGCTCTTAAAAGCTAGCAAAAACAATGGTGTCTCATTTGGGCCTTATCTAAAGTATGGACGGTTTTAAAATTAAGAAAAAATTCTGAGCTTTTTCATTTTCTGGAATGCTTGTAATCATGATTTTTGAGTTGGAAGGGACTTCATAGATAAAGAGATGAGAGATGATTTAAGCCTGCCTTCTACATTTACAGATGAGGAAGAAGGCAATGTACTGTAGTGGAAGTAGCCCTGAATTTTAGAGTCAGAAGATCTAAATTTAAATCCTTTTGATACTGCCTGAATGGCCTTGGGCAAGCCATTTTACCTCTCAGCCTCAGTTTCCTCATCTGTAAGATAAGGGGGTTAGACTAGATCATCTCCTAGGTTCTTCCCAGATCTAAATCTATCATCCTGTGACATGAAGAGACATAGAGAGATAAGACTTTCCCAGGGCCACTTAGATGGTTAGCCACCATGTCAGAATTAAACCTTTGGGCTGCTGATTCCTGGGCTAGGATCACGTGTGTTCTCAGATAACATTAAATTTGGCTCAGGACTCACTTACCTGGTCTGCTTTCATTGAGAATTGAGAGGTTATTACTTTGAGGCTTGTGTCTCAGCACTTCCACTTTGCTGATTTTAGATACTGAGATGTTGTTGAGTTCCTCCTTAATGAACTTACTCTGCAAGGGGCAGGAAAAGTTTTACTAATTATTGTTCGCTTTTGAATAAATTCAGGAAACATTTTCGACTTCCCCTTAAATCACTTGGGTCCCATTTCAGATAATCATTAGGGTTTCATTTTCATTCAGCTGGATGGCATACCCAGAGATTGTTTAATGGGATCACTTACATTGATGGATGGTTTAATATTTTGAAGATAGCACACAGTAGCACTTTTAAGAGAATAATCAGGACTGGCATGTGAGGGATGTGAACTGCATGCATTCTGCATCCAAGATAGTCAAGTACAGTTTGTGGAGGTTTTTTGGACTTCCTTTATATCCCAGATCCTAACCTGGATTTCCAATCTGGATTATTTACCTGCATCTGATGATAGCTTCAGCAGAATTCATTGATACAGTATCTAATTCAATGCTTTATTTGGGATATGTGCTTAATTGTTGAACATAATTTTTGTTGAATTAATTGTCATCAATGGGACAAGGAAGGGATGATGGGCTGCCCAAATGTGGTAGATTAAAGGAATCTGTCCTTGGTTTCCTGTGGTGTGAGAACGGATGGGGGAGCCATAGGGATGTGAAAGGGTGGGAGGATATGGAAGAGTCTTTGAGTCAGTATATCTTCATGGTACCCCCACAAGCATGTTGTTTTCACCCCATTGATCTGGCCTGGCCAAGATCTGTTGATTTTATTATATAATCTATGCTGCAGGGGGAGGAAGAAGCTGCTGTTTTATTGCTCCCTCATAAAATTAATTGGCGCCTAAAACAAATATTATTAAAGATACTGTATCTTTTTCCACATCATGATGATTGAGGTAGTTTCAGTGTGGACTTTATATTTTACATAAACTGATTATAGCTTGATATAGGGAAAAGTCGGGCTCTCCTTTTCAGTTTAGGAAGGTAGGAGTGGGTCAAAGATGGTGACTGGCTTCCCTTAGTAGGAAGTGCCCTACTGGCACAGGCAAGTGAGTAACTTACGTCCCCAGTGTGTATTGCTCACTTCAAGACCGATTCCTCCCAACCCCACTTCCTTGATGTAGGAAATTTAATCTTTACTGAAGCCAAAATCGAGTGCAGCACTTTGTCAGTGAGAGAGTATTTTGAGCTTCTGTGTTTTGCCTGTTGTTTTTTTTTTCCACAAAATGTGTGAAATGTTGGTATCACAAGAAAACTAGGTTATTTTTGGTTTCTTAAAAATGTAACTCCATGGTCCCCACGCTGGACTGAATTTCTTTTTAATATGCTGTTTTCTTAAACCTAACCTTTCTATGGGGAAGAGTAATAAGTTTATTGTCAGTATTGTGGATATTTTAATTGAAGATAAACGAGTTTCCTTTTTAAATATCTTCAGCATTACATATCTTCAGCTTTATTAGCCTAATTTCAGGAGATTCTCAAAGCTAGATAAGCTTAACAACTCTAACCTGATTCAGCATTCATTACTCCTGCTAAATCAAATAAGACCAGGCTAATAGAAACATGGCTTGTGCAGCCATTCTTCAATTTAATTAGAATATTGTACATTGTATTGCACTTAGATGTTTATACCAAAGGCAGAACTTTATCAGTCAATTTGGATACTCTCATGGCTATGTCCTCCAGCTGGAGAAATTTCTCATCTGTCATTCTTTTCTGGGAGGTCTTTAAAAACAGAATAGATTTTTGTCAGACTTTTTTTTTTCCAATTGTAGTTTTGCCTGAAAGAATAAAGAAGCAACACCTTGACTTCACATAACATTTAGCTTTGGGATTCCTGGTACCTTTTGCCATAAGTTTCCTAGAGAGACAAGTGTGCTGTTAGGGACAAGAATGCACAACTTGGAGTTAGGAAGCTGGAGTTTAGTCATTTCTTCGATGCTCACTTTAATAGCTACCCAGACAAATCACAAAATACTTTAGAGCCTCAGTTTGCTCATTTTAAAATATGTTGTTGAAAAGTTAAATTCATTTAAGTGATTAAAAAGCTTGTAGCTGAGAAGTTGCAAGATTCATTGAGCTGGAAGGGACCTCAGAAAGGATCTACGCCAACCCCACCCCTTTCACAGCTGAGGGGATTGGTGCTGAGAGAGCTGAAGTCCCTGGTACTTATCAGAAGGGAGAGTTGAATCCAAGTGGTCTGACTCTAGAGTCATTACTCATGACTCTATTTGCTACTTGAAATTAATTCTTATGTCTAGATTATCATTCTCGCATCTTTTTGCCGTGACAGTATTGGCATTGGCAACACCTGAAAGGCTTCATCAGTATAGCCATTTGAACTGGCCAGATAGCCCATCTTAAACTTGATAACATCACTATAGATTTCTTTGTTATCTGTCTTAACTTTTTAACTATTGAACTGGTTAATTGCCACCTCTGTTGGTTATATAAACAAAGCAGCTGTTACAGAATGACTAGTTATCAGTGAATTGCATTCAGCACCAAGGAAAGAGCATCCATTCTAAGGGGATCCTAAAAGTAGATGAATAAAATGAATAAATAGGATTTTCATGTCCTTCTTTGTCTGTTGCTTTGTTAGTTGTTTTAAATGAGTAATCGAAGTTGATGAAGTAGTCCTGAAAGCACATATTCACGTACACACATGTATACCCAGAGAATCTTTTTCCTAGGGATGTCTAGAGTTTGTCAGTTTATTTTAAAATAATATAAAAGATTTTTCAGGCCATCATCCAAAGAAGTATGCTTTTACTACCAATATATAGAATGTCAATAAATATGCATAATTTCTTTTTGTTTTAAAATAAATTTTATTAATCTTTTGTTTTTATATTATCTGAATTTCCCTTGTATCTTTTGCCTTTACCCTTTTCAAGACAATCATCCCTAAGATGAAAGATTTTTGGGAGAGGAAAAAACCATCAAAACTGATCAGTACATTAAAAAAAAAATCTAACAATATGAGCAATATTCCATACCCAGATATCCCTGCTATCCTCCTCTCCCCTTCTGCAAAGGGGTGGAGGAGGTGCATTCTATATTTTCTTTGGAGTTTAGCTTGTTTTTTGAATACACATAATTTCTAATTGCATCTAATTATATCTCTGTAAAAATCAGTAACTAGATTTGATGTTTATTTTGCCTGTGTTCTGTGATATGAAGTATTTAGAGAGATCACTTGAACTCTTGGGCCCTCATTTTTCTCTTCTTTGAAATGAGGACATTGGACTAAATATTCTCAAAGATTTCTTCTAACTCTGAAAGCCTATGAGTCTCTTGATTTAAAAAAAAATGTTTTGGAATGCCTTACGGATGTATAGTAATTCCTTTGAGGGAATTCTTTCTTCCTCTTCCTGATTCCCAAAGTTTATTCCAGTTCAAGGGGCAAAATTAAACAACTGAGGAATATAGATAAATGTGATAAAAAAGTACAAAATCCCTATACGTGTAAGTAAAACACGTAAAGTAGAAGGGGGACAGTGTTACACTGAAGGAAAGGTGAGTATAGGACAAGGAAGGGCCTTGTGTAGAATGTGGGATTTGAGCTGATTCTTGAGGGAAACCAGGGAAGCCAGGAGGCTGAAATGAGGAGGTAGATCATTCCAGGGCATGGGGAACACCAATGAGAGGTCATTCTGGGGATGGAAAATCTTACGTAAGGACCAATGAGTCCTAGTGTTGCTGAATTATAGATTATGTGGAGAGGAGTAAAGTATCTAAAGATTGGAAAGGTAGGAAAAGGAGGGTGTGAAGGGCTTTAAAAGCCAAACAGAATATTTTCTATTTGATCCTAGAAGTAATAGGGAGTTGTTGGGAGTCTAGGGGAATGGAGGGGAGGAAATGTCACATTGTCAGACCTGAGCTTTAGGAAGACTCCTTTGGCAGCTGAATGAAAGAGGGGCTGGTTTGAGGAGAGACTGGAGGCAGAGGTACTAACCAGAAGGCTGGTCTGCAATTGCCAGGTGTGAGGTGATGAGCCCTACACACTAGGATAGTGGCTGTGTTAGTGTAGGGAAAGGGCTGTATACAAGATATTTAAAGGGAGAAAAACAGAACTTGGCAACATGTGTGGTGAATGAGGGCAAGTAAGGATTAGAGAAAGGATGACACTGTGGGTTGTGAGTTTGGGTGACCATGGGGTTGGTCGTGCTCTTGACCATAACAGAGAAGTTAGAAGGAGGAGAAGACTTTGGAAGAATGATGAGCTCTGATGCTTTGGACATTTTGAGTTTGAGAGGTCTGTGGGATATCTAGTTTTAGATGTCCAAAAGGTACTTTATTGATAGAGGACTGGAGGTTTGGAGAGAGGTTAGGGCTAAATAAACAGGTCTGAGGATTATTGCCATGGAGAGGATAATTGACCCATAAAGAGTAGATGAGATCACTGAGATAGTATAGGGGGAGAAAAAAGGGGACCCAGGTCTGAGACTTGGGAAACACCCACCGTTAGAGGGCATGACCTGAACAAAGACCCAGCAAAGGAGACAAAGAAAGGGTAGTTGGACAGAAAGGTGGGGAACCAAGACAGGAGAGTGGTGTCACGAAAACTGAGAGAGGAGAAAGCATCCAGAAGCAGAGGATGATCAACAGTGTCAGTGTCTGCAGAGGTCAAGAAAGTTGGGGATTGAAAAAAAGCCAGTAGATTTGGAAATTAAAAGTTCGTTGGTAATTTTGGAGAGAGCAGTTTTAGCTGAAGATTGAAATGCAGACTGCGGATGGTTTAGAAGAGAAGAAGGAGAAAAAGAGGAGGCACCTGGTACAGATGGCTTTCTTAAGGAGTTCAGCCCTGAAAAAAAAGAAATATAGGGCAACAGCTAGTGGGGATGGCTGCATAAAGTGAGGTATTTTTAAAGATTAGGGAGATATGAGTGTCTTTGTAGGCAGCAAAAATAGCCAGTAGTCAGGAAGAAATTGAAGACTAGAGAGGGGGGAGAGTATAGGATGGGATGAGGACCTATACAGAGTTAAGGGTCAGAAAAGGGCAGAAAGAAAGATAGAGTGAAAGGTATTACAATTGGACAAAAAAAGTGACTTACATCTAAGTTATATCCATTTGGAGTTTACTTTGTTATGGTATAAAGTATTGGTTAGATTACACATTTAGAGTCCTCCAACTTCCCCATTTTATATTTTTTTTGGAAGGGGGAAGGCAGGACAATTGGGGTTAAGCGACTTGCCCAACGTCACACAGCTGGTGTGTCAGGTGGCTGAGGCAGGATTTGAACTTAGGTCCTCCTGAATCCAGGGCTGGTGCTTTATTCACTGCGCCACCTAGCTGCCCCTCCCCACTTTATTGCTGAGAAGAAAAGAGTGACTTTCCCAAGATTATGCTGGGAGTAAGTGTTGTTACAGGCATTTCTGTGGTAGGTATGAACAAGTCTCAGATGGTCCATGGTCGCAGTAGCTGGAGTGGAAAAACTTGGACATACAGCAAACATTATCTGTTGGTATCTTTTAGTGTACGTCATTCTCAACTTCAGAAAACATGCACATCTTTGGTGGATGACTTATTTTATATCTTTTTCATAGTTAATCTGGGTTCCTTCTCCAGGAGATATTTTACGAAGGGGCATGTCCTCCCCCCTCCCCTATATTAGTTCTCCTGTCTGCTTGATGTAGGTAAAAGAGATCAAGCATTCAACTTCCAATTAGGGTAATTTCTGTTGTCAAATGATAACTGATGTATAATTCCTTAGGAGCAGACAATACAAGTGTCATCTACTTTGCTAATTTTAAATTCTGAGAGATGATCTCTTAGTCCTGAGGATGCTGTCATTTTTCTAGTCATTTTACTATCCTAGCTTAGTCATTAACAACAACAAGAAGTTCAGAAATTGATTCTAGGTTTGAAGTGTAAATTCTTGGCCCTGAAAACTTTGCGGGCAAACTTAGTTTTTCACTATTTGTATTGACCAAGGTAATTTGAGATTGGTTTTACTACTACATTCTCACAGAGAGGTAAATGTGCCAGAGGCTCATTGGGTGATATTGCCAGAGGTTGTCTGTTACTCACTTGAGATTTTTGCCAGTCAGTGAATCTATATTACTAGTTGGAGTTAACTTTTAAAAATCTTAGCAAAGAACAGGTAGATTAATTCAGAAGAGTCTGATTTGGGAAACTTTGTTCTCCTCAAAGTTCAGTTTGCTAATAAATCTTTAGGAGCTCTGTCATGGCATTATGAATGATTTTTCTCTTATAAATATAAAATTAGTCATTTAAACTTGCCATTGGCACCTTTTGCAGGAGTGGGCATGTTTTTGCCTTTTCTCTCTTACAGTATTTTTCAGAGGCTTTCTGAGAGGATTTGGCGTGCTTAGTAGCCTCTTGTAAAGTGCAGCTTAAGTACGCAAGTCGGTAAAAGCTGCAGATGTCACCTGCTGTGAGTGATGACCACTCACCTGGAGTGTTTCTAACCAGCTTCTTCTAGAATAATTTATCAACTATGGAGACTAGGTGTCAGGTTGGTAAGTCTAGAAATGAACCCCAATAGGCTCTTTCTGTGTGTTTTTTTTCCTATGAGGTTATTCAGTCTTCTTCCTGTACCAAAAGAGTACAAAACATTAAACATAAAGATGAGTGATGGCTTTGCCTCTTGGGAAGGTTTTTTGTCCTATAGCATGTCAACATTCAAGTGATTTAAACTTCTTAAAAAATATTCTGCTCCCCTCTCTTTGCCCTGTGAACATATAGCTATAAAATTCCTTTTTACAACTAACTTGCAAATAATTGTGCTACAAAACTCAGATAGCTAAATGTGGTCTCATCATTCCAGCCAGCTTTGCTAGTTCTTTTGGTAGTACACAAAGTTCTGTAGGTCAGCTTGAAATCATAATGCTTGCAAGGAAAAAAAATTAAAATTGACTTCAAAGGACAACTCTGACACGGTCAATTAATAATTAAAACAGTTTTTTAATGAGCTATGCAATTACCTGTGTGTCCCTGGAGATGATAGTTTATGGTATTATTGCAGTGCCCTTTCTTTAGTCATGGCGCATGACATTTGTAATTTAAAGCCGGCTAGACATTAAAGTGACAGAACTTTCATTAACCTTGTCTAAAGTTTGCTGATGACAAATGACTTATAAAAAATGCTGTTGTCAGAATACACCACCTATCTGAATGCCTGGTCTTGAGGATTTGTGTAGACTTGACTAGGGAGAAAGTACACATTGGAGTGTTGGAGTGACTTGTAGATCTCACTGCTGGTGTTGTGCATCATTTCTTTGTACTTTTGTAAGTGATGCATGCATCTTTCTTTTTTTTTTTTCCCTCTTTCCTGATTGAGGTCAGGTTTTCCTTATCATTTTTTGTATTGTAAAATTTGATTCCCTCTGTGGTTGGTAACTATAGTATAATTTCTTTTGAGTCAGAACTCTGCATACAAATTTTAAAAAATGTATATGTTTCTTATATTGGCCGATTAGAGTGATTATGTGTTCATTTTGTGCTCATCTTTATATTTTACTGTTGATTTTTTTTATGATGAAACCTCTTTTTTGATAAATGCTATTTTTTTTCCAATTACATGTAAAGATAGTTTTCAACATTCATTTTTTATAAGATTTTGAGTACAAAATTTTTCTCCCTTCTTCTGTCCCCTCCCCAAGATGGCAAGCAATTTGATAAAAGTTATACGTGTGTAATCATGGTAAATGTATTTCCACATTAGTCATGTTGTGAAAGAAGAAACAGAACAAAATGGAGAAACCACGGGGGGAAAACCCAAAACAACACAAAAGAATAGCATGCTTCAATCTGCATTCAGATGCCATAGTTCCTTCTCTAGTTGTGGGTAGTATTTTCCATCATGAGTCTTTAGGAATTGTCTTGGATCATTGTATTTCTGAGAAGAGCTAAGTCTATCATAGTCATCACGCAATGTTGCTGTTAATGTGTACAATGTTTTCCTGGTTCTGCTCACTTTACTCAGCATCTTACTGTTAATTTTTGAGCCATTAAATCTCCCCTCCCCGCATCTCCTTTTTTTCCATTTTACATATATTTCCTGGTTGGAGCAAAAGAATTTCTTGTTATTGGTTTCCAAAGATGACCATACAGTTAATTTTCTAAGCCATGCTTTTGCTTTGGAGCATTTTAGAAATGTATGCAACTTATATTAGATACAAAGTAGATGGCAGATAACATTAGCTATCTTGAGTGCAATTATGTGCTCATATGGCTTCTTCTGTGTTTTCATTTCTCTGACTTAGAGTGTCGTAAAGACAGCGACCTCAGCTTTGAATGACATTGTCCAGCAAACCAAAAATGAGTCCATTTAGGATGCTTTTATCTGTATAAATACTCTCTCTCACACACAAACACACAGAGCGGTCCCCAATGTGGGGGGAAAAAGTATTTTTGGTAATCTAGCATGGGTTATTTCTTTTTAGGGAAAGGAGGAAAGTAAATCTATTATGGAATATATTTTTAAACATTTAGAAATTATACTTCTACAGGATATTACCCAGCACGGGGAGAGCTATGAGAAAAAAATTCAGAGCATATTTTTAATTGCTAGCAACTTTATCCATTTTCCTATTGTGAGGTCTTGTAAAACCATTCCTGCTAAAGCTACTATCAACTTAGGACTCTTGAGATTATCAGAAACCTGAGATGTTGCATCTGGTAGCACCAAGAAGCTGGGAGGCAGGTCAGAGTCTAGATCTCACTTGACAAGTCAGAAAAGTTGAATTCCAGCCTTGTGCTCCACTTCCATTCTACATAACAAATAAAACTATGTAATAAGCAAGGGAGTACCTGAACAGGGACATGTGAACTTGACCTATCTTCATCTTTATAGTTCCTTTATTCCATCTGAATTGGCCCTTTTTAAAAATCATCTTCATGTACTAGTTGTCCTTTTGATATTGTGGCCAGATTGCTGGATTTGAATTTTGAAGACTTGCTCTATTACATACCACCTGTGGAACCCTGGGCAACTTACTCCCTCTCATCTGTAAAATGAGGTGGTCGGACCAGCTGGTCTCTAACGTTACTTCCAGGTCTAAATCTGCAATCTGATGGTTCTTGTTTCCCCGACTCACTTGCTGTATACATGAAGGCCAGTCTTGACTTCTGTTTCGGGTGATGTTAGGGTTGTGATGATCTAGGTCTTACCAGCATTTTGAGGTGTAAGTAAGCATAATAAAAAGTGCCTCAGCCTGGGGCCAGAAGGGGAATCCTCTCACTGGTTCAGCAGCCCGTGTATTGCTGGAGTGAATTTGCTTAAGGGCAATTGTGCTTTAATAAAATATCAGAGCAGTTTTATCCTCATATGCTTGTTTCTATTTCTTCCTTTTATACAGAAATGTTGATTGACAATCAAAGCTAAAGGAGGTGCTTGAATTCACAAACCTTTGGGAACCCATCTTAATCTTCCTAGCAGGATCCAAATCATGCTTTGGCCAGGCCTGCTGTGACGCATGTTCACCTAAGATTAGAAATCTGATCATTTTTTCTGTATGTGTGCTTTTCAAGTTCTGAAATCTTAATCTAGCTGGCCATTTTGTCACTGCTCCACAGGCAAGAATGCAACTGTCTACATGTGCCCTTGCATGATTCTGTCGACTGGACTGACTACATGATAGTCAGACAAAACAAACTTCTTCAGTTAATGAAAAATCACTAGGAAGTCACGAGGGCAGATTTTTGTTTTTTGGCATCAGCTCACATTTTGAAAATCCTTAGGTATCATCTAAAAGCAATGGCAGGCTTTCAGACTTGGATAAGTCACAGACCAAATTGGGCCAGTGCAAGATAGTGTCTTTTAGGGAAAGGCTAACATTTATTTTTGATGTTGCTTTGAAAGGCAGTGGATGATGCCGTTTTTAATACACTTTGAAGCAGCATTAGATATTGCAGACTAGCAAGAATGTCAGTAATCCTGATTCTTCTTTTAGGAGTGAGTGAGTGAGTGTGTGTGTGTGTGTGTGTGTGTGTGTGTGTGTGTGGCCTAGGACTGCTAGACAGGATAAACAGTAAAACACTAGTTGAGGCAGAACTGTTGGTGACGTGCAGTGTTCCAGCAAACAGAATCTCTTGCCATGTAACTTTTGGCAGTTTCTGGTTAAGGCCCCAGAACATCCACCTTTACTATGATCTATATCTTACTTCTCTTGCTGCTGTAGGAAATTCTCTGATAGTGCAAGAAACACTTTGCTCATCAGTGGAATAGATCCCTCCCCTTATATGTCTGGGAAGTGAATTTTTGTTCCCATAATTCCTTTTGAAGTGCCAAGAACTTACTCTGTTTCCACTGGATTAAAGAGAGTGAAATTATCTGCTTGAATCAGGAGCAACTTGGAGGAAGAGATCAGCACCACCAAAGCCTATTGGGAGATCTGCATTTATAAGGAGATGGTTTCAGCGAGGATAAGTCATATCTTAACATCTTAGTCTTAAATGACAGATTTGTTGCAAAGAAAATGGAAGTGGACGGAGTTGGTGCTGTTCTTCTGTTCAGTGGCAACATTTCAGAATAATATACTATGGCAAAATTTTGCCTATGCCAGACTTTTCAGTAGTTAGAAGAGAAACTGAAGAAGCCTGATGTGACATAGTGTTATTACCTCCCCGCCAAATCAATCTCCCTGGACAACCTGAAATCTGTAAGGTTATTAATGAAATCAGAAGTGTCATGTGAGGGAGGCTGGGCTGTTGAGTTTCATTTGCTGCTAATAGTCTGTGATTATAAATATGCTTCCTTCGTTACACAGACTCAGGTGTCTTCTTGTACCCTTGAATTTCTTCAGTTCTGCGTAGGAAGTAGGCTTCCCTCTTAGCTTAGTAATAATACCATGACTCGGCAAGCTGACCTTTCTCTGATCCATGTGAGAGATATTTTGCTTCCTTTGGAAAAAAATTCGTTAATTGAAAAAGAAATCTCTGACAGCCTCTGTAAAGTGAACCAACCACAAAAAAATAAAATCTGCCATGTTTTGTGGCAATTGGCATTTTAAGCTTTTACCTGTCCAGTTTATTTTTACTGTTTCTTAGCAACAGATTAACAACCACCCCCTTCCCCCCACGTTTAGAGTCCATAATGCATTTAAAAAAATAAAATGATAATCTTCTTAATCTTTATCAGGTTTACCCAAGGATTTTAACAGAGTTACGGGGGTGATTTGTCCTTTTCATAATGTTTTGTAGCAGGATTGTTGCATTAGAGAATCTCTGTGTGGGTAGTCTCTGCTATTTAAAATGTCCCTTTGTTGTTTTGTCATTTGAGTTGTGAATGACACTTTGTGACCCCATTTGGGATTTTCTTGGCAGAGATGCTGGTGTGGTTTGTCATTTCCTTCTCCAGATCATTTTACAGATGAGGAAACTGAGGCAAGCAGCATTAAGTGACTTGCCCAGGATCACATAGCTAATAAGTATTGGAGGCCCAGTGCTCTATACTATACCATCTAGCTGCCCAAAATGTTTTTTTTTTAATTTAAACATTTTTTTTTATTAAGAACAAGAAGGTTCTTTCCTTTATAGGATACATATTCTTTGTTCTAATTGGGGTCACCAGTACCTCCAGCTCTCAGTACTTTCTCAGCCACACCCTTGTTCAGACTTTCCTTTCCTTTCTTCCTGACCACCTGAACTCCATGCTGTCCTTTACTTTTGAATCTCACCCCACCACTCCTCGTTCTTTGCCATAAAATTACTACTGCCATTCAACTGTTATGCTCCCGTGGGTTTAATTATTATCCCTATGCAGATGACTCATAGATCTGTATATCTAGTTCTTTCCCCTGAGCTTCAGTCTCTAGTCACCAACTGCCTAATGGACATCTCAAACTGGATGTCTTGGAGACATCTCAAATGCCCCGTGTCCAAGATAGAGCTCATTATCTTTGCCTTCCAAACCCACCACTTTCCCGAAATTCCCTATTTCTTTCCAAGGCACAGCCATTCTTTTACTCTCCCAGGTTAGTAACCTTGGTGTCATGCTTGACTTCTCACTGTTCCTTAGCCAGTCAGTTGTCAAATCTTGCTGTTTCTACCTTCACAACCTCTCTTTCATCTGACCATTCTCTCTCTTCACATAGCCACCTCCATAGTTCACATCTCTCATTACCTCTCATCTTACCTAGCCTATTGCAATGGCTTTCTAATTGGTCTCCCTGCTTCAGGTCTTTCTCCACGCCAATCTCTCCTCCACACACCTGCCAAAGTGTTTTCCCTTAGCACAGACCTGACCTTGTCAATCTCATACACAATAAACTCCAGTGGTTCCTTATTGCTTCTAGGATCAAATAAAAAGTCTTCTGTTTGGCTTTTAAACCCTTCACAAGCTGGCCCCAGCCAGTATCTTGCCAGCTGCATTGTTCATCACTGACCCTCCTGCACTTCTGTAATCCAGCTAATCCGGCTTTGTAAGCTGGCTTTCTCTCAGTTCCTCACACAAAACACTCTATCTCCCATCTTCCTGCCTTTGAACCCTTACCATCTGCCATGCCTGGAATGCACTCCCTCCTCACCTGTTGCGTTATAGACCCATCCTCTGTTCCTTAGACACCTTTGTGTGCCTAATGTGTAATGCCTACATATGTGTTTGTTGGCCTCCTTCATTGAATATAAGCTCTTTGAGAAACAGGAAGTATACAAGAAGATGCTTAGCAAGGCCTTGTTGATTGATGCCATTCTGAGGACATTAATAATTATGGTCATTTTCTTATTATTTATTGGTTGCAGCAATAAATTCACCATTGTTGATGGCTAGGCTAGCATCTCTTGCTTAAATCTTGATGGAGGCAAAATCTTACTCCTTTACTAAGTAGTCATTTCAGTTTTCAGTGAATTTTGCTTCACTTTTAAGGTAGCCATCAGAGGCGACAGTGGCTGATGTTCAAATTGCTTTTCTTAAAAATGTATCTTAAGAAAAAGGCACTTCCACCAGAGCCCTGGGTTCTTACTTTCACCTAGCCCATGGTAGTATAGACTGGCTCAAGAAATGGAAATAGTGTTATTTTAGTGGTCAAAGATAAGATCTATGAAGATGCTGCATAATTTTCGAAGAGAAAACGAAAGGTTGTTTTCCTCTGGTCATCTATACGACTAAAATACAGTGTGTCATTCAAAAATAAAGTCTTAATTAAAAAAAAACCCAAAAGGATAGCTTATTAACTTTTTTGTTTTAGCATCATGCCTTAGTAATTATGCATGTTCACCCAGGGTTTCTGGGAGAGAAAGCTCATCTTGCATGGTGATGCAAGAAAGAAATTTCTAAAAGGGTTCAGCTTTTCTTTTCTGAACACTGATTAATTGCTGGAGAGATAATGTGGAAAGAATACTTCTCTCAGTGACAATAGATTCTGATTTCTTTCTGACTGCCACTGGCTCATTGTGACCTTGAACAAGTTACTTAATCTGTCTAACTTGACTCCATCTGTAAGATGGGCTATTTCTTGCTTACTTATGACCCTTGGGAGACATTATTTATAAAGCACTTTGAACTCTTTGGGAAGAAATGTACCTTGTAAGCAATGGGGAGGAGAATCTCTCCCTGGTGTGCCATTTCTCCTCTGATTCTGGGTAAAGATTTCTTGTTCTAATCCAGATTGAACTACAGAAGGACTTGTTCCATTCATATCAGTATTCTGGAGGCAATGATCAGGAAAAGATGAGAAATCCATTACACCTGGATTGTTTGAGGTACCTAAAAGATCTAACTCCCAGGTGCTGGAAGACAAACTCCCTTCAGTTCTTTACACCATGCTGTACAGGTGACCTTCATGTAAAATCCACTGCCTTTTGCTTTGGACATCACTTGACACTAGAAAGGCATGCATTTTGTATTTTTGCATGTCAGAATCTTAGCCAGAGGAATTAAAAATAAATATTTAAGCAGGTTCTTGACTTTACCTATCAAAAAAGCATGGAGACAAGCAATATGCTTAGGAAATCTTGCTCACGTTTTAATATGGCAGAGAAATGTGATGTTTGCTTCTGACAATTCCAAATGTGCATGCGTTATGTGACGAGAGCTGTGCATTGAAAATGCCAGGGCTGTCTGTGGAGAGCCATATGATAACATGTGACCGACCCCAGTGACGGAAATAAATGTGCCCTGGCAAAAAGAATCATTAATCTGGATGAAAATATTACCACACAGTGTGCAGATTAATCCTGGCAGTCTAATGGCAGCAGCATTCATATATAAAACCTACTCTGTGGTCTAACAAATGCCAAATCCGTAGACAGCTGCGCTGATGTTAACTGTGACTCTGCAGTAGGTCACTGGGGTAAAATCTTACTATATTAGTAAGACTCTGCATTTGCAAATGCTGCCCTCCTGAAATAGAAATCTTATGCATAATGTAAGCAAGATGATCACTGTGGGTTTGTCATCTTTAAAATATTTGAAAGTGTGGTCCCAAAGTTTATATATACAGTGTTCCATCCAGCACTTATTGGTGAGTATGAATTGATATGAAAGGGTAAAAAGTAAGTGTTCACATCTGAAAACTGGTCATAGAATTACACCCTTTTTTATTGTTGCAGCCTTCTCTTATTTAAAAATTCAGATTCCTCCGTTAAGTGAATGTTCAGTAAGTGGTATTCTGTTGTTGTCATGTTTGTTTTTTTCAGTCATGCCCAGCTCTTCGTGATCCCATTTGAGCTTTTCTTGGCAAAGATACTGGAGTGGTTTGCCATTTCCTTCTTCAGCTCACTTTACAGATGAGGAAACTGAGGCAAACAGGGTTAAGTGACTTGCTTAGGGTCACACAGCTAGTAAGTGTCTGAGGTCAGATTAGAACTTGGAGAAATGAGTTTTCCTGACTCCAGGCCCAGTGCTCTGTCCACTGTGTCACCTAACTGCCTTAGGGACAAATGAGCATATGGATACTTTGTTTATGAGCTGGCAGTTCCACTCACCGTTGCTTTATATAATTAATTGTAAATTGTGAGGCACCTGAAAAGTCATCTGATTTTTTGGGGGGTGGAGGAAGGTAGTCACTGGTAATAGTGTTGGAGTGATTTACTGCTGCCTGTGTGGGATGGCATAAATCTACATGGTGTGCCATAGGGAAGAGAGTAGAGTGACAGAATATGATGCCTACAGTATTGGACCCCTACAGGGTCTGCAAGATGATCTAGCCCATCCCATTCATGTTGTAGGTAAGTGAACTGAAGCTTGGAGCTAAAATGACTTGTTCAAGGTCATAGGAGATATTACTTGCAAAGTAAGTAAGACTCTTCTCTGTGCTGAGCAGCTAATCTCAGTCAAGGGTGGGAAGGGACCTAAGACTTGGACCAGAGCTCCTCCAGCTTCCAGATCTGGGCCCATCCCACTGCACCAGAGGCAGCAAACTCAGCCACAATGGTCCCAGAGTGCTGTTGACCCAGATTAAAATGTAATTGAGAATATTCAACAAAAGAAGCAAAACTACAATAGAACAGAGATCATTTTTAATACGTGGACCAGTGGGCATCCTTATGGAGACTTGAGTAGCCTGTGTTCCTATTTTAATTTGACAATACTGCACGGCACCATGCTGGTTCCATATTGTATTAGTGTTCTGGTGACCTAGGTTTTTAGTATTGTTTTTGCCACTTTCCAATTGAGCAAGTCACCTAATAATTCTGGGCTTTGAAGACCAGGTGGTCTCCTATAATCACTTTAAGCTTGAAAATTTTATACTTCTCTGAACGAAGAGTTAAGTACATCACTGAGGCATGGGGGCGATTGGAAGGGAGCTCCTGATCACCTTGTATAAGGTCCATTTGATAGGCCCTCAGAATGGGGTGCTAGGGTTCAGATTGATTAGGAAATACCTCCATGCTCCATGTACTTGGTCATAAGTATAACTTTTCCCAGGCTATGATTTAAGGGGAATTGCTGGTCTAGGCTGTAGCCATTTCCCTATGATGTAAGGCCTGGATATATTGGCTAGAAGAAGTAGCTGAAATGCAGACTCCAGTATGATCCTGCCCTGCAATGCTGCTTTTCTTTGTTTATTCTTAGAGTGCTGAATACTTTTTCTTCTATAAAACATGTGGTGATTTTTTTAAATGGTGAAATTTATGGCCCTGAGAGATATATGCTTCTGCCAGACTGAGGCCAGGTGTTCCCACTGGAAATAAGGACAAGGGGGTGTAATTCAGACTGATGTTTGTTTAAGAAGGAAAGGAAGAAAAGAAGAGCAGGATCCTAGGGAATGTTAATTGGGAGGCTTCCAAGTATAAAAGGGTCGCATTGAAGAGATATAGAGATGGGAGTGGAGTGAGCAGAAATACTAGGAGCTCTCTTGGCAGTGGCAAAGGAGTTGTAGGAGTAAATGAGAGGTGAATTGTGGAAAGATTTTGAAATTGAGAAATTTGAGCTTTAAGCAGAGCCATGTACTCATAGCTGTAGTATGTAGATGTTTCCATAATTGAAACCACATCTCAAACCCCAGAATTAGGATCATGGAACTATAGAAAAATACAATAGGAGGATATCTCAGGGTCCTCTGTCTCAATCTCCTGTGGCAGCACAGAGAGTATTTAGATGATCTTAGTCCTTCCTTTCAGGAATTGAGGGACATTCCCCAGTTTTCCTAGTTGAATGGATGCAGCAAGTATGCTGACCTTGAAGACAGGAAAAAGAAAGTTTCTTCTCTTCAAGTTAAAACCTCCTTTATTGTGCTTTTGAATATATGCATCTTTCCCTTCCCATTATCCTTAACTGTAGTCATTTAGCTTGTTACATAAAAAAAGAAAATCACCCAAAAACTGACTTGGCAAATAACCAAACCTACCACTATCCATGCTGATGATCTCTTCTGAATATTTTTCCTACACGAATGGCAGGCACCCATTCTCTGCATACTACACCCATCCCTAAACAAACTAAGCCCATAAGTTACTGCATGATTCAGTGGAATTTAGAGTGCTCTGACATTCAAAGAGCAGCAGTTGGCTGTCAAAAAACTGTGGGAGTTAGTAATTACGACCTCTCTTTAAGGTCACTGGTGCTTGAATGCTTGCGGTACTTTGGCACGAGCGATGCCATGTCCTGCTGATGAGAGAACCCGTGCCAAGACATATACTGTGGGGCCAAAAGGATGTTCTGCGTAATGGCAAGAGATGATGGAGTATAAGTTGATCTAGAGCCTTAATGGAAAATTTAGGAGGAGATAGGAGGGATGGGGCTAGGATGATTTTATAAATAACACCTTTCACCTGATAGGAATTATAAAAAATCAGTGAACAAGGTGAACCTTAACTCTCAGACCTAGACTGTGAACATCCATCTGAAAGCGTTGATCTTTCTAGTGTTCTGGCTACCTTTTCTAGAGTTATAAAAGCATTATAATTACCCAATGGACTAGACCATCAAAAAGAAATAGCACCCTGCAGAAATGGCTAGAAAACTATATACCTGTCTTTCTCCAGATTTAGGTGAAGCTCTCTAGTGTGACAGATCATTACATTGGGTCTAGACTAGTCAATTGGACCCCCAATACCTTGGGAGGTCTCCCTTCTTCCTAATGGCATAGCCAAAATTTAGAAATAAGCTGTTAGGAAAGGTCCAACTAAGGAACCTGTTGTTTATCCAGCAACTAGCACAGTTCCTGGTGCTTAATAAATGCTTATTGAATTTGATTATTGCAGAAATTGTGAGGTCACTGGGCCACATTTTATCTCTAATGATTACTTTCCTTGTCATTATAAATACAGAACTGCTTAAAGACAACACAGTTTTACAGTTTTTTTTTTATTACATTGTGAAATAAGGAAGGTTATATTGTATCTTCATTTTTTACTTCGGTTGTAATCAGATCATTCACGGCTAAGAGGGGCCCGGGTCATTTGTGTCCACAAGTAACATTTGTATGGGATATATATGCTGTAAATTTCTCTAGTGAACTGTTGATAATACTTTTGGCCAATCTTCCCTCTGAAACTCTTTTAAAAATAATTTCTTGCTAACTAAGCTGCACATTTATCTACTAACTAAAACTGACTACTTTGTTGACTGTTAGTCTACCAAATACTCTTGAGATCTGTGGGAAACTGTGCACATAGTATCTTTCAGTTAGAAGATTGGCTGTAATACAGTAAACTTCATCAGGGTTAAAAGGAAAAATACCAAACCATCGATTTTCTGACACCAAGGTGCATTTTTCATAATTAACATTCCAAAATAGCTAATCCACTTATTCTCTGTGGTACAAGATGGGGCAAAAGGGTTTGACCGTGTATTGGCACTTGATTTGATTTGATTTTATACCAAGTGCTTGTTAGGCAATTCTAGTCTCATCAGTATTCTACCGGTGGAGGGATCATTAACCTCAGTGAAGAGTTTATTACAACCCACTGTTGGAACCTGTTTTTGAATATTTAAATGAGAAAAAAAGAAACCCTAACCCTAAACTGTGCTAGAGAAGAAAACTGTTGCCTATTGGGAACAGAGAAGAAGCTATGTACTGCGGAACTACAAATGTAGAAAAGAATGACATTGCTTTGATACAACTTTGGACTGTTACCATTCAGACTCTTTGTCTTTTTAATATTTGCCTGGAATTGTTTCCATCTCAACCAGATGCAAAATATGGTAGCCATAGAAACCACAAATTGTCAAAAGGAAATGGTGACTAGGTCTGTTACCCTGATCAACTTCTGAGGCATTCTGATTCTTTTGGTCCTTGTGATAATGTCACTGAGCCTCTGAAGGATCCATTTTGTTGTGCTCAGAGGCCACAGTGATAAACTCCAATCTAGAGCTTTAGTAACATTTAAAGTGGTAGAGAGCTTTTTAGATGGTTTAATGTACTGGAAGAGGGGCGCAAGTATAGGCTTGGCTTAAACTATACAGTTATAAAATTTCTTGATGGAATCTAGATTGACTAAAGTGCTGATTTTTTATTATAATCTCACTCCTTTCTGCCAAGTGATTTGCAAGAGACCTTGTTTTGCCGGTCCAGAAAACTGTCAACAATTCCCAGTTAAGGAAGGATTGTTTGTTAATGAGATTAGAACTGAGAGTCACAAAATGCTGATGGTGATTCAGTGTTCTATGAGCTGCTTTATTGGTTTAGATACTCTTTTTTTCCTTTTCCATTTTACTGCCTTTCTGTGCTGTTTTTGTTTGTGTTTGTGAGACTCTAGTCTTGAAGGACAAGGAAATAGGCCATTTGGTATATTCTGCAGGGTGTCATTCATGATGTCAGACTTGTGGAACTCAGTTCAAGCAAGTCAGGAAGTGGTCTTCATGCCAGTGCAGTCCTCTGGATCCAGGTTATGCTCGATACATATTAATTGATTATGACAAAGCTCACAAATGTGCCTTTTCTTTGTTAAAGAAAGATGGATTTCCAGGGCAGTTGAATGCTGACATATTTTTGATTCTGGTAGAACTTGGGCAGATTAGAGGGGCCAACAAGGAGTACAAAGCAGGAGAGTCTTTAGAAGAGGATCAGAGTCCACACTTTCCCTTTTAAGACCTGGGAATTGCCTTCCAGACACTTCATTTTGCCTTAAGAATGCAATGGTGTTTCGTCAAGGGGTTCTGCTGACAGCATGAACCGCTCGAGCTAGCACAGTTCACTTTGTGGGCATCAGCAGAATCAGAGATTGCAATGCCGCTTGTAGCAGTTATGATTTAGTCATGGAATGTAAGGAATTTTCAACAGGAAATGTATCTGGCTTTGAAATATTTTCATCTGCTGCAGACTTTTAACCTGCATGCCTTTTGGGTGTCAGCATTTAATTTTAGGATTTCATCTGGAATGTGACTCCCCCCCCCCCCCCCCCCCCCCCCCCCCCCCGCCCCAACTTACCGCTTCTATGCTGTTAATGCTCAGGTCATTGTAGCCATTAATAATCACATAAACAGCGTTAGCAGGCTTTGGCAAATGCTCCATTTCATCTTTGCTCAAAAATGTTAACCTTTATTGTCACTATAATTTAATTTTGCCATACCTTTGTGTTAAGATGCAGCCACAAAAGATCTTGAAGTCAGCAAAAAGTGTATGTTGCAATCCCCTAGATTTTTACTTTGGGCCATCTGGTTCACCTAGAAATGAAAACGAGCTGCGTTTTATTCCCGTTCCTAGGAAGGATGTCTATCAGAGGTCCCCTTCCCCCTGGTTTTTAACTCTTTCTACTCAAGGGTCTTTCCATAGTGACAAAGCAAGGTGGTTGTGCAGGCTGAAATCGAGGAGCTTTGGGTGAAGCTTATGTAATGGCAAGCAAGGTTCAGCACATGCTTTATCATTTTCCCGTACCTCAAATTTAGCCTAATATGAAGATAAATTGTATTTGGAATAGGAGATGGTTATCTTTGCTAGGTAAAAAAGATAGTGTGTGTGTGTGTGTGTGTGTGTGTGTGTGTGTGTGTGTGTGTGTGTGTTTGTGTGTGTGTGACTCCAGCAGCATCATTCTGCTGCATTTGAATCGAATTAATCTAGAGTATTCAGCAAAGATTGACTCGGAATGCAGAACTCGCTGTAATCCAGAAAGGTACCCATTTGTTTGATTAAGAGGATTTGTAATACAACAATGTCACATCTGCTCCAATAGGCCTCTCTTCCACTAGGGATATTACAAATAGATTATTAGATTAGATTGAAATCTAAGAGATTTTATATGAAAATGGAATGGAATTTTTAGTCCGGTTTTCTATTTTCCATCGAGAAATTGCCTAATACACTGTAGTGGAGAGAAGTTTTAATAGGACAAAAAAGAGAATTCCTAACCTTGCCATCTGCAGTGATTCTGTACTGGCAACGCATGCCTTTGAGCAGTATACTTGGCCACTGAGCTGGAAAATTGTCATCCTTTCGTAGGAACAATATTTTAGTCCCAGGAACATCTGTAGAACAGTTTCTCAAAAATTTCAGCCATCTTCTGACATGCCAGACAGATGTGCCTCTCGTTTTGTAGTATATGAAAAAAAATTGGTAATGCATATATGTATACAAAGCTATCCTGAGAGGCTGCTTTGATGATTGATTCAAGATTACTCCTCTTGGTTTTGTTTGCTTGATAGGAGAAACTCAAAACATTTATCTTTATGTTCTGACAATAAAACTAGTGATCAGTGAGAAATACTCAGTGGGCATGCGAACTAGTGGGTGGTGGGAAAATAGTATATTTAGCATCTGAGTTTGAGTAGCTCAGTCTTGGAGAAGTGTTGGAGCTTACTCTCAGTTTTTAGGTGCTGGGTTAATGCAATCTCTTCATTGTAATAGGATTAGTGTTTGCCCACAAAGACGTCATTTTAGGACTAGTAATAACAGAATAATAACTACTAACATTTACTTAGTCTTTCAAGGTTTTTGTTTTATTCTCACAACAACCCTGCTTGGAAGGTGCTATTATCTCTATTTTATAGTTGAGGAAACAGAAGCAGACAAGGGTTAAGTGACTTGCTCAGGATCACATGGCTAATTCATATCTGAAACAGAATTGAATGCAGATCTTCCTTTCTCCAAGTTCAGTCCTCTTATCTGCTCTACCATTGCAAGTATGCAATGGTATTTTATTTTATTTACTTCTGTATCTTGGGAGACGTTTGTCAAGGTAGCAGGGAAGGTTTTTTTTATAATACCCAGTGCCTAGCACAGTGCCTTATTTATACCTTGAGTGGGTAGATATGAATGAATTAATGAATGAACTCATCTAGTACGATGAGATCTCTTTAGGGATGTTGCCCTTCTCATTTTACTTTGTCCTCTATTGATAGAGTATAGTTATCATATGTATGCTGCTCTGTTTATACTAAAAGAAGAACCAGAATAGAACATGGCAAAGCAAATTCCATCAGAGAAGCTCAAGTTTCCTGCCGGCTAATCTAGCCAGATAGCTCCTTGAAGGCTGAAGGAATAGTTTCTCTTTTCTTGCTACATTTGGGATTTTTCTCCTGGAGAGCAAAAGAGCACATGGTTAAATTTTCTTCATTGTTGTATCATTTGTCAGGTTTCTCCAAACCGAGTTGATTCTTGTAGGCCAATATTAATGTAATTCCAAGAACAATTAGGGCAGTGTTTGCACTATAATGTTAGTACAGGATTGGGGTAGATTGCTTTTTTTTCATGGAATATATAGAATGGTTATCCTTCTAATATCCAGAAATTTTGTATAACTATCTGTATCTATCTGTCTATCTGTTTGCCTATCTATCTATATCTCTCTCTATCTCTGTCTCTCAATCTATCTTTCTAGCTATCTAGTTCTATCTCTCAATCTCTCAGTCTATCTATCTATCTTACTCAAGAGTTCATTTTAAAAAATTCTCCCTAGTGCCAGTAATCACCAGTGTTTGATGGTAGTGTATTAACTTTACAAACACTGACACATATTTTTAAAGTTAAGCTTAAGGCTAGAAGGTTTTGAACATTGGTGATATTTCTGTGGTGTTGTTATTAAGTCGGTAGAGGCCGATTATGAGTTATGTGGATTTTTATTATTTCTATAAGAGCAGCTATTTAAGTGCTAGACATACAGTTTCATTCTGTAAAGTCACTTATAAAGTATTTGATTAGAGTACAGACTTAGTTATACTACAGGTCAGCTCCATTTCCCTGTATGTCGTGTAGTCCATTTTTAACTTTTATTCATGATTTTATCCAAGTCACTCATCTTCTGTGAACCTCAGTTTCTTCCTGTCTATAAAATGGGCATAATACTTGTGCTGTCTTAACTCACAGAGTTGTTGTGAGGGAAATTCTCTTTAGCCTGAAAAGTCTATAGAAAGTATGCTTATTACTATAATATTGGAGCGATTGTATTGGCCTTGTCCTTTTTTGCCCACATGATAACAAGATTCTGTTGACTTGAAAGGATAGAAATGGGTTTTGACTTAAGCATTCTTGTGCTTAGGAATACCACAGGTGTAGCTCTAAGATTAGACTTGAAGCCATGACCTTGGCAATGGCACAAGGTTGTACAGCTTCAGTCATTTGACCTCACTGCCTTCATTACTCATTTAATAAAATGAGAATAATATCCATTTATCCCATGGGAGTGCTGTGGGAAATAATGTTCCTAGTGAAGGGAGCAATATAAATGCATAGTGTGTAAAGTATAATTCAGTAGATCAACTTAGGTTCTTAAAAATTTTTTATTTTTTGCTTTACTCGTTGGAAGCGTAACGGAAGTCTACAGCGCTTTACAATTCCTGCTAGTTTACCTGTACTTTAAGTTCTGTGACCGTTGTATTATTTCTTGGGTTTCTTTTCAGGATTTACAAACGCCATGGATTTTGGCTTTTGGCATTTGACAATTCCAATTCTTGTCAATCACATTCAATAGATTTTCCCTGTGATCTGTGGGCCTGGCTTTGTTCCAGTAGAGAGAGAAAGAGGGACATGGACTGGATGCCTATTAGCTTTAATATATGTTGATGCAATCATTGAAGGCATTTAAGGAAGGTCTAGCTTCCTAATGTATTGTATTGAAGGTGAACGGAATGAATAAAAAATGTCTTATCATGAAGTTGGTGATTGCTAATTTAGTAAGGGTCTTTGGTCCTTTGAAATGACATTAGGGGTAGAACTTTGAGTGAAATTCTTTAAGGTGGGTATCTTAATTTAAATGTTAAGAGACTTAGATGTGGTTAATATAGTCATAAAGTTTCCATTGTTGGGAATTGTGCTGTGCTGATCATTTAGTATGTATGACTCGAATGAGAAACGCCAAAAATGGAAATGAATAAGCAAAACAAGGGGCTGCCGCCAGTCATGAAGCTCAGCATATGCTGTGTCCCTCAGCAGAGCAGGGAAACCTTATGGAGCAGCGCCAACATTTTTGAGCACCCTGTTGACACATCATGCTTGTGTCTCCTTGCAAAGAAGGCAGTGCCATGGCTCTGAAGGTGCTGCTGAGTTTGATTAGACTAAGATTTGTGGTCTCAAATACAGTAAGTGGTTTTGGTTGATTTTCAGGGAGGCTGACATAGAAAATAGATTTTACTTCCCCTCGTCCTTTAGTTCCGTTAAATTAATATTTTCCTGCTTCTTTACCCTATCTATGTTAGAGAACACATGTTCCTTGAGCAAACTGTAGAGAATCCTATTCTGGAGTTAGATTTTGGTTGGGCTCCAAGTAAAAATTAACCCTCGCATAGATAGAAACCTGCATAGCCACTAACTTCTTCGCAAAAAGATCACGGGATCCTGCGCCCCTGGGAGACTGCTCTCCACGTATTGGCACCACAGGGGACCCTAGCCGAGCCAAGGAGTGGAGCAGGCCTTATGAACCACCTGCCCTATACAGAAGGCAACGGTGTTCTCCCTGTCATTTCAGAAACATCAGGGGAGAGGCCTGGGCTCGACCCACAGGTAGGATCAGTGGATTTAATTCCTTGCCTGTAAAACCATATTGGTTCTGGATACTTTTGGCAGTGCCTTCTATTTGGTTTTACTTAGAACATTTAAAAAAAAAAACTTTATCTCTCTGAGACCCATTAAGTCAGTGGCCTTTTCATCAGTGCATGTGCACAATTTGTTATTGGTATTATTGGGATTGCTGATGGAAAGCGTTCCGTGACTTTTGGGAATATTAATAAGCCTCTTAAAGTACTTGTTCAATTAGATTCCCTGACCTGCTGTTCAGAGGTTGGCCTATCATTAACTCACAGAGGGAAGCTTTCTTTGAGTTTAAATGGCAAGGGGAGAATCTCTCTCCCCTCTCCCTCCCTCCTCCTTTCCCCCACCATTCATAGTGTCCTGCCATTCCCCCTCCCCAGACCTTCTAAAGAGGGCCTGTGCCCTGGAAAGTCAGAATTGGATAATCAGGTAGGATATGTTTTAAGTTTCTGTGTTTTGGATAAATGTTTGCTGTTATCCAGACAGGTCATAGTGACTTCTACTTTATGCAGAGAATTGCTTTACTCTTAAAAAGTTGTAAAACATTTTCCTATCTAGTATTAGAAGAACAATTATTGAAACTTTAATTGCTTTTACTAGTGCTGTGAACCTTAAATTGGTTTCCCAGGAAGAGAAAAATAATCTTTGACTATGGAATCTGCTTCTTATATTTTTTTAAGGGTGTGGGGTGAGAGTGGGGTGCAGAAGTAGCCAGAACTTTGCAGAGCGTGCTAGGTTTGGAATGAGAAGGGTTGAGGGTTCAAAAGCTTGGTCACTAGGTGCCCATGTGACCTTGGGCAAATCACTTAACCTTGCTGAGTCTTGATTTCCTTATCTGTAAAATGAATGTTTTGGATTAGATAAGTCCAAGTCAGCCCTGATTCTTTGATCTTTGGACTTGTTGGGATGCAATAATTGAATTTCATATTGGTACCCCACACTATCAGCTCTGGACCCGCTGGTACATTTCTTTTGTTCATTTGGAAGTTTGCTTTTCCGAGAATAAGTCCTCAGTTTGGGGTATTAGAGTTAAAACATTGAAGGGAGAGTAAGAAAGACAGATCCCAAGTTACAGAGAGCTTATGTATCCCTTTAAGACTACCAACATGGCACAATTTTCCAGTGTGTTCCATTTTTAAAGTCATAGATAATTTAAGAACTACTTGCTTTTACTTTTGTTTGTTTCAATGCTTGTAACCACGTCTATTTGCCAACCTTTCTAAAATGTCATGATGTAATTATTTTAACAGGCACTGTATGCTCCTTTATTTGGGGGATATTAACCTTTCTAAACAAAAGGAATGTTAATATACACTGGAGACACAACTAATGGGATTTCATTTTTCTTGTTAGGCAAGAGGCTTGATTTTTTTTTAAGTTCTTGTAAAAGAATGCAGCAAGTGAAATAATTGCCTTAAGCTAATCCATGATAGCGATTTAAAACGTGACTTCCCAGATCACTTTTATATGGCTTAGAAAGAATGTGATTTTTTTTTGTTGTTTTTGTTTGCTTTAGCTAAACAGTGTTGAAGGATGATAGGAATTCATTGAATTCAAAACAAAGAAAATGCTAATTACTAATGCACTTACTTCTTTTAAGGCATGAAATTCAATGTTGAATTCACTAATGATGCTTTCAAGTATTTAGGTTTGGCTGACTGATTCGGAAGTTAGTACCAGGCACATTCCGAATAGCTGAACTAACCCAGTTCTAAGGCTCCCACTATCATTTCCATGGTCGGTACCAAAATGAGACTGTAGTAAAGATGCTGCTGTTCATACACAGATGACAGTTACCAACTTAAGCAAACATTTTAAATATTTGTTCTGCTGCCCACTTCCCCATAAAGGAATGATAGTAATCTGCACCCCTTCCTTTTCTTCATTATCATTTTGACCGGTGAGTAGCACACCGTTTGCAAAATGATTTGTTAGCTATGGTTAGAGATGTAGCCTAGTCAAGGAACAGAGAAGAACAATGCTAATGGGTCTAAGTGGCATCGACCCTGTGACCTTGGCATCATTATATAGTGTCCTAACCACTAAACTACCTCGCTACGATTGTATATGTACACATACTGTCTTAAACAAGATATGAATCACTGTTGATGAGAGAGGCTGTTGTTGCATTTGAACCATGATCTTCTTGCTCGCCAAATTCTCTAACAGTTTTTCCTTCAAGCAAAAAAGATGACGAGTTTTTGCTATTTTGGATTAGTGAGAGGGTATGAAATGGTTTCCCTTTCCTTCCAGGCAAAAATACCAACAGCCTGCCTTTGGAAAGAAAGTGCTAATTTCATTTAGTGACTTCCAGACGTGAAATATGGGCTCTAACAGGCACTGTGCATTAGTCAGCTGAGGCAGTGGAGGTTATTTTTACAATTCTAATTATTATTTCATGACAGTGATTTACTTTATGTTGTCTGCAGTCTACACCCCCAAACTAGCCATTGTTTTGTGAACAGAAGTGGTTGGGCTGTCCTGCTTTTTTGCAGGGCAATTTGGACTTTTATGGGTATAGACACGGGCTTGCAATAAAAAAAGAGAGCTTTGCTGAAGAGTGCCTTGCATATGAAATGGAATCTAGATAAATATTCAAAACTAATAAGTTTATTTTTCCATCTTGATTTTTAAGTATATTTTTCTGATGCCCTAAATCGCCTTGTTTTATCTGCATTAAGCTAAATGTTTTGCCGAAATGCAACTGAATTTCTGTACTGAGTGAACTTCAAAAGAAGCAATACATATGGTTAACAGATAAATACAAAATAG
Organism: Trichosurus vulpecula; assembly: GCF_011100635.1. Taxonomy (NCBI): domain Eukaryota; kingdom Metazoa; phylum Chordata; class Mammalia; order Diprotodontia; family Phalangeridae; genus Trichosurus; species Trichosurus vulpecula. Next base: position 129,416,081 of record NC_050574.1, read on the forward strand.
AATTTAGTATAACCCCTTGATACGTGGAGGAAGATGAGTAGAAGAAAAAGTTGATTGCATTTCTAGAGGCATATCTGCCTGATTTATGCTCTAATTTTAGTACTGAGTTTCCTTTGTAATAGCAAAATGTCACATTAGCATGTCCCTTTTAATAATCTAATATGCTTCCAGTGACAATAAATATATATACTGAGTGTTTAGCTTGGGGTTTCTCAAACCTCATAGTTCTGTGACCCTTTCCAGTGTAGCTAAATTGCTCAAATGACCCTCTGATCATATTTTTAATTGTGAGGCACTTGAAATTAATTATGTTTTATTTCTTTTTAAATAAGTACCTCGACAGCAATGGTGAGCAATTTTCCTCCTGGCACTAACCCATTCTTAAAGAAAATTAGAGATTGGACAGGGAGACTCAGGAGTAACAATACATTCTACTCATTATGGGGAAACCATAGCAAATAGAAAAAAGGGAGCATTCAGGATTTGCCTACTCTCCCTGTCTTCTCTGTGTATTTAGTAAAAATTGGCTTCAGTGAATATAGCAAAGTGTTTTGAATTATTACTGCAAATCTTCAAGTGGTCATAACCCAGGATTTCAAGCACCTTAATGAAGGCAAAGGTTCTGCTACAACTTGTATGGTAGCTGAGTGCTTTTAATTTAAATTGCACTGAGCTAATCTTTAGGAGAATTGGAACCTGCCTCAGAACTAATTATGATTTACAGAAATTGATAATTTGTCTTCTGAATGTGTCTGCAGGAAGAAATAACTATTAAATTTGATTAACAAATGACAGATTTCAGCCCAAGTAATTTACCATCTTTATTAACAAACTTGGAAAACTTATCAATAACATGAAGGCTTTTTGCTTGTACAACTTTATTGAGACAGTTGAAGTTTATCTTGAAATCGCAAAATCATGTGTGACTTTATCTTGCATTTCCTATGTCAATGTCCTCATTGAATCTTTAGTCCAGATACTGGATGGACGAAGGCTTAGTTTATTCCAGATACTTCCTCTTATTTCCTTCATTACTTAATTCTTATGATTAACTCTGTCTCCATCCCCACCCTTCTATATTTCCCAAATAATCAGTTCCTGAATATATGTTTTGGTGAACTGATTCAAAGTACATAACATGGTATAAAAAGTAGCCGAGCATTATATGGAACTTATTATTTCATGTGCCACTTTCTCTCATGTTTTTCTTTCTTTTTAAAAGGGTTGTAGATGTGTGTAATGGGCAATGCTATTGGTTAAAGTTTAGCTATAATATACGATTGACATTGTGAATAGTCCTGAAACTGACTTCAGATGCACATAACGGAGATGTAAAACTGCTGTAGCATAGCAGAGAAGTGAGGGCATTAAACTTGCCTTACTCAAGAAATGTGGTGGATTTTTTTAAACTTAGAAATATTCTGCAACATCTGTTTTGGTATAGGTTTAAAAAAATATCCCATTGCTCCAAAGGCCTTGCACCAGTCTTACTGTGGTTATAAATGCCCCATTTAGTATTTTTATGCCTAAATAATCTTCTCACATGTCAAAGAAATTGATCTGTCCTTCTTTTAAGACCATGAGGTTAATTATCGAAAGACATGAAATAAGTGTTCTATTACCTAAGAAGTTATATGCCAGAAAGGCCCGAGATAGCTCTCTCTCCCTTAGTGTGCAGCTTGAATATGATGCTAATATTAGAAATGACCTGCCAAAGTGAATGATGGGAGGTGCTAATAACACCAAGTGGGGAGATGAAAACAACATATTGTGCACACCTGCTCACAGATTTACGTCAGTCTCATTAAGTTATTGAATGGATGAGTGTAACAGTTAAGGAAGGGAGCTGGCCCTGTGCCAGGCAGCTTGTATATGAATTCTAAACTGCCACTCACTTGCTGGGTGACCTTGGGCAAGTCATTTCCCCTTTAGAAATCTTTTTTTTTTTTTTTTTTCAGTTTTGAACCAGAGTAGTTCAACTAGATGACTCTAAATTCCATTCTAACTGCAACATTCTATGATTCTAAGGGCTGCAAAACTTTGTAGTATTCTGCGGGTAGGGCAGGTTCATCAGCTGCCCTTTGCATATGAGGCATAAATAACTACCAACTAATTCTCATCCTTTGATGGGAGAAAACTGACAGAAGTAGGATCACTAATAGCAGTCAATCCAGGTACGTGCTGGCAGAAGGATCCATTTTTCAATTCAGACCTAGTAAACTACCTCGTTCTTCACCTGCCACATCCCCCATTACATTCCTGCTGACCTTAGAATGTACTCAGGGTTACCGAGTTGTCTGCTGGCTTGGTCTTGAGAACCTATTGGACAAATGTGAAAGCTAATAGAGTTATTTTGTTGTTATTGGGCTTGAGGTGGGGGATAGAATCTGAATTATGCTATGACTGTCAGTGAATGAAGAGACTTTTAAAGATTGCTTGAAGTGGAAAAATGGCTAGCCAGCCAGGAAGGGCTATAGGACTTGCCGGAGAGTTTTTTCAGGGGAGAGTTAGGGATGTCTGCTAATCTGGGGATCGGAGAGGTAGGTCCATTTTGTGTTAATAGCTGTCATTAGCAGGTTCTCACTAGGCTCCAGTGTAAAAAAAAAAAGATTTTTGTGTCCAGAGGCAGCAACAACAGTAAGGATACCAATAAAACAAAGAGACAAGTTATAAGAGAGCCGCTTCACGGAGTATGGATGTCTGGGCAGCTTTGTAAAGAAAACATCTGCTTACAGGAGTTTTTGCAAAGTGTAGATTGGGTTATTTATAAGTTTGTAGAAGGGAAGGCGTGATTAAGAATGCTTTTATTTAATAGATGAATATTTTGTTGGTCATTTCTGTTTTGCCTGGTTTGGGCAAGAGCTTCACAAGAGCCTTTCTAGAGAATAAGCCTTGCAAAAATAATGGAAGGGATTGGGCCTAAGAAGTGCTGTAATGTAATAAAGACCAGAGCTAGCAGGAGATACAAATATCACATAAATATCTTGGAGGGGCACAAAATGGATGGGCATGGAATATGAGCTTTTTCAAACTTTTTCTTATTGTGGTGATTAATAAAAGTAAAACATGCAAGTATATATAGCCTTTTCTTTTATACCTGAATGTCTAAAAAAG